>NC_083098.1:110391356-111591356 GCF_949774975.1 Lagenorhynchus albirostris | reverse complement strand
GAGCCTGCGCGTCCGGAGCCTGTGCTCCGCAACGGGAGAGGCCACAGCAGTGAGAGGCCCGTGTACCGCCAAAAAAAAAAAAAAAAAATAGTGAATGCTCTCTGCCTGAGGGAGAGCTGGTTTTGGTCAATGTGCCAATCAGGACAGGCTGTGTTATGCAACAGTAACAAGCAGCCCCAAATCTCAGTGCCTTCAAAAAGCAGAAGTGTCTGTCTCAATGATGCCATGTCCCAGGTCAGGTGGGCTGGTAGTCAGTGTGGCCTCCGTTCCACGTTGCACTCACTCTGGGAGGCAGGCTGAAGTTCCACCATCCAGAACATTGTGGTTGCCCAGAGCTAGAGACGTACGAAGTGACACCTAGTTCGTAAATACTTTTTCCAAGATGTGACACACATTGCCTCTGCTCACAATGACCAAAGCAAGTCACATGTTCCCACAGAACTGCAACGGGACAAGGAAGGACAATTCTTTGCATGGAAATAAACAGGGACGGGATATGGGTGAACAGTGGTAAAGCCCCACATTGAGAGAATGGGGCCTATTTGTACTACTGACTTCACAGATGGAAAGAGGAACCAGAGGCCAGACTCCTCAATGAATAAGGACACTCCAAGATGGTCAGAAAAACCAAGGGCTGAAAGGAGTTAGACTGCAGGATCAGTAACAATATCGGTCTTCACTTTTTCCTTGGTTGTCTCTGGCTAATAAGCCTGATTTTCTCTTCTTGGTGGTTCTGGTGCACAATTCTCCCCTGGTATCCTAAACTGTTTGTCCCCATTGTTGTCTGCAGGAGAATATCCCTTTAGGGTGTCAGGACTCTCACTGCTCTTTGTAGAACAGTTTTTCCATCTCTGTCTGTAATAGCTCAGAGCCCAGATTTTAGATAACTGAGTATTGCTAAGAATATTTTGTTCCTACCAATTCTCTCAGGAGAATGCCCAAGCTCAGTGCTAGCTTATGCTGATTGATCCTTCTAAAATATCGATCCTTCTTCTCTCAAGGCATTTAAACCCTTCCCTCAAGACATCATAAATCCTGTCGCCATCCTAACAGCCTATCCACTCCAGCTCATATCGTGAGAGCCATCTCCCCTCTCCACCCTTTTGCTGTCCCATAAAAGAGGGATTTTTGTCTTACCCAGAAAGCACCAGGGGAAAGATCTGCCATCTCTCTCCATTGGGAGAGAAGTGATAGCCCAAATCATGACATACAGGAGTCCGATATCCATTGATCATTACAGGTTACCATTTTTTGGAAATTTCTTGGCTTTCTCTGTGACTGGGAACCACGGTCCCAGAGCCCACCTTACAGACTCAATTCTCTGCCCAAGCAGGTCTCAAGCTTGAAATTAAGGGACAAGAATAGAAAGGCCATTCTGGACTCAAATCCAAGTCAGTTCTCCAAACCAACTTTATTAATAATACACCCAAAATGTCTTCATTTGTTTCTCAACAGCTTCTGAACTCAGAAGAATAGAAGAAATTGGCCCCCAATAAGTTATTACTTTCATCTCTCATTCAACAAAGAGCTGTCATAGGCCTTCACTGGCCCCATTCTAGGCCTTGCAGACACCAAGGTGAAAAGGAAAGAATTGCTGCTGTTCAGAAGTCACAGTCTAGTGCAGAGGTGGATATGCAACAAAATAAACCAGGAATGTTCCATGTTTCAAGGAACACAAAAATAATCATCACTGGAGTAGATGCTTCTGTTTGTGTTTACCTGCCTGACCCAGGGTCCACTTCTCTTCTTCTGTTGATACTGCAATATTCCTTGAGAATATTCTTCACATATCTTCTTTGTCCCAATGCCTCAAGGGGAACCAACGCCACCCCCTGAATCCAAGGGTGGGCATGAGATACAGCCTGGCCAGTTACAGCCTCAGTCTCCCCAGTCACAGGCATTGGTGCAAGAATGACCCAAGACCTCATAAGAACCCATCGGAACTAACCCTGGGATGTTCTCTGCAACGATGGTGAAAAAGATACTCCCTTTTCCACACTTGGCGTTGTGAGGTTGTGAGCCTGGGGGTGGTAAGGGCCTCATGAGGAGAGAGCCTGCTTGGAGCCACACAGAGGAGAGAATCCAAGGAGGAAGATTTCTCATGATAGTATTCAGGAACTTGGTTCCAGCCACAGCTGATGAGACTCACACCTCCATTCATTCATTTATTGATTTGTCCATCAAAAATTTATTGAGCATCTATTATGTTCCAGGTGTTTTAGGGCTTGGGGACACAGCAGTGAATCAATCACACCACATCCCTACTTTAAGGAGCTTGTAACTCCTTAGGAGGAGACCAATGCACGAAAAATGATGCCCATGTTAACAGGATCACTCTGGCTGCTGCATGGAGGTACCACTGAAGAGAAGGGTAAAGCAAGCAGACCAGTTAAGGAAGTTATTGTAATAACCTAAGCAAGAGGGGTGACGCTGGCTTGGACCAGAATGGAAGTGATGAGAAGTGGCCGGAGCCAATTAATTCCCTTTAAAGGAACTCATGTTGCTTTTCTGTCACTTGCAGCTGAAGGAGGCTGGCATGCTCTATTCCGTCTGCTTTCAGGTGCCATCCACATTAAATGCACTCTTACTTTATGTGCCACGAAGAAGGAAGAAATGCTGCCAATTAATCTACAATGTGATTCTTTCGCATCCCTTAAAAGAGTTCCTTTAGACCTTTCATATATCATGTTAGTACGAACAACTGTGACCATGTACAAACAATAAAATTACATCACAAGTACCACCATGACCAGCAGTGATCATAAAGCAATCCCAATTTCAGAAATGTTAAAACATGGGAAAGTGTGTGTGTCATAGTCAATGAAATCCATTAGTGTGTATACTTATGTCTGACTTTCTAGAGATGATTAGTACATGGTTTATCCTCATGAAGTCCATATTTATTTTCTAGGAGGGTTGAAAGGTAAAAATGCATCCTACAATTCATTTCTACTTAACCATCTCAGACCGATTTATGGTAATTTTCTTAATCCCCCATGTACAAGACAAATCAAAATGAACTTTCAAATGAGGTGTAGATCTTAAAATCTAAGCTTTACATTCTAGACTCCTGCATTAGACACACACATGCCTGATACACATATGGACACCAAGCCCATAAGCCCACATCCCTTACATGGCCTCTCTCCAGCCTCTACTTCTGTACGTACTCTATATATAAAGAACAAAGTGCATTCAAAGCAACTCCAAACTTTCTCAGAATATGTTTGGTTTCCACCTTTTGCACAAGCCACAACTGGTACAAGGATGAAAAGCAATGTATAACATAAGTGAGCTTCCCCCAAGTTCTAAAAAAGTTGAGACAGGGCTTCCCTGGTGGCGCAGTGGTTGGGAGTCCGCCTGCTGGTGCAGGGGACACGGGTTCGTGCCCTGGTCCGGGAGGATCCCACATGCCACGGAGCGGCTGGGCCCGTGAGCCATGGCCGCTGAGCCTGCACGTCCGGAGCCTATGCTCCATAACGGGAGAGGCAGCAGCAGTGAGAGGCCCGCGTACCGCAAAAAAAAAAAAAAAAAAAAAAAAGTTGAGACAAAGTTGGAAGTGAATCCTGCCCCATTAAGAGATTTCAGGCACTTTGTGAATCACAATGACAGGGACACCCCAGGTTCAAAAGACTGTCTCCAAGTGAAGCATGATTGCAACTTCACGGAGTGATTTTTTAAATTGCCTTTGTTATCTGACTGTGCCCAGAGTTAAACAACTTTTGTTGTATATTTATGTTAACCAAGAAGATGCTTTCATGTTCTACGCTGCATGTGAAGTTACCTGGCCCAACAATAATACAGAAGTTACATTTCTTTTTAAATGTCCCTTTAACTCCTAACAATCGAAAATGAGAATACCCAGAGCTGTTTACAAGGTTGTGAAACTGATACCCTCAAATGTGGGTACAGGCCATAAATTGATACAACATTGATATTAAAAAAAAAAACCTTTTGGAAACATAATTTAAGAACATGTTTCTGGAGTCCTAGAAGTTATTCAATCCTTTCGATCCAATAATCTCACTCACTGCACCTCATTTTAAGGAATTCACTTAAAAGAAGAAAAATGCTTTACGTATAAAATTTTCAGGCAACTTACTTATAAAGATGAAACACTGAAAACAGCCTGCATGTCTAACAACAAGAAAACATTTAAGTTACAATAGTTCCATCAGATGGAATATTACAGCCCATTAAAATAGTAATTTTGAAGACATTATAGCAACATAAACTACTTAAAACAGGACGCTAAGAGAAAATGCAGAAATCATTTTGTGTGGCAAGTGTACCCTTATGTAAAAATGTCTAGACATAGATTAGGACAGTAAAGGGAAAAAACCTTAAAAACAATTTTGACACGAATTTGGAAAGGGAGATGATTTTGCTTTCATTCCCAGAACTTGCATTATGATATGACAGCTCAACAAAATGTTTTCTGAAGATGGTAGCTGATTATTGTAAATGATCAAGTGCTGTCAGGATGCACTGTTACTTTCTTCCTATAGACGTTTGCATAAAGAGACCTCTATCAGAGCCTGATCTCTGCGCTAGTCTCATTCTGCGTTGGTCCTACATATCTTTGAGAGATTCATTTTCCTGTAGGTCCTAAGGGGTGGCACAGGAAACAGTGTTAGGTACCAGATTCTGGAGTTAAACAGCCCTGGGGGTTTAACTCATGAGTCCCAGCTCATCCATACACAGACCATGGGACCCTGGGCAGTTTTCCAGAGGTCCCCTGTAAACTCTCTAGTAAAATGCACATTCTGAGACCTCCCTGGCTGAGTCGTGATAATGATTCCCAATTAGGTATGAAAAGGAGTCCACACAATGCATCACTAAGTTACAGTTTTTAATATTATCTGGATGCAAGTTAAATGTTTGCCATCAGAATGTAGACAGTTACGGTACAATTACACAATGGCAAATTTTCAGCTACAGTTTAGCTTCAAATTACTTACAAATCAGATTCGTTCTGGTTGCATTGTATCTGCATCTTCAACCACTCAGCAACTCTGGTTTGGGAGAGCGTGTTCGGTCACCAGACCATGTCACTGCCCTGCTTAGAATCCTTCTGTTGACTACAGATGTCCATAAGGTCAATTCCAAATACATGGCCACTGGGCCCTTTAAGGCCACCCCAGCACTCAGGGTTCATCTCCTGTAGCTTCCAGCCTCACACACCACATTGCAGGGGTACTAAAGTCCCCACAATCTCCCCAAAGAGCCATGTTTATTCTTTACCATCTGTCTTTGCACATTCTGTTCCCTCCCTCTGAAACACCCTTCCCTTACCTACCAACCTCTCCTTCCTGGGAACTTCTACCATTTCTGCAAGACTCAGTCTAAGAGGAAGTCTTCTCTGACCCCTCCTCTCTGCCCCGGGGTTAGGGCACCTCCTGTAGGATACCACAGTCCCCTGAGCTCTCTTACACTGTCCTGGCTGTTTATCTGCTCTGCGAGCTCCCTGAGGGTTACAACTTTGCCTTCATCTTCTCCATATTCCTGCTGCCCAGCACAGGGGTGGGTGCAGAAAAGATGACCAGTACATGCCTATGAAATAAGTGAATCAATTGGCGGCAAATAACAGTGTGTTACTTGCACAGGTATTGAGACATATGCTGGCAAAATCAAACAAGTTAATGTTTCACTGAGCTGAAAGCCAGCAAAATGAGGAGAGTCCTAACCTTGTATTTCAACCAGGCAGTTGACCTTGAGCCCGACCACTTTTGGAATGAGGAACAACAGCAGGAAAATCAAAAGCTTGGCTATGCCAGATATAACTATTTTGCCAACAGATATTTAAAGCATATTTTCTGGGATAAAGGATAGAGACAGGGAAGCAAATTTACTCTGAAAATAAAAGAGAAAGACACTAAAAAATTACCTAAAGCATGACCTTTGACCCAGGCTACTACCACGAACCTCTAAAATTGGGAGTGATGCTTAAGTTTGTGCTTTCTTCTGGGAAAGGAGTCCATGGCTTTCATCAAAGGATCCTGTTATGGGCCGAAATGTGTCCCCTCCAAACTTGAGATGCGGAAGCTCTAGCCTCCAACATGACTATGTTTGGAGAGAGGGCTTTTAAGGAGATAATTAGCATTCAGTGAGGTCATAAGGGTGAGGCCCTAACCCTGTGGGACAGGCGTTCTTATAAGAAGAGGAAGAGCCACCAGAGATCTCTATCTCCTTGAGCACACAGGTCATGTGAGGACCCAAGGAGAAGGAGGCTGTCTGCAAGCCAGGGAGAGAGCCCTCACCAGAAACCAACCCTGATGACACCTTGATCTTGGACTTCCAGCCTCCATAACAGTGAGAAAATAAATTTCTGTTGTTTAAGCCACCACCACCAACAAATTCTTTTGTTTAAGCGTCTGGGGTATCTTGTGAATGCTTTCTTTTTTTTTTTTTTTTTGTGGCCATGTCACACAGCTTATGGGAGTTTAGTTCCCTGACCAGGGATCGAACCCAGGCCCTCGGCAGTGAGGGTGCAGAGTCCTAACCACTGGACCACCAGGGAGTTCCACATCTGGGGTATCTTGTTATAGCAGCCTGAGCAGACTAATATAGGTCCGTTCCCCAAAACAGACAGGAAACCTTTGACTGATTGAGAACAGAAAGTTTTCGGCCCAAGTCATCCTCTCCATCTGTCAATGAGTGTATCTTCTCATAGGGTTTGAGCACCCCTGAATGTAACCTCACAGGACAGAAGTTCTCCCAAAGGGACAGGCCTGCCCCACATCTACCCCAAGCAGGATATGTCCCTAGCAGAACACATATTTAAATACTGATTTAAGTGTCAAGATCGCTTTGACTTTCATAGAGCAATTCAGGGTCATTATGAACTTGACTGGGGAAGAGTTCAGCTACATGGTGTCCAAATGCTTCCTGGGATACACAAGAGCCTCCCCCACCCACCTGGCTACCTCTTGTCTGTCCACTCCTGGCTCCCTATCTACCTGTGCTCCAGACTAAACAACCAGGAAGGGCTTAGCCTTCCTTGGGTCTCCAAGGCCCTGCACTGGTCCCACTCACTGCCCTTATCACCATGGATGGTCCTCAGGGCCACAAGACTAGGAACTCCTTTAAGAAAGAACCAAATGGGCGTGACTCAATTACATTGGCTGTATTCAGGTATTCTATTCAGAGGGACTGCCGGGGTGAGCGTTTGACTACCACCCACAGCCTTGGTAGATTTAGAGATCATGACTGATGCCCACAAGCCTATTCCTGGGCACAAGAAGCACTGCCTCCAGGGCAGACTGTCCAGCCTCAAAGCCATCTCTGACTAGGACACATCTCTTTCTTCAACTGTAAAATGGAACAACAGAAGTACCCACCTCATACGGTTGCCATGAGGCCTGAGTGAGCACATGTAAAGCCCTAGAACACTGGCTGGCACATGGACTATGCTCAGTAGACCTGGCTCTCATTTGGGGGCACAGTGGAGACTGGAGAAACCAGTGCAATAGCAAACCGAGCTTTTAGAGGCAAAGTTAACACATAACACCGTGCAGAACTCTGTAACTGATGATATTTACAAGGCACTTCTCACAGGAATTACCACTGGTTAAGCTTCAAACGACCCCCTAAGGTAGTAAGCGGTAATCGTAAGTCTCTTCTCCTAGGTGAAGAAACAAAGGTTTCAGAGAGGTTAAGGAAGTTGCCCACAGACACACAGCGCTGGAAAAGGGGTTCTGCTATTCCAAATACGAAGCTCTACCGATATGAGCCATAAGAGCCCAGTTCTGGAGTTTAGATGAGGTTGGACCGCCTACACCACTCCTCCACCTGGGAGGCTGCCAACAGCGGGACGCCTTCCGCCCAGACACAGAGTTTAATCAAGAAAAGTTTCCCTAAGCTGTCCTGGGTGAATGAGGAGGGCAGCATGGAACCTGCCCGTGCACAAGACCAAATGCGTAGTACACACACACACACACACACACAACGCCTCCTTCAGCCTCGGGCTCTAAAGGAGACCTCGGCTTCCCCGGAGCCCAAGCAACATCCAGACTCGCCTCCGAAGTCAACTCATCCCTCCTGCTCCCCCAAGTGAAGCCTTCGGGTTCACTCTCCTCTCGGAATGGCCCGCCCGGGCTCGCGCTCGGCACCGTCCCGGCCCCTAAGGGGCACTGACGCGAGGAGTTGTTGCCTCTGTAGAAGCCCCTAGCCCGGCACGGGCCGGGCACACAGCCGACGCTCGGCCAAGGGTGCTGGAAGGAGGGATACCCGGCCTCTGCCCGAAGGGGCAGCGCGGGGCAGGCGCCCCTCGCCCTCTTACCTTCCTCATTCTCGTCAAACACCGGGGGCTTGTGGGAGTGGTTCCCGCCCATATTCCGCCGCGGCGGCTGCCGCAGCTGCCGCTACTACATGCCCGGCCGCCGGGGTGCGGGTGCGGAATGTGCCGCGAGCGCCCAGCCCAGACTGCAGCCGCGCGCCGAGCCGGAGGGGGCCGAGCGCCGCGCAGCGGCGGGAACCGCGCCCCCTCCTCCCGGGCGTCCCCCTGGCGGCGCTCTCCCGCCTCGCCCGCCGCTCCCTGGCCACGCTAACTCTTCTGCCGCGCCCCTCGCCTGCGCCCGCCCTGGAACACTGGAGCTCGCGGCGCGGGGGCCACCGAGGCGCGCTCCACGCGGGAGACCGGAGGCGGCGCGGGAAAAGTAGGAGGAGCAGGAGGGGAAGGAGGGAATGGGCGGGGGCTGCGCAGAGGGGGAGAGCGGGCGAGCGCAGCCCCGGGGGCGGCCTGGAGTAGAGGGCGCGGCGGGCACAGAGGGCGAACGCAGCCCTACGGGCTGCCTGTAGGAGAGGGCGCGGGCCGCCGCCTCCCCGCTGCACCCACCGGAGCTGAGCGCAGCGTCGACCCGGAGGAGTCGGGGCGCTCCCTCCAGGCAGTAAGCGAGTCGTGAACATCTACTGTGTGCCGGGCCTCAGTCAAGGGCTTTATAAACACAATCCCATGTCACCTCTCAACAACCCAATGGTTAGAAAAAGCGTTGTTGCCCATTTTAGAGTCAGGTAGAGTTCAGGGGTAAAGGAACTCTTCGGTCAGTAGTTAGTCGGTCCTGGCTACGAAGGGAGACCCCCAGACGCCCTATTGGCCTTATTTGTCCACTCGGACTGAGACCCGGGCGGTGGTGTGTCTGCCAGTTCTGCAACACACGCTCTTTCTTCTTAATGTTTTTCTAAATGTTTAATGAGTGAAAGTAGAGTTACCCTTTTGGACTCAGTCTAACCCCTTCATTCTCCCGGGGAAACTGAGTCCGCAAAGGGGCGTGGTTTGCCCCAAATCATTCTCCCTAGGAGTGGCTTTGCGTGGGCCTCCGGAGTCCCCTGAAATTGAACTAAGGGCGGTTCGCATCTGGGTCGGTGGGGTCCTGGCGGCGGGAGCTGGGGAGCCCAGACTGGACACGGGGATACTAATGACAGGGATGCGATGGGTGTGCCCCAAAGCTCTCGTGGGGCGAGCACAGACTCTCAGAGGGCGCTTCCTGAGGGACGCGCAGGTTACCCGCGCGGTGCGGTCCTGCCCGCCCAGGCACCTGGTAGCCAGGAATCTTTGGCCACATCCTGCCATCTGCTGGGCGCCTTAAGTTACCGTCTGTGCTTTGGTGGAAAGCAGTGGTTCTTTTTATCTCCCTATCCTGTCTCCCCCACCCCCAAGCTGTCTCTGTCTCTTTGTCTGTCTCTTTCTGTGGGGGAGGAGGGAACGGAGGGAGTGTCTCTCTGTCTAACACAGCAAGAAAACTCCGAGAGACAACGGGAAGAGGTCGAGCAGACGAGCCAGCCCCATCCAGCTGAAGTTTCAGGATTGGCCTAAACTGCTAGGTCTCAGGGGTCAGACAAGCATCATTTACAGGACTGGTTCGACCACTTACAGGCTGTATGTGCCCCCCCACTTCCAGTTCTCATCTGTGAAACGGGGAGGTTGATACTAACTCCCCAGCGTTGCTATGAGAATTATATCAGATAATATGTATAAAAGCAGGTAACAGGGCCTGGCATGTAACAAATGATCAATAACTATTTCTTGCTTTTCATTCTGCCCACAAGCATTGACTGAGTGGCCAGTCTACACCAGGCAATGTACTTAACCAAGATAAAGGAGGTACAGCCCCTAGACCAAGAGGCAGGAGGAGGGATGGTGACAGGCATGAGTGCTGGGCCCTGCTCTTCCCAGATTTCATTCCACTTTGCCACTCTCTAGCAAGCTAACTTGGGTAAATTACTTAACCTCTACTGGCCTCAGTTTGTTCATCTGCAAAATGGGGGTGATAATAGTATTTTTTTTCCCCCTCCTTGGGTTGTTATGCAGAATAAATGAATTGATGTCGATGTCTGGAACCTAATAAGCACAACACAGGTGTTAGTTATTATCCTCAGTAGTTAGCTATGGTGTAAATTGTACTGTTGGCTCCCAATTTTTCCTTCACTCCCTGTCCTTGATACTGCTCACTGGAATGAGGGGGCATTTCCTACTTTCCCACCACTGAGGTGGAGCGTGCCGTAGGACTTACTTCGGCCAGTGGTCTATGGGAGGAAGTGACAGTATGCCAGTTCAGAGTGGCAGCCATAAGACGTTGCATGTTTCAGCTCTCTTGTCCTTTTGCCATCCACCACAAGAAGATCCGGCCCTGGGTAGCCTCTGTTCCCAGAATGAGAGACCCAAGGTGTGCACCTGAACCCCACGCGTACCCTGAAGCAGAACTACAAGCTCACAAGCAAGAAAGATATGTTCTTGTAAGCCAGTGAGATTTGGGGGGGGGAGGGGTTGCTGAGGGGGTGGTTGTTCCACAGCATTATCACAGAAAGAACTGACAAATACATATATTCAATGAATAGTCATGCATGCAAAGTCTCTAACTGTGATTTGTACTGTGTGGAAGGAATCCCAGGAGGCTACGGGAACACAGGAGGGACCTGTCCCAGCCCTGAGAGTCAGGGCAGGCGCAGGGTGCCCCAGAAAGGAGTCACGAGTGTTTGTTCCTTCACTTCCTCCTTTGTTGAACAAGCATTTTCTGAACACTTGCTGTGGGCCAGGCCCTGGGCTGGGTGCTGGAGGCAGACCCAGCAATGAGTAAGACAGGGTCTGCTTCCATGAAGCTGAAGTTTAAAAGGCTGGTGAAGGACAAGGGCAACACTCACAGAGTGGGTCATACTTTGATTAGGGGGAGGGGGATAAGCACAGGCTGTGAAGGCAGAGGGGAGGCCCCTGAACGGTTACCGAGTCCAAGTTTATACCACGCACCCCAGGACAGGCCAGTAGAGAGACAGCTGTTGGGTAAGGACTGAGATGATGGTGGACTAGTGTCCTGAAAAACCATCTTTCCCAAGTTAGAATTCAGGCTTCTTTTATACTAAAAGGGGAGAGAGTGTATTTGGTTGTTGGAAACCTCTTGATGTCAGAATTCGTTGTTCTTGCAGTTGTCCACTAGGTCAGGTCACGATGTTCCTATAACCTTCAACAAGGCAAATGTTATTCTCTGTTCTGCAACTTTTTATCTCTGTATGAATGGAAAAGTGTTATACCTCTAAAGTTCAGGGCCTTGAGAAAGGGCTATCCTGTATATTCCAGGCCAGAGGCTACAAAAGCAATAGCATATGAAAGTGAAAGAAACAGATCCAATATGGAGTCAGATTTGTTCTTCCCTATTACAGAACCACACTCAAAGAAGCTGACAGGAGGGCGATGGCACATTAGCTGAGACCAGAAGGGCAAGGAAGAATCAGCCAGGTGGGAGAAGAGAGGGGCAACCAGGCAAAGTCCGGAGGCCAAGCGAGAAGGGCCTCGGCTGTTCCAGGTCACTGGAGTGCGGTGACTGAGTGCAGGGGTGATCAGGATAGCAGCTACAGCGTGCTGTAGGGGAAACTCTCTGTGTGTCAGCTCCATGCCAGCACTTTGCAGGAAGCGTGGCCCTCCAGGCAACCCCTTCCCTGACCCCCTACCCATTTATAGATATTGTGTCAGGCCTGTTAGTTCAAGTACTTTTCATGGATCACCCCCTTTTAATACTCACAACAAACCTGGCAGGTGGACGTGACTATCACCCCTGTACTAATAGAGAAAAAGCACAGGGAGGTTAAGGCAAGGCCGAATGGTTGCAAAGTGGTGGAGATTTAGATCCACAAATTAAACACATATATCAGATCTGAAAGAAAGGAAGTAGGGAACAGTGGCTGTTTCTGGAGTTATGAAATTCAGATCATTTTTATTTTCTTTTTAAAATTTTGTATTATTTTCATAACCAGTAAAAACAATGAGCAATATTTTCATTTTGAAAAAAATCTGTGGACACTAACACACCTGATTTTGTAAGGCATGTTTCATCACTACGTTACTGTGTGACATGAGGGGGTGCTAGGAAGATCCCCATTTTGCAGATGGAGAAAAAGAGTCTCAGAGGGTCAAATGGCTTGTCCTTAAGGCCACAGTTATTGTATTATAGTTTCCTATGGCTTCTGTAGCAAGTTATCACAAACTTGGTTTAAAGCAGCAGAAATATATTTTCTCACTGTTCTGGAGGGCAGAAGTCCAAAATGAAGGTGTCTGCAGGGGGGGTTCCCTCTAGAAGCTCTGAGGGAGGGTCAGTTACAGGCCTCTTCCAGCTTCTGGTGGTTCCAGGCATTCCCTGCCTTAGGGCTGCAGAACCCCATCCCTGCTGCTATCTTCACGTGGCCTTCTGTTCTCCGTGTCACCTCCTCCTCTGTCTCTTATAAATTGGATTTAGGACCCACCTAGATAATCCAGAATGCTTTCATCTCAAGATCCCAAAACACCGGCAAAGACACTTTTTCCAAATAAGATCACATTCACAGTTCCCGGCGGGGGGTTAGAACTTGGATGTATCTCATTGGCGGCCGCCACGCAACCACCACAGTTACTCAGCAGCAAGGCTGTCTCCCTACAGGCATGCGTGGACCCACACCACATGGCATTGCTTCCACATTCTACCCTCTCTCCTGTTATCCGTGAGCCTCAACGGCAGCCAGGTCTGTATACAGGGATCTTTGTGCCCCCGAGGTCTTCTTCAGTACCTGATACAGAAATGATGTTCACAAATATTCACTGACAAAATGATGAATGAGGATGGTTTCAGGTGTGTAGAAATCCAGGTTTGGCTGGGAAACATGAAAGGAACCCCAACTCCGTCGCCGCCAATCAGGCGTCTGGACTTGTAAGCGGGATGATCAGGGAAGCCTCACTGGGCAGACACCAGAGGGAAATCCGGAAGGCAGGGAGGGAGCTGGCCACATGGACACCAGGAGTGAAAACATTACAGGCAGAGGGGGCAGCCGGTGCAACAAGGATGACTAGGAGGGTGTGGCTTGAACAACCGGAAGGAAGAAGTTGACATTGACCAAGTTGGGGAAAACTGTGGGCAGGATAGGATCTGTGCATTTGTGGGGCGGGGAGGTGAGTGGCAGCAGGAGATGGGAGGGGAAGTGGGGAGATCTGGAGTCCTGTTTGGGACATGTCTCCTGTGGCTGCTTACTGGCCTCTAGACAGGTATGTCTGGGGATTAGCGGAGAAAGTGAGACTGGAAATGTAAATTTGGGAATCCTGAGCTTTTAAATGACATTTCAGGCCCTGAGATTGGAGGAGATCATCTTGGAGACGCCAAGGAAGAAGGAGATGCCAGATGTCAAACCCCAGGGCCTCTAATAAAAACAGGCTGGGGAGATGTAGAGGCAGTAACCAGCATATAAGAGGAAACCCCAAGTCTGGGATGCTCTGGGAGCTACGTGGGGGAAGGGCTTGAGGCGCAGAGATGATCTACAGCGGCAAATAGAGTACCTGCATCAGGGGCAGGTGTGAGGATTAAACTTGTTCATGTAGAGAAAGTGTGTAGCACAGCCCCTGGTATATTGGTAACAATCAAGCTGTGTTTATTAGTGGCCAACACAAGAAGTGAACCCGATAAAAATCTGGTTAGAAATAATGTCCAAACTGCTTCTGGCAAATGGCTTCCTCACTATCATTTAGTGCTTTAGTTAACATGCCCTGAGCTTGTATTTTGTGTCAGACGCTGGGCTAGGAGCACTAAGGAGACCAGTAAGTAAAAATGCATCCCACCGCCTCGTATGAGAAGATGCTGCCCAAGGTATCCTGGGGGCAGAGCAGAGGATTTATGATTGTTCTCTGTGGCTCGTCATCTATAAAGTCATCATTTGTTCCAAGGATTATGTGACACATATAGCTCTAGATTTATGAGAGATGTAAGTGACTCCATGTGCATAATTAAGACGAATACATGGAATATATGCTTAAAAGCTAAGTACAAGTTTATGTTTTCATTCCTCATAGAGCACTCAGTTCTTAACTCTTTCTACTTACAGCTCCATAAAATACTCTTTACAGAAAAAGATTTTGCAGGTGCTGTTGGGAAAGACTGAGATAGAGGAGACTCCAATGGACATTTGTAGTCAGAAGCCCACTGCCAAAAGGAGACAGATGAGAATTCCATTCTCCTGCTGGTGTCTGGGTAAGGGCTTCTTTTGTCAAGGAGACAGAGTCACACATCTAATCTGACCCCCCCCCCCCAACCAAGACTCATTTTCAACCAGGCAGGTCTCCAGGTATGGAAAGGGGGGATGGATGACAAGGTGGTACCCTCCATCTCCCACTCTGCTCTCCCTAGCAGACAGCTGAGACTGGAAGCCTCCAGAAACCCTCGTCATGACTCTTCATGGCTGCAGGAATCGGTCACGTCCTCCTGGCACAATCTGGCTGAATTATTTTGACGTAAGTACCTTCCTCCTTTATCTCCTACACAATGTGGAGTGTCACCTAGTCCCCTAGATGAGAATGGCTGAACTTGGTATCGGCCGTGGTCAAGGCAAAGCCAGCTACAGGTCTTGCCCTCTTGCCTGGCTCACATACTGATAAGGCTTTGTGTGGTCTTCCTGACTAGCTGCAAAATAAATAAATTAAATAAAAGCCATCTGCTTCTCTGCCCTGAGTGTATCTGCCTTTCCCAGGAGGTTGACTGTGGAAAGACCATGGAAGTTGCGGTCTAAGGCCTCTCCTATGAATGTGACACGAAATTGAGTATACGATTCCGTGTTACATCTCAAATCCCAAATAGAGGCACAGAAAATAAGAACTGGGATGCTTTTTCTGACTTCAATTTTCATGAGTAGATTCTTGGGGCTGCTGGACCCATCACAGAGAACATGATTAGGCATTCACCAGACTCGCATTTAGAACTATAAACTCCAGCGGCTGTAACCTTTAATTTTATGTAACACAATCGTACAGGAGAGGCTCATGTAATTCTCCGGGCAGGCTGTCTTCTGTGCCAAGCGATTTTTTTGAGTCTGCTAGATCAGATTTTGTTATCGTTTCTGTTAAGCCTATTTTATTTAAAACTTGATTCTGGTTCACTTAGAGTAAATACTGTCTGCTTGCACTTTCTTTCAATATGTTCTGTTTGGCAGTGTTGTATATTATAAAGAAAAAAATGAGAAAGGCTGTTCTGTGGCACACCAAGATAAGGAACGGTTTGCAGAGCCAGTTCATTGTTGAAAATCACCTCACTGAGATAGCAAATTATCCCTAATGATTTAAAAAATGATAATTTCGAGAGTTACCTTTTATTGTTGCGTCTTTGTGGGTAAGTGCGTGGGTGTGCATGCTTACCCAAAAGAAGGATCCATCAGTTGCTACTATTATGGCCTTTCTTCCTTTCCTGGCCTGATAAAACTTCCCTCGTTTGGAACTTGGTAGCCGAGCAATTCTGAGCTCCTCATTCTTATATTAAAACAATTTGCATAGTAGCTCCACGCTGATCTCAAATTAAGTGTTTGCGGGGAATTCTAGCTGTAACGTGAACCCAGCTGGGTCAGGAAGAAGGCTCTGTAGCTGCCAAGTACAGCATCCATGGAGTGTGTTACACTGTATTCCCACCTGCGTTGACAGTGATTCTTAGGGTCATATGGGAGGGAATACTCCAGACTGCACCTGAACTTGTGTGTGTGTACTTATGTGTGTGTGTGCCTGCCCGTGCATGTATGTTTGAGTATTTTTATGGGGGGAGAGTGAAAGTCTTTCATAGTTCCCTGAAAAGTTCCACGAGTCTACCTCTTCCCCTAAAAAAAGGGACCACTGATCTGTAGAACCGTTGTGAACTAAAAATGCTGCCTGCCATATCAGTGAACAAAGGCTGTAGCAGCTATCAGCCGCTACAGCCGCTCCAGCCACCCTGGATGGTGCCGGTGAGCCCTGAGGGAACTCAAGATGGAAAACATAATACCCACCATGGAATCTGCAAAATGCAGCCACCCACTCCCCCCTGCACTCCCCTTCTCCCAACCGTACACCCTGAGGAAACTCAGGATGAGAAAACACAGGATACTGGCCCCAGGTAGCTGAGGTGCATATCAAAGGAATGATTTCAATGAGCCCAGACTCTTGCATCTTCCCATAATGCGTAGAAAAGCACTAAATTCCTTAAATTGAGATGTCTGGCTTTCTTTAATGAACAGTCATCTTGTGATGTTCGGACTACCTGGTCTTTGTTGCAGAAACCCCTGTATATCCTGGCTTCCCCCTTGCCTCTTCGGAGCAGTCCTTCAGAGCTATCTGAGATGCTGTGTCCCAGGCTTAAGTGCTCAGTTTTTTCCACCGAATAAAACATAACTCTCAACTTTTAGGTTGTGCTTTTTTTTTTTCAGCACACACAATCTGTATCAGAGAGAATAAATCCTTCTCTTAGAAAGCAGAAGCCAAGTGGAGTAGGAGTAATAATAACAATTTACTAAAAGGCACCATGGGGCTTCCCTGGTGGCACAGTGGTTAAGAATCCGCCTGCCAATGCAGGGGACACGGGTTCAAGCCCTGGTCCGGGAAGATCCCACATGCCGCGGAGCAACTAAGCCTGTGTGCCACAACTACTGAGCCTGCGTGCCACAACTACTGAAGCCCATGCACCTAGAGCCCGTGCTCCGCAGCAAGAGAAGCCACCGCAGTGGGAAGCCTGTGCACCACAACGAAGAGTACCCCCTGCTCACTGCAACTAGAGAAAGCCCGCGTGCAGCAATGAAGACCCAACGCAGCCAAAAATAAATAAATTAAATAAATAAATTTTAAAAAATAAATAAATAAAAGGCACCATGTATTGAGATGGAAAGTGTATGACCTAGGAGGCAGGAGATAGGTCTTAAAAGTTCTACTGTCACTGCCTTGTTTTGCAACCTCAGACAAGCTACTTCCCCTCTCTGGGCCTAGTTTCCTTATCTGTAAACCAGAAGAATGAAGAAGTTGGACTGTATGGCAGACTACGACTTGATCTTTGGTATTGATTTGTCCCTTCTTTCTTTTTAAAAACAGAACATGCACACACCCAGTTTTAGCTGAGCACATGGCTACCTAGCTAGAGACTACATTTCCCAGCTTCCTTTATAGGGAGGAGTGACCATGTGACTAAGTTCCAGTCAATAGGATGTGAGAAACGATGTATATAATGACCGTACCTTCCTCTGTAGGCTGTAATAGGGACATAATATTGTGAGCCAGCTTCCACCCTGCAGGAGAGGACCACACCCTAGGGAGGAACAGGAAAATCAGATAGAAGGAGCCCAGGTCCCTGGATAACTTCACACAGCAGAATGCCCTGCTGGCCTTGGACTGCCTGCCCACCTCTGGACTGTTAAGAGAGGAAAACATACTATCATAGTTAACGATCATAGTTATCGTTTCTTTGGTTCAGCAGTTAAGCCCATTATTTAACTACTACAGATTGGATGAATGCCAAGATCTTCATCTTCCCTTACATCCAGAACAAATACACACATAACAGATGGCCAGCAAAGTGAAAGAATGAATGAATAAATGAATGGGTTTAATGGGCATGTCAGGAATATTATAGGGATGAACCAGACTGGCTATGGATGATATCATGTCTAAGTATTCTTCCAATACTAAAATTCTGTCCTGTTGTTTCTCAGAACTGAGGGTCACCTGGGAACACCAAGGTGACTGGTATTGTCTTAGCCAAGTGTCTTCCAAACAAAGGATGGGAAGGCGAGGTTCTAAGAGGGATCAAAGAGATGTAACACACACCCCCTTCATCCTGTCTCCTGCCCCCTTTCAGTTATTCACTCAACAAACATGTGCTTGTTACATGCCAGGCACCAGTGGGTACAGACATGAACACATCCGCATGCTAACCCTCACAAGCCAATGAAGAAAGGGGAGCAATGGTAAATAAAAGCAGTGCGGTGGAAGCTGAAAACAGGCTGAAACATGGTGACATCTTAATCTTTGAGTCTTCAGAGTCTCCCAGAGCTGGTCTCCAGAAAAGAAGTATCTTTATCTCCACCAGCTTCAACACGATCAGGAGTTCCTGATTTGCTTTGGGGAAGTTCATCTGTCAGAGCCAGGTCTCAGAATCCTCAAGGCATCCTCACTCTACATCCACTTCCTTTGTCTGCGGAGTAATTGGGTTTGATTAGCAATGAACCTGGGGTTCTGGAGGGGTCAAACTTCCAGCCTGGGAGTGAGAAGAGCTGGTTGTGATCTGAACCCACCATGGCTGTTGGACCGACCACTCATTCATTATTCAGTCATTCTGCTCAAACAAGTTTCCTTTCAATTTCCTCATTTGTAAAATGAAGATAATTTTTCCTATCTTATAGCATTACTGTGAACTTTGAATCAAAGTACCCAACAAAGTGCCCACTGCCTACCAAGGGCTCAATACATGTGAATAGATGCTGATTTGGTAGCATGAGAAATATTGCTCTAGCCCAGAAGTTCTCAATCAGGGTGATCCCCACCCAGGGGAAATTTGGCAATGTCTGGAGACATTTTTGATTGTCATGACTGGCCCTGGGGGAAAGCAGTGCTGCTGGCATCTAGTGGATAGAAACCAGGGATGCTGCTAAACATTCTATAATGCACAGGACAGCTCCCAAGAACAAAGAAATATCCCTCCCAAACGTCAATAGTGCCAGTGGTGGGAGACTGTGCTCTAGTCCATCAAAATACCAACTTCCACATGATACATTCAAACTCTTGCTAGAGATCTATAGTATGCAATTTAAAATGCTACCCTTGCCTTGGTGTTTAATAAATAATCATAAAACAGTATTTCTGTGACTGTCAACTGGAATTTTGGAAGCTTTTCCTCAAAATAGCAGCAGCACAAGTTTTAGTTCCTTCTATCCATGTATGAATTGTTGCCGGCAGAACCTGATCCGACTTGCTCAGGTCCACTTGATTACTCATCAGGAAACAGCGCCATCTTCTAGTCTGGTCTGCAATTGTGGAGTCTATTTTCTGACTTCAGAGACACCTGGATGCAATCCTCATAATCAGAACCATAAGGGGCCTGCTGTATGGAGAAGGAGTGGGATGTTGATGATGGTGATTACCAGTGTAAGCTGTGATGATCTTAGCATATTTTTCCAACCAATATTCATTGAGGACCTACTACATTCCAGGCACTAACTGCTAAGTGCTGGGCATTCGGTGGGAAATAAAACAAATGCAGCCCCGATGCTAATTGCACCTAGCTGCTTTCAGATGGCTTTAGCATATATTATTATATTTACACAAATCTTTGAAATAAGCAGGAATGGTAGTTCTTAGAGGTGAGAAAGTTACACACAAGTGCGTAATTAGGATTCTTAGCTGCAAATAGCAAAATGAGCCCTAGGTCATATACACATAAAAGGAAAATATTAAAGGATATTCATTAGCTTACACAATCCCTGGGATGGCCAGAGAATTGAACAGGGCATGATGCAGCCAGTAGCCAAGATCATAACTCCCCATTGGACAGGCTGCAGGCATAATCCCACTGCTTCTAGGCACTAGCATTGGAGATGCTGATCAGAAGTTGCAACACAGCAGACAATTTCTCTCTTCTGGAGCCAAATCTCCTTTAGTTGCATCTGATTGTGCTATCTAGGTCATGTCCTTTGTCCTAGCTGCAAGGGAAGCTAGGAAAATTGAATTCTGATTCTCCATTGCAGAGGTAAGCAGGATTCACGAAGTGGAAATTTCCTTCCCTAAAATAAAAAATCCATTCAAAAGATAATGGGCAGACACCACGATGACATATGTCCAATTGCTGGGCAACCACAATGCAGAGACCCAAATCCTATGATGAGCAAGGCATGGACCATTAGTGGATTAAGTAGGTAGATTATTGCAATAATGGCCTCCAATCTGTTTTTGCCTTTCTGCATTCCCACCCCCACCAACCTGGAATTCTATATCTAGTGAACTTATCCTTCAAAATGAAGGAGAAATAAGACTTTCTCAAACCAAAACTGAGGAAATTCAGACCTGCCCTACAAAATATCTTGAAAGAAGATCTTCAGGAAGAAGGAAAATGTTATAGGTCAGAAACTTGGATCTACCTAAGGGAAGGGAGGGGATTAGAGAAGGAACAAATGAAGATAAATAAAATCTTTTACTTTTCTTATTCTTAATTGATCTGGAAAAGAACCATTTGTTTAAAGTAATAAGAGTAACAGTATATTGGGTAATAATAGCATAGAGATAATGAGATTAGTGACACGAATATCACAGGTATGGGAGGGAGGGACTAGGAAATGGAAGAAAACAGGGCTCAGAGGTGCTACGAGCCCAAGTGCATGTAGCCAGTAAATGGGGGGATGGAGAGTCAAACCCTGAACTCTTTGATCCATATTCTGTGCCTTTTTCTCTCCATGAGAACCTTGGTTATTCCTCTGGGAATACATGGGAATGAGCTCCAGGTCTTCCCTTCTGGGCCCCATTTCCCAATTAAAATTGGGGAAACCTCAAGCTTTTCCTTTGTTGTTGGTGACATTTCTCTGAGCCCCATGTGCATGTGACAACACCTGAGCTCCATCTCTGTAAATGACAGCTCATTTATTGCAAAGCCTTAGAAATATCCAGGCCATCTGGTAGACCCAGGGCTCTGGCCTCTCTGGCTGATCACCTCGACTCACCAATAATCCCAGCCACCATTTACTAAGTGTATAATATGTGCCAGGGCCTCGGCTAAGCATCTGACACGTATTTTAGCATTTAATCCTCTTGACTTTATTTTCATCCCTATTTAACCAAACAGGACAGTGTATCCAGAGAGGTTAGGCAACTCACCTTGATAGGTAGAACTTTGTCCTCCAAAAAGGTAGTGTTCAAGTCTTAACACCTGTAATCTGTAAATGTGACCTTAATTGGAAATAAGTTCTTTGCAGTTGTAATCAAGTTAAACTGAGGTCATACTGGATTAGAATGGGCCTAATCCAATGACTGTTCTTATAATAGAGGGAAATGCAGAGAAAAAGACACACAGGGAGAATGCTACATGACGACAGAGGCAGAGATTGCGATGCATCTACAAAGCAGGAACACCAAGGATTGCCAAGAACTGCCTGAAGCTGAGGGATGCATGGAACAGATTCTCCCTCAGAAACCTCCAACATGGACCAATCCTGCCGACACCTTGATTTAGACTTACTTCTGGCCTCCAGAACTGTGAGAGAATAAGACTCTGTTTTAAGCCACCTAGTTTGTGATACTTTTATGGCTACCACAGGAGATGAATATATTGCCCAAGGTCACACTAACTAGTAGGATGGGTAGACTAAACTTAAATGCATATTGTAATAGGGAAGAACAAATCTGACTCCATATTGGATCAGTTTCTTTTGCTTTAACCTTTGTGTTCTATTCCTTTTGCTACAAGTTAAGAAAGTTGCCTACAGCCTGAATTATACAGGATAGCCCATTCTCAAGGCTCTGACCTTTAAAGGTACAACACTTTTCCATTCACATAGGGATAAAGAGCTGCAGAACAGAGAAAAACATTTGTCTTGTTGGAGGTTTATAGGAACATCATGACCTGACCTAGTGGACAACTGCAAGAACAAAGGATTCTGACACCAAGAGGATTGCAACAACCAAACGCCGCTACCCCCGTATAAAAGAAGCCTGAATTCTAACTTGGGGAAGATGGTTCTTTGGGACACTAGTCCACCATCATCTTGGTCTGCTGGCTTTCTGAATAAAGTCTCTATTCGTTGCCGCAATCTCTTGATTTATTGGCCTGTCATTCGGCGAGCAGTACAAGCTTGGACTCAGTAACAATATCTGCTTTACTTAAAAGCCCATGCCCTTAACATAACCTTGTCCCACCTGCCTTGCACGGTGAAGAGTTAGTCTGGGGTGTTGGAGCAGGAAGATTTCAGAGATCAACCCACCCTAGTGTTCCCCAAACTGGAATTCCTGGAGCACAGTTCTGGAGGGTGGTAATAGGTAAGTCATGACATAAATTTGGTGTTTAAGAAACCATAAGTCTTAGGCTGGGTCCCGCAGGAGCAACCCCCCAAAAAGGATGTGAATGCAGCAGCTTATTGGAGAGGTGACCCCAGAAAACAGTCACAGGGGAATAAGGAAGTGAACTGGGGAAGAGAAGTGGCCAGGTTGATACACTCAAGTATCACCTCCTTGGTGAAACCTTCTCTGATGGACCAAGGCAGAGTTAATCCTTATCTCAAGTTCAGTGCTTCCCCCGAGATGTGTTCTTTCCCATGTTATAGACTTTATCATTCTGTCTAGAATGTGTAGCTTTATGTAGTGCCTCCCCATTAGCCCTAATTCTTGAAGAGCATTTTCTTTTTCAATTCTCAAGACAGTAGAGAAGATAGTGGGGTTAATGATGGACAGACTATTATACCAAGGAGATCTTGAATGCCATGCACCTGGCTTCTAACTAAACTCTACAAAGCCATGTGATTTAGGTGAAGGAATAGGCTTTATTGGAGAAAGCAAATCTTATAAGGCCAAGGTCGGCAGGGTGGCATCCTCCCACCCTCCCCTGGAGAGGTGTGCTGGGCCAGGGTACTCTGCTGGGTGTCCAGACTAGGTCTACCATCCAGCAGAGGGACCCCACCCCTATTGCTCTCCTTTTGTGCAGGACAATCAGAATGGAAACTTTTCAAATGCAGGAATAATTTGAGCCTTTTGGCACCAGCTCTTACAGCTGTCTGGGAAAGCCATCTGCCTGGCATCTGGGCACCTTGGAGTCATCCATTAGAAGTAGAAGTCCCTCTGGTGGAGAAAAGGGAACCCTCCTATGCTGTTGGTGGGAATGTAAATTGGTGCAGCCACTATGGAGAACAGTATGGAGGTTCCTTAAAAAACTAAAAATAGAGTTGCCATGTGATCCAGCAATCCTACTCCTGGACATATATCCTGAGAAAACTCTAATTCAAAAAGATACGTGCACCCCAATGTTCATAGCTGCACTATTTACAATAGTCAAGACATGGAAGTAACCTAAATGTCCATCAACATAAAGAAGATGTGGTACATGTATACAGTGGAATATTACTCAGCCGTAAAAAAGAACGAAATAATGCCATTTGCAGCAACATGGTTGGACCTAAAGATTATCATAATAAGTGAAGTAAGTCAGAGAAATAAGTAAGTAAGTCTGAAGTAAGTTGGATGAATATCATATGATATCACTTATATGTGGAATCTAAAAAATAGTACAGATGAACTTATTTACAAAACAGAAACAGACTCACAGACTTAGAAAACAGACTTAGGGTTACAAAAGGGGAAACTGTGGGAGAGGGATAGATTAGGAGTTTTGGATTAGCAGATACAAACTACTATATATAAAATAGGTAAGCAACAAGGTCCTACTGTATAGCACAGGGAACTGTATTCAATATCCTGTAATAAACTATAATGGAAAAGAGTATGAAAAAGAATTTATATATATATATATATATATATATATATATATATATATTTAACTGAATCACTTTGCTGTATACCAGAAACTAACACAACGTTGTAAACTAACTACACTTCAATAAAAAAATAAAAATTTACAGAAAGATATGAGATACATTGTGAGGATGGAATACACAGTAAAAAAAAAAAAAAAAGAGTCCCTCTGGGTCATAGGAAGTGGAGAGAAAGTACAGCCTCCATCCAGGATAGGGGACCCCCTACCCACTGCTATCTCCTTGCCCAAGCAGCCTAACAGCCCTCAGGGTCAGTTTTGTGTACCACTCTTCGTATTACACTGGCAAATGCAGTGAGTGAGTGAGTGAGTGAATGAGTGAAGGGGAGGCAAAGCAAGTCTGAGTCTATTGTAGAATCAGCTGTCCTCCGCTATGCCAGGCTATGTGTGGGCTCCTAAGTGGCCCCGACACCTTGGCATGTGGTGGGTCATCAAGGTACCTTTGTTTAGTTTTGCAGTCATTCACTACTTATTCTTCAGGATCTTACAACATGCTGCTCAAGGCAGGGAAGAAAACAGGAAAAAATCTCCCTTTGCAGAGTTTACATTCTAAGAAGGAAAATAGGCAAGAAAGCATGCTTTTTTTTAAAAAAACAAAATATTTCAGGAAGTGATCAGTACTCTAAAGAATTGAAATTGCCCTTAAACTCAAACTGAAATAAACTGATCTAGGATACAGAAACTACCCTCAATCAGACTCTAATACAAAAGAGTGTATCCCTCTTAGATCAAGACATGAGGGGCTCCTGCACTGGGTCCCCCACTATTAGAAGGTCTGGCAAATCATAAACACACCTGCAATTTGTTAGAACTTCTGGGGCTTCCTTCTCAGGGGAGCTGGTACAGAATGTCCCATAACCCTAAAGATGGGTCAGAAACCCGGGAACACTTCTCTGCATCTCTGGCATTATCTCCTAAAAACAAAATGTGACTGCATGCCAGTGCTTCCAAGATTTGTAAGTTGATTCACTGCTGATGTTAGAGACAGACACTGCTTCCAAGAGTAAGGAGGATTTGAGCAGCCAGAGGGTTTGGGTACCAGAAACGACAAAGGAGTTAACACGTGGCATCCCTGCTCTAGAGCGCATGAACCGTCAGATTCCTGTATAACAGGGTATCGTTTCCCGGCAGGGCTGAGTTTCCATTTCTAGCTTCCTTTTGGCTCCAATAGATAGATCCAGAGGCATTCATGAACCACCGGGTATTGGCAAGAATTGCATGGTGTGGCTGAGGAACATTTTGCATTACTAAATATTCATTTTGTGCTTATTTCGATGTGTGTAAGTCTAGATAGAACTTGTCTGAAGTGTGATACAGATTCTTTATATTAGCAACTAGGTGGATGTTGAACACTGAAATCAAATCGTTTTAGTTTGTAAAAGTAGTCAATGAGATTTCATCATATTTTCAAAAGTGGTCAATGGATTTCATCATATTTCATCATATTTTCATGATATTTCATCATATTTTCAAAGTAATAAATCATTTCTGATTGGTTTAAAGAATTTTTATTTAAAATTTTCTTCTATTATAATGTATAATTATTAATTATATCAATTTATATTCTAATTTATATTCTTTTAGTTTAATAATTTTGAATATGATAGAAGAAAAATGTTTTTGAAAACATGCATGAAGAATAATTTTTAAAACATTTTTACAATTAATTTGTGTTTCTGATGCAAATACATTCTGTCAACTAAAAAAATGTACAACGTGAGAGTTGTGAGTTACATTTTATTTGGGGCAAAATGAGGGCTATAGCCCAGGAGACAGCATTTCAGATAGCTCTGAGAAACTGCTCCAGAGAGGTAGCGGAGAGGTCAGTACCTATGTGATTCTGGTGAAGGGGGAGTACATGTGGTCAAGCACATACTTTCTGCAGAAGGTTGCTGCTAGTCTCGTGAAGGTTACTAGTCATGAGGAGCAGAAGTCATCATGAAAGATTTTAGTGCTTTTCTAGATACGAGGAGATGCAAGAATTGGGCTCATAAAATCTTCTCCTGAAAATATCTAACTATCTGAAGACCTGTTCTGCCAGTCCTTCCCAGAGCACAGAGGGCCTCATTCCTGATCTCCACCCTGAACTCCTTTCAGGGGTGTTGAAGGTCAGCGGCTGCAGCGGCTCATGATTTGATCCTTGTAGAGGTAGATGGCAGGTGCCAATTTGTAGGTAACAATTCTAAGTTTGTTAACTTGGAATGTAAATGTTCTCAAAGATCTTTTAGCCCTCTGAGTATGAGTCCAAGTTTTTGCTGAGAATGCCCAGCCCCTCCTCCCTACATGGGGGCCCCTGACAAGCCTCTAGGTCCAGCTGAGCCCTCTCCTCATCTGGAAATGCCCCCTGCTTACTGCTCAACCCTGACAAAGTGAAGAGTTCCTCCTCTACCTTCCTGCAGCCCTTAGGACATCCCATGGTCAGGCACTATGTACATGGGAAGGGGTCGCCTGAAATATTGGGGAAGGAAACATTGTTGAATGCATTGTTCCCCTTTACAGAACTCCCTCTTCTTGTCTGCATGATATGCCAACCCCTTCAGTCCCCACAAGGACTAAAAACGTAAGTCACCATTTACCCATTTATTGAGCAATTACTATGTGCCATTTAGTATAATAAGCATGTTACAAACATTCATTTAATTAAGTCTCCTATAAAGATTATTTTTTCATTTTTAATACCTGAACAGTAAGGCTCAGAGACAGATTTATCTATTCATTTCTTTGATGAAAATGTATCAAGACCTCCTATGAAATGCTCACTGCTGGGTGCTACAAGTAAAATAAAGAAGGAAGGAAGTGTAGTGCATACAATTTAATGGCAATATGAAGGCGCGTGGTTCTGAAATGCCATCGCTGGTGAGAGATTGAGCCAAGCACATCCAGCAGAGGCTGTCAGGCTGCAAACTCCAAGCGTTCGGCCATGCGCTAAAATCCACCCCAACCCCAGTAGAGTCTACAAATGGGAGCAGAGTTTTCCAGACATCTGTGGAACTCTGGAATGAAATTTACATCTAACCACGAAAATGCATTTTTACCATCATTCAAAGGAAGTCACTGATGGCCAGTGGGGGGAAAGCAGACATCAGCCATTAATGGAAAAGTCCATTAAGACTCTTGCTACTGACTCTTGCAGGACTTGTGTGGCAAGGCTGCCACGAAAATGCATCTAGAACCCATGTCTGATGATGGAGCCTGAGAAAACCCAAGATGCCCCTCAAGCTACCTGACAAATTTACTCAAGTGCTGAGACCAGCTTAAGAATCAGCTGAATGAGTGGAAGGATGTGAGGATAGTTTTATTTTGCTTATTTTTGAACAGTAGTTCAAGCAGGAAAATGGGAAGATTTTTCTGGAAAACACGTGACACGTACACAACAGATAAAGTTGTTTTTTAAGCACACTGATCAATTTGCAAAGCATCAGGCAAAACTGTCGTGACGTGAATAACGATGATGACAGAGCTGTCACAGGGTGCCCTGTAGGAGTGTGGCACTTACAACAGCTATCGATAAAGTTTGCTCAACCTGCCATTCATTCATCAAATACGGGGGAGGAGGAGAGCATGTAGAATATTTCTGGAGTCAGTCACTGTGCCGGTTGCTCACGATCCAGCTGTGAGCAACATAGAAGGTGTACAGGAAAGAAGAACAGTAAACAAGCAATGATCTGTGGCTAATGTCTGGACAGGGAAGCATGAGAATCTAGGAGAGAGAACAGAGCAGACAGCTCATCTTGCCTGGGGTGAGAAAATGCCTTGTCAGGGAAAGGACAGTCCAGACACTCAGTAGTCTGAGCCTGATTGCAGTAGGGCTGGGAGAAGGAATAGTGTTCCAGGCAGGGGAACAGCGTGGTCAGAAGCCCAGGCATCGGAGGGAAAATGACACATTTGAGGCACATTTTTAAAAAATTGAAGTATAGTTGACTTACAATATTGTGTTGGTTTCAGGTGTATAGCAAAGTGATTCAGATAGATAGATAGATAGATAGCTATAGATATGCACACGCCCCTATGCATACATACATATGTATATGTTCCTTTTCAGATCCTTTTCCCTTATATGTTATTACAAAATATTGAGTATAGTTCCCTGTGCTATACAGTAGGTCCTTGTTGGTTATCTATTTTATATATAGTAGTTTTGTATCTGTTAATCCCAAACTCCTAATTTATCCCTCTCCCCTCCTTCCCTCTTTGGTAACTATAAGCTTGTTTTCTACGTCTGTGGGTCTATTTCTGTTTAGTATATAAGTTCATTTGTAAGGCGCACATGTTTTATAAACATGTGATGCCCGTGTATAAGAGGTTACTATTACAGTGTATTCGTTGAGAAAGGCCAGATTAATTTCCATACGTCTTCTGGTTCATTTTTCAAAAGACTAATTCTGTAGCTGTAAGAAGCCCAATTGCTGCTCAAGTCTCTGCTGAACAGATGGATAAGCAAATAATAAGAATCCAAAGCTCCTATATTTGAAATAGAATTAGGAAGAACTACATAACAGTGTGAAATCAGCATGACCTGTCTGGAAACATATGTGATATTCCTCCACCTGCTTTTTTGCCTTTTCTCCTTTGTTTTGAAATGTTTCAAGGATATAATTTTATACTATGTTTAGGGCCCTACATCTGCTGTGCATCAGTGAATGCAGCTCAATTTTAAAAACACCCTGAAAGTCTGTGATAAGTAAGCACAGCCCATGTGAGTGTATTTGGCGTATCTGGCTACCCCCAGCCAATGAAGATGGTTTAGAGACATCCCATCCCATGCGGAGCATCAGCTCTGGGACCCAGATCATCTAGGTTTTATTACCAGCCCATCAAGTACCAGCGGCGTATTTTTGGCAAGACACATGGCCCCTTTGAACCTAAGAGCTTCAAGTGTAAAATGAGGATTTATACCCATCTCTCAGAGTGGTTGTTTGCTCAGAAAGTATTGAGAGCTACAGCCGTAAGTGCTCAGGACCTGTTTGTACCCCCTTTGCCTTCCTCATTCTGTGCCATAAGCGAGCCTCACTCAGAAACTATGGCCTCTTCATGAAGGAAAAAAGGAACTATTCAAAGAAAAAAGAAAAAAACTTAGGAGGTCACACTGGAACGTGCCAGGAACATGGATGTGCAGCCAGCTTCTGAAATGGTTTCTGAAGAGGTGAGATGCTTTAAGTCCTTCTCACCAACTTCCTGCCCTGGGTGTGTGTTGGCTACGAGGCTTCCTGAAAGGATGGAGGCCAAAACACTCAAAGCGCTTCCCGAGGGAGGAAGCCTTCACCTCAGAAGCTGGAATCCACGGGACCGGGAAGATGAATGGGGGTCTCAGGGGGCCTTTGTTTATGGTGGCTGTGCTGGGGCGCTGGCTTCCCAGGGCTTCATGCTATGGGAGGAAGTGACTGGAGCATCACTGCTTCGTTCATTCCACCCACGTTCTCTGTCCTTGTACCAGGCTCAAGCCCTGGGCCAGCGCCTGGGGGTGGAGATGGTGTGTCCTAGCTCCCGAGCCCCTCATCGCCCAATGTGTTGGGGAGTTGGGGGTGGGAACCGTATTTTGAGGGCTGGAAATCACATAAATAATAATAATACCAAACCCACAATGCTCTGTCTACCCCTGGCACTGGTGGTCTAAAGGCTTTGCATATCTTAACCATTTCATCCCCTCTGGCCCCGAGCATAAGGGTGACCACCACCATTGTCTCCGTTTTACAGGTAAGGCAGTAGAGAAAGTCACACGGCAAGAAAATGACAGAGCTTAGATCTGTGGTTTGAGTTGAAACCTCTAAATCAAGCTGGCCCTCGAAAAGAAAATAGAATGGTAGGTGCCAGGAGCTGGGGGAGAGGAAGTGGAGGGCAGTGTTTAGGGGGTACAGAGTTTCAGCTGGGGAGGATGAAAAGGTTCTGGAGATGGATTGTGGTGACGGTTGTACAACAATGTGAATGTACTTAATGCCACTGAACTGGACATTTAAAAATGGTTTAAAATGGGACTTCCCTGGTGGCGCAGTGGTTGGAGTCCGCCTGCCGATGCAGGGGACACGGGTTCGTGCCCCGGTCCAGGAAGATCCCACATGCCGCGAAGCGGCTGGGCCCGTGAGCCATGGCCGCTGAGCCTGCACATCCGGAGCCTGTGCTCCGCAGCGGGAGAGGCCACAGCAGCGAGAGGCCCGCGTACCGCAAAAAAAAAAAAAAAAAAAAAAGGTTTAAATATTTCAAAAAATTATCTTGTGTATATTTTATGACAATAAATTTTTTTTCATAGGTTCAGGGGAATACAGAATAGCTCTAGAAATACTCATCACATTGCAGGAGAAATGGATCATCTTTCATTATAAAAGAAATCATTAAAGATGGAAACGGTTGTATAGATTTTTCATAGGTCAGTAGCCAAAACCAGAGACTGGTCTGAGGTTCTAAATTTAAAAGAATTCTGGTTGTATATGCGTGACACCAAAGCAACAAGCATATTTGTTCAGCTAAGTCTATTCTGTTAATTTATTGAAAAGAATCAGTTAAGTGAATCATTTAGCATCCTATAAACAAAACAAACACAACAAAAGGGAAAAAAATCTGGGCCTCCAAATACAATCTCTAATACAACACGCTATCTGCTAACAACCAGGGAATTTTCCAGGTTCCCTGGAGACAGGGTCTGGGAAGGGAGATTACTCATAAGTGAGCATCGCCCGTTCTGCCTGAAACAAGTACCCCACTTCAATCCTCACGACCACGTCCCCATGAGGGACCTCAGGACACTGAGAACATGGGGATCAAGCACATTGCAGAATGGTGGTCCAGAGCCTGATGTGCCCGTGAGCCCACACTCAGGCCGCTGCAGCCGGCAGGCTGGTCCTGCCCAGGGCAGAGAGGACTCGCCATGCTCGTGATGGACCTCTTAAAAGCAACAAGCCGCCACGTTTATAATGGAGAGAAATGCAAAACAGCACCTTAAATAGAGTCTCCCCTCATTTTCTGAGGAAATTAAAGTTCAGAGATAGGGTAGTGAGCTGCCCAGTATCACACAGCTTGTTAGCGTATAAAGAAATTATTTTTGTCCTTCTTGCCTTCTCTCCATCCCTCAACAAATTTTTATTGAGTCCTTTCTCTTAGTTGGCAGGGTAGTGGGGTGTTAGGAACTCCGATTTGAGCCAACCTGTCTGGTTTGAACCTGGGCTTCACTTTAATGAATTGTGTGACCTTGAGCAAGTTATGTAACTTCTTGCCTCATCTGTGAAGGGGGGATGTGATGGTACCAGCACCAACCTGGTAGGGTTCTTACGAGGATCGCCCTGGTTCACGTGCACAACACCCTAAGAAAAGCGCCGGACCCTCAGCCAGCTCTGTATCCACATTAGCTGTGATTAGTTTCAAGGTCCCCAAACCAGGCATGATGGGATGTGGACCTTTGGTGCAAAACATTCCATCAACGTCACAATTTTGCCAAGTGTCACCTCTACCTCATCTTAGAGTGTCTCTCCGGGGCCTTTGCTCAGCCCGGGGACACAGAGATGACCAGCTCAGCTCCTCCACCAGAAAGTCCTGAGTCTGACACAGACATTGGCAAACAAACCACTGGAAGGCAGCCTGGGGGATGTCACACGTGTTATTAAATTGAAAAATTATAATCCTCAAGGAATAACCTCAAGTAATAATGTATTGTTCGGTGTGTTTGTTGTCTATTGTGGTATAATAAATTACTGTACCACAAACATGAAGGCTTTTAAGCAACACCCATTTGAACCCTCCTATACTGTTGGTGGGAAAGTAAATTGGTGCAGCCACTATGGAAAACAGTATAGAGGTTCCTCAAAAAACTAAAAATAGAGCTACCATATGATCCAGCAATTCCACTCCTGGACGTATATCCTGACAAACTATAATTCAAAAAGATACACGCACCCCTATGTTCATAGCAGCACTATTCACAATAACCAAGACATGGAACCATCCTAAATGTCCATCAGCAGATGAATGGATAAAAGAGATGTGGTACACACACACACACACACACATATATACACACAACGGAATACTACTCAGCCATAAAAAAGAACAAAATAATGCCATCTGCAGCAACATGGATGCCACTAGAGATTATCATACTAAGAGAAGTAAGTCAGAAAGAGAAAGACAAATACCATATGATATCACTTATATGTGGAATCTAAAATATGAGACAAATGAACTTATTTATGAAACAGAAACAGACTCACAGACACGGAGAACAGACTTGTGGTTGCCAAGGGGGAGGAAGAGTGGGGGAGGAGTGGATTGGGAGTTTGGGATGAGCAGATACAAACTATTATCTATAGCATGGATAAAAAACAAGGTCCTACTCTATAGCACAGGGAACCATATTCAATATCCTGTGATAACCATAATGGAAAAGAATTGAAAAAATGTGTATATGTATAACTGAATCACTTTGCTGTACAGCAGAAATTAACACAACATTGTAAATCAACTCTACTTAAATAAAAAATTTTAAAAAATTTAAAAAATTAACATCACTAAAGGAAAACAACAACATCCATTATCAGCTACTGGCTGTGGAGGGCAGCCGGGGTGAAACCAGCTGGATTCTCTGCTGTGCGTCTCACTGGCCATGTCTCATATCTGGGGGCTCTGGGGAAGGATCTGCTCCCAAGCTCATTCAGGTTACTGACCGACCCAGTTCCTCGTGGCTGTATGTCTGAGGTTCCCATTTCTGTGCTGGAGGCCAGAGGGGCCACTCTCTGCTCCTAGAGGCTGCCCCATTCCTTCCTATGTTTCTCCCTCCACCTTCAGACCAGCAGTGTAGGTCAAATCCTTTCCACACTTGGTAGATCCCTGGGTAATCTCCCTTTTGAGTAACTCAAAGTCAAATGATCAGTAACCTCCAGGACATCTGCAAGATCCTTTTTGCAATATAACTAACTAAACCACAGGAATGATATCTCCTACATGGGCTCCACCCACACTCAAGGGGACGGGGTTCTACAGGGGCCTGGAGGTCGTGGTAGAATTCTGCCTACCACAGTCAGGCTGGGCTAGGTTCTACTGTCATAACAAACAAGCCAGAGGTGGGCTGGGGTATAGCTCTAGGCCTCCACCTCAGGGTGAGGCCAGCAGAGCCGCCACTATCTCTGACTCAGTGGTGCCATAGCAGAGAGAAGGGGAAAGTGGCAACGCATGCACGGGCTCTTAAAGCTTCTGCCCAGAAGCAAAACCCATCATGTCCTCTTATGTGTCATTGCACGAAATGACTCACATGGCCATGCAAAATGTCAAGGGAGCAGGGAAGCTCAGTGCTGGCTTGGAACCAGGAGAGAGGAGACTGGATGTATTTGATGATCAGCACCAATGATTGCCACAAATAGTGAATCATCAAAGAGAAGGCAATGGCTGCGAGCACCAGCTCTGTGCTGGGCACCGTGCTGGGTCCTGTCTTGTTCAGAGCTCTCTTATTTTTAAGAGATAGAAAAACAACTCACTGAAACCAGGTCTAGCCAAAAGGAAATACTAAGTCTATAGCTAGAAATGACCCCAGGACAGCTTACAGAGTCCAAGGAGGAATTCCAGCACTGGGCCTTTGGGAACAGAATCAGGGATGGAGCTCCATCCAGACTCTCTTCTCCATCCATCTCCCAGCTCTGCTTCTGGCCTTGCCTGCTCCTCCAGCAGAGAAGCCCACTCCAGGTCAGGAGACATAACTGTTGGCAACCATGTAGGGACATCGGTGGAATGAGAGAGCGACTTTCTTCCTGTACCCATCAGTTCATCCCAGGGAAGGAAGCTGATTGGTCCATCCTGGGCCACGTGCCCTTTGCCATAACCATTGTGGGAAGGTTAGAACTGGCCTAAGATGGAGTGAATGAACAAGGTCCACAACCAGGAAAAACAAATGAAAAGAAAGAAAAGATAAAGAAAATGAAAACCACAGCCCCCACAGTCACACTGGCTATTTCATGTTTATTTCATCTTCACAAGAACTCTGGGCAATAAACGTTATAAATCCCATACATCAGAGGAAGACAAGGGGTGACAAGATTTGCACAGTCACATCATAACAGAAGTGAGATTTAAACTGAAGCCTCTATCACTCCAAAGTCTGTGTTCTTTCTGAGAAGCCAAGCTGGGACTCTTCTGAAAGACTTTTTCTGAGTCCTTTCTGCATAAACAGGCCCAAGGAAAATGTTTGGGAGAATTTGTCCTGCACACTGTTTCCTATTAAAATTTGAATCCATGTTTCAAGGATTATAGAGGGGTCTCTATTCTAAAACGTGGGATTATTTTCAGAATCACTGCCCCAAAGCAAAACCTGGCCTTGTTGTTTGTCTTCATTCCTTTACTCTGGAATATGCGGGCCAACTTTCCACTTGGGTTTGCCAAGAGCGCAAGTAACAAGCTCAAAACACATCACATAAACAGGGGGAGATGTGTGGCTTTTAACCAAAGGAACACTGCTGTTGACAGGACACCCTGGAGGCAACATTCCGGCTAGTTGTTCAACCTACACCCCTTGCTCAAATACCTCCTGGCTGTTACTGCTCTGTCAGGACAGCACAGGCATCACTGGCCCTGGATTCTGACCTCAAATGCAGGCAGGAAGGGCGACTCAGAGGTAGTCTCTTTGCTAGAGAACTGGCCTCTACCACCAGCCCCTGATGTCAGCATCTCAGACTCCTTGTGTGTCCAGTGTGATGTTTTCCAAGGATGGAAACTGCCGCAGGGCTCTTCCGATCTCTGGCGAAAACAGCTACTGGCTGGACTTTGGGTAGCCGAGGAGATCTGAGATTGGCCATGGCCCTTTCAACCTTGGCTGCCATTGCAAACAGGCACAGGACAGGAACACAGGGAATATTCGGGGGAAAGGTGTGATTCTGAGTTTGAGCCATGTAATGAAAGGGTTCTTATTTCTTATGGTCTGCTCAGGAATTTCCCATAACCCCGTAGGGCTGGGAACAAAAAAGGGTTTCCCTGGTTACCTGCATCACTTACAGGAATGTGCAAGTCTGAATAGCCAGAAGGAAAAGTTTAAGTGATCTTTATCTAAACAGGCTAAAAAGGAGTCCCAGACTATGAAAATACGAGGTCACGAGACGGACATGGCAGGATCTGCTGGCAGCGCAAAGCTCAGGACTTCCTTCAATGGTCAGGGGATGAGATGGCATGTGTCCTCTCCAGACAGGGATGGGATAGCATGTGTGCTGGACTCTACCAGCAGCCACATTGCGACCACAAGGAGACCTGGCTTTAGGATGGAGTCAGTGACATATGTGTCAGTTCAGGTTCAACCAAAGATGCGGAACCAGAAGCAGAGACATAGTAAGAGATTATTTTATTGTAAGGAATTGGCTGACACGGTCGTGGAGGCCGGCATGGCCAAGCAAGTCCAAAACAGCAAGGCAGGCTGTCAGGAAGGGCAAGCTAGAACTCAGGGTGATGGGTCGAAGCTACTGCACAGGCAGAATTTCTTCTTCCTAAGGGCATTTCTTCTTCATCAGCTCTGCTCTTAACATTTTTCAACTGACTGAATCAGGCCCACCCAGAATATCTAGAATAATCTCCTGTCCTTCGAGTCAACTGGTTATGGACTTTAATCACATCTACAAATACCTTCACAGTAGCACCTGGAGTAGCATTTGATTGAATAACCAGGGACTATAGCCTGGCAGAGTTGACACATCACAAGACCATCACAGTATGGAAGAGGGAGACAGAATAAGGTGATTTCTTGGTGACTTCATCGAGCTCCTAGATCAAACCATTCCTGAGCTCCACACTACCACTACGTGTTCCAGTTGAACTTTCCAGAAAATCTGGCCATGGGTATCTCAAACCGTGTTTTCTGTAACTCACAACTTTAGTCCTAACTGACACAACAGGGGCCCAAACCAAGGAGGTTAACAGTTCTGACTAGACCTCTCAAGGAGGGCTGTGTTTCAATCTGGGTTCCAGCTAGTGGGAGACACATTGACACACATCAGGGATAAAGGGGCAGTCACTTCCATTCAGCAGGGAGATGTTTACTGAACACCTACTCTGTGTTGGACCTGGCCTCCATGCTGTGGACACAAAGACAAAGAGGACACTCGCTCTGCCTGTAGGGGGCAGACAAGCAAACAGACAAAGGCCAGAGTGGACAATGCCGTGTCAAAGCAGAGGAAAGTGCAGGGGCCATGGGAGCCTGTGCAGGGAGGTGGAGGGGACCCAATCCAGCAAGGCAGGCTTCCTGGAGAAAGTGACATTTCAGCTCAGTCTGGAAGGGTGAGAAGGAATGAACCAGGAACAAACAAGGTGAGGAAAAGACATTCCAAGAAGCAGGAACGGCATGTATGAAGGCCAAAGGCCACTTGGGTGTTATAACTACAAACACTAGGGATTGCTAATGCTGTGTGATTTGGAGCGAGTCACTTCACCTCTCTGTGCCTCAGTGCCCTCAGATGATGATACTAGAATGAATGCATTAAGCCTTGTACAGGGCTTGGAGCAAGGCCGCATTTCAGGGTTAGCTATCATCACCATCGTCATCATCATCACCATCATCATTGTCATTCCTTGATAAAAGTGCAGGAAAGGACAGGCAGAGATAGCTGGAGAGATAGTCTGGGACCAGGCCACAGACCTCAGACTATCTTCCAGGCCTCAGGGAACCAGGGAAGAATGTGAAACAGGCAAGCGTGGATTTCTGCTTTAGAAATGTCTACTGGGAGGGGAAAGAATTCTGGGCAGAGAGATGGTAATCGTAATGTAATTGTGGAAAAGGATGTTGAAGCCACTTCCCATGGAAAAAGTTTCAAGAAATTGGGGTGTTTGCTCAGAAAGAGAGCCGGCTCTGTCTGGGGGGCAGGGATGAGTGGTGGTAGACAGGTTGACGGCTGAGAATCACTTCTTCTGTGGAAGAAGGTAACAGAGATTTAAGTCACAGGTGGTAGCTCCAGGGAGTCAGCACATCTCACCTTCACCTTGGGAAGAATTTGTATTGTTCACAGCTGCCCAGAGACTGGAGGGCAGTCTTAAAGGGCAATGAGCTCCCCATCCAGGGAGGCATGCAAACAGACGCTGGATGAATGCTTGACAGGGAAGCTGTAAAAGAGGCACAAGCACCAGGCAAGTTGATGCAGATCATTTCCAAGTTCCTCACAACCACGATCTCTGTTATCCTACTGAACCCCAGAGAGATGGTGTATTAGTTTCCTGTTGCTGCTGTAACACATAACCACCAACAGAATGGCTTAAAACAACACACATTTATTCTCTCGCAGTTCTAGAGGTCAGAAGTCCACCATGAGTCTCACTGGACTAAAATCAAAGTCTTGGCGGGGCTGTGTTCCTTTCTGACGGCTCTAGGGGAGAATCTTTTTTTTTTTTTTTTGCCTTTTTCAGCTTCTAGAGGCTTCCTGCATCTCTTGGCTTGTGGCCTCTTCCTCCACATTCAAAGGTGGCAGCATAGCAGCTTCCAAATTCTCTCTCTCCTTCATACACTGCCCCCGCCCACATCCCCATGCCCATCCCACATCCCCACAACGTTCCTCAACTTGCTGACGGAGCCATCGCCAGGGAGAGGCTTCTGAGGCACCAGGGTTCCTGCTGTCATGCCACTTACCCTGTGTGTTCGATGAGTTAATTGCCCTCTTTAGTCTCCTCAGAGGACAGCATCTCTCATTCACTGTTTTATCCTTATTGTCCATCTCAGGCCTGCACACAATAGATTCTCAATAAATAAAGTGTCTGGAGAATGAATGAAGAATCCATTCAAAGAAAATGGCTGGTAGATGCCATTCCAGCTGAGAAGCATTCACTCACTCATTAGCTCTGGCTGCTCGGCTCTCCTGACATAATGAGGTACCATGGCTTGATGGGACCCCTGCTCTTCTCACGCACTAAGGGGGTTGGGAGAGACCTTTGGAGGAAGACAGAGGCTTCAGTCTGTGCGGAAATTCCAGCCTGGATTTTTAGCATTCACGTTCCATACTGAGTAGCCTGATGCTGAAGGAGCCAGGGAAGGGACCAGGGAAGGGAGCTATTGGGGGCGCAGGGGGACGGCAGTGCCAAAGGAGAACTTTGTGAGCAAATACACACGTGGGTCCCCTGATACCTCCTTCATCGAGGGCAGGGTCTCTCTGGCATGACTCCGGCTGTGCTCTGTGGGTTTCTTAATGGGTTTGTGCCTCGCTCTGAGTAACAAGATTAACAGCCATCAGGTTAATTCAGCAAAGCTTTCCTGAGCATCTGCTCTGCCCGGCTGGGTGCTGGGTGCTGACAAGCCCAGATGCAGAAGGCAAGCGCGGTGAGTGGGAAGGCAGATGGGATCCTGTTAGCGGGATGTCTGGTACGTAGGGTGCAGAGGAGGCTTCTGATTCGCCCAAGGAGTCCTATCAAAAACCACACACGTGTCCAGGGTGGAACAAGGCCAGATCTCCCAGCGACACATTTATCTCACCATCAAGTGCACAGAAAAGCCTGCTTTTTCAGCACAGCAATGCCTCCTCCATCGGATGGTCCAAGGACTAGTTTTGCTGCTTGGGCTGGTTTTTCCTCCCTGTCCTGAATTTGAAGCTCCTTCGATGAGCACATCCAGAAACACTGGAGCATTTCAAAGGAGTCCGGAGTCCCTGACTGGGGCCGGTTTGTCTGCCAGGGAGGCCCACGCCCCAGGCACTGCCACAGAAAGTGGGGAGACCCCTTGATCCAGAAGAAAAACACATCTGGGTTTGCTGCTTGCACCTCCAAACACACACAGTCTGCCTGCCTGAGAGGGCACCCAAAAGGCGGTCCCCAGGCCATCTTGCTAAAGGTGTTTAGAGAACATGCTCTCACCTGCCAAACAGGAAGGCAAGGCTGTGATCCCTGCCCAGGGCTTGAACACAGAAAAGTAGCAAAATAGAACATCAGGGCGGGAAGAGACCTCCCGCTGCCTGGGGTGATGCTGCTCTGTTTATGGACAGGGAACGGCATCTGTCAGGAAGGGATTTTTGTGGGCAAACAGAGACAGGGAGAGGCTGGAGCTGAACTTTCATCCCTGCTGTTGATCCTCGATGCTGCCCCATATGCAGGACACCACACTCCTTTCCCTTAACCTTCTGGTCCTCCACTTTGGTTGTTTTGTTCTGGGAATGTGTGCCGGCCCGGGCTGCTCTTCTGCCCGCCCCTGCAGTGAGACAGGCAGGCCCAGGTGCACAGCTCTGCCTCCCCTTATAAGCCTTGTGACCCCAGACAGTTTCATAGCCCCTGAGAGCCTCAGTTTCCTCGTCTGGGAAATGGGAATAACCCCACCCACTTCACTGGCTTTCTGTGAAGCTCATGGCATTTGTGACAACAGCTGTGTAGTTGTATAAATGAGCTTCACGCATCACTGCTGGAGCATATGTGATACTTGGTGTTAAGTAAGAACCTTCCTCTCTTTCGACAGCTCCTTCGCGTTGCTTGTTCCTTGGTCTTGGGCAGCCCAAGAGCTCAAACTCATCTCTGGCTGCAAGAGTCCTGCTCTTCCCCAGTTCCACACTGCAGAATGGGAGGACGGAATGAAGACAAGGCAGAAAGCCTTACTGGACCCATTTGCCTCCAGCTTTATGACCTTGTACAAGTTGCTGGAACTCTGTGAGTCTCAATTTTCCCACATGGAAAACTGGACTGTTTTCTGCAGGACCTGCCTCGCAGGGATGCTTGTAGGAAAGGAGACAGTGACATTAGCTCTGACTGTGATAATAGCTCAGCATCTTCTCTTCCTCGCTATGCTCTTATCATCCCCGTTTCACAGACAAGGAGAGGGAAGAAAGAGTTAAGAAGCTTGCCCAAGGTCATCACAGAAGCGGGTGATCATGCGATGCACGGAGCACCTAAGGGCAGAGCTTACTCTCCTAACTGGTACCCATGCTCCTGTATTTACAGGAGAGCAGCCCGCAGAGCATCATTGCTAAGAGACCCACATATGGAGAACCAACCCTTCCAGTGGGTCTGCTCTGTACCAGGACTTGTGCTGGGAGCTTGAAGTGGACCAGCTAGGGGAATGCTCCCACATCCCCCATCACAGGCCCTAGCACAAGCCCATCTTCCAGAGGCAGAGGCGCAGCTGCTCAGAAGGCAAGGGATTTCCCAAGGTTCCCCTGGCCAGTCAGTGGTGGGTGGATAGTGATACCCAGGCTGCCTGAGCCCAAACCCCCGGATCACTGGTCCTCAATCCATCACTTCTGGTCCCTTTCCCTCCCCCAGCTCTGCTCCAAGAGATCATCCAGTTTTACCAAACGGTCCCCATTCTGACTGAAGGAGCTGAATGCTCACTCCCGCCCCTCTGGCTGAACCACCATCCCCTCCTGTCTCCCTCTTGTCCTCTGCCCCCCTCATCTGCCAATCCTGCCACTTCAGGAAGAGCCCCTGCCAGGAGAGAAAGTTCTATGGCAAGTTGTGTGAGAGGAAGACCCTGTTCCCTTCCAGGTGCCTGGCATCTCCCCCTCCCCGCCCCTGCCAGGAAGCACCTCCTCTCAACAAGGGGGACCTTTAGGTCTGAAAGGCTCCAGTGTCCACAGGCCAGGTGGGCGTGCTCTTGGCCTTGGCTGGGCACCACAGGAAACGGAGGCGTGGAGGACCACCCCCAAGCCTCTGCTTAAAGGGGCGGCTGGCCTCGGGCTGCAGTCAGGCCGCCTTTGCACCATGACCCCCCAGCTGCTTCCCCTGCTGATGCTGCTTCTGGCCGGCCCCCCCGCCGCTCAGCCGGCTCCCCCGACCTGCTACTCCAGGATGCTGGCCCTGAGCCGGGAGATCACCGCTGACTCCCGGAGCCTGCAGGCCACGGAGCCTTCGGTGAGTGCCCTCGGCCCCCCTGAGGACTGGGAGACCCAGTTCTCAAAAATTTGCCTTTGGACCAGGGAAAAAACGCTATTTTTCTTTTCTGGTCAATGTTAATTTCAAGGGTATTTGTGTTTTATTCCCATCCTATTAAATACCGATGGTTTGCACTTCCTTTTAAATACAAAGAAAATATAATCAAAGACATCACAATTTTTGTTTATAACTAGCTAGCAAATATCAGAGGATCTGTTTTAAAATGTAAAAAGAGAGAGAGAAAGAGAGAAAGAAGAGAAGAGAAGAGAAGAGAAGGGAAGAGAAGGGAACAGGAGAAGAGAAGCTCCCATAGAGTTTAGAGCTCCAACTTAAGGAGGACCAAAGAGTCCTGCTTATTTCTTCTCTCCACTAGCCAGCAGGAGCTAAGGGGGCAACTCCCAGAATCAGCCCCACCCCTAACCTGCTGTAGGACCCTGAGCAAATTACTCAGCCCTGAGTCTCAGCATCCTCAGCTGTGAGAGGGGGTGGCCGAGCCCCTCACCGGCTTCGGGCAGCTGGAGGGTTGAAGACTTGAATGCAGACACAGCCTGCACAGAGGACAACCCAGGATGTCTGCACTGTTCTCAACACTGTGTTAAGAGGAAGACCCAGGGGCTCGGAGCCATCAGTCCCACAGGGACCACCCAGAACTAGAATCCGGCCTCCTGACTGCTCGTCCAGTGTAGAAACAAAACAAATTAAACTTCAAAGCTCCGGTAAAATTTAAAAGTATCCCTTTACCACTTGTGAACCCTTCAAATAAAATGCACCGTTCTCAGATGTGGGGCTTACGATACCCTATCACCTCCTTTGTATTTTCTTTTTGAAACTTAAATGATGAGTATTTTTTTCAACTTATGAAAGTCATATACTTTGAAAATGGTTGGAAAAGGCACAAAAGACAAAGAAGAAAATAAATATTACTGCAATTCTACCACCTAGAGGTGACCTGCTGCCATCACATTCAGAGGATAGGATTTCAGCTCTGGGTCTGTACATAGTTATCCAAGTGTGTGGACAAATTGGATCAAACAACACAGCAGTTCTGCAATTTACTTTTTAGCGACTCTGTCAAATAAATTAATATTTCTTTGTAACAACATTTGGTTGTATTTTTGCGCCCCAACGTATCCGCAAATTCCTTGCTCTTAAATGTGTAGAGCAATCATCTTTTAAAACTATATGATTTTAAAGCTTAAAATAATGCATAGGCTCAGAGCTGGAAGGAAGTGGAGGTGATGTGTTCTAACTCTCTAATCTCACAACTGGGAAACCGAGTCACAAAGAAGAAGGAGACCTACCCTACGTCACACAGGGGATAACTGGTCGGGAGACCAGAATCTGGGTCTTCTGACCTTCAGGCCAGCACAGAAGCAAAAGTGAAATATAGTAATATAAAAGTGTACATATATATACAGTTTTATATTACTAAAGTATATACTGTATATATTACTATGTCTAGATTACAGTTATAGAACTGTTTTAATATATATACATATATAGACACACATATTTATATGTATGTATCTCTCTCTCTATATATATATATATATGTATGTATATGTGTGTGTGTATATATATATATATAAAACTGTTCCCTAGCTCATAGTCAATGATAAAATGGTTGCATTCTAAAAGTCGAATTCTAGAAGAGCAGTTTACTTTGGGGGAATGTGGCATATGGTACAAGAAAGTATTGTACACGGCAGCATCAAGGAAGGCCCCAGGGATCTGGGGCTGCTCTGGTTTTGGGGAGGCTGGCAGAGAGCCTTCTGTGGCCAGGCTGAGGGTGTGTCCCTGTGAGCAACACAGAAACCCGTTTCCCTTTCTGCAGGAGCCGTGTGTGAGATACCTGCCCAGGCTGTACCTGGATATACACGTAAGAGGGGTCTGCCTGCCTGCAGGAGGGCTTGGAGTGGGAGTGGGGAGAGACTGTGCAGAAGGGCCAGGAGTCCCCAGCTCCCGCGTCTCTGGCTACTGACTTCCACCACGAGACCCGTCCCTGTTGTCCACTCACAGAATTACTGTGTGCTGGCCAAGCTGCGGGACTTTGTGGCATCGCCCCAGTGTTGGAAGGTGGCCCGGGTAGATGCCTTGAAGGACAAAGTGCGGAAACTGTACACCATCATGAACTCGTTCTGCAGGAGGGTAAGTGACGCCATTGAACGTTCTTTTTCTACTTGTCATCAGCCAAGAACTTAAGAGAAGGATTAGGAGAAGAGGGAGATGAGGAGGAGGAAAACAAAAGCTTGTGGGGTGCTTCCAGGTCACAACGCCCTTCCTCAGCCCTATAGCTCTTGCTGAGCGCTGGGGAACTCAGGACAAGGCTCCTCCTGTCCTCCAGCTCCATCTCCAACACCCAAGACCACAGGCTGCGAGTCAAATGGGGCTGGGATTGCGGGTAGAGGACTCTGGAATTCCGAGAATTCCCAGAGCCCTGGGATCAGGGGAGACTTCCTGGGGGAGGGGCTTCTGGTGTGCTCTGTGTTGGGAGGAATCTGGCAGCAGAGGGGAGGGAGACGGGAAAAACGCAGAATCAGCACTGGTTAAGATGTAGAAAGCAGAGTCGTGTGGTCCTAGGGGCACAGGCTTCAGCAGCAGGCAGACCTGAGCCCCTGTCTTCACCTCCCTGCTTCCTAAATGCCAGTGTCGCCTCCTCTCTCTGAGCCACAGTTTCCTCATTCGTGAATGATAACCATGTCAGGAGAGCATTGGGAGGATAATACTACTTACAACCTGACCCTGTGTGTGCTGGACACTGTAGTAACTCCCTCGGTCCTAAGATCTCTATCAAGGTGACTAAACATAGAATACCGAACACCAGGCCTGGCCCAGGAAACTAATAATTAGCTATTAGGTTTTTTAGCTTTAAGTTTTATTAAGATTTGTTTGTTACTATGCATCAAAGATGAGACGAGCATTTTGTCCCACACCCATTCCCCTCCTCATTCCCCTCTCCCCTTGGTCATGGAGGGGAGACAAGAAGAAGACATAATACAGTCTGAAAAGTGCTGTTGTTGGCTCTAAAGTGTTTGAAGGTGAGACCTGGTGCTGTTACTCATGGTATCCCCGATGTCTGGCCCAGAGTTTTTGCTCAATAATTGAGATTTATTCATTTATTCACTCCCTTGCCCATCTATCCATCCATCCATCTGGTCAACCAACGTACAACTGAATTCAATAGTCAAAGACTATATGAGATTCAATGGGAAGGTGAAGAAAGACGTAACCAGCTCTCCTTGGGGGAATGAAGGTTGGGAAATTTTCACACAAAGGGGAACAATTGAACAGTCTTTGAGGATAACCAGGAGTCCTATAGTTGTGCATGGGCTCTGTGGCCACCTTCAGTGACATTCCTGCTCATTGCACATCTTTTCCAGGATTTGGTGTTCCTGTTGGATGACTGCAATGCCTTGGAATACCCAATCCTAGTGACCACGGTCCTGCCAGATCATCAGAGCTAAGGCAGCTCAGACCAGAGAGAGACCCCAGGGGGACTGAAGTTATGTCAGCTGCCCAGACACAATGGGCTAAAGCCATGGCCCCCACAGGTCTCCCTGAAACTGTCATGTGTCTCTCCACCTTCTGGAAAGCAAGGCTTGTGCTCCTACCCTAGAAACGATTTTTAACATAGTTAGAAGCCTTGCTTCTCCTTCCCCTTGGTTTTGTCTTACCAGGATGGTGAGGTACACAAGCATGTTGATTTGATCACTAAGAAGAAAAGGGCAAACCAGCTTCTTTTTTATGAACAACTAGCTTGAGAACAAGCAAAATAGTATGTTTGCAGTACCACTTTAACGGAGTAGTGGTACCATTTTTCTTTCTTGATAAAAACCTGCTTTACATTTAACCAAGCTTCTATTTTATACCTTCTCTCTCTACAAATTTTCCTTACACTTATCTTTCAATTTTAAGGAAATTTCATTATCTATAAGATGCATTTGTGAGGTTCATAATTACATAGTGCTGATGGGAACCACTCTTTCATTGAAAGGTGATGAAAATCAAATAAAGACTATCATTACAGTGAGAAACACGTGTCCTGCTGTATTTGTCCAAGGTGGGTGTCAGTGTGTTTATTTCATGCTCTTTCTGCAAGTTGCTGCTTTTAGCAAGATATGTCTTTCTTCCTCTTTCCATTGAGCACCGGTGTTTCTGGGTCTGCTTCAAACCACCTGTGTGAATGTCTGTCTTTAAAGCGTCGGAAGATGCTCTAATTTATGTTTGGGGACAGACTGTATCCTGCATCGTACCCATGGCAGTGCAGTACCTGACACGTCATAAACATCAGTTCACTGAGTCACCATAACAAACCTAGAGACGGGCATCGTAGGAGGCTGAGGCTCATGTAGATTAGGTAACTTGACCAAGGTCACCAGATGCTAAGTGGGGAGGCTGGATTGAACTCAAAGAGCTCCAAAGCCCGCACTCTCCCCTGTGTCCCACACTGGCTCTCTGCAGGTGAAGCATGCTTGTTTAATTAATTCATAAACACAATAGTAACATCTCAGTTAAGTAACTGGATTGTTGAAAAAGATTTCAAATATTGATTTTTTAAAAGTTCACATGCTACACTGTGGTCTTTTTGTTTCCTTTACTCCCTTCTGTACACGTGGGCCATACTTTCCCTCCTTGTTCTTAGGTGTCTTTGACTTAGATGATTTATGAAAATGATTTAGTAGCTTATGATTTTATATCTAGAAGCACAAGACCAGATCATCACAGTACTGGTCTCCTAGGGCGCCATAACAGGGTACCATAAACTGGGCTTAAAGTAAGAGAAATTTATTGCCTCATAGTTCTAGAGGTTAGAAGTTCTGCAATCTAAGTGTTGTCAGGGTCATCCTCTCCCTGAAGGCTTTAGGGTAGAGGATCCTTCCTTGCATCTTCCTAGCTTCTGGTGGCTACTGGTAATCCTTGTCATTCCTTGGCTATAGACACATCGATTCAATCTCTGTCCCCATCAACACGTGGTATTTACCTGGCGTCTGTATCCCTGTGTCCAAAATTCCCTCTTCTTGAAGTAAATTATCTCTGTTTGCAGATGACATGATTTATATATAGAAAATGTTAAACACTCCACCAAAGAAAACCTGTTAGAATTAAGTAAAGTTGCAGGAGAGAAAATCAATATACAAAAATCAGTTGCATTTCTATACACTAACAACAAACGTTCAGAAAGAGAAATAAAGAAAAAATCCCATTTACAATAGTATCAGAAAGTATAAAATACATAGGAATTAATTTAACCAAGGAGATAAAATACCTGCACACTGAAAACTATAAGACACTGATGAAAGAAAATGAGGAAGACACAAATAAATGGAAAGCTATCCCCTTTTCATGGATTAGAAGAATTAATACCATTAAAATAAAAGTATTGTCCATACTGCCCAAAGTGATCTGCAGATTCAACTTAATTCCTATCAAAATTCCCCTGGCATTTTTCACAGAAACAGAAAAAAGCCATCCTAAAATTCATACGGAACCACAAAAGACCCCAAATAGCCAAAGCAATCTTGACAAAGAACAAAGCTCAAAGTATCACATCATTTCAAATTATACTAAAAGCTATAGTCAAAACGAGATGGTACTGGTACATGGATCAGAACACATAGAACAGTGGAAGAGAACGGAGAGCCCAGATATAAAAGGAGAACCCAGATATATACTCATGCATAACTTTGACATGGACCCCAAGAACACACAATAGGGAAAGGATAGTCTCTTCAATCACTGGTGCTGGGAAAATTGGTATTCACACGCAAAAGAAACTAGACCTCTGTCTTACGCCACTCACAAAACTGGATTAGACTTAAATGTAAGACTTGAAATCATACAGCTACTAGAAGAAAACATAGGGAAAAATCTCCCTAACATTGATCTTAGCAATGATTTTCTTTGTTTATTTTAAATATTTTTTGAATGGTTAAATGTATTTATTTTTATTTTTTTGGCTGTGCCCTGTGTCACGTGGTATCTTAGTTCCCCAGGGATTGAACCTGTGCCCCTGCAGTGGAAGCACGGAGTCCCAACCACCGGACTGCCAGGGAAGTCCCAGCAATGATTTTTTGGATATGACACTTAAAGCACAGGCAACAAAAGCAAAAGTAAACAAGTGGGACTACATCAAACTTAAAAGCTTCTGCACAGCAAAGGAAACCATGAAAAAAAAGGCAACTTATGAAATGTGAGAAAATATTTGCACCATGTATCTGATAAGGGGTTAATACCCAAAGTACGTAAGAAATTTTTAAAACTCATAGCAAAAAATCCCAAATCTGATTTTAAGACGGGCAACGGATCTGAATAGATGTTTTGCCAAAGAAGACATACAAATGGACAACAGGTACATGAAAATGTGCTCAATATCACTATCAGGGAAATGCAAATCAAAACCACTATGAAGGGCTTCCCTGGTGGCGCAGTGGTTGAGGGTCTGCCTGCCGTTGCAGGGGACACAGGTTCGTGCCCTGGTCCGGGAAGATCCCACATGCCGCGGAGCGCTAGGCCCGTGAGCCATGGCCACTGAGCCTGCGTGTCCGGAGCCTGTGCTGGGCAATGGGAGAGACCACAACAGTGAGAGGCCCGCGTACCGAAAAAAAAAAAAAAAAAAACCACCATGAGAAACCACCTCATACCTGTTAGGATGGGTTTTATAAACAAGACAACAGGTAAGTTTTGCAGAGAAAAAGGAATCCTCGTACACTGTTGGTGGAAGTGTAAATTGGTACAGCCATTATGGAAAACAGTATGGAGGGTCTTCAAAAAATTAAAAATAGAACTACCGGAACTTCCCTGGTGGCGCAGTGGTTAAGAATCCGCCTACTAGTGCAAGGGACCGGGATTCAATCTCTAGTCCGGGAAGATTCCACATGCCGCGGAGCAATTAAGCCCATGTGCCACAACTACTGAGCCCACACACAGCAACTACTGAAGCCTGCACACCTAGATGTGTGCTCCACAACAAGAGAAGCCACTGCAATGAGAAGCCTGCACGCCACAACGAAGAGTAGCCCCCGCTGGCTGCAACTAGAGAAAGCCCGCGCACAGCAACAAAGACCCAACGCAGCCATAAATAAATAAATTTATTTAAAAAAAAAAAAGAATGTAATCAGTGTGGACCATGGTGAGGCCTGGCAGGGACACGCAGGCAGAGGGTGTCTGTCCTGACCCCAGTTGTGTAATAACCAGGGTCACATAAAGGAGAATCCTTTTCTAGGCAGAAAGACTGGGACCCAGTGGTTGGAAGTTGTCAATTCCAGAAGGGGTCCCTTTGCTTTGGATTTCAAAAATAACAAAATGAGGACACGGCTTCTCCCCTGTGAACCAGCCCATTGCCAAACCAGACATTTGGGTAACAGCCTGGGCTCCTTCTCCTTCTTTCTCGATAGCCAACTGGTCAACCCCACCTTCTTTGCATCTCTTGACTTCACCATTTGCTCTTCACCACCTCAACATTAGTTCAAAACCTTCTCAGAACATGACATCCAACCTTTGCCCAGGACTCCTTTCTCTGATGGAGGATGGAGCTAATGGTGAGGTACTGTAATAGGATGCTTTGCAGAGACTGATGCTGGTGATGCTAAATAAGGGCTTTGTAGACCAAGGTGAGAACTCTGTCCCCTTATCCTCACTCACCATTAGCTCTTTTTGTCCCAAGTGAGATTCTGACAATCACTGATCCTTCTCCCCTGAGGCTTCCACAACAGAAGGTTGTTGTTTTTTTTTCTCATGTGCTTGTTAATTGTTAGAGCCCATGTTCTTTCTTCAACTGATTTAACCCACCTAGTGAAAGGACCTCCAAATTCACACCTCCTACTCAGACTTTCCGAGGAGGCTTAGGTTAATTTTCCAACTACCTTGTTATTACATTTTCTCTTAGAGTCCCCACAAGTACCTCAGAATTGACTTCCCTAAAGGTAACTCTTGCTTTTCTTGCCCATTGGCCTTTCCTGTCTCAGTAAAATTGCCCCATCATTCACAATTTGCTTCCATGAAAAACGTGGGCTTGTGTCCCCTGATTTTTTTTTCCTCACCTTTCTCCCACCTTTGCAACTAAGAAGCAAGTCCTGTACTTTCTGCCTCCAAAGCACTTTATGTGTCAACTTCACTGGGCCAGAGAGTGTGCAGAATACTGGATTAAACATTATCCTAGTTGTGCCTGTGAGGATGTTTCCAGAAGACGTTAACATGTGAGTTAATGGACTGAGTAAAGAGATTGCCCTCCCCAATGTGGGTGGGCCTCAGCCAATCCACTGGACGCCTGAATAGAACAAAGACTGAGTAAGAGAGAATTTGTTCTCTCTGCCTGACTGTTGAGCTGAGACGTTGGTGTTGTCCTGCCCTGGGACAGAAGCTTACACCAACGTCACTGTTAGTCCTCAGGCCTTCAGATTCAGACCAGGAATTATACCATTGACTTTCCATTTCTCAGACCTCTGGACTCAGACTGGAAACATACCATCAACTTTCTCAGGTCTCCAGCCTATAAGTGTCACATCATGGGACTTCTAAGCCTCCATAACTGTGTCAGCTAATTCCTTATAACAAATCCTTTTTCAAATAAATATGATATGTTATATCTGTAAATGTATAACTATATCCAGGGTTCTGGAGAACCCTGATTAATACCTGGAACCTGTGCTCTTTTCTCCATACCTGTTATCCATATCCTGGTCAAGGTCATCATGACCTCTTACCTGGACTGCAATTGCCTCCCAGCTTTCACTCTGGCCCCCTCCCATCCAATTTCCACTCAGCAGCCAGAATCATCTACTTTAAAACATCAATTAGATCATGTCCTTCCCTTGTTGAAAAACTTTCTACAGCTTCCCACTTTGAATGAAATTTGAAGTTCTCACCTTGGTCTACAAACCCCTTATTGACCATCACCACCATCAGTCTCTGCAAAGCATCCTATGACATTACAGTACTTGATCATATGTTCATTTGTTTATTTTCATATTCTTTGTCTTTTCCACTAGACTGTAAGCTCCAGGAAGGCAGGGACCACGTCATTTTGTTTCATCACTTTATCCCCCCCACCTAGCACCATTCCTGACACTTAGTAGATACTCAGTAACTATGTTTTGGATATTTATGGAGACTGGATACTGGTTATTGGGAAGACCAAGAAAAGTCAGAAGTTAAGATTTGGCAATTCCAAGTGGCCCAAGCCCATTCTTTCTTCATAAAGTATATGCTACTTACAACACTGATATATTCACAGCCTTGGAGGCCTGGTTCCTATGCTTTTGTGATTCTCACTGTTTGGTCAACTTCAAAACCTCTGTAACTCTCTGTCTCTGTCTCTATCTCTGTCACACACACACACACACACACACAGAGACCCACCTCTTGCTGACACTCATTCTCACAGGGCTCTGACCAAGGTCTTCCATAAAACATGACTGTCTGGACTGGAGCCAGCAGCAGTGACGTGAACAGAACCTTATCTTTCTTTTAATGGCCTATATGGAAAAGAACCTAAAAAAAAAAAAAAAGAGTGGATATATGTTATGTATGACTGATTCACTTTGCTGTGCATCTGAAACTAAAACAACGTTGTAAATCAACTATACGCTAATAAAAATTAAAAAAAAAAGCTTAGTCATCAGTCTCGGCTGTCTCAGAGCAATTTATTTCTTTATTGATTGACTGATTGATCAGCTGTGTTGGGTCTTAGTTGCAGCATACGGGATCTTCGTTGGGGCATGTGGGATTTTTCCTTGCCACGCGCAGGCTTCTCTCTAGTTGTGGCACAAGGGCTTAGTTGCCCCGCGGCATGTGGGATCTTATTTCCCCGACCAGGGATCGAACCCATGTCCCCTGCATTGGAAGGCAGATTCTTTACTACTGGACCACCAGGGAAGTGCTGTCTTGGAGCACTTTGCTGACATCAGCATTGCACCTTCACACCAGTTGGTTGGCGATGTCAACCAACTGAGAATTATCAGGCAAAAGTCCTCATAGTTTAAGCCTCGTTGATTTGCAAAAGTGCCAATAATGTGAAATCACCTTTTGCCTTTGCAGGATATTCAGGTCTAGACATAGATCAAGAACTCACAGGATAATATGATATTACTTATATGTGGAATCTAAAATGTGACACAAATGAACTTATCTACAAAACAGACTCATAGGGAACAGACTTGTGGTTGCCAGGGGGGATGGGGGTGGGGAAGGGATGGAGTGGGAGTTTGGAATTAGCAGATGCAAACTATTATATATAGGATGGATAAACAACAATCTCTTACTGTATAGCACAGGGAACTATATTTAATATCCTGTAATAAACCGTAATGGAAAAGAACATGAAAAAGAATGTGTATGTATATATATATATATAACACTGAATCACTTTTCTGTACAGCAGAAATTAACACAACATTGTGAGTCAATTATACTTGGATAAAATAAATTTAAAAAAAAAAGAACTTACAAGGTAGCGTCATGAACTGCCCTTGAAATCAATTAAGTGTTGGAGGAGAAGAAAGAACAGAAAAATAGAGCACAATGTGCAGAAAATGGCCAGGTCAGCAGTCATAACTTAGGTTTACATTCCTTCATAGTGAAAGAATCCCGGGAATTATTTAAGCATCGGATATACATTTCCAAAACGTTTGTAATCAAGTTCCTAAAATGCAAGCACCACTTATTTTTCAAGAATTTTCTGGCTGCCACCCAAAAACAAGAAAACATGCTCAAGTTATGGCTTCTTAATTCACTTCATCTTGATCCCAAGGTTCTAGAATCAACCCAGCTGAAGATGCTATAAAATTGGAAGGTGTTCCTTATTCAGAAGATGGGCTCAGATCACTGTCACTGTCACCACAATGGGCATCCTTCCTCTGGCCTACAGGTCTACAGACATTCTGAGCTTGTAAATCATTTAGCTCGAGAGGGGAAGGGTCTGGAGTTGTGCTGTAACATTGTCTATTGATTCTCTAGGATACTCTCAATTTACTGGTGATGATAACTTCTTTAGTATGTGGAAAATTTTGTAATTTACAAAATATTTTCAAATCTATTTTCCCCTCTGTTAACTTTAGTTCTTATGCCAACATTGAAGGATGGGTGGATTAGGACAAGTGATCTCCGTTTATAGATTTAAAAGCAAGTCTTTGATTAAATACCTGTTGTATCTACAAACATGCCTAAAATTTTTAAATATGACAATATCAAGTGTAGGTGCGGACACGAGGCAACTGACATACTACTGGTGGGACAGATATTTGGAAAAACAACTTGATGTTACCTAGTAAATTTGAAGATGTGTATACCCTATGACCCAGCAATTTTAACCCTAGAATATACCCTAGAGGAATTCTTGCACAAGTGTGCCACAAATATATCTAAGTCTATGACAGAATGTTTACAATAGCAAATCTGGAAACAACCCAAGAGTCCATCAATGGAAAAATAAATTGTTGTAGAGTCATATAATGATAATGATACAGAATATATTACAATGGCACATAATAACATGGCTGAATCTCAGGTACCTACAGTGAGGAGGAAACATAAGTAGCGGAAAACATGCAGAATGATTTCGTTTATGTAATGGACAAAAGCAGGAAAAGCATAAAATATATTTTGGGGGATAGAAACATATGGGATAAAGCTTTTTAGTTCATGAAAGTGCTTAAGATAAAATTCAGGACAGAAGATAGACCTTTTTAGAAAAAATATTATTATTTAGTCAATATTTAATAAATAAAAATGGATAGCAGTGACATCAAAAACTAATTGGAAAATGTAGTTTAAAAACCAATCTCATTTACAATAGCAGCAAAAACCATAAGGCAACTGGGAACAAGTATAAGTAAACATGTGTACAGGCTTTATGGAGAAAATTCTAAAACTTTATTGAAGGACATAAAAGAATGTCCTATATAGATAAAGAGATAAGCCATGATTATGAATCTCAACTTAAATTCAATGTATTCAGGGAACATCCCAACAGGACAGATCTTGATATGCTGAGCCTAAAATTTATAGAAAAATGTAAAAGATTAACTAAATTTTGAAAAAGAAAAAGGGAAGGAGGGAAATTTTCCTACTAGGTATCAAGACTTGTAATAATACTGTAGAAATTAGTATGCTGGCCTATTCATGCAGGGAAAAAAAATAACCAGTGGAACAGAACAAATAAAATTTGGTGTATTGCTGAGAATACATGACAAATCAGTGGGAAAATAATAAGCAATACAATAAATGCTGCTGGGATAATAGGATATCCACTTAGAAAAAATGGAAGTTTTATCTCATACACAAAAATAAATTTGAGAGGGATGACAGACTTAATAAGTAAAGCAATATTTTAAAATATTTAGAACAACACATGGCAGATTATCGTTGTGTTATTAGGATAAGGAAATAATTATTAAACAAGATCCAAAGAATATATTCAATAAAGAAAACATTAAAAAATATAACATAAGATTTTAAGAGACACAATAAACAAAGCTAAAGAAAAGCCCTGTCGATTGGAAAAATAGTATGTTAACTAATCTTATCCAAATTGCCTACAAATCAGTAAGAACGATATAGAAAGATGGGCAGGATGTGGACTGAATAATCTGGAACAGGAAACCATAATGGCCTTTTAAGTTTATGAAAAGATGTCGAACCTTTCTAGCGACCAGGGAGAGGCACGTTAAAACAGCAATATGATACAGTTTTATACCCATCAAATACGAAGAAACATGAAGTCTCATAATACCAATGGTTAGTGTGGACAAGGAGACACAGGACCTCTCATGGGCTGCTTTCAGAAGTGTAAATTGATACAAATTATTTAAAGAGCAATTTCATGATATTTGGTCAAGCTATTTCTTTCCTGGGAATATATCTCAGGAATATATCTCACAAGGAGATATAAATGAGGATGTTCACTACCACTTCATTATTGGCTATAATGGAAAAAAGAAAGATCCTAAAAGTCCCTCAGAAAAATGAGTAAACTCTGATATATTCATTCCATGAAATATTACACAGCAGTTAATGTGAATGAATCAGCTGCCCATGATTCAACAAGCCCTGATCTCAAAACCTATTGTCTTGGGCTTCCCTGGTGGCGCGGTGGTTGGGAGTCCACCTGCAGATGCAGGGGACACGGGTTCGTGTCCCGGTCCGGGAAGATCCCACATGCCGCGGAGCGGCTGGGCCCGTGAGCCATGGCCACTGAGCCTGCGCATCCGGAGCCTGTGCTCTGCAACGGGAGAGGCCACAACAGTGAGAGGCCCGCGTACCGCAAAAAAAAAAAAAAAAAACCCTATTGTCTAATAAGAAAAAAAGTTTCAGGAGTGTATGTCCCCCAAAATAGCTGTATGTACTTAAGACTATCAAATACTCCTTCGAAGCATAGGAGAATGGACTGGAAACACATCGCATTCATGTGACTAGTTGCTTCTGGGAATGGGGAAGAGGAAGCAGCACAGGGAGGGAAACAGAACTTCACCTTTATCAGTAATACTGGATTTTTTTAAAAGCTTAGGCGTGCATGACAAAAGGTTAACATTTACTGAATCAGAGTTGTGCTGTTTATTTATAATTTTCTGTCTTATTTTCTGTATGTTTCCAATATTCCAGAATTTAAAATGTGACTATAACCATTCTATTCATTGGAACAACTGAAATCCCCTTCCAATAAATGATTCAATGATTCAATTAGTACTTTTCCGCCTGCTTTTCTAGCATAAGGTACCATTTCCTCCTGTGAAGAGTATAGCTGAGCATTGCTGTTTAACACAGAGCCAGAGAGAACTTTTGGGAGAAAACTATACTCAGAGAGGTTTAGTAACGTGCCAAAGGTAACCCAGCCAAGAAGTGGCAGGATTGGTGCTCACACCAAGCGTTCCAAACACCGAGCCCACTGCTCTTTCCATTGATGGAGGAATTACCTGACAAGACTCCCTTGGAGGACATTTCAGGGCTTGCACTGTGCATGTGGGAGCTCAAGGGGCGAGGCGGGAGCTTAGACATTTGCTCAAAAGGCTCAGAGAGGGAAAGAGACTGGCCGGGGCCACACAACTGCTTCATTGCAGAACCTCCAAAGCCTGAATACTCCCCTCCCTGGTCTGCACTCCCCACTCCCAGCAGAGTGCTCTGGGCTAGTCCACAGCAGCACAGTCCCACACCCCACACCCCAGCTGCTGGCCAGGGCCTGGAGGAGGTCCGGGTCCCCCACTACCCACTGTACCTCAGCAGGAACTCTATGCTGATCTACTCCAAGTATCAGAAGAAGACATCTGTGTGGGAAGCCCATCTCCTGGCGATCTGATGGAAGAACATTATCTGATATCCTCACGACTCCTCACCTGGCAATCCTATCTGCTCTCTGAGAAAAGGAAAAACTAAAGGTAGAAGGGTCTCAGGCCCAGGAGTGATGTCCCTGGCATCTTTTCTTGTTTTGACATCCCTTCAAATGTCTATCTGGTGATTTGTGCTTTCTGTTCCACATAGTCTTTATTCCTTGTGTTCCTTTCTTGTTGGCATCTTCAGAAAATTCTCTGCTCCAGGCCACGGACTCCATAGAAATTTCCCACCAGGCAGATCAGCCCCCATCCCTCCTTCCTCTCTTCCTGCCCTGGCCCCCATCCCCGAATTCACATTTCTAGACCAGCTCCTCTGGGTCTCCCACTGGGTACCTCGAGGTTTCCTGCCTCTTAGACTCCCCAAACTGCCAACTCCTCACACCTCGTCCCTCCCAAACCTCTTCCTCTTCCCTCCAGTTTCAAATGGAAAGTTCTGGAGTGATTCAGCAAGTTCATCCCCTGGAGCAACGTATTTATAAGACGAAGAATCGTGTGGTTTTGATTTAAAGTGAAGAGATAATGAAGGAATCATTACTGTAAAATTAGATCCTGCTTGTTTTCTGGAAGGTCCATGGTTATGACACACATGACCAAAATAATAATAAATTCGGATGCACAGTTTTCAAGCTGGAAAATTTATGCCGAACCACAGTACCACGCTGACACACTGAAAACCCAGTTCCGAGGGGCATCCCGGCGGAGGATCACGGCCCCGGGAAAGGATGCTCTTGACTGTCGTCGGCACCGCGGAGCTGTGGCTCCCAGGCGCCCAGCGCAGGCCCCGCTGCTGTCACAGGCAGCTCACAGCCCTGGTTTCCGTCTTATCGGTGTCACAGGCCTCCTGAAATCGCTGATAAGCCTCCCTCGCGGCAGCCAGGATGCCGCCTGTGCAGACAGCGATTCCAGGCCTCATAAAATGGATTTATAGCTCTTGCTTATCTCCGGCCACAGGTTGTGCTTCCTCCGAGGATCCTGGGCCCTGGAATGTGTCCCCTTCAGAGCGTGGACACAGCCGAAGGATCCATCTGAAGAGGGAGTCCAACTCTCTCCGTCCCACCTCAGACCTGGGGTCGCCCCCATTCTCACGGTCCCCGTATTTTCTGTGATGTTCTGCAGTTGACAGAGCCCAGGGGACACACTGACCCACGATACACACGCTGTGTTTCAAAACAACCCTGAGATGCATTCAGAACAAAATGATTTCTTCCATCTTTAAGATGACAAAGGGGGTCTTCCCTGGTGGCGCAGTGGTTGAGAGTCCGCCTGCCGATGCAAGGGACACGGGTTCGTGGCCCGGTCCAGGAGGATCCCACATGCCACAGAGCAGCTGGGCCCGTGAGCCATGGCCGCTGAGCCTGCGCGTCCAGAGCCTGTGCTCTGCAACGGGAGAGACCACAACAGTGAGAGGCCCGCGTACCGCAAAAAAAAAAAAAAAAAAAAAAAAAAGATGACAAAGGGGAGTCTTCAAAGATTAGGTGAATTACCTGAAAACGCAGGTAGTCGGGCAGAAACAGCCTTGGACCAGCTCCTGCACCTGGGGTCACATGGCCGGCTTCTCAGCAGCACCCGGGACTCTCCGCTGTAGAATAATCCTCCTTCCTTGTGGTTGCATGTTTTTAAAATATCGTTTGGCAAAGTTCTCTCATGGCTCTTGTTTGGGGAATGGAATGGTCAGATACTACCAGTCGTAGGCTGGAAATGGGAGCGGAGGTGGGGTGGAGGTACTTGGCAGGGTCCCAGAGCAAACGTCCTGGCTGCTCACAAAGTGGGATTTGTTTTGATCTTGAAGTCACCCCACCTCTGATTACTCTCCTGCTAAAATAAGCAAACAGGATAAACCCATGGACTATGCTCCAGTCTCACGCAGGGAGCTGGGGTGGCCAACCAGAGGGCAGGGGTGGGGCCTGGGGAAGACAGAGGGAAGGTCTGCCGTGGACAAAAGCAAAGGGATGCGGATGCTTGGCCAAAAGCAGTGATGAGAAGCAATCTTCCTCCAACGGTGGACGAACCCTGGGTGCAAACTGAGAATTCTCCACAGTTACCAGCGAGGGGCCCGATCCTAGGAAGACTTCTGGAATAGAGGGTCTAAGAAGAAACGTGGAAGAGGAATTGGAGTTGCCAGATGAAGAGAGGAAGGGCAAGGAGGCGTAAGGAGGAGAGAACAGCTCCAGCAGAGGTGTTGTGGCAGGACCCACACCAAAGCACCCAGGACACTGTCAGGTGGCTCAGTGCCCAACAGCTTACCACGTACAGGTAAAGGAGATACACTCTCCAGCCAGATGCCTCGTTCCAATCTTATTTCTGTCCCTTACAAGCATCTCTTGGCCTCAGTCTTTACACCTGTAAAATGGGGTTAATGATAACAACTACTGAGTAGGGCTCTGCCAAGAGTCGTGTGGATGAGTGACGGTGTGGAAAACACTTGGGAAAGAGGCTGGCTCACAGCAAGCGTTACGTCAGCCATCAATGGTGCTCGATAGGTGTGAGCAACCGTCAAGACTAGGACACATCAAGGGAGCGGGGAGATGGGACTGGAGGGCAGGGCGGGGCCTTCACAGGCCTCACCTGTGGACATGAGTCAGGGAAAGGGGGCACTGCTTGGAGGAGCCCGAAAGCTTTGCCTGGACGTGCTGACCATCAACAGGAAAAGCCAGAGCCTCCGAAGCTGGCATCGGGCTGTGGACGGGAAGCCCTGCCAATGCAATTAATTAATTATAAATAAATAAATAAATTATAAATGCAATTAATTATAAATTATATTAATTTACACAGGCGAACGAGGTTCTCAGCCAGCCAAGCAAATATTTATGCGGGGATTTGGGAAACAATCAATGTGACCTTTCCATGTGCATGTCTGAAGCAAGAGAGGATTCTCAAAGGTCAAGCTGCAGTGGTGTGTAGATGCTTAAACATCAATCCACACTCAGCTGATGCCAGGTACCTGAGGCTGAGAAACAGCATCATTTGCCTCTCACAATTACTGCTCTCCGGTCTGTGGACTGAAAATGTAGACCAGGAAGGGGTCAGCAGGCTGCTGGAGCAGGTCTCCTCCCTGACTGGCCCTCCAGCCCTTGCTGCCTCCTTGGGATACTAATCTGATCGTGTGCACACGCACACCACTCCCCACCCCCACCCCCCGCCAAAGGCCTTCCAGTGTCAGCTGGACTGACGGAGGACCCTGGGGTCACAGGAGAGAAGGGTTGGAGCGGGTCTCAGAGAACAGGGTGATCACATGGCACCCAGTCTCTGTGTGACCTGGGCAAGTCCCTTCCCCTTCTTGGCCTCCCTTTCTCAGATGTGAGGTGGGGGCCAGGGAGAGGGGTAGCGACACAGGTCTTGATGGTCCTGTCCAGTCTCCCGCCAGGGTCCTCAAGCGTGTTCTTTTCCTCTGGCTTGGGTAGGAGGCTGGGGTTGGTGGAGGGATGGTCATCAGTGGGGCCCTTCCGTCCCAAAGTTTCTCAGTTCCAGGTGACCTGGGACCAGATGGGGTTGACTCAGCTGAAGCTGATGTCCTGAAACTTTGCGCACAGGAAAAAGCACTGCTGCCCTCTAGTGGCCACTGGCCAGAATGAACTATGGCTGCGCCCAGAGGGCTCCCTGCAGGATGCAGCGAAATTCACATTTGATGGCACTGAGTCTCTGCTGTGTACCAGGACTCAGTGATGGGTCAGACATGCCCCACTCCAGCAAGTTCATCCCTCAAGGGCACAGATTCGTGGACTCTATGGATTCATACATAGCCTTTAGCTCTGTGAGCTTGGGCACATTTCTTAACCTTTTTTTGGTCTCCATTTCATCATGAAAATTGGGCTAAAAATCAAATGTCTTCCTAGCTGCAGCTAGCCATCATAACTACCTACTTATGTCCCCAATTCAGCCTCTTATCACCATACCCACAGCTCTCACATGGGACCAAGCCACCAGCATTTCTCCCTGAGAATGAGTTGGGCATTTTACAGTATAACACCAGCTCACACCCAGAGCCTGGATATTTAAATAAGGACCTGAGCTTAGGACTCCTGCCACAAACTCCCACTTTGCTTTTCCTGGGACACCTTTTAAAATAACCACTTAGTTTTCTTTTTCTATTTTTGCATGTGGCTGTCCAGTTTTCCCAGCACCAATTATTGAAGAGACTATCCTTTCCCCATGTGTTCTTTGTTCCTTTGTTGTAAATCAATTGTTCATATATGTGTGGCTTTATTTCTGGGCTCTCAGTTCTGTTCCATATGTGTATCTGTTTTGGGGCCAGTACCATGCAGTTTTGATTGCTGTGGCTTTGTAGTATAGTTTGAAATCAGGGGGTATGATACCTCTAGCTTTGTTCTTTTTTCTCAGGATTGCATTGGCTATTCAGAGTTTTTCATGGTTCTGTATAATTTTTTGTTTTATTTCTTTGCAAAATGTCCTTGGGATTTTGATAGGGATTGCATTGAATCTCCAGATTTCTTTAGGTAATAAGGACATTTTGACAATGTTCATTCATCCAATCCATGAGTACAGAATATCTTTCCAATTATTTGTGTCTTCTTCAATTGCTATCAACCATATCTTATAATTTTCAGGTCTTAAAAATGAAACTAGACTGCTGTCTCACACTATACACAAACGTAAGTTGAAATGGATTAAAGACTTGAATATAAGACCTGAAATCATAAAACTCCTAGAAGAAAACATGGGCAGTACATTCTTTGACATCAGTCTTTACAATATCTTTCTCGATATGTCTCCTCAGGCAAGGGAAACAAAAGCAAAAGTAAACAAATGGGATTACGTCAAACTAAAAACTTCTGCACAGCAAAGGGAACCATCAATAAAACAAAAAGGCAACCTACCAATGGGAGAAGATATTTGCAAGTGATATATCAGATAAGGGGTTAATACCCAAATTATATAAAGAACTCATACAACTCAAAAACAAAAAAGAACAGATTATACAATGGTCAGTGGAGCTGAAAAGACACTTTTCCAAAGACATGCAGATTACCAAAAAGCACATGAAAAGATGTTCAACATCACTAATTATTAGGGACATGCAGATCAAAACCACAATGAGATATCACTTCACACCTGTCAGAATGGCTAACATCAAAAAGGCAAGAAATAAGTGTTTTTGAGGATTTGGAGAAAAGGAAACCCTTGTGCACTGTTGGGGGGAATGTAATTCAGTGCAGCCACTGTGGAAAACAGTATGGCTATTCAACAAAAAATGAAGAACGGAGCCCATATGCTCCAGCTATCCCACTCTGGGTATTTATCCAAAGAACGTGAAAACACTAATCCAAAAAGATACCTGCACTCCCATGTTCATCATGACATTATTTACAATACCCAAGATATGGAGGCAACCTAGGTGTCCATCAACAGATGAATGGCTAAAGAAGCTACTACACACACACACACACACACACACACACACACACACACACACACACACACACACATACACTGAAATACTACTCAACCACAAAAAAGATGAAATCTTGACATTTGTGACAACATGGATGTACCCTGAGGGCATTATGCTAAGTGAAATCAGCCAGATGGAGAAATACAAACCCAGTAGGCGGAATATAAAAAACTGACAAACAAAACAAAGAAATGAACAAAACCAAAATAAGTGAACAAACCAAACTAAAAAACAAAACAGGTAGATACAGAGAACAGAATAGTGGTGACCAGGAGGAAGGGCGCTGGGGGGAGAGGGTTAAATGGGTAAAGGGGGTCAACTATATGGTCACAGATGAACACTAAGTTTTGGGCGGTGAGCACGTTGTAGGGTGCGCAGGAGAGGGAATACAGTGCTGTATACATAAAACATACAATGTTGTAGATTAATGTTACCTCAATTAAAAATAAACAATACATTTTTAAAATTAAAAGAACCACTTAGAGCTGAGAAGTTGGTGACCTCCACCCCAAACATCTTGTAAGAGGTGCTTGCCACTCTGTTCTCTATCCATGTTCTGCCCGCCCTTGACCTGGGACGGAGGACGGCCCTTCCCCCAGCTCACTGTGTTCCCCACCCCCGTTTCTGGGATGTATAAGTGATAAATCTTGTGTCTTGACTTCCTTTGTGTGGATGTATTGAAACTCCACCTTTGATCGAAACAACCCAGGGTTTTCACTTCCCGAGAGTGGGAGATTGTATGCAGGGGGAGCTCCCTGTGGACCCTGTGTAGGTGGTTTGTGTTTCCTCGTTCAGCATGTCACCATCTGCATGTCCTTTTTTTTTTTTAATTGAAATGTAGTTAACTTACAATGTTGTGTTAGTTTCAAGTGTACAGCAGTGATTCCGTTATATATATATATATATATATATATATATATATACATTCTTTTTCAGGTTCTTTTCCATTACAGGTTATTATAAGGTATTGAATATAGTTCCCTCTGCTGTACAGTAGAGCCTTGTTGTAGGACAAGGCAATCCTTACTGCCCAAATCGCAGATCCATAATTCATGACTCAGATGACCCAAGGTAGGCAGACCAGAGCGGTACCTGGGAAACACCAAGCATGCCAGTCCCCAGACTGGATTCCCACTCTGCATCAGGAAACGGCTAAACCCTTCCATTTACAGGACTCAAGGAGCCTGTGTCCACTTGCTCACTTTACAGACGGGAAAGCAGTGGGTCAGAGAGCATGGTGGACGTCCACAGACACGTCCACGTGAGCTCGAGCCCAAGGTCCCTGACGCCCAGGGCCCTGCTCGCTCGGCCTCCTTAGGCTCCGCTTTTGAGGTTTTAAAAGGTCAGTATTTCCTCTTACCTGCAAGGAGGAAGCCAATGTGACAGGGTGAATGGGGGTCGCTGTTTCCACTGAGGTTTTTTTCTCCCCCTATGAGAATCTGGGAGGAGAGAGAGCTAGAACTCATCAAAATCAGCTTGTGGTCTCCAGGTGCCACCTTCACCTCTGGGGCTCCTTCCCTGGACCCTCAACACTGACCCCCCACCCAGTTCTCCAGGCCTTGCTTCCGGCTTGGCGGCAGACGGCAGCTCTCTCGCCCCCGACAAAGGTCAGGCATGTAGTAGGGCGTGGTGACTCCTGGGTTGACAGCCAGCGCTGCAGGGTCCCACGGGCACTGCTTTGCATCGTGGGGAGTAGGGCCAGTGGTGGGGACCAGTCTGTGACCAGCCAGTCTCAACGCTCCATTCAAATCCTCTGTGCAGGGTGCCGGCCTCGGCCTGGGCACGTGGACACCTGGGGCTGGTTAATCCTTCGTCATGGCTGAGCCTCCTGTGCATTCTAGGGTGTCTGGCAGCATCCCCGGCCTCCACCCACTGATGCCAGGAGCATCACCAGGTGATCACCCACTCGTGATAATCAAAACGTCTCAGACACTCTCGCGTGTCTTATGGTGGAGGCAAAAATCACCCTCCGGTTGAGAACCACTGAGTTAGGACCAGTGGTATCTTCCCTCTTTGCCTTGCCCCCAAAATATTCTCGTGAGGTCCTGGAGCAGAAAAAAACATATTGTTAAGTTTAATGTTAGAACATGCACATTAATGGGTGACACAGGCCCTGGCGTGACTCTGGGGTAGCACTTCCCCGCCTGGCCATCACACAAGGCCATCACTCTGCCAGCTCCTAGATGCATTGAGTGTCCCTGATCCAGTCCAACCCTTTCCTTTCATGGAGGAAGGAAACGTGGCCCAGAGAGGGTAAGCGACCAGCCTGAAGTCACACAGCGGACTTCCTTGTCTCATTCCCCACCCAGGACTCTTTCCGCTGCCCCACAGCAAGCCTGGATCCAGCCAGCACCAGTCAGGAGGCATAAACTTTGGGGAGGGGGGGCAAAAAGTTCTATCCCAACAGGAGAGACACAGGTAGAACCTCATTTTCCTGTTATAATGCTGTGAAAATGTGCAAAGCAAAGTGTTGTAAAAACTTTGTAAAAGTGTTGACTGGGGCCAGGGCAGTGGAATGAACAAAGCCTGTTCTCCCTGTGAGCCGGCTAATAAAAGGAAGAGCCCAAAATTGTTTGTTGCTATTATAATGGTCATTTTCCCCCTATAAAAAGAGTAAATTTCATTTACAGGGACCCTGGGCAATTTTCCGTCTAATTTGATGTTTTATAATGTCTGCAAAGCCACACAGCCTTAGTCAGCTGTGCGGCCGTAGACATTTTATTTTCAAATTTTCAAGGTTATTGGTTCATCAGGAGCAAAGAAAAAATGCGGCTGGATTTTCATGGGTCCTGGTGAGAAAGGGGTCAGCGGATGGTCTGAGAGACGGACTGGAAATGAACTTGCTGCGAAGCCCTCAACCCCACGCATTTCTCTCCCCTAGAACGTAAGGCTGGAAAGGCTGGGGGGAGGGTCACTACCCCGGGTGAGGCGCCCACCCAATCCTCGTGCTGCCCAACCCAGAGCTCCGCCCTGGGCCCCTGTCTCCAAGTCCGGAGCCCTGCTCCTGCCGGGCAGGCTACCCCGTGAAACCGCTTTTGTGGGTTTTCTCATTTAATCATCACAACAGCCCATGGGGCATGGGACTATTGTTATCCCCAGTTTACAGAGGGGAAAAGCTGGCTTGGAGGTGGGGAGCCCTATCTGAACCTAGTCGTTGGTGCTGAGGTCCAACCACCCTGTCTACAGTGGGGCAACACTCTTCCCCACCATTGTTGCACTGATCCTCTCTGGTCCAGCTCATTACCTTGCACCCCAGCGTCATTCTGTAAAACAGGCATGATGACTCTGTTTCCCTGGGAAGTTCTGAAGCTTCAGTGAGCATTCGCTGGTGAAAAGCAGCTCTGAGAAGATGGCTGGGCTGAAGCCCGGACAGATGGGGTCCCTTCCTGCCCGAGAGCGAAATGGAGGAGGGGTTATGGGAGGAAGGAGGAGACAGGAGAGGTGAGAAGAAGCAGGGTGATGGAAAATGAGAAAGACAAACGGAGAGGCACAGGCCGATGTGGAGAAGAAGCCCAGTTAGAGTAAACAAGACCTGGGCCTTACTCTGCGCCAGGCTGGGCGCTTCACACTTCTATAGCCATTCAGTTCTCACTCCGGGACAGTGGAGACTATGGTGTCTATTTTCGAGATAAACCTCTACTGCAGAGGCTGCGTGTGGGCACCTCCCACACCCCGGAGGAGGCCGTGTCAGGGTTCCTAGCCCAGCCTAGCAACAGGGTGGGCAATCAGATCCCCAGCTCCTGGGAAAGTTCCGTTTATTCCTAGGATCTCTCTTCTTCCAGGCCCATCTCTGTGCCAGAGAAGACAGACTCTGTAGATATTAAAGAGACTGTTTCAAATAAAAGTATTATTTTAGGTAACACCTCTTCTTATAGAAGTAGAGAATACCACAGATGAACTCAAGGAAAATTCAAATCACCTGAATCCTAACCCAAAGACATAGCTGCATACGTTCCTAGATATTTATATCAAATGCATCATCATGTATATTATACTTTGTAAGTTTTTTTTTTGGTCAATAACTACGATGGACAACTCCCCACAAGTTAATATTCTGGGCAGCGTATCTAATGGCAGTAGGGTGCTGCACTGTATGGCTACAGCAAGACATTTTCTAACCATTCCCTTTCAGTTGGACACTTAGGTTGTTTTTAAAGTTTTGCAATGGTTTACAACACAGAGTTGGACAGCCTCGTAACTAAGGTGCGTGTCCTTGTTTGCAGGAGCCCTTTAACTGCAGGCAGAATGGCAGGGAGCCCAGACGGGCCTCAACTTCCAAGAAATCAGAACCCATCGCCACCTCCCGTGTGGAGCAAAGCCAGGATGCCGTGGCCATGAACCCCTCTCGGCCACCCACTGTATGTGGTCAAGGTGAAGTCTGGGTTTCCTTGCCGGTTAAGTGAAGTTGTTAACAACACTCCCTTCCCCTGGCTGAGTGAGGACTAAACTCAGTACCAGCACACCTTGGGATCTCTTTCCAGATCTCCCGGAGAAAATGTAACCAACCAGCAGACCTCAAGGCAGAGAGTATCCAATCCCCTCGTGGGTAAGATGGGCAGGATGAAGAAGTGGCAGGAACTGATGGGGATAACACATGTGTGGCTTTTTACTGAATGTATTTATACTTAAAAAAAGAAAGGTAAAGTGAAAGCCGAAATCTGAACTCCTGGCTATTGAATGTTGGGAAACCCGTGTGTTTTAAGGGCACCAGTATTTGTTTTAATGGGTGCGGTGAGACATGCAGATGCAGAAATAGCTCTCCTGAGGGAAGAAGTTTTTTTTCTGGAGACGTGAGACACGCCATGCCATGCAGGGCCACTTGAAGGAGCGCCAGCGTGGGTCAGGAGGCAGGGAGAATGGGGGCGCCAAGAGCCTTTACTGAGGTTCTCATGAGGAGGAACAGGGAGGCGGAGCGAGCAGGCTTGGGAGTGGCTGGTCGGAATCATTTCAGCAGGCTCGGGGGCAGGGCTGTCCCCGGCTGTCTGGTACCGGCCTGGGGTGATGAGGAAGACAAGGAGGGATAATGGCCCTGAATGTGAGAAACAGATAGAGGAGGGGGTGTGCCTGTGAGCTGTGCGTTTGTGGATTTGAATTTAGAAAGTGCACGTGTGAGTGAATTGTTTATTATCTATAGTAATTGGCTAGTCCTGGGAGGGGCAGTCCCTCCAGAGTCAACAAGACCCCAGAGGTGAACGCATCAGAATACAGAAAATAGAAGATATGGTTAACACAGCCTGAGGCCCAGGGCAAAATAGAGCTCTGGAAGCAGCTGAGTTTAAACCCCAGCCCCATCTCTTACTAGTTATATGACTTTTAGCCAGTGACTTAGCACCCCTTGGCTGTACCATGAGGATCGCAGTAGCTGCCTCTAGTGGCATATTAAGTGGGACCAGCCGGGCATCTGCCTCGGGCACTGACCAATAAGGGCATGAAAACATCACTGTCAGAAACCAGAAACCAGGGCCAGTTAGCGAAGGTCTCTGTGCAGGAGTCCGTACAGAGGTGGCAGAATGGGAACTGAAGCCCTGGCCCTGCTGAATTGGATGCTGCCTGGAGTGGAAAGAAACCCATGTTTCTGCCGGTGGATGACCATCCCCTGCTGAGTATTTCTGCACCAGGCTCCAGCCAACGGGAGGGACTGTGAGGCTGCAAATCCCAGCCAACTGAGATCCAGAAACAGAATGAGGTATTATGTAGCCCTGCTTACCCCCAAGCAAGGGCTTTCTTTTATTATCTACGTTTTAAACTTTTTAATATGCCTCCCAAGATGCCGTCTGGTTCAGAAAATCACCTATAATAAATGCACATAATAAATCTCTTATTTTGAACAGAGAGAGGCATGCAATTTTTATTAATAGAAAATGTTTCTCTCCTCCCCCCACCAAATAAGCATCCAGCCAATGCCCGGTCAGCAGGCCAGGCTCAGCTTAGCCCCTCCTGCTCACAGGCTCTTCGGGGGGTAATGGAGAGGTGTCTGCAAGACTCAGAGGGGCTTCCCTGGTGGCGCAGTGGTTGAGAGTCCGCCTGCCGATGCAGGGGACACGGGTTCGTGCCCCGGTCCAGGAGGATCCCACATGCCGCGGAGCTGCTGGGCCCGTGAGCCATGGCCGCTGAGCCTGCGCGTCCGGAGCCTGTGCTCCGCAACGGGAGAGGCCACGACAGTGAGAGGCCCGCGTACCGCAAAAAAAAAAAAAAAAAAAAGACTCTGAAACTCCGGAACCTGCTCCTTCCTGATCACCCTTTGGGGCCTGGCCGTTTCCAACGCCCCCTCATGCTCTCCCCCAAGAGAGTCAGCAGACATAGAACCTCTGTACCTCCTTCTTCTCCCATTCTGTGGCCCCTGGGCTCCTGGCCTCCCGTCTCCCTCGCTTCTTCATCAGACTCTTTACAAATCAGCTCCCAGGACAGGGAAATGAAGGCACCCTGGGGGTCCACCCCTGGGGGAAGAGAGGGGGAAATGCAAGGTGGGCCCCTCTGGAGCATAATGTAGCAGCCAGAAGGGATGAACCCACTACTGTGTACTGACTACGCAGTAAAATCCAGGGCTGTGAAGGAAAGAGAGCAAGAGAGGGGAGGGAGAAAGAGAGAGGGGAGGGAGGAAGGATGGAGGGAGAAAGAAAAAGAAAGGAAGGAGGAAGAAATTGTGACCCATGACCCAGTACATCTTACAAAAAATTAAAACTATATCCATGCAAATTACAACGCATATTTTATAAGAACATGCAAATAAGACTACATACACACGTGCACACATGTACATACAGAAGGAGTTGGAAGTGGGGTATGAGGCTAAAAGGGAAAACCTTGATGAAAAGACTTTCCCAGCCAGACGAAGTGAGGTGTCAGGTATTGAAGATCTGACCACCTCGACATCTGCACCTGAGGGCCAACAAGAAAGGAAAAGAACTCTAAACACTCACTTACTCACACACACCTACACACACACACACACACTCACACACACACTCACACTCTCATACATAAAGCACATCTGACTCTAAACTGCCTTCTTCAGCCACATAAATGAGCCACATGTCCTCCATGTCCCGCTCTGGCCACGCTGTTCCCTCTGCCTGGAATGCTGTTCCCACCGCTTCAGCCCCTCCTCTTGGCCTCACCCTTCAGCTCTCTGCTCCTGCGTCCCATCCTTGCCTGACCCCACCTTGGGGGGGTGGGGGGGCCTCACCCTTCCCAGAATGTCTCCCTCACACCCTCCTGTCCTCTGAGTGCAGTGAGGTTGGGCTCACCACCACCCCCTGCCATCCTAACCCCTGCAGACTCCCCTCTGCCCCCTCACCACAAAGCCTCAGCCCAAGGGGACACTGCAGCTGGCAAATCCAAAGGCGCCTCTCGGCCCACATCCCTGCCACGTCCCCTTTGGAGCCCACCCCTCTGGCTCTGCACCTTTGTGCAGAGCCCTCCTCCCATGCCCCCCAGCGATGGCCTCCCACCCCTGCTTCCAAATGTAGCCCGACTTCCCTGGGCCCACTTTGGTCTCTCTCCGCACAGTCCCTGGAGGGTCTCTCCACACCATAGCTTCACTGTTCCCTGATCCACTGGCCACGGGACACCATAGGCCCCTCCAACTCAATATTCGTCCAGTAATAACCTCGCCCTCCCCCAAGCCCACTGCTCTGCCTGGCAACACCATTGGTGACATTAGAAACCTGGGTGTCATCTGTGACTTCTCCTTCAACCAGCCACAAGTGCTCACCCTCCTGTCCTGGAATCTGTCCTTCGTATTCTTGTCCCGGCTTCCTGCAGGATGGCACCTGCTGTGCAGGTGGGGATGCCGAGATGCGGGGAGCAGGGGCCTGGCCCAGGGATCTCACAGTTTGGAGGCAGGTGAGTCCAGGCACCATGCGGCAGGAAGGACCCTAAGATGCTTCTCAAGATGGTTGGATGGGCCATAAGGACAGCATTCACTTTGTCTGCTCCCAGGTTTTACCCCCAGGTACCAGACAGGGTCCTGGCAGGAAACAGACACTCTCAAACTGTGTAACTGAGAAGATGTTCATACAAACACTACTCATAAAGGTGTGGACAGTGCAGAACCTGGGGGCTAATAGGGGGAGCTGCTAAGGCTCCTTGCCCTGAAGTGCAGGGGAGGTGTGAGCACTGGACTGGATTTGAGGCAGAAGCATGGGCTGTGGGGGGTGGGGGGGGCAGTGCTCCAGCAGAGGGAAGCAGCTAGCCCACAGGAGCTGTGTTTTGTTTTGTTTTGTTTTGTTTTTAATTTATTTTATTTTTGGCTGTGTTGGGACTTCATTGCTACGTGCAGGCTTTCTCTAGTTGTGGCAAGCGGGGGCTACTCTTCATTGCAGTGCGTGGGCTTCTCATTGCGGTGGCTTCTCTTGTTGCAGAGCACGGGCTCTAGGCGCATGGGCTCCAGTAGTTGTGGCTCACGGGCTCTAGAGTGCAGGCTCAGTAGTAGTGGCACAAGGGCTTAGTTGCTCCGCCACATGTGGGATCTCCCTGGACCAGGGATTGAACCTGTGTCCCCTGCATTGGCAGGAGGATTCTTAACCACTGCACCACCAGAGAAGCCCTGCAGCTATGTTTTAGTTTACATTTTATTATTATGTAGGTACAGTAAAGCCAACAGATCAAGAGAGAAAAGATTTTTGCTATACTCAGAGATTCCAAAACAAGGGGACATGCCACAGCATGGCGGGCCACACGGGGAAGCACCAGGGTTGCTCGGGAGGTAGAGGGAGTGGGGAAACTGGGAAGCAGCCTTTCTTGTGGTTTCCAATGGAAGGAACAGGTGAGATGACTTGGGCTGCTTTGAATGATTACATCAGGCTCTGGCAGAGTGGCTCTCCCCAGTTGTCTGGTACCTGAGGATTAGGACAGGTGGATAGTGGCCCAGAGTGTGTGAACCCCATAAAGGAGGTGGTTGGAGGGTGTGGGCTCTGGGTTGCTTGGTTTGCATTGGGAAGTGCACTTGTGAGTGAACTGATTATTATCTCTAGGAAATGGCTAGCCCAGTCCTCCAGGGTGAGCAAAGCATCAGAGTAGAGAAATAAAAGACATGGTTAATGCACAGCACAGAGAAGGAGCCAGGGGGACGGATGCCCACCCCTCACTCTCCTCCTGACCTGGCATCACCTGCTGATGTCACCTACTGACCAAATCCAGCAGGAGGGCAGAGGGGGGCCAGTCGACACAGTCAGCCTCCTGGCCCCAGAGCAGGGAGCCGTGCAGCTCTGTGGAAGAAGTGGACCATACTCAGTGGCCACTTAACTGAGCTCGTGGGCGTGACTGGGTCGATGTAATCAGTCTGATGAGGTCTGAGGGATTGCACTGGAGGAAGCTTCCCCTGAGCTGGGTTTTGAGGGATGAATAGGCATTTTCCAGGGAGCACTAGAAAAATTGAAGAGGCTGCAGAAAGCCATGGAGATGAGCACAATGTGTTTGGCAAGCAGCATCCTTTGCAATATTGCCGGCTTGTGAAATTTCCGGGGAGGATGATGGCTGGGGTGAACTGGAGGATCGGGGAATGTCTCTACCTTAAGTCATTTCATTCTCTCCGGACCTATCTGCAAAGCCATGGTTCATGGGTGTCAAGTACTTCCAACAGGAACTGCTACAGAGTCAAGGCTCAGTAGTTCTGTCATCACCACTGTGATTGTGTTGAAGACGAGGTGTGATGATATCACGGAGCCTACCTCCCAGGGGTCTGAGCAGGATCGGGTAAGATGATGCCTAAGATGATGCCTAAAGAACTAAGGAAGTTCTTCAGAAATCAAAGGACCAACCAAACCCACCTCATGAGCAGTAAGTAGTCTGCTGTCTGGCTGGGGGAACAGGACAAGGGGTCAGGTCCATGGGCTCCAGTGCCCCGGGGCAGGGGTGCTAGCTGACCCGTTTGGACCTCACTAACCCCAGCCATCAAATCATCCAGTGGGACGAGGGAGGATGCCCGGGTTTGTTTCCCATCTGTGATCAGCCTTGACTCCAAGCCCACCCTCCACACTCTGTTTTCTGGAAAAGGGAGAAACAGCCTTCGGGGGCCAAAGAATACAATACCCTTGGATGCCCGTGGCTGTGTGAGATGGTCTGAGAGGGCTTTATCGCTGCACAGAGCGGCTGCCAAAGTCAGACGGAAACCCTTCCCAGGAAATTCTTGGTTCTGCCTGTGAGCAGCCCATCTCGTGGAATTAATTTTAGCCTATATGATGCTAGAGCCGTGCAAACAGAGACATATAAAATGGCACCCCCCAGCCTTGGCATGGCAGTAAGTACCGAACTGTGCCGAATGTATGCATGTTGTGCATCCGCCCCTCTGCAAAAATCATAAAAGCCATCCCGAGTGGGAGCTGGAACGTTAGGAGACTCCTGGTGCCACTGGGCCCCACGAAGGGAGCTCATGCCCTCTTCCCAAGCCCGTTCCATCTCTCTGCTTGGATTGTGGATTTCCAGGCTCAGGCTCCAGCCTTTGTGGGGCAGGCAGCCAAGGTGAAGGTGGGCTGCAAGGGCTGTGGAAGCGTAAGCGGAACCACCTCCTAGGCTCCAAGCAAGCCCACTGTGGAAGGAATGTTTGGGAGGGTGTTTGCACCCCGGGATCACTGGGCTGTAGCCTGCAAAGCTGGAAAGAGGTTTAGAGATCATCTACTTCGATCTGGTAATTTCAGAGGTTTTCAGTGCCTCAGTCAAGGTCATACAACAAGTTAATGGAAAGACCTGGCCTTTGGCATCATGGTAGAGGAGACCGGCTCAAGGATTTGGAGTCAGAGAGTTCTGGGTTCAAACAATTCCTTATTTTCTGACTTCAAGCAAGTTGTTTCAACTCTATGCTTTGGTTTGCTTGTTTTTAAAATAAATGATAGCAGCACTGTATAGTGGGAGTTCTGGGAGAATTAACTGAGAGGGTGTATGTTCATTATAACCTCAATACCTGGCTGCACCTAGGAAATGGCAGCTAACTTGAGGATATGGGGAGAGGGAAGGGTAAGCTGTGACAAAGTGAGACAGTGGCATGGGCATATATACACTACCAAACGTAAAATAGATAGCTAGTGGGAAGCAGCCGCATAGAATAGGGAGGTCAGCTCGGTGCTTTGTGACCACCCAGAGGGGTGGGATAGGGAGGGTGGGAGGGAGACGCAAGAGGGAGGAGATATGGGGATATAGGTATATGTATAGCTGATTCACTTTGTTATAAAGCAGAAACTAACACACCATTGTAAAGCAATTATACTCCGATAAAGATGTTTAAAAAAATATATATATATATATATATATATATACACATACACACACACACACTATGGTAATTTTATATATATATATATATTTTTTTTTTAATTTTTGGCTGTGTTGGGTCTGCATTTCTGTGCGAGGGCTTTCCCTAGTTTTGGCGAGCTGGGGCCACTCTTCATGGCGGTGCGCGGGCCTCTCACTGTCGCGGCCTCTCATTGTAGAGCACAGGCTCCAGACGCGCAGGCTCAGTAGCTGTGGCTCACGGGCCTAGTTGCTCCACGGCATGTGGGATCCTCCCAGACCAGGGCTCGAACCCATGTCCCCTGCATTGGCTGGCAGATTCTCAACCACTGCACCACCAGGGAAATCCCTATTATATATATACTTAATATCTATTAAATACATATGTATATAATATAATATAAACTATGTAAAATTAAACATAAGCTTGAAAAAACAAGTACTGGAATATTAGCAGTGATTGTCTTTCTCTGACATTTTCTCACTTTTTTATATTTTCCAAAATTTTTGAGTGTGTATTACTTTTAAGAATTAAAAAAAACAAGGTTTATTTTAAATTTTTACTCAACATTATTGATTTTCCAAGGACTCCCTTGTAGCAGGGTTTAGATCCATCATGGGGAGGAAATGGAGAACAGAGAATGGAAAAGAAGGAAAAATTTGACATTCTTCAACAGACCTATAAACCCTCAATTGAAAATTGTTACCACTGTGAAGCTTTGCAAAGAAAGATTCCTGGGCCAACCAAAGTCTATTCAGAAGTTTGTTCTGCTTTTCACAAAGTTTATTTTCAACTTATTAAAGTTAAATATCCTAACACCTAATCTTTTCTTTAATATTCTGTAAACCATATTAGTTAGAGAAGGCTAGGTAACAATTAGTCCCAATAGGGAGCAGCCCAACACAAAAGAAATGTAATTTTTGCCTATGTAACATGCCATGGCAGTGCTGGGACAGCACAAGTGAGGAATGCCCCATAGCCCATGAGGTCCTGCAGGGACCCGGGCTGATCAAGGCTTTGACTTTCCAACCAGTGGCTTGCAAATTTGCCTTGGTCATCTCCGTTCCAGCCATGGATGAAGATGGGAAGAAATGAAGGCCCATGAGAGGTTTTCATGGGCCAGGACTGGAAATGGCCCACATCGCTTCTGGTCGATTCCATTGGGCTAGAACTCAGTCATTTGGCCACAACTAACTGTAAAGGACTGGGAAAAAGTAACATCCACCAAGGAAGAAGAGAAGCAGATCTTGTTAAGCCACCAGAACTTTCTACCAGAGTTTACAAGGCGTTTTCATGACCAGCAAACAATCGCTCACAAGAGATCCAAAAATAATACATGGTCCTATTAACCACATTAAATAATTAAACTTCTTCAAAAATTTGAATTACGTTTGTAAATTGCTTATACCTGATTTGCTTTTAAGTAGTTCAGTGGTCTGGCAAACTCTCCCAATACTGAAATAATTCTTATAAATCAAATAAACTTATAAAAACAGTGGTTTAATAATTTTATATACATACACACACACACGCCTTATAAGATTTCCGCTTAAAATCACAAGTATAAGTCAAATACTGTACATTTCAGTGGAGCTAAAAGACTATCCCTCTAAAACACTAAATTCTCTTAATACCAAATTTACATAGACTCCTTAATATGAAAAAATTTTCTGATGGGTTTTGATTTTTTAAAATAAATTGACAGGGCTTCCCTGGTGGCGCAGTGGTTGAGAGTCCGCCTGCTGATGCAGGGGACACGGGTTCGTGCCCCGGTCCGGGAGGATCCCACATGCCGGGCCCGTGAGCCATGGCCGCTGAGCCTGCGTGTCTGGAGCCTGTGCTCCGCAACAGGAGAGGCCACAACAGTGAGAGGCCCGCGTACCGCAAAAAAAAATTAAAATAAAAAAAATAATAAATGGGCAGAATCCTGCAATTTGTTTGTTATGTATGGTACTCTTTCCTGGGAACACTTTGCACCTAGCCCACTGGGTAATGCCAGGATTTGAGTGTGGTTATTGACTTAGAAACAACAAGGGGCAGTTGCAGGAGGTCTTCAGAAGGATCAGCAGTCCTGGATTGGCAGCTAGGAAATTTTCCACAGGAAATCTCACTGGAGTTTCAGGCAATAGGAGTCTAATCTCCCTAGATGGAGAAGGAAAGTCTGCTTCTACTACTGTCAAAATAGGCATGGCAAAGTTTAGGAGTTCAAGGCTGTCATTGGAATCTGCCTATATGTCCATAATCCAATTCTTGAGGCCCCACTTTTCCCCAATTAATGCCATAAATTTAACATAAAATAATAAAAATAAAAACATACATTCATGAATGTTTATAACAGCTTTATTCATAATAGCTAAAACTGGAAATGCTGGTAGCATTTCTACTGCTGTAAAATTCTAAAAGACCTTGTAGGTCTCCCATGTATGTCTTAGGGATTCACTCCATTAGACAAGAAGATTCTCCACAGATTCTTCCTAGATAATCTCATATCTATTTTTGGCTCTTTTGAAATGGCTGAGGGAATCTAATAGTCACACCTTGAATCTCTTCAAAGAGCCTTTTGTGTAACTGAATATTCGGAACTTCATCTTTCTGAGGTATTAGCAAAAGGTTGTTAAAGCATACTTTCCTGACAGTGAATATCTTAATTATAGTGTCTTCTACAATCTGGATAGGCTGAGAATTTTCTGAGTTATAAAGTCCTGTTTCCCTTTAGTTTAACATTCTTCCCTTAATTTATCTCTTTCCTCTCACATTGTACTCTAAGCCACAAGAAGAAACTGGGTCAGAGCATTAGCTCTTTTTTTTTTTTACGTTTGGTAGAGTACATATGTCCATGCCACTCTCTCGCTTTGTCACAGCTCACGCTTCCCCCTCCCCATATCCTCAAGTCCATTCTCTAGTAAGTCTGTGTCTTTATTCCTGTCTTACCCTTAGGTTCTTCATGACATTTTTTTCTTAAATTCCATATATATGTTTTGTTTTATTTTATTTTATTTTATTTTTTTACATTTGGTAGTGTACATATGTCCATGCCACTCTCTCCCTTTGTCACAGCTCACCCTTCCCCCTCCCCATATCCTCAAGTCCATTCTCTAGTAGGTCTGTGTCTTTATTCCTGTCTTACCCCTAGGTTCTTCATGACATTTTTTTTCCTTAAATTTCATATATATGTTTTAGCATACAGTACTAGACTTTCTCTTTCTGACTTACTTCACTCTGTATGACAGACTCTAGGTCCATCCACCTCATTACAAATAGCTCAATTTCGTTTCTTTTTATGGCTGAGTAATATTCCATTGTATATATGTGCCACATCTTTTTTTTTTTTTAACATCTTTATTGGGTCAGAGCATTAGCTCTTTGATTAGAAATCTCCTCAGCTATATGTCCAATTTCATAGTTCACAAGTTCTGCTTTTCCACATAACTGTAGGTCCCAGATCCACTAAGTCTTCTGCTACTATAAGGATCCCTTTATTCCAGTTTCCAGTAACATGTTCCTCATTTCCTCCTGAGCCTTCACTAACAGGACTTTTCACATCCATATTTCCACCACTGGCCTAGTTATGAAGATTTAGATATTCTCTAAGACAATACGGGTTGTTCTCTGCCATGCGCCTCACTTCTTTTTGAGCCTTCACCAGCTAAGTCATTAACAGCCATTTCTACTAAAAATATGTTCAAGGCAAGTTAGACATTTTCTATGATACTCCTCAAAATCTTTTAAACTCTGCCCATTGTTCAATTTCAAAGCCACTTCCACATTTCAAAGTATTTGTTATAGCAGCACACCACTTGTGGTACCAAATCTGTATTAGTATCCTATTGCTACTATAGCCAAAGACATTCTTAGTGACTTAAACTACACAAATCTATTATCTTTTAGTTCTGGAGGTCAGAAGTTCAAAATGGAACTCACTGGGCTAAAATCAAGATGTTGTCTGGAGTGCATTCCCTTCTGCAGGTTCTAGGAGAAAATCCTTGCCTGGCCTTTTCCATCTTCTAGAGACTGCCCACATTTCTTGTCTCAGGGCCCCATGCTTCCATCTTCAAAGTCAGTAACATTGGGTGTTGTCTTTCTCGAGCTGCCATCTCTCTGATTCTACTACATCCGTCTTCCTTTTCCACTTTTAAGAATCCTTGTGATTACATTGAACCCACCCAGATAATCCAAGGTAATCTCCAATTGTTAGGGCAGCTGATTAACAACCTTACTTCCATCTGCAACTTTAATTCGCCTTTGCCAGGTAACATAACATATTCACAGGTTCTTGCACTTAGGAAAGGAAAATCTTTAGAGGGCCATTATTCAATCTAGCCTGGAGAGAATTTCCATGAAGTGGCACAGTAAAGGGTAACCCAGATGGAGTCCAGTGGTCACCTTGGGTTGATTGGGATAAGAGTCCAGGGAGGTGGGCTTCCCTGGTGGCGCAGTGGTTGAGAGTCCGCCTGCCGATGCAGGGGACACAGGTTTGTGCCCCGGTCCGGGAGGATCCCACATGCCGCGGGGTGGCTGGGCCCGTGAGCCATGGCCGCTGAGCCTGCGCGTCCGGAGCCTGTGCTCTGCAACGGGAGAGGCCACAACAGTGAGAGGCCCGCCTACCATAAAAAAAAAAAAAAAAAGAATAAATAGATAGCCTAAATAGTCCTCTATCTATTAGAGAAATTGAATTTGTAGTGAAAAATCTTCCCATAAAGAAACTCCATGCCCAGGGTCTTCACTGGTGAATTCTACCAAATGTGTAAGAAATAAATAACACTAATTTTATACAAACTTCCAGAAAATTGAATAGGAGGGAACATTGCCCAGCCCATTCTCTGCAGCCAGATACCAAAACTAAACAGACATTGCAAGAAAGGAAAACCAAAGACTCATATCCCTCATAAACATAATTGCAAAGAAAACTTACCAAATTTTAGGCTCCAATAGTATATAAAAATGATAATACATCATGACTGGTAAGATTTATCTCAGGAATACAAGGTTGGTTTAACATTTTCAAAAGAGCAATGTAATTCACATTAACAGACTAAGAAAAAAACACATGACATTATCATAAATGCAAAAAACACATTTTATAAATCCAACATCCATTTCTGATTTTTTAAAATCTTATTAAACTCAAAATATGAGAACTTCCTCAATCTGATAATGGACATCTAGGAAAATCTACAACTAATATCGTAATTAATGGGGAAAGAGCCAGTGGTTTTCTCCTGAGATCAAGAACAAAACAAGGATGTTTGGTTTTCCCTTTTCTATTCAACATTTTACTAAAGATGTAAATCAGTAACAATAAGGCAAGTAAAGGAAATAAAAGATATCCAGATGGCAAAGGAAGAAGTAAAACTGTCTTGATTCATAGATCATATGATCCTTTCTGCAGAATAACTGATGGAATGGAAAAAAAAATTTTTTTAAGCTAGTGGAACTAATAAGTGAGTTTATCAAATTTGCAGGATATAAGATCAATATACAAAATTCCATTGTGTCTCTAAATATTAGTTTTTAACAATCAGAAATTGAAATTAAAATACCATTTAGAATAGCATTAAAAGTATAAATAGTAATGCAGAATGGATGGTCAAAAGTGTTCAAGACTATATATATTGAAAACTACAAACATTGCTGAGAGAAATTAAACAAAATCTAAACAAATAGATAGACTGTGTTCATTGATCAATAGACTGTGTTCATGGATCGGAAAACTCTATATCATTAGATGTCAGTTCTCCTCAAACTGATCTATAGATTCAACCCTTTCCAAATTTATTCCCAGCGGGTTCTTCTGTAGAAACTGACCAACCAATTCTAAAATTCATGTACAAAAGACCTAAAATAGCCAAAATAAATTTGAAAGAGTAAAGTTGGAGGGCTTAACACTACTTGACCACAAAACATTATAAATCTACACTAATCATGACATTCATTACTGGTGTAAAGATGGGCAAATAAACCAATGGAACAGAATAGAGAGTCCATATACAGAGACATTCATATAATGGTCAGTTGATTTTCAACAAAGGTACAAAGCCATTTAAGTGAAACAAAGATAGTCTTTTCAACCATGAGTGCTGGAACAATTGGATACCCTTATGCAACAAAATGAACTTTGATCTCTACCTTGTACCACATACAATAGTTAACCAAAATAAATCACAGACCTGAGTTTAATACCTAAAGCCATAAATCATCTAAAAGAAAAACACTTAAAATTTTCGTGACCTTGGGTAAGGCTATGTTTTAGATGTGACACCAAAAGCACAATCCATAAGAGAAAATAAATGATACACTGGACTTCGTGAAAATTTAAAACTTAGGCTCTTCAAATGACACTGTTGAGAATAAAAAGACAAACCACAGACAGGAATAAATATCTTAGCAAGTATGTCTCTAATAAAGGACTTTCATCCCGGATATATAAAGAACTCTAAAGACTCAATGATGAGAAAACAAACAACCCAGTTTTTTAAACGGTCAAATGTTGAACACACACTTCACTCAGGAAGATATCTGGATGGCAAATAAACACATGAAAAGATGCTCAACACTCTCATAGTCACTATGAACTGCAAATTAAACCACAATGAGATATTGAAATGAAACAGGATCCTATAGTCCTTTGCCCCTTCATGTCCTCCACCTGCCTTTTGTCTGTGGAAAAACTTTAGTCAAAGAATAAGTTTAATCAGAGAAGTGAGAAAATGCAGAAGCAAAGGATAATGGTCAAACAAGACCAAATCATAATAGTCTAGTCATTAAACAAAGTCAAGGACCTTCAGTTCCTCTTCAAGGGCTATAGATGATATTCTGAGCCATATCCTGTGAGCTGTTCTGTAGATACTGAAACCCCTACCAGGTGGAAGAAGTTAACTACAAGATGACCAGACTGTAGCCATGATATAAGCTGCCACAATTCCGAGAGCTGGCCTTAAGGAAATGGGAACAAACCAACCCTGGAACTGAAGACTAACTGTACTCAAAACAATCTAGATGACGCTGATCAGACCACAACGTGACCAATTTCCAGATGACTGTCAGAGCTGACTGTGCTGCTTCTCCCCTCCCTCCACCTATACGCCCCTGACACTCCCCTTTAAAAGCCCTTGCCCACTGGTTGTCAGTGGGGGAGTTGGCCTTTGGACACGAGTCCGCCCTCCCCCGGATGCTGGCCTCCGCAATAAAGCAAACTTTCTTTTCCACCAACATTGCCTCTGTAGTATTGGCTTTAGGGCGGCAATCAGCTGGACCTCACTTTCGGTAACAATACCAAGACATACCTACCAAAGTGTCTAAAATTTTCAAGGTTGGTAATAGCAACTTTAGGCTAGGAACTAGAACATTTGTACACTACTAGTGAGAAAGTAAAATGGTGCAATTACTTTGGAAATCAGTTTAGCAGTTTTTCAAAAAAGTTAAACATAAACCTGCCATATGATCCAGTCATTCCACTTAGATATTTACCCAGCACAGCACAAATGAAAATATGCATCTGTGTGAAGACTTAGATATAAATGTTTAGAGCAGCTTTACTTTTAATAGTCAAAAAATTGGAACAATCCAAAAGTCCATCGGCAGGTAAAAGCACAAACAGATTGTGGTCTGTCCGTGTAGTGAGATATACTCGGCAATAAAAAGGAATGAACTGGGACTTCCCTGGTGGCGCAGTGGTTGAGGGTCCGCCTACCGATGCAGGAGACGCGGGTTCGTGCCCCGGTCCGGGATGATCCCACGTGCTGCGGAGCTGCTGGGCCCATGAGCCATGGCCGCTGAGCCTGCGCGTCCGGAGCCTGTGCTCCGCAACGGGAGAGGCCACAACAGTGAGAGGCCCGCGTACCGCAAAAAAAAAAAAAAAAAAAGAAGGAATGAACTCTTAATTAACACGACCACAGTGATGAATCTCAAAGTAACTTTGGTGAGTGAAAGAAGCCAAAGTATGTTTTCAGTATGATTTCATTTCTATAAAACTTCGGAAAATGCCAAGTAATCTGTAGTAACAGAGAGGAGATCCGTGGTTGCAAACCATCAGTGGGGATGGGGCAAACAGAAGGAACAGAGGAGTCGCAAAGGGGCACAAGGACATTTGGGGGAGCTGGATCACTATCTGGTTCGTGGTGGTGGTTTCACGAGTGTGTACATCTGTCAAAACTTCTCAAATTGTACACTTTATGTACAGTTCATAGTGTGTAAATTATATTCCATAAAGCTGTTTACAAAAAAGTCTTGTCTCAGGGAGCTTCACCTGTGGGCGAGGGAATCGTTCCAAATCCAAATATATTGACTCATCGCCACCTGACCCATTCTATGATTATTTGTTTCTGTGCTTTTCCCCTTTTCCTCCCACTGGAATATAAGCTCCCAGAGGTCAGAGACTTAGTTCATTTTCACCAATGACTTGTAACATGATGAGGGAAAGTTCCACCTCTTGGAACTGAGTTCCTTGCTGGGAGACTGGCATGAAGGGCCTGCCGGGGTGAAGGAGGCTCTGCGAAGCCCAGGTGAGAGCAGGTACCAGGGCTTCTGAGATCTAGGGAAGCTGCATGTGATGAGGTGGAGGCAGGTGGTGGGTAGCCAGAGGGTGGGATGTGCCACTTAACTTCACCCCATAACCCCACCCACCCTCCGCCAAGTCTCTGTCAAGGCCACAAAACGGTGGAACGTTTGGACCTGTGGTTTTCTCTTTGCTTATGGTACTTGGTGATGGAGCTGAGCTGTGGGTATCGGGGTGTCGTGGGAGAATGAGAAAGGATGAGGATGCAGGAGCTGGGCCCTGAGAATGTAAAACCAGGGCTTAACAGACTCCCTGGGGAGACTTGGGGTGCCCTCGGGCAGTGGAACGAAGGTTCAAGGCAATCCTACCTGGGTCTCAAGCGCTGGGGAGGCACCAAGGGCTCCCTGAGTTACAGGCATGGGAGTGAGTCCTGGGAGTCCCAGCAGGACTGAAAGCCTTGGCAGGGTCTCAAGGCTGCAAGTCGGGGCTCTTGCTCTTTTCTCCCCTCTGCTGCTTTCTCTCGAAAGCTCTGTGCCTCTGAGAGAGAAATCATTGTATTCTTTTCTTCATGGCGAAGCATAAACATGGGAGAGAAAAAGTACAGAGCAACAGCAAACCCTCCTTCCCATTAGCTGCTGAGAGAGAGGCTGGCTTCTCCGGGGGCTGCGTGAGTGCCCCTGGCCATGTGGCCTCCTGGCATCCCGGGGTGAATAGCTCCAGAGTATGGGGCCAGTCCTCTGGGTGGTGACTAAAGGAGGCTGGGGGAGAACCGGCCAGATAACCAGGGCATTCACATGAAGAGCTTTGTTTGCTGTTTCAGTGCAAATCAACAATTAGCAGGGGCTGGCGCTGGGCCACCTCCCTTGCCAGGCCAAGTGGCAGCACATGTCGTTTTGTTCTTGGCTGGGGATCCGCAGGCTGGGTGGCAGGGAGCAGGGACCTAGCAGACTGCTCCCACTCCTGTGGCACGGTGCCCAGGGACCCCCCAGCAGGCTGCCTTTATCGACGGACTGGGAGGAAACATGACACACAGCTAGATGGGGCTCTGGGGGCCTTGGTTCCCCCATTACCCTCAACAGAAGGAAACAGTCTAAGAGAATAAGTGATTTGCATAAGGTCACCCAACCAGGGAGGCGTGGAGCTGGGCTCTAAGCTCTCCTGCTTCCTAATTCAAAGCGGATGGCTTGAACCAGAGGTTCTCAAACTTGCGTAGGCATCAACACGCCCTAGAGCCTTGTGGAAACCGAGTTTGGGGCCCTACCCCAGAGTTTCCGATTCATTTGCATTTCTAACAAGTTCGTTGATGACGCTGATGTTCGTGGTCCTAGGACTCCAATCTGAGAACCACTACCCTAAAACATTTCTTATAAGATAATGAAAGAGAACATTTCCTTCACTTATTCACACTCAAAATAATTGTGGGGTATAGGCAAAGACTAGCAGAAAAAATGAGGGGGCTAGACAAATCATTTGATGGGCATCAGAAAGCAAAAGAAAGAGTAATTACATCATCTGAATCCCTGTCTCTTTTGCTGCTGCTGATCCCTTTGAGATAGATGCAAAGGAACCAACCTCACAGGAGACCCAAAGATGACTCTGAAGCCCAGGGGATGCACACCTCCCGTTACAGGGCTGTCCAGACTTGGTACATGTAAGCTTCCAAACCACACCCCACCCCCCAGTGCCTGAGAAATGTTCCACGTGAGCCATGAACACTTGTTTTATTGGAGGCAGTGGCTCAGACCTATGGGTACCAGATTTAGCAAATAAAAATACGAGACGACCAGTTAGATTTGAACTTCAGATAAACAACAAATAATTACGTAGCCTAAGTATGTCCCAAGTATCGCATGGGACACACTCAGACTAGAAAATTTGATCTGGCAAACTACTCAGCCCCTGCTCGTGCCCGACCCTACCCCAGCCCCCTGTGTGCTGACCTGCATCTGACCCATGGACTAGCCTACCCTTCCCTCACAGAGATGCTCGAGATTAAATTATTTCATCCATCAAAGTGCTTAAAACCACGTCTGGCTCAATGAACGGTAGCTCTCAGTCCCCTGGCTGTACCATGTTGTACCAACACTTTATCACTTTTCACGCTCACCATCACCTTGCAAGGTGACCATAATTCCATTTTACAGGTGAGGAAATCAAGGCTCGTAGTAATAGATGGAGGTGGGTTTATTTTTAATTTTTTAATAAAAATTGTTAAAGGTGCAACATGATTTGCCAGCCATATACCTAGCGAAGTGATTACCACAGTCCAGCTACTTAATATATTAAGTTGATTAAGCTCATTAACTTATCTTCTCCTTTTTGTGTGTGTGATGGGAGCCCCTGAAGTCTACTCTCTTAGTAAATTTCCTGCATTGGAGACGGTGTTATTAACTACAGTCATCTTGCTTTACATTAGTTCTCTTAAAGGTTTCTCTATCTCACTCCGAAAGCCACTCTTCCTCCTTAGTACCCAACCCCACACCCCTGCACACTGCCACTGTCATGAAGCATATGTGACAGACCAGGAGGACTGAGGTTCTGGAAGCCATGTCATTGTCCCCCTGGCTTGGCACCGGTGTGTGGGGTTCAGCTCAGCCACATGCTTTGGGGCTCCCTGGAGTGGAGTCTTGGCATTGGCTTATTTGATGCTGAGATCTTGGTTTTTCACGTGAGGGAATAACTCAGAGAAGTGGTAGATATTACAGGGAAAAGACCACAGACTTTATTTTTTTAATGGAATATAATTTTTAAAAATTGTATACAATTTTAAAAGGCTACTTTCCATTTGCAGTTATTGTAAAATATTGGCTCTATTCCCCGTGTTGTACAGTGCATCCTTGAGCCGATCTTACACCCAATAGTCTGTACCTCCCACTCCTCCATGCGCAAACTGCCCCCCTCCCCTAACTGGTAATCACTAGTTTGTTCTCGTATTTGTGAGTTTGCTTCTTTTTTGTTATATTCACTAGTTTGTTGTATTTTTTAGATTCCACCTATAAGTGATATAATACAGTATTTGTAAAAAAACCACGGGCTTTAGAGTCAGACAGACCTGGACCTTGGCTGGATCACCCACCAGCTGTGTGACCTGGGGAGAGTGGCTTAACCTCTCTGAATCTGTTTGCTAATCTGAAAAATGAAATTAATTGTGCCTACTATTTCCACTCCCCTGGGCTGCTGGAAGACTGAAATGAAATAATAGGTGAAATCACTTTGCAGATTGTAAGGGGCTGTGATGGGAATGCCAGGGTTTCTGGTGAGTCCCGAGATCTCAGGGGATGGGTCCCTGAGGAGTCTGGCTCTGACGTATTGCCAAGCCTGAAAGGAACTGAGGTTTTTCAGGTGTCGCAGCGGTGCTACCAACCAAGGACGGCAAAGAGTCCCTCCGCGACTCAGAATGCATGTTCTAGCCATTGTTCAAAAAGTGTTGCAAATGAATCATTTTTAATTTCTTTGAATGAATTCATGTTGTCTGAGATGCTCATTACTGGGGTGACCAACACTGAGGGGCTTCCTGGGACACTGGCCTTTCAGTTTTAAAACCAGGGCAGTTCCAGGAAACCCAGGCCAAGCTGATCTCCCTAGTTGTCGTTATTTTTACCGTTATCATTAAACCCCTTAAATTTACTCATTATATCTTCCTCTATATCTCTTAGCCCATATCATCATTTCCTATTACTAGAAATTCTCATCATTTATAAGTACTTCATGGTTTCTGGGGTGGCTTTACAGCCGTACTTATTTAGATCCTCACATCGTTTCCCTGAGACACATTTCAGTTCCTGGTTTCTCTGGGGAATTGATGGAAAATATATCTCTTCCCCACACTGCCTTGTAGCTGCCCTTGAGGGATCCAAGGTATCTCTGTCCTCCCAGCTTCTGGAATTGGTCAGATCTCCAAGCTATTCCTGGAAAAACAGAGCGATTAGTCCCAGGAACGAATGACAATCACAGACAGAAAATCTCTTGGGGAAACAGAAACAGGTGGGCACCTTGTTCTCCTTCACGACGAGGGCCTGATGGAGGCAAAACTGTGACTCCTTCGCCCAACCAAATCCCTGGCCCACCTTTCCACAGTGGGGTCCACCCAGGGCACCCACCTGCAGCCAGAGATGCAGAATCAGCTTGTTCAAGCTGAACGCGGACCCTCCCGCAACTTCACTTGATTTAAGTGATTAAAAGCATGAAGATGACAAACTTTCAACATTCCAAGCCACAGTGGGCCCCATGGCTTTGTTTTGCTCATTAATTCATTCCAGATGTTGGGTTTTTGAGGAATTACTATGTCCTCAGTGCACCAAGAGGAACCACAGAGGTTGGAAGGTGAGGTTGAGAAGTTGTCTACTCCTGGAACTGGTCCTACAGGGATAATCCCTAAGAAGGGCTTTGGAGCCAGTGAGAGCTGAGTCATACCCTGGGCTCTGCCTCACAGCAAGGCTGGACATTAGGCAAGTCTCGGAGCCTTTTCCTGCACTGTGACATGGATCTCGGGACTGTCTGACTTACAGAACCATTGTGAAGTTGAGAAGGAAGTTATCACACACAAGAGGTACCAAGTAAAACTCCAGGCACACAGGCGGTTCAGAAACGGTCCACAGCTTGTGATCATAGGGAGACTGGTATAACCATGGAAATGTCTGCATTCCCATATAAACAACGATTGGAAGCAAAATACAAAGTCAAACATATGAAGTGTGGCTGTTTGATGGAATAAACAGTTAAGAAGTGATTTTAAAATTATTTTAATATTCCTTGTAGCCCCTTTTGACCTGTTGAGACCTTCAGGAACTGCTGATAATACCAATAATAAGAAAAACAAAACAATAACCCACATCAATGGAGGGCTTACCAGTAATAGTAGGAGCAACAATTTTACCGTTGTAGCAATAGTATTATTAATATTATATTTTAATATATTATTTTAATTATTAATATTATAATTAACAATTGCATTATTAATATTACAATATCATTATAATTAGCATTCTAATATATGATTATACATCATATTATTATAATTCCTATTATAATGTTATTAATCTTCTATCAATAACCCCCACTGATGGAGCGCTTAGTGCACGCCAGACACTCTTCAAAGCACAGTGCCTGTACTACCCACCTCCCTTAATCCACATGGGGAAAACAAAGAAAATATAAGAAACAGATAATATTTTTGACCCTATGTTTAAGATGAGAGATTAAGGCATAGAGAGATGAAACACCTTGCCTGAGTGTCCGCCAGTGAAGATGGGATTTGAGCCCAGCCAGTCTGGTTCTGTCCTCTGCATTCTGAACCATCAGGGTCTGGGTCCTGGACCTCAGGCCTGGAGGTACTGCTGATTAGCCCCTCGTGTGTCCAATGCAGCAGTCAGGCTTTCATTACAGAGATAAGTTTCATTACTGATGGAAAGTGTCAGTGTAGGTTTATGGTTTCTACAATAGAAAGTTTAATCCACATAAAATGATAAGCGGATGTGATTTTCATTTGATTTAATGCCTCCAGTCACCAACCTTCTTCAGTTTCACCCTTCTCCCCAGATCTAACTGACCCTGCATAGAGAAGCAGTAGATAGAAATTGAGTAGACAGAAGAACAACTCTTTTTTTTTTTTTTTTTTTTTGCGGTACGCGGGCCTCTCACTGTTGTGGCCTCTCCTGTTGCGGAGTACAGGCTCCGGACACGCAGGCTCAGCGGCCATGGCTCACGGGTCCAGCCGCTCCGCGGCATGTGGGATCTTCCCGGACCGGGGAACGAACCCGTGTCCCCTGCATTGGCAGGCGGACTCTCAACCACTGCGCCCCCAGGGAAGCCCAAGAACAACTCTTATTCTAAAAGGAAAATGGGAGAACTGGTAAGACAGAGGTACAGAGTGGGGAAATCAGCAAGTCTTCACCCAAAATGGATCTTGGAGTTAGCTGATCCAGGTTCAAATCCTGGCTCTGCCACAGACGGGCCTGTGACAATAAGCAAGTTACTTCATTGTGCTGTACTAGCTATCTAAGGCCACCGTGACAAAGTAGCTCAGAATGGGTTCTGGAGGCCAAAAGTCCGAGATCCAGGTGTCGGCAAGGCTAGTTCCTGCCGGGGGCTGTGAGGGACACTCTGTTCCAGGCCTCCCTCCTTGCCTGTCCCCTTCCCATGTTCCTTCACCCCTCTATACAAATCTGTGTCCAAACGTCTCCTTTTCTATAAGGACACCAGTCATATTGGATTACGGGCTACCCTGATAACCTCATCTTAACTTGATTACCTCTGTAAAGACCCTAGCTCCAAATAATGTCACATCCTGAGGTATCAGGGGTTAGGACTTCAACCTAGGAATTTGGGGGGACACAATTCAGCCCATAGCACTTCCCAAGCCCCAGCCTCTTGATCTGTCCAATGAGATTGTTATACGAATTCCTCCCTCCATTTGTTTGGTTGAAAACTTGCCCAGACTTCATCATTTTCATCAGTCGACCAACTTTTATTCATCTCTTACTCTGTCCCGGGCCCTGTGCTAGGCTGGGCAGAAATGAAATGCCCCAGAGGGCTCCTTCAGGCAAGAGGGGAACTCAGACTACAAGCAGATGCTCCAGTGGTAGAAAGTTCCCGACCTGATGGGAATCTGGGGAACCATTGTTTGGAAGGCACAGAGCTTCCCAGAGGAGGTACCCCCTAACTGGATCTGGAATAATGACTAGTTGTTCCCTAGGGAAAGATGGGCTGGCGGGGGGGTGGAGGGGGGGTGGGCGATGGGGGTGTTCTGAGTAGGGGGAACCCAGCGAGTGAAGTAAATGGAGATGAGCCCAGTGGGTCCTCCAGAGAACCAGGATTCTGTCTCTGGATCGTTGTGATGCAGGACCACTGACACGGTGCACCCAGCCCACTGTCCAGCTTTTAAAACTGTACTTCCAGCCCCTCCTTCACCCTGTGGTCGCCCCGCCCTGGTCTCTGCTGCCCTTGCCACCTTTTGCCCATCTCCATAGCCCCTGCTGGGCTCCAGGAAAGTGAGACACAGACCAAGGCTTCCAGATATGTGAGGATCGCTGTTACAAGCCCATGGAACACCTTCCCTACCACTGGTGATGGTTTCTGTGCACAGTTGCACACAGGTGAGAGTGTGTGTATGTGTGTGTGTGTGTGTGTGTGTGTGAGAGAGAGAGAGAGAGAGAGAGAGAGAGAGATTGCTTCTGTCCAGAGTAAATTGGGCCTTTCCAAGGTCTTCAGTGTCTGGGATTCCGCAGCTTGGTCTGCGCAGCTCACTTCTCTGAGCGTCGGGTTTCTCCATCTGCAAAATGGGGGAAATAAGACCTAAAACTTAATTAACAAAGTTAATACATATTAAGTGTTCACGGTGCACCTTGAATGTTTAAATAACACTCATTGGCCATTTTTAATTTGGATGCCATTACTTTATAGATTTGTTGTTGCAGTAGAACGAGGTACTGTGAGTAAGTGCCCACCACAATGCCGGGCATATGGCAGGTGTCCAATCAGTGACAGATGTTAATTTTAGGAAGAAAGTAAGGAGGCTCAGGTTCGGAACTCGGGGTTGATGTCCCTGGACAAAGCTGAAGCAGCTGGAGCTCCCTCCTATTGGGCTTAAGGGCAGAAGGTACAGGGTCAGATGTTGGTGAGAACATCGACCAACCTCTGCTGAGTGCCTTCCGTTTGCAACGCTCCAAGTTCTAAATTTCATAATTCAACCTCCACTAATGTCAGTGGATGAGTTATTTAACTGTGAATTAAATACTGTGCCTTAAGGTCCGCTAAGATACAGCGCTGGGTTGTTTACCCGTGAGTTAAATTCGGTCTCTAGTATTGTTCCCATTTTCAAGAGGAGGAAGCGGAGCTCAGAGAGGCTCAGTGACTTGCCCAAGATTCCACAGCAGTGAGTGGGGAAGTTGGGTGCACACCGCGGGGGCTCTGGCCCAGGGCCCTCTCTCTTAGGGAGCAGAACTTGTCCTTAGGCAGAATCAGCTCAGCCTAGCTGTTCACTCCAAGATGCAAAAGGGGGCAGCTGTCTGGACCATTTGCAGGCCCAAAGCATGTGTGACAGAGTGCAATCCCGCCCCAGCGGCCCAGAGCCTGTCAAAACAGCCTGTCGCACACGGGCTGATTCCCTCACACATGCAGTCAACCAGCCTGAATCAAGCACCGCGAATCTGTTTCCTGTTTTGACAGCTCAGCTGTCCACCGTGTCACGGCTCTGAAGTGAGTCCCTCCCCTGCTAGCCCTGCTGCTTCTGGAGCTCTGCTGTGCTTCTAATCAGGATCCCGTTGGCGGTATGGGGGAATCGATCCCACGGAAAGCTCCACAGATGGATGGTTTGAAGGGCTGACGTTTAAATGTGCTAAGTGTTCACAGACTCCCTGGGGTTCCAGGGCGCTGAGACCTTCAGCCTTCAACTTCTCAGCGTCACTCAGAAAGGCAGAGGGTGATTATGGGCATTCTTACTCGCTAGAAGAAGCTGCCTGCACCCACCCCTGCCCCGGGTTGGCTGAGCGTGTGTGCGAGAGACAGAGACAGAGAGACACAGAGAAGGACAGAGAGAACTTTCCAGCAAAACTCAAGCTCTACCAATAACTAGCTGGATGACTCTAAAAGTCACTCACATTTTTGGAACTCAGTTTTCTCAGCTGGAAAATGAGGGGTTTAGACTACATCCAGTGTTTTCAAACCCAGAGGAATCTTAGAAATTTCTGGATGTGCTTGGCCTAATTTAAAATCCTGAGCTCAATAAAAAGAATTCCGTTCCAGAGTTCTCTTCCAGAGAGCGTGAACATCACCATGAACCGTCCCTGAGCCTTACTGAGGACAGGATATTGTCCTGAGGGCAGGAGTGTGGACAGACATTACATCTACTTGTTCCACATTTTGCCTCCGGCCAAATGACTGTTACCTTAATAGTAGCTTCTTCCAACCTGTTCATTGATAGAGCAATCAAGTAACAACTATTTAATGCCAGTGCAGGCCACAGGCCGGGGGGAAAATGTTAGAGCCAGCCTAAGCTCATCTTCGAGTTCAGATCCCACAACCTCTCTGAGCTCAGAGTCCCAGCTGTAAATAGTGGTTGAATACTAATGCCTCCCTCAGAGGCAGCAGGAACTGGAGAAATTGACATGTGGAATTGCCTGACACAGCCATGGTCCTCAATAAAATGCAGATTTCTCTTTCCTAAGATAATCAAGATTTAGGGCTTGACTATGCCATGGAGAATAAAGATAAGGATTTGGGCTCACAGAATGGCTCAACTTGGCTGCAAAGACAAACACTCAGAGTGGCTCTCTGTGTGTGCTGGGGATGGTGGAGGAAAACTTCCGTGATGTATCTGGGGAGATGAGTAGCTACTCTTCAAAGCAGGTGAAGCTTGGCTTCCAGGAGGATCCCTCACACAAAGATTTTTCTAGAGTTCCTCTTTGGAAACTAATTTTAGAACCAGAGAGACGTTTTTAAAATACATGATCACTGTTAGTGGTTTGATTATTCATTCAGCAAAGCCTCGTTAGAGTAAGCGCTATGTCTCAGCGTTGGAGATACTAGGAAAGGCAATTGTGAACATCAAAGCGTTCCTGTTGTGATTTTATCATAATTGCTGTGGTGGTGGTTGTTTTCATTGTTTTTATAATGATTCCTGTTCCAAAGCATTCAGTAGCCTGGTTTGACTATTTTGAAGGTCAAAAATTATTTGGAGCTAAGTATAGCCACTCAGGAAACATTAGATGGAGTAATAGTAAGAATATCTTCATCCTGCTTTCTCATAAAGTGCTGTTCCATAGAATCACCTATTTTATCCTAGTAACACCCCTGGGAAAAAGGAATGATTGTTCCTATTATACAGATGAGAAAAGTGAGGCTCAGATAGAACACAGGTCTTATCTGAGGTCACATGGCTGAGCTACCATTAAAATCCAGATTCCCTGAAATATAGCCAATATTTTATAATAAATATAAATGCAGTCTACCCTTTAAAAATCGTGGATCCCTATTTTGTATACCTGAAATTTATGTAATATTGTACATCAACTATACCTCAATTTAAAAAAGAAAAGGATCCAGGTTCCCTGATGCAAGTTAATAAGAGTGACACAAAATAACTAGACCCATACTCCCGTCACTGTGGGAGTTTTCATTAACAGCACCCATTCCTTACCCCTCCCTGTATCCACACCCTTCATTGAGTGATTTCTCAATTCTTTCCTCCCAAAGAAAGAATACTTTCTACCCTTTGACTTTGGGTTCAGCCACGTGACTTGCTTTGGTCAATGGAAAGTTAGCAGGTGTGACATGAGCAATGGCATGATCGCGCCCCTGTGCCATGGCCATGAGGAGAGCAGGCCTGGGTTGGTGCACTGGACCCTGGAGGAGGAAGAGGGGCATGTGGAGCAGAGCCTAGCTGCCCAGATGATTCTTGCTGAGACCAACGGGCCAGCAGACATGTGACCAAGCCCAACCAGTATCAGCCAACCAGCAGCTGATCCTTGAGCTAAATAAATGCTTCCTGTTGTATGCAGCTGAAATCCTGGGCTTGCTTGTTACCCAGCATTATTGTGGGTAGCTTGTACATCATCTCATCCTGTTTTTAGATCACAGTGGCAGCTATAGTGTGATGCAGTTCCCTTCAATGTATGGTTAAGTACGCCAAAGACCTACCCAGTGGCTAAGACACAGGATAAATACAGCAGGTCTTCTTAGACCATCTATCTTACTGGATAAGACATTCAATGAATTATATCTATGTTTAAAAAACATATTTGGTTATAATATACCACAGGATGCAATGTTTGTATGAATTAAGATAAGACATTAGACTTAAATGACAGTTTCCTTATTTGAGGGGACCACTGTAAACTTCCTTCTAGAACCCCCAAGACAACCTCTCTCTGATAGGAGTACTTTTGCAAGAAAATGAAGCACTGATCTAACGCTTGGACCTCAGACCAAGAAGCACGAGGAGAAAGTTCCAGTGTTTTCCAGCATATGGCGTTAGGCAAGGCACTAGCCTCCAGGAACCTCTTTTTTCTCATTTATTAAATGGGCCTAGGCTCCGGTACAGGAGCGTGTGGAAAGTCAAATAGTATAAGGGACTTTCTGTTGCGAGGGTAAGGTGTGGATGCTTCTTAAGGCCTAATAAATAAATAACAATAACAACAACAACAAGTTTCTGTTGGCACAAACAAGTCTTTCCACCTTCCTCTAGCCATTGCTCTGCTTGGGAACTACAAGAAGAAAGATTCATCTCTTGGAATTCAAGAGAAGCACGCACAACTCAGGGGGACCTCTGAGATCAAGGCGTGCTCATGCCAAGACCCTAATGAGGGGCTTTAACACTGGTGCTACTGTTATTTATCGTCTGGGAGTGTTTACAGAGGCTGGCGGGGGTTGGCTCACTGTCCAGAACCTTCAGGCTGACATGGTCTCTCCCCTGCAAATAAACAAAGACTTAAAATATTGTGTTTTTATTTGTGCCACAGACTTTCTTAAAAATAACATGCCCTCTGCTGTGTTTTCCTTTCTGTGCTTTAACATTCTCGTCCTCAGCAGGAGAGAACAGTAAATGGAAGAATTTTCAGGCCGTGGATCAGAGGTCTCTAGACCCTGTGATATGTCTAAACCCTCTGGGTTTAGAAGTTAGAAAACCCAACTGCCCAAATGAGAAACCCAAGGCTCGCCCTGGGCCTCCACCTGGCTGCCCCGCCTCCGTCGGGAAGCTCACCCTGCCCTATGGGCTGTACCTGGGTATTCTCCCTCAAGTGAGCACCCCCTCCCTTCCCTGCAGCCTCACCCGCATCCAGACCCCATTGTCTCTGGCCTTGACTCTCTGCACCAGCCTCTTTGCCACTCCCCTACCATCCTGCCTGCTCTACAACAGATCCCTCTTTCTGAGCCCAAGATCTAATGGCGTCTTCAGTGGTTTCCCATTGCCAATGGTAGAGGTCCAAGTTCCTTAGTTTAGAATACAAAGACATTTCCAACCTGGCTCCAGCTCTCCTATTCAACCTCATTGTTGCCCCTCCCTCCTTGGCACAAGATACTTGAGCCATGCCAACTTGACCACAACCCCCATCCTGCAATGACTTCTCCTGCCTCTGTTAGGTCTCCCTTTCTCTGCCTGGGAGACTTCCATGTGGCCAATCAACCGTAAATCAGATATGATCACCTTGGGGAAGATTTTCACTCATCAGCAAAATTGGCCAAGGCCCTGGGGACAGGGCCAGCTTCATGGACATGGAACCTGGGCAGTTTCTCAGACCCTCACACCTGGAAGGACCCCATGCTTGGTTGAATGCTCTGCTATCACCATCTTGAAATTCTTAATAATTTTGTCTTTCAACTTGTGTTTCATAAGTGAAGTCCAGTGGGACCATAGAGCAGAGGAGGTACATATAGCATGTATGCCTGCCATTCCTTGCCACGCCATCCACATCCAGCATTCATGAAGCCCTGTGAGCACAGAATTCCTGTGGACCCACTATGCGGGAGTTCAGCGAGACTCAATGCAAGTTCAAGGTAAGCATGTTACATCTGTGACTGAGTAGCAGGGGGCTCTGACAGCCTCCACCTTCTTTTTTCAACTGGAACTTATGTCGAATGCAGAAATAAGGCAATGATATTCTAAGAAACACTAACGACCAAGAAATCCTATCACATCCCTTCCATCTCTTGTCACTTCCCTGTATTAGCCAATCTCACGCTGAGAATGATGACATACAAGGAAAGGAAGGACTGACTGACCCACAATTCCTTTACCTTTCCATCCTTCCTCACTCATCAGTGAGCTGAAGACTGAGAGCAAAGTGTGCACATCAAGAAGCAAAATGAGAACAGGTGAGTTACTTTTGGGCAGGTTTCCCTGTTCTGGTAAGAATGAACCACGTGTTCACATACGAGCTATGAGCATGGAATTCCTGAAATTCTGCATAAGAGTTAAATGCTCTTAGATTTGTATTGAAAACGGCATCACACAATTTAAAGATAAATGATGAAAGTCATGTTAATAATTTTTATTTACTTAGATGGCTATTAAATAGTAAATATTTTAAAACACCATGAGAATTTAAGAAAGAGTCCACAAAAGAAGAGAAACTCTATATTTTTGTAACTTTGTTGGCATTTTTTTCCTTTTTTTGAACAAGGGGCTTCTCGTTTGTGTTTTGCATCCAACTGGCCCTGCCCAGGGAGACAGACAAGACCAGGAGGCATCTCCTGCCCTCAGGAAGTTGAGGACCCAGAGAGAGGACAGATGTGAGACAGACGTGACAACACAGACCTGGGGCTCACAGCTCCGTGTCCACCCCCTTCTCAGCCCATGGGTCACTTCCTAGTCATTGTTTATTGTCCTTCCATCCTCTAAATTGTGGGGCCCATGAGACCCAGGCCCTGGCACCCAGGGTTCCTGAGTGAATGTCTCTTGAATAAACAGATGACTGTTGACATTGTATCTTCTTTGTTCACATCATTAATTGACCCTCATCCAATAGAGATGCATATTTTTAGTGAGGCTTGTTTTGAATTAAATCCCTCTTGGCCACTCTTTTTACAGTGCATGTGCGTGCACACACACACACACACACACACACACACACACACACACAAAGCAAAAGCAATTGCTTTTTGTTAAGACTGTGAGGACACAAAGATTAACCAGAGGTGAGATGTGCCTAGGACTCCCAGTGGTCTCACAGGAGCCGATGTCTTCTGTGAGTCTCCATTATTGGACCCCGTCCTAGAGATTCAAGGGCTCAGCTGGTTGCTGAATCCCAGGACCTTGGCAACACAAAGGTCAACACTTCCCCAAAGCCTGTGACTCCAGGGACGTCATATATCCCTACAATTTCCTGTATATGTGATTGCCTTGTACAATTCATTTTATTGAATGCATGAATAGGTTGATCAATGAATCAAAGGATGAAAGAATCAAGGAAAGTATCAAGCTGGAGTAACTCAAGCTACTACCAAGCTAGGGTTTGCTCCCCCTGTAGCAGGGCCTGGTGGGCATGAAATTTGCTGGTATTGAAGCATGGCCCCTGAGACCCTCTGGGCCCTTGCTGCCTCATGCTGATCTAGGATGGGTAGCCAGACCAATCATGTCAAACTCTAGCTTTTCACAGGCTGTTGGATGGACAGGCAAGAGCATGGGCTTCAGAGGCAGTCAGATTGGGTTCCAATCTCTGCAGTCCTCTACTTCCTGTGACTCTGGGCAAATCACTCATTCCTTCTAAGACTCTTTAGCACATCTGTAAAATTGGGAAAAGATACCTTGTGGGATTCTAAAGAAGTATTTCATATAATGTGTATTTTTAAATTGGCATCTCCTGGCAGTGATGGTTATCCTTATTTTTATCCATGCCCTAGATGTACACAGAAATCTTAAGGCAGCCGCAACGGGAGGAAATAGCTTTCAAGGTCATAAGAGCTTTCATCTGTGCTACTTGGCCCCTTGAGATGTTTTCATAGACTAGCGTGAGTGACTGACAGGAGAGAAGTACAACAAAGGACACAACGTTGGACGAGCATTCACTGAAATTAATGGAGTCGGGGTCTCCCCCCACTCCCTGTTTCCATTAAAAGCAATGTTGCTCCCCACTTCCCAGGCCCCTTCACTGCCCTCCCATTGCCCCACTCTGTGCTCTCAGTTACCATGTCCTGGTGGTTTTGTTTTCATGTATTCATTCACCAAACACTGACTGAGCACCTACTGTATGCCTGGCACTGTGCTGGCCACTGTAGGTCTTTGGAGAACAAGGAAGAGGTCCCTGCCCTCTTACAGTCTGATGGAAGAAGACAGACCCTAAACAAACACATACCAAATACACATTTCACTACATATCGTGGTCAGCGGTCCGAGGAGACAGGATGGAGAAGGGGGTGAGTACAAAACATCAACAGGTGGGAGCAGAGAAAGCCCTCCTGAGAAAGGAGTCGAGATTTAATTAGAGATAGAATTAGAAGGATCTGGCCAGGCAAAAGAGCATGAGAAGGGCTTCCATGGCGGAGGAAACAGCACATGCAAAGGCCCTCAGGTAGGAACCAGTTCCGTGGGTGTGGCTGGACTATAGCAAGCAAGGCAGAGATGGCATAACAGAAGCTCACATTTACTGAGCACTTAGCCCTCTTCTAAGGGCTCCAGATGTACCGGCTCATTTAATCCTCACAACAATTCCATGAGAGAGCTATTATTATTTTTTATCATCATTTTGCAGATAGAGAAGCTGAGATGCAGAGAAGTTAGGTGGCTAGCCCGCGGCCACCCAGATAAGCAGTCATTGACCCTGGATTCAGTCTCAGGCAAAGCCCTGCCTGACCCACTGAGCTGCCTTCCACAAGGAGGCTGCAGAAGCAGCCAGGGGACACTAGAGGCCAAGTTATGGGGTCAGTTTTCCTTTAAAACAGCTCTTGTCTTTGTTCCTTAGATTTGAATCCTAATTCTCCTACCTGCTAAGTGGCTGGTCTTGGACAAATTCCTCAGCCAGCCTTTACTTCATTGTACATCTATCTATTGTATACCTACTAGGTGCCGGATACACTACAGGGGTAGGAGAAGAAACAGTGATGAGCAAAAGCAGGGGTGGACCTGCCATCAGATACTCACAGCCTACTTTGAGAAAGAGGCTAATCAAATAGTCAGAGATAAGGGTTCTGGGGGCAGAAACACAGGCCTGGGAAAAGCTGTAACAAGGGTCCAGTCTGGGCTAGGAGGCAGGAATGCTTTCCCTAAGGAATCTGCACACGAGCTGAGTCTGGTAGGATAAGTAGGAAATATCCAGGTGAAGTAGGAGGTTGAGGTGGAAATCGGGCTGCCAGATAAAATACAGAACACCCCGTAAAATTTGAATTTCACATACACAACAAATAATGTTTAGCGTCAGTATGTTCCAAGTATACATATGGCGCTCAATAAAGTTTAGGTGCCACCAAGCTACCTCCTCCTATTCCTCCTCTTCTTCCTCTCCACCATCATTTTCTCCCTCTCCTTTTCGACTGCAACCAGCCAATTCTAAATCCTATCAGTAGTCCCTTGCAATTTCCCCCTAACTGCCTCCATTTAAGAAAGGAGTGGGGCTTCCCTGGTGGCACAGTGGTTGAGAGTCCTCCTGCCGATGCAGGGGACACGGGTTCATGCCCCGGTCTGGGAAGATCCCATATGCCGTGGATCCCACATGCCGCCGAGCGGCTGGGCCTGTGAGCCATGGCCACTGAGCCTGCGCGTCCGGAGCCTGTGCTCCGCAACGGGAGAGGCCACAGCAGTGAGAGGCCCGCGTACCAGGGAAAAAAAAAAAAGAAGGGTGTGAACTACTTTATAGTTGTTCATGATTAAACCAAAATTGTTTGCATGTGAAAAAAACCAGCTGCTACAGAAGGACCATATATTGTCAGATATGGGGTTAGTTACCGCTCAGTTACTTGAGCAGAGGCTCAGGATAAGCATTTCTTTCTCTCTGACATATGCAGGCTAGCCAGGCAGCCACGAGGCTGCAGGGACCCAAGCTTCTCCTAGCTTGCTGTTGGATCACCTCCATGATGGTGCTTTATCATCTGCCTCCAATCTTTCCAACATCTGACAAATCTGTAGGTCTATTTCTATCGTCTTTTATCTCTGTGGGTTATCCCTGGTGGAGTCTTGTTTGGTTATGTTAATGAGATGAATGAACAAATGTTTCCACTGAGTCCACCAGCACCACGCTTACGTTTGAATCAGTGGGAAGGGAAGAAAGGATGCTGAGGAGGGTACAGCCCTCCCCTGAAGGGCACAACTCAGAGCTTGTACGAATCACACCCATACCTTTTGAGCAAAAAAACTTAGCCAAATAGCCACAGCGAGCAGCAAATCTGAGAAATGTAGTCTTCGTTTTGAGGGTGGCCATGGCTCAGCCCAAACGTCACGCTCCTCTTGCCATAGAAAGAGAGGAGGATGGATATTGGAACACACCAGTGGTTTGCCAAGAGCCAGGACTCAGAAGCCACTCAAAACAGACTCAGCTGGCATGTCGTGCCGCTCGGGCTCTGTTCTAGCTACAAAGAATGAGGATACAGGGGCCTTGGAACCAGGGTGGCTGGGAAGACAGAGATGCTGGGGAGTAGCAAAACACAGAAACAAGTCTTAGGCTAATTAGGACAAGCAGCTGAATGTGATGTTCCATGCCAGCCACAATGAAAGAGCAAGTTTTCCACTGCAGTTGCTCATAAATTCAAAACAGCTTCCATGAAGGAGAAACGGCTTGAAAAACTTCTGTGAATATAAGTATATTCACAGAAGATTTGTACACCACACACACACACGCACGCAGAGAGAGAGACAGAGAGACAGCGAGCGAGCGAGGGAGCGAGCAGCTTAGCCCAGGCCTGGAAGAACACCAGAGTTAGATTATGTCACATAATGAAGGACAACGGTTGATGCTAATGAGAAAAGTTACCACATTGTACTTGTTTGGAGTTCTTTTAAAACTGGTCCTTATTTTATGTCTGTATTTATGTCTGCCAATTATTGAGTCGCTGAACGTTTGTGTTGCTGCTTAAATGAAAGCAAACCCATGTGTGATCTCGCCTCTCATTCACGCCGTGAAGGCTTCGTGGGTCCCGCTCTCTCCCAGGCAGGGCTCCAGGCCAGGCAAGGAGGCAGCTGTTGCAGAGACTCAGCTTTCTCCCTCCAGATGTGTGCACAGCCCCTGGAGAGGTATAACCACTAGGCATACCTACCCATTCACAGCAACGCCACAGGGCTAAAGGCATTCTGGAACCTTCCACCACTGTGATCTTATAAAAAAAAGAGACTCTGGGGAAAGACAGTCTTGGGTTCATTTCTTCCTCCCCATCTTCCCACTGCATGGCCTTGCTTATGGGCTTCACCCTGAGTGGGAAGATCTCACGAGGGCTGGAAGCTAGCAGCTGGCATGGTGTAGATGTGAGAGCAACGGGCTTGGGGACCCGTTGGACTTGGCTTTAGTCCTGGCTCTGACTCCTCTGGGGTGACCAACTGTCCTGGTTTGCCCAGAATTGAAGGTTTCCAGGGATGTGGAAATCTTTGTGCTAAAACCAGGACCATCCCGGGCCAATCAGGAGAGTTGGTCACCTTCCTACCAGACAGGTGACCCTGGGTAAGGGACACAACCCCTCTGAGCTTCAATTTCCTTGCGTATAAAAGTGGGAATGATGGTGTCTGCCTTACAGGGGAGCTGGAGAGAACAGAAAGGGTGCCTTGGGCAAAGTAACCATCATCATTAGTATTAAGAGTGTTCACCACTCCAGCCCTACCCACTACTGGATTCGGTGTTGAGGCAGCGCCAGTGTGTCCTTCCGGCCCTGCCTAGGCCCCGCCCCTCCTGGTACTCTCGGGGTCTCAGGTGTGTGAGGCCCCGACCTCCCCCTCTCCCACAGGCATTGCACTCTGGGAGGGAGGGTTTGTGCGTTTTGTAAATAAACATATTTGCCCTTGGGGAAAAAAACAGAGTATTCATTTCTCTCCTCATGGTCTCCTATTTTCTCATGACCAAGGCCCTATGTTTCCCAGGAGGGTTCACACAGCTCTGTCAGCCCATTTGAAAGCAGGCTTTCTCTCTGATGCATTGTTTCTCCAGGGAGGGGTCAGGGAAGGCTTGCAGCCCCTGGGGTCCCCCAAATCCTGGACCTGAGCCCTCCTGTCCCTCCGGCAGGGCTGAGGCCTCAGGTCAGTTATAAGCCTTCCCTCTCGCCATTGTTACAGCCATGGACGGGCTCTGCAGCTCCAAGACAACCCCAAGTGTGACCTTGTCCAACCTCATCTTAACTGCATTCAAAAGTCCTTCCTAAAATTAACTACCAAAAAAAAAAAAAAAGGCCAGATACAGGCTGGTGTTTCTTTATCAAAAGAAAACAAAATTCACCATTCATTCCAAGTAAAATTGCTTCACAACCCAATGATTTCATCTGGTCTCCCAGGCTCCCAGAAGGAGCTGGAAGTCGTTAGGACACGGCTGACTGCAGTGCCCAAGTCCTGTCCCAGAGAGGTGCGAATATGCAGGAATGTGGAAGCTTCTCCAGCCTTCTCAGTTCCATCACAAATGACTACCTTCCTGCCTTCCAGGCCCAGCTCCCCAGACCTTTAGAATGGGAAATATGCAACGTTGATTGCAAATTAGATCAGCTTGTGGAGACAGAGAGGGTGGCTCTAAAGGAAAAATGCCAGAGCATTCTTTTTTTCCTTCTTAAAGAAGGAAAAACATGCATATTGATTTTGTGGGAAGCTTATCTTGGAGCTAAACCTGTGCTCGGGTTCCCCTGCTGAAGGAAGTTTTAGGTACGGAGCTATCAGACTCAAGCCATCTTCTTTCTAGAAGTTACTGGAAGGTGCCCCAGCCACCTGGGGCCACCTGAACCATGACAAGGTGGCAGCCCCTGCCCCAGGAGTGATTACAGACACAGAACATGCAGGGGCTTTCAGGAGACCATCTTCCTGAGCCCCTCCCAGGAGCCAGCCTCCTCTTCCTTGTGTCTCATGGACCAGAAAGTCATCCCAGGTCCATGCCTAAACCAATCACAGGCAAGGGGCCTGGAGCACCATGATTGATTTAGATCAACCAAGACCCCAGCCCTGAGGCTGGGCTGGCGGCAGCCTCCCTTGAAGCCCATGATGTCTGGAGAAGGTTCTACTGGGGACAGAGGAAGTTGGTGGATAGATAGCAATGACAGCAAACAGCTCTCTGATGCTCGCCAAGGCCAGGCATGGTTTTCTCCTCCATTACCTCCTGTCACCCTCACACAGCCTACGAGGTGGCATAGCAGTCACTGTCAGCATCCGGCCTGCACCCCGTCAGCTGGCCCTGGAGTCCCCTGGCTTCCTGCATCTCTGCGTAAGCGTGTTCTCTGGTCACGTAGGGCATCGGTGGCCCACACGTAGACAGGCAGGAAGCTCTGGGGCATTAACACCCTGAGAGCAACTCACAGTTGGTAGACAAACACCAGCTAGGTTCCTGGCCCCCTTGTGGAGTGACTCTGGGTGTGTTCTGCACCCTCTCTCAGAGGTTCTGGGGGATCCTCCCTCCTTTACCCCCTTCCCCATCCTTCCTGGGTTATCACCAAATTACTTGAATCTAATCTATGTGTTGAGGGTCTGCTCTGGGGGATCCCAACGTAATTACTGGGCAAATTCACTACTGCCCCTATTTAATGTTTGGGGGCCACCAGATTTGGGGATCCATCTCGATTGCAGAGGTGCCAAGTATGGTGGCGTTTCATTCCTATGCTCTCTCCACTGCGTCACACTGGGAAAGTTTGCCCACCTTAACCACTCCCCTTTTCAGCACGATGAATTGACTCGGGGACTTGTCACAGCTTAGTGCTGCCATTGCTAAGTAACCACGGTAGAGATATAGCATCCCCTGCACGAGTCCACAGTCTCTCATCGACCAGGAAGCCCCTGCCCACCCATCATCTCCTTTGGGCCTCACACCACCCTATGAGATGGGCAGGGGTATTTCTTTCCTACTGTCCTGCCCCTGGGGACATAGAGACCTTGGGATGTCAAGTGACTTCTCCAAGGCTACACAGCTAGGAGGTGGCAGAGCTGGGACTGGAACGCAAGTCCCCATCTTCATCATGATGGGCCCTCTAAGTGGCACTGGTGTGAAAGCCCGTCACAATGAGAGACCAATCCCGGAGGAAATTCTAGCAGGAATAGAGAACCCCACCCATGAAGAATTAACAGTGATGAATGACTTTCAAAACCTTGAGTCAGTTTCAGGGAAGGCAGCCTCCTTCAACCTGCCAAGTCAGAAGGAGTAGCCCAGCTGCCAGGGAAGCCAGGCCAGGTCAGATTCCATAACATTCTTGGAAAATTGGAAGGCCACAGTCTCAGCTGGCATGGCCAGTGATATGGAGGGAGTCTCAGCCTCATGGTGGGTCCTGAGTGAGCATTCCATGGCTGCATCCTTTGGGAAGAACTTTGCACCAGATCTCATGGGACCATGCCCCACCCCATCCCCACAAAAAAAGTACAGTTTAGTCAAGAAGAAATGGGATGTGCAGGCTTCTGGAAGGTTGGAGCTGGCAGGGCCCTTGAAATCAGCCAAGGCCAAGGGTCAAGACTCTTATTCTTAGATAAGAAAAATGGGGGCCCAGAGAGGGTGAGTAACCCAAGGGCCCATCTCTCTATGGATCAGAGAAAGCCAGGGCTCAGATTCACACGTCCTGGCTCCTAGCCCGCTGCCTCTTCTCTACTACTTCTCTACTACTATTTCTCATTTAAGAGGAAAATAGTTATTTCTCATGCTTGAGCTATTTGATCTTCACCGCCTCCCTATGAGGATGGCAGAGAAGGGACTATCTCTCTATTTCCTAAGAGGGGAAACTGAAGTCCAGAGTCACTGCGGAGATCACCCAGGGACCATTAGGACCCTCATGGCAACGAAGGATGCTGGGATGGTGGGCAGACAAAGAAGAGAAAGAAGTGGAGACTGATCAGGCATGGGTCCCTAATCTACGCTGACCTGGGCTGGCGGTCCCAGAAGTCTAACTCACAGGGTCCTACCAGCCTGGCAATCTTTTAGGGAGAAGAGTCTGACTTGGACAAATCAGCCACTTTAGTTTTCAGTTTCCAGGGAACCAACGTGGTTCCCATTTCCAGAACTCTAACCTTTGGTGTATCTTTGAGTAACTTAAAAAAATTAACCCTGAAGAATCTTAGAAGACGTTCGTCAGCAAGTCCCACCACCTGCTCCCATATCCCCTGCCGACCTCACTCGCACGCCTCCCTACAAACGCACACACAGCAAGGACTCAAAGAGAAAAGCTGGTGAAAGATTTCATCAGCTGAAATATCACAGTGACTTTCTCAGGCCTCTTTCCAATTACACCTCTCTCTTCTCTCTCACCATGACAATCTGCATAATAAATTGTAGCAGGAAGCCGTGTTCAGTGTTCTTTGATGGTCCAAGGTTTTCAGCTGGTGGCTGAGCAGGGCTGGATTTGGGTCTTCTCAGAGCCAGGGGTCCTTGGTTGGAAAGTGAGGCCTGATGGGGTCTGGGCAAAAGATTGAGGGTAGCAGCTCTGTTCTCCTAACTGGGAGGCCATTGTTGCCCCATCTCCACGAGTCCTTCATTTAGTCTCTCAAAAAGTGTCACAGGACACCCCCTACAGGTCCACCCCAGTGATGCAGGAATTCTCTGAGGTGCCGCGGCTCACAGCCAGAGAGAAACCAGAGCAGGGACATGGGGGCCCTGGTCGGGGATCCTCAGCTCACTGGGGCACAGAGGAAGCTCAACTAAGAACATCTGGGGGGCAGGTGAGATCATGGAAGGCTTCTCAGAGGAGGTGATCTGAGCTGAGGAATGTCACTTGCCTGGGTTGATGGGAGGCCAAAATCTCATCGTGTCACCTCCTGCCACAAGAGGAAGATGAGGAGTTAGCCAGCTGAAGAACGTGGGGACACATTTGAAGGGAACAAGGTCAACAAGAGCACAAAGGTGTGCTTGATGGGAAGTGCCATGCCTATTCCAGAGCCTAGAATGTTCTAGAATTCCAGGGCTTGGGATATTCTTAGAGTTCTAGAGCCTAGAATGTTCTAGAATTCCAGGGCTTGGGATATTCTTAGAGTTCTAGAGCCTAGAATGTTCTAGGGCCTGGAATGTTCTAGAGTTCTAGGGCCTAGAATGTTGGGGAAAGTATGGTGAGAGAGGGGCTGGAGAGGGTGCTAGGGACCAGGTGGGGTCTTCTGAGGAACTTAGATGTCCTCACACTGTGGCCAGTGGGAATGGGGTGACAGAGGAGGAGGGCAGATGGACAACATGGATGGAGAGACTGAGGCACCATGGAGCACCAGTGTTATGTTACAGGGCACCCCCTCTGTGCTGATCTAGGCACTGTCCCTGCCTGCTCTCACTCAATCTTCTCACGGGCCTGGGAGGTGGGTTCTGCTGTTCTCCCCTCTTTTGTAGATGGGGAGATGGGGCTTAGAGGAACAAGTCTATCCATGCACCCAGAGCTTGGAGCTGGCCACCCAGAGCCCACCACCTGGACATGGACCTGATGCCCTGCAGGCTCTCCCCTCAGACTGAACCCGCCCTGCAGCCCAGTTTTAACCTGGCCCTAAATGAACACATTCCTCATTTGCTTCCCAAACTCCCATCAGCCTCTGACAACAACAATAAGAAAAAGGCCCAGAGGATCTGATGCATGCTGTGAGGGATGCCAAGTTCTTAATGTTACTCAGCTGTGCAGAGGGCTTGGCCAGGGACCTGGCCTGGGCAACCAGAGGCGCCATGATTCAGATGGGCTGGACGGGGCGAGTGAGTCAGGGCCTCAGCACCCAAGCAACCCATCTGACCGTGAGCTCCCTGTAGGCAAGGAGGGAGCTTTCTGGATGCCTGGCCCACAGTGGGTGCCCAGACAGGCTGGGTGGCTGCCATTTCTGCCACACTTTCAGTGCCTTATAAAAGGCACTCACCATCCACAGCCCCCACCCCTGCCTCGCTTTCAGCACTGGTTCTTTCTGCCCTCTGAGAGCTTCCCATCCTGGCTGTTCACCTTGAGTCCTCTCTGGACAGCTCAGAGCAGCAATTGGCAGGCAAGACTTGGTGCAAGAACTCAACGTTCCTTTGAATGAGGTAAATCCAGGTGAAGCTGCTCGGGGAGTTGGATTCTCAAGGACATCCCTCTCCCGGGAACTCTGGGACACCAGGGCCCGGAGAACGAGACCATCCTCTTTAGCAAGACGGGCTCCCCAGAGCCTCTGAGGTAATCAGATGAAGCGTGTACATCTGAGCCCTCACCCAGATCCTTCCCTTCAGTTCCACATTCTAGCCCCATGATGTTTGCACGTCGTTTACCTGGGTTCCCCTAAGCACAGGGAGCAGATATGCTCCAGAGCACGGATATCACGTGATCCTGACTCAGTCCCTCAGGGGGGCCCCAGCTCAGAGGCCCAGGGAAGCACATGGGGACAGGGGCAGCCCCAGCCCAGAACACCTGAGAATGGAGAAACTAACTCTTAGCAGTTTGCTCCCTGGGGAAGGGCGCCCAGGGAAGGGCATGCCAAGAAGCAGGTGGAGCTGCGGCAGGAGGAGGCGGAAGCAGGAAACAGGAAGCAGGAAGCTTCTGTGGCAGAGGTGGGAGCAGAGGGCATCTAGACTCCAGGACAGGGCCGGAGGCATGATGTGGTTGCAGACCCAGATCCACGGTAGCCACCGGAGAGACCCCTTCATGCTGGCCCAGTCCTGCTTCTTCCCTCTCTGGTCAAAGCCCAGGTCACGGGAGGGGCGTGGAATGTCCTGTCTAGTGCCTGACCTTCTGGACCGAAGTGACATGTCCAAGGCAGAGCTCTCAACCCAGCTGAGCCAACCACAGTCCTTCCCTAGGATTTATCAGGTGGCAGTGAGAGAACAGATTCTTTTTTCTCTCAGATCTCAGGGTCCCAGGGCCGTGTTTCCCCCAGTGACCGCAGTGGAAGAAAATAGACATACGAGAGACCCGGAAATAGACCCCGGAGAGAAATAGATACACAAGGTTAAGAAAGAGGGACGTGGGGTTTCTGGTTGTGGCTATCCCTTCCCCAGTCCCTACTCTGCTCTTCCTGTAACTGATGCCTTGAGCCAACAATGTTCCTCTTGGACTTAATTAAACTGGTTGAGTTTGGTTTCTGACACCTGCAACCAAAACACAGTCTCACACACAACAACCAGCCAGGATCCGTTCCTGAAATGATGTGACCTTTTTGGTCTCCCCCGAGGCACCTTCAGGACTGGGACTGAACCCCAGCCCAGCAGAGACCTCATACATGGTAGTCCGCCTACCTGCTGGTCTTTCTCTGCCCCGCCCCACAAACCCAAGATGGTAAGCTTAGAGGGCAGAACCCAACCCTTTGGAGGGGGAATGTTTTGTTGCATTTATTAATTAATCCGGGTGGCCCATGTTGCCCAACCCAGTAGGGAACATGGCTTCAGGGATTCCAGAAGGTGGCAATGACCAAAATCAGGGGGCTGGCAGCATCTGGTTCAGTTCTGAGTAGATGTAAGACCAGAGGGTAGGACAGGACTGACAGCACAGAGCAGGACCTGTGGGGACAGGTGAGGGCAGGACACTGAGGACGGGCAAATACACGTCTATTCATTTATTTAACAAATACTTTTGAGGGCCTACTATATGCAGGGACTGTTTTGGGCATGGAGGATACAGTGTTGGGTGACAGGGGCCATCCTGCCATCATATAGTTTACGTTATGACGAGGAGGCAAACAATGAAAAAATAAGCAAATAAACCTATCCTGTGGCTAATGGCGACAAGGGTTTTGAAGATAAGTCTGTGAAGCGGGAGGACTTTAGATTGTGGGGGGACAGGGGGCGGTCAGGGTGGACTTCTGAGCAAAGATATGACTGAAGAGAGAAGGGAGGTGTGCCTCCAGCCTTACCCCAACTTTGCCAGGTAGGACGTCCTGTCCCCACGGGACAGATGAAGGAGCCGAGGACCAGGGGGTTCTGAGAAGAGCCCAGGGTTCCACAGCTTGCGTGGAGGGATGCAGGATTCAAACCCAAGCTCACCTGACTTCAGAATGCAAATCTCAGGTCTTTACAGATGCAGGTCAGGGGTCCAGGCTCACAGAGGCGGGAGAGGTGGCAGATCTGTGGGTGAGCAGGTGCCGAGGGGCGCTCCAGTCCCCTTGCTGACCAACCACCAGGAGCAGAGGCAGCCCCACCACGCAGGAGCAGCGGGAGCCCCCGCTCTATCAGGCGGCATCCAGCTCAACACTGCCCTCATCCCTCTGCTGACGGTAATGCATCGAGCAGGAATCACACATCAGACATGGCTGGAGTCCTGGCTCTCCAGGGACCCAGAACGAGTGATGGGCAAAAGCACACCTTTTCTCTGCCCTGCCCCGGTGAGCACGCACGGAAGGTGCTAGCTACTGTTCCACCTTGAACTGGAAATGGGGAAGAGACAAGTGTCTGGAGCTGGGTAAGGGTATCTCAGTCTTGGACAAGACAGGACAAGAGCTATCCGAGAGGTCAAGGAGATCTTGGAATGGGGTGGCTAAAAGGGCAGCCCTGACCGTGCCTCCGCAGCCAGCAGATTCCAGACTGGAGCTGAGATCATTGATGGAAGCCTCTGGATGCCTGGGTTGAGAATGCCTGGCGTGGATGGGCAGTGCACAGCTTCACACCGCAGGGACAGGCGAGGGTGGCGGCATCCGAGAACACAGAAGTGTTGTCCTAGCTTCTCTGTGGGTCTGGGGGCAGCTCCCTGTGGCCCGTGTCACTCAGCGAACGGACATGGGGCAGACACGCTGCCAACTTGGGGAAACCAGAAACCTGAAATTAGCAACCCTTCCCCACACCCAGTGGACCCCGTCACTGGGGAGACACTGGCAGTAAAACCCCAATAAGGCAAGTGGGGCTCAATCCCAGTGCAGCCTCAGACCCCACTGCACATCTGTTGGCAAATCATTTCTGAGCCCCTCGTTTCTTATAGAAACAGGGTGATCATGAGGGCCTTGGCAGGGCTGTCCTGGAGCTCACAGGGGGCGCTTGCTGAGGGACACTGGAAGTGAAGGGAGGGATCTTCCTTGTTAAACACACAGAAACAGAGCCCAGATGCCTGAAGATCTCTCTGGAGACTTGGAGGGCTGGCTTCTCCTCCAGCTGGATGCCTGGGAAATGCTGACCTGACGTGAAACGTGATTCCTTGGTGTGGACTCAGAGAAGGGTGGGTCCTACAAGGTCCACAGAGTCCCAGACCCAGTCGGGACAATGCCCAACTGAGGCAGGACCTGCATGGTGGTCCCGGCTCTGGTGACTTTGGGGAAGTCACTCCTCCTCGCTGGCTCTGGTTCCCCCACCTTTCCTGTGGCCACGTGACAGACTCCAAGGCCCAGACAGGAACATCAATGACAAAGGTAGCCTGGGGTATAAGACGAGGGTGTAGGGCTGGTAAGCATACCACCATTACATAAAGGGGCAGGTAGCTCTGGTCCAGCCTCTCCCAGCCAAGCAGAAGTGTAGGACCAACGGTACCAACGCTTTTTCAAAAGAAGCCTGAAATTCAGATTTTTATGTGATGGCTCAAAATTTTAAGTATAGGCAACTAAGTCAGTTGTTTTGTTCGTTTGTAGAATACACCATTTGGTCCAAACTAGACATATCTTTGGGAGTTGACCCATAGCCTGTATCATTCAAGGGCCTGTGCATCCCAGCTTCTGGGTGGTGTCAGCCAGTGCGGGGCTCTGGTAGCGGTTGGTGGGGAGGGGAAGAAAGGGAGAGGGCAGTTGTTTTCCGATGACCAGGTTGCAATTCAAACAGCTCCAGGGACTGGGCAGGTTCCAGCAGTGACTGACACCAGGGCGGCCCCTGGTCCACGGCTACAGCTTTTACCAGGCTCCAATGTTCCTGCGTCCTCCCCTTGTCTCTTCAGACCGGAAGGAGACACTGATTGCCTGAATTAGTATTGCCAGGAGCCTGTATAAGGCTGCCAGTGTCCTTAACCCTGCCCACAGCTCTGTACATGGCCCTTCATTGAAACAACTGAACGGGCTTTTTTTCAGTGGAATTCTGCTTCCTGCAGAAACCTAGCTATACATAACGTTATATTCATTTACTAAAACATCTTGCAGGTTCCCAGAGGAAGGAGGAAAAAAGCTGGATGCAAATCCACGCTCTTCCCTAACTGCTTGTCACATAATCTTTCCGTGCCTCAGTTGCCTCATTTGTCACCTCAGAGGGCTAACGGACCAATGATGACTCATGATACTGTCAAAAGCCTCCAGCCAAGGCGGCTGGGCAACGAGGCTCGCTCTGAGCCTGAATTTAAACAAGGTAGTATCTGCTCAGTGATGCCGATTTCTGGAAGCGAAAGGCCAGTAATCTGCAGACAGTGACTGTCATTTCTGAGCAAGCCCTTGGCACTCTGTGTCCCCCTCCAGCTCCACCGGCACCTTCCACCCTTCCACGCTGGGCCAGCCCTCCCACTTGATGGGCAGGCTTGAGAGGTGGGTGGGGAGAAAGGGACTGGTTTTCCTGAGGCCAAGGGTCAGACCCCAGCTTGGCCGCCCGCTCTCTGTAGGATCAAGGGCGAGTGCCTTTCTGTCTCTGGCCTGTTTGCACATTTACATAAGAGGGTTTGTCCTTGAGCTTCTGTGGTTTCTACCAGCTTCCCCCCGTCAGGGGTCTATGGGGATTCCTACCTCTACAAGCCCAATGAAAGTTCTTCCACACACCCTCGAAGACACTGTGTCATAATTAAGCATAAAAATTAGGAATTCCAAGCTAAGCTGTCTTGAATCGTGTGGGTAGGAGAAATGTTTAAATCTCCTTTCTTGGCTGAGTCTTTGCAAGGGAAGCGTTTCCAAATGTTTGGCCCAGTCCCCTTGCCTGCCCCTCCCCCTGACTGCCTGTCCTCAGGAGGAAGGCCCCAAAGATAAGGGGGGAGGGCCAGACCTCGACCAACCAGGAGGCTGCCCGGCTGACCACGGATGACCCATTGGCTGGGCCTCCCCAACACCTGGATGACTGTGATTCTGGACTTCCTCTGCGCCAGATGTGTTTGGCAGTCGCTCACCGTCAATCAGGGGGTTTGGGTTTGGAAAACTGGAGATCCGCAAACAAAGGCAAGAGTGAGAAGGGCGAGGCCTGGTTAGAAAATGTTGAAATTCATCCTGGTTTCTTTCCAGCCAAAAGAACAGGCTGTTCCCTGGGTTCCCGGGAACCACAGAGGAGAGAGAAAGTAGGGCCTGACAGCCGATGGAAGCCGCATGGCCGCCATTTTGTAAAACTAGGCCTGCTCACCCAGAGGAGCAGAATCTGAGTGGGATGGTGAAGGGGAAAGACCAGAGCTTTGGGATCAGACCACACTGGGTTCGGAACCCTACTAGTTTGTTACCTACTAGTTGGGTAATTTGGGCAAGTTACCTAGTCTTCTTGGCTCCCATTGGAAACGGAGACAGTAATACTTGTCTCACAGAGTTGGTGGGAGGACTAACAAAGATCAACTTGGATGGCTGTACAAATGGACAGGTTGCCCGTACATCATTATCACCATATACTAGAACTCTAGGGCCACCACACAATGGTATCAGAAGCCCTGTTGAGAGAAAGCAAAGCGTGGATGGAAGAGTTCCTGGAGACTTAGCACCTATCCATTCTCCTTAATACTCTAAATTTTATCCCACTTAATCCCCACCGCACAAAGGTGTTACTGCATTTTCACTCTGGTGTGGTGCCACACGCCTGCATTCGGGGACGCTGTCAGGAACGGCCACTGCGTTTACCTTGAAGACAGGGCTGAGGACAGGGCTCCCTGCTCCCCAGTGAGTCATCCTTCTGAAGCCCAGAGGGAGATGTTTCTGTCCACTTCAGGACCAAAAATAGTTGTGTTACTCTCTGTCTAGTACCAGCTTCTCAGCAGCCAGTTTAGTTTCGCCTTGTGGACACCCGACATCATGTGCCTGGTCACGTGTCCCTCGGCACTGGCCGCTGGAAAGGTTAGACCCAAACCTGTGACCCACCTCTTCCAACTCTCCTGAACCTCACTGTCCAGGCTGTGGACCAATTTCACCTCGCCTGCGTTGGGTTTTTCCTGCCTTTGTTTCCTCTTGGACCTGGCATTTGTTTTCTTTTTAACCAAGTTGGATTTCGAGTATTTGTAAGCCCTAGATCTTCTGAGGGAAAGCTGGAGATGGATCATTAGATGATAACTAGACAGGGAGATAGAGGACTCAAAATGGAACATGCCACACAGTGGGCGGTACCTAATGTGCTCAGCAAACATTGCTCCCCATCTCCTTCTCCTTCATGATGTAAGCCACACTGACATGGGTAGAGGAGGGCCAGAGATGGCTTTCCTTCCACAGAGCAAGGATCTGGCATGCCTGTAGGCATGTCCTGCTCCTGGCCATCGACCTGGGGTTCCCTGCTTTCACCTGGTGTCACCTGGACATCATGGTAGCTCGGGCACGGTCCCCTCCGTGCCTCACTTCTCTTAAGTGACATTTTGTCCGTCACGGAGCTCCACATGGCTGACCATCTGCTCCGTGTCTGATTTTACTCTCTGCACAGAGCGGTGGCGAGGGGGCCACCCGGGGGGGGGGGAGCAGAGGAGGGGTTGTAGGCAGCTGAGGCCAGGCCTGATGGGGGCTGGGAAACCCCACCTCTGCGGATTTGTGGGGAGGGTGTGAGGAGTCAGCTGTGCAGCCCGGGGAGAACCTTCTAACCCCACCCCCTCAGTCTGTCCCCTCTCCTGTCACATTGCCTACCTCCCTGTGGGGAGGGGCTGGGTAGCTTAGAAGGATCATGGATATAAGAGATGCTCTGCAGTAGATAGTTATTGAACACTACTATGTGCCAGGGCACTAGGGGATCAGCAGTGAACGAGGCAGGTCCAGGTCCTGCCCTCATGGAGCTTACACTCTAAGGGGGGGGCGGGGAGGGAAGAGGAAGCAGAAAAATCAATACAGAACCTAGAAAATGACGGTTATCAGGGCAAGACAGAGAATTAAAATGGGTTGTTGAGATAGTGACTGGGAGGATGCTCAAATGTCAGAGTTGCCAGCAAAGAGGAGGCCGTTCCAGAAGGATGACTGGAGAGGAGCTTCAAGATGTGGTCCAGATTGTGAAACAGAGGTCACTGGAGTGGAGGAATTACACAGCCAGGGTGGGAGGAAGGACCGTTGGCTGGGAAGTTAAAGTCTACAGTTTTCTATCATCTGGAGAGGGGGAAAAGAGTCACTGGCCCAGTTTGAAGGGTGGAACACGTCAGGGAGATACTGTAGTGATTTGCAGCTGCACATAACACAGCAGCCGTGAGACAGCTCCTTGGACGCACCACCCAGCCTGCCTCCAGACCGAGTTCTCTGAGAAACCTGCCTACTGTGCACGCTGCCCATCCCCTGCCCTGGCTCTGCCAGGTGGCTGTCGGCTGGTAAGAGAACCATATATTTCCACGAGTTAAAACACCCAACTCTCTTCCCCAGTGGAGGGAAAAGCAGATCTTGATTTCAACCCAGAAAGGGATGGACAGTAGGAGACCAGAGAAACAGACTATTTGATTCCCTGGCCATCGTCTGTGTACAAGTAGAGAAATAAACTTCTGTGGTTACCTTTAAAACTTGCATACATTCACATCTGTAACTCTGAAACATTCCATCATGGTTCAAGGAAATCATACTCCATGCTGGCTTGTGTTTTCCTCTGAGTGAAGGAAAAAGTGTGTGCTTAAGATCAAGTGATGGCCCCAAATGAACATATAGAAGTCGACAGGGTCAGGTAACTCTGATGGAAGATGCCAGAACCTGGCTTCTCTCTCTGGCTCTACCACTTACCAGCTTCGAGGTCTTAGAATAATCACTTCACTCCTCTGATGACAAGGAGACTCTCCCGCTCAGTACTTGCTGTGTGGACCATTTGAGTCAAAAAGCTTTGAGAGTGCTTTGTAAACTGTAAAGTTTACAAAGGAATAAGGAATAACATCAATTTTTAATTAACAGCTGGACTCAACTTCTGATTCAAAACATTTTCATTGGTCCAGCTGAATCCCTCTTGTAGCTTCTGTCCTATTTTCCTGGTCATCCTTTGATTGGTTTGAACTCATTTTAGTAGTTCTGGGATGAAAATCAAAAATGCTGGTGAAGAGGCTGACTTTAAAAAGCAAGAGAACTAAATAATACTCAGAGATAAACTGGAGTAGATGCTGATACCGGTCAGCCAGACCCCATTCACTGGGTGGGCACCCATCCCTCTTGCTGCTGTGATGGTGACCTCTGGTGACTCTGAGTTGCCCGTTCCCTGGAGCACTGCTCTTTGCTTTTTGGAATATATTTCAGGAGTTACACCCTGTCCCCTTCCTGGCCAGCGTCCGTGTGCAGCCAATTTCTGACTAATATGTATATACAAAGTCTCATCCACCTTGTGTCAACATGAGACACTCAAGAGCTCCCCATGAGATCAAGCCGCGGCTAGAATTTAGCTGAGCCTACATCTTTGCCAAGTTGTGTCCCTGGCTCTGTCCCTCTCATAGACGTCATCTTAAAGTATTCTCTCAACGTATCAGTTGCACAAGAGTCCCTATCACAGGCTCTGGTCCTGGGGAATCCAACCAGACACATTTGGTACCAGTTTCTAAGAAACAGTTTCTTAGGACAGAACCTAGATTTGGGTCTCTCCCTATCCAGATGGTGATGAAGACCCCATCACTGGTAGTTAGGGGGGGAGTCCCCGGCGTGCTATAGCGGCACAGTTGCTGAGAATTTCACCCGTGTTAATTATCGTACTGTACAAGCAACAGGGAGTTGCATTAGCCTGTGTGTGGTCACTGAAGTTTGGGAGGTAGCGGAGAAACAGTAACTGTAAGATCTGTGCAGTCGAGTGACGGTTGCTAAACACCAGTAATGAATTAAAGAGAGAAAAGTGATAAGTTCAGATTGATTAATCGCTGGTTAAAAGTCAAATGTGGGAGTCAGAGGATCCCCATGGCCACGTTTCAGAGACTTTTATCTCTGCAGCTGGAGGGCACACGGAGCTGAAGGCCAAGACAAAGCTTAATTGTCAGGTAGCAGAACTTCAGGGAAGGTGGAATTCTCAGCTGGGCGAGTCTCCTCTGCCAGCGTCAGGGCAACGATAAGGAAAGTCCGAGACTCTTGAGACTTGGATTGGAGACACCTCTGTAAGTACAGCTGAGAACTTAGAAATTCCCTTGAACCCCCTGACCCTGGAGAGGGGCCCATCCCCCTCATTAAAAGGTCATGGTGATCACCTGCTTGAAGCCTCAAGAAAGGGATGCCTTATAAAACAAAATTCCCTCACCTCAGAATCTTCCCCAAGTCCCCTTCCAGCCATCAGAGCAATAGTTAGGGTCAGTCTCAGCATGACCCTCAACTGGGGAAGTGGTAAGTGTTCTAAGGGAGGAGAAGGCTAATAAGTCCAAAAAGAGTTTCAGGACTGGCTAATGTGCTCTAGCAGGAAGCTGACAGTCTCCTCTGCAGTGGACCTGAAGGTACTGGGTCGAGGAAATGGAATATAAAACTGAGCGAGGGGGATTTTGTTGACATGGGTGGGGGGGGCGGGGGGAGCAAGCTCCTCATATACAGACTTTAATATATTCTTTTAAATCTTTTTTGTTTTACAGTTTATTGTATGTCTCTTACATGTCTTTAATCTGTACATTCTCACTCAATCTTTTTTTTTGACACACACACACTGTATTTTACTTTTACAAGAGATAAGTGAACTGACACCAAGCATTGTAAATGGATGACCGCAACAAAAGCAACAATGATCGCAATTATGAAACACGAAACACACTCATACTATGTCATAATATGGACATTCAGTCCAGGAATCCGCCACTGTAACAGCTCCTTTACTTTGTAGTGAAAATTGACTTGTATATTTTTTGCCTCTGAGTCCTTGTGGGATTTTTTTTTTTACTCAAACAAAAAGTCACAAAAATTATACTGATCCTCATCAGTTCACTCAGTCCCACGTAATTAATTTTGTTTTTCATCTTGATCTTTTGTTAGCACTTTTATGAATTCATCAGTTTTCCATTAGAGTTCTGAAAATGCTTATTCATTCAGTTCAGCAGTAGAGTCAGTTACCAGAAACCTGTACTTGTCAGTCTTTTCCATGAATTCCTTGAAGATGAAACCCTTTTACAGGAACATTTTTGCAGAAGCCTCAGAATACACCCAGAACTGTCTGTAAATGACAAAAGACTTAAAAATGACCACGGTTAAAGATTTGATGAAAGTTCATAATAATGCAATTGACGAGGAAATTTAGTTATTTCTGAGGTATACATTTTAAAGTAATAACTAGAATTATGACTTATAACATTAGACCAGAACATATGATTTTTAGAAATTTCATGTAATGTCTGAAACATTTATATTAACATATTTCCATACAAATAACCCAAAGAAAGTTTAGTATTAGTTGTTTTTGTTTGTTTGTTTGTTTATACTGCATGTTCTTATCAGCCTTTAATATCTTGACAAGGGACCCAGGAAATGGTTGTAACATGCTGTTCTTAGAAGCTCTGAAAAAGTGATGGGCCGCATTATATGAAGTAGAGATGTCAGACTGTGATGGAAGTTTCTAGAAGAAGGGAGCAAAAAACTGAGAGAAGAGGATATGCTATAATGGATCTATATATCAGACCAGAAGACCCATTGGCTATGTTCTTCAGAAAGGCTTGAAGGACCCTGCATCTACCAAGGCCATACGAAACGCCCTGGAAGAGAGACAGAAGCATCAATGAGAGGCTCTTTAGTGGTCATCCTCTGTAATCTGGGACTGATGGTAGGAGATGCAGTTATAAAGTAGCAAGGGGGATGATGGGGTTCCCAAATAGTAGAGAAGCGGCGGCAGAATTTTACTGTCAAAAAGAAGGTGGGAATAGTTACCCTAAATAGGCAATCAGGGACCCCTAACCCACAAATATCTATAAATATATCTAAGAGAACATGGTATTCCTAAAACAAGAAGGCTGGGAAGCCCCCCAAAAAGGCATCAATTATTAAATTAATATATAATCAAAAGAGATTAAGCAGAAAGATGAGTAGAAAGCTCATGTCAGCCGTTATGACTTATAAAAAGTCATAATCGGGCTTCCCTGGTGGCGCAGTGGTTGAGAGTCCGCCTGCCGATGCAGGGGACACGGGTTCGTGCCCCGGTCTGGGAAGATCCCACATGCCGCGGAGCGGCTGGGCCCGTGAGCCATGGCCGCTGAGTCTGCACGTCCGGAGCCTGTGCTCCGCAACGGGAGAGGCCACAACAGGGAGAGGCCCGCGTACCGCAAAAAAAAAAAAAAAGAAGAAGAATATTAAGTGACCACCCAGCAGAAGTGCCCATTGCATGCTGTGTGCCCTCAGACTCTCCAAGCCATATGGTCAGGTGTGCCCAGCTGGCCTTCATAGGCAGCCCTTCATGAGATGGACATGGCACAGCTGAGACTGGGCTTAAGCACATCCAGAGGGTACAAGTACACTGAACAAAGGAGGAGGCACAGACCCCCACGGCACGCTCAGCCCACACTTCCTATTCATGGTTGTCCCCTAAGATGGATGGAGCAGGAAGCTGACCATGTAAGACATTCACGTGAAACCAAGCGAGCAGCCCCAGTACCCAGACTCCCTCCAGAGGGCCCCGAGGACACGGCTGTGGAAACTACTGCCGATCAGCACTGCACAGGGGCCCGCAGGAGGGCCAGGGGTTACATGGCCCCTGTGGGGCCCAAGGACACAGCCAGTCAGGTACTCAGCAGGGGCCTCAAAGGCGTTGTTTGGGGGCAGGGGCTCCAGAGGGGAGCCACCTGGATTCAAACCTGGCTCTGTGGCTCCTTAGCTGGTGTGACCTTGGGCCAGTTCTACAACCTATCTGGACCGTATTTTCCTTGCCTATAAAGTGAGGACAATGTTAAGAGCTAGCCTGCTGATGTGAGAACTCACGAGTTAAGGCCTGTAAACTGCTTAGAACGGTTCATGACACACAGTGACTCCTGGGTCACAGTTAAGGGTAGTTTATGAGGACTCTGGTCTCTGGCGGTAACTCAGGGAGACTGCTGGGGTTGGGGGAGAAGGCAGTTCATAGCTAGCACTGAAAAGAGGTCTCTCTTGGTTTTGGGGTCCCCCGAGAGCATAACCCGAGAAGGGTAGTTCACTGGGGGTGACCCAGGACGCAGCAGGAGGAGGGAGACAGTGGGACAGGGGAGATGGGGAAGCTGCTAGGAGCATAACCAGAGTGTCTGCTGCAAGCAGCAGGAATTCCATTCCTCCAGGACCTCCCGAGAAGGTTACAGAGGCCTCCAGGCTGGACTGAAGGGTGTCCCCAAAATTCATGCCACCTGGAACCTCAGAATATGACCTTACTTGGAACTAGCGTCTTTGAGATGTAATTACTTAAGATGAGGTCTTACTGGATTAGGATGAACCCTAAATCCAGTGACTGGTGTCCTCATAAGAGGCCACGTGAAAGCACCCAGAGAGCAGAAGGCATGTGATGACAGAGGCAGAGATTAGAGTGATGTGTCTGGAAGCCAAGAAACACCAAGGATTGCCGGGAGCCACCAGGAGCCAGGAGAGAGGCTGGGGATGGCTTCTCCCTCAGAGTCTCCAGAAGGAATCAACCGCACCAAAACCTTGATCCCCAACTCGGGCCTCCAGACTGTGAGACAACAAATTTCTGTTGTTTTAAGTCACCCAGTTTGTGGTAATTTTTTATAGCAGCCACAGGACACTAAAATAGTCTCCCAGAACTGCCCACCCCTGGGGACAGGAGACAGGGCATCTCTGCAGAAGTCCCCACTCTCCCTGGGTGAGTGGGGCTGATAACTTTCCTGCACCTCTGGTTTGCACTGCAACAGAGCCAAGGGAGGTGCCAGGACACTGGAGAAGGCCCTGGATGGATGCAGAAAGACTCCCAGAGCTGACCGGAGCAGGGATGCCTCAGAGCGAGGTGAATCTGAGCTTGCAGAGAACTGGGGGCTGTGGACAAAATCAGGAGGCCGAGGGCAAGTGATGGGACTAGCCATCTGCCATAGCTACCACCATGACTGAGCGGCTGGGGAGGAGCTGCCCCCCCTCGTCCACTCATACCTCCTGCCATGACTTGTCCAACCTTGTCCGAGATTATTTTCATTCACTCATTCATTCAGCGAGCACAGACTCCCTACACTCCTGCTCTGTATTAAGCCTGGGAATATACAGATGGACAGACAGATCCAGTCCCTCAGCTCAGTGAGCTCCCAGTCCAGTGAAGGAGATGTTCAGACCTTCATGACACAAAGGGGTAAGCCTAGATTTATGGAAGTGGAGTAGGTGGTGGGAGCACGGAAGGCAGACCCAGCTTGGCCAGGGCTGGGGGCTGCAGGCAGGGAGGGCTAGGTGGGGACGGGCAGAATGGCTTCCAAAGAAGGCTGTGGAGGCAGAGGGAAGAGCATGTGACAGCCTGGAGGCTTTGGGGAAGGACACATTGGTGTGGTGGTGGAGAGTGCAGTAGGACAGACAGCAGGTGAGTGATGGGGTCCTGTCATCTGCAGCCCTCCAGCACCCCACCCAACCCTCCTTCCAGGAACAGCAGTCTCTCTTCCCTCTCTTCCCTCCTTCCAGGAACAGCAGACTGTCCTTCCCCTGCTCCACGGGGTCCTCATGGGGCTTGAATCCTGGTATCCCACACCCCTGGCTAAGGGGTGGGCCCAGGGATAGACACTTGACCCAAGATGGGCCAATAGAGTCCTTGCCTGAGACCTCATCTAGCTTGCCAGAGAAAATCTCTCTCCCTTTTATCTGACATGGCTGGAGCTAGGAGTGGCCTGTGACTCTGCTTTTTCCCTCCTACTTAGAGGAAGCATAGGAAGGGGCCAAGACGCAGAGAAAGGCAAAGGAGAGAAAGAGAGAGAAGGGTGTTTCCCCACCATGTCTGAGGTCTGCTCCGCTCCTGGACTTCCCAGTCTTATGTCAACTCTTTTTTTTTTTTTTTTTTTTTTGCAGCAGAGAAAGGCTTATGGCCGGGCCAAGCAAGGAGCATGAGTGGCTTGTGCTGAAAAACCAGAATTCCCCGATGATTTTCGGGGAGAATTTTTTTTTAATTTTTAATTTTATATTCACAATGTTGTGTTATAATTCAAAATTGATTGATTATGATATATGATTGATATGATATATAATTGATTCACAATGTTGTGTTATAATTCAAAAAGAGTCATGTACCCAAATGTTCGTTGCAGCTCTATTTACGATAGCCAGGACATGGAAGCAACCTAAGTGTCCATCGACAGAGGAATGGATAAAGAAGATGTGGCTCATAGATACAATGGAATATGACTCAGCCATAAAAAGAAACGAAATTGAGTTATTTGTAGTGAGGTGGATGGACCTAGAGTCTGTCATACAGAGTGAAGTCAGTCAAAAAGAGAAAAACAAATACCGTATGCTAACACATATATATGGAATCTAAAAGAAAAAAAAAATAGAACCTAGGGGCAGGACAGGAATAAAGACGCAGGTGTAGAGAATGGACTTGAGGACACGGGGAGGGGGAAGGGTAAGTTGGGACAAAGTGAGAGAGTGGCATGGACCAATATATACTACCAAATGTAAAATAGACAGCTAGTGGGAAGCAGCCGCATAGCACAGGGAGATCAGCTCAGTGCTTTGTGACCACCTAGAGGGGTGGGATAGGGAGGGTGGGAGGGAGATGCAAGAGGGAGGAGATATGGGGATATATGTATATGTATAGCCAATTCACTTTGTTATAAAGCAGAAACTAACACACCATTGTAAAGCAATTATACTCCAATAACAATGTTTAAAAAAAATGTTGCATTCGTTTCAGGTGCACAGCAAAGTGATTTAGTATACATATTCATATATTTATTCTTTTTCAGATTCTTTTCCCATATAGGTTATTACAGAGTGTTGAGTAGAGTTCCCTTGTTGATTATTTTACATTAATCAGCTCCTTGTTGAGTATTTTACATTCAACTCCTTTCCTATGTAAGTGAGTTGGTGTTGGACTTCAGACCCCTAAAACAGAAAATGTCCAGAGAAATTTTTAAATGAAAGAGTAGTGGGTTGAATGCTGTCCCATAGAAGACATGGCAGCCCAGAATGTCAGAATGTGACCTTATTGGGGGTAAGTGTCTTTGCAGATATAATTAAGATAGGGATCTTGGGATAAGATGATCCTGGATTAGGGTGGGCGCTTAATCCAATGACAAGATGATACATAGAGAGAAACACAGTGGGGAAGGCCTTGTGAAGTCGGAGGAGTGAGGCAGCCACAAGCCAAGGACTGCCTGGACCCACCAGAAGCTAGATGTGGCGGGGAAGCATGCTCCCTTGGAGCCTTCCAAGGGAGCACGGCCCTGCTGACACCTTAATTTTGGACTTCTGGCCTCCATAATTGTGAAAGAAGAAATTTCTGTTGTTCTAAGTCCCCCAGTGGTGGTATCTTGTTACGGCAGCCCCAGGAAACTAACACAGTGGACATTATGCAAAAAAACAGGGAAGGACGTTAAGCAGCTGAGGACAGGACCCAACAGGTGTCCTCTGTCCGTTTTCCCCCACCCCACTCAGGGAGTCTGGTTAAAGCTGTGCGAACAGCTACCAGACATCACGGTTAGCGATGGGGAGGGCGACGATGGAGCGAGGACAGACTTTGCTGTGTTGACTCATCTCCTCTACTGATGTTCAGAGCCCCTCCCATGCACTTGAGATGCTCATGACTCCCCTGCCACTGATCCCAGTCATGGCTGCGTGGGCTCCGCCCAGCCTCAGGATGCAGAGACCTGACCGCCTCTGACCCCAGGGGTTCTCTATCGATGCTGGGCTCTTGATGCCACGGGAGCACCCCCTGTGCCCACACATTCCAGCAATGCGAGGAATTAACACCGCATGGGTTAACCTTTGGCCAAGGAGGGATCAGGTGCCAATAGAAAATTGCTCTGCTCTCTTTCCCCTGGGAGATCCTTCTCAGATGATTCTCACAACATAGTTGGAGGAGTTCGGGTCACCAGTCACCCTTAGTGTGGTCAGCGCATCCTTCCGCCCAGCTTCACTCGCTGCCCCCTGGGATCATGCTCCCCAGCAAAGTTGTCGCACAGAAGCCTTTTGTCTTGGGTACTGTTTTCTGGGAATCCAGGCAGAGGCAGGACTCACGCATAGTTGTAAACAGAGACTGCATTTAACTCATCTCCATATGCAAGTGTTCTTCACAGCGAAAGCCAGTAAATAGCCAAGTATTAAATAAAATGCTGATGAAGACATTTTAACAAGCAAGCTTCAAGTACAGTGACTTCAAGAAGAAGAAGTTTAATTTTTGCTCTCGTAAGCCTCTGGGTAGAGAGTCCAGGGCTGGTGGGTGTCAGGAGCCAGGACCCTTCTGTCCTGTTCTCTGCCATCGCAACAACCTGTGGTCAAATTTGCTCCCATCACCTTCCTGCTGACAGGAAGAGGGAAGACGGACAGGAGGTATGCCTGCTCCCTATGATGGCATGCAACCCATCACTTCTGGTCACATCCGCTCGACCAGATTTGGTCACATGGTCATTCTTGCTACAAGGGGCAATTTTAAAAAGTGGTTTTAGCTTGGCCGATAGGTCCTCAACTGCTATGGACTGAATGTGTCCCCCTCACCAATTCATATGTTAAAGCCCTAACCCCCAATGGGATAGTATTCAGAGATGGAGCCTTTAGGTGATAATTAGGTTAAGATGAGGTCATGAGGGTGGGGTATCCAGGATGCCCTTACAGTGTCCTTGAAAGAAGAGGAAGGGACCAGGGCTCTCTCTCCACCAAATGAGGACACAGCAAGAAGGCCGTTGTCTGCAAGCCAGGAAAAGGGCCCTCACCAGGAACTGAATCAGCCAGCATGTTGATCTGGGACTTCCCAGGCTCCAGAACTGGGAAGCCCCCCATTCTCTGGTAATTTGTTAGAGCAGAACAAACCACCTAAGACACCAGCCGATACTGGGAGACTCCAGCAGCAAAGGGAGTCAGGGAGGATGGATGCTGCGAGACAAGGTATCCTCTGCCACAGATAAAACTGCTTTCTGGAAGAGACTACTATAGACCCTCGACCACACAAAACCAACCAACATTTAGAGGGGACCCAGTGAACACGAGTGACATTGATTTAGGTTCTCCTGGGCTAAATCAATGACACGGCTATCCAAGTTCTGCATCAACTAGAAGCCTCAGAATAGTTCTACGAGGCTAGGGCTCCATCATCCCCATTTTATGGGCGAGATAAATAGGCTTAGAGAGCTAAGCAGCTTTTCCAGGACCAGGAAGTTCTCTAGTTGGAATCTAACCCAAAGCAAAGTTTCCAGAGCCGATGCTTTTGATTCTCACATCACACTGCCTCCTTGGAGTCATCTCATATCATCTCTTGTTTGTTCTTTGTGGAGAACACACTCTAGGGTGCCCCATGATCTGATGTTCATGCTCTTGTGGGAGCCCCTCTCCTCGAGTGTGGGCAGGACCTCTGATGCACTTCCAGACATAAAGACTGTGGAAAAGGTGATGGATACGTGTGGTTAGGCCCATGTGATTACATCACATAAGACTGTGACATCTGTCTTGCTGGGTGTGAAGAAACAAGCTGTGTGTTGTAAGCTGCCCCATGGAGAGGGCCACGTGGCCATGAACTGAGGGCAGCCTCCAGCCTCCAGCCAAAAAGAGAATGGACCCTCAGTCCAGCAGTCTACAAGGAACTACCAACAGCCACAGGAGCTTGGGAGCAGGTGCCCTCCCCAGTCAAGCCTCAGATGAAACAGCCCCAGCCAACACCTGGATTGAGAGATCTGCAGCAGAGGACCCAGCCAAGCCATGCCAGACTCCTGACCCACAGGAGCTATGAGATAATACATGTGAGTTCGTTTAAGCCGCCAGTTTAAATGAACTGGTAATATTGTTACACAGTTACACATAACTCACGCTGTCTTAGTTCCCGCTCTGAAAATGGGCACATACACCACCTTTCAGATGTTAATCTCAGCCTGCAGGAAAGGAAGCCCTTCCCCTGCACCCAGCTATATTACTTTTCCATTAATGCATAACAAAGTTCCTGGCTGGAAACAACGCGAAGTTATTCTCTTACAGTTTTGGAGTCAGAAGGACAAAATCCGCCTCACTGGTTCCTTCTGCAGGCTCTAAGGGAGAATCTGTTTCCTTGTCTTTTCCAGCTTCTAGAGGCTGCCGCGTTTCTTGGCTCATGACCCTCCCTATATCTTCAAGACCATCAGCTTTGATCAGAACTCTCTCATGCTTCCATCTTATGCTGTTTCTCTCTTTTCTGCTTCCCTCTTCCACTATAAAGACCCTTATGATCACACTGGACCACCCAGATCATCCAGGATCATCTCCTCATCTCCAGGACACTAAGGACCTTAATACTATCTGCTATCTGAACTCATCTTAATGCCATGAAAGCTGACACAGTCACGGATTCTGGGGATTAGAACGTGGACATCTCTGGGTGCCATGATGCTACTTACCACAATATGATACACCCGGTGCTAGCATTTCGAAATATCATCTCATTTCGTCCTCAGAACAACCAAGTAAAATAAGTACTATTATAATTCCTATTTTACGGATGAGAAACGGGGGCAGGGAGGGTTTAAGCAATTTCCCCAAAGTCTCGCAGTTGGCAGGGGTAGTATTTGAAAGTAGAAAGTTTGGAATCAAAGCCCATTCTCTTGGCCATTGCACTGCATTGCCTCACAATAAATGCCCAGTGTGTGTCAGGCACTGTGCTATATATGTGTTGATATAAAGAAACCCTGAACTCTCAAGATTGCAACGATGGGGAGAGAATCTCCATTGCGGGATGGGGTGGGACCATCACAGTCCCAGTGCTCCCTTCTTCACAGACCTTGTGCTGCTGACTGCTCCTACCCTGGTCCACCTCTCTGGTCTGGCAGAGGTTGGGTGGGCAGTGTCCCCCTTAGACACACTCACAGAGCCAGACTGAGGGCCAACAGCTGAGCACTTTCCTGAAGCCCACCCACAAGAGGGGCCAATCATCCCTGGGACAGTAAGATGGAGGGAATTGTGTTTACAGAACATCCCTCAAGGGAGGAGGGTCTGGAAAGAATCCCCACATGGGCTGAGGAATAAGACCCCCCCACCAAAGGTAGGCCTGAGGACCGACAGATGGTTGCTAAACTCTAATCTAAGTAGGGCGCAGTTATCTGAAGAAGTTTTGTTTTACTCCGTGAAGCCTGCAAGTTTGGGCCAGAGCAGAATTGTTCTGACAGCAGAGGCGATGTCAAGACAGCCACCAGGAGCCTCCTTCTCCACGCCTGCCACCCCCTCCCCGTAAATATTTACAAAGTAAATACTTAGAGAACATCAGTTTGAAAGGAAAATTGTTAGCCTGCTCAGGGGTCCCACACATTGTCACCCTCTTCACAGAATTTCTTCCCTTGAATATCCAGTAGCCGATTTCTATCCAGATTTTTTTCCCTAGAGACTGAAGGATTTCAAAATGGGAATAAATATGGGGAGTAACATAAAAGTATATTTTCTCAGCAGGCTACATCATCCTGGCTTCTGACCTGCTTCCATCTTGGTAGCCACTGCCTGGAACACCACCCTGCCATCTACACCTGCCCTTCCTGAATGATGATCTGAAGAGATACGGGCAGTCTCTTCCCCCATCTTCCCAAGGCTCACCCTCCAAGGTCCAGCTTCCCAGCTGAGGACCCAGCTCACACCACACTCACACACACACACACATACACCAGAAAGAAGAAAGTGAGGACCAGAAGACGATGTGATTTGCCCAATCCATGCTACAACCGGTAACAGAGTCACAATCTGAATAAATGTTTTCAGACTGCAGAAACCTCACTGCCTCCCTATCAGAAAAGAAAAAAATAAATAAAAATAAGCACATACAACTTTTCTTGGCCTGGCTGCCCCACACCCTTCTCATGCCACCACTTAGTATTCAAATGTGGAGAATTTCCACGCTGGAGAATAAAAAGTCAAAAGATTTTCCCTAGAAGGCCTCGGAGCTTGATTTCTCACAAATGGCCCCAGGGATGGAAAAAGTCTCTCAGATTGAGACTGGCAGGAGAGCAGGGCCCACTTTGTCTGATATTTCTTCTCTCCTTTCTTGGCACCGGTAGGCTTGACTTGCGCCAATGGAAAATTCCCAAGTGCCAAGCAGTTCTCAGATAATCTGCACGGAAGAAAAAAAAAAAAAAGCCTTTCAACTGAGACAGCTCATGAGGGATTAAGGTGGGGCTCCAGCCAAAACATTGTTTTTTCAGATTCCTGACATTTTTTTTATGTCCATCAGGAGGTTTGCACCCAGCCTCATTCTGTCACTAGGACCAGCACTGGGTCACATTAGAACCTGGATTTCAGGCTCCCAACATCCCCAGGCCTGGGCTTAGAAATGCATGCCCCTGGGGAGGAATGGAGGCTGCCTGGAGGACCAAGGAGGAGGGTCCCTGCTTGCTCCCATCAAAACTGTGGCCAGGAGAGGTTATGGGCAAGCCTGGAGATGATCAGACCAAGAAAATGCCGGTGGCTCTGGGCCTGCCGGAGAGGTCAGACTTGAAGACGGAAGGATGGACAAAGGTAGAGATTCAGAGAGGGTGGGAAAGAATGAGAGAGATGGATACGCAAAATATCCTAACGCATAAAGACAAAATCTAGTACCTAAGGCTCTATCCGTTAGACAAAAGATTTTTTTTGAATCCTACATCATGCCATCTCATATTAACAATAGTGTTAGTATATTCATTTAGGCAGTATTTATTAAGCACCTATGTGTCAGGAATCATGTAGAAATGGAGGATTCAGCAGTGAAAAGAACAGTCACAGCCGGCCACTGCTGACAGGGAGTTTTTATCCCAAGGATAAAGACAAACATTAAAACTAACAGTAATAGAGCTAAGAGGTGCTGCTAGAGCTCTGTGAGTGCGTGGGACCGGGAAAGCTGCTGTTTATTTGGCCTTGATGTTTTTATGACGCATGTTCACCCAGGGTCATTTTCAATCTTTTAAACAACCTTGCGAGGTAGGGATGACTGTTAAAATCAGTAGGTTTTCCATGTTAGCAATGAAGAAACAGACTCAGAGAAGTTAAGGAGTTGGCTGGGGGTCACACAGGGCAGCCCAGAAGGCAGATGGGCCTTCCCCAGGTCTGAGATGCTCTCCCTCGGAGCAGGGCTGGGGGGCCTCTGCTTCCAGGCAGATCCAGGGGGAGGTACAGGCCTGCCACAGCTGGGGCTGGCCGACTCCACTATGTGGGGAGGCTGCCTACCTGGCACCCCCTTACTCAGGCTTCTGCTGGCCCCAAGACTTTAGCAAGTCTCTGCCTTTTCTGGGCTCAGTGTCTCAGTAACAGGGCTGGGTCTCTAAGGACCCTTCCAACCCTGACCTTCTCTGAGGTCAAGAACAGACCAAGACTTCCTCCGGGCCCTACTGCATCTCTCTTGGACATTCGGGGTGCCAACTCTGATTTCAGAGCTGTAGTTCTTCAGGGACTGTGTTACCTGAGTCTTGCATAGAACCTTGTTTAAAATGCTCATGCTTGAGCCCCATGTCAAGAGAGGTAGCTCTGGGAAGGAGACCAGGTGACTACCTACAGTGAAAACTACAGAACCTGCAAGAAATGAGCCAAGCCTGAAGTGCAAAGAAACGTCAACCCAAGACTGGTGTGCGGGTCTCCGGAAACCGTGCCCTGCTTCACGAGATATCCACTTCTTTATACATGGGAGAGTTCTGAGATGCTCTAAGTGATACTTTCACTTAAAAAAATTTTTTTCCAATGGCATATATTAGTTTCCTGTGGCTACCATAACAAATTACCCACAAACTTGCTGACTTTAAATAACAGAAATTTGTTCACTCACGGTTCTGGAGGCCAGAAGTCTGAAATCAAGGTGTTAGTAGGGCTCAAATAACAAATGCTGGAGAGGGTGTGGAATAAAGGGCACCCTCCTACACTGTTGGTAGGAATGTAAATTGGCACAGCCACTATGGAGAACAGTATGGCGGTTCCTCAGAAGATTAAAATAGAATTACCATATGATCCAGCAATCCCACTCCTGGGCATATATCTGAACAACACTATAATTCAAAAAGATACATGTACCCCTATGTTCATAGCAGCACTATTCACAATAGCCAAGACATGGAAACCACCTAAATGTCCATCAACAGATGAATGGATAAAGATGTGGTATATATATACAGTGGAATATTACTCAGCCATAAAAAAGAATGAAATAATGCCATCTGCAGCAACATGGATGCAACTAGAGATTATCATACTAAGTGAAGTAAGTCAGAAAGAGAAAGACAAATACCATGTGATATCACTTATATGTGGAATCTAAAATATGACACAAATGAACCTATCTATGAAACAGAAACAGACTCAACAGACATAGAGAACACATTTGTGATTACCAAAGGGGAGGGGGAAAGAGATGGACCAGGAGTTTGGGGTTAGCAGATGCAAACTATTACACTTAGAATGAATAAACAACAAGGTCCTACTGTATAGCACAGGGAACTATATCCAATACCCTGGGATAAACCATAACGGGAAAGAGTATAAAAAAGAATGTATATATGTGTATAACTGAGTCATTTTGCTGTATAGCAGAAATTAACACAACATTGTAAATCGACTATACTTCAATTAAAAAAAATAAAAAGAAGGTGTCAGGATGGCTAAGCTCCTTCCAGAGATCCTAAGAAAGGATCCTTCTTGTGTATTCCAGCTCCTGGTGGCATTCCTGGGAGTATGGCCACATCACTCTAATCTCTGCCCCCATGATCACATTGCCTCCTCTGTGTGCCTCTTATGAGGACACTTGTCATTGGATCCACATGAGTCCACATTGGTCCACATGAGTCATCCAGAATGATCTCCTCATCTCGAGATCCTTAACTTGATCATATCTGCGAAGACTATTTTTCCAAATAACACCCCATTCACAGGTTACAGCGATTAGGACATGGACGTATCTTTTTAGTTTAGTTTTGTTTTGTTTGCGGTACGCGGGCCTCTCACTGCTGTGGCCTCTTCCATTACGGAGCACAGGCTCCAGACGCGCAGACTCAGCGGCCATGGCTCACGGGCCCAGCCTCTCCGCGGCATGTGGGATCTTCCTGGACCGGGGCGCGAACCCGTGTCCCCTGCATTGGCAGATGGACTCTCAACCACTGTGCCACCAGGGAAGCCCAATGGACGTATCTTTTGGAGGCTTCCATTCAACGCTGTATGTGGCATATTTGAGTTTTCAACTGCTTTTATACTTTATATAATGGAATTGTACTGGAGTGGACCCTCTGTGATGCCTCCATTTTTAAGATAGGGAAACCGAGGCTCAAGAGGAGACTTGATATACCCCAAGTCACATGGCTAAAAGTTGTGGAGATTAAAGCTGACATACATTTCCCTCCATAGGGAGTGGTTAAATACATTTTGGTAGGTTTTGTTGTGGAATATTATACTCCTGTTAAAAAGAATGAGGTTGCTCTAATGGGCGGGTATAAACAGATATCCATGACTGATGGCTGGATTAGAATAGGAAGCTACGGAGTAATGCTCACAGCCCGATTGTGTGACATTCCACCCATTCCTGTGTGTTCTTGTGCACACAGGGCCGGGAGGATCTGCACAGGGGGAGGTTAGGGACCAGGCTCCAGAGACAGACCTGGTCCTGAACTCCTCCTCTCTACTCATCAACACTGGTTCTGGGCAAATTACCTGCCTAGCAGAGCTTCCCTTTCCTCATCGGTAGTATGGGGACAAAAATAGTGCTTAGTTCCTGTGTCATTATGAGACAGTGCCTACAAAACACTTGAACAATTTGAGTGATGGACAGTAGTTATTATTATCTTCATTATCATCAATGGATTTATTATTATGTAAATGTCTCAAGAAAGGTTTCTATTTCCATATAAACACTGCAGATGAAACACATTTATTTCCACTTCCTCTAACAGTCCACCACAATAACAATAAAGGGATTTTTTAAAGGCATTCATCTATGAGAACAAAGGATGCAGGAATCAAGAGATGTCCATAAGGTTTGGGAAGATGGTGAATGAATGGGCAAGTGATACGCAACCTAGCAGAGCCGGCTCAAGTGAATTCCAAGTCTTAGAGGAGAAAGTCTACACATGAGCTGGTCATACCCAGAACCAGAGGATAAGAGCTCAGAATTAGAGGCCCACGTGCCTCTAGAGATTGGGTGAGAGACGGGTGGAAGCAGAGGAGGACTGGTAGAAAGTCCTCCCTCACGTGCATCAAGATGTATGTACACTCGTCTCCCATTCTAGTGAACCACTAGAGCTTTCTTCTCTAGAGAAATGGACCCAAACCGGCTCTGGATTCCAAGATATCAGATACATCTGAAGGAGGCAGGCTGACACCTGCCTGAAAACAGCATGAGGAGAAATTCTGCACTTACAATAATAAGACCACTTGGTGCCTTCCTCTACTCAGCCCTCAGAAACTTATTGGCCAGGCTCTACCCTCGAGGCCCTTCCCAGGGAAGAAACTGAAGTGATTCACTCTGGGGAAACTCACCAGTTTAAGGGGAAAGATCCACAGAAACTGTCATTTGGACTGGACCACTGCCTTACTGCCCACCCAGTTAGCCCACCTGTCCACAAGACACGCCCATGCCCACAGAGCCTGTGGTCAACTTTTTTGTGCAAAGATGACCATCCCTTTGGGAAACACCTCTTAATGGGAAAGAAGAACTTGGAGAAAAAGAGAGACAATGCAGCAAGCAGAAGAAAACTTTTAAAATACAATCCAAAGCCTCAAAGAGAGAAAATACTGCATCTGTGAAATAAGAACACAGTAAGATGCTATAAAAAGGGGACATTCACAGAACACAGAAGCGGTCTTAAATACTACATGCATAACAACAGGAATGAAAACATCAAGGAGGGCTTCCCTGGTGGCGCAGTGGTTGAGAGTCCGCCTGCCGATGCAGGGGACGTGGGTTCGTGCCCCGGTCCGGGAAGATCCCATGTGCCGCGGAGCGGCTGGGCCCGTGAGCCATGGCCGCTGAGCCTGCGCGTCCGGAGCCTGTGCTCCGCAACGGGAGAGGCCACAACAGTGAGAGGCCTGCATACCACACACACACACAAAAAAAAAAAAAAAAAAAAACATCAAGGAAAAGAATGAAGGATAAAACAGAAGAAATCTCCTAGAAAAGCACTGTAGAACCTGGTGAGGAAAGATTAAAAACAGATTTTTAAAGTGTTAAAGTATCGCTACAGTTATCAAGACGGTACAAAAACAGAAACATAGATCAATGGAACAGGACAGAAAGCCCAGAGATAAACCCACGCACCTATGGTTAACTAATCTATGACAAAGGAGGCAAGGATATACAATGGAGAAAAGACAGCCTCTTCAATAAGTGGTGCTGGGAAAACTGGACAGCTACATGTAAAAGAATGAAATTAGAACACTCCCCAACACCATACACAAAAATAAACTCAAAATGGATTAAAGAACTAAATGTAAGACCGGACACTATAAAAGTCTTAGGAGACAGCATAGGAAGAACACTCTATGACACAAATCACAGCAAGATCCTTTTTAACCCACCTCCTAGAGAAATGGAAATAACAACAAAAATAAACAAATGGGACCTAATGAAACTTAAAAGGTTTTGCGCAGCAAAGGAAACCATAAACAAGACAAAAAGACAACCCTCAGAATGGGAGAAAATATTTGCAAACAAAGCAACTGACAAAGGATTGATCTCCAAAATTTACAAACGGCTCATGCAGCTCAATATCAAAAAAACAAACGACTCAATCCAAAAATGGGCAGAAGACCTAAACAGACATTTCTCCAAAGAAGATACACAGATTGCCAACAAACACATGAAAGAATGCTCAACATCACTAATCATTAGAGAAATGCAAATCAAAACTACAGTGAGCTATCACCTCACACCAATCAGAATGGCTATCATCAAAAAATCTACAAACAGTAAATGCTGGAGAGGGTGTGGAGAAAAGGGAGGGAACCCTCTTGTACTCTTGGTGGGAATGTAAATTGATACAGTCACTCTGGAGAACAGTATGGAGGTTCCTTATAAAACCTAAATATAGAACTACCATACGACCCAGCAATCCCACTACTGGGCATGTACACTGAGAAAACCATAATTCAAAAAGAGTCATGTACCACAGTGTTCATTGCCACTCTATTTACAATAGCCAGGACATGGAAGCAACCTAAGTGTCCACTGACAGATGAATGGATAAAGAAGATGTGGTACATAGATACAATGGAATATTACTCAGCCATAAAAGGAAACGAAATTGAGTTATTTGTAGTGAGGTGGATGGACCTAGAGTCTGTCATACAGAGTGAAGTCAGTCAAAAAGAGAAAAACAAATACCGTATGCTAACACATACATATGGAATCTAAAAAAAATAAAGAGGTTCTGATGAAGAGGCCGGAAAGGAATAAAGACACAGACATAGAGAATGGACTTGAGGACTCGGGGAGAGGGAAGGGTAATCTGGGACGAAGTGAGAGAGTGGCATGGACTGATATACACTACCAAATGTAAACTAGATAGCTAGTGGGAAGCAGCCGCATAGCACGCGAGACCAGCTCCGTGCTTTGTGACCACCTAGAGGGGTGGGATAGGGAGGGTGGGAGGGAGATGCAAGAGGGAGGAGGTACGGGGATATATGTATACGTATAGCCGATTCATTTTGTTATAAAGCAGAAACTAACACACCATTGTAAAGCAATTATACTCCAATAAAGATGTTAAAAAAAAAAAAAAGAAAGAAAGAAAGGAAGAAAGAAGTGCGGGTTAGGAGGCCATGAGAAGCAGAGATTGCAGTGATGCAGCTACCAGCCGAAGGATGTCAGGATTGCTGGCAACCGTGGAAGCTGGAAGAGGCAAGGGAGGATTTTTCCCTCGAACCTGCAGAGGGAGTGTGGCCCTGCCAACATCTTGACTTCAGACTTCTAGCCTCCAGAACTACGAGAGAATAAATTTCTGTTGTTTAAAAAAAAAAAAAAAGTTAAAGTATCAATTTAAGCAGGTTAACAACCAAATGATAGGACATAATAGGAAGTCTGAAAGAGAAATGATCAGATTAACAATTCAGGTGCTTTCTTACAACTGAAGGCCATAGGTTTCCAGATTGAAATTACTCACCTGGGGCCCAACACAAAGAATAGAAAAGAACCACACCAAAGTACATGATGATGAAATTCCCAAGCAACAGGTATAATGGAAGGATCCCACATGCCTACAGAGAGATAAAATAGGAATCAGAATGACATCAGACCATCAGTAGCTGGAAGTGGGAAGACCACAGAGAAATGGTTCCAAGGTTGCTGGAGCAAATGTACAGGCAAACAAACTATCTTTGGAATGTGAGAGTGAAATGAAGACAATCTCAGTCATGCAAAATTTTGAAAAATTTACCTTCCATGCACCCTGCCTCAGAAAGTTACTGAAAGAGATCTACACCAACACAGGAAATAAACCAAGCAAAAAAAAAAAAAAAGCGTGAAACTCAGGAAATCAGGGATCCAACCCAGGAGAGGGGCAAAGGGAACTTCCTGGGTGATGGGAAAGAGACATTCAAGGCTGACAGTGGCCTAGATGGCAACCAGTGGTAAGAGGGTAATTCTCTCCAAGAGAAATGACTGCAAGGGGGAGAAAATGGATCTGAGACATTACCTGGTATGTGTGAATTTGCCCAGAAGAGTTTCCATTTCTGAAAAAGTGAGAAGATGAATTAACTACAGACACATAGGAAATTAAATAAAATGTAAAGGCAATTATCAACCCCAGAAAAAAGAAAAAGCTATACAAGACAGGAAATGTAATTAAAGTTAGCATACTATGTGGTATGATTGTGAACACAATTTACATGGTCATAATAATAAACACTGAATGTTGATTTAACAAAAAATGAAATTAGACTGGTGGGAGGATAATTGGGGGAACTAGTGTAAGAGCAAATTTCATCTTGGTAACAGAAAGTCCATTCATAATGTTTGATACAGAAAAAATCAAGAATTATTAGTGGGTTTCCCTGGTGGCGCAGTGGTTGAGAGTCCGCCTGCCGATGCAGGGGACACGGGTTCCTGTCCCGGGCCGGGAAGATCCCACATGCCGCGGAGCGGCTGGGCCCGTGAGCCATGGCCGCTGAGTCTGCACATCCGGAGCCTGTACTCCACAACGAGAGAGGCCACAACAGTGAGAGGCCCGCGTACTGCAAAAAAAAAAAAAAAAAAGAATTATTAGTGTAGGGATATTACTTAGAAAGAGGGAAGAAAACGCAAAAAGGAATAACTAAAAGTTGAAAATGGTTGCATCTGGGCAGAAGAATTGAGGTGGGCAGGATGGAGGCTGCTCTTTGTCATTATAAACCTTTTAAACCATTTGACTGTAAAAACTATACAAACTTACTTCCTTAATAAAAAGTCAAAATTAATTCTAAAAAGTTTAAAAAACCTATCATCTCTGGGGAGAAGAGTGGACATATGCTCTATACTCTGAGTACTCTTGTTTATTTTTCAGTGGGAATGTCTTTAAAGTATGGCTTATATTAAAACAAAAACTAATTGTTTAGTGGGCAACAAAAAAGGATCTGGGATTTGAACCCAGGACTCTGACTGTGGGGAGAAAGGCTAGCCTCTAAGATGGGGGAGGGGAAAGTTGGACCAGCAAGACACAGAGGACTTGGAACAACAGACAGACAGTGAGGGGAGGGGGGGGAATTCCCACTTGGGAAAAGACACGAAATATTTGGCTCAAAACAAGAAACCCACACAGAGATTTTGGTTTGAAGCTTTGGAAAACATTTGTTTTTGTTCCTCGTAAAAAGGGGATGACGAACCGAATTATTTGAAATGCGGTTTGAACAAGAAAAACAACTAATAACATTTCATTAGCATTCTCTTACCAGGCTGTTACTAACAAGTCCAAAGACTGATTTTAAGAGTTCTGGTTCTGTATCATCTCCAGTGAAAACCATCAACACCAGGAGAGAGTTTGGGGTTGGTTTGTTTGTAGTTTGCTTTTTTCCCCAACATTCTTTCTTCTTATAAGTGTTTTACTTGATTTGTATTTTTGAAACCATATCCAGTGCTTTCAGAGCTTGCTAATGTGTTTAAAGGCACTTAAAGCAAGCGTGGCGGGATTGCATGGACGTGGGCATTCCAGTCACACAGAGCTTAATTTGAATTCCAGATACAGGCTCATTAACTGCATGATCCTGAGCAACTGACTTACCCACTCTTGGCTCCAGTATTCCCTGAACAACTGGGACAAGATGCCGTGTCACATATTGATGTGTCCATTATACCAAAGAGCAGGAGTAAGGAACCGAGTAGGTGCTCAGCAAACAAAAATCATTCTTTCTTTACCCTAACGACACACAGAAAAGTACCCAAATGCTAAGGACTTAAATATCCTTATCTTAATTTCATCCTAGCAGAATTTCCTACCTTCACCTGTACTTTAAGGACTTCTGGGAAATCCTTGTCAAGAGTGATCTCACAGACATCACAGACTGAGGGCAAAAGCTTCTGTGAGAGCCCTAGCATTTAGTGGCCATGCCCTGGCCTGGGATCAGTGGTGAAACAGGGTCCAACTCGCTATTATGTCTTCAGGCTCCGGCTCATCCAAGTCCTGAAAAAACTAGAAAATAAAAAAGGCAGCCAGCTGTAATGCAGAAGGCAGATGCTAGGAAAAGCAGGCCAGTGTGAAAATGTGATGGGAACGGAGCACGGGTCCAGGAATCCAAACATCCGGGCTAATTCTAGTCCATTCCTCCCTGTGCAACCTTAGGCAAATACCCCAAACTTTCTGGCCCTTGGTCTCCTTGTTTGGCACAAGGGAGTTGTAACTCCTGCTCTGTCAGCCTCGCTGATTTGGGGTGAGAGTCTCCAAGAGGAGAGTGCAGCTGGGGGACGTATCTGTGTGTCTCTTCCCCCGGTATTTCTCCTCCTCTCTTTTCTCTCCCACACTGGCTGATGTTGCGGCAGGGGTGGGCAGGAGAGCAGGAACCAAGCCTCAGGCTTTCTGGCTTCTGAGTCCAGGAACCTGATAGTAGTGGGGAATTTTGAGACCTTACTAAGTCCCTGTCACTATTCCAAATATGTCACATGCATTGACTCATTTAATCTCCATACTGGTCCCATGAGGCAGGAATTACGACACCCATTACACAGATGAAAAAACTGTTAACTAGAGAAGCAAAGAAACATGCCCAAGTTCACGTGGCCCGTTAGCGAGCAGCCAGCACTTGAACCCGAGCTTCCTGGCTCCAAGAATGGCTCTCAGCTCCATCAACATCAACTCCATGTGCACGCCAAGCCCGTCCCTCCTTTGAATCTCAAGGTGTCCTGCCTTCACTCTGGACAGGGACGTAGCAGGATGTGAGAGCTGCCAGGCCTGCATGGAGATGATGGCCTTTTCCTCCTTTATCATTTTCCCCTAAATCTGTGTTCCCGGGGCTGTCAGATGGGAAGCTGCTGACTTCTCAGCACCCATCTTCCTGCCTCCTGGGTATCCAGGTTTCCCAGGGCCTCCTCTGAGAAATGGGCAGCAGTGTGGACAGAGACCAAAAACTGGGCCCATTGTTCAGGGGCCCAGTTTGCCAGCCAGCTGCTCCCCCAGACCTGCAGGGCCTAGAGCTGCCCACAGAACCTCTCAGGGCTCCTCCTGTGTGTGAGACGAGAAGCCTTCATTTAATTAATAAATACTGAAGCCTTACTATGCACTGAGCACTGTCCCATGTGCTGGGGCACAGTCACTGCTTCATGGTGTTGAGAGTCAAGTTGGGAAGAGACAGGAAATACATAAACATGTAAACATACACTCGGCTCTAATGTAGTGATTTATATGAAGAGAAACAAAGCAAGCTTAATCGTGATCATGCAGTGAAGACAATGCAGTTTTAGACAGGGGGAGTAGGAAAGGCTTCTCTGAGACACTGGAGCAGAAACCTGAGAGAGAGAAAGAGCATGCAGGCATACAAATACCCAGAGAAAAGCACTGCAGGCAAAGGCAACAGGAAGTGCAAAGGTCCTGGGGCAGGGGTATGTGTGCTGCGCTTGAGAGACATCCAGAAGGCCAGAGGAGTTACCATCGCAAAAGTCATAGGGGGCAGTGGGGCAGATCACGTAGGGCCTTGTAGGGTAAGGACTCTGCACTTCACTGTGAAGGAGATGGGAAGCCACTGAGGCGTTTAGAGCTGGGGAGTGAAATGATCAGATTTCAAGTTTTTAAAGGTCCCTTTTGCAGCTGCTGTGGAGAACTGGACAGGATGGACCAAGCAGCAAGCTAAAGGGTCTTAGAAACCGCTATATCAAAGCTCACTGAAGGCAGGGGCACAGCAGGGATGTTTGGTTTGGACTTAAGCTGGACCAGATGACCTGAGTGCCTGACCTCACTCTGCTCCTCCGCCCAGTGAGACCCCCAGACTGTCACCAACTCTCTCTGGGCCTCAGTTTCCTCCTATGGCCCATCAGGACCTTCACCCATGACTGGCTGTCTCCGTGTCCAGCTAGCTCTCTGATTCTGAGCCTGGAACTCCCAGAACATGGCAGACACGTCACCCCTGAACCGAAGCAGCAGTTCCTGCTGGTGTGCTGTCAAGAGCACCTCCTTGTAAAGCTGGGGTTCGTGTGGGAGCCGGGCATCCCATTTTACGAAGACTTATTAGCTGAGAGCTTGCTCTTACCTCTGCCCAGACCCCTGGAGGAGCAGCTCTGTGGGTCGGGTGAGCGATACTGGGCCTCCAGCAAGAAAAACCCACGAGCCACCCGGCACACGGGGGCAAGACTGGCTGCATAGTCTGTGGGGTCCAGGTCAAAGCGAAAATGCACAGCCCCGTTTTCAAAAAGCAGGGGTGAAAGTGTGCTAAAGGGGCTCACGTAGAAAGTGTTTGCCTCTCCCTGTGGCCTCACTCTTGTCCTGTAGAGGGGTTTCCCATGTGGTGTCACCCCCTTGCGTTCACAGGGACACTGGCAGGCGTCTGGGGGGCCCCACGTGTGACCTGGCTGCACGCGCCCACTCCACCAGCTGCCTGGCTCCCCCATCCCGACAGCCACCAGACCTAACCAACGATGGGGAAGTCGAATGGGCCAGGTACCTCCTCTTCCCTCGGACCCCCTGCCCCGACCCTTGGCAAACGGGTGATCCCCAAGGGTGTTGCAATCTCTATGCTGGAATGTGCTGGGCTCCCGGATCAGGGTGGACAAGAGGCTCACCCCTCCCAAGTTGCCCATGGGACACGCTCGCCCACCATGCCGCACCTCCAGATGCCCTGGCATGTCTGCACACCCTGGCACACTGGCCCCTGGCAGATGGAGAGAAGCAGCAGCAGTCACTGGGAGGGAGCAGAGGAGGAGGCTGGGTGGGTCCTGAGTTACCAGGAAGGAGGGGAGCAGACAGCCAAAAACTGTCCCGGGGAGGCAGCTGGAGACAGGTCCAAGCCCCCAGCACATAAGACATCACTTACAAAATGTAAACTCAACGGTCCAATTACTAAGGACTTTGAGATGGTGACTGCAGCATTAAACCCCCAGCCTGGGACCCTTCTGAGAGTGGGTCCCAGTGTGACCACACTGGTCACAGGCCCATGAAGCCAGCTCAGCGTGAGAACAAAATCAGAATGGCCCCTGCAGGCAGGGGTAGGGGGTGGGCTTCATCCCATCAGAGAATTTCAGAGCTCCCATTCAATCCTGTTGAGGCGGGCCTGAGTGCAGTGCTGGACTCACCCAGCTGCAGATGGAGACCAGTGGTAGGCACACCCTCCCAGGTGGAAACAAGGACTCCCCAGGCAACTTAGAATTCCACCCAGGAGGAGCAGATTTGACTCAGGAAAATGAAGACCCCCAAGATCAACGAACATTTGTAAAATTGTAGATCTTCAGACACCAAGACTTCCTGAGCCTCTCCAGAGGCCACGCGGCAAGAGAGTGCGCTCTCGCGCGCGCACGCACGCGCCCTCGCTCACTCTCGCTCTCGCTCTCGCTCTGATGCATGCTCTGATACCTTCAGCGGCCCATCCAAACTGCATGCCTCGTCCTTCCTTAAATGGATGTGCTGGTGGGAGGCAGACGTAGATCTAAGCAATCACCTGAAACCAGTCCATCTGGAGTCAGCTGGGGTGTCACGGAATGACTCAGGTTTGCCCTCTCACCCCAGATTTACCCTCTCATGCACTGAGGGGCCATGGCAGGGCACTGGGCCTCAGTTCCCTCATCTGTAAAATGGGCACAGTGAGAACCTGTCCCAACTGCACGCTAGATGATGAAAATCAAAGGAGACCAGATTTGTGAATTCGGTTTAAAAGCAGAGATGTCCGTTTTCCAGGCAAATCATGCCAGTGCCTTTCCACTGCTAAAGGATGCTCGAAGCCGCAAAATTCTACCCACGTCAGTGATGGGGGACCTTTGCATTTCCTGGTCCCTTGGCCTGGAGGTCCTTTATTCTATTAAAATGTTCCCTACATCCCCCATCAGGGATCCCATGCTCCCAGTCACATCCTCATCATACCACCTGGCTTGACAACATCTGTTTTCATGTCATTGTTAGTGTCAGCAGCCTCCACTCTCATCCCGAGCTGCTCAGGGACCAGCACCTTGTCTTGTCACAGCATTGTCCCCAACACCTCTCCCAGCTTGCCTGACACAATGAACACTCATCAAATGAGTGGGTGGCCCAGGGTCTCTAGTGGTCACTTTACACCTTTTAACATAAGAAACTATCTTAATCACATTGAAAACTAAAGGTGAGAAAGGGAAAAGAATTGGGGCGGGGTGAAGGAAGGGTAAGAAGAACGTCCTTTCAGGGTCCTCACCACCTTTCCCTGCCTCCTCCAGCCCGGCTCTCAGGGGACCTATGGAGTCAGACCGAGGGCTCCCCTTCTAGAAATCGAGGCCAGGACGCAGGCGGTGCACCTGCCCCAAGCTCTCATCCACGAACCCAGTAGCGTTTACTGGGCCAGGGGGTCCGCTGACCGGGCCTCTCGGATCCGCTGCCCCATCCCGGGACGCTGAGCGGTTCGATTTGACCTGGATGAGCCTCAGGTATCAGCCGACAGGCGTTTTAAGAGAGCAGAAATATTCGCAGGGCGCCTCCTTGCGTCCCCCACCCAAATCAATGCGCCGTGAAGTTTCCAGCTCAGGCCTCACCTCCCGAATTTCTCCTTCGAAACCACCTCCCGCCCCCCACCCTGCCCGGCCCCAGCGTGGAGGAAAACTGGGTATCCCGGTCAAGAGTCCAGGTTCCTGAGGGTTCACCCGGAAGCTGCTTAGTGACCTTGGACGGGTCACTTGACATGTGTGGAGCACAACTGACGTGTCTAAGAAAGGGAGTAAAGACAATCTTTTCTTTGAAGGTCATAGGGTGAATTAAGTGAAATAGCGCGTGTTACGCGCCTGGCACAGCGTCTGGCTCAGAGTAAGCGCTCATTTAGGGGATGCGGTACTTGCTTCCCCAGCCGGGGCTGTACTGGGCGCTGGCATAAAAGAATCTATCAAACCACAGCCTGCCCTCAGCTCACAGGAGGAAACGATGTTGACAGATGTACTTGGTGCAAGACTTGAAGCATGAATAAAGTGGGGGTCACGGCAGGGAGCTCAGGCTCCACCTTTGTTAATAACACCAAAGGAGCAGATATTATTCAGATAATTGAGGGGGGGTATCTTCACTCTCTGGACATGTAGTCCCTTCCCTCCGTGTGCCCACCCTGCACTCACACAGCCCCGAGAGTGAGTGCTTCCCCAACTTTTGTGCCCTGGGCACCTGGCTTGACTTCCCGGGTGTGGCTTGGAATCTTGTCTAGCCACGTGGCCCTGGGCAAGTACCTTCACTTCGCTGGGCAGCAGTGTGCTGCTGTGTGCAAAGCGGTAACGATAAGAATCCTGTCGTCGGTTCGTGAGGATTAAATGGGACTGTGCAAGGCAGGCGCTGGGCGCAGAGTCATGTACCCGCCCCTGCCCAATAGCAGGCAATCTTCTTCCTTCGCTGGCGTCCAGGCCTCAGTCTCCTAAACTGCGAGATGGATCCAGGGCAGGCCCTGGAGGACGGCTGAGCTCCGGGAGCGCACTCCGGGGCGGGACCGCACAGCTGGCGCACAGCTGGGCCTCGGGAGCCAGGCCGGGTGTCAGAGGGAGGGGCGAGGGACCGTAGTTGTGAGCTGCGGTCGCCGCGGGGGGTGTCCGCGGCGGACTCCGCCCCACAGCTGAGGCCCAGCTGGCTCTAGGACTGGCGCGGCCGGGTTCCAGGGACTCCAGGGCGGGACCAGGGCGCCGGGGGGCGGGGTCTCGAATCTGAATGAGCTCCGAAGGGAAGAGAAAATACAGTGGGGCCTGGGGCTTGCCTCACCCCGCCGGGTTGCCAAGCTTCTCCAGAAACTCTCTCCGAAGGTGTCGGAGGGGGGAGAGGCGCAGAAGAGAAGGAAGGTTATCAAGAAAAAAGCATCTCTTCAGCGGTCACCCTGGTCCAAGTCGCCATCACTTTCCCTCTAACTGGGGCCCGCGGTCCCTCCTATTCCGCCCCCACCGTTCTCCTTGCTAACATCTCCCAGAGCTTCAGAAACTGCAAAGTGGACCCTGTAGGCCTCCTACTCTTAATTCGACAGAGGCCAGTTTCAGCCTTGGCTAGCCTCTCCCCGCCTCAGGGCCTTTGCACTGGCTGGTCCCTCTCCACGGGAGATACTTCCCTTGGCTCCTCTTCGCCCTTTGGGTCTTAGCTCACAGGTCGCCTCCGTAGAGAGGTCCACCTTGACCGTTCCCATTGTGCTTCCTGTCGCTGTCCTGTTATCTTCTCCCTTCAAAGCATTCATCTCTACCTGAAGTTCGTATTTGTTAGTGTGTTCGTCTTGTTCAACCATTGAATGAATTAATGAAAGTACACTGGACACAGACTTTCAGTTTGTGACCTTGGCCAGATAGCACGACCCTTTCAAGCCTCAGTTTTCTCATCTGTACGTGAGGACATTGATCCCATTGGCGACAACGGCACATCTCTAAGGCGATGTCCAGAATGGTTTCTCCAAATCGGGCGTGGGTTTAGGGAGGCACCGAGCACCCAGAGCAAGGCAACCTGGTCCGTTCTGACTGTGGTCCCAGGGGGATTCTGCCAAGTGCTCTGGCCCAGGTGCCGGTGCTTCCTGGTGGCTTTGTTGCCATTCAGATGAGTTTCTGCATTCACGCTGGAGGTATCGGCAGTGGTTGATGGAAAACACTGATCCGGTCTTAGGCACTTGTGTGACCCTTGGCAAGTCACTTACCCGCCCTGTGACTTGGTTTCCTCACCTGTAATATGGGTTAATAGTGGGTCTGAGTCTAAGGGAGAGGATTAAAGGATTAATTCTGGGTTCGCAGTGGTACAGAATCTTCCATCCTTCCCACCACCATCCGAGGACAAGAACACCCCTGCCACTTTTCAGCCACTCATCCCCCACCCTTAGGACCACCCACCCATGCCCTGGGGGATCCAGGCATCCCGACTTCCAATTGGCCAGCCATAGCAGCCACAGAGGGTATCAGCACGACCAGCGCAGAGTGTGATCATGGCCATCCCTCCACTGTGCTGCATGCTCTCCTGCTCCCCAGGCACGTTCCAGGTCGAGTCACCCCAGCTTCCTCTGCATTAGCCTGAATGTGACTCCATTCCCGGGGCCAGAAAACTGAGGCTCGGAGAAGTGAGAGGCTAGGTGACAGCGCCCAGCAAAGGCTGCCTCGTTCAGAAGCTCTGCTCCAGCTCTCATTAGCTGTGTGCTTTTTCCTGAGTCATTCGACCTATGCTGCAGTTTCCTCGTCTATGAAATGGGGATACCAATGGCGCATGCCCTCCTGGTAGTGAGGATTCGTTGACATAATCCACGTGGAGTGCCTGCAATGGTTCTTGTACATGCAAGGGCTCTACACGTTACCACAGTCACATCCGGAAGGATAGGTCCATTGTTATTTCCCAGCCCCAGCTTGGGAACGCAGGTGATATAACAGACCAACAGACCTGGGGAGAGCTCTTTCCCTTTAGCTCTCTCCAACCCTCCCAGGAGTCATTGCTGTGCCCACTTAGCAGACAGGGAGCCTGAGTCTCAGAGAATCGGGGGTGGGGGGGTGGGGGGGGTGTCACTCAGCCTGCCCCAAATATTTACTTCCAGTAGGCGTGGCCCTGACATTGGCCACTTGTTTGGTAGAAGAGCCCCAACTGCCACCGGAGGACAGAAGCAGGGAACCGGTCATCAGAGAGAAAACGGGGTATCTTTTTCTAAGTAGCATCCCCAAACGCAGAGTTCAGCCTTCCCTCGGGGTAGCTCACCTGAGTGTGGACAAAGTGACAGGGGCCGAGGAGTCCTGAAGGTGCCTGGCTGGGGAGGCAGGGAAGTGGCCCCGCACAGAGGAGGCTTTGAGGTCGCGCCCCCATCTACCCAAACCTACCCCATCCAGCTCCTGGTAAACAGGGCAAAGACAGCCTGCAGCGCCCCGCGTGCGTGCACGCACAGACTCGCAGCGCCGAGCACGGAAAACCTCACCCAGACCGCAGCCCCGCGCGTCTGCAAAACCCGCTTCCCATGGGTGGGGAAGAAGGCAGCCCCTGCGGTCCTACAGCAGTGAGTTGGGATCCAGCCACCGCCCGGCACCCGCCTGGAGCCACAGTTTCCTGGCCTAAAAAATGGGCAGCAAAGGGAGCCGCGGCGGGTCTGCTGCCCGGACCCACTCAGCCTCTGGTCGGGGCCGATCATTCTCTCTGCTCCCAGTCAGCCCGTTGAATTCGCTTTTACTACCCGCAAACACAGGTCTTTATTGCACCCCGCCAAGATGCTCTAGGCCCTGCGAGCCAGGCTTTAGGGGCAGATTCCATAGGTTCTGAGAGGAGCATCAACTTGCTAGAATTCACTATCCAGAAAGGCATAAACCTGGATTCCAGCCCCCATGTCTGAGTCGTCAGCCCCGACTCTTTCGGATTCTCTAGGAAAGTACACACACACACACCTCAAGTACTCATAATCAAGGGTAATTGCTGGCAGTGCGAGGCATCTCACAAGCACTTTATTTCATTTTATACTCAATAATTCAAAGGGATTGTTGCCACATTCCACACTTTCTCTACGGGGAAAGGCTCAGAGAGGTTAAGTAACTTGCCCAAGTTCACACAGCTAATAAGTACCAAAACCAGGATTCCTAAGACCAGATGGTCTGACTCCAGCGGTAAACTGGCTGCTTCTAGAAGCACCGCCTTCTCGGTTGGGGGCAGGACGGGGGTGTCTGAATGGCTATTCCAGATCTTGGGCCTGGGTTCAGCGGAGCACGTGCAGGATGTCGGATCTGATTCCTGGGAAGGCGTTGGAGACTCTGCGGAGGCACAAGGCGGGTGTGTGAGACGGAGGGTTGGGGGGAGGGTGTTTCCAAGGAGGACCCCCGGGATGAGAAAGAAGAGCTGAAGTCACCCCGGGGTACTTGGGAGTGCCTAGCATTCCTGTGGGCGATTCTTGATGCCTCCCAGGAAAAGCTTTTACATCCTGGGATTGGTCCCACGCACACGCGCTGGGCACGTTCCCTCACGGTGTCCTCCACGCAGCAGATCTCCCCCTAACCGCATCCGCTGTGCTCTAGGCTATGCGGCTCGCTCCTCTGTGGAGCCCTGTGGCCCAGTCTCTGAGTGGCTTCTCTCAGCCTCTGCCTGAAGTCTCTTTCTGCGGGCTGGAAGCCTCTCAGTACATCATTTCTCAGAGTTTATCTCCCCCCAATCAATGTCTATCAGTGGGTCTCCCCCACCCAAGATTATGTGTAAATATCAGTGTCACCCGGTCCTAAGTGACAGAACTCGCGTAGGACGTTGGAGCGTAGCCTTGATGTGTCTGTATGAACTGGAGCCGTGTTCCTTGGAATGCGTGTATGCTGACTGTGGGCGTTGGGTGTGTGCTGTGTGCGTTTGGTTGGGTATATGTGTTGGTTTTATGTGTACACAGTGTGCAGCATATGTTGGTTTTGTGTGGCTGGGTGTCTGTGTGGCTTGGTTGTGTATGTGTTGTGTGTGTCGAATTGCATGTGTTTGGGAAGTGCCGTTTGTGTGTGTATTTGTTGACTGTGTGGGTCTGTGTGCTGGGTGTGTATGGTTGGTGATGTGTGCTGGTTCTCTTTGTGTGTGTGATGAGTGTTGATCGGATGTGTGTTGGGTATCTGTGTTGGTTGTAACATGTTTTGCATGTGTCAGTTCTGTGTGTGTGTTAGATGTATGTTGTGCTGTGTGTTGGTGTGTTGTATATGCGTTGATGATATATGTTCGTGTGTGTGTGTGCGTGCGTGCTTGCGCGCTCAAGCGCAAGCGCTCTCTGTCGCCGAGGGAGCCTAGTCCAGCGTCAGGCTCCAGCGCAGCAAGGGGCAGGGGCTGGCGAGAGCAGGGGCTGTGGGCCTGCGGGGCCGCGGGAGGGCGCTGTGGAGGAGGCAGGCCAGTGTGATGGGAGGGTCGCCGAAGGCGTGGAGCGGGGGTGCGGTGCACGGCGGCAGTGGGAGCTGAGTGGAGCGGAAGGAAATCCAAGAGTCTGGGGCGGGCGAGCTGGGGTGCTCTGAAGAATGGACACCGGGCGGGGGTAGGTTAAGGTGTTTGTCCCAGCGGCGGGCGGCGGGGCTGGGGGAGTGTCCCGGCCCGGCCGCGGTGTGAGCTGCTGAGCGGGCGGGGACAGAGTCGGGGAGGCTGCACGGCCCCGGGGCCCAGGCCAGGCCGGCGCCAGCCGCCTAGTTGAAAGGCGGCCGCGGCCTCTCCTCGCTGCTTCCCGTTGCGCCCCCGAGGGCTCCAGGCTGGGCGCAGGCCGAGGCCAGGCCGGCCTCACCTCCGCGCCGTGGGTCACTAGGGGGCATCGGTCGGCGCGTGGCCCGGGGCCAGCCTCACAGCGGTAGGATTCGCACTCATGGCTCCCGCCTTGTGCCTCGTGAGTAACTGTCTTCACTGGGTCTCCTGAGAGAGCTGGACCTTCAGCCCCGGGTCATAGAGCAGAGAAAGGAACCCTAGAACTAGGACCTCTTAGCGCGAGCTCTCCAGCCCCACCCCAGCCTCGCAGGTCCCTGGCCGCCCGGGCCCCGCCGACCTGCACCCAGAGCTAGGAGCGCCCCAGGTCCCTCGCCGCCCGGTAATCTCGGTTCTCCGCGGGCTTCCACGCCATGGGCTTTGGTCTCGCCAGAGTGGTCAGAAGCTGAGTTTTGCAGATTGAGACGTCCGTCTCCTCCCCAACAAAACGAAAACGCATTCACAGACAGCGTGCAGGGCAGGTGAGATGCCCCTCTTGTTCCCCAAGGGACAGCGCTTACTTGTGGTCAGGGCTGGAAGGAGTTAAATTCGTAGAGCTAGGGCCTGAGTTCTAAGCGGCCGGTTTTCCCAGCCCCAAATTGCTGGCCCGGACTCTGTGACCCTCAACGAGAGGGAGCTGGGCAGTACCGGGAAAGCGTGGATCCCCTAGTGGAATCTGTGTTCGGAATCCTTGCTCTCCCCCTTATTGGCTGTGTGACCTTGGGAAAACCGCGTAACCTCTCTGAACCGCAGTGCTCTTCCTTGTAAAAAATCTCCTAGGGTTGTTGGGAGGCGCGGGGGAGGTGGCGTGCGCCAGAACTCCAGCGCACAGTAGGCTGCGTTGAGTGCTGGCTCCTCCTCCATCACAAAGTACAAGCGAGGTAGGTGGCGACTCTGTCGTGATTGACCCGACGTTTCCTGCCAGGCAAGGAAATCGATCCTTAAAGGACCAGACCCGTGAACCCCTGCCCACTCCGCCCTCGCTTGATAAACAAGCAACTGCGTTCCAAGGACTGGGCTGGACAAGAAGCAGTGCCCCAGCCCCGCCTCGAATTCCCGCCGGACCCGGCTGAATCTGGCTCAGGGTCCTCACCCCACAGCGGCGCGCCGCCCTGATCCAGCAAACATTTATTGAGCACCTTATGTGTGCACGCCCTATCGAGGGAGGGAATTCAGAAACAAAAGCAGGGAGGCAAAGAAAAGGCTGAACGAAAAGAAACAAAAATGGGGAAACCAGGGGACATAGGAGTGGAAGGAGACCCGGACCCAAGGCTTGCAGAAGGGCTGGGGTGCGCGCGGCAGCGGGCTCGGGCGGGGGTCCCAGGGCGGTGGCCGGTTCCCTACTGGCTGAGGCGCTGGGTGGGGGAAGGGGGCGCGCCCACTTCGCCTGCAGCTACCGCCAAGCTGGAGCCTCGGTGCGTCTGCTGAGCGCGAACAGTTGCTCATTACTGCAATTATGTTGCTCTAAGGTTGCCTGGACCCTAAATTGCCAAGTTTCGAGGAGCCAGGAGGCCCGGGAGCCCGGGCCGGAGGAGATACCCGATCCTGCCCCTCCATTCCCCTATCCCGCACGGGTGGAAAAGATTCCAGTTTGCCGACGCACCGCGAGCTGAGAAAATTCAGACCCCCCCGTATAACCCGGGCGCCCTCCCGCGCAAGGGCTCGTTGACGCTTCCCCAAAATCCTGGGGGCGGGGGAAGGATTCCCAGGACCATTTCGCAGATGAGAAAACAGGAATGGAGAGACAGAGTGATCTTCCCTACCCAAAAAGTCAGGCAGTTAGGAAGTGGCAGGGCTGGGATCAACCACATGGGCTTCTCTGACTTCAAGTTCAGTACAACCCCCAAGACAGGAGAGTCGCCAGGGGTGTTCCAGAAAGGAACCCGGAAGATTTGTGGAAGCCAGGATGTCCTGCGCGCGGTCACTCGGGATGCTGTGTTTATAGAGGGGGGAAATATCCTTTCAGTGTCTGCAAGACATAGTGATGTACCTAAGCCCCTTTAAGGGGCCGCGTGGGCATATGGAGTACAAGACATTTTAAAATGTAACTCCCCTATCTCGGGGATGAAGAGGCCCAACTCGGGTTATGGCCGTGCTTGTGCCAGCCCAGAGGCCGGGGACTGCCTGGTCATCGGAACTGCACTCCACAGCAAGCTTGCTTTCTTTTCCTTGGGAGGGGAGTTGTGACAAGTTCAGGCTGCAGCGCCAGCCGCGGGGACAGAGCCTTTGCCAGAGCTACCTAGACTGCAGCATCCGAGACCCACGGTACCCCGGAACTTGCCCGGCACTAGCCGAGAGCCCACCTGGGGCGCGTGCGCGCAACCCTGCGCTCTCTTGGAATTCGAGGCTGACCTCCCCTAGGGCTAGAAGCCGCGCAGTGCGCCATAGACTCGGTTTCCACATCGTGAGACGGTCTCTATCCATGGAGACGTCCACCCTCCCCGAGTCCAACGACAGGTAACTTCGAGTTCTGACAACCCTTGGTGTGTTGGCTTCCCGTCGCAAAGGCTCGAGCAAAGGCTGCCAGGGGGCTGCCCAGCGTGGAGTTTGGAGGCGCCGCCACTGCCGGACAGAGGGGGAGGGGGAGGGGCGCAGATCTGGTGAGAATTAAGCCAGGGCCCCCAACTCGAAAGAGAACAGAGCGGGGCCTGGAACATAGTAAGCTTTATTTGCTGGAGGTCATTTTCTGCCTTCAACATCCTCACAGAATTGCCCCCAGAAGGCTAAACTTGGCGCTCGTTCAAATATCTTCTCCTGGTAGCCTGAATATAACCTACTATATATAAAAGAAAAACCAAGTTTGTAGGCAGGGCTCATGCAAAGGACACACCAAGGCGGGAAGTATATGGTCGCCCTGGGTTTTCGGTAAAGATTTTTTTTTTTAAGGGTCGTCATAGGAAGTGTGAAGGCGCTCACATTCTGGGAGCTCAAAAATTAGTTCCGCAAACCGCGTCTACACCGGCGCGGTGATTTAGAGAAGCAAAGCAATGCCTCCCCACCCCCCACTTGGCCTCCTGTGGGAAAAACAGGTTTGCGGGGGTGGGAATTGTCTGGATTAGCTGTCTGCAGTCATCAAACCATTTGGGTGATTCGCTTTGTTTTCATAGACAGGTTAAAAGGGGAGAAAAAAGAAAGAGTCGGTTATGGGTCGCCTGAGCAAGTGTCGATTTCAGCTTAAAGTGAATTGGAAAATTGAGCCTAATTATCCTAGGTAATTGCTTCAATTCTCCACTTGACTTTGCTAACGCAGATCGGTCCTGTGTGTTCAAAAAGACACCCCCCCTCTGTCCCTGAATATCCTGTCGTCACCTTTGAAAAGTTGCTGGCGTCCAACTACCATCAAACTGAAAGCAACTGTACATGTGAAGAGATGGCAAGAAGTAAAATTAGAAGACTAAATCAATAAGGAGATAATTTCTTGTAGCTTAAAATTAATTTATTTAACAAATATAGCTATAATATAAATGATAATAAAATTTCAAATATACAGTATATTACAGCAATCCCTTCCAAAGGGAATCGTGAGAGCCACCCAAATGTACTGTTAAATAGAAACAGAATTTTTAATTTTTATTTTACAATTTCTTTCTGGTACTGGTAAGAGAGAGGTCCTTTCAACCTACCTTTGTCACACATCTGTGTATCCCTCCCCCCAAAAGCAAATGTTTCGCTGTTGAAGTTCTCTTAAGTTTTGCAGTGGAAGGACCTGGGATCCGTCTCCCCTGTTAAGTTCTCTTTCTCTCCCACTGTTCTCGTTTCCGACATCTTCAGACATGAATTTCTCTGTGCTTTTTCCTGCCTGGGGCAGGAGGCACGGCCTCTAGTTCTGGTGCAACCACTAACTCTGCTGGGGACTGTGGATACATTTCTCAGCCTCTCTGGCCTCGGTTCCCCCATCTATAACTCGAGGGGGTAGATCTGGCTTCTAGAAGAGCGTTATGGGACCCTTCTAGCCGCTTTGGGGGAAGGGATCAGACTTCAGAGAGTGAACTCAGGGGTCAACCGAGAGGAGAAACCAGAGCAGTGTAGGGGTTAAAGGGAAGGAGCCAGGCGGGGCCGAGCAGGGGAGCGCCTTGGGGGAAGGCTCCTGCTGCTTGCTGGAGAGATCGGCTGGCACCACAGGTAGGCGACCCTGGGCCCTCTATGTCAGGTGGTACATGCTGTAGCCTACGTGGGCTGTGTAGAGTCCCACGGGCGCCACGGGCAGCGCGGCGCGCTGGAAGGGGCTGGAGGCACCGTAGAGCGAGGCGCCCGCGGCGGCCGCTACGGCCGCGGGGCCGCCGAGGGGGAAGGACAGACCGAAGGCTGCGGGGGGCAGCATGGGTTTGGCGGCCATCTTCAGCTTCTCCAGCTCTGCCTCCTGCAGTCTCTTGGCCTTGGCGCGGCGGTTCTGAAACCAGATCTTCACCTGCGTCTCCGTGAGGCTGAGCGAGCTGGAGAACTCGGCGCGCTCGGCGATGGACAGGTACTGCTTCTGGCGGAACTTGCGCTCCAGCGCCAGCAGCTGGGCTGTGGTGAAGGGGGTCCGCGGCTTGCGGTTGGTCTTGTGCTTGCGCAGGGTGCAGGCCGGGGGGCTCAGCCGCCCTAGGGGGCCGAGAGAGAGAAACGCAGGAGGTTAAGACACCCGCGCGGGAGAGTCATCGGCCCATAAATGGGAATAATATTAAATTACAACACCCGCTCTTCATTTGCGTGGAGCACCTCAGCGCCAGGCACCATGAGAAGCGCTTGGAAAATATTTTCTCCAATTCCCACCGCAGCCCCTCAGGGTAGATGTTCTTGTCTACCTTTTGCAAATGAGGAAACTAAGATTCCAGGTGACACGAGCCCATGTTCAAGGCCCGAAATAACTGGGGAGAGGCGGGACAGCCCTTAAAGCTAGATGGCCGCTTAAGAAGGCCTTTCTCAGTGGGGCCTTCTCCACCGCCACGCCACGCACATTAGGACGGCGGATGTTAGAACGGTGAAACGCACGGAAAGAGGCCCTGCACCCAGCCCGGGATCACGTTTAGTTTTAGGCGTTGGCCAAACATTTACCTGTGCCCACTAAGTGGTCAGCGCTGGGCTAGGCCGTTCTGTGGCCTGGAATCCAGATCTCTGATTTCCACTCTTTCCCTTGGAACAATGCGTTCCTACAGGGTTCTAAGCTCGGTCCCTGCTGACTGGAGGTGGAGCGACCCCGGATGTCACGAATGTCGCACCACGGCCAAATCTCAAATATAAAAAGTGCCATGGTTTGAGGAGGTGCTTCATCTTAACGGGGCTGCTTCTTCTGATTGTCTCAATTGTCTCCTGCGCCTCTCCCATCCCCAGTGCCTTGGCCTCTGGTCACTTTCAAATGTGTGTGGGGGGGTGTGCCTCAGTCCGCAGAGATCAACACTGCTGGTGCCGAGGTGTCTTTTTCTTACGGCTTCAAAATATACCTCAAGGATGGGCTGTGAGCGAGCACCACCTCAGAGGGCTCATGCAGGTCCAGGACAGGGTCTGCGGGGCCAGTCAACCCCTGCCACACCCAGCAGCTGCGGCCAGTTAAAACAGGGACCAAAATTATTCCCAGGACAACAGAGATCCCGCGTCGACTTTGGGTCGGGACCCAGGCCCTAAAAGAATCCTCAAGTCTTGGAAAGGACGCTTTGCCTATGCAGCAGCTGCTCTCGGGGGAGCAATTAATTCAAATCGAGAATGTTTCACCAGGCGGGTTTTGCCTAATTATGCAATGTTTTTTGCACGCTTAAAAAAAAAAAAAGATCCTTTGGGCTCTCAGGCCACCAGGATGTGAGTCAAACGAAATCTCGTGTTAACATCCCTGCTTCTTCCCTGGTCGAGACCGTTGAGAGTCCGGGAAGCAGTTGGCCCCTGACTCGCTTTCCGCCGGGCCACCCGAGGGGCGGGCGCCGAGGGAAACGTCACTCCCTTCGGTAGTAACAGCCCAGCGCTGGGCCACCTTCTCCGGCCGTTAGGCCCAGGGAGGGGCTGGCCTTTCAAAGACGTTTAATCCCCAGATAAAAATCATTCCTCAGCATCACGCCATTGAATTCGGGTTGCTATTATGCCGCGCAAAATAATCAGAGGAAACGAGGAAAACTTGGGAATTTCCCGTGCTCCTGAAATATCTCCGAGTGTGTTCGCTGCGCAGAGAAGCCAGGGGGCCCGGAGGCCTTGGAACGACCCCGGAGGCGTCTTTAGCGGCTGGAGTCAGCTTCCATGACCCAGTCCGAGACATTTGGGAGCTCCCTACCATGTTGGAGGGGGTGCCTCCCACTAACTGACTTGGTGCCCCGCCCCCTCCACTGGAACCTGAGCGCCCCCTCCCCCTAAATGATCCATCCACCCAGAGCACCAAGTGTCTACCTGAAACACGAAGGTGGGGGGGGGGGGGATTTTGCAAGAGATTAGGAAATACTTTGGGCAAAGAAATACTTTGGGGGAGGGGTTGGAAAAGGGGAGGGGGCGCACCAGGCTTCAACTATGAGAAAGTGAAACTCTGAGCACTGGAAAGGTGTCCGCACCCCTAGAACCCACCCGTTGCCGGAACGGCGAAGTAACAGGGCTTAGGGTCTGAAAGAGGAGCCAGGCGGGACTCCTGGGGTCGTTTGGGGGGTGGGAGGGGCAGGAGGAGAGGGTGCCCAGACACCCGTGTCCTACAAGTGAACTCCTATGCGCAGCGTCGCCTAGCCAAGGCGAGGAGCCCGCGAAAGTGGACCGACTGCTGGGCCTCAGCCAGGCCTCAACCCTCTTCCTGGGTGGGAGTGGGGTGAGGCATCAACCGCCGGCCTCCCCGCCAACCCATCTGCTGCACGGGCCCCGGGTACCGGGCTGCAGGTACGCAGACGCCCGAGACAAGCAGGCGCCGGCGCGCGGCCTGGCGCCCTCGGGTCCCGCACCCCTGCTGGCCCCCTCCCCCGCCGCCTGGGTTCTGGCTACTCACTGGCCGGGGGCGGGGAGAAGCGGGGGTTCTGCAACCACGGGGTCCTCTCGGGCTTCTCGGGGCTCTCGGCTTTGACGAGCGCATCTTCTGGTAGCTTGAGGAGTCCTCCCACCGAGAAATGGCCGAGCGGCCGAGGCGAGGACGGCGCATCCGGGGCGCCCAACGACCCGGGCCGAGAGCCCAGAGGCTGCGCGGAGCCGCCCGGCGCCTGTGCGCTCTCGGAGGCCGCCAGGACGCTGTCTTTGGCCCCAGGCTTCCTGTGATCGGCCATGAGCGCCTCCACGCTGAAGGGCAGAAGCGAAGGGGACACTTTGGGCTTGGCCCCCTCCTCGTCTGCGCCCATGGCGGCCGCCGTGGCCGTGGTGGTGCTGGGGGTCTGGCCCCCGCCGCCCCCCGCCGGGTTGCCGAAGGCGGAGTCCTCCACTTTGACACCGAGTGGCAAAGAAGTCATGTCAGCAGCCGGGGCCATGCAGAGCCGGGCCCCCCCTCCAGCCTCAGCTCCGGCCAGCCGCCGGGCATGAGCTTCGGGCGGGCTGGGAGCGCGGCCGGCCTCTGGGATTGCCCGGGGCCCTGGCCGGGCGGGCCCTCCCGCGCGCGCCTCCCGCCCCTCCCCAGAAGACCAGCTCCGGCGCTCCGGGCCTGCTTATCCGCTGGCGCCGCCGCGCAGGCCGAGTTCCCGGGCGCACCAGCCGGCTCCGGGTCGGGCCGCAGCTCCCCAGAGAACTTGTTAATAAGGCGAGGCCAGTGCGGCGGCAGCCAATCAGAGCGCGAGGGGGCGGTCCCGGCGCGATCCATTGGGCCCCGCTCCGGCGGACTCGATCGGAGGCGCGCTGGGCCTCGGGGCGCGCAGGGCTGGGTCCGGCCCCGGGAGGGCAGAGGAGGGGAGGGGGCGCTCGAGAAACGTTCCTCTGCGCTAAAGCCCGCGCCGCCTGTCCCTGTGTGGTTCCTCCTGGGTCTCTATTTTACTGTGTTCCTGGGGGACTTTCCCTTGTTCTCAGTCCTTCTCTTCTGCTCTTCCCTCTCCTCCCCTTCCTTTATCGCCCCTCTTTCCCAATTCCTCCCTTTTTTCTCTACTCCTTTCCTGTTTCTCTCTCCTACCTCTCCCCTTACCTTTCCGTTCAGTCAGTTGCTGTGTCTGTTTCTACCCAGTGGATAGTGGAGGATAGTCCTCCTCCAATATCTGCCTCCCCTCTTCTCTACCACGATAATTTGTGTTGAAGCCATTTCTTATATATTCTTTTTATAGTTTAAAAAATCTGCAGGGTTATTTATTATAGTAGAAAGACATAACATTAATTTCTTCTTTAAGCATTCATTTTCTTCGGTTCCAATCTTCAAAACTTTACCTCTGCGTAAAAGTGGGCCTTTGTCTCCTAAGCGCTGGACTGAAGTTTGCCCCAGAAGCCACGCTCCCGTGCTGCTATGGATGTTAACAATAAGAGTACATTGTGTTATCTGGAATGGATAATCGAGTTTCATACCCGATGCGTACTTTCCAGCTGTGAACTTTCAGGAGGATTACAGCACCTATACCGACGACCGGCTCGGGGACGAAGCCGATCCTTTTGATATAGAACTTATTGAATATAAAACCAACAGAAACATCAACAAAACACTGATCTGGCCTTAACGTAACCTCGATCAGCGTGTCCGCAAAAACAATAACAGTCCCTATCTCTGGATCGCTGATCTTGTGTGTGTGTGTGTGTGTGTGTGTGTGTGTGTGTGTGTGTGTGTGTTGGGGGTAGGGGGAGGCGCATTTGGGAGAGACGGCCAAGAAAAGAGGACTGCTCCTGGGACGGATCCTTGGTGCTGGGCTTGAGATTTTTTATTTTGCCAATTTCGGAGGAAACGTGATTTTATTTTTGCTGTTAAAAAATACAGGAAAATGAGTTGGGGGTGTGGGGAGACGGAGGATGTACACAAACTCGGGTCGGGGCTCGGCGGTTTTCTGAACCTCTTTTTTATGGCTTCTTATCCCGGGGCCCAGGCCGGCGGCTCCCGGGGAGCTGGCGGCAGTGATTGGCGGCTCACCGGGACCGGCCATTGATGGCTGCGGGGTTCTAATCTCCAGGAAACACAAGGGGCTGCCGTGGCCATTTCGGGGTAATTATCCGAGCGCGGAGGGACAGCGAATTCCCTCGCCTTTTAACTGGGCGCAATAAAAGCTGTAGATTAGGGGCATCCAGATTAAGGAAAATGAATTACTAGAGAGGGAACTTTATTACCCGGACGGCGTCCGGGGTCTGGCAGGAGGGGTCGGGCTGCGGACGCCGGAGCCATTGGCAGCCTCCCATCTGTCCGCAGGCTCCACGACGTTAAGGCCTTGGGCGGGTTCGGGAATACTCTCGTCTGTGAAATTTACGCAGCCTCTCCAGACTTCTTGCGCTCCCGAAACTGCAGCACAAGCATTGGGCAGGGTCTGGGGCCTCCAGCTCGCGTCCGGCCCAGTTGGAGGAGCGGCGCACGGACGCGGCCTCTCTAAAGGCACCGTACCTCTGGGGGGCACGGAGAATAGAGAGTCCTTCCTCCAGGCAGGGAAACCTAGACCCTGGAGGTTTGCCCGAGGGTGCAAAGGATAGAAGGCCAGAGATGAGCGACCTGACACTCAGCAAGGCTGTAGGCCAAGCACCTTGCTAGCAGCCCAGACTGGATGGCCGACTTCTATTGCCCGCCTTTCCAATTAAACTCTCCCTGGAACGGGCGAGCCAGAATCTCACTCTGCACTCGGTTGAAAGAGGGAGAGGAAACCGAGGCCCCTAGGCTGTATGGGTCAACATTTTAAAAGCGAGCAGTGTGACTTTCGGTTGGGACCTGCTGTGTTCCGCCCTCGTCTCCCATATAGCAAAATGTTTGGCTCCCAGATCACTTTGAAAATCTAATATAACTAAGAACTTTCTAACTAGAAAATGCGCATCAGCAAAAGCAACTTCAAAGGCTCTGTACCCACTTGGAGTCCTCCAGATAAGAACCCCTGCTTTAGGGCGGAGCTGGGGCTCGAACCCCGAGAGTGCAGGCGCGCGGCGCAGAGGGGGCTCAGGGCTGTGTCCGGCGGGCGCAGCAAGGCCAGGCCGCGGGCCGGGGACCGGGCGGCCGGGCGACGGGAGAAGGGCCGCATCGCTAATTGCGGGGATAAACAATCTGTCACGATCCCTCAGCGCGCCTAATAGGCAGACGAGGATGTTGTTTTTAGGCGCCAGCGGCGGCCCGATCAAAGGCAGCAGCCGGCGCAGGGGCCCTTGAAGTCGCGCCCCCGCCTCCTGGGAGCAAACCGCCTGCGCCCGCAGCCCCCGGCCCTGCCGCCCGCCCCTCTGCTTCGCGAACCCGTCCCGAACCCCACGGCATCTTTTTAGGTTCGGTCTGGGTTAGTGTCTGTTCTGGCTCGGCGCGGCGGGTTGACCGCAGCACCCGTGCAAGGCGAGCAGAGTGTCTGCAGAGGGAAAGGGGTTCAGAGTGGATTCCACGTGGAGTCCGTGCTCAGAATCGCGCGGGGTTCTTCCACCGATCCGCCACTGGGCTGCGAGAAAAAGATACCCACGGTCTCAGAGAAGGGACTTAGAGAAAAAAACCCAAAATATCCATCTGTCTCCCGGGGCGCGTTGTTCCCGCGGGAGGAAAGGCACAAGTTTGGGGCAGTGAGAGGGAGCCTTCTCTGCATTGATTTTCGTCTGGGCCTTTTCGGATTTCCCGGTTGGCGGGTTCCGAGAGCTGACAGGGCCGGGGGCTGCGCCTGTTATCTCGCCGCCAGCACTAACCCCCAGGCGCTTCTACTCCCGGCATTTCTCCGCGTGGCCGCTGCAGCCAAGAAAGCCGGGCTGTAATTCATGCCTGGCAAGGGCAGGGCTGGCCCGCAGCAGATAAAGCTCCGGGACTGGCGCTAGGCTTCCGTCCTCGCGCGCTTCGCTCCCCTCCCCACCTCTCCCGCCTGGCTCCTACTTCCCTCATTCCGGGGCATCTTAAAGCTCTCTCCATGCCCCGAACAGATCAGCTCAGCATTTCGGTTCCGAAAGAGGGTGTGTCCTGCGGCCACTCTCTGGGCAACTGGTGGTGGTGTTCTTTTTTTCCCCCAAAATGCCTATTTTATGGGACTGCGTGGCTGCAGAGGGAGGGTGGTGTTTTAAGACTCCCGCCTCGTGGACAGAGATTTGTTTTGAGAGGGACCCCATTGTAAAGACCTCCGTCACTATCTGGGTATTGCTCACGGATTCGAAGAGCCTGCAGGCTGGTCCCTCACTTCGGCATTCGTTGTCACCTCCGTCGGGTTTTTGTTTACGTCCCCTCCCCCCCTTTCCCAATGCATTTTGTGGCCTCGACCCAGGAATCCCGCGTGCATTTTTAAAATGTGCAGCTCAGTGGGATCCCCCGGCAATTAGCGAGCCCCAAACAGTCCTCTTTAATAGAATGAATGTGCTATGAAAACCGATTACCCGGAACGATTTATTTTGGTGGGAATTCACCAATCTCCAGGAGGGCGACGGAGGGGGAGAGAGGGGAGGTATTTTGTCCTGGAGGTAAGGGGGGTTGACGGGTAGACAGAAAGCACCACCCCGGGATCCCCCAACTTGCGGAGGGGGCCTCCCGACCGGAGTTCTCCAGTCTTTTGGTCTCGGTCGCCTAGAAGTGAACGGCTAGGAGTCAGAGGTTTGGGAAACTGTCCGGGAGTCACTGATGGTACCCTTCAGGGGGATTTCACAGCTTTCCAGAGAAAGACTCCGGAGAGCTAAGAACTCCAGGGAGTCTTCAGCTATTGCCTGAATATCCAGGGCACAAATTCGGAGCAAAAAGCTTTCTGCTTTCCCGGGACCTGGGCAGAACTTACACCTTTGAAGAGTTGTGGTGTTCTTTTCAATGCGAAGTGGGGGGGTGGGGGAAGCTACTAGTAAAAAACATTTTCTCCTTCTTGCTCGTTCCTCCGCTTAAGTGGGCCCAACTTGTGGGTGGAACTGCCCAAGAGTGGAGGATTTCACTGGGAGAAATCGACAAGCCCGACTCCCTGTTTCTTCCCCCTTCCCGCCCTGCCCTTCCACCCCCTTCCCCCTTGGTTCTTTCCTCCAGAGCCGGCAGGGGCTTCCTTGTGTCTTTAAATTCGGAAGAGGGTGAGGGGGTCTAGATCCGCGGGGGGAGAGAGGGGCCCCCCTTTCAAATGGTCCAAATTAATGTGATCGCGACATGAGGGTGCACTTGGGGAAGATGAAAGCGGAGGCCGGCCGGCTCCTCCTAGAGCTCTATAATTATAGATAATATATCCCATTTCAAAGCAATTAGACCAATCAGGCGTAACGAACCACTTTGCTGCCGACGAATAACAAAGGCGCACGGTTATTTAAGCCTGGAGATGTCAGGCAGACCCCGAGGCTCCAGGGGCCGACCAAACATCTTCCATCCCGGCTCTGCCCACCCTGAGCTGAGGAAGGCTCGCCCTTCTCCCCCCAGGCTCTGCCCAGCCCACCGAGGCCCCCATCTCAGTTCCGGCAGGGGCCTGGACGTGCTAGGGTTGGAAGGAATGGGAGGAAGGGAATTGACTTTTTTTTGAGTTGGGTGTCAGGGCTCTTGTCAGAGGTTTCACAAACTTTCCCCGATTTAATCCTCTCTACTCTGGGAGATAGGTATTACTATAGCCTTTTTCCCCCTTCCAGATGAGAGAATAGAATCAGAGAGGTTAAGTGTCTCGTCCAGGGTCACACAGCCAGTTGGTGGTGGCGCCAGGATCTGGACACAGGTGGTCTGAATCCCCAAACCACTCTTTTCACTCGCTGTAGCGGTCTCCTCTCACTGAGCTGTCAAAAGACGAAACGCATTAAAATACAGAGGGTGCTGTCAGGATTTGGCAGCACCGCCTCCCAGTCCCGCCCCCAATCCAGAAAATGGGTTTTGGGTCCATCACTTACTATTCTTCTCTCCTGCTCCTCCCCTCCCCCTGCCCACCACATTCTCGAGTCTTGAAAACTGTCCACATTTCCCGTGAATTTATCAAATGTGGAGGAGCTCAGGTGTGTCAGAGAAGAAGACAGATCCGGGCTGCAAGCTGCTTCACCATCTGACGGCCATTTCTTCCGAGCCTCGGTTTGTCGTCTTTAAAATGGGAACTCTGTTCCCCAGCTCAGAGACGCTGAGCTTGGCCCTCCCGCCGTTGGCCACACCGCCGGACTTCGCGCTGTGGCAGGTTCCCAGCGCTGTGAGCACTTGGAGGTGCTCTGAGGCATCCAGGGGGTTCTGGGGCCTTCCTCTCGACTTGCAACTTCCTCCTTTAAGGTGCCTGTGCAGGTGGGAAACCTCGTATTTCACCCCCGGCTCGACAACCCGGGGAAAGAGGCTGAGCGAAAGACCAGACTGGGCGGAGATGGGCAGGAACAGTGATCAACAGACACAGGCAAAAAGACACACAGCCTCGGAGATGGTGGAGGATACAGCGATGGATACCGCGATGCCGAGAGCCGAGGAGTCTCTACGATCCTGGGACTTTTGAAAGACCTAGGTATTGAGTGGGATGGACGGCGAGTTTGGGATGCCCAGGAAGGCCAGAGCTGGGACGGGAAAAGAGAACAGTCGAGGGGAGCTCAGGGAGTGTCCTCCTAAGTGTGGCCCGCACCCCGCCGTGGCTGGGCAGCCGACGGGACTGTGCCGAGTTCTCGGGCAAGGGATCCGGCCCTTCCGCGACCAGGAGGGGTCCCTACAATATGGACAGGAACGGGGGTGGGGCTGCGGGTGGGGCTAGGTGGTCTGGGAGGCCCCCGGGCCCCCTCTCACGACGATTCCTACCTCCACCCCTCTTTCTCTCCGTGATCTCTCTCCTTCGGGGCCCTGGCTTTTGACATTCTTCCTCTGCATCCTCTTTCCCTCAGTCTCTCTCATCTGTCTCTGGGGTGGGTCTTGGTCTCAGGTGCGTCTCTCTTGATCTCTTCCGGTGGACCTGGCAGCCTCCATCTCTTCATCTCTCTGCTGTCTCTGTGTCATTCCGTCTCTACTACCATGTTTCTTCCCACCCCTCCCCCCCTCTTTCCCTTTTTCTGTCTTTTTTGCAGCCTCTCACCTCCCCCGCCCCAGACCCATGATTCAGTAGGAATCACTGCCCTCAAGTCACTCCGAAGCTAATGCGACTCCAGCGAGTTCCTTCTGCAGATAGTTTCCCGTTTCTGGAGCAGCAGTTGGCATCTTTGGAGCTGCAGGAAGTGCTCCTCCCTGCCCACCGGGCTCCTGCCTCTACTGCCCATGGTCTGGAGCTAGTAATTTCTCTTCTGAGTCTCAGTTTCCCCATCTGGATCATGAGCGCACAATATAGCTTCCCTCTAGGGTTGTCAGGAGGATGGAAAAGGAGGGTGACAGAGTCTGGATGGCGCTCTGCGGGCACCCAGAAGGCTCGGCAGACCTCAAGGTGCCAGCTAAGAGTCCTTCACTCCCACCGTTCCAGAACCTGAGGGAGGAAACGGCGTGCAAATGCAGGGCACGCTGAGGAGAGGGCAGGAGTGGCCGGGGAACCCACGGGGAACAGTGGAGAACAGCAGGCAGCAGGTCTGTAGGGAGAAGCAGTTGGCCCTGCCCCTGCCCTTGACCCAGCGCAGGGCACTTAGACCCAGTCCCAGCCAGTTCCCTCCTGGCTACTCAAGACTCCTCCTAAGGGCTTGCAGGGGCACGAGCCAGGCCGCCCCAGGTCTCTGTACTCTTACTACCCTCAGCTGTTCGGAAAAGGCGGTGCCTTGCCTCTACCCTATACTGTTCCCTTCCTGCCTTCGCAATCCTTGGACCTCTCTTTCCTTGCCCATGAGCGTGAACGAGGGACGCTCATCATTTGAAATGAGTTGGGTGCCACCCTCCTGGGTAGGGTGGAGGGCTAGTGGGGACAGTGGCTGGAAAGCCTCCAGCATGCAGTAGGCGCTCAATCAGCGCACCATGGAGCCCATGTTCCATAGATAGGGAAACTGAGACCCCAAAAGGAGTCATTTTCCCACAGTCTCTGAGCCAGAAACGGACAGAACTGGCACTAAATGTATGTTGCCCAATGCCTTACCTAGTGCTCATCCTTCCCAGCCCCGACGAAGGTCAGGAAACCCGGATGTTCCAACTGTGACCAGTGGCTTGCAGCTCTGCGACCTCACAGAGGACCCTGTCCATTTTTGAGGACTCAGATGCAAAAGACTGTAAAGCGTGGTGCACCCTGGTGCACTCTGACCCTGGTAGGTTCAGGGAGCGTCTGTCCCCTCTCTCCAGCGAGGGCTGGGGCATGGGCTCGTGGAGCCCTGGGACAGGGTTTGTTTCTTGGAGCCAGCGGGGGCTGGAGTGAACCCGCTTTGACTGAACACCTGCTACGTGCTAGGTGCTTTCAATGCATCACCACAGTTAATGCTCACAACAGCTCCCGAGATGGCCAGCCCACTTTCCAGACGAGAAAACCGAAGGGACTTCCTTGGTGGTCCAGTGGTTAAGACTTCGCCTTGCAATGCAGGGGGTGCATGTTCGATCCCTCGTCAGGGAGCTAAGATCCCACATGCCTCCCAGCCAAAAAAATATAAAAACCAAACATGGAACCAGATGAGAAAACCGAGCACATTCCAGGCTGCAGAGCTGGGCATCGGTGACACCAGGACTGGAAACGGCGTCACTGCTCATTTCCACTGCGCCACGCATGTAGAGAAGTGGGGGAGTTTTTGTTGTCCCACTCTCAGCCTCTGCACGGCGTAGATGGGCCGTGGATGTTGTAAATGCCTGCGGTTTTGATTCAGTTCTGTTTTTCCCCCACTGCCAGCGAGTTTGGGCTGGATCCGGACTAGACTTCACACCCACAAGTTCTAAGTGCGCTTGGAAGGCACAGGGCCACGACTCCCTATAGGGCCACGCCCCTCGCCATGCCACGCCCCTCTGGAATTCGGGGAGTCCTGGCCCTGCCCATGACCTCAGAGGAGGTGTGTAACAGGGTGAATGACAACCCCGGCCTGGACCTCAGTTGCTGCATCCATGTAATGGACGTGCCAAGCCCCACTTTGCCATCCTCCCTGAGGTTGGATCTGAGTCCAAGGAAACTGGAGAACTGAAGAGCTGAATGCCAGGATGAGGAATCATAAGTCCCATTAATAATAGTTAATACCTATTGACAATTACTATTGCAAAGCACTGTTCTGAGCTCTTAACGTGTCTTAATTCATTTAATCCTGACAACAACTCTATTTTTATCCTTGGTTTACATATGGGAAAGCTGGAGTTAAATTGTTTATGAGCAAAGACCAACATAAAAAATATAAAATGTTCTAAGATTTCACATGGCACCCAGGGGATTCTCAGGGTGCCACACTGCATGGATGTGCCCCACGTTGGAGCCTCCTGATCTGGACTCCCTGATGGGGAAGGGCAAGCAGGCTGCAAAGCCTGGCCCACCCACAGGGCCTGGTGCTTCCAGCTGCTCCAGCTCTGATCCCTGGGCGTACCCTCTGGGGCGGCTCTCCAGAGAAAGCTTGTGTGGGGCCCCTGGCACTAGGACAGGGCCTGGCATAAAGAGGGGACACTTCAGAGGAGAGGCGAATGGATGACGAGCAGGCAGTGTCAAACCTTCAGCACAAGACCCTAACCCGGAGCGTCCCCATCAGGTCAGACACATTAGGGCCAGAGACCTGAGCCTTGGGGTCAAGGGTGAAAACAGACCATTTTAGTGCTGATCAAATAGTTCTTGAATGACGTTTAAAAAAGAACACTCAGTTGCTGGCTCTGCTGAGTTTAAACCTCCTTTAAACATGAAGTTGAGTTCTAGCTGCCTTTTCCTCTCAAGATAGGGAGTTGAGGCCTAGAGAGATCAAACAACATGTGCTTGGTGTCACTCAGAAAGGCCTGCATGGACTCCAAGTCCAGCGGCATGGATTCCAAGTCCAGCGGCATGTCCCTGGCCAGCTGGCTGCCTCCACCCGGCAGGACCTTCCCTGGCTGCGTGTTTCTCCCTGTGTGTCAGACACTGACTGTGGTGACTGCTGGATGCTGGGAGGATGTGGCAATGTGACTTTCATCCAGAGGCCCCACCCTTCCAGGAAGGCCGAATTTCCCTCCCTGGGCCTTCCTGGTGGGGGAGAATTATGCTCCGGACAGCCTTTTCCCCAACCTTTTCTACAGGAATGAGCAAACTCTCATGGGGGCCCTCCCCAGCTGGGGGTGCCCCCAATGCTCTTGGGCTTCCCAGCCAGGGATACAGGGCAACCCCACCTGAAACGGACCCTTTCCATCCCGGCGGAGACCTCCTATCTGATCAAATCGTGGGTCCCGGGACGCAGCCCAATTAAGTGAAAATAGATCCGGCCTTATCAGGTTCAGGCGTGGTCCCAGCGGGGGTCCCCCGGCGGCCCTGGAGGGTCCCTGTCTGTTTGATTTTCCTGCTCAGACACACTTGTTTAAACAGACCCCTCAGGGCCTCCAGTAACTGGAGCCAGCTCAGAGCTTGATTGCCAGGTAAGGGGAGGCCAGCTCAGATGCTGAGTGGGGGAAAGGCGAGTGAGAGAGCCCAGGCAGAAGCCACCTTCGGCACCTGGAACAGCCTCCTTCTGGTAGTTGGCTCCTTGAGTTCAAATCCTGGCTCCTTCCCTTCCAACTTTGTGCCCTTGGAGGAGTTCCTGACCCTCTCCTGTCTCCCTCTCTCATTCTCGGAGAAGCTTAAGTAAAGAGGAATACCTCCTAAGTGCTCGGAGGGATTTAGTGATCTGGGAGTCGGCTTCTGCCATCACAACAACCCCGAGATGGGTCCTCCAAACCTGGGAGGTGGACACTGTTGTGCCCACTTAATAGATGCGGAAGGATCCTGAGAGCTACAGTGACTTAGATGGGCCAACATCTGGAGACAGCATCCCAATCCAGCCCTAAGGCCCCAAAGCCCGTGTTCTTTCCACCCCATGGTGCCCTGAGGACAGTTCCTAGCTCAGGGTCAGGGTCAGGGTCCTGCACCTGTGGGGTGTGGGGAGGGGCAGAGTGCAGCGACACAGTCGGCGATTGCCTCACTTGGGCCCATGGGGCTCTACCTGCTCCGCTCTCTCCTCCCCACATCTCCCTACGTTATCGAGCCCCCCTCCCTTCGCCTCCAAATCTGCTCCATGAGCAGCCACCCCGAGCCCCTTGCTGGTGCCCAGACAATCCTGCCCCAGGACACCTGAAATGTTCTCCCTCAGTTGTCCCCATAGCTCCATTCCTCACTTCCCTCCCGGTCTCCATTCATGTGTCACCTTTTCAGAGAAGGCTCCCCTGAACACCTTCTCCCACTCATTCACTCCCTCCAGCCTGCTTTATTTTTTTCCGTAGCGTGAGTCCCATCCAACATTTTATTATTATCTCTGTTATCTGTCTCTCCCCCTTCAACTTCAGCCCCCTACAGGCAAATGCTTTATTTTGCTCTCTACTGTCTCTCCATCACCTAGCACGGGGCCCAGCATATAGCAATTGCTCAATAAATACTTGTGAACGACTGAATAAATCTCCTGCATAGTTGCCATGATTTTAAGAAAGTTACTGACCTCTGCATGTCTCTATTTTCTCATCTGCAAAATGGGCCTAATAAGTCTACCCACTTTCTGCTGTGAGAAATAAGGCAAATCATGTGTGGTATTTGGTGCAGTGGCTGGCACTGAGGAAGCCTGCACTGAAAGTTTTTTTCTGACCAAAAGAGGTCAGTGGGATTTCCAGAAGATTCTTGTCAGCAAATACAGTGATGCAAAAGGACCAGGCTTGGTGGCAGGTTTTGATAACTCACCCCAGAAGATAAAACCACTTCCCATCTGTTATTTCATCTGAGCCTTGCAATGACTGTCTGACCTGACCAGGAGATATTGGAGATTTTTGCAGGTACAAGGTCAAGGCCCAGAGAGATCAAGACATTGCCCCATTGTCACACAGCTCGGGAGCCTTTCACATTCCCAAGAGAACTCCCTTGTCCTTGCCCTAAGTCCCCAGCCAGAGGCTGGCAGCTCGTTGACTGACATTCTTGGACTTGATCCAGGTGCTATGTTTGGGAGGATGGTGGTGTAGGTTCAGACAGGGTGTTTTCTTCACAGGAGCTGGTGCCAGAAGGACACTGGGGTGCAGGGCAGCCTGTACCAGAGTGTGGGCGTGGGAAAACAGACAGGGTTTGGACATGCTGAGTGGAGGAGAATACGCCGGTCCAGGTGGGAAGAGCAGAGGCAGGAGGGGGAAAGGGGCAGGCTGTGCAGCATTTGAAGGTCAGAGAGGTGAGACCCCAAGGCTCCGTGGCAACCCTGCCTGCCCTCCAGCATTCCCAGACACTCTGGGCTTTCGGTCAGGGAGGGCATGGGCCAGTTTGGGGCTTCCATGGACTCTGTTTTCCCAGCAATAACAGTCATTAAAGCTGTCTTCTCAAGCCCTCATTATCCTGTGTTTACAACCCTTCTAGAAAAACAAAAGCCAGCCCAGCACGCCTCTCCCCAGATCACAGGCAGGCGTGTTAGTTCTCTTCTCTGAGTGCAAAGAGGAAAAGCCTTCCCTGAGATTCTCCTGAGGCTGGGTTGCCTGTGAGGCTGTGTTGTAGACTTTCCAACTTGGAAGGCAAATTTGGAAGAATTTTTTGGACTACTGTTAAGATTTTACCCTCATGATGCAGAGAACGGTAATGAGAAGGGAAGGCAGAGAAGTAAGTGATATTGGCTCTGTGTTAAGTGCTTTAATTATCTTATGCACCCAACAGCCTTAAACCCAGGCACCATTAACCCATTTAACACATGGGAAAACGGAGGCACCAAGCAGCTGTGGTCTGAGGTGAGGGGCTTAGTGTTTGCTTCTGACCTCAGGCACGTGGAGAACATTAATGACGGAGTAATCACCACCATGAAACTTGCCAAACACCCACGATGTGCAGGCATGTTACCTCATTTAATCCTCCTGGCCACATGGGGTCCGTGCTGTGGTCTCCATTTCACAGATGACCAAAGCGATGAGGGTGATGTGATGGGGTAACTTTCCCAAGGTCACTCAGCTACTGGGGGCTGAGCAAGGACTTGAACCTCGCAAAACGTGGCAGTCGTCGCTTTGGGGGGAAGACTGGAGAGGCCTGTGAAACCCAAAGGAAAGGAAATCAATGTTTTTCATGCCCTCCCTGCCCCCACCCCTCACAGGAAGAGTCCCCCTTGCCTTCTCCCTCCCCACACGTGCTCTGACATCAAAGGTGGAAGCAGCAGGTCCCTCTGCTCAGCTGGTGCATCTGGGGCAGAACAATCCCAAGCCAGTGGCTGGGTCTCAGCAAGGGCGGGAACCCAGAGAAAAGGGAGAGAGGGAGGAAGAGGGGCAGGAAGAGGAGATGAGGGTCCATCAGAGTGGCTCCTCCCGGGCTTCCCTGGTGGCGCAGTGGTTCAGAGTCCGCCTGCCGATGCAGGGGACACGGGTTCGTGCCCCGGGCCGGGAAGATCCCACATGCCGCGGAGCGGCTGGGCCCGTGAGCCATGGCCGCTGAGCCTGTGCGTCCGGAGCCTGTGCTCCGCAACGGGAGAGGCCACAGCAGTGAGAGGCCCGCGTACTGCAAAAAAAAAAAAAACAAGGGGCTCCTCCCACTTGCTCTGCTTGGGTCCCGGGGTGGGCTGGGGGTCTTCAAAGAGGAAACTTTGAGGAGCTCTGCCTCCTCCTGGGTGCCAGGGCCCTCCTGAGTGGAGACGCAGGGCTTCCCAATGAGAACTTAAAAAAAATAAAAATCAATGCTACGGAATCGTGCCATGGCTTCAATAATCCCATCAACCGTGCTGACACGTCACAGACTGGTTGCCACATATTCTTCATGTCTGACTTGCGACGTGGCCTCATAGCCCCATATTTCTGGGAGAATGGGTTGAGTGATTTGCTGAAGGTCACTCAGCCAAGTGGTATCCCCACTGTACATCAGACTTTGATTTGAAGTTGTCCTATTAGGGAGTGTATTCGTTTCCTAGTATTCGTTTCCTATGAAGTACCCAGAACACAATTTGTCTTCTCACAGTTCTAGAGACTAGAAGCCGGTGATCAAGGTGTCAGCAGGGCTACACTGCCCCGAGACTCTAGGTAGAATTCTTCCTTGCCTCTTCCTGGCTTTGTGGTCGCCAGCAATCCTTGGCATTCTGTGGCTTACACCTGCATCAGCCCAATCTCTGCTCTGTCTCCTCCATGTATGTCTTCGCGTCGTCTTCCCTCTGTGTGTGTGTCCAAATATCTCTCTTCTTAAGAGAACAGCAGTCATATTGGATTAAGGTACCACAATCCTCCAGTGGGACCTCATTTTGATCACTTCTGCAAAGATGCTATTTTCAAATAAGGTCCCATTCACAGGTATGGGCGCTTAGGACTTCAACACGTCTTTTGCGGGGACAGAATGCAACCCACGACAGGATGTACGTGTGTCCTCCTCTTTGCCCGGGGAGCTCTGTGTTGCTGCTGGACACCCAGGCTCTAAAAGCAGTAAACTCAGAGCAGAATGACGGCAATAGCAACTCCTGGGTCCCACAGCTCCTTGAAAGGACACAGTGCCTTCATGTCCTTTTTCGAAGCCCTTGCACAATTTTGTGCATTAGCTGATGGGCATCCTTATACCCATTTCACAGATGAGGAAACTGAAGCTTAGAAAGATTCAGAAATAGTATCTGTGTGACTCTAGAACTAACCACTGTCCCCAGGGAGTGGGGTGGGCAGGCAAGGGTTAAGGCTAAGGCGGGGCAGGTGGGCCCAGTCCAGGCCCTGCTGACTTGCTGGGCCTTAATACTGCTACTCTGCTCCCTGTGGGCACGGTCAGTTGCCTGGGAGCTGATTAAGATGTCACAGAGGATTATGATGTCAGGTGCAAGAATCACGCTCCAGGAGGGGTGACTGCTGGGCCCGGAGGGAGGTTACCCTAGCAACAGAGAGAGGACATCCATGCAGAGGAGTGGCACAGCCTGGTGGGAAGGGCATGGGGCTTGGGGTCATGCTGTCCTGGGTGCGAATTCCAGCCCCTCAGCTCTGCAGCTGGGTGACCTTGAGTAAAACACCACACCTTCCTGAGCTACTGCCTCCTCATACACAAGATGGGGGAGAATAATTCCATTCCTTTGTAGATCAAATGGAACAGCCAAAAAAAATCCCCTGGCCTCTGCAAACATCTGCCTAAGCGCGGTCCCCAGGGAACCCAGGCATCAGCTCCAGAGTCGGGACTCAGGCGTGGGCAGGCTTGCCAGAGGTGGCAAAGAAATAGTGCCAAACTACCTCGCTGCCAAGAGCTCAGGCTGCTTAGAAGGCACCGTCACCTGGTGACGGGAGCCCTGTTAGCGGCCTTCTTTGTGCCAACCAGCAGGAGGGGAACGGCTCTTCCCCGCAGCCTCCTAACCGTTCTGCTCAAATAATGCTGACCACAGCATGCATTCACCGCCTGTTCGCTTGTTGCTTTCACTATTTGGCCATGAACCCCGTTTATTTAGATCCCTAGAGCCCAGCATAGTGCCGAACAAATATTTGAATAAATGAAGGGAAAAAAGAAGGTGTTTTCTCAACTTCCCTTTTTATTCCTCGGAAAAAATTTTTCCTGTCTTTGAGGAAGAAATATCCCTCCTCCTCTGCGAAGCTACCCTCCCCAGTGTCCTTAATTCTAATCCTCTTATTTCCCTAGATCCTGACTTTCATTCATCTGCTCACTCATCTACCCACCCAGGTATTCAGCAAGTCATCCATCCATCCCTCCATCATCCAACCACCCATTCTGTCACCCATGTATCTATCCATCCATCCCTCCATTAACCACCCACACATCCATCCTTCCATCATCCATCCATCCTTCCCTCCATCCTGTCATCTATTTATCTATCCATCCATCCTCCATCAGTCATCCACCCTTTCACCCATCCACCACCCACCCAACAGGGCAGCAGACATCCAAGCATCTACCTCTGAGCCGTGTCCTATGCTAGGTCTGCGGGGCCCACAGGGTCAAGTCAGGCAAGGATCCTGGCCCTAAGGAGTTCTCAGTCTTGCAGGGCTGAGAAAACATGAATGGAAGTACCCCTGATGCACGAGAGAAAGGGAGGGTATTTCAAAGAGGGGAAGGCCAGGTACTAGAGGCCCACAGTAGATGGAGAAGGGATGCTATAAATGGGAATCAGGGAAGGCTCCTGGGAGGAGTAAGAGCAGAAGAGGGGGGGGTTCTTGGGGGAGGGGAATTTGGGCGGGAGAGGTGAGCGAAGGGGCAACTGGGAAGCAACACACTCTTCCACAGCCCCTACCACGTGCTGATGTCTCCTCCCCTTTGCGGAGCCTTCACACAGGTTCAGAGAGATTAAGTAACTTCCCCCAAGTCATTCAGCTTCGTGAGTGGTAGAGCCGATTTGACAGGCTCAAGTCTCAGCTCCTCAGAGAGGCCTTCCGGGACCACTTCTGCACGTCACACTGCGCCTATTTCCTTCACGCCATGTCCTTTCTGTGTCTGATGTCTCTCTCCCCCACTGGAAGGCCAGCTCCACGAGGGCAGGGACCTTGCCTCGCTCCCTGCTCTGTCGCCAGCCCCCGGAGCATAGTTGGGGCTCAGAGACGTCTTTCCTGAGATGCCGTGACTGTACCAGTCCTGGGCCAGGAGATGGTTCCCTGGTCCCTGACCTCCTGGCCACTCTTTAAAGCGCTTTTCTCCCTGGAAGCCTCCCTAATCAGCTGTCTTCTGACTCTGGCCAGACTGGCCTTTCAGGTACTCAGGGCCCATCTGCCAAACGAACGCTGCTCTCAGGCCTCCTCGCCTCCTGGCCCGGGTGGGCATCCACCCTGCACATTTTTGATCGTCTTAGGAGACGAGCACTGAGCAAGTAGATAATTGAAAAGATTATCCCAGGATGGGACTCGTGGAAGGTTGATTTATCGCACGTCATCCCTACTTCAGAGTTTTTATTGGAAATTGAAGAATGGCTTCCCAACCTGAGCCTCGTGGCTGCGTTTAACCTCCACCCATCATGCAGACCCGCAGTGGCTCCCGGGCTGTCTGCAGTCACTGTGCCTCAGAGCTCTGGATGTAACCCCAGCAGCGGCCCTGTACTGAGACCCTGCCTGCCCCCTCCCCTTCTTCTCTCCTCCCTCCAGCTCCAGCTCCCCCCTCCTCCTTTCACTCCTCTCTTCCCTTCCCTCTCCTTTCTGTCCTTGGGGTAGTTGAGGGAGGTGGCTGATAGGAAGGGAGGGGGCTTTACCAAGAAAGTGGAGGGTCCATACAATGCTTAAGTCGAATCCAGCTTTAGCCGTCCTCTAGGACTCAGCTCAGATGCCCTTCTTCCATGAGGCCTGCCTTGATTCTCCTTTCGAATGGATTTCCAGAGCTCCTGGCTGGTCCTTCTGTTCATGGGAGTGTACCCTTCCCACCCGGCACCAGAGAAGCCTCCATCTCTGAAGGGCAGAGGTTCTGTGGGAGTGGGCTTGACCCCGGAGAGTAGGGGCAGGAGGGCGGGCACTGAGGTGGGGCAGCTAATGTGTTGGGGGTCGTTGGCCAACAAGGAAGATCAGGTGGGGACCGGTGTCATGATCCAGGTGAGATTATAACCCAGGTGAGCTGTGCGGCTTTGGGCAAATCACTTTACCTCTCTGAACCTGTCGTTTCTCATTTATACTATGGTGATAATGGCACCCACCTTAGTACAATGTTCTCACCTGGACCAGCATCATCAATACCGCCTGGGAACTTGTGAGAAAGGCAGATGCTCAGGCCCAACCCTCAACCTGCTGCTGAATCAGAAAGTCTGAGGTGGGGTCCAGCAAGCCCTCCAGGGGACTCTGATGCACAGGAGAGTACTGCTGAGGCAATACCTGGGATAATGCAAGGGAAGGCGTTGGCATAGAGAGGCAGTGGGGATTCCTCGTCCCTTCCTGCATGCTGAGATGAAACTGTGGGTACTGCTCTGACAGGAAGACGCTGGCCAGAAAAAAAGTGTGTGATCTGGGGTCTGTAGCAGCAAATGCTGACAGATCCGACAGATCTGCAGAACGCCCTCCCTTCCCAAGGCATCTGTGAGCCTCAAGGAAGGAAACAGCCCCTGGGGCAGGCCCCACCCTGGGGGGAGGCTGGAAGATGCAACCAGAGAAGGAAACAGGCCTGGGTTCAAATCAGACCCTGAGGAAGCCTCTGCATGAGAAGCAATGCAGCGGGTCATCTGTGCATCCAGGCTGTGTCTGGCCACTTCTCTTAGAGAGAGATGGTGGCACGGTTCCTGCCTGTAAGGAGGGCTGGGACGTAGAGCTGTGCAGGTAACTGACACCGGACACGTGGGAGAGACGGGGGAAGGGCTGACAGTTCCTACTGTGGGCCAGAGACCCTGGGAGAAGGCCCAGTGACGACGGAGGCAGAGATGGGGATGATGCAGCCACAAGACAAGGAACGCTGCTGGCCAGCAACCACCAGAGGCTGAAAGAGGCCTGGGACAGCTTCTCCCCTGGAGCCTTCAGAGGGAGCACGGCCCTGCCGACACCTCAATCTTGGACTCTGGCCTCCAGAACTGTGAGAGACAAGGTTTCTGTTCTTTGAAACCTCCGGTCTGTGGTACTTTGCTAAGTCATCCCTAGGAAGTGAATACAGACTTTGTTTTAGTCCCACAAGAAATGCTCTGAGGAGGGCGTATTACTCCCCATTACACAGATGAGAAGGCTGAGGGTCAGAAAGGTCAAGTGCTTTTCTCAGGGTCACTCAGCGCCCGGGGGTCACCAGGATCCCAGACAAGATGTGTCTGCACCCAAACAGTGTGTGTTTTCCCAGTGTAGCTTTGCTGCGGGCGAGTGCCCATCCATGGGCATGACTGCAGCTTCTTTCTCTTTGCTCCTGTCTTGGGCTCCCCGTGGGACAGGTGCTAACACCTCTGACCCCAGGACCCTCTTCCTTCTCACTGTCTCCCCCTGCCTGCTCCCCAGGATCTCTCTCAGGGGTCCTTTCACACTTTCCTGTTCTTCTGGTTGAATAACTTGGAAACTCAGTCCTGAACAGCTCCCATCCTCTGGACGGCTGATTCCCCCACTGCTCCAGGCGTGGTCCCCAAACGGTGGCAGCAGCCTCACTGGGAATGGTCAGCAATGTCTAGAGCTCTGCCAAGATAGAATCCGCATTTGAACAAGATCCCCAAGCACCCTGACCAGCACTAGAGTCTGCAAACTTGAGTTTGGGTCTGTATAGCCTTTGGCACCCATGCCCCCTGGGGCGTCCATGCAGTCCCCTGGCTCGGGAAGGGCTGTGTGGGGCAGTGAGGAGAGTGCAGGCTCTCAAACCAGAGCTCGATTTGACTCCTGGCTCTGCCACTGGTCCGCTGTGTGACTTTGGGTCAGTTTCTCAACCTCTCTGAGCCACATGTCCGTGTTGGTGGATAATTGAACCAAGCGCCTCCACAGAACCACATTCAGTGGGCTCACTCAGGTGACAGCTCAAGTATGCCAAAGCAGGGACTTCATGGAGGCGGGGGCTGAGCTCGAGGAATTCCTGGGGCTTCTGGGGAGACGGCTTCTAGTCCTGCCCACCATCATCACATCACCGCCCCCCCGGTCCTGCACATTCTTCTGCCCTATTTCTTGGGAGGTACCTTGAGGCCTGGTCGCAGGACCCTGGGTCTAGGGAGGGCAGTGGTGATCAAGGCCAAGGGCAGTGGGTCCTCCTTCCTCCCTGCCTGCGCTGGGGGCCCTCCTCGCCCACACCTCCCACCATCTTCAGATGGCTGTGCTCTTCATCCCCTTTGCCACCTGCCTTCTCAGTCTGGTCCCAGCCCCCTTTTTCTCCCTCCCTGCCTCTCCTGTGTGTCTTCTCCCATCCTCTTCTCTCCCTTCCCCGCCCTCTGCCCTGGGCACACAGTGGGGAGAGATCCTCTGTTGCCCCCTCTCCCAGGACACCTCTCATCCTGGCCCTTACAAGCCCCAGGTCAATGCAGTCCCTAAGATGGTGACCCCGCCCAGTCCCTAGCCCCTCTGCTCTTCTCTGTTTTCTCCTTCCTGTCTCCCTGTCCCCGTCTCTCCCTCTCTGTCCCTTTTCTTGTTTCTCTCTGTGTTTGCCTGTCTGGGTCTGTTTCTAAGTCTCTCCCTCCTTTCTCACCATGGAAACTGATTTCAATTCTGACCTTATCCAAATGATTACAAATAGGAGGGGAAACCACAGGCCTGAAATTTCTGCAAGGAGGCTCCTTCCTCAGGGCGGGGCCGGGGGCCACTTGCAGCCTTCCAAAGGGCAGCCTGGGATGCCCTCTCTCAGCACCCCTCCCAGGCCTGAGCCCCGGTGGAGGAGGGGCTAGGACACACCCCAAGGCCCTGGGGTCAGAGGTCCACGTGACTCAGGCTGGTCTGGGAGGACTGGGCCGCCCTGACCTGGGCTTTGGGGCTGCACTTCGTCTCCAGGCCTCCTTGTACGCAGCAGCATCAGTGGAGTTTTCTGGTGAGCAGGCCCGGGATCTGAGGAAGCTGGAGGTGGGGAGCCGCCCCGAGGCAGTGCAGAGCCCGGACAGCTCACCTATCAAGACCTGTTTGCCTGATTCTCGCTCCCCTGGGGGCTACTCAGAGACACAGTGCGGGGCAAGGGACTTAATCCCGCCTCTTTCATCAAAGGAGACTTGCCTCTCCCTTCATCCTTCCCCCTCCCCAGAGACAGACCTGCCATCACGCTATCACTTCGGTCCCTTAGAGAGAGAAACACCTCTGTCCCCACTCCTCATATCCAGTCCTGAGGTTTAGCCAGTAAGGAAGGATGGGGATTTGCAAGATAGGGGATAAGATTACATTAAAAGGTTTGATTAAGGAAATAGAGGAAACGGGGTTTAGTGTTTCTTACCTCTATTCTGGGTCTTAAAAATGAATGCTTTTATTCCAGTTCTGAGGCAGTCAGCCACAATCTTGGGCTGCAACCTCCAACTTGACTGTTGAATGCCCTCCTTCCTAAAACACACACACATGCACACTGGCATGTTCACTCGACATGGACACACACTCACATCCACGCACACACAACTCATACGCTTGCATACATACTGAGCGCTTCTACACACTCACACAGACCCACAAGCTTATGCACACTCACGTGTAGTCACACACACAACTCACTTGCACACTCACACGCATGCATGCACACACACACACACACACACACAGGATCTCCCCAGCTCTAACTGAGAAAACATACAGACTCCCAAGATTGTTGATGCTACAAGGGAACCTCAGAGGCCCTCCGGTCCAGGAATGGCAAACGCACATGGCCCAGGGGCAGGTTGACCCCAGCAGGGTGGGACTATGCCGACCACCACAGCTCTGGTCCCCTGGAGAGGAGGAAGCCAACACAGCGCAGCAGCTGGTGCCGTGGGAGTCCCGGCCGGGGCTTACCCACGCTACTGCAATTTTAAGAGATGCTAGAGACCCAAACTTTTATTAAGAATTTCCCAATGTAAAAACGCTGGCTAATATCGTTAACTAAAAGCAACAACAGCTCTTCAGGCTCCATCCGTCCTGGGGGCAGCCAACTGAGGACCTCTTAGCAGGCCCACAGTGCCCATTTCCCAGATGGGGAAACTGAGGTTCAAAAAGTTCAGTGGCTTTTCAAGGGTTACTCAGGAGAATTGACACAACCAGGAATAGAGCTAACATCTTTTGGGGTTTCTCAACAACTTGAACCTGATAAATCCAGATTATTCACCAAAACAAAGAAAAGTTTATCAAAGCAGTCGCTTCCCTTAACCTAAAGTTAATATTCCTCCAACAGTTCAAATGTCACTTACCCAGAGTGTCCCGTTTAGAGAACCTCCTGCCCTTTGCACTCCCTTCTCTTTACCCCACAACCCTGTTTTTGTTTCTTTCTAGCAGTCATCCTGATTGTAAATGAGCTTCCTTTGCCAGGAGTTTATTTTTAATGGTAGTCAGTGGCCTGTTCTCCCTGCCCTCAGGCATATGGGAGGTCCCCACACAGCCTTTCCTGGCCCCTCATCAGTGGATGGGGCCATGTGACTGGTTTTAGCCAGTGATCTGTGAGCAGAAGTAACTTGTGTCATTTCCGGTGAAAGATTTCATAGCTGTTGTGCGATCCTATAGAACACCCTTCCTCCCATGCATGGTGACTAGCAGTGTCTTGGAGGTAACTCCTCCATCAGTCTGTTCCCAGTGATGAGCAGCGGCCCCCTGGTGACCCATGGTGGATGTGCAACCTGAGAAAGAAAGAAACTTGTGTTAAGCATGGAGATTGAGGTGTTGTTTGTTACTGCAGCATAACCTTTCCTATCCTGACTGCTACAGTTTAAAAATGCCCATTTCCCACTATTGCAATGTAGGGAGAAACCTTGCCTGTTTGTTCACTGTTGGTTCACAGCGCCTAGACCCAAACCCGGCACTTCGTATGTACTTAATGAATGTCTGCTGAATAAATGGATACATCAGATGGTGCAGTGAGTGACAGCACAGCCCTTTGAAATAAGACAGACCCAGACTGAAAACCCAGCTCTGCAGAATGACTTTGAGCAAGTGACAACCTGTCTCAGCCTCACTTTGTTCTCCTGTCAAATGGGGCCGCAATGAGCCCCATCTCACGTGGGTGTGCCACAGATGGATTGAGAACACTGTCCTGCACTCCCAGCACTGTGCCTGGACCTGGGTAGATGATCACAAACAAGAGCTGATGATATTCTCATTAACGTGATTGACGGAGCCCAGGGAGTAGCTTTTGGAATTTCTCCAGATGCGTGGTACAATTCCTATGCCAGGGCCCAGTCCTAGAGGGTCTAGTCTGGTAGACCTGACCCGGAGCCAGAAATCTGCATTCTAAAGGAGCTTCCTGGGTGATCTGATGCGATGGCTTGAGAACGCTCGCCTGTTTTCACGGAGCCTGATCTATCATCAGTTCTGGGAAGGTGGAAGGCTTGATCTGCCTGTATTTAGTTTGACAGCTGACAGGAGGGCTCGTGATTTCCTCACAGCAATAATGCTGAAAGCAGTTTGAAGCACTTGCCATGCACCAAGCTCTCTGCCAGGGTGGCTAGCAGGTCTCCGCTCATAGTGACCCAAGAGGAAGATGTTGCATCCCCACTTTACAGATGAGGAAACTGAGGCTCAGAGAGGGATGGGTCTTGCCCAAGTGCACCCAGCTGGGGAGTGATGGAGACTTTGGGGAACTCGGTTTCACGTTCTGTGATGTAATGAGTGACCCAAACTGTAAATGATATTGATGTGAGTGAGGATGTCTGTGTGTGGAATCCTGCAGGGATCTCCAAAAAAGAGAGGATTAACAAGATGAAGTATAGTTCATTTCAATCTAAACACTGATATTTACTTAAAACAATTTTATTGAGGTATAGTCAAATACAATGAGATATACGTACTTAAAGGGTATGATTTATTAAGCTTTGACAAATTTAAACACGTATGAAGACTTTATCATAATGGAGATCTTGAACATGATATTTGTCTTAGTCGTGTCAGGCTGCCACAACAAAACACCACATACCGGGGTCCTTAAACAACAGACATTTGTTTCCTCACCTCTTTGGAGTTTGGAAGCCCGAGTTCAGGGTTCCAGGATGGTCAGGTTCTGGTGAGGACCCTCTCCCTGGCTTGCACATAGCTGCCCTCTCCCTGTGCCCTCACATGGCATAGAAACAGAGGCAGATCCCTCTCACCCTCTTCTTATAAGACCATGAACCCTATCGGATTAGGGCCCCACCCCATGAACTCATTTAAACTTAATTACCTCCTAAAAGCCCTATCTCCAAATACAGTCACATTGAGGGTTAGGACTTCAATCTGGGGGGAAACATAATTCAGTCCATTGCAATAACTAACTTTTAAAACTTCATTGGTTATCCAAGTGTGGATAAAAATTTATACTCATAGAAGCTTATTGCAGAATTATTATAATAGTGAAAAACAAAACCACTTAAATGCCTAACCGTTGGAGAAAGGCTGGAAAAATTATGGGGTGTTTACAAAGTATATTATGAATGTAAATCCGGATCTAGGGCAGTACCTGACACTTAGTAAGTGCTTAATAAAAACGTTTAAAAGCTATGCTTACTAAGAGTTTCCAATGATATGGAGAAATGCTTTAGATACAATATTACATGAAAAAAAATCAGGATTTTAAATGGCATTAGAAAGCTACTTCTAACCACATATACAACAAACAGAGAAAAGACTAGAAAACATAACAATTTTAAGAGGGATTGTCCTGGGGTGACGGGGTTCATGGAAATTATATTTGTTGCTTTAAATAATACTTTTCTTTAGTTTCCTAATTCTTTAAAATCAGCACACACTACTTTTATAAAGAGGAAAGAAACCTGTATTTGCAGATTAGAAGCGGCACTGGAAAACTGAATTGCACGGGAATGGGAGAGGAGAAACCCAGCTTGACACACATTCGTGAAAATGACCACAAACAATTCAAAAAATAAGAGAGATATGGGTTTGTGTCACAGATGCAAACAGATGTGTAATTTGGGGGCAGTTCACTTAGATTTCCTTGGAACTCAGTTTTCACATCTATAAAATGGGTACCATAATGGGCCCCTTGGAAGGATGCTGTGAGATTAACTGAGTATGTGTTTTATCCTTGCTTTTCCTGCCTCCATCCTCCCTGATCGCTTTCTTTCGTCTTTTGTCTGCTCTTTACGTTGCTGATTCTTTCTCTTGTTTATCCAGTTAACATTTGTTGACACAGTTTTTTCCAGGCATGGACTAGCTCCTGGGGATGCAAAGATAAATCAGACATTTACTCCTCACCTTCCAGGAGGGGGAGAATGTCCACAGTGGGCCAGGGACAGGCCAGGCTTTCGGGGCCAACCACTTCTTGTGTCATTACAACATGCGCACCCACTCACCTGCCAGAGGAAACTGTCTTACATGGACTGACCCATCCGTGAGAATAGGTTTACCTACCCATGAGGGGCTGGCCCACAGGGGCTCTCTACTAGCAAGTTCTGGACCCATAATCCTCCTTCCGCCTAGGGAGAAGGAAGGCTGCAGATGGGATACATAACCCTGACATCAGGTGGACTTAAGAAAGAGCAGACATCTGACCCAGGCCTGGAAGGGTTAAATTGGAGCTTAACAGATTAGGAAAGTTCAGGGCAGAGGGAAGAGCGTTTTCAAAAGCCTGGGCTTTGACCTGCATTGTGTGCAACGTGACTCATTCTGGATGGAGTGGAGTATAGACCATGAAGGCAGCACTTGGAGATGGCTAAGGGGGTAGATAGGGGCAGGAGCCACGTCCCAAAGGGCTTTGTAGATGGGGCTGGGCAGTTAGATCTTTAACCCAGAGGCAATGGGGAGCCATTGAAAGGCTCAGGCAGGGGGAGGCACCCAGACTGACTTCCTTAGGTAGAGACGCCTGTGGATCACTGAAGAGGGTGGAACAGGAGAGAGAAAGGAAGCAAAAGCAAGTTTGGGAGCTGTTTCATAACATAGGGAGGGCTGTTTCATAACATAGGGACGTGCTGGGGCAGGCAGGGGTGGTAAAGTCTGAAAGATACAGGGAAGGGAGAGCTGACAAAGCTTGGTGACTGCCTGGATGTGGGTACGGTGGAAATGGAGTGTGTAGGGAAGGACTGCCAAGCTCCTGGAGGCAGTGACTGGGGACAACAGTGGTCCCTTCAAAGGCAGGAAAGCCTGGGAGACAGAGGGAGGGGGAGGAGGGGGGAGAGGGGGAGGAGGCACTGATTTCCTCACTGGGGCGGGGGCGGAGGTGAAGGAACTCTGCCTGGGGGAGCCAGCAGTCTCTTCTCCAGGCCCTTGGGTGACCTTCCTGCCCGTCAGAGGCCCTGCCAGGCTTAATAAGGGCCTGTGATGTGTGGAGACTATCAATTACTGAGATGAGTTTATTTTGAAGTCCAAGATAGGAACGGTGGTGTCTCGACCAGGTATGTGGTTACACCTCCAGGTCGGTGAGGCCAGAAATAAACACTTTGTCACAGCGTCAGAGCTGAGCCCAGGCCCTGGAAAGGTGCTGTGCCGAGGTCTGCCCTCCAGACTCTGGGTCCTGGGGGAAGGGGGCCACACTCATTTATGGGGCCCCTGTTGTGTGCCAGGCAGTGCTGAGAGGCAAGGATGATGCAAAGGGACCTTCACCCTGGAGACACTCGTCTGGGGGCAACAGGCGGGTCCAGGCAGTGACAATGGGATGCAGTCAGTATTGGCAAAGAAGGACTTGGACTTGGGCTGGGGGCCGGAGGCGGGGGGCATGTTTGCTGAGCATTGGAAGAAGATAGTCTGGGGGTGGTGCTGTGATGGGGTGGGCAGGGGGCTGCCCTGAACTGTGTGTTCGTGTCCTGTGGCTGCTGTGACAGGGAACCATTGTTTGAGGGGCTTCAGACAACAGGGACTTATCCTCTCAGAGTTCCGGGGGCCGGAAGTCCAAAGTCAAGGTGTCAACAGGGCTGTGCCCCCTCTGAAGAATCCAGAGAACGATCCTTCCTCACCTCCTCCCAGCTTTTGGTGGCTGCCTGCAGTCCTTGGCTTGTAGACACATCACTGCAACCCCTGTGTCTGTCTTCACACTGCCTTCTCCCTTGGGTCTGTGTTTCTTCTCTTCTCAGAAGGATACCAGTCATATTGGATTAGGGTCCACCCTAATCCAGTCTGACCTCATCTTAATCACATCTGCAAAGATCCTAGTTCCAAATAAGGTCACCTTCACAGGTGCCAGGTAAAGATGAATTTAGGGGAGACGATGTTCACCCCAGAGCAGACTGCGAATGGTTCATTGTGACTTGGACTTTCATCTGAGATAGGCGAGGGGTGCTAAGCAGACCTAGCTGGAGAGGGGAGGCGCAGGCCAGACCGTGGGAGCCCGTAGGCTATGCAAAGAGCCTAGGTCCCGGATTGCAAGGTCAACAAACACATGTCCCCTGTCCACGGAACACAGGTGGGAGACCCGGAGTGGAAATCCTTGCAGAGTAATGCAGAGAGGGGCCTTGATTTGCATCTCCGATTTGTATCAGAGGGCTGTCTGAATGCAAGGGGTTCTGGCCTCATCCTCACCAGCACGTCTGCAGCCCTGACACTGCAAGTTTATTCCTTGGCAACAGTTGAGGTGGAGAAAGGCAGCCACACCAGGGGCAGCCCCTCTCTCTGGTGTCTGGGATTGGTTTCCTTCTTCCTACAGCAGCCCTGTCTCCAGAAGTTGATGCAGCCGTCACCCTCCCTCCAGGGAAGAGCCCTGCTTTGTCAGCCTGGGCCTGGTTCTCCCTGTCCCAGATCTTCTTGGGCTCCCTGAGCGCAGACACTTAGAGTCACTCGTGAGACCTGGTGCCCAAGCTGCATCTCCTCTAAGGACGCTGGGAGGATGGGATGCTTACTTCTCACGTCTTGGGTACCAGGCATTATGCTCGGCACTTTAAATTCCTTTCCAATCTGAGGGCTCCCACTCACTGTGAACTTGGTTATCCTCATGTTACGGAGGTGGGTGCTGAGGCCCAGAGCAGCTCAGCCGTCAGCCAGTGAGTGGTGTGATGGCTAATCTCAGGCATCACCTTGGCAAGGCTACGGGGCCCAGCTGTTTGGTCGAACGCCATCCCAGAGAGTACTGTGAAGGTGTTTCTTCAGTGTGATTAACACTTGAATCAATGGACTTTATAGACAAAAAGACTGTATGATCTCACTTGTAAGTGGAATCTAAGAAATACACAACCAACTAGGGAATATAACAAAGAAGAAGCAGACTCACAGACATAGGGAACAAACTGGTGGTTATCTGTGGGGTGAGAGGTATAAACTATTGGGTGTGAGATCGGCTCAAGGATGTATTGTACAACACGGGGAATAGAGCCAATATTTTGTAATCACTTTCATGGAAAGTAACCTTTAAGAATTGTATGAAAGAGTTTAAAAATAAAATCAATGGACTTTGAGTAAAGCAGATGACACGCCACAGTGTGGGTAGGCTTCACTCAATCAGTTGAAGGCCTGAGGAGCAAAGACTGAGGTTTGCAGAAGAGGAAGGAACTGCCCTTAAGACTGCATTCAAGGGCTTCCCTGGTGGTGCAGTGGTTGGGAGTCCGCCTGCTGGTTCAGGGGACGCGGGTTCGTGCCCCGGTCCGGGAGGATCCCGCATGCTGCGGAGCGGCTGGGCCCGTGAGCCATGGCCGCTGAGCCTGCGCATCTGGAGCCTGTGCTCCACAACGGGAGAGGCCACAACAGTGAGAGGTCCGCGTACCGCAAAAAAAAAAAAAAAAAAACAACAGACTGCATCTGAGAAACCTTCCCTGAGCCATCTTTCTCTCCCTCTCTTTCTCTCTCTCCATATATATATATATATATATATATATATATATATATATATGCATGTATAAAAATATACATACATATATATAGTATACATATGATAGATACATAGATTTATAGATATAGATGCACACATAGAGCTAGATATATAGATATAGATGTAGCTATAAATATCTATATCTTTCTGTCTCCCGATTGGTTCTGTTTCTCTGGGAGCCCTGATTTACACAAGCAGTGAAGCGGTGATTCAAATGCTGGGCTGCCTGACATCAAGCTTCTCTCCCACCCTTTCCGTTGCAGGGCCCCCTGGATGAGATGCACCAGGCACACAGGGCCGGTGTCTGAACCCTCGCGGAGCGGCAGCATTTCAGCATCACCTGGGAGCTGGTTACAAGTGCAATTGAGAAACCAGAGCCCAGTCTGATTGAACCAGAAACAGTATCCCAACAAGACCCCAGGTGATGCAGAAGTGCACTGCAGTGAGAAACGCCACTGGGAGGGCAGGTCCTTCTCCTTCTCTAGGCAAGCCTTCCACCTCCCCCACTGTCCCAGCTGTCCTGCTTTGGCACACAGTAGGCACTTAATCAATTCTGATTGGCTGATGAGTTGACCTCTGTCCAGCCCCTGATATTTAGAATTTGCCCTTCCAACCTCTGTATTTTTTATTTCCTCTCCAGATTTCTTTTTTTAACTGGGGTAAAATATACATAAAACTTTCCATTTTAGCCATTTTAAGGTGTACGGCGCAGTGGCATTAAGTATATCCACAGTATTGTGTAACTGTCACCACCATCCATCTCCAGAACTTCTTCATCTTCCCAAACTGTAACTCTGTCCCCATTAAAAGTCTTCTTATTTCTCCTGCCCCAGCCCCTGGCACGCACCGTTCTACTTTCTGTCTATGAATTTGGCTCTAGGTGTCTCACATAAGTGGAATCATGCAGTATTTGTCTTTTTTGACAAATTCATGCTCATTTCACTTAGCGTAATGACTTCAAGTTTCATTCATGTTGTAGCATGTGTCAGAGTTTCCTTCCTTTTTAAGGCTGAATCATGTTCCCATTGTATGGATGGACCACATTTTGTTCATCCATTCATCTGCTGATGGATTTTAGGTTGTTTTCCACTTTTTGCTTATTGTGAATAAGTTGTGAACATGGGAGTACAATATCTGCTTGAGTCTCTACTTTCAGTTCTTTGGGTGCATATCCAGGAGATGGAATTGCTGGATCATATGGTAATTCTGTGTTTAATTTTGTGAGGAACCGCCATCCTGTTTTCCACAGCAGCTGCGTCATTTTACATTCCTACCAGCAGCGCACAGGGTTCTAATTTTCCACATCCTCGTCAATATCTGTTACTTTTCTGTTTTGTTTAACGGTTTTGATAGCGGCTATTCTAAGGGGGTGAGGTGATATCTCGTTGCAGTCTTGATTTCAGGCTCCGTTTCACACCTGGTACCCCGAGAAGGCACCACGTTTTATCTACCTGCATCCCCCGCACTTACTCAATGCCACACAGAGCAGGAACCCAGTCACAACGTGCTGAATGAGTTAGTTACTTGAGAGATTTTTGGATGAATTCTGGAAGCCAAGCTCGGTGTAAAAACCCTCTACCTATCAAAGTAATCTGCCTTGCATTTCTTTGCTACAGTTCGCACAGCCTCTGACTGGGAAAGCAAATCACATCTGCTGCCGCCATCCCGGGGCCCTGGAGAAGCTGAAGGGCGAGCGCAGCCTGGCCGGCCCTCCCTAAGCTGGTGAGTGTAGCGCACAGGTGAAGGGCTCTGATTCAATGAGGGCTTTTTTTCCCTGTTGTAATTTTTCCCCAGCAGACCCATAATTTCACTGGCAATTCATGATATATGCTGGCGCATGCACACGCGCATGTGTGTGTGCTTGTGTGTGTGTGATGTATTATTCCCCAGAGCAGTCACCGTGGTTCACAGAGGAACCAGCACCAGCTTTGCACTCAAACAAGCTGGCATGTAAATTCCAGGGTTGAGATGGGGTCCCATGAACCCTCAGAAGGGGCATCCAACCACTGGGAGCCTTGGATTCCTCTCGGAGTGTAGGCTGGGGACGCCAGGACCCTCCTCATCTTGTGGTCCTGAGGGTATTGAATAATAAATACTTATCAAGCTGCATCCATGCTTTGCATAGATCAATGCATTTGAGTTGGGTACCATTATCTCCATTTTTCAGATGAGGAAACTGAGGCTCACAAAGATGGATGACTTGCCCAAGGTCATGCAGCTCAAGAGTGACAGACCTGAAGTGTAAACCCTGGTGTTGTGGCCCCAGAGCCCACACGCTTGACCTCTGGGAGGTGCCTGGGACAGGAGAAAACCTGCGAGGTAGAGCTTGTCAGCCCGAGACTCAGAGAGGTTGAGTGACTCTCAAGGTCACACAGCTGGACCAGGGTTCAACACAGGCGGCTCTGATGCAAACACTCTTGAGTTCTTGGCACTGCACGGGAACCATGACCGTGAACAATAACTAGCAGCCACCATGGATAGGAAACTTTACCCACATCGCTCTTTCACCAGCTTTAAGAAAAGGGTCATCCTTGAGCTGTATGGCCCGTTGGCTTCCCAGCTGCTCTCCAAGATTCCACGGTCACCAAGGCCTCCGTGGATGGGGCTGGCGGAGCAGAGAGCAGAGGGGGCTCTCTGTGCGGGGAGCCCTCCGCTCAGCAGCCTGGGCTGGGATTATCCCCACTCTGGCCTGGAGAGCCCAGAGCTTTGTCCCCACCGACAGTCAGGCTGCCTCCCCTGCCACCTCCCGCCCTCTGGGGGTTGTCACAGCAACTCCTTGGGCATCTCAAAGGCGTCTCCTTCAATAATCTGGGCCTCTGATCTCCGGCAGGCCGGTAATGAAGGGACAGTTTGTTAACGCTGACATAAACACTGGGTTCCCCGAGCTGTCTATTTCATGTCGTGTAAGAAGTCAGCTCAAGCCGGCCGACAGCCGAGCAAACTGTGAAGATATTTATTTGTTCAGCTTCCTACGGTGAAAACCAATGTTTATGAAGCCAGGATATTTTTGTAGTCGTTGATTTTTTTTTTTTTTTTTTTTTTTGGTAAGGAAAGAACAATATCTCAGAAAGTGATCACGTATGTTTTTTTGCTTCAGTCGACCCACAGCTAAGGCAAATGGAACACCAGTGAATAATAAACACAGGAGATAGTAGTTGTTCCAGACTGTCTGGTTTACAAAGCTCTTTCCTGGGCACTGCTGCTTCGGTGACATGTCAGTTCTGAGAGGAAGGAAGGGCATCCACGCTTGTCCCCATGCACAGATGTGGAGAAGGATAGCAGAGAGGTTTAGTCACATATCCAAGATCACACCACGGATGCGTGATGGAGTGGCGTAGGAACCCACCCCGGGCTTTTGAGGAAAAATCCACAGTCCTTGCGGCTACGCTGTGCAGTAGTGCCTTCCTGCAAGGCATCCAAGGAACCGAATGTCTTTAACCCAAATTCATAGTAGTGACAGGTGTGGGAGCGTGTGTCCTAGATCTTTCTGTGTTGTTGTTGTTTTTTTTATTATCATCAACTTGTTAGTGTTTTTTTCAGAAAAGGAATTATAAGAACAGCCACAGAAACAAAACTTGCTGCTGTTGGTTCTATATTTCTTCTTCTTAGCAAGTCGGCCCCTTCATCAGGGCTGGGGGGAAGAGGGAAGGGTTCAGATTCTAGGAGCTTGGCAGTGCCCGGTGACCACCAGGGCCTCACCAGGAACCCCAGGGGTTGAGGCTCCTCCATCTGTCGTGTGCTTCAATCTTGGGGCCCCGTTCTACCTGGCTGGCAAGGTTCTAGCCCTTGCTCCGGGGCTCACTGACTGTGTGAAGTTAGGCAATTTTCCTAGCCACTCTGAAACTCAGTTTTCTCTTCTGTAAAACGAAGCTGACAGTCCCTATACTTTTCTCACAGGTCAGGATTCCATATGGAAAAGAAGCACTTGCCAAACACTTCACACGTTTAGTTCTCGGGCGGCACCACTATAATAAGGAAAGAGCCCTGGGTCCGAGTCAGAGGTTCTGATTCCGAGTCTGTGTGATCTGTACGGCTTGTGTTACCTCTTGGGCTTCCGCTCATTCATTGCAAAACCGGAGGGCATCTTGAGCGCACGTGCTTACCCCCTGCTGGGCTCAGCATCCCGTCAGTGTTGTGCATTTTACGCATCCATCGCTTAAAACTCTCTCATGCACCCTTTTGACAGAAGAGGAGAGTGCGGCTTGGCAAGGTCAAGTCACTTGACCTGGGTCCCTGGAATCCTAAGTGGCAGACCTGGGATTTGAACCCAGGCCTGTCTGATTAGTCTCTCCTTCTGGGCCATAAAACGCCTCTCGGGAAAGGGTGGGAAATGCCAACACTTTGTCAAAGAGGGATTCACCAGTGATTCTAATTTTCCTCTTCTGCTCCCACCTCCTCTAACTCAGGAGGGTTCTCTGCCCCACTAGGACCCAGACCTCCCAACTTCCGACAGGGGGAATGCATCCCGGTCCCCCATCCTCCCTCCCAGGCCCAGCCGGGCAGCAGGGCGCGGGGCAGCCGCCGGCCCCAATCCTCCCAGAGCCACTTTCTTCGGGAGCCCGGTCCCCAACAGTCCCCTGGGGTCAGATCCATCACGCCACTCGATCAGGCGTGCTCAGCCGGAGGGTCAAGTGGCCGGCTGCCGCTGGGCACCGGGAGCCCATCACAGCCATATTTAATTTAATTAAGGCTGTCAGCACTATTGATTTTGGCAGTTTCAATTACTAGCCTGTTATGGTTTCTGGATCAACTGATCTGTGATGGGTCGTATCAGCAAAGACACACATTGAGGAGAGGGCCCTTCATCTCCTTTAAAACCTGACACATCCTGCCACGGGCTATAAGTTATTGCTTTTATCCTGTCCCGCTCCCCTTCCCTTCCTCATAATTAATTTCTCATTAGACAGCTCTTTATTGTTTAATTTGTGCAGTTTATAATCAAATTGGGCACATTAATTGTCGTTGAATTTAAGGCTAATGAAAAATAAAGGTTTTCAATAACTTATTCTTCCATTACTCCCGACAAGATAAAATAAAGCGCTTGGAGAAGTGTCAGCTTTTTAAATTATAAATTAGGTTTTTTAAAGAGCATGGGCATTTAAGGAGCCGTTATCACACATTCAGTAATTAAAATCCTATGCTGCAAAACAACTATTAAGATATAATTATGCTGCTTTACTCTTAGGCAGCCCAGCAGCTTGCTAAAGGCTTGCTTCTTCATTGTGACGCGGTGGGGATTTCTGTTGGGTTCGGGGAGGGAAAGCTAAGTGGGCAAACTGGGGAGCCGGGACGCGTCACTGCTTTTGATTGAAATTATTTGATCAGTGGGTATCGAAGGGGCACCCACTCCTGGGGCTTGTCTCTCAGTCTTTCAGATTTTTGAAAGGCTGCCCAAGGCCCCTGGGTGTGCCCGACCTGTGCTGAGTCCTAGAGACACAGGGACCAGGCAGACATGGGGTGGGCGGGGGGGGGACTGACAGACACGCAGACAAAAGTATGCACAGGTTGGTGGGGAGCAGATGAGGGAGGAAGTCAGAGCTGTGGAGGTGGTCAGATTTATCTGTGGGGTGACCAGGTCCACCTGGAGACATGGTCAGATCTACCTATAGGGTGACCAGATCCACTGGAGGGGTGACTGGATCCCCTTGTGAGGGTGGCTGGGTAGAGTTTCCTAGTGGAGGTGATACTTGAGAGTGGAAGGTCTTCACTGCTTGGAGAGTGAGGAAGGCCCTGTGGGCAGAGGTCCCAGCGTGAAGAGGCTGCTGGCAGATGACGTGGCTGTTCTTTTGGAGGAGAGAAAGCGATTTGCAGGTGGGGTGGAAGGTGCAGAGCCCGGGGGTCATCGTGGAAGGACGGACGAAGCCTGAGGGGATGTGTGCGGGGGGGATGTTTAAAGACCAGATACCAAATAGGGCACTTGGAGGACTCGTGCACCAGAGCACCTACTATGTGCCATTCACTCTGCTAAGCCCTGTCATAACGTTACCTCGTTTAATCCACCCACATTCCTCAGGGATGTGTTCCCCATTTTGCAGACCAGGAAGCTGAAGCCTGTGGAGACCTCTTACGTGGCAGCACTGGATTTAAACCTAGGCCCCCTGCACGCTCTACCACTTTGCACCCGCAGCTCCATGAGCACCTACTGTGCGCAGGGAACCATGGCAGAAGTTCCAGGAGAAACAGGTGAGGTGGACAACGTCCAGCTCTCAGAGTGCTGTGAGGGAGCTGGGTGTGTCCACTGGAATCCAAGAGGAGGTAACGTGATGAGACAAGGAGCACACATCAAAGGAGGGCTTCGTACTAAACACAGCACTAAAGAACCTACTTGGTCCAACTCCCACTGCTGGATCTATGCTTTGGAAAGAGATTCACACATTCGCTTCTCGGCACCACTGTTCCAGGCCCTCAGGACCAGAGATGAGCAGCAAAACAGAGGAGGCTGATGTTCTACCAGCGAAGCAGACGTGAACGGAGAAGCTTCCAGAAAAATGTGTGAGGCTTCACAGAGCAGCCTGCTTGGGCTCATAGAAGGGTCCCTGCAGAGAGGTTGGCAGTGACCTCCCTGAGAAGTGACATTTAAGCTGTGACAGGAGGGATTAGCAGAAGACTCAAAGACAAATCCACAGAGGAGTTGATTTATAACTCCCTCCCACGACAGGGGGAGGCCTCTGGGAATTCCAGGCCTCAGGCAAACCACTCACCCTGTTTGGGCCTTGGTTTCCTTGTGTGTAAAAATGAGAGAAATCGGCCACTCTAGATGAACTTTCAGGTCCCTGAGCATGAGGAGTAAGGTCTTTAAGGGTCTGTAAGACTCCTGGGCTAAGAGATTGGGAATTGCTTTGAAAACGGTGGTCCTCTGGTGCCGACCACCCCCGCCCAAATTCCTGACGTTCTTTGTCTTGGGGACATCTGAGAGTCCCCACCTGAAGGAGTAATTCTGCCCTCCTCCCAGGACTGTCACGCACAGACATATAAAGGACTTGCCTCTCCATCTCCATGCTGAAACCCCTGTTGCCGGACCAGCCCTCCTGTTTCCAAGCAAGGAGTCAACATCGGAGTAGGGATCAGACCAACGTTTATGGTGCCCCAGCTCTGCACCTGGGACAGACAGACGAAGCATCTTTCACCCTCTAACTAGTTCATCCTCACAAGTGCACCCAGAGTTAGAGACTTTTGCTCCCCTTCTGTGGATGGGGAAACTGAGGTCAGGGGATTATGGGGAAGGGAAGGTAGGTCAATCCAGTCCTCCCTATAACACTGTCCATTTCATGGTCCAAGAGCCCAATAAGAGGTGAGACATTTCTATTAGGCTTTAGTAAAAGCTGTCCTCTGAAGGGAATGCTTTGCTTCCAATAATCATCCACCCGGCACCTTCAATTCCCAGGCACAGAAGTCCCCAGATGATTGAAACATCTGCCCTGTCCTCTGGAGACGGAAATCGGGAATCTGCATGTACACTTTATACTGGATTTAAATCTCCTCGAGATGTTCCACAAACAAAGCTATCAAACAGAACTCCTTTGTGGTTTGCGATGCTTATGACTGGTCCAGTTCAAGAATGTCAGATCCTCCTCACAGAGAAAGTGGGGACGGCCATGACCTCTGCAGGAGACGATTCCTATAATGAAATGTGACGACTCACGCAAAGTTCTCAGCCCCATGTGAGGCCTCGACGCTGCTCTAAGCCGTGCCGGCAGCAGCCAGCGAGCCCTCCTGAGTGCCCAGTGCTTTCACACCTGCTCGGGCTTAGATGGATTCTTGGAGGTGCTGCCACAGCCCACCTTCCCTGTAACCCCCCCACCTTGGATGAACCCTGACTCACAGGGGGAGGCTCTCTGGCCACGTCCCACCATTAGCAAGAGGCAGAGTCGGGATTGATGCCAATTCCACGCTCTGATCTGCGACAGTACACGTCTCCCTCCTACCCTCCCCGCAGTGAGAAGTGACAAGAGAAAACACCAAGTCCCAGTGCTGGGATCGCTCCACGTGGCACGGGCAGGAGCGGATTCCTTCCCAGAGAGGAGAACGCTTTGGCTAATCTCAGACCCGTATGGGGCCCGTGTGGTTTCCCAAATGGTTTCCCACCCACTGTTTGCTGAGAACAAAATGGATTCACGTTAATATATCCTCGTGGAGCAGTTACTGCGTGTCCGGTGCTGGTGACCAGAGAGCCAGGGTCCCCCTCTCACGAGGCTGCAGGCTTTGGGAGGCGGACGTCATCCGGGTGCGCGCAGGAGACGTATGTAGGTAGTGCTGGGCGCAGGCAGGCGAAACTGGAGTGATGTGATGAGAGCCGGGGTGGGAGGGGCCTGGGCTGGGTATGTCTCCCTGGGGAGGAGCACGGCCTTAAAAGCAGACCGTCTGCGTGGCCTCAAGCAAATTATTTAACCTCTCTGTGCCATGTGAGTTTCCTCATTTGAAATATAGGATGACAGCCACACATACTGTCACTAAGTTGTCTGGTGGTTAAATGAGGAGCTTGTGAAGCAGCTGGGAGACTGTGCTGTCCCCAGGAAGTATCGGGTGCTGTTATTATAACCACAGGGTGGTCGGGGAGGCCTTTTGTGGGGAGTAACACTGAGCTCTTGGGCTGCTGTGAGGAGAGAGGGAGAAAAGAATGGAAGCCAGGAGACAAAGTAGGGGCGGACTGCAGGTGACCACGCAGGAGCCGATGGTGGCTTGGACCAGGGCAGAACTGGTGAAGATGATGAGGGTGTTAGCCGTGGGAAAGGAGGGGAAGGGTGTGGCAGGCAGATGGAACAGCAAGTGTTAAGACCCAGAGGCAGGAAAGCTGCCAGCTTGTTTGGGAAACAGAAGGATAAATGGCCAGAGGGAGTGAGGAAGAAAGCCTTAGGGGGTGAGGTCAGAGGTATAGGCAGGGGCCAAAGCCCATAGAGTGTCATAAGTCAGGGCAGGGAGGTTGGCTTTAAGCGTAAGAATAGTGAGATGCCCTTGTTGTTTTGTTTGTTTGTTTGTTTTAGCTGAGATATAATTTGCATACCATAAGATGCACACTCTTAAAGCCATTGGGGTTTTTAAAAAATTATTTGTTTGTTTATGATTGCATTGGGTCTTCATTGCTGAGCGAGGGCTTTCTCTAGTTGCGGCGAGCGGGAGCTACTCTTCGTTGTGGTGCGCGGGCTTCTCATTGCGGTGGCTTCTCTTGTTGCAGAGCATGGGCTCTAGGTGCATGGGCTTCAGTAGTTGTGGCACACAGGCTCAGTAGTTGTGGCTGGCGGGCTCTAGAGCACAGGCTCAGTAGTTGTGGCGAATGGGCTTAGTTGCTCTGCGGAATGTGGGATCTTCCCAGACCTGGGCTCGAACCCGTGTCCCCTGCATTGGCAGGCGGATTCTTAACCACTGCACCACCAGGAAGTCCCAAGCCATTGGGTTTTAAGCCGGGATGTTGGAAGACTATGGGAGCAGCCTCTTAAGATGGTCCTCATGATCCCTACCTCCTGGTATTCCCACTCTTGTGTAATCCCCTATGGGACTGGGGATGTGGGAATAACCTATTACCTGCTTCTAACCAATAGAATATGGCAAAGCTGATGGGATGTATGCGATTCCCATGATTAGGTTTCATAAGCCTGAAGCACACATCTTGCTAAGTGACTCCCCCTTGCTAGCATCGATGAGGCACGCTTCCATTTGGGGGAAGCCCAAATTTGGGCAAAGAACTGCAGACGGCCCCTAGGAGCTGAGGGCAGCATCCAGCTTACCACCAGCAAGAAACAGAAGCCCTCCATCCTACAGCCATAAGGAACTAAATTCTGCCAACAGCCATGTGAGCTTGTAAGCAGTTCCTTTTCTGGTCAAGCCTCCAGATGAAAACCCAGCCTAGCAGAGGACCCACTTAAAATTCCTCCAGACTTCAGACTCACAGAGACTAGGAGATAATAAATATAGGTTGTTTTCAGCCACTATGATTGTAGCAATATCGTTACATGGCAATAGATAACTAACACAATGACAGTCCTCTATGGGTCTGTCCATTTCTGACAATCAGAAGCACTGACTGCCTTTGTCCCATGCTATCTTTTCACAGATGTTTGTATATGAACAGCCTTGGAAGATAAAGAGAGTGTCTGCCTCCCAAGCAGAGGGTGGGTTCACGTACCATCTAGTATGATGAAGATAAGCATCTCCCTCTGGGGCAAAGTTAGGGCAGGTTTGCTTGTAGTTCATTAGACAATATTGGGCTCCCTAAGTTCGGGGTTCCTTTCCTGTAATGCAGCCCACTCTCCATGCACTAATTTCTTGGTCCTGTTGCATCACCCTGTGGGAATCAGGCAATTAGGGCTTAGAAAAGTGGTTCAAGAGAATAATGATGCCCTGGCTATGGCCACTGGTGTCAGTAATACACAGCTCTCTGTCTCTGACCCAAGAGTCTCCTGTCTCTGCCAATATCCATGAAACTGTGACAGGCTAACTCATTACCTGGCAAGTAGGTTAAAATCCCAGACCCTTCACTGTCCCTGACAGAGGAGTGACGTGACCTTATTTGCATTTTTAAAAGCTCTCTTGGGCTGCTGTGTAGAGGAAACAGGCAGGCAAGAATGGAAGCAAGGACATAAAGTAGGAGTTGACACAGTCATCTAGGCAGGAGCTTATGGGGTGCTATGGGCTGAATGTTTATGTTCCCCCACTCATATGTTGAAGCCCTAACCCCCAAGGTGATGGTATTAGGAGGTGGGGAAGGTAATTAGGTTTGGTTGAGAGCATGAGGGCAGGGCCCCCATGGTTGGATTAGTGCCCTTATATGAAAAGGAAGAGACACCAGAGAGCTACGTTTCTCCACCGGTGAGAAGCTGGGCATCTGCAAGCCAGGAAGGGTTCTCACTAGGAACCAAATCAACCAGCACTTTGATCTTGGATTTCCCAGCCTCCAAAACCATGAGAAATATATACCCATTGTTTAAACCCTCCAGTCTGCAATATTTTGTTGTGGAAGCCCATGCTTACTGAGACAAGGGGCTTGAACCGGAACAGAACTGGTGAAGATGGTGACATGAGTTTTGGAGGAAGGTCTGGCTACTTATTGAGGGATGAGGAAATGGAGGGAGGAATCAAGGACTCTCCTGTGTTTTTGGCCTGTGCACATGGAGTGAAGGTAGCTCTGTTTGTTAAGATGAGGATGGAAGGGCCAAGGAGGAAGGGGTGGGGAGAAACCATTCGGTTTTGAACATGTTAGAGAGGAGATGCCCATTCGACGTATAAGGGAGCAGATGCATTTGTGAGTCTGGAGCTCAAGAGAGGGATGTGGACAGGAGGTATAGACGTGCAAGAGAAGGCAGAGAAGAGAGAAGGGGAGGGATGAAAAGAGGCTCTGGGATGGGCCTCTGGGGTGCTCCAGTGTGGGAGGGCTTGGCTAATGGGTCAGCCAAGTTCAAAGGAAGGCCTTGAGCACTGACCTAGAGGAATGAAGGCCTCCCTCAGGATCAGGAAGCCCCTTGCCAGGCCAGGCATTTCCCATCTTGTTTCCCCTCTTGTTTCCAAGGATTCCTGGACAAGGGTCCCTGGAAAGTGGAGGCCCTTAGGGGCTTGGAGGAGCAATTTGCCAACTGGTATGAAAGTATTCTCATAGTTAAACAACCAGAATAATTGTCCCAGAGTCCACTGAATATCACCAACTTCAAGACCCCTTGGCGGGGGTGACCTGGGCCCGCCCCCACAGTTCCCTGATCCCCCTCTCAGGAGGGATGCTGGCCTGGTTGCCAACTGGTCACTGTTTCCAGATCCTGAATTTTCATTAAAATCCTGGGCATTTCCCCAGAGCTCAAAGGCGTCCCAGTTAATTATGGGCAAACATTGGCTCTCCCCCCGGAAATCTGCCACCCCAGCCTGCCTCCGTCCCCTATGATTTTATTAAAATCCACCTTGCCAGCCAGGGCCCTGAGATTTATGGCCACAGCTAATAGGCTGCCTCCCCACGAGACATAAATCTGGGGCCTGCCCAGGGAGCTCCTTGCTGCTAAGAGGCCGGTTAATTGTTCCACCTAGAGGGTTCCACGGAGGAATGTTCAATTAGGCCTCTCAGAAAATTTGGAGCATTAAATAAGGTGGACGGGGATTTGGGCGCCATTATTTTCTGAGAAACAGCCCTTTCTTGCTCCCTTGGCTGGTTGCAGGCCCCTGGGCCTCCTCTGGCTTTTCTCAGGCCAGGAGGCATTCTTGAGGGTCATGGAGCAGTGTTCTCCATGGTCAGTTAGAAACAAGACAGCCCCAGGATTTATCTTCCTTCAAAAGTCCTTGGAACTTTCTCACCCAAAGTCAACCGCTGACTGGCCTCTCTGTGTCCTTGGTGAGTCACCTCAACTCTTAGAGACCCTGTTTCCCTTCCTCTAAGATGGGGCAACACTGACTGCTCCAGCTGCCTCACAGCAATGCTAGGGGATCAGGTTCATTCATTGATTCATTCAACAACTATTGGCTGAGTCATGGGCACAATAAGCTATTGGCTTCCTAGGTGCCAGGAAATGTACCAGATCTGGGGTTACAGGGAGAAAAACCTCAAGGTCCTGCCCTCAAGGAGCTCACAGTCTCGACAGAAGGCAGGTGAAGGGACCCTGAAGAAGTGGGCTGGAAAATGCCATGATAGAGGTTCTAGGGTAGGGAGCTGGGAGCCCAAAGGGGATGCAGGAAGGTGACATCAGTCGCAGAGGACTTCCTGGAAGAGGAGACAGGCATTACATGTTTTTGTTGTGCCTGGGCATGGCTGAGCTCCCACATGGCGTCATCGCAGCACATCCCATTGCCACATTTCTTTCTCAGAGGCTAATTTGTGAACACACTTTGGGAATACCTTGCTTTCACTCTAGATTGACAACCACGGGAAAGGGGTCTACTGCTATAGATTAAGAACCTGGAGTTCAGAGAGAGTGGGTAACAGGCCCACGACCGCCCAGCTAGCAGATGGTAGAGCAAATGGTGAATCGGAGGCTGACAGCTCTGCAAGACGTGAGGTCAGACCAGGGGACTCCAGCCAGGGGACTCCAGCTGCCGTGATCCACAGCCCCGTGAACGGCTGGCAGTGATGGCCACAGACCTCAGATCCCATCTTCTGCTGGGTCCTACCTGTGGAAGAGGCCTTTCATCAAGTCACTGTTTCTGGAGACCTGAATTCTGGCAAGTCTTTCATTTGCTCCACACCTCTTTGCCTGAGTCCAGCTGTGACCTTGGTCTGGCCTCCCAGGTTACACAGCCCCAATCAGTGGAAAGAGGACCCCCTTCTCTCTCTCCTCCAGGATGGATCGATCCCCTAGGCTTTCGGAACTTGGCCCGCAAATGGGTCTGGAACCAAGATTGAGCCACCGACTGACCCCTGTGTCACACTGCCCACCCTGTAAGAAGTCTCCTGATCAAATCTTCTCAAATCACCACACATGAAAAATACCATCTCTTTCCTGTTGGACCCTAACTGGTATCAACACCAAGTAAGATATAGACCGAGAAATGTCCCCTAGGTTTAGGCTCGAATGATGAGAACACTGATTCCAACCTTATTTAGGTCAATGAGCGTTGGACCTCTGCTGATTTGAGGTTGAAAGTTTTTCCCAGTCCCACCTAATACATTAACAAGAACATCACACACAGGTAGCTCATTCTCTAAATCCAGTGCCTTGCTCCTTAATGAAAACAACTTGCAAAGTGGAAGGGCACTCAACGCGGAGCTGCACGGGCCTGTGCTACTCCTGGCAATCTTCCTTCACCCACTTTGCCTTCCCGCCCCCAGTTTCCTTATCTACCATTAGGAATAAAACAACCACCCTCCGAAGATGGTTGCAGAGGTATGTGGTGAAATATGGTTGGGAAAATACTTTGCACACTGCAGAGTGCCACAGAAACAGGAGGGATTATCATAATGCTTTGCATTTTTATTTTTAACCTGCATGAAATTCTGGAAACTCTTGGCTGCCAAGAAATGCTAAGCTGTCGTTTCTGTTCCACGGGGAAATGGGGTTTATTTTAAGTGGGGGATTGCATGGCGTGCAGCTTATTTATTTGGGAAACGTGGACGGATCCAAGGCAGCCCTAACCACCCGGCTCTCAGCTTGGCATCGCCCCCAAGTTCGCTCCAACGGATCCATCTGTTTGCAGTGGAGACACTTTCCAGAATCCAGGAACAAGGTTGTTTTCACCCAAGGGCACTGCCTCCCTCACCTCCCTCACCTGTAGGGTTGGGCAGCCTGGACTTGGGCAGCCTGCCCCCAACTCAGCTCCCCTACAAATATAATAGTAACTTTTCACACCAGGGGAGGTGTCACTGCTGGGTTCATTAGCACAGAGGAATAGCAACCGCTAATTCTCCCAGCAAGCCTGTAGTGGATGGCGAGGTTCCCGGCCCCAGTCCTCCTTCGGGAGGGGACATTCAATTCTCAGCTTTGGGGAGCGTTGGTGGCCAAGGCTCTCTCCTGAGTCCTTCTCCAAACATGCCCTCAGCTAGAGAACCATCTTACTCAAGAGCAGGAGGAAGACGCAGCCCCAATCCAGGAAGGGGCCAGCTCTGTCTGAAGGGCCATGCCTCTTCCTCCTGAGCCCTTCTCCTGAGCCCGTTTTGTATCTGCAGTGCTGCTGGGTCTTGCTTCCCTCCCTCCCTCTCTCTCTGTCTCTCCATCTGCACATAAATCACAGAGTCTGTTACCCAGGATGGACCTGTGACAAACCCTAAGAGTAGCTATCTTACTTCAGAGATGAGAAAACTGAGGCACAGAAAACTGAGAAACTCTCACGCAGCCCGCAGCTGGAAATTGAGAGCTGGGTTTGGAACCAAGGCCTTCTGGCTCCCAGGGAGGTGTGCTGTGCCCTCAGCATCAGCAGATGCCCACTGTGTGCCCACGTGGTGCAGCCCACCCCTAGCCCACCAGACACGTGGGCCTCCCTGCACAGGGAAGTATGGAGCGTGGAGAAGGCAGTGGCTGGCCACGTGGCCACTCTGCTGGCCTGCCCCAGCTGTTCCTTCCTCGATGCGCCTCCCCACGGTACCCGCAGCTCCGGCTAACAGACCTGCCACCTTGGCCTGGGCCACGAGGCTCCAGACATTCCCTGCCAGAGGGGAGGGATGGGACACCCCATGCTGGTCCATGGGGACTCAGGTGACTAAGATATAGTCCCTGCAGACCCACAACTCACCATCTAGCCAGGGAGACTGATATGTCAACAATTTTGTGCCCCAAACCTGACGCACCAGGCACAGCGCTGTGCACTGGAACACAGAGGAAGGACACTGTCCCTGCCCTCTGTCCCTGTCCAGACTCACTGTAAGGCTGCTGGCTGCAGAAAAGCACCCTAGGTGCCAACAAAAATTAGCTCAAGGCAGCGGAAAGAGGGCCCAGCCTCACTCCACTTTCTTCTGCTCCAACAACTGTATGCACTTAGTGGAACGTAATTGCCTTGGATCCCCAGCTACAAGGAAGTCTGGGGAATGCAGTTTTTGGTTTTCCAGTCCCTGCAGTTGAGAAAGGAGCAGCAGATGGGGGTGAGCAAGGATTCTGGGGGCCAACCAACCACATCCATCTGCACTGCGGTTCTGTGGGCCTTGTCAGCACCCCACACTTCCCTACGTGTTTATGGTCTTCTCCCATGAGAATGTACCCCCAGGACCTACCCAGTGCAGGGCTTTTGGTAGGTGCCCAAAGACCACTTGTTGAGCTGATGAATGAGTCTTGTTTAAACCGTTGCAACTGCCTCTCACAGATTGTGCTGCCCCCAGCCTTTCACCATTTCACCCTCCACACTGCCTCTAGGGGTCCCTTCCCCCTAGAATAAAGTTCATGCTGTCTCTCCCCTGCTAAAAATCTTTCCATGTGGCTGAAGAACCAAGTCCAGACTCTCCTGCCAGCCTGCAGAGGCCCCTTTAACCCAGACGCTGCAGTCCCAGCTTCATCACCTATGCATCCTCCCCCGCCCACTTGGGCTACCCTCAGCTGCTGGCCATTCCCAACACACTGCAACTTGCCTTGCCTCTCTGCACTGCATGTCTTCCCACACTTCTTTGAGGGGCAGACTCCTATTCAAACTTCAAAGCCCAGCCCCAAATTCCCCTTTCCTGCACAGTGGTGGCTCTCTACTTATCCTTTTCTATTTCCTTGCCTATCTCCTCTCCAGACAATTGGCTTTTACAGGCCAGTGACTCCATCCTAGTGATCTCTGCAACCCCAGAACCCATGCCTCACACAAAGTGGGCACATAGGAAATGCTGAATGGATAGATAGATAGATGGATGGATGAATATGCAAGGTGAGTTCAAAAAGCAGCGAATTGTCTGGTATAGCTAAAACGTGGAATTTGGGACATATTTATGGAATTATTCTCACACCGTCTTCCCAACTTGATCCTCACTTCCAGTGCCATGACATAGTCAGGGGGCAGATTTCACTCCCGTTTTATAGGCAAAGAAACTGAGGCCGGAAGAGGTTTAAGCAACACACATCGGCAAGTGGCATCGCTGAGACCAGAACACTGACTGCACGATTCCAGAGGCAGTGCTCCTGGCTCAGCTCACCCCTGGGCAGCAGGACGTGCCACAATTAAGACTTCACCAAGAAGGAAGGGCCTTTTGATCCAAAGTATATGGCCCTTTGTGCTCAGAGCAATTAACACAGAGCACCGGAGCTGGTGCACCCGCCCGCGTGGGCGATGCCAAGCAGCCTGCCCAGCCCTGCCTCAGACCAAGGGCCCTGGTTGGTGCCCAGCACAGCTGGAGGAGCCTGAGTTTCTCAAGTCACGCTAGGGAGCTCATGGGGCATCTGTCCGCTGCTGGCTACAGAGTTTGGGCCCCAGACCGACTGGCTCCAGCCCTCACCACTTCCATACTGACTCAAACCTCCCCTTCTCAGACGGGCCCACTCTGACTACCCCACTGAAATCTGTACCCTCCACCCCACAGCCACTGCCAACCCCTGGTACTGACTGTATTCTTTTTTTTTTTTTTTTTGCTGTGCACGGGCCTCTCACTGTTGTGGCCTCTCCCCTTGCGGAGCACAGGCTCCGGACGCGCAGGCTCAACGGCCATGGCTCACGGGCCCAGCCGCTCCGCGGCATGTGGGATCTTCCCGGACTGGGGCACGAACCCGTGTCCCCTGCATCGGCAGACGGACTCTCAACCGCTGCGCCACCAGGGAAGCCCCTGACTGTACTCTTTGTATTCACCTGTGTGTCCCCAGAACATCCTCTGGAGCCTGGCTTATAGGAGACGCTCAACAGACGTTGGTGGAATGAATGAATACAGGAGCACCGCTACCTAGTGGCATAACTTTGAGTGAGTCACATGACCCCTCTCCAGGCCTCTGTGTGCTGCTCTGTATAATGGGGAGAGGCACTGCTACCTCATCCAGCCAGAGTAAGACTCCAGGAGATTACGGAGGTGGGAGCACTTGGTATGGGGCCTGACACTTACTAGGGCCTTGGACTTTTTTCCCTGCCCCTCTGATCTCTCCCCAACTCCTGCAGTGGTACTTGCTAGTCATCTAATATAACTTCATGTCTCTGAGGGAGCAACTGTCCGAAGGTAGAGGGAACCATGGTCCCATAAGCTACCACTGGGTAACAAATGACCCCAAACTTAGAGACTTAAAACAATCCTTCTGTTCTACGTCATGATTTGGGAGTCAGAGATCTGGGCAGGGTTTGTGGGGTGATTCTCAAGCTCCGTGTGGCTTTGGCTGGTATTCGACAGGTAGCTGGGCTACGTGGAAGGTGATGTGCAGACACGAAAGACAAATTCAAGGCGATCCCCTCTACACCTGGGCTCGTTATCCAAGTCCTGGCAGGATGGAGTGTCAGAGGGAAGCAAACATCTCCAAACGGGGAGAGACTCTGATAGAATGATCACTTACGACGTCATCTCCAGCAAGCAGCCCTCCGTACTCAACTCCAGAACTCACTGGGTTGAAACCACAAACGTGTATCTCTCTCTGCTGAAGCCAGATCAGCTCTTGAGGCCACCTGACCCCCTGGCAGCAAGCAATCCAATCTCAACATTTGCTGTATTAAGTGGAGTTCCCAGGAAATGGCCTCCAAGACACTGATGTGCACACAGGGAATTTATTGAGGGGTGATCCAGCCAACACCACCTTTGGATCAAGGGAGTGAGGGGAGGGGCCCCGGGAGGAGAAGCTGAACCTCAGTGCAACCTCAGCAGAGACCTCGCTATCCGTGGGAATCTCTGCGGCTGGGATGACCTTCAGATTGTCCAGAATCAAGGCCAGGCTTCTGCCCCCCTGGCACTGACCAGCCATTCCATTCTGTCTGCCCCAGTGGAGGGGGTGTAACCCAGGTGAGGCTGCTGTCAGCAGGGCGAGGAGGACCTGAGTGGGACAATGGGAGGGACACAGGTATTGGTAGCATATCACAGCATCCATTGCAGTTGCAAAGGGAATTTTGCTGTAACAGAATACCGCAGACTGGGGGCTTAACAACTGGTATTTATTTTCTCACGGTTCTGGAGGCTGGAAATCCAAGATCAAAGCGTCAGCATGGTCGGGTTCTGGGGAGAACCCTCTTCCCCGCGTGCAGACAGGCACCTTCTTACTGTGTCCTCAGATGGCGGAGAGAGAGAGAGAGCTGGGGGTAAGGGAGAGGTCCTCCTCTTTTAATAAGGCCACCAATCCTATCAGACTAGGCCCATCCTTATGACCTCATTTAACCTTAATTATCTCCTTAATCACCTTCAAATACAGTCACATTGGAGTTAGGGTTTCAGCACACGAATTTTGGGGGAGGGGGTCATAATTCAGTTTGTGGTATAAAGTTTTCAAAGATGCATGACTTCCGGGAGACAGATAAAAGGGTGAAATGGTTTTTTCTTAGTTTCCTGTAGCTGTCGCCACCCCTTGTCACAAACTTAGTGACTTTACACTAATTTATTATCTTACAGTTCTGGAGGTCAGAAATCGGAAATGAGTCTCCGATGAGTGATTAAATGAGTGGGGCTAAAACTGAGACTGGTTCCTTCTGGAAGCTTTAGAGGGAATCCACTTTCTTGCCTTTTCCAGTTTCTAGAGGTCGCCTGCATTTCTTGGCTTGTGGCATCTTCCATCTTCAAAGCCAGCAGCTTAGCAGCTTCTATTTCCTCTGGTCTCGGCTTGCATGCTTCTCTCTCTCTCTCTACATCTGACCCTTTTGCCTCCTTTTTATAAGGACCCTTGTGATTACATTGGGCTTACCCAAGATAATCCAGGGTAACCTCTGTCTCTGAGGACTGTTAACCTTAATCACATCTGCAAGGTCCCCCTTTCCATGGAAGGTGACATATTCATTCACAGGTTCCAGGGACTAGGACATGGACATCTTGGGGACCATTATTCTGCCTACCACTGGTTTTCAAGAATTTCTTTAGCCACAAGCTAAATGGGGACCAAATGAGGATCTGGTGGTATTAAATCAGAGAACATTTGATGAGCAAACCCACTGCAATGAGGACAGTGCAGCAGCTTTCAAGGAGAATGATTTGAATAGCAAAACCTTGGGAAAGGCCCCTGGGAGCACTGATGAATTCCTCCAATGTTGTGGTAAAAAATGATGCTATTTATGTGATGTATCCTGTTGTCCTCACTTTGTCAAGATCTCCTGAAGGGTCAACTCTCATCTATCTGGACCAGTCCCAGGAATTAGTCCATAGTTTTAATAGACTACATTTTAAAAATGGTTTTCACAATTTAAAATTTCATTTACAAGATCGACCCCAATTAGTCTCTTCCTGTCCCACATGATTTACTATGACTTTTTGGTGCCTATCCCAGAATCTTGCATCCTTGAGAGCCAGGCTGTCCAGCTTGCAAACAGTGGCCAGGCCCAGAGTCTCGCAGAGGCACAGGACAGGACAAGAGGAGGAGGAGGGGGCCATTCTGCAGGGGGGGCTTGGGTCAGAGCCCTTCAGAGATGAGCTGATCTTGAGATGAGGTGCTGGTGTGGCTGGCAAGACAGGGAGCGTGATCAGGTAGGGGGTTCACAAGAGTGTAGGCACAGAGGCATGAAACCACCGGGAAGGTTCTAGAAGGTTCTGGAACTCTAAGCTGTCCCAAAGGGGTGCAGTGGTAGTGGGGAGACTAGGAAAGAGGGGAAGGAAAGTACACTGTAGCTTAGGTTGGGGGTAGGGGTGGTGACAAGAGCCATGGAGCCTCCCACAGAGGAGAGAACCCAAACGTAATGTAAGACCAGGAACAGAATTGCAGCTGCGTTCAGCTCTCTGAATGAGAAGCGTTAAGAGCCAGGAGGGGATGTGGTAAAGGGTTATGGTAAGGAGCCCAAGATCGTGGGTCACACTGCTTGAATTCATATTCTGGGCTTGACTACTTTCTAGCTGTGTGACTTTGGGCAAGTTACCTCACTTCTCTGTGAGTCTGTTTCCTCACTCTACCTAGGAGGTTGTTGAGAGGATGGACTGGGTTGGCTCCTGTAGACTTCTAAGGCCAAGACTTTGCACAGGAAAAGCATTTAGACATCTGATCTCGTCGGTTCTCTCCTTGAGAACCTATCTTACTTTTGGACTATTTTCTTCTTACTGAAAAGGATTTATGTTTGGGATTTGTAACTCACGTTGTTATAGACTTCTTATCCATTATTTCAGTTTCTCTTCTGACAAACTTTTTATTCTTCTTTTTTTAAGCAACTTTTTTGATATATAACTGACATACAATAAATTGCTTATATTTTAAGTGTATAATTTCATAAAATATTCACATACGTATATGACCCTGAATCTATCATCATAGTGAAGCTGATTAACATAAAAATCAACACTCCCTTAAAGTTTCCTGCTATCTCTTTGGAATCTTCCCACTCCTTCTCTTTCCATACATTAGGCAACCACTATTCTTTTGTCACCACAGATTTTCTAGAATTTTATGTAACTAGAATCATACAGAATGTACCCTTTGTGTCTGGCTTCCTTCACTCAGCATGATGAATTTGAGATTCATCCATGTTGTTGCATGTATCAAAAGGTCATTCCTTTTTTATTTGTTGAGTAGCATTCTATTGAATAGACATACCACAATCCGTTTATGCATTCACTTGCTGATGGACATTGGAATTGTTTCTAGATTGGGGCTATTACAAATAAAGTTGCTATGAACATTTGTGTATAGGTCTGTCTGGACATATGTTTTCATCTCTCTTGGCTAAATATCTGGTAGTAGAATGGGTGGATCATATAGTGGTATAACTTTTTGAGGAACACCCAAACTGTTTTCCAAAGTGGCTGAAACCTTTCACTTTCCTCCCAGCAGTGTGTGAAACTAAGGTTGCTCTGTATCCTCTCCAGCACCTGGCATAGTCTCTCTATATTTAGCCATTCTAGTGGGTGTGTGGGTGGGTGTATCTCTTTGTGGTTTTAAGTTGCTCTTCCCTAATGATTAATGACCCTGGGCATCTTTTCATGTGAATATTTCTCATACTCATATCTTTAGTTAAGTGGCTATTCACATCTTTTGCCCATTTAAAAAAAATTCGTTGTTTGATTTCTTATCGGTGAGTTGTAAGAATTCTTTATATACTCTAGATACAAGCCCTCTTCGGGATAGGTGTTTTGCAAAACACTTTGCCCAGCTTGTGGCTTGTCTTTTCATTGGTGAGCGTCTTTTGAAAAGGAAAACATTTTTATTTGACAAAATACAGTTTGATGTTTTTCTTTTATAGTTTGCGGCTTCTGTACCCTGTTTAAGAACTCTTTGCCAAATCCACAATCACTATGATTTTCTTCTATGCTTTCCTCTTGAAGTTTTATAGTTTTAGCTCTTACATTTAGATTACATGTACATGTAGATTTATGATCTATTTCAACTTAGTTTTAGCATGTGTTTTGAGGTAAACGTCAGGGTTCATTTTCTCATATATGGCTATCCAACTGTTACAACATCATTTATTGAAAGATTATCCTTTCCTCGTTGAGTTGCCTTGGCACTTTTGCAAAAATCAGTTGTAGGGCCTGGTTCCAGCTCAGATAAAGGAAGCATCTGTCTCTCCTACAGAAAGCAACCCTAAAACCTGGACAGAATGCATGCAGCAGCTGCATGAGACTCTGAAAAGGAACCGATAGTGGAGGAAGAATGTCAGAATTTGAAGTACCACTGAGAAATAGTTTACCATTTTTAAAATGCATCTGGAATCCTGAAAGTGAGCCCTGTGGCTCAGAGAGTGCTAGAAGACACCCTTATCTCCAGCTTATGGAGTGAGAAATAGAACTCCCAACCCCCAGGCAAGTGTGGAAATTCCCTGAGGTTTCCATTCTCTCACACCCCTTTCCCAATCCCCAGGAAACCTCAGGCAGCTGTGGAAGTGCCAGTAGTAAGAACCTGGAGGAGCCAAAGCTGAGGAGGTGGAATGTTTTCTCCCCATTGCTGGAGCTGTGGTCTCGAGTGTGGTCAACGCTTATGGCCTTTTCCTCTCTCCTTCCTTCTGCCATTTGGCTCTAAATATGGGTACAGCTGTAGAGTGTGAGGAAGAGTAGATTAATTGAGTCCCAGCTTTCTTGCCAGAAGACGGAAAAGGGAAGCTCCAGGGAATTGGAAAGTACTTGGGAAATCATGGAGGAGGAAGAACTTTGAAAAGTGACCTCATAAAGCTGCTTATGAATTCCTGGATTTACCTCCCTCCTCTCACCCCCTGACCTATGAGTGTGCAGATCTTATCCTATGCATGATATCTTTGAGAACTAATGTAATAAATAGACCACCCAAGTCCCAGGGTAACCAATACTAACCAACGGCAGAGCATATGTGGAACACACTTGACCAGCATGGCAAAGTCTCAGTAGAAGCTGAGACCATTGATTTGAGACCCTTCTTCTTTGTCTAAAATGGGCATTTATTGCTATAAATTTCCCTTTCAGCACTTCTTTGACTGCATCTCACACATTTTGATAAGTTGTGTTTTACTTTTCAATCATCTCAAAATACTTTCTAATTTCCCTTTAGATTTCCTCTTTGACCATTGATTGTTTAGAGGAGCAGTACTTACTTTCCAAATACCTTTCTGTTATTGATTTCTAATTTAATTCCAGGGTGAACAGAGAATATACTTTATATGACCTGAATCCTTTTAAATTTATTGAGACTTGTTTTCTGACCCAGAATATGATCTATTTCGGTAAGTACTCCATGTGCACTTGAAAAAAATGTATATGTTGCTCTTGTTGGATGGAGTACTCTAAAAATATCAGTTGGGTCAATTTAGGTAATAGGGTTATTCAGCCTTTCTATGTTCTCAGTGATTTTTGTTCTACTTGTTCCAGCAATGATTGAGAGGCGGTGGTCAAATCTGTCACTAATTATGCATTTGTTTATTTCTCCTTTCAATTCTATCAGTTTTACTTCATATATTTTAAAGTTTTATTAATAGAAGGCTTTAGGATTTAAGATTTAGGATTGTTATTTCTTCCTGATGAATGACCCCTTTATCATTTTGAAATTATTCTCCTTATCCTTGGTAATATTCTTTGCTCTGAAATCTACTTTGTCTGATATTAATGTAGCTAACTCTAGCTTTCTTTTGCTTAGTGTTAATATGTTCTTTTCCTATTCTTTTTATAAAAACAAATTTGTATATTTACACTGGGTTTCATGTAGGCAAGAATAGTTGGGTTTTGTTTTTAAATCCCATCTGACAATCGGTGACTTTTAATTGGAGTGTTTAGACTATTTACACTTAATGTAATTATTTATATGGTTGGGTTTAAATCTACCATCTTACTATTTGTTTTTTTAATTGTCTCATCTGTTCTTTGTCCTCCCTTTCCCATCTTTTATGTCATCTTTTTAATTTTATTATTATTTTTATGAAGATTTTGTAATTCCTTTGTTGGCTTATTTTAACTCTTTTTGCTTCTTTAGCAGTACTTTAGGGTTGATGGTTTACATTTTTAATGTACCCCAGTTTACCGTCAAGTCATATTATACCACTTCACATATAGGATAAGAGTCAACCCCCTCTTGGCCTTTGTGCTATTGTTATCGTACATTCAACTTTCACGTGTTATAAACCACACAACACATAATAATTTTGGCTATAAACTGCACATTGTGTTTTAATGACAACAAAGATAAGGAAAAAAAAACCTTATAGTTAACAACATATTTACCATTTCTGGTGCTTTTTTTTTTCCCTTTGTGTAGATCCAGGTTTCCATTCAATACATTTCTTTCTGCCTGAGTGGCTTCCTTTAATACTTCTAGTAGTATTGCTTTCTGCTCTGCTGCTTGTAATTTTTGTATGTCCTTTTCCTTAACCCTAACCTTTTTTTTATTTCACCTTTCTTTTTAAAGATATTTTCACTGGGTATAAAAATGTATTTGATAGGTTTTTTTTCTTTTTTCTTTTAATTCTCCAAAGATTTTACTCCACTTATTTCTGTCTTGCATTGTTACCAATGAGAAACCTGCTGTTACTGTTCTCATTGTTTCTCTATACATAATGTGTCTTTTAAAAAATAGACTATTTTTAAGGTTTTCTCTTTATCACTTGTTTTAAGCAATTTGATTATGATGTGCCTTGCTGAAGTTTTCATGTTTCTTGCACATGAGGTTCATTGAGCTTCCTAACTCTGTGGGTTAAAATTTTTATCAAACTTAGAAGGTTTTTAGTTATTGGTTCTTCTGATATTGTTTCTTTTATTCCCCGTCTCTCCTCTCCTACAATTACACCTATATTAACATATTGGAGGTTGTACCACAGCTCACCGATGATCTGTTCATTTTTTTCCTGGTCGTTTCTTCCCCCTCTGTGTTTCAGTTTTGTATAGTTTCTATTAATATGTCTTCAAGTTCACTAATCCTTTTTTGTTTTCTCTGCAGTTTTTAATCTGCCGTTAATACCATAAAGTGTTTTGCTTTTAAAATCTCAGATATTGTAGTTTTCGTTTCTAGAAGCTTGATTTATGTTCTTTTTATATCTTCCAGATCTTGACCTAATATGCCCATTCTTTCCTCTGCTTTCTTAGACATAGTTATTTTTACTGTTTTAGGATGCTTGTCTCTTCATGTATCATCTGTGCCATTTCTTGTTCTGTTTCTATTGATTGACTTTTCTCATCTTAGATTGTATTTTCCTGCTTCTTTGCATTCCTGGTAATTTTTGTACCATTTATTATGATTTGTATTTTCTTATGTGCTGGATATTTTTATATTCTAAGTATTCTTGAGCTTTTTTTTCTGTGACACATTTAAGTGACTTGGAAACCATGTGTTCCTTTTGTCACTTGCCTTTAATCTTTTAGATGATCTCAGGGAAGCCTTTAGTCTAGAGCTAATTTTACCCACTCCTGAGGCAATAAATACCCTTCTGCATACTCTATCTAATGTCCTTTGAACTATGAGCTTTTCCCACTCTGGCCAGTGAAAACTCTATTCCTGGCCCATTTCTGCTCTAGGGATTTTCCTCTCTAATTCTTTGGTGGAGGGAGGTTTCCTCCCATGCATGTGCTAAGCAGTACTCAAGTGAAGACTCCAGAAGGACTGTCTACAGATCTCTCTGTGTATTCTCTCCTCATTAGTATTCTGCCCTGTGAACTACAGTCATGTCATACGCCTGAACTCCCAACTCCATTCCTCAGCTCATGGCCACTGCCAAGTTCCACCTGGGCTCCACCTCCCTGCACGGCTCTCTGGAAACGGTCTCCAGGCCAAAATCTGGGCAATTGTAGGGAAACTCTTGTTTGTTTTCACTTTGCTTCTTGCACTGCCTGATGTCCAATATCTGAAAACCATTGTTTCTCATATTTTATCTGGGTTTTTAGGGGAGGTTAAATCTTATTCCTGTTACTACTGCTGTGCAAGAAGCAGAAATATTCCTATAACATTTTAAGGTAGTTTTTTCCCTCCTTTTAACTGACCAAGAAACTCTGGCTCAGAGGGGTTATGACACTTTCCCATGGTCACACAGCTGGGCTGTGGAAGCACTAGGTCTGTAAAAGAGATCCTCTGCCTTGGAAGCTTGTGTCATTTCCCTAATGTCCCCCACCCTACCCCCATGCTGATAACCCTCAAGAAATTGACTAAGGGTAGGCATGAAGAGCCCAAGTTCAGCTACTAGAATTGCTGTTTCATGAGTCTCCATTTGGATCAAAGATATTCAATCCAATGGGTCCTGTTGAAAATTTAGGGAACGTTACGGACTCTCTCCCCAGAAAATCATGTTTAAATATTCGTAATTTTGCATACAATTTTAGGAACTCTTTGATTCTGTTGTGGCAGAAATGGCAGGTAATCTAGTCAATATCTACTCCCTTTCTTTCTAAGAGCACTCCCTTTCCTTCTAAGAGCAATCTTTTGGGGAGGCAGCAATGTACCAACTCAAATACAAACACAATTTCCCAGCCTCTCATTAAGTTTGCAGTGGCCAAAGGAATGTGTGGGGAAGAGCTTCCCAGGAAAGGTCTTAGGCATGAATGAACCAGCTGACATACACACTTTTGGCTCTTGCATATACCCCTTCTTCCTGATTAGAAAGACACCATGAGGGTGGGAGTGGAGGAGGGTATACCCTGTGACCATGAGAACAAGGAACCCAGGCTGCAGATGGCTGAGTCGATAGGGGAGGAGGTATGGGCTCTGATGAGTCCCGGATCCTGCACCCCCCCTTTTTGGAATTATCACGTGAGAGAAAAACGAATCCTTATTTGACTCCACCCCTGTAAGGTGGCCACGTCTCATTGAATTCCTTAAGGAGAAAAAAGACTTTGTCTCCTTCATGTTTTGACTCCTTCACTGTAACTTTCATGGTGACAAGCACAGGGCTGGAAACATGGTGGGAATATTGTAAATGAAAATGACAGAAGATGCTACTTGGAAAGTATAATAAGACACAACATTATCACCCATTAAAGCACAAAGAAGCTGATGAGGTTAGTCCTTGCAGAGAGCAAGGCCTTGCAGAAGTGGGACACGGAGAGGCTAGTCATGACAAGGGGCAGTGAACTGCGACTCAGGCCCCAGATCCACCTCTGGCTCTGCCAACAGCTTGGGCACATCACTCCTCCTCTCTGAACCCACGTTTCCATCAGAATAAAGCAGCTAAAGTCCTTTCCAGCTTGGATTTCTCCTTACCTTTGACTTTCTCCTTACCTTCATAACAGTGGCCGTTACGAACCTACCCTATTCCTATAAAGGTCCATGGGAATTTCACGGCACCCTCTCCTGAGCAAGGGGGACTTAGACTCGACCTGTAGGTCGGTCTGTCCCATGGCTAATAAGGAACCGCCTCTCATGGGAGTTCGGACAGCAGGCTTTCCTTGAGGAAAAGGACGTGGTAACTGGGAGGTCTGCTCAGTCGAGGAACGTTCAGCCACTTAGTGGAGGGGCAGCGGAGCCAGGCGGCTACGCGTAAGTCAGATGGACCGATGCATCCTCGAGTGCTATCTCCAAGCCTCAGTACACTCCACTGTAGCAAAGGGATCATGGCAGCACCTTCCTGAAAGGAATTAGGATCATTAAAGGAGATGAGAAGAATTTAAAGTGCCCATGATGCCAAGCTCCAAATGCAGATGACTATACTATAGGTGCTGGCAGTGTGCTGGGGGATGTGGAGGGGGTGGGGGAATTGAATTGACTCACCTTCCGAAACACCTCCGCCCCACCGGGCAGCATGCGCGCGCTCAACACCCCCATTGTCTTTAAAACTCTTAAAGCTTATCAGGAAGATCTTTCTCTTTTATCTCATTTCATATTTCCCTTTACCTCTGCCAACTAGGATTTATTGTTTCCCTTCTCATGTTTTTATGAAATGAGGACAGTGACTGGGAGAGGTAAAGTATCTTGCCCAAGGTCATGTGCCGGTCAGTTGCAGGGCCAGGTCTGGGTGATGACATGGGCCTCCCCTTTAGTGACTTACCCTGTTCATTTTGCAAGAGAAGAGCAGCCCAAACACTACGCATCCTTGCATCAGAACGTGCTACTTCGTGATGTACAACATGTGAAAGTTCTGGAATGCACACTGGAGAAGTCTGGGAGGCCTCAGTGTAGGGGGAAGCAGGAAAGAGGAGGAGGAGGAAGTCATGCTAAGAAGAAGGACCTTCATAGCAGAGTCACAGAGATGGAATTTAGCCCAGGGTCTGAAGGAGCTAGAGCAAGAGACGAGACGGGTTAAGCTAGAATAACCCAGATTTTGGAGGTCCTGGAAGGATGGACTAAGGGGCTTTCAAGAGTTTAGCTTAGTTTCTTTTTTTTTTTTTTTTTGCAGTATGCGGGCCTCTCACTGTTGTGGCCTCTCTCATTGCGGAGCACAGGCTCTGGACGCGCAGGCTCAGCGGCCATGGCTCACGGGCCCAGCTGCTCCGCGGCATGTGGGATCTTCCCGGACCGAGGCACGAACCCGCGTCCCCTGCATCGGCAGGCAGACTCCCAACCACTGCGCCATCAGGGAAGCCCTCCATGGAATTTTTAACTAACTCTCATGGCATGCTAATAAAATTCCCATGAAATGTTCACAGAATTTGCATTCAATTATCTTAGAAACCACAAAGGACACTCAGAGCAATCCTGCAGAATTCCCTGGGAACAAAAACAAACTGAAGCCTCTCGAAACCATCAGGAACAAGACAGGTCCAGTCCTCAGGGGTCTCTGTCAGAGGATGCTCAGGATGGGGAAAGAAATGGGGGCTTCTTCTCCAAATGTAACGAGAAGGTGGGTAGTAGGTATGAGTCAAGCTGCATCTTCAGACTTGAGCAGCAGGAAAGAAGACGCAAGATGCGGGGCAAATCTGGACTTTTCTCATCAAATATTTTCCCATTCCATCCTGTGTTGTCACACTTCAGAGGCATCTCCACCCAGGACCTAGAGACAGTTAAATGGAACGTCCTTGTAAAGTCCTTCCCATTATTAACCATGCCCCACCCCCTTCTCTTGGAGCCCCAGGCTAGCCATGAATGTTCTCCAAATCATTAATTAAGCCTGAGTCAATTAAAAGCCTTGGGTGTTGGCACATAATGGGCACCATCTATTGATGGAAGGTAATTCTTTTCAGGGCGGTATACAGAGACGTGGCGGCCATGACTGCATTGAGCTCTCCCCAGAGCCCGCTGTTACAGGACAATGCACTGGGTTTTGCAAGTCAGCCTCTGCAGAAACTGGATCCCAAGGGTCTCGGCATGGGGGACAGCTGTTACACAAAGGGGATGCCCAGGGAGGTCAGGGAGGTGGCTGGGCAGCGCTGCCCAGCCTGCAGTGCAGAGGCATCTGCCAATGCCTGGCCCGCTCTGAGTCAGCCTGGCCCTGTCCCAAACTCTGGGCCTGGGAGCCGAGGCCCGATGAGCTGGCTTGCTGGCCTTCGCGCCGGGTTTGCTGAGCAGCCCTGGATATGTCTTCCCTACTCTTAGCTGGACCGACTTCAGCTTGTTCCTGAGGTCCCAGCTTGTGACAGCTTCTCCCTAGGGCACCCCAGGCTAAGCTCAGTGCCTCCACTTTATGCTTGCGTGGCACCTGGCATGTACCACGATCCTCGTTAATTAAATGTGGGATGAGTTGTTTAGGGCCTGGGCTCCTGGCAGGGCAGAGACTCGGCCTTTTTCACTGCTGACTCCGCAGTGCCAAGATGGTGCTTGGCACACGTGGGTGTGTTTGTTGAATGAATGAATGATGACAATCCCCAGGATGCTATGATAACAACAAGAATTGTAAATAAGGGACTTCCCTGGTGGTCCGGTGGTAAAGAATCCGCCTTGCAATGCAGGGGATGTGGGTTCGATCCCTGGTCAGGGAACTAAGATCCCACGTGTCACGGGGCAATTAAGCCTGCGAGCCACAACTACTGAGCTCAGGTACCTCAACGAAGAGCCTGTGTGTGGCAGCTAAGACCCGACGCAGCCAAAAACAGAAAATAAATAAATATTTTTTTAAAAACCTCAAAAAAATGGAAAAAAAAAGAATTGTGAATAACACTAATGGAACACTGGCCATGTGCAGACACTTGTCTGAGCCTTTCCACGCCTTAAACACATTTAATAGAAGAAGGACCACAGATAGAAGGCACTCATGTGGAATATTTATGATAATAAATATTTACTAAGTGCCTACTATGTGGCCGGCATTACCCTTGGCACTTGTTTTCCACTTTACCATTCAAGGTTCAAGTTACTGACTGAGTTTCTTTTCAGACTAGTTCCTTGGGGTGTGTGTGGCCCTGAAATCAACTGGGACCCCAGAGTCAATATCGATATTAATAATAGTCCCAAACATCAGAATAGCTGCCTGTCTTGTTTTGTGCTTTTATCGTTTACGTGTCATCGGCCAGACCTGGGTCTCTGGGTAACCCTGAGCTGCCAGGATGCTGGGGAAGTGAGTGCCCCATCTTTGCAGCCTCTGTGGTAGGTGATGGGTCAGCAAGAGGGGGGTGCTGCTGGGGGAGCCATCACGGTGGCTGCCATAGTCCCAAGAAAGTCTCTGAGAGGCAGTGAGCATGAGTCCTGGCCTTTCCTCCTTTGAAGGAGGAGGGCAGTGATGCCACCATACTGACCACCAGTCTCCACGTCCTGGAGGAGCACAGGTGGAGCCCCTGCAGGCTGCTCCACCTTCACCACTTCTTACCACCTTCCTGACTGTTACCACATCCACGTGCCACCTGGACTTAGTTTACTTAACAATTTCCTTTCAATTGCCTCATCTTTTAAAAACTTTAATCTCATCCTAAGCAACAATATCAATGAAATCAAAGTTTGGGTGTGTAGGTAGCAAAGACCAATGTCTCTTCCACAAAAATGACTCTCCCTGTCTTCCCTGTGGAAGAACTCTAATTTCCTTGCCTGGCCACTGGGATGCTTTGAATAAAAACTTACTGTCCTGGCTTCTCTTTTGGCTAAGTGTGGTTTTATAACCTGTCCTGATCAATGGATGGGAACACAAGGTATGAGTTAAAGGAGAGGAATATATTTTTTTTCCCTTTCCTGTTCTGCTTCTTGCCGTCTGGAATGTAGGCTGCATGGCTGAAGCGGCAGCAACCAGATTAGACCTTGAGGCGACCTTGAGAATGGAAGTCCTGCACAGCAGACTAACAGGATGGAAGGAGGTGGGGCCTTGATCTCGCAGAGTGCCATGCCAGCCCTTGACTTTTACCAAAGGAGAGGTAAACTTCTTTCTTATTGAAGTCACTCGTTTGTTGCTGTTTGTTGATTGCAGTGACCTATGCCTAACTAATATAATGTACTAGAAATATTTCTGAGGGCATATTAAAATAAATGCCTAAGTATTAACGTTCTAAAAGGTTCATGACCGATGATGTCGTCCTGGTCGCCACCAAGGGAATGCTACCACAACTTAGGAAACACTGACATCATGCAAGTGAAAAAAACCTTTAAAACTATAAAGTGCTCTACAAACCTCGTCCTGGTGTCCTGTTCTTGTCCACTCCCCAACACGTAGAAGGTACGTACTTATCTGAATGGTGATCACAAAAGAAAGGAGCAAAGGGACATTGATGATGCAAAGTGTGAAAGCACAGCCCCTCTGCTTTCCTCCCAGGAAAATCAGAATATTCCATCTCCTTTCTCAGATGTGGCAATAACCTCAGAATTCACACTGAAACATACCAAAGGTGTAATCCCCCAAAGCCAAGAGTCATGGGTTCCAGTCATGGCCTCTGCTACTGGTTACCTGCGTGACCTTGGGCAAAGTAGTTGATTCCACTGAAATCGAAGCATTCAGTTCAACTCTCCAAATATTTACTGGACACTCACTTAGTGTGAGCCTGGTGCTAATGCTTTGCGTCAGGCTCCTTGCCCTTGAGGAGAGCATCATCTGGCTGGGGGTGGACTTGTCCCTGGGAAATCAGGAAGAGAGAAGTTAGAACACAAACCTGGACTCCCAGGGCATCCCGCTGCTGTGAGCTATTGATTGTTGGTGTGCCAAAGCCACTCTTTGTTTTTTAATTGAAGTACAGTTGATTTACAATATGGTGTTAGTTTCTGGTATACAGTAAAGTGATTCAGTTATACATATATATACATATTCTATTCCATTATGGTTTATTATAGGATATTGATTATAGTTCCCTGGGCTACACAGTAGGACTTTGTGTTTATCTATTTTACATATAGTAGTTTGTATCTTCTAGTCCCAAACTCCTAATTTATCCCTCCCCCACCTCCTTTCCTCTTTGGTAGCCATAAGTTTGTTTTCTATGGCTGTGAGTCTGTTTCTGTTTCATAAATAAGTGTCATATTTTAGATTCCACATATAAGTGATATCATATGGTATTTGTCTTTCTCTTTCTGACTTATTTCACTTATTATGATAATCTTTAGGTCCATCCATGTTGCTGCAAATGGCATTATTTCATTCTTTTTTATGGCTGAGTAATATTCCATTGTATATGTGTACCACATCTTCCTTATCCATTCATCTGCTGATGGGCATTTAGTTTGCTTCCATGTCTTGGCTATTGTAAATAGTGCTGCTATGAACACTGGGGTGCATGTATCTTTTCGAATTATAGTTTCCTCAGGACATATGCCCAGGAGTGGGATTGCTAGAACATATGGTAACTCTATTTTTAGTTTTTTAAGGAACCTCCATAGTGTCTCCATAGTGGCTGCACCAATTGAACATTCCCAACAGTGTAGGAGGGTTCCCTTTCCTCTACACCCTCACTGGAGCCACTCTTAGCACAAATTCTGCCCATGCCTACCCAACTCCCTGTTGGCCATGGTGGGAGGTGGGAGCATTTGCACCATGGAAATTGGCAAATGCTACAGATGAAGGGCTTTCCCCAGAGAGCTGGTTGTTAAACACTTGCCGCTGTGTCACTGATTATTTATTGTACATGTTTTACACAAGACAGTGCCTGGTACACAGTGCTCCAAACAGGGTCAGTGACGAGAGTCATCGTGATTCTCACAGGGCAGCAAGGCTCACATGGATCCCAGGCCCGGTGGACGGAGGACATCTTCTACTCCAAGCCATGGGTCAATCCTTTCATGGTCCTGAAACTCAGAGCCTGGAAGAGCATGGCCGAAGGGCAGGATGACCCTATTCCCGTGCAAAACTAGGATTCTTTCAGCCAGACACCACTGCTTCTGTTCCAAAGCAACAATAGTGCAAAGTGGGACTTTATGTTCCTGCTCTAGATGCCATTGAGCTTGGCCACCACCGTCCAGCCCTGCGACTTTGAACAAGTCACTTGACCTTTCTGTGCTTCCGTTTCCTGGTCTCTAAAATGGGAATGACAGTAGCATCAGAAAAATGGCACCTAGTAAGTGCTCAGTAAAATTTACCACGAATAAAATAACATATCGCCAACATCAATAGTGCCCTCACATCCGGGTATATTTCACCTCCACACACAGCAACCCAACCACTAGATCCAGCAAGATGCTTTGCCGCCATTTGGAAGATGCACAAGCGAGGTGCAGAGAGTTTGGAGGTCTAGCCGAGGACACGGCGCAAGTCGGTGTGGGATCTGGCCCGTGGCACACCCAACCCCACCCCGCCCTGCTCTGTGCGCCACACTCTGGCAGCCTCCGCCCCTTCCCAGCTGAGCAGCTGCTGCCCCAGATAACTGCTGTGTCCCCTCATCGCAGTGGGAACTTCAGAAGTCAGTGGCTTGGACAATTGCACTTTCTTTTCTCTTTCCAAAGAGGGATCAGCCTCAGAGGCCCTTTGAAAGAGCTGTGATTACATCTTCATTTGTGGGTAATGGGATTAGCATGGCTCACGGCGGAGCCTCGGGGCGGCAGTGGGGATTGGCAGCCCTGATGGTGATGGTGATGGCCGGAAAGAATTCTCCGGGCTGCTCGGCCCCTCCACACTGCCCGGCTCCAGACACTGGAGGGGGGTGAGAGTGCACCCCACGGCCTCTGATGGATGCAGGGACCGGAAAATGGAATTAGCCCCATCCCAATGCACTGAAGGCTGGCTGCCTCCCCCAGCCCTGGACTCTGCTAATCAAGGATCTCTGGGCCTGGTGATTTGACCTGCCTGAGTCAGCTACACCCAGTTCTCAACAACCCTACTATGTGCCAGGCCCGGTGGTACTTACTGGGGTTGCACACCACAGTGAGCCTTCCCCATAACCTGGCTTCTATGCCAGCCTTTGTGCCAAGAACTGTGCGTGTATTATTTCATACCATTCTCACCACGTTCCCGGAAGGCCACTACCGGCCATCCCAGGATGCTGTAAAAATCGTCCCATTTTACATACGAGGGAATAAAAGCTTAAGGATAAATGATGCTGAAAGATGTCCCCTAAATTGACATCAGTGGTTCCCAAATGTGGGGCTTTAGAGATGACTGGAAAGATTTTGAATATTGGTGTAATGCTCACTAACATGTTATGTACTTCTTTAATATTTTTCTGAAATTTCCTCTTTAAAACATTAATTATTTTCTTAACTTTTCATTTTGAAAAATTTCAAACTTATTAAAAAGTTGCATGAATGGGGCTTCCCTGGTGGCGCAGTGGTTGAGAGTCCGCCTGCCGATGCGGGGGACATGGGTTCGTGTCCCGGTCCGGGAAGATCCCACATGCCGCGGAGCGGCTGGGCCCGTGAGCCATGGCCGCTGAGCCTGCGCGTCCAGAGCCTGTGCTCTGCAACGGGAGAGGCCACAACAGTGAGAAGCTCGCGTACCGCAAAAAAAAAAAAAAAAAAAAGTTGCATGAATGGACACCCATAGGCCCTTCATTTAGAGTCTAAATTCACCAGATGTTAACATTTGCTGTATTTGCTTTCTTTCTCTCTGTTTATATATATAATGTATATTTATATACATATATCTCTGTATATTTATCTACAGTTATACATACCGTGTGTATGTATATGTGTAGTTATATATGTGTGTAGATACATGTATAAGTGTATGACACATACATGTATAAATACCTTTTGATGAACCATTTGTGAACATCAATGACATGACTGCTAACTACTTCCGTGTGTATCTCCTAGAACAAGGGCATAACCACAATCTTGAGTATCACACTCAGGAAATTTAACACTGATTCAATTCTATTATTTAATTTATAACTGACATTCAAATTCCCCCCATTTAACCCAGTAATGTTCTTTAGGGCTTGTTTTTTCTTTTAAATCCAGGATATAATCAAGGACCACTCATCACATTTACTTTATCATCTCTCCAAGATGTCATCGGAAGAATTGAAAGCAAATCGGGGAAGGGAATTCTCTCTCCCTGTGTGGTGAGGGACCACTGCACCAGCAGATCACAGTAAATCATCTGTCTCGCATGCATGTGGCACCTTCGGGAAGCCCTGCCCTGTGCTATATTGCTTCAAAGAGTCGGTACAATGATAGGTAACACCCAGAGCCTGTCCTTGAGGAGCGCCCTGGATTCAGTTTCTTCACTCGCCAGTGCGGAAGACAGTAGGTCTGGACTCCCCAACAGTTCCCTCCTCTCCCCTTACTCTCCCAACCCTGATTTTGTTCAGAGCAGCCCTGAGCCGGTTCCCAAGAGACAACAGTTGATCTGGGCCGGCCCCGGCCAGCCCAGCAGCCTCTGCTGGGGGCTCACTTCCTCCCTTGCAGGAAGGGTCGGCCAGGTGACCAAGGTAGCCAGTGAGACAGGAGGGGAAGTCTGCTGAGATATCTGCCACTGGGTACCTTTTTCCTTGGCTGATAATAAAAAGAAACCACTTCGGGAGATGCCCTCCCCCTCCTTTCTTCCCACTTCTTGCCTTGAACTTGGTTGCGATGCCTGGAGCTGTAGCAGCCATTTGTGACCAGAAAGCAACACACATTAAGACAAAAAGCCAACTGTCTGAGGATGGAAAGAGCCTAGTTCTGTGCTACAACGTTCAGCGGCTGCTCCAGCCCTGAACTGCCACCCTCCACTACGCCTGGTGGGAGAGAAATACACATCGTTATTGCTTAAGCTACTCTTCAAAGCATTCCTAATTGATACTTTCAGAGGCTTCTAAGAAACTTCCAGACACAGTGGAAAGTATAAGGCACACGGGGCCAGACAAAACTAGGCCCAAACATCAGAGGCAGACTCTAATTAGGTCTAGGATACATGATTTAACCTCTCTGTATCCAAAGGTCTCAGCTACGAAAAAGTGAGAAAGAAAGAAAGACAGAAATATAGGAAGGGAGGGAGGGAGAGAAGAAGGAAGGAAGAAAGAAAGAAAAGAAGGAGAAATTCCAGGAATGCTGTAGGCTGGAAAGACATACTTTTGTACCTATATTTATTTAATTGCCCATTCAACAAATATTGGTTGAGCTCTTATTGCACCGTCCATTCAATAACAGTTTAATGAGCATCTCCTATGCTCTAAGCTCTGTTTTAGGCACTGCAGGTATCTCTGTGAAACACAGTTTCCTTCGGGTTTCAGTTACACGCCAGCAATTCGGTGGGTCAGCAGCTGGGACTGGTTCCATTTTCACAGATAAGGAAGCTGAGCCTCAGAGAAGCTTGGGCCCCAAGGCCGCCCAGCCTGAGCGCGGTGGAGCAGGGCCTCCCATGGCCTGGACACCGGCAGAGCTGTGCTCCACTGGGTCTTGGGATGGATCACGCCCAACCTGACCAAATCACAGTGATTTTGCAGCTGTACACGCTCTAAAGGAAGGACTGTGCATTTCCAACATCTTTGGGAAATGTGTTTCTGATTTTGATGCCATTTTATCAGATACATAAAGTGGAGTATCTGGCGAATAGACAGGCTCAGTGGTGCATTATAGCCAACAACCTTTGCTTTCAACTCCTCAGAGCTGAGTGAATCACCGAGCTGGGAGAACGCTGTCCTGGCTGGCACAGTGCACGCTCTCCTATTGATTTTTACCATCCTCTTCTTCTTTTTTTAATTTTTTGATTTTTTTAATTGACGTATAGTTGATTTACAATGTTATGTTAGTTTCAGGTGTACGGCAAAGTGATTCAGTTTATCTATCTATCGATCGATTGATCTATATGTTTTTCTTTTTCAGATTCTTTTCCATTATAGGTTGTTACAAGATACTGAATACAGTTCCCTGTGCTATTTGCTGTTTATCTATTGTATATATAGTAGTGTGTATCTGTTAATCCCAAACTCCTAATTTATCCCTCCCCACCTCCTTTGGTAGCCATAAATTTGTTTTCAATGTCTGTATGTTCCTGTTTTGTAAATAAGTTCTTTGTATCATTTTTTCTAGATTCTGCCGATAAGCGATATCATATGATATTTGTCTTTCTCTGTCTGACTTAACTTCACTTAGTATGATCATCTGTAGGTCCATCCACATCCTCTTATTCTTTCTTCTTAGAAATACAAGTGCAGTGTTTCTTTCTCCAATTAGGGGAGAGAACTCCACTTTCTAGAACTTCTACTTAGGTGTTAGTTGCTGTCATCCCTACCTCATTTCGTCCTCATGTCAACTCTGGGATTTAAATAGGTGTCATTCATCCTATGTTACAGATAGAGAAATGAGGCTCAGAGGAGTCACATAACTTGCTCATGGTCACACAGCCTTCAGTTCAGGGCCCGATTGTAATGATTTGTTTAGCATCTGTCTTCCTGTTTGATCCTAAGTGCAGAAACCACGGCTGATTCATTTACCACTGAATCCCCTTAGTTCAGGGCCTGGTGCTTAATAAACATATGTGGAATTGAAATGTGCTGTCTAGGACCCCTTGCTGCTGCAGAGAAGTCGTGGCTACAATTCTCCAATGTAGGTACCTTAGTCTGAAAGGGGATGAGTGGGGCATAGGGCAGACAGAGGAGAAGGGGACTCATATTCCAGAATAAGGCAAAGCCTGGCGACAGCCAGATACCAATGAGACTTTCCAGTCATGACCTGGGATCTGCTCCATCTGGGCCCCTGCAATTTCCATCACACAGATTAATGAAAGCCCGGTTCCATTTCCTGAAACAGGAAGAGGAGGGCAAGGCACACAGGCTTGGGCACTAGGACTCCCTGAGTGAGCCGGAGCTCCTGGGTGAACCCCTTCCCTTCTCCAGGCCTCAGTTTCCCCATCTGTAATATGAAGGCAGCTGGCTTCCTAGACTCAATGTTCTCTCAATTCAAACACCGTCCCAGAGCTAAGCTGTCTGGACTTTTCCCAGCCCCTCAAGGAAAAAATTCAAAAGTCTAGCCTAAGACACCTTCTTATCCATTTGTAAAGGTCAGGTAGCTTAACAAACCATTAGGAATTCACCTCATCAGTGCACAGATGATAACAAAAATCACACTTACATGGCACTCGCCAGGTATTTCATCATCCCCTTTCAACAGGTGAACAAACTGAGGCACAGAAAAGGTACATGATTTTCCCAATGAGCCACAGCTGCTAGGCAGTGGCGGCTGCCTCTCAGTCAGTGCTCCTAACCGCCACACTGGGCCTCCGTCCAGTTTGGTGTTGCTGAGTTCTAGACCAGGGGCCAGGACCTTAAACACAGTGTTTCTCATTGAGCTCCCTATGGGAAGATATTGCTGTCACCCCCATTTTCAGAGAAAGCAGCTCACGCTTACACAGGAGGTTGAGCTTGCACTAGGGTCTCCTCTGCAAATTTTGTCCTCATGCCCCTAGAACTGGGTTATTAAGCAGTCTGACTTAGGCTGGAATCCCTCTTCTGCCACCCAGCTCTGTGACCGCAGGAAAGTTGCTCAACCTCTGTGATCCTTAGTTTCCCATTCTGGAATCTCTCCCATAGAGCTGTGGAGGGGTGCAGTTCTTTTTGCTTTACCTCAGGGAAGGAGAGAGAAACTCCCCTGAATTATTATTTCCAGGGAGGCTGTCATGCTGGGGAATTGAGAAAACACGCAGCTGCTTCAGGCATTCCCTCGAAGTGAACGGAGCCTGGGTTGGACGGCTCTGCTTGGGCCACTGCATGTGAGGATTTGAGGGCAGTCAGGCTTCTCTGTCAGCAACCAGATGCTATTCCTCCCTCCACCCTGCCAGGGTTCCTGGAATGCCACCATTATGGCACTGTGGTCCCCAGCATCTCCTGACCCAACCCTAAAATACTCAGAAAGGACTGACGCTGCAAAGCATAGAGTTACTAATACAAATAGTCACTCCCATTTGTAGAGGGCTCACCGTATGCTGGACTGTGCGAAGAGCTTGGCCTGTATCGTTCTCTGAGGTAGGTGGTGTTCTCCCTAACTTACGGATGAGGAAACAGGGGCCCTGTTTCATACGCTATGGTGGTGCTGCGACGAAGGGCATCCTTCATCCCTGCCAAACTATATGGCTTTCGCTGCCTGATGTGTCCAGGCTGTGAACTTGAGGCTGTGGACTCCTGGAGACCAGGGCTGCATCTGATTCATGTTTATATCCCATATTAGGGTTTGGCACAAGGTAGGTGCTCACTGTTCATTGAATGAATGAATGATTGATTAAATGAGTGCACCCCCTGCTCCTGTGTCAATGACTGACCGGCAGTTCACCACACTCATTTCCTCTTCCTCCTGGACACTCAGCTGGACTACATTTCCCAGACTCCCTTGCAGTTCTGGCCAATAGAACGTGGGGAGACATTACGTGCACTGTTTCCAAGGCTGGTTCGTAAAAATCTTCCGTGCAATCCTCCACTCTTTCCTTTCCCCCATTGTCTAGCCGTATGCAGAGGATCTGGCAAAGAATTCAGAGGCTGGAGGGATAGTGGAATCATAAGATGGAAGGAGCCTGGTGCCTGAGTCACTGCCCAAAGGAAGACTGTGGCAAGTGCCTGCGTTGGGCTGTTATTTGGCCAAGAAATAAGCTTCCACCGCGTTAGTAACTGAGGTGTGGAGGCTGTTTGCAGAGCAGCAGACCACCATGACTGACAGAGGAGTTGGAAAAGAAAGCTTCTCCGAGAATCGGAGGCCCTCAGGTTGGAGAGGAACTTGGACATCACAGAGGCCAAGTTCCCACCCAGTGCAGGGATCCCTTTACAACATCTCTGCCCACAGTTCTCCCAACCAGCCTGGCACCCCCACCACGATGGGGAGCTCACTCCCAGCGGAGGTGTTGTCTTCTATCTTTGGACTGCCCTGGCTGCAGGAAGAGATTTCTTCACCCCGAGCCCCACCTTAGCCCCCCGTAGAGTGGGTTGGCATCTCGATCTTACACATAGTTGAAAGTGAAGGCCAGGTCCTCCTGGGTGACCCCTTATTTCTTCAGTCAACAAATGTGTACCGAGGCCCCGACCTGCCAGGCCCGCTCCAGCCTAAGCACTGCCATCCATCCACCTTTCCTCCAGGGCCATGGTCCGTAGCACCTGCCCCGTGTTTATCATTTCATGCGCACATGAGAGGTCTGATTCTCTTCAGCTCTGCCCCTGGCATTGGTCTCAGTGGGAAATGACCATACTAACATTTCCCAAACTGTCATGTGTGCAGCTCTTGGCATCCTTTATCTGATTTCATCCTCATCACAACCCTATGGGATGGGGGTAATTTTAACTGATGGGGGTCAGTTTCCTGAACTGAAGAGGAATCTGAGGTTCAGGGGGTGACGTGACTTGCCCAAGGACTATACCTAGGAAGCAGCAGCACGGGGCTCAAATCCAGGTGTGCCTGACACCAAAGCCCAGGTACTTCCTCTCAGGTGGCGGGGGGCAGCCCCCCCCCAAAGCTGCTGATAAAGGACGAGGCTAACAACTCTGGCCCCTAAACAAACAGAAGCAGGGGCTCGCCTCCTAGGATCTGCGGTCCAGGCCCGAATTCCATCCACCTCTATTAGCCTGGCTGTGTCCCTGGAGGGCTGTGGCTCCTCCCTGGGCACTGGGGAAGCGGAGGTTAAGGGAGGAGCCTCTGGGGTCTGCGCTGCAGCCGTTGCTTGTGTCCAAATCAGTTAAGGGAAGCCTAGGGTTTGGCAGGGCCAATTGCTGGGCAGACCTCTGTTGACCGGAGAGTTGCTAACACATGTCCCTAATCCGACCTACCGGCCATTTGCCCGGCGCTGGGACACACGAGCTGCTCCGAGGGCCTGCTGAGTGGAGACAGTAGGACCCCAACTCACTGGTCCTGTGCACCTACTGTGTGCCAGGGGCTCACACACATCATTTTCTCTCATCCTCACAATGGGTCAGAGAGGTAGGTAATACTAGACCCATTTTCCAGATAAGGAAACTGAGGCTCTGAAAGGTGAAGTCATTTGTATACACAGTTGGGGGTGGGCGGACCTGGGTTTAAATTCTGTGTTCGGAACAGGATTCCCCAGCCTGTGGTTAGGAAACTTATAAATGGTGACTTACCCCTCCCTAACACCTTGCACACCATATGGCCCTGTATGGACAGGGGGACCACATGGCAATGGCCCCACTGGATCATGAGCTTGGTGAGGACAGGGACTGATCTGATGAACCCATCTGTTCCCATGGTTGGCACACAGGAGACCTCCAGAAATGGTGAGTGGATGAGGCTCCAGGAGTTAGCTGTGGGAGGGCGTGTGGGTGCGGAGGTGGACTGGGGAACACAGGAAAGGAGAAAGCAAGCAGAGTAAAATGGCAAAAGTATGGAGAGAAAGTCAATATGAAGACAAGTCTGGAGGGGAAGCAGGTTGCAATAAAAGCAAGAGAGAGAAGAGAAACAAAGGGAAAGGCTCTCAGCAAAGAGAAGATCTCGGCCTCCACGAGAGAATAGACAGAGAAGCAGGGAGCCATCTCATGAGGTAGTGAGCTCACTGCCCCTGGAGGTGTGCAGGCAGGGCTGCATGAACCTGTGACCGGATAGTACTAGGGAGGCTTCGTGCATCCCAGAACTGCTGCATAGTCTTCTACCCCTGAAGATAGAGGTTCTGATCATGATAACCGCCCCCTCTGACATATAAACACGTTAACAGTGCTCATTTCACGATTCTCATAGCACTTTGAATGGAGGTAGAAAGACCCAGAATTGTAAGCTCAATGCCACTCTTCTGCATTGCTGTAGGTGCTCTGTCCTTAACCCTGAACTTTCTCAAACCCAGGCAGAGGCCAGCTGAGATCTTGACGAAGGCAGAATAGCACCATTAGATCAGGTCTAACTTCCTCTGCCTGCCTCAGGGCTGTCTGTGGCCCGGACCTGGTCCCTCACCAGCCTCCTCTCCCTCCAAACCCCCATCCAAACTCCTCAGAAGCCTGAGCTGCCCCAGCCAGTCCCTCCCCTCCCTGACCCCATTAGTCTGGCACTGGATGGAAGTTGACCCTAGAAAGAGTTGTGACTTTGGACTCCTCCAAGGAGGAGTCTGTCTTCCAGAAGCTGGGGGAGCCTGGCAATCATCACAAGGTCCACCATGTTGGGCAATTTTCTAGCTCTGTGACCTCAGCCAAACTGCCTAACCTCTCTGAGCTTCAGTTTCCTCAATCCCAAAATGGCATGAGCAGTAGTTCTCAAACTTTTTGGTCTCAAGGCCCTTTTGCCCTCTTAAAAATTATTGAGGACATCAAAGAGTTTTTGTTCGTGTATGTTGCATCTACTGACATTTAGAAATTAAAACTGAAAATGTTTTAGAGTATTTATTAATTTATTTAAAAATAGCAATAAATCTCTTGCATTTATTAACATGAATAACATATTTTTAATTTTCAAAAAACCAAATCACAGAAAAAGTGGCATTGTCCTACACTTCTGCAGATCTATTTACAGGCTGGTTTAATAGAAGCTGAATTCTCATAGCTACTTCTGCATTCCTTCTGTTGCAATAGGTTGTTTGCTTATAGTAGATGAGGAAAATCTGGTCTCACAGATACATAGTTAGAAAAGGGAGGAATATTTTAACAGACTTTTCAGCTAATTTCTTGATACTACACAAAACTTGACAAGTGGTAGTATTTTAACAGTTAGTTGTGATGTGAAATTTGAAAACATATTGATGAACTTTCTGGGTTTTGTTACATTAACATCCATTGGTCTACGCAGCGCTTTGAATGGATCTCTTTACCTAGGTGTTATTTTGAAACAACATCTGTTGGCCATTTATAAAACGCTGGATCACTGACTTATGAAATCTTCCAAATATTGACACGTTAAATGATATAACATAAAACAAATCACATTCATTCATCTCACCACCAATCGCAATCATGTCACCACCAAAAAAAGTCTTTCAGTCATTAGGGAGCAAGCTGACCATAGGAGAATCAAGTTTTCCGAAATTCCATATTTTGTCAAAAGGTCAAATCTTCTCATTGGAAACAAACACCGTTGTTTACCCTGAAGTGAAAGGCTTGCTTCCGCCATTTTCAAAAAATACCTGCCTCAAATCTAAGTCTGCATGATCATGGGTAGCCTGTCAATCACTCTTTTGACTAAACAATGGTGCTTCATGAACAAAGCAGCTAGTTCGCCTCAAAACACAGACAACTGCACACTTAACTTTTCCTCAAGGCAACTGTCACGCTTCAGTCTGCAAAAGAAGTGCTTTATGTATACTTTCCATTTTTTCACACAGAATATTAAAAAGATGTGTACTTGAGGGCTGAGATTTAAGAAAATTAATGACTCATTTTATTGTTTACTGTGAGTGCATAGCAGTGAACAGTAGAATGACTATTAGTAGAGTTTGGGGCCAGTGTTTCTGTTCCAGTTAAGGAATCAATTTTACTCACCATTGGCTTTGCGCCGTCAGTGACATGTCAACACAGTGAAACCCCATTTACTATTAGTATTAATATTAATATTACTAGGATACTATATAGTATTAACATTACTAATATATAATACTATTAGTATTATCTAGGACCTTGGGGAACCCCCAGAGGTCTGTGAGCCATTCTTTGAGAACCACTGACACGAAAAAAAAAAAAAAAGATGGCATATGGTATTTGAAGTCAGATAGAACCGCAGGTTGTGCTGTGTGATACTAAGCCACTCACCTTCTCTGAGCCTCCGTTTCTTCATTCGTAAAATGAGGACTGTGTTACCTGCCTTGCAGGTTTGTCTCGAGACTCAAATGAAACAATGTCTATGAAATTTCTTGATACAGTGCCAGGCATGTAGTAGGCTTTTTAGAAATATATCTTCCCTTCTGTTATGTACTGAACTGTGTCCCCCAGAATTCCTACACCAGCGTGACTATCTGTGGAGATAGGCCCTTTATGGAGGTAATTAATGTTAATGAGATCATAAGGGTGGGGCCCTAATCTAATAGGACTGGTGTCCTTTTAGAAGAGGAAGAGAAATCAGAAATTTCTCCCCCCACCATCCCTCTCCCAGCAAGCACAGAAGAAAGGCCATGAGAGGACACAGTGAGAAGGTAGCCATCTACAAGCCAGGAAGAGAGCTCTTATCAGAAATTTGCTGGTACCTCGTTCATGGACTTCTAGCCTCCAGAACCGTGAGAAAATAAATGTGTGTTGTTGGAGCCCCCCCCCCCGACCGTCTGTGGTATTTTGTTATGGCAGCCTGAGCAGGCTAATACTCCCTCCCCATACCCTTCTCCTCCCAAGGCCCTTGTATTAATGGTTTGCATGGTTTGAAAGTCCTCTGTTAGTTGGAAAGAACTGGGCATGAGCAGACAATATTAGTGTTAGAAACTCCTTTCCCAGACAGCCCTTGGGCAAAGCTCCCAGCCTCAAGGATCATGCCTTGAAGGAGATTTCTGATGAGAACATTCCAAGATGCCAGTGGAAAATCCTGATGCTGGGTATTTGGAAACCATATTGGGAAGAAAGCAATTTTCTGGTTTATTTTCTAAAACAATAAACAGTGGAAAGAATGCCAGGGTGGTAGTTTTAACTACCACAAGTCAGAGAAAATCAGCTTTAAGTCCTAAAACCATCAAGTAGACTCACCAAGACTGATCTGTCACATGGGGACACCAGCAGCCCATCTGCTGTGGTGGTGGTGGCGGTTGTGATGATGACAGTGATGACAATGGTGATGAAGATGATGCTGATGCTGATTGTGATGATACTGACAATGATGTAGATGTTGATGATGATGATAGTCATGATAACGATGATGATGATGGTGATGGTGACGACAATGATAATTATGATAATAAAGATGCTGATGCTGATGCTAACCGCGATAGTGGAGACTATGGCAGTGATGATAATGGTAACTATAGTGATAATGATGATGGTGATGAGGATGACAATAAAAGTATTATTTTTTTTGAGCATCAACCATATGCAAGGAGCTGTGCTAAGTGCTTCTCATGTGTCATCTCATTTGATGAGAAGTAATACTTGAGAGATAGACATATCATACCCATTTTACAGATAAGTAAACTGAGCCCAGAGAGGCTGAGTAACTTGCCCAAACACATAGCTGGTGAGTGGCTGAGTTGTATTCTTTCCATCTGTCCCAAGAGTAATTTATTTTCTTTTCTCTTTTTTTCTTTTCCTCAGTTTGTTATTGGGACTAAACCTAGGCTAGCAAGAGACTGAAATCAGGGTTTGGAGTTGTAGAAAAAGGAAGCAGAGAAACTGGCCCAAGGTCACACAGCTTGTAAGTGACCGAGCAAGGATGTGACTCCAGGTCTGTCCTCCCAGGCTCTGTCTGGCTTCGGGAGCTTGGGGCTGATGAGCAGGTATATGGCCTTGCCAGTTTGACTTCCAGAATCCAAGGGTCCCCTTGGGGAACCAGGAGAGGGAAGCAGCTTGGCCTCAAAAGACAACAAGCTGGGCATTTGGGCCCCACCCTACCTTCTTCTTAGCCCCTGCCACCCCCTCTTTGCACCCCATCCAGCCCCAAACCAGCTTTCTGAGATGGTCTCAGCGGAATGCTGACTGCAGCCAACTCAACGGGGGCAGGCTTCCCAGAGCGGAAGCTAAGAGAATCTCACATGTTGGGTGTCTGTGCTGGGAGATGCAGTGGGAGGGATGGTGCTCAGCGGAGAGCAGACGTAGAGATGGGGAAGGAGGGACAGGGGCTACAGCACCTGCTGTCTTGTTTGACCCCCACCCTGGCTTTGCGGGCCCAGCGTTTCCATCAGGGACTGAGGCTCAGAGAGGTCGAAGCTCCTGCCCAAGCTTTTACAACTAGAGAAGGGAGGAGCTAGAATTGGCATGTGGGTTCCTGGTACTCTCACACTGAGTGTCTCCCCACCACACTGCACTGCTTCTCTTACGCTTGGAGAGGTCAGATTTTTCTGGACAGCAGGCCCCAGAGATGGAGAGGAGGAAAAGAAGCATCTATCTTTGAACTACATGTGGGCAGGTGGCAGGCAGGGAACTGACCCCTCACTATGTCCCAGGCCTTGGCCCAGGCTCCTGGCTCCTCACCACAGCCTCCGGGGACAGGGTCGGGGGGGATGACTAGGCCTTTGTGACTAATGGAAATTTGATGCTCAGAGAGGTCAAGTGACTGGGCAAAGTCACACAGCTGCTGTGTGGCCCTGCTGGGGGTGCAAGGGCCTAAGGTGGGTGACCTTTTCCTGCAATGATAACAGTGACAGCAGCCCTTACGCTGCCCTGCTCTAACTACCATGTGTTGATCTACGCCATCCTCTCAACAGCCCCATAAGATGGTCATTATTACTAATAAGGCACAGAGAGCTTAGGTGACACACCAGGAAGTGGAGCCTGGGGTTTAAACGCAGGCAGCCTTGCCCCAGGGTCTGTGCCCCTTCTCTTTACTTCTCTTCTCTTTACTTGCCTGTCTGTCCTACCTTCTTTGATCAGCCTATGGACCTTCTAGGCCTGGCTGAACCCATCCTTTTACTTCCTATGCACAACTCCATTTTGGAATGGGGAGAGAGAAAGGTTAAGCAAGGTCACCTAACTTGTGAGTGCTGGAGCTGGGATTTAAACGTAGTCCAGCTGTGGGCCCACGTTCCTGGCCACGAAGCCACACCGCCTCCCATGCCTTCCCGTGACACACGGACGAGAATGGCTTCCTGGGCTCTCACATGGTGCCCCTGCCCACCTCTCTCTCCTTGACCTCCACCACCCTCCCCTTCTCTCTGGAAGCAGACACACTTGTTCCTGCCACAGGGCCTTTGCACCTGCTGTGTTCTTGCTCAGAGCCTCTGCCTGAAGTGGGCTTCTTCTGGTCCTCAGCTCATGTCACCTCCTCACAGAGGCCTTCTCCCAGCCCCTTCAGAGTCCTCTCTGCCACAGACCCTGCTCCACCATATCGTCACCACCTGAAGGCATCTTGCCTCTTTGCTTACTCACGGATTGTCTGTGTCTACCCCTTACTGGGGCAGGTCTGCCTTGTCCACTCATGAATCCCCAGAGACCAGTGCTATGCCAGCACATAGTAAGGACTCAATTAATATTCATCCAAGAAATGTTGAATTGGGGGGATGTTGTGGTCTGAATGTGTGTCCCCCGCAAAATGCACATGTTGAAACCTTGACCCTCAACATGACGGTATTAAGGAGTGGAGACTTGGGGCGGAGCCCTCATGAATGGATTATTGCCTTATAAAGGAGACCGCAGAGAGCTCCCTCGCCCCTTCTGCCGTGTGACGTTACAGTGAGAAGATGGCTGTCAGTGAGGGAGCAGGCTCTCCCCAGACACTGAATCTGCCAGTGCCGTGATCTTGGCCCTCCAGCTTCCAGAACTGTGAGGAATAAATGTTTGCTGTTTCTAAGCCGCCTGCTCTCTGATATCCATCTGTTAAAGCATACTGAATGCACTGAGACAGGAAGGTGTTCCTGTCCCCATTTCACAGGTGAGAGGACTGAGGCTGGAGCAAGGTAATGAGTAGGGTGACCAACGGACCCAGTTTGCCCAGGACTTTCCCAGTTTTAGCAATGAACTTGGCACACCAGGATGGGTGGTCCCCCCACCTTCCCCTCGCTGCTAGATGGAGCCAGCTTGCTGGGCATGGTCCCTCCATCCCCACCCAGCCCCGCTAGGGAGGAAGGCCTGAAACAGCAAGGGAAGGGCGCACATGACTGCCCAGGCTCTGAGGTGGAAAAAAAAAGAAAAAGAAAAGAAAACCTCAGCCACCACCGCCACGCAGTCCCTCTCCTGCTCAGCAAGCACCCAACCTCTTCCCCAAACCAAATGCGACCACCTCTCTTGTCATCACCAGACACTGGGAGGTACTGAGGCCCTGTGGGGTTGGCTTCAGGGGCAGAAGTTTACGCAGCTCAAGTGACAGGGCCACTGAGACCCAAACCGGGGCTCCTGGCCACTAGCAGTGGCGTTCTTCCCACCGAACCAGGCCTGCCCCTCGTGCATGCCCATCCTCATGTGCACACCCACCTATGTACGTGCAGGCATCTGGTTTTGAGTTTATGTAACATGCGTGCTTTACCCATTACGCACTGCGGCAGTATCACAAGGATGAAGCCCTGCTCGCATCTGCCTGCTGGGGAAACCAAGGCACAGAGAAGGGAAGGCGAGGAGACCTGCCATGTAGGGTGACCAACTCATCCCCACTACCCCGGCCTTAGGGTCCCGGGAACCCCTGAGTCCCAGGCAAACCGGGATGGCTGGGAGCCTGTTCCCTAGCTTGACAGTGACGAGCACGGTGCCAGGAGCCTGAACTCTACCATTTCATGTCATTCTCACACCAAACCTCTTTATGGGTGTTATTCTTCCCATTTTACAGCTGAGAAAACTGAGGTTCAGAAAGGTTCAGTCCCCTGCCCAAAATTAAGTGATGGAACCAGAACTGGAATCCAGGTCTTTGGGTGACCTTCAGGCTTTCCGCAAAGACAGACTGCCCCCAGGAATGGCGGAAACATAGCTCCCCCTTAAAGACTCTAAGGTGGCCGGGTCCCAGGGGGTGGGCATCTTTGACTACAAGACCCTCCTGTTCAGCTGGTGGCAGGCATCCCTGGGGGTCACCCTAAGTGGAGCCGGGATGGCTTGCTGGAGTTTAAGCCCCTGAAGGCCAAAGATCATTATCCCTGGGTGAGGTCTGCCAGTTCTCAGGTCTTAAGAGCCACCATGTGAAGTGGTAGCCCTCCTAAGACCCAGCCACCATACAAAGAAGCTCAGAGAAGTTTACTGGATGGGGAGAGACCACGTGGAGAGGGTGAGGCCTTCTGGAGTGTGCTGGTCCAGCCGAGCTCCCGGCTGAGCGCAGCCAACCCACAGGATCGTGAGATGTAATAAATCATTACCGTCTTAGGCCTCTATGCTATGAAATGATAACAGATAATGGAAAGAACCCTTGAGGGCTCCTGTGTGCATTTCGTAAGAACAAGGACAGTCTCTCACATAACCACCACGCAGTTATCAAAGTCAGGGGATTTAACATTGGCATCATATTATTATCTAATCCACAATCCTTATTCAAATTTCACCCGTTGTCCCAATAATGCCCTTTACAGTAATTTTCCCCTCCAGTCCCAGATCCTTTGAAACAAACTTGCTCCTATTGGCCAAGAGTATCACATACAACCGCAGAATAGTAGGACTGTCTTATATGAAACATATCACCCATCTGAGCAAAGGAAACAAGGGATTGGCCGTCCCCCGGGCCCATGACACAAGCCATCTCCCAGCCCCAGGCAGGGGAGCCCTGATAAAGTGGAAGGAACTCACTCCTCAGACTCTCAGAACATGGGACATCCCCCGCCCCTACCCCGGAGCCTCAGGCTCCCACCTGCAAAAATAACCGCTTCCCAGATTGACGTGCTCATCTCATGGGCCTGCCTCGGGCAGAGCATGCCAGGAGGCAGGCATCCAATCAACCGGGGTTTCATCCTTCCTTTCCAACAAAACGTACATACATTTTCGCTCAAGAAAGGCTCTGTGCCCACAAGACGGAAAAAAAACTCTTCATGTTAAAGAAAACTGCCCACTCCTGGGACCACGTCAGCTTTCCTGTGTAAATGTACTACACTAGGCCCCAGGGATTACCACCCCACCATCCCTAGAAACGTTCATTGACCAAACACAATTCCATCAGTGGTTTGAGAGAGATGCTCAGGTCCAGGTGGCCCATGCAGACGCTGCCAGCACGTAGCCTAACAGATCACGCCCCTCTTGGAACCAGATTTAGCGGTACATGTGGTCCATTCTCCCCTCTCCCACCTTTATCCCTGATTTCCGCTTATAAATCCACTTTGAGATTTGGCTTCCCTATCCATCCATCTCCTGCAGAATTCATAAAGGAATCCAGTGACTGCCCACCACGCAGCAGGGGGCCAAGAGGGTAATTGCAGGGCTTGTCCCTGTGAGCAGGGCCCTTAGCAAAAATGAAAGGCCCGGTCCTTTCATTGATGGTGATTGCCTAGAGAATCCTGGGGGATGGGATCGGAGGCTCCCAAAACGTCAAGGCATGTGGAGCCCAAGAGAGGTACCCATGAGGGGGTGGGGGGGGCGTGGCCGTGGTCACGCGGTCCTCCCACAGGACCTCATCCTCACTGCCACACCCACTCCTGCTCAACAGGTGTGACTCCAAAGCTCCCAGAGTTTACGGGCCTGACCCGAAGTCAGAGAGTGCTGGGTTCACACACAGGTCCCTTGGCACTGAGGCCAGTCCTGTGACCCAGGAGGCTTCTCCCTTGTGCTTCATCACATGGGCTCTGGAGCTGGACAGCCTGGGTTCAAATCCCAGCTCCACTCCTCCTTGTATGACCTTGAGCCCTCAGTCTTCCCAGCTGCAAAATGGCAACAACAATGATAGCTTCAAGATCAGGTTGCTGTCAAGGGCTTAAAACAGGGCTTCCCCTATAGCAGGTGCTGGGTTATCACATCATCTTGTCCTTAACCAATACAAATGTCCCAACATCATTAGACATAAGCAATGTGTTATTATTGTTACTGAGGTGAAATTCACATAGCATCAAATTTACCATTTTAAAGTGTGCGATTCAGTAGCATTGAGTGCTTTAAGAGTGTTGTGCCACCGTCACCACTATCTGCTTCCAAAACCTTTCCATCATCCCAAAGGGAAATCTTGGACTCATAAACAAGTCACTCCCCATTTTCTCCTGCTCCAGCCCCTGGCAACCACTCATCTGCCTTCTGTGCCTATGGATTAGAAGATGTCTCTTCTAGACTTTTCATAGAAATGGAATCCTACCATATTTGTCTTTCTGTGTCTGACTTCCTTCACTTAGCATCACATTTACAAGTTCATCCACATGTAGCATGTTTCAGTGCGCCATTCTTTTTTCCTGGCTGAATAATATTCCACTGCGTGGATATGTATATATGTGTGTGTGTGTGTGTATCTCACATTTTGTTAACTCATTCACTTATCAGTTGATGGACGTTAGAGTTGTTTCCATCTGTTGGCTATTGTGAATCATGTTGCTGTGAACACACATGTACAAGTTTTGTATAGATATTTGTTTTCCTTCCTCTTGGGTGTATACCTAGGAGTGAAGTTGCTGGATCATACGGTAATTCTATGTTCAGGTTTTTGAGAAATCGCTGAACTGTTTTCCATAGTGGCTGCACCATTCTACATTCCCACCAACAATCACAAGCGTTCTGATTTCTCCACATCCTCGCCAACACGTCATTCTCCACTTGTTGATTATAGCCACGCTAGTGGGTGTGAAGGGAGTAAAAATGTGGTTTTCAAACAAAGCTAAAAAGTGATTTTTTTTGCTCAAGCGTTGATCCCTCCACCTTGACACTCTGTGAGCTCAACAGCAGACTCAAGCTCTAGACGAGGACGGACTGTGGCCAAGGATTTCCCCTCGCTGGGCTTAGTTTCCCCCATCACGGGACCTGGTTGGTTTGGATTAGTGTTTCCCACGTGACCTGTGTGTTAACAGCAGGGAAAAGAGGCCTGAGACGTGTTGCCATTAGAATGGAGCCGTGCAGATCCTCTCCTGGGTACCAGAGGAAGAAAAGATGAGTCATTTGGGTGGACCTGCCTCCACCTGGAGTTTTTCTTCTTATACATGGAATCTGGTACACATTTGGGAAGGATCTGTCCCCATTGATCAATTTAGCTCTTCAGTGCTGTCATGTTAGTGTCTCAAGCTGAGCCCCCAGCCCTCCTGGCCACCAACAAGCTCTTGAGCCAGATCAGAAATAAGGGAAGTCCCTTCCTGCTTGCATTCTAGCCTTCTCCAGCCACTGCCCACTGCCCTCACAAACCCCTGTGGCCATGCAGAATGCTCCAGGGCTCCTCTGACTCTATTGCAACCGCTTGTCCATTTCTCACTGCTCTGCTTTTGCTCGTGCTCTATGTACCCTCTGCCCAGAACACCATTCCCCACTTTCTTCATCCAACCTGCTTCTACAGATCTGTGAAAGCTCAGTTCAGCACCACTTCCTCCAGGAAGTCTTCTCTGATGCCCCACCTGGATCTAGGAATCCTTTCCCTGGCTCCAGGGGCCCCTCTGTCATGCCACTCTTTACTCTGTTTTGAGCACCTTCTATTTAACCAGGCTCCTCCACTGGGCTGTGAGTTCTTTGAGCAGGAACTGTGGGGTTCATCTTGGGGTCCCTAGTACTCATCCAGGCTGTGTCTGGGATTAGAGTGCCCACAAGGGATGGTGGTGTCTGCACTGAATTTTCCTCTGGGATCCAGCCTTCCCCAACTCGTGCAGTCTTGATGGACAGGCGATCATGGTACCTGAGGCATTTGGCCATGAGGTGGGCAAGTGGCCCAAGCTGGGCCAATCAGATGTCCTCTCCTGAGAATTTCAGGCATGACAGAGTGACTCAAGGAGGGATAAGAGCTGATACCAAGTTGTTCTGACTTCTCCTTACTTCCTGGTACCTAGAAGCCCAGAGTTTCCCCAGGTCCTGTCTTTGTGAGGCCTAGTGGTTCAGGGTCTCCTGACCTCTGTGAACTACCCCAGATCTTGGAAATAAAAGTCTTTTACTGCATAAAGTTTCGCCAGGACCCATTTCTGTTGCTTACCTCCAAAGAACTCTGGCAGATACAATACATCCATCTTTTTTAAATAGATGTGTGAATGGGTGAACGAATGAGCCCCGTCTTGAGGGCAGAGACAGCCAATCAGTTGGGAAGGGTGGGAGGAAGAGAAGGCACTGGCAGCAGAGAGATCACCACCAAGAAAGATCGCCAGGAATCCACATGTTGGCTGGAATGCTGAAGCAAAGGGGGTGGGCGGAGTCCTGACTTCAAAACTGAGCCTGAAACTCAACGTCGGGCAAAGCATGAAGTGGAAAGCCTGCTTCATCCGTCCTCTACCGGGCAGGGGCTTCACAGAGCTGCTGGGGGACACGCGACGAGAGCATCACCTCTAGAAGGTGTACATCCCAGAACACTCTCTGTCATCTTGGCTTCCTTTACTTTGTGTTCATTGTGGTTTGATGTAAAACAGAGAGATGATGCCCGAACATACACAGCAGCTTCAGGTGGTGGGACTGGGGACAGGAGTGAGCTGGGAATGAGGCTGTGGACAATGCCCCTCTCCCCAGTGTTTTGATGGAGAACTTGGTGTGCAGGACGGCGCCTCGCGGCAAGCTGAGGAACCAAGGCCCGATTCAGCCAACAGCACGCTGCGGCAGAGTTGTCTCACTTGGATAAAAATTGACAGTCTCTCCCTTAAGCTTTTCAAAAGGTGGGCTCCAGATGGACTAAAGCCTTAGACGTGAATGTTACAATAACAAAGCCAGTCAAAGAACGCGTAAGAAGGTATCTGTGTGCCTAAAAATGATTCGACTCCAAAAGACCCTAAAGTGCCAGACAGAAGGGAGAAAAAACTGATGGATCCGCCAGCACCAAAATTAAGGATTCCTGCTCACAAAGGAGGCCACAGGCAAAGGCGGCACACAGGGCGCACGGCACAGATGCGACTGACGAGCGGTTACAATTTAGAACATCCTGGAACTCTCACAGAACAGTAAGAAAAGGACAGAGGTCTGAGAGAAAAATACACAACGGTGGGGCGGAAGACAGGCCTAAATGCCTAATGAGAGATGTTCAAACTCATTAGTAAAGAGAAGCACGCGTTTAGACTTGTTATGGGCCCGTAGAAAGGCCCGGTACTAAGTGGTCGGGCTAATGTTGGCGGGAATGTGTCACAGAGCAGGGCACCCTCATGCGCTGTGAGTGGGACAGGCTGGCCCAGGTCCCTGAGCCCCCACTCTGGGGTATCGAAGCAGGATGCCAGGCAGCTATCATAGGTCTCTCCAGACAGGACACAGATGCCCAAGTGGCACTGGCCACAGAAACAGGGGGACAGGGGACAACCTGGCATCTGCCCTTCACTAGGGAACGTGTGTGACGGTCAAGGTTGGGGCTCCAGGCATGTGACGCCATGGGGTCACGTGGTAAGCAAGGAGCGCAACAGCGACGATCAGAGGTCACAAAGCAGGGCCGGCATTTGTCGGTCCAACCCCTATGTGGCCGCTTTCTAGCTGTCTGAACGAGGACAAGCGAACTCCCTGAGCCTCTGTCTCCTCTGGCGGATTAAGGGATTAGCTGAGTCCTGGAGCGGCAGGACCCCCAGGGCCGGGTCCACAGTAGGTGCTCAGTAAACAGTAATCATCAGCGTTTGCAAACGTGACATCCGCAGCAAGGCAAGGCTCTCGCACACGAAGCTGCTTGCCCTCACTCCTTGGGCTCTCCTGCTACCCAGCCAATGTCCCTGCAACCTTGTGGGCACCGAGTTCTTTATTTAGGCTCCTGATGTAGGCTCCAGTCTCTCTCGGGACTGCTCCCCAAGCTCTGTCCTGCCCCAGGAAATGCAGCCGGGCTGATCCTGAGGCCAGAGTGGCCCTCTGCATCGGCTGTTCCTTCCTGCCCACCCCGCCCCCCGTTGGGGCCCTGATTAGCCTGGGTATTGGATGACCCCTGTTCTTCTTTTCTGCCCCGCAAGGGTTAATCAGCCTTCCTGCTGGGCGGCTGGGAGACTCGGAAGGAGGCTGCAGGGCGGCCTGGCGGCAGGAGGCTTTCATTACTTTGATGGGATACATGTGCTCGGCTTTATCTCCGGCCCTTTCTCCGTAATTCAGCGCTTGAACGTCTCAGCTGTCGGCCGATCTGCAGACAATTGCTCGGGGTAATACTATCCGGAAAAAGCTGATAAAACGCAGATGTGACGAGGCCTCTGAAATTTGCGGTTTGCTAAGTGGTTTGCTGCGATGCTTGCCCCTGGCCGGGCGGCTTCCCCGCGAGGTTGGGAATGGAGGGGGTGGGAGTCGCCTTTTTTTCAGTGAAAGGTTGAAGAGAGGAAGTGACTGTAGAATTTATTTTCTATAATTAGGAAGATGGGCAAATAGAAAGTGGAGGGTGATGTGACCATCCCTCAGGACTCACGTGTTCACGGGCCCCTCTGGTTCCATCCTAACCGGCCTGTGGCGGACCTCCAGGAGTTGGGTCACCCAGGCTTCCTCTGTGCAGCTTGGAGTGGGCGTCGTGCAGGGGGCCCTGGCAGGAAGTCTGTGTGACCTTGTGCAAGTCACCTGACCTCTTGTTCAGCCGACTCAACCGAAAGACCAAATCACTAACAACCTCAGTTACTTACCACATGTGATGCACATGGCAGACTGTCAAGCACACAGTAGGTGTTCAACGAATGATGCGGCGGTTCCTTCACTAGCTTACGTTCCCAGATGACCCCAGAGAGTAAAAGCGATAGGATTCTGACATGAAGAGACTGGATCCCAGTTGGGTGGTAGGTGAGGGCCCGGGCTGTTTGTCTTCAAAATCATGACTATCCAGGCCAGAGTCAAAAGGCTGGACCCCCTTGTGTGAAACAACAGTCACCAGGGTCTTCCTGGGCCAAAGGAAGGGGTAGAGCAGTGGCCTCAACCGTACCGTGTGCCCAAACCACCGCAATCATGGCAGAGTGCAGAGTCCCATTCCGGAGGTCTGGGGGGCCCGAGAAACTGCATTTCTCACAAGGTCCTATCGATGCTGAGGCCACTGGTCCCTGGACCGCACTGTGGGTAGCAACAGGCGGGAGGGCCCCAGAGGCAGAGCCGGGCTGAGGGGTGACCTCCTCGCCACATCTCTTACGATGCACCTTCCTTCACCGGCCGAGAGCTTTATTTTCAGACAGTGGAGGTATCCACATGAAAGCATCCCAAATACAGCATATTTCTTTATGTCCTTCCCAAATTGCATTGATGACAAAGGAAAAAGGACACAAATTGATACCATCATGTGCTACCCTTGAGGTCACGTAACGTGGTTCTCCAAACAGCCGATGGGTCTGACTCATGGCAGTAAATACTGCTGTGCTATCCATGTGCTAGCATCTTCCCACAGGTCAGTAATTCCACAAAGGGAGCCTGTGGAAAGGTGGTCGCTGCTTCAGGATACCCGTTGGCTCTCTTTTATGCTTATGCTAAGGTGAGAACAGCCAGCACACATCAGGCCCCTTCCCCTTATGCTACCTCTTGTCCTAGCCCCGAGCGGTGAGTTGATTACACCCATTTTCAGATGAGAGAAACTGAGGCCCAAGAAGGTTGAGTCGTTTGCTCTCTCTCAGCTGATAGGAGCAGAGCTGGGATTCAAACCCAAGTGTGTTTAGGAGTTTCCGGCTACAAATTTGCACACTTGCATCTGTCCCACGCTGCCTCTGGACAAACACCCCCCCACACACCCCCCTCCAGGTCGGTGGGCAGACGCTTCAGCCAGCTCCAAAAGTGAGGGCCGGGCCTGGGTTTTTCCCTGCAATTAGAGGGCCCGTTTGCAGTTCCCACCTTTCAAAGAGAGAGGGCGTCTCTCCCCCTGCCTGGTGTGGGCAGAGCTGGTAGCAATTTTCCCACAATGTGTAAATTAGTCAATCTCTGAGTCTGTAAACGGGGGCCTTTGAAGGGGCCTTAATGAAGCACTCCATTAGGGCTTAATGACGGCCGCCTCAAGCATTACTGGACCGAGTGCCTTTTGATGTCTTGGGGCCACGGGTTGGAGGCTCAACTTATCTCAGTGCCCCGGCAGCCTTAAAAAAAAAAGGCAAAAAGCGCCCTTAGAGAAGTTGAAAAATTTTTAATGAAAAAAGTTAGTCCTGGCCTGACTGGTGTTGACACTTCAAAGCCAGTGCGCCCTAAATTGCTGTAGACTGCTTAATTCAAAAGTGCTCCCTCGCTGGTGACAGCCCAATGGTGACAAAATACAATTGGCAACAGGAGACGGGCAAGATCAAAGGCTGGCTATTGTAATAGTTTTGTTCCATGAAGAATTGCTTATTGTCAGGAGTTTTTCAGCCTTTTTTTTTTTCTCTTCTTTTCTTCCTTTCCTTTTTTTTTTTTTTTTTTTTTGATTTTCTCCTTTTGGCTCCAGCGCCATCTCTGTATCCTCTGGTTCAAAATCCGCTTACATAAATACTTGTAATTACATCCTTCTGATAATACATTTCAGTTTGCAGAGGCCGCGGCTGCCTGTCCGTCTCTCTTGAGGTTCGTGGAGCCGTGTGGTTGGTTGGACTGTAAAAACCATTTCTGTGTTTTTGTTAGAAAAGATCCTATGAGGCACCGGAGGGTAAATTAGAGCTGGGATCTGCTTGTCGTCCTGGGGACTATTTTAGGATTTAGTTCAGATTAAACGGCTGCCGGCCCGGGCCCTGGCGGAGCAGAGGGGTAGCATCAGAGGACCCGGCTCTGAAGTCCCTCTTGTTGACTATGCTGGTTTCTCCTAATCTCAGTTTCCCCAACAGCAACCCTGGGGCTCATCGACTCACAACCCCCCCTCCCTCCCCCCCATTATTTATGGAGCTCTGACTTACAAAAATACTTGCCTTGTAGGGCTGTTGAAAAGACTAGGAGAAAGTGAGGATAAAAGCACTTTGTAACCTGGAAACTCCCTCCTCCTCCCCCTTCTTGGTTTTGGAGGGTGTGTGTTCAGTCTCTTCAGTTTACCTGCTTCTTAGACCCCAAACACTGCCTAGGAACACAGAACCTAGAATGAGATATTCTGGTGAGCTGGAGGGGGTGTAGGTGAGGGAACTCAGGCCTGGGCTTGTGTCCTCACTGCTCTTCTCAGCAGTGTGACTGAATTGGGTCACTTTACTCCCCGCAAACCTCAGTTTCCTTCTCTGTAAAACGGGACTCATCATCCCCGCGCTACCAAGTCTCATGGCTTTTCCTGAGCTGACCCAAGGTTCATTTAAGCAAAAGGACGCAAAAGCACTTTGTAAATGGCCAGAATGCCATAAACATCACAAAGTCAGTTCGAGTTATTTTCCGATAGACATAAGCTGGAGGAGGCTGTTCTGAGCTGGGTCGAGGCTGAGGATGACTGGGGACCGTCAGGAAGCAGGAATGCTCCAGTTCCTTTTATTGCTTCAAATATTAGTCACCAGGAAGCCGCCCCATGAAACATACAAGCCTCGCGTATCATTTCCTCATCTTGAATTCATTAAGAAGACCGGTATGGGGACAATTAGAGGAACCTTAGGCTGATGACATCTCCTTGTGATGGAATTTGCTTCTGCATCCACTCTGCCTCCCTTGCAATGCCCCAGATCCTGGCCGATTTGGTTTTTTGCAAACAAAGTGTCTCAGATATACTGTAGGACTGGGTTAGTGATTCTCCAGACATTTGGGGGCACACACAGCCCTGAGAGGTGATGGCTTGTGGGTCAGGTTGATGTCTGTCTGTTTACATGGACTGCCTCTCTTGCTTTTCTACTTTCCTTCAACCTAACTTCTCCGGCCATTCGCCACCCTCGCCGCCGTTGTGTCTATCTGCCCTTTGTTTTGAAATTCCATGGGCACCAAGCATTCTAAATTCCCAAACTTGTTAAGCAAACATTCTAGGGTGGCACTGCTCTAAAGCCAACACTCTACGGGGCTCCACCCCTGCTTTCTGAGGGTGTCGTCCAAATGTCCACAGGCCGTGTGAGGCCCCCAGTGACTCTGAGACCTGTCCGTTCCCCATAATCACGCACAAGTATGCATAAACCCAGCTGAGCAATTATGAATAATTAAATCAATTAGAGACAGTCTAGCACCAGGGATTATGGCTGCTCAGAGTGTGGGCCTCTGTAATATTTTAACAGTAAATGCAAAAGCCCCAGAAAGGACTGGCGGGAAGAGGGGAACAAAAGCAGGTCCAAATGCCAAGTCATGTTGCTTGGTGACCCTCCTCCGTGGAATCGGCGGCCTTCCCAAGGAAAACAATGGCAATGAAATGCCAATAAAATATTTGGGGGGGCAAGTATGAAAGCTTCAAAATGAGTTAATTAAAAAAGGATAAAACATGAGTCTCCAAAAGTATGTTGAGTAAATTTAGTGCTTGAAATTTGACAGAAGGAAAAGGTATTCAAACACGAAGCAGAACTTTTTAAAGTGGCAGGGCTGGGCAACTGGTCGTTTTTCTTCCAAACCAGCCTCCCTCCATCCATGCGTGGAATGAAGCTCAGGGGAGGCCTGGAAGGCGTTGACAGCAGTGGTTCCACAGACCAGCCAGGGCACCTCTTTTAAGGCCCTCGGGAGTGGGGACTTAGAAACTTGTTTTGGGCCTGGGCGGTGTACAAGGTGCGCAAATTCCGAAAGGAGCAAAGTTAAAGCGCGAGGTCTTGACTCCACTCAGGCTAGCTTAGCACAGTTAGCCCACCATAGATCCCAACAAGTGAGAGGCTGAGAGAATCCACACTGTTGTGACTCAGTTCCCCAGAAAGTGGCCAACCGGTCCAGATGCAGGGAGCGAGCCCAGAATTAAGGACCCATCCTAAAACATCTTCTTGTGGAGATGGGATTCTTCTCGGCAGCCCAGGTGGTTTGAGAGCCGCCAGCAGAGGTACCAGCTTCCCCAGTTCCGTTGCCTCAATGGCCTGGACACGCTCGGGATCTCACTGGTTAATTGTGGACAGTTCGGGGATAATTAGGGCTACGATGGATATGACGAAATCAACAGGAACATCATCTCTTTTCTGTCTTCCCAGAGTCTAAGGCAAGAGCATAAATATGGCCTCCTTTGGGCCGGCAGAGGGATCTGAACTGAGCCCTGCCAGCAACAAAGGACGAATGTGCCTTTTGAGTGACGGTCTTTCCAGGTTTGCTGACGAGGGCATATATGTTATGCAGAAAAAGAGTAGGAATACCAAGGGTCATCTCCAACAGCCAAATCCAGCTGTCTGCCTACAAGTGTGTGCAAAAGCACTGCCTCCCATCCTCCCTTCCTCCAAGGTACCAGTTAACAGTTTGTGTTGGTCGTCCACTCCTACGATGATCTTCAAGACTGCATTGTAGACGAGGCTACCGAGCTCAGAGAGGTCCAGGAACCTCCTCAGGTCTCTGCATAGCAAGGGGCAGGCCGAGATTCAATCCAGATTTTTCTGACTGGAAAGCCCACGCTCGCAGTTTCTGCCTTCTGCGGCTTCCCTGTGCAAGCGCGATGAATATTGTGCCAACAGCCAGGGGAACAAAGATACTCCAATGACCTGCTTCCCCAAAATGGATGAGTGCGGGGTCCTCACCTGTAATCTGCAGGATTGCTGCAAGGCTTAGCAATCATATCCCTGTGCGAACCTGATTTCCTCCAAATCCCAGTGATCTGGCTTCCCCGGGGCTTGATCCTTTGAGGAGCAGGGGACTGGCACCATCATCAGCCCCCACAGGTCCCTAGCTCCCCACCCTCACCTTCAGCTCAGGCAGTCTGCTGAGATTCCGGCCCTAGTGGCCTCCGAAGGGACCCCAGCACTTTTGAGAGCCTTCGGGGACATCTCAGGAGCGCGTCGTCTTTCTCCAGTCTCTGCTAAAGCTCATCCCCCCCCCCCATCTACGTGGCATCTGTGTCCACAGTCTGATTCCAGCTCATTCAACAAATGTCACCAGCGAAGCCCTGCGTTCTCAGGGTGCCCACACAGAGGGTGCTCTGTGGTAAGCTTCAGAGCTGGGGGAACGACACCCTTGCTCCTGCTGCGGGACACACTGTTAGAGGGTCCCCTGCCCCGGACTCCACGGGCACAGGGTGGAGCACTGCCGGTTTCCTTTCTAGAAGTTGTCGTCTCTAGGGAACCACGTGGGGGTCTGTCCAGGGGATAGATTTGAGTGAGGCTGCGGTCAGAATCCTGCGTCACTCTCTTCTAGGGACCTGGGCTTTGTCACTAGGTAATTTTCTTCCAACTGCCGTACCTGCCTAAGGAAATATCGGATCCTAGAATGTGTTCATCCTCAGCAGGCTCCTGACCTGCCCAGGCACCAAGCCCAGGACCTTCCTCAACCATCAGCCAGATGAGCCCAGAGAGGTTCGCTTATCGGCAGTGGATGCTCTGTGGGTCCGCGCTGGGATCCCTCTGCACACGCATGATGCTTCAGAGGATGCCCTTGGTTCACGAAAAGCGTAAACTAAGAATACCCTTATTGGTATAAAGAAGAGCAGAGGTGTGCTGTCAGCTTGAATCTGGTGTAGGATGAGCAGATGGGCGTCATCCCGTTGAACCTTTCATGACGATAAGATCAAAGCGCCCTTTGGGGTCTAAGGGTGGAAGCATGTTTCCCATTTCGTTATGCGAGTCCTCGTGAAAGCCCTGGGGGCGGGTCCTTGAACCCCGGGAAGATTCTCTGCCACATTTTCATGGTCACCAGGAGAACGAGAGGGGCAGGCAGGAGACCCTGAGCTGGCAAACTTCTCCAAGTGACCTCTGCCCCTGCTGGAGAGGAGGCATCTCCTCCTGTCAGGACAGTGCAATCCCACCTCGAGTCTTGTTCAGCCCTTCTCAACCACCAGCAGCCTTGTTATCAACTAACTGCGCAGGAAACTTGGTGGGACTGGGGCATAGATGATGGGCATGGGCGGTCAGAGGGACGAAAACCCAAATCTTTTTTATTTGCAGTTTTGTCCAGGGCCCACCCTGCACCAACCCCGCACCCTGGTATCCATCCCATCCTGTGGCTGTGACGAGGTGTTAGTTCCAATCCTGGCTGTGGACAACCGGCCCAGGGGACGGCAACCAGGTGGGAACCTGAGCCCCGCCCCTTAGAGCTTGTTGGCCAGTCAGGTCACTGTTCCAAGCCTCAGATTCCCCATCCAGGAAAATGGGACAACCCTAAGGCAGGCCTGGCTGTCGCACGAGAACGAAGAGAGGGAAGAAATGAGACTATGGGTGAAGAGGGACTTGCAAACTGTAAAGTGCACGTACTTTAAAGGCAACACTATTTCATCAGGAATTCTGTGGAATCAGAGAATTTAAGGCAACATATCTTTATTTGGTTCCCCCGACATGGTCGTGAGGAGTGAGCAGATCCTGAGTGCGTATTCTTCCAAATATTGTCAGTTTCCAGCTGCGCTTCACCCCGCAGGGGCAGCAAAGGAGGAAGCCCGGTGGGCAGAGCGCGGGATCCACCAGCTCAGCTCTGCTGTCTTTTCTGCTTTAAAAATGGGTGAGATTTCCATACAGAAAGATTCTAGCCCTGGACGGAAAGCCACAAAGTGCGTCGGCAGACTTGTCAGGGAGACAGACCCCCATAAATAACCCCAGGCAGGACCCCAGAGGAAGAAGCCAAGCTCTTTGCTGAGTAAAAAGGGAAAAACAAATCCCACTTTCCCAGGGTATGACAATGCCACACTGGCCTCCTGAGATTCCTGGGAGAGCGAGGCTCCGGGAACAAAAGTGCTCCTGGCGTTTGATTTGCTGGAATCCCTCCAAGCTCTCAGCTCTCCTGGCTCTAGCCTCCCTGGGTGAGCTTGATTAAGTCGTTTCCCCTCTCTGAGCCTCAGTTTCCCCATCTGCATCATCGGGGGTGAACTGGATGGTTTGAGGCCACCCTGTGAGTTCTGCCACCCCAATCCTCCATTCACCAAGGCCCTCTTCCTGCCATGCCCCTGTCACCCTCTCTGAGCCCTGCCTCTGCCCCGGGGGCTTCCAGAACCCCACCTCTGGCCAAAGCCCCTACAACTCCAGACTTCCCCTCCTCCCCCGCCATTTCCCTACAAGGCCACCGCAGAAAGCAGCAAGGCGGACAGAAAGCAAGGATGTTTTAATTTACTCGATTAAGTCACCATGTGGACAGAGGCTCACGAAGGAATCTGCTCTACAGAACTTTTCGTTTAATAGAATTAGTTGAAACCAGATCAGCCAGCCCCCATTCCTGCAGGCCATCTGCCCAGACGGGGAAACGGCTTCCCTAAATAGAACCCCATGCTGCCGGGAGCCTCCTCTAAATGGCCGGCAGGGAGCTGCCCCCTGCACCCGCCTGTCTGTTCAAATGGGTTCAAAGTCCTTCCCTTTGGGGCCAGCTGGGCTGGCAGAGCTCAAGTCCACTTTCAGCTAAGACTTGGGAGCTATAATCAGATTCACATTCAGCTCCACCTGCAGGGAACTCCTGCCAAAATCGGGGACTGTGCGAAGGCGATGCCAACATAGAGACTTTTAATTCAGAAAAGAAGTCTTGTCAAGTCATTTGCCTGGACTCTTCAGAAAATTAGATAAACTAACATTTACTCAGCATTTTAGAGTCTCCCAAGAAGTTTCCCACGTGTTTTATTTAATCCTTGTGACAAACCTGCAGGAAGGCTCGTCATGATCCTTTTGTAGACGAGGGTGAGAGAGGTTTAGTAACTTTCCCAAGGCCACACAGCTAGGAGCAAGGACCTGGGGACCTCTAGGACAGCAGTAACAGCATATGCCAAGTAGGCTGTTCTGAGACTGAAGTGAAGTGTGTAATTGCAGTGCCTCGCACATGGTACTTTTCTGCCCTTCTGCGTGCATGAGTCCAGAGCTGCTGGTTCAAATCCCACCCCTGCCCAAATTAGTTATATGACTTTGGGGAAGCCATCTAACCTCTCTGGATCTCAGTATTTTCATCTGTGGAATGGGAGAGGGCAGTGAACCCTCTCTCTCGGGGTCGAATGAGTTGATGGATGGGAAACTGTCTGGCACACGGTTAGGCATCTATAGCCCAGGCTGGGAATCCCAGGTGCCAACCTAAATCCTATACGTGGCCCCGCCCTTATAACTCAGAAATAAGGCTGCCAGTGCAGAGACACTCAGGGAGGAGGACGTGCTGTTTAGAGCAGGGGTCAGCAAAGTCTGGCCCTTGGGCCAAATCCAACCCATCTGCTTTTGTAAATAAAGTTTCATTGGAACACAGGGACACCCACTGGTTTACATATTGTCAATGCCTGTTGTGACAGAAACCACAAGGCCCTCCAAGCCTAAAATAGTCACTCTCTGGCCCTTTACAGAATAAGTTTGCCAACACCTGATTTAGAGTAAGAGGGTCATACAGTCTCCCCCGCCCCGCCCCACACACCCCAAAGAGGCTGAGCGCTTGTGGGCGAGGAGAGACGAAGCTGCTTAGGGACACTGTATCCTAATTGTTAATGAGCTTATTTAACCTCTCAGGGTCCCACTCCCTGATCCGAGCGAACGGTTTGCGTCTTAAGTGTTTTGATGGAGCATTCGTGTTTAAAAAAGAAATTATAAATGTGCCCTGATTAGTCGGCCTTGAGGAGTTTAAAAGAAAGGAGCTGGGGTAGCAATAAACTGTCTTGTTGTCAACGGCAGCCTTAAAAGTCTGGGACTTCCACCCCGGGGAGTGGGTGCTGTATGGAATTGATACACACGGAGATTTATAAGGTCAAGTTTTATGAGCCTACAGATTCTCGTGGTGTGTTACCACATCCTTATTACAAGCTCATGCTGCTGTCCAGTTAAACCAACGGAGCTAATATATTACTCCCGCCTGCCTTGGGCCTCAGACGCGAAGGAAAGAGTGCAAATAAAACACCACCTTTGGGAATCGATCGCGTCCTGTTTCTTTCCGCACAACTGACTTTGGTGGTTTCTCGCCTCTCCCTAAACCCACAAACTGCCAAGGGGCTGTTTGGTTTGTGCCCCCAGAACAACGTCTTGGGGGTGGCCCTGGTGGGGCACTTCTCCAGCTGACCCCGGTGACGCCTCTCCAACGGGAGGGGACGGCTGCAGGGACACTGCGCAGCGCAGAAGGGATGTCTCTTCGCTGCTGTCGTGCTAACAGGACCGTAAATTAAGGCTGGGTTGTTTGTCTTTGGGCTGTTTGAATGGGAAGGGGGAGGCAGCCTGAACTAGGACACACCCAGGCTGGTGTGGGCAGCTGTCCCCTTGGCTCCGGGCCTCTCGAGCCTTGCACTGGGGAGGCCTGGAAGCCGGGGTCCGGGCCAGCTTCAGGGAGCAGAGGCAGGGACTGCTTCAGGCGGGGCAGCAGGGATCCAGGCCCCATCTCTACCACCAGAGCGACGCGTGGAAGTGATCTCCAATCCTTCCCTGTTACAGATAACACCGGGATGACTTCTTTTTTCAATGAATGAACTGATGTACACACACACACACACACACACACCCCACACACACACACACACACACCTGGTTCTGAAGCCAAAGCACATGCTGACAACTTCCTGAGATGACCCCCTGGGAGACTGTAGTGATGCCCACAGCATGAGGTCTTGCTGTTCCCTCCATTCTGCCCTGGCCACACCGCACGGCCCCCCAACCCCGGCGCTGTCAGAACCTAGGTCCAGAAAAACCCGAGGCTCTGGATCCACGCCGGTGGGCAATGGCAGACGAGTGCTGGCCAGAGGGTCAGCCTCGCCGAGTTCCTGCCCCCTCTGCTCCCGCCCACCTCATGACCATAGGCCAGTCCCAGCCCTTCTCCGGGGCTCATGGCCGATTTCTGCTTCCCTAAAAAAAAGGTTCATTTCTAGAAAGAAATTTGACCATCGGTACAAAGAGTCTTAGATAATTTTGATTCAGGAATTCTACTTCTAGGAATCTATCTTATGGAAAGAATTACATATTTGTATAAAGATTAGGGATAAAAGTATCCATGCCGGTGTTATTGATGTGAGAAGATTGGAAATAACATAAACGTCCAAACCTAGGGGACTGGCTAAAGAAACGTAGGGTCATCTAGTCAATGGAATGCTAAGCAGTCATTAAATATTTATCTTTGTAATAAATTTGTAATGACATGAGAAGAGCGGGCTGTAATGCTCATGGGTAAAGCAGGATACCAGGGGGGCCTCAACCCTGGTCCCCACAAAGCTGGGGAGGATGAGGGTGCTGGGGGCTAACTCCCAGAAACTAAGGCTCCTCCCACTTCCCCATCAGGGCCATGAGGGCAGCTTCAGGCCCACCCAGAGACTGAGTCCAGTCTCGCCCCCATCGTGTCAGGCATGACTTTGGACCACCCTCCATGGACTATGTGAAGGCAGCGAAGCCAGCGGGCGCCCAGGGCCCCCAAAGCACCTTCACAGACCTGCTGTCAGTCATAGAGGAGATGGGCAAAGCCAGAGCGCCTTGGAGCACCTGAAGAGAGGTATCATCCACGCACAGGTCCTCATTCTACAGACAGCTGAGGCACAGAGAGGTCATGTGACTTGCCCAAGGTCACACAGCAAGTAGGTGCTGCCTGGATGTGAACCCAGGCAGGTCCACCTCTCCGAGCCCAGGGCCCATTCACAGTGAAGTCCCCCACTCTGAGCCCACTGCTGGGCAATTAGCACATAACACCCCCTTGGGCTCGCTGTATTTATTGTTGACCTTCGACTCAGCACAGGATGAGGTTAAGTAGGGTTAGGGAAGGCTGGAGAAGCAGGGTGTCAGGGTGGAGGCAGGGAACTAACAGGTGTGCAACCTTCCCACATGTCAGGTACAGGGCTAGACACTAGGTCCGTGATAGAAAGAACATGTGGCACTAGCTGCTTCCCACCTAGGACCTCATTAAAGTCTCACTGCCTCCTACCCACTGGTACTATTATTATCCCCACTTACAGGTGGAGATACTGAGGGTACATTCCTTGCCCAAGGTTACAGACTAGCAGGTGGCAGAACCGAGACTCAAACCGAGGCAGACAGGCTCCTGAGCCCGCTGAAACTCTCCCATCTAGTCCCACAGCAAGGGAGCCCTGAGATTTACTCTCCTTCTGCCTTAGATCCCACTGGATCTGCCGCAGCAAAAGACTAATCCTAAATCTTAAAGACACAGTCTGTCACAGGCCTGGTGGCTCTCCAAGCAGCCCTTTCACACTGTGACTTGGGGACTCGGTCAGCTTCCAGCCTGCCTCTCTGCGTCGTCAACTCTGAGTGTCCAGCGCGCTGAGCTGAGGAAGAGGAGAGCATCAACCGGAGAAAGGTCACGCCTGGGGAAGGGGCGTGGCTGGGGGTGTGGCCACCATGCACTTCTGCTCCGCTGGCCAGTACCAGTCACGTGGCCCTGAGACTGTTGTGGGCTGGGAAGAGAGGGCTGGGTGAACTCTCCAGGAAGGGGAGATGGGGTGTTGGTAATGACTTTCACGGTCCACCTTTCTGGACACCAAGTATTCTGTAAATGCCTCATCTCAGAGAGCACACTCCCCATCCCCCCAAGAGAGAGACCCCTCCCCACCTCAAACCTCACAGGCCCAACTGTTTCTGTCTGCCTGGGGTCAGGGGGCTGACATTCCCACCACCTAGAAGGCTCTAGAGACCCATAGGCCCCCCTGACCTATTCCCTCCTCCTTGGTGGTTCAGAAAGTTGCTGACTTTGAAGCAATGGGCCGGAAGCCGAGCTCCAGCTCGGGTGACCCCAGGGTGACCCCCAGGCAGGGCGGGCTCTGCATCTGGGTGGTTATAACCCCCTCCCACCCCCTTACCTCTCTGTGCCCAGGTTGTCCTTCCCCCAGTTCAGACCTCCCCAGGCAAAGGCGGGGCAGGCCTGATTTCCCAGTCCCACTGAGCTAAGCCCGTGAGGCTCCCCTTTCTGAAAATCTATGGGAAAAATTTCTTCTCAGTTATCTGTACCAGGAAGAGCAAAGCAGTCCCTGGGCCAATGTGTGTGTCTTACAGACCTGTGAATCTAGCACGTGATCGTGTTTACCTCTTTGCTTTGGCCACAAGGAAGCACAGTCACCCTTGCAGTTCAGCTGTGTAAATACACGCCACCTGTGGCACCCTCCACAGACCGAACTTAGCTTGACTCCACCTTACTTTCCTATTGCACCCAGATGCCCTCATTTTTTCCCCTTTCTTATGCACAAAATATATCTTAGTACAATGTCTCAAATCCTCTTTAATGTGAGGCAGAAGCCTAAAAATAAATACAATATAAAAAACTCCATTAAACCCTCCTGTCCTCACATTGTGCTTCCAGTCCCCTCCCCTCCCCCATTCCTAAAGATTGCTCTAACAAATATCTTAACGGTCAGCAATGAGCCAGGCATACGGAGGGATGGAGAAGGCAAAGAGCCATATTGCACGGCCACCACTATTGCCAGAGCCCACATGGTCATCCCGAGGGATTTCTTCATTTTTCCTCCTAGCCTTAAAATGACACTAAGCGCTCTGGAAGAATTCCAGGCACTGCCTAATTTTCCTCCTGCCCTTCCATTGTGTTCCAGCCTTATTAAGAGAAGATGATCATGTTTGATACCAAAAATGGCTCCGTCCCAGTGTTTCCCACGGCTCTGTCAGCACTGCCCTTCCCCAGGCAGCGTCAGAGGCTGGAGGGAACAGGGCGTGGGGCTCTTGGATGGCTTGTCCAGAGCTCAGCCGGGACTCCTGACCACATAGCCGTCATCACAGGGGGCGAGGAAGCAGAGCTCAGAGAAGTGGGAGTTCTCCGCACTGACCAACTCGGGAACATCTGAGAAACCCATCCTGGATGTGCCCAGGTGCTTCCTTCTCACTGAGAGTCATGAAGTTAGTACAGATTAGAGGAGCCATATCAGTCACCCTCCTGCCTACCAGGAAGGAGATCCACATGGAACTGGGCCAATTCCCACTTGAGGCGTGGACTTGATGACCCAAGGACAAGCAGGACCCCCTGAGAAACTAGAGCTTAGACCTGAACCCGTCTTACCCACTGAGTCACAGGCGGGGAAGCTGGAGCGTGGGGACCCACTCTTCTACAGGGTGGAAAGGTGCCAAGGGGCTTCCTTCTGGAGACAGGAAGGGCATGATGAATTCCCCCTGCCCCAGGACGGGCATCCTCAGAGAGCAAGGGCCACAGAGAGAGAGGAGGTGGAACCTGCTTCTTTTGCCTCTGAAAATCCCCAACATTAGTCTCAGGTCTGATGGGTATTGGGGGTGTGTGTGCAGCAGGCACGTGCAGCAGAGGAACTGCTAAGGGGTACTTGCCTATAAGGGGGGAGAGAAGAGAAACAACTCCTTCCCCATGACCCCCTGGGGCCCTGCAGGGTTGGTTGAACTTCCCTCCTCTGATGGGCCGGGGCGGGACTTGGGAAGGGGAGCGTGGTAGAGGGTTGCACCAATGGCCCTGATTTCCACCCCTTCCCATCTCCTTTGCCGCAGAGACTTTGCAGTTCCTTTCGCCGAAGGAACTGAGTCTACAGGCGCACCTCGCTTTATTGAGCTTCACAGATACTGAGTTTTTACAAGTAGAAGGTCTGTGGCAACCCTGCTCGGTGTCAGCGTATCAGCACCACTTTTCCAACAGGATTTGCTCACTTCCTTCCCCTGTGTCATGTTTTGGTAATTCTCGCAATATTTCAAACTCTCCACCAGCAAAAAGGTTACGACTTGTTGGAGGCTCAGGTGAAGCTTAGTATTTTTGAGCAATAAAGTATTTTTTTTATTAAGGTATGCACATTGTCTTTTTAGAGATAGCGCTATTGTACACGTAACAGACTACAGTAGTGTGTAAGCCTTTATATGCCCTGGGAAACCGAAACATGCAAGTGGCTCACTTTATTGTGATATTTGCTTTATTGCAGCGGTCTGGAACAAAGCCCGCAGTATCCCTGAGGTCTGCCTGTATGCTCCTACCCCTGAGATCGTCCACTGGGCGCGCTTTAGCCAGAAGGATGTGAGGGAATGTGACACATGCACAAACTCGAAGAGGGGAAGACGTGTTTCCCTTCTGATCTCGCTCCTCTGCCTTGGCTGTGAGAGCCTGCCGGGGCTGGCCTGCTGGAGTAGGACACAAGTTGGGCAGCCCAAATCCCCCCGATGGCTGTTCCAGCTGAGGCCACTCCAGATCAGCCCAACTGCCACTAGCTGCCAGAAATGAAAGAGACCCCCACTGAGCCCAGAAGAATCGCCCAGCTGAGCCCAGCCGGCATGCCCCACCCACTAATGGGAGAAAGAGATGCTTCCTTGTTAGAGGCACTGGGTGTGAAAGGGGTTGGTTAAGCTGCATTATTGTGGCAATAAATAACAGTCCCCTTCGCACGAGCTTGTCTGAGCTAGGAAGGACCCTACTAAGATCTCACCCAGTGATTTTAAACTGCTCTTTTTAGGACCATTTCAGACACATGTTTCATATTTCAATATTTTAATATAGTTGTTAACGGCTACAGAAAAGAAATTTTAAAATATCACAGACTCACATAGATGGAGACCAGATTTTAACACCCTGGAGGGTACCACAGATGTGTTATAACTTGGACTGCCAGGTTAACTAGATTTTGTTCAGACTTAAGAAAAAAGAGGGGGAAAAAATGACTCTCCTTCCCCTCTTTATGTAACTAATGAATTACCTGAGACCACTAGACAGATGTGTTACCATTTGCCACTATTTAGCTCTGTGAATGAGAATTCCTTTCAAAACTAGACTCCAGATATCAGAAATAAATTTACTTCAGAAGCAAAGAAAGCAAGTCTCTCAGACAGAACGCCTTCTTTTAAATGTTTGTGTTCAAAACGTCACTGGCTCTATAAGTAAACGTTACAGTGGATTAATGAAATGCCATTGATATTGTGTTATTTATCAGAACTCTGTATGAAGCGCGGGGCAGGAATGGCCAGCTCCATGAGAGCTCATTGGCTAGAAGGAGGGGGTGTGGCCTTCAGGTATATGCCGCTGTCCCAAAGCGGTGGCAGGTGGAGGCTGTGGCCAACTTCACTCCTCCTGGTTGTCTCCCCTGTGAAGGGAGATCTGAGCAGCTGTCCCTGGAGTGGTCACAACTTTGGGGGCACAATCCCATTCAGGACGAATCCCTTTGCTGTCTCCTGAGGGTGTGGCCATGAGACTGAAGTCTGGGAATCAAATTCAGAACGGACTGAGCAGGAGAGGAAATCAGACACCTAGAACGTCAGTGCTATGAAGAATTCAAGGCCTTAGTTTGCTCATTCATTTATTCATTCATCAGCCAACATTAAGAGAGGGCCTGTGTCAGGCACTGGGCTAGCACCAGGGATTCTAGTCTGGCCTGGTCTTTGTGGAGCCACACTCTAGCAGAGCAGAAGGGGAGTGCGGTGCAGTAGAAGGTCCAAGGTCACGGGCATTGCCAGGGCAGAGTTTGAAACCTGGTCTCCCTTCTCTTGGCTGTACGACCAGGAGCCGCTTGTTTAACTTTTCTGAGCCCTGATTTCCTTATGGGTAACAGGGATAAAATCACATCTAATACAATACCTGATGCTTCAGAGACACTCAAAAAATAGCAATTCTCTTCCTCCTTCCCTGCCAAGCTTGTTTGTTTGTTTGATTTTAGCTTGCAAATACCTGGTAAGTTATAAGTCATTTTTTAATGTATAACCCAACCCTACTCCAACTGCATCTCTGATTCTTACCCCTCCCTTTATCCATAAAGTAATAATCATGGCTCTGTTAGTTCCCTAGGGCTGCCGTATCTACACTAGGGTGGTTTAAAACAACTGAAATTTATCCTGTCAGTTCTGGTAGCTGAGAAATCATGGGGTCAGCAGGGCCATGCTTCCTCCAAAGTTTCCAGGGAAAAATCCTTGCCTCTTCCAGCTTCCGGTGGTTCCAGTGTTCCTTGGGGTGTGGCTGCATCACTCCAATCTCTGTCTCCGTCCTCACGTGGCCTTCTCCCTCTGTGTCTCTCTGTGTCTTCACGGGACCTTCATATAAGGACACCAGTCATTGGATTTAGGGCCCACCCTAATCAATGTGACCTCACCTTAACTACATCTACAAAAGCCCTCTTTCCAAATGAGGTCACATTCTGAGGCTCCCAGCAGACAGGAATTTTGAGGGGACACCATTCAACCCAGTTCAATGGCTTACAAGTATTAAGTGCCTCTGAAGCGTCAGCGCTGTGCTGAGAACTCAGCAGGTTTTAGCCATGTTTGCTGTGCAGAGCACTTAGAACAAAGCCTGGGACACGGGGGAGTATTCACGCTCTCATCACTACAATCCATCCTTACTACCAATGTACTACGAGGACTACGAGCATCCCGATGATTATAAGGTAAGGCTATTACCATCCCTAATTACAGATGAAGAAACTAAAGCACAGAGAGGTCAAATTAGTTGCCCAAGGCCACACAGCCCTTAGTGATGGAAGCAGCACTCAGGCTCATGCAATCTGGTACCAAATCCCCCCTTAACACCACTTGCACTGTCTCATAGGGCTGAGGTGGGAATCCTCCCCAAAGAGCTCCCTTGAGTCTATTGTAATTCTCTATTATCAGTTACAACTACTCTTCCATTTCAAAGATGAGAAAGTTGAGGTGCAGAAAAGCAAAGTGACCTGTGACTGTAGTGCTGTGACTCCTCCACCACTCAGTCTCCTACTGGTGCCCCCCATTTGTCCAACACAAGCCGAACGACAGCTTGTGCTCCCACCGACATTCCAGGCCCAGGACCTGGCCCAGGCTCTGTAACTGCAGCTGCTGAAATCTGTTTTGTGTTTAGTGAGGCAAATTATGCCAAGTACACCAACCCAGAGCCGTTTAAAATTCCTCTGGGCCTGAGGACAGCACTTGGGGAAAGCATTTGCTTTGCCATTTCCCTGCTGTGGTCCTTCAAGACCCCTGTGCACCCAGAACAGAACTGTGGCCCCAGGGAAGGGCCTGGGGCTACAGAGGAATGCCCTCGTCCTTCTTCCTTACTTTGCCCCTCCTCATTTCCTAAAGGCCTCTGGGAGAGTTTAGCCATAACGTGAACTCTAGACTTGGCCCTGATCTAACCCAGTTACAGCCAAGAAAAAAAGCTCCCCAGTCCTCATGTAAAACATTTTACACAGGCCTGCACTCCAGGTCCTTGATGACGAAGCCATGCTCCAGACCATCAAAGATAAGTTGTGGGCTCTCCCGGGGCGGTGACCTCCTATCAGATTTCAGGGCCACGGACAGAGCAGGTTCAAGAAGCCCCAAGTTTTCTCTTAGGACAGGAATCCTAGGGCCAGGAGGTAGGAATATGTGGAGAATTTCCAGAGACCCAGCTAGGGGGTTACAGACTCAAGGGCCCACCAGGGGTTTGGCAGGAAACATAAGTGAGCAAAGTGAGGTCAGCATGAGGCAGTAGGGAGTGGTGGGGACTGCGGTGGAGTGGAGGGCCAGGCCCGTCTCTGGGGCACCTGTTCTCAGCTCTCACTGAGAGTGGCTAGGCAGGATACAGGCCCATGCTCTCAGATCTTCTGAGTTGTCAAGAGAAGTTGAAAGTCTAGACCTTTTGGTGAAACTATTCATGTTTTCTAGACTTTTTCTTGAAATTCTTCAAGTTTTCAATGTTAGTGCCTCATTCAGATTTTTGGATAAACACCGCATGGTTTGATAAAACACGTCTGGGCTATTTTTACCGGTCTTGGAACGTCACTTTGAGACCAGTTGAGGAGACACTGATACCATGACTTCTCGTTGCCTTTGGGTGATCCTTGGTGAAGGAACGCAGCCAACATTGCACCCCATCCTCTCAGCCTTGGAGATGCTCAGGTATCTCCTTGTCCACATTCCCTCCCTTGCCGACTTCATCCCATCTCACGCTTTAAATACCAGCAGGTGGTCCCCAAACTGGTATTTCCAGGCTTTCCTTCTACTCTGAGGCCCAGGCTCAAATGTCCAGCTTCTGCTTGACACCTTTATTTGGACATCTAATAGCTCCCTCAAATTTAACATGTCCTTAACCGAACCACTGAGGGTCCCCATCTCCTCAAACCCATGATTCCTGTCATCTTCCCCAAGTCAGTACTAAGTGTATCCTAAGACTTCTGGCTGAGCCCAGCCTAACTCAGCCAACCTCCAGTCACCCTGCAGATACATGACGGCTACTTGAAGTCACAAAGTTTCTGGGGCAATTTGTTACACAGCAATAGCTGGCTAATATACTTCCTATGTGGTAGCATCTTTTCTTCCACCATAATCACTTTTCTTGCCCCCATGCTCAACTTTTGAGGGGCATATTGTTCAAATGAGCCAAAAACAAGGGCAGCACTGTTGACAAGCACACAGCGGTAGGGAACGGCTCATACTGAGAAGAAGCTGGAAGACCTCTGGGATCAACAGCATCTGAAATACACTCTCCTTTTGTTGACAATGTATGTGTGATTCTGACATCCTTTGGATTTTATTTGGAATGTAACTAGAGACTTTTCCCACTCATCATTTTATTTAGGAGAAATATTGAGTTAGTTATTTGAATGTAAATATATTTTTTTCTTATATAAACACCGACAAAAAGTAAAGTACTATAAGACACAGATTGTGTATAAAATTTGGGTATTAAAAAAAGAGAGACATCCTCCTGGGAGAACATTAGTGGGGTGGTGTTCTGGGGAGGGGAGCCTGTATTTCCTCAATTCTAAGACCAATGATAAGAGGTTTCACTGAATTAGTAACAGCTTTTCTTCTGAGGAAAAAAAACACACAAAACATTCCACGTACATTCAGATTTTGGCATCCCAGATGCAGAAAAGTTAAACGGACACAATAGGACCCTAGATTTGAGGACACACACGTTCTCACAGACACACATGTGCACAGAGACACAGCAGCTGCTCCCCTTGAAATTCCCAAGTGATGCTGACGGCAGAGTCTGATCAGACTGTGTGTCCGTCCAGAGCACCTCAGATCACTTTAATTGGGATGACAAAGCATGGTGTGGTCACTTCGCTTTGATCTGTGTAAGACTCTAAATGGAAACGCAGCTGATCTCCCTGTCAGATATTCCCCTGAACTTAGGACTGGGGGCTGGATTCAGCTCCCATGTGCATGATCCCATGGGTCCTGACACAGGAACGCAGCTACCTGTGAGATGAGTGTGCAGAGGCCTCCAGGAGGTTCTCCCGACCCCCAAATATCTCCCTCACTGCCAGTCACCATGCCTGAAATTCCACTATTAAGTTCTTGGATTTTTTCTTTCTAACAGAAGAAGCCTTGAAAATTATTTGTGTTTGTCAAGGTTTAACCAGGAAAGCAGAAGCCACTTGCAGACTTTTTAAGGCAGCAAGGTAGCACAGAGACCAGCGATAGCAGGAACGACTGGTACCCCTAGGATGGAGTGGGGGGCCAGCGCCACCCGATGGAGCCAGGGCCACAGTGGGCTTGAGGGGGCGGGTTAGAAGCTGTCATGCAGGAGGCAAGGCTACTTCTGGAGAGACTGGGAGGCTGAGATGAGGAAAGAAACCCTGCACCAACTGCCATCCCTGATCTGCCCTCAGGCCTCCCTCCAGGGCCTTCCATTCATTGAACCCAGCCAGAACCCAGTTGACAGAAGCCTGGGAATTGCAGCCTGTGGGGATCAGCTCCTGGAGATACAGAGCAGGGCAGGGGATGGGTAAGGAATGGATCTGAATGAAAACAGACCTCCAGAAATCTCATCCACTAACGCAATCTGAGGCCCAGAAATGCTGAGGGTCACCTGTCACTTAGGATCATTAACTTGTGGCCACTGTGAGCTCTGGAGGGAAAGGATGGCATGTTATCCATCTTTGCATTCCAGGCCCCTGGAGCAGGGCCTGGGACATAGTATGTGCACATAAATATTTTCAGCAGGCAAAGAAGTGAATATATGGCTGGATGAGTGAATACAGGGGATAGATGTGGAATGAAGCTGCGTTCTATCTCTGGGCTTCAGTTAGCACGACAGGAAAAGTATTAGTGATAACTGACATTTACTGTGCTTAGCACTGTTCTAATTTTGTCTTTATCCCTTTATTGTGGTATAATTGACATGCAATACATTGTGCATATTTCAAGTGTACAATCTGTTTAATTTTGACATAGTCCTACATCTGTGAAATTATCCCCACCATCAAAATTATCCATGACCCTCAAAATTTCCTTATGCCCCTCGTGTCCTTTCCACCCCCAACTCAGACAACCTCTGATCCGCTTCTGGTCACTATAGATCAGTCTGTATTTTCTAGGATTTTTATTGATGAAATCATACATATCTCCTCTTCTGAGCCTGACATTTCACTCCATACAATGCTTTTGAGACTCGTCCATGTTGCCGCATGGATCAATAGTTCATTCCTTTTTATTGTTGACTGTGTTCCATTGTATGGACAGGCCACCAATTTTGTATGCATTCACCTGTTGTTGGACATTTAGGTTGTTTCAGTTTCTATTACAAATAAAGCTGCTGTGAACATTTGTGTACGAGTATTTGTGTGGACATAAGTCTTCACCTCTCTTGGGTAAATATCTAGAAGTAGAATGAGTAAGTAATATGGTAGCTATATGTTTAAATTTTCAAGAAATTGTCAAACTGTTTTCCAGAACTTCACCTTTTCACCTTCCTACCAGCAATGTACGAGAGTACCAACTGCTTTATATCCTCACCAGCACTTGGTATTGTCTGCCTTTTTAATTTTAGCCCTTCTGATGCATGTGTACTAGGATCTCATTATGGTTTAAATTTGCATTTCTTTAATGATTAATAGTGGGGGCCGTCTTTGAATACACTTATTTTCCATACGTCTCTTTTCTTTGGTGAAGTGTCTGTTCAAACATTTTGCCCTATTTTTAAAGTTATTTTCTTATTATCAAATTTGGAGAGTTCTTTATATATTCTAGATACAAGATCCTTAACAATATGTGATTTACAAATATTGGCATTCAGTCTGTCATTTTAACCCCTTAACAGCATCTTTTGAAAAACAGAAGTCGTTCATTTTAATGAAGTACAATTTATCAGTTTTTTTCCGCTACGTACTGTGCTTTTGGTGTTGTACCTAAGAATCTTTGCCTAAATGAAGGCCGCAAAGATTTTTCCATGATGTTTTCTTCTAGAAGTTTTAGAGTTTGAGGTTTTACATTTAAGTCTATGATCCATTTTGGGTTGAATTTCCATATGTTTCAGGATATGAACTGAGGCCCAATTTTTTGCAACTGGATATCTAATCCATTATTTGGAGAAATTTAATTGCCCTTACTCCCTTGTTAAAAATCAGTCGACCACAGATGTGGGTAGCATGGATGGCTCTACGTCTGGACTCTTGATTCTACTGAGCGTTTTTTAAAAATCTATTTGTTGATTTTTATGCCCACAGCACATTCTCTTGTTCTGTAACTTTATAATAATTTTTGAAATCAAACAGTGTGGGTCTTCCAACTCTGTTTCTTTGTAAAGTTGTTTGGACTAATCTAGCGCCTTTGCAATTCCGTATGAATTTTAGAATCAGCTTGTCAAATTCCACCAACAGTGCCTCCTGGGGTTTTGCCTAGGATTGCACTGAATCTATAGATCAGTCTGGAGAGAACTGACATCTCATGGACATTGAGTCTGCCAGTCCAGGAACACAGTGTAGCTCTCCCTTTATTTATGTCCTCTTTAATTTTTCTTAACAATGTTTTGTGGGTTTTTTTAACATACAGATCTTAAATATCTTTTGTCAATTGTATCTCTGGGAATTTTATCGGTTACTCTGCTGTATATGGCAGGGGTTGGCCAATTGGCTAAATCTCACCCACTGCCTGTTTTCCTCAACACACTTTAATTGGAACACAGCCACGCCCACTCATTTACATATTGTCCGTGTCTGCTTTTGCCCTACAACTGCAGAATAGAGCAGATGTGACTGTTTCTAGACCACAAGCCCACTATCTGGTCCTCTGGTCCTCTTCTGGTCCTTTACAGAAAAGGTTTGCTGACTCTTGACATATAGTATTCTTTTTAAATTTCAGTTTCCTATCACTCATTACTAGTGCATAGAAATACAGTGTGTTTACATGAATTGATCTTGTAATCTGAAAACTTGCCGAACTCACTTATTAGTTCTAGTAGCTTCTCTGTAGATTCCATAGGATTTTCAGCATATATGATCGTGCTGTCTGAAAATGAAGGTGATTTTGTTTCTTCCTTTCTGATGGTGTGACAGCTGCCTGCCCACAGATAGGACTCCAGGCCACTCCTGGATGAATCTGGGGAATATCAGAGCCTCGCTGGAAGGCAGGCTTCCAAGCACACTCTCCAGGTTGGGTTGAAGCTGCCCAATATCTTCGCTGAGAGGTAAAAGGGACATTTTATTAAATAGATTAAGCAGCAGTCTTTGCATTATAAGCAATAGCCACCAATAAACCATTTTAAGGAAAAAATTTAAATTTAAAAAGAGCAATGTATTGTCTCTCCAGAGTCATGGAAAGATAGGCAACCTCCACAGGCAGGGCAGCAAAAGCCTGGGCCTGGCGGTGACTGCCAGCGACCTGCACTCTCCAGTGTTTCTTGTCTATCCTCTCCTCCTCCTGTTCCCTGTGAAAGCTTCTACTACAGACAGGAAACTCCGCCTCTGATGCCTCCCGTGCTTTGCCTCTTAAAATAGAGACCACAGGAAACAAGGGCCAGGTTTCCGTTCAATACATCCTGGTGGCAGCAGCTAATTGGCCAGGGCTTGGACACAGGACACCTATGGACCAATCAACAAGGGACTGAGGGGAGGAGTCACGTAAGAACATGGCTACCTTGGAAACCACGTGCTGAGGGGAAAGGAGCACTTCCCGGAAGTAGAGGAGCACTGCTCCAAGAGGTGGCACCGGCAGGGATGGGGCAGACAAAACAGAGGGTGCCCACCACCCTGTACACCTATGTGTCATAATACTAATTTTAAAATAATAGCCAATCATTTATCAAATAGTCACTGTTTTGCTGTCTATCTTGCCAAGCCGGTCTCATAGGAACTCCATGAAGTATTGTTTTCCTCATTTTCTCCTTGAAGAAACTGAGGCAGAGGTGAGGCAACTTGCTCAAGGTTGCTGCCAAACTCACCACTCTCCCTGTCACACCCTCAGAGCCACTGTGTAGTCAGCGTTGGGGTCCTTGCTGTTCAGATGAAAAAATTGAGGCTTCCAGAGATGAAACAAGGTATCCAAGACCACATCTATGAGGTGCTACAGCCAAGATTCCAACCCAGCTCAGCCTGACCAAGCCTGGTCTCTGTTCACAATTCTGACCCCCTTTCTGTTCCTTTCATTTGACCAATGGGGGAACTGAGGCCAGGGAGGTACCAGGTCTTGTGAAGGTGGTTGTCCCAACAGACAATTGAATGACCCCAAACCAAATAACCCCTCCATTGCTAAGCTGCTCTAGAGATGGCTTACAGCCCCTGTTCAAAAAACAGGGGAAAAGTGCCATTCAAGGCTGATAATGATATAATAAGCTCCCCCCTTTCCTCCACAGTCTTTCTCTCGACTTGACACAGTGTTTTTTAATTTGCTATTTAATAATGCTCTACAAAAAAAAAATTTATTTTTTATTATTAGCATGAATTTTACCACTCATCTTCATAGTGTGCAATGCTAGCTATAAATGCAAGTTTAAGAGTATTTGACTCTTTCGTAGGCGAAACGGCAGGAATTACACATTCACATCTCGTAGCTCATATGTATTTCGTATGTAGCATATGCATTTCGTTCTTACCAGGAAAGTGGAAACAGCACAAAACTAACTCAACTTTTTTTTCCCACTTCTTGACGTACGCACAATCTACTACCACTCTCTACCTTCAGCTCCCTCACCAGTAAAGAAAAACTAAAGGGGAAAGGAACTGGGGGGTTACCCAGCCTTCCTTTTCCTCCAATGCCATCCTTTCAGCGTTAGCTGGCTAATACAGGGAAGTAACATGAGTCAGAAAGGATATCATGGGTCGTTTGTATTTCTTAGAACGTGGTTGTCTTTCTTCTGCATTTGAAACAAATTCTGGTTGGAACAGAAATTGTAGCTTCTTGGAGCTGTTAACACTCCCCCTTACTCAGTCTGTAGATGTAACCATCTTCCTTCGTACTTGCTTTGAGCCTCCCTGACCTTTCGTACGTTTGGGTCCATCAGAATGCTGCACTACTGGAGCCTCGCGGATGCCACACACAAATGGGGCAGTGAAGAGCTCCAGGAAATACGTATATTGTACACGTCGCCTCTGTTCGTACGCATACTCTGCTTTTCCGTCAGAGTTCACTTGCAAAACACAAATTCAAAATAAAATCAGGAACTCGCATCTCCAGCCTTGATGACAGGCAGGGCTACTTACGGTTCCCTTCTCTGTTCCATCCCCCCAAACTCCCACTGCCTCAGCCTCAACAAACTCCAGTCAGGTCCCCAAACACACACTGAGTGGAGTTAAGCCTCCACACCTTTGCCTGCACGATTCCTTCTGCCTAGCCCCCACCTCCCATCTGACTGGTGAATTCATCTGCCGACACTTGGACCCAGTACCTTCTGGGAACCTCTCCTGACCTCGTCAAGCTGGGCTGACGCTTCCCTCTTGGTGCCTCTTTCCCATCCCCTGCTTCTAACTGGGAGGCATCCCTGTGCAGTGATGCGAGCTGGGTTCTGGAATCTGAAGAGGGGTTCAAACCTCAGCCTCCCACTTACTCTCCAGGGCATTTTGGTCAGTGATTTCATCTCCCTGAGCCTCAACTTTCCCATTTCTAAAATGAGGCTAATCCCAGTACTGCAAAGGTCTGTGACGCAGAGGAAATAGGAACACAACAGTGGGCAGCTCTTCTCTGCCCCGCTGCACACTGAGTGCATCTGTTCTGTTACTCTGTTTGCATCTGTTTGCACCCGCTCCCTGGAATTTGGGGTCATCACTGCTGTTCCTGGGCTTTGCCTGGGCTGTTTCTGACACAGTGGATGTGGACTCTCCCTCTCCTCTTGGGAAAGACATCTCAGGGGGGAGGCAGGAGAATTCCCCCGCAAACCCCAGGCTTTCCCACCGCCCTGGAGTCAATCCGCCTGCAGGATTCAAAGCGAATTCCAACCTCCTTCTTCATTTTCCACCCGCCCCAGCTAGAATTCCCATCCTGCCTATCCCTCCGAGCCTCTCTCCGGGGCTGATTTGTGTTTATGCTCTTCATTTCTCTGTTTGTGTTCACCCTCCCCTTCCAGGCCTCCAGCCCACATTATCCCCCCTCCTCAACCCTGCTCTCCAGCCCCCACTTGCTCGGCCCTCTTAGGGCAAGCGCCAGTTTCCCTTCGCAAACCTTGAGAGAAGAAAAAAAGGAGCCACAAATGCCAAAAGCTTCCACGAAGCCCAGACACCACACCACAATCATCTAGGGCTCTTCTACGTAATCACGGATCCTGCCAAGTCTCTGGTTTAAAGGGGAAAAAAATACTATGTAAATATACATATCAGACTATTAGGAATTTTCAGTGTAGATTCCAAATTATTTGCAGCCCTGAAAAGAGGCAGACAACCCTGCACTGGCATCCTTCCTCTGGCGCTTCCTGGCAAGCTATGAAGCCACGGTGAACCTCCATGGTCTCATCTGTGAAATGGGTACATCTGAAGCAGTTCTGCAAGGGCCGGATGATTCAAGGTAAATGAAGGGGGCAACCAGCACCCAGGTCTGGGTAAGTGTTGAGTGCATATTCATCTTCTCTCCTCTTGAACAAAATTGCTCCAAAAAGGGGCGGGGGAGAATGCGCAAGAGTTTACAAGCAGCCATGGGGGCACCAGTAAAACCCAAAGGACAATTATTTCAAGCAGGAGCATAGATGCTACTGGAAGGTTCATGGGGTTAGGTGGAGCTGGCTTCTGAGAATCTAAGCAGCTCTGAGGGAGAAAAATAAATTAAATAAATGGTTTCTCTAATACGGGGCCATCTGGTGATTTGATAAAAGTATTGGGTTTCTCAAGACAATCTACGAGTGCTCCCTGGGCGCCAGCGTTTATGGCTTAAATATGACTCGCCTGTGGAACCAGCATTACAAATGGGAAACAGCAGCTCGCGAGCTTGTTCCCTAATGGGGGCCTTTCATCACCCAGTTACCCTTAAGCGTCTCCCTTCCTATTGTAATTGGCCCTAAATGAAAAGCATTAGTCCCGTCAATAAAAACTAATGGTTCTACTTACTAAAAAGAAGGGGGTGGGGACAAGAAAAGAGGTTTCTTTAAAGGCAGGAAGAGACTGGCATCACCTCCTTTCCAGAATGTCAGGGTTTGATATTGGGGTGTAGAGGGCCACAGAGGGGAAAGCGACCCTCTGGGAGTCTGGAGTCTAGGTCCCCATTCTGGCTCTGCTGTACCATGCTGTGTGACCATGGATGGGTAGCTCTCCCTCTCTGGGCCTCCCTGATCCTTGTTAAAGTGGATATAATGAGGTCACTCTGGTCTGCTCACAGTAGGGCTAGTTTCAGGGATCAAAGGAGAGCTGGACATGAAAAGGATTTACAACTGTAGAGGGCTTGAGCCCTGGAGGTGTCATGGCAAGTTTACCCTTCCTGGAGTTGGGAGCTGTCCCCCAGGCATTTCTAACCGTCTTCTGCCAGGATCCAAAGGGAAGCCTGTTCAGGGTCCCTACGGCTGCCCGGCCCACAAAGAGGGGCTGTTTGAAATTAAACTGAGAAGCCATTCTCCATCGGGTGGCTTGGGGGAAATAGTTATTTACTTGTTTGCTTAAGATTTTTCAGAAATGGTCTGATCCTCTCTTGGCCACGGGCCATACCCAGCCATGGGGCCCCTGGTGCACACAGTGGGAAAGGTGTGTCCTCCAGTATAACATGATTATAAGAGGCTAGAGATGAGAGGTCCAGGAGCCATCCTGTATTTTCAACAACCCTCGCTCCAGACTTGTCACACTGAACTTCTATTTTGCTATCTGGCCCTGGAGCATATGGTGCAAGCCCGCTTGAAGTTACAGCCACTGGGGCCAAGAGGTAGGAAACTTATGCTAGGAACATTTGCTGTGGACCAGACCCCTCACCAGGAGCTGAGCGGACATCACAGTGTGTGGTCCTGCCGGCCAACCTGCAGGTGTAGATTGTGATCCCATGTCATGGATGAGTAAATAGAAGCTCAACTCAGCAGAGCAACCCGGTAAAGCATTCTGGTAAGTTGCATGAAGCCACAAAACAACAAAGGAGGCAGTAGATTCACACAGGGCACAAAGCAGGTGCTCAGTCCTTCAAAATGGCTTCCTTAGGACAGTGGGCCGTGGGAAGGAGCCAGAGTCAGGCTGTGCGAAAGACACTAGCATTGCCACATCTATCTCCCAACGCCTTCACCATCTCGGAGCACGCTGCCCCATTTCCCATTACCAGCACTTGTATTTCCTTGTCGGAGGGCTTTCTCTGGCGGCCAGAGACAGAGCTAGAAGTGCTGGGAATTCACACCTCCCAGGAGCAGCGCCTGGGCAGTACCTCAGGGAACTTGGGGTATAAATACCTCAGCTCCCTCTCCCTTGGGTAGGGTAATTCTGAGTTGCCTGTCTGTACTCTTTCTCAGAGTTTTCAGCAGGTATGAGCCACAGTCTGCTTTCTAATGTATTCTTCATCGACTGTCTTCCCTTTCCTATCTCACTTTCCCTTGGGCCTCAAATCTGGGTCTCATTCTCTGCTTCTGGGAGAATCCAAAACTAAGATGAGCAGCTTGGAGCTGGGGGAACTGACTTGACAAGTGGGTCATCCAGTACCAAGGAGATGGGAGCCCAGATCACGGTTGAAATACAGCCATATTCATTCATTCATTCAACATATATGGACTGTAGGCCTTGATGGGCCAGGCACTGAGCTGGGGATGACGTTTCCTGTGGGCACAAAACAGAGATTGTCTGAAATCAGACATGTGGAGGATTCCAACAATAAGCGATGAACAAATAGACTGTGAAAGACCTACAACAGGGCCACGAGGAAGAAAGGAGGGGACCGAGCAGGAAAGTATCAGAGCTGGATCTGCTGCTTCAGGGAGGGGCTGTCTAAAGGATGCAGAGAAAGAGCACTTCCTGGGAGAGAGTGGCCCATGGGAAGGCCCCGGGCATGGGGAGCAGAGGTTCACTGGTGGGGGGAAGCCCTGAGCTGTATTTGCAAGAAGGCTGAGGTGGGGTTTTAGGACTTGATGGGCATTTAAATAGGACAAGTAATTGAAAACATAATTCAACCTGGCTTACGCACATAAGGGAAAACATTGCCTGTAGAGGTAGATGTAGTTTCAGGCACAAACGGAATTGGGAACCAGTGTATTCGGGAGTGGCTTTTGCTCCTGCCATCCTCTTGGTTCACTGCCTCGTGTTGGCTCTCTTAGACTGGCTCTCCTTTGCTGCTGAAGAATACTTGCCAGATGCACCCAAATTCTCAGCAAAAGGCTGGGGATTCTTATTGGTCCGATGAAGTGGTTCATAGCAAAGTAATTACCATGTCAGGGCAAAGTGATGCACCAATTGGCTGCCATCTGGGTCACGTGCCTCCCTCCCCCCCGCAGGGCTGGTGAATGGTGGATGCCACCGATACTCAATGCTTTTGCCCAGTGAAGGGGAAATGATTGCTGAGAAGGGAAACAATGTCTTCTAGAAACACTATGCCCCAATGGGAATGGCTAAAGTGAAAGACTGACAGCACCAAGTGTGGACAAGGATGTGGAGCAATTCTCAGATGCTGCTGGTGGAAGTCTTAAGTGGCACAGCCGCTTGGGAAAAACGCTTGGCATTTTCTACGAAAGCTAAACATACACATACCATGTGTCCCAGCAATCCCATTCCTGAGCATATACCTGGCAGAAATGGGTGTTTATGTCCCCTGAGAAGGTTCATGGCAGATTTCTGCATAATTGCCACAGAGTGGAAATGACCCAGGTATCCATCACCAGTAGAATGGATAAGTACATCCTGGCATATGAGGGAATACTACACAACAGTAAAAAAAAAAAAAAGAACAAACCAGTTCCAGGTACCAACATGGATGAATCTCACAGATGCATGATCAAGAGAAATTAGTCAGACACAAAACAGTGCTTACTGTATGGTTCTATTTACCTGAAGTTTTAAGAACAAGCGAAACAAATATATGGTGAAAAAAGTCCAAATATTGCTTATCTTGTCTGTGGTCATGAGTTGAAGGAGAAGGCTACCAGGATGCGGCCAGTTCTCTGTTTTTATCTACGTGGTGGTTACTTGGGTATGTACACGGGCAAAAATTCGTCAAGGTGAGCTGAACATCTAAGATTTTTTTATATTATTTTTATTTTTTTATTTGGATTATAATTGCTTTACAATGTTGTGTTAGTTTCTGCTGCACAATAAAGTGAATCAGCTATATGTATGCATATATCCCCTCCCTCTTGGACCTCCCTTCCCCCGATCCCACCCATCTAGGTTATCACAGAGCACCGAGCTGAGCTCCTGTGCTGTACAGGAGGTTGCCACTAGCTACCTATTTTACACATGGTAGTGTATTTATGTCAAACCTAAGTTCCCAGTTCATTCTGCCCTCCCCATCCCCTCCCTGTGTCCACATTTCTGTTCTCTATGTCTGGGTTTCTACTCCTGCTCTGCAAATAGGTTCATCTGTACCATTTTTCTAGATTCCACATATATGCGTTAATATACAATATTTGTTTTTCTCTTTCTGACCTACTTCACTCTGTATGACAGACTGTAGGTCCATCCACATCTCTACTAATGACCCAATTTTGTTCCTTTTTATGGCTGAGTGATATTCCATTGTATATACGTACCATATCTTCTTTATCCATTTAGCTATTGATGGACATTTAGATTGTTTTGAACATCTAAGATCTTTATACATAATATATGTATGTTATACCTCAATTAAAAATAAAAAAGAAATGAGCTATTTTTAATGCTCCCTAGATTATCATATATTTCAGTGTATCATCTTTTCCCTGACGTTATTCTATTATTTATCTTTACTGTTCCTTCTTCCTGATTTCTTAATCTATTTCTTTTTATCCCAACACATTTTGTCTTTGTAAACTATCTCAAACTCTTTCGCAATGAGACAAGTTAAGAATTCAAGAAGGAATAAAAAAGTTTGAGTAGTTGTCTGCTTTTTTTAACTTAATGAAAGTGATTCTCTTTTTATTGCCTTAGCTTCATTGCTTCTCATCCTAAATCAAGATTTGTCTCTCTCTGCCAATTTGCAAGTGGACCAATTTCTACCAATTGGCCTTAACATATACAAATCAGTCTCATAAATGAAAACAAAAGTTTTCCAGCTGACACGCTTTGGTTTTCCATCTCCAGGCCCCTGCCCCACGATTGTTCTTCTGGCAGTAAAACAAGAGAGCTATCACTCTCTTCAACACAGCGTAAATTGTCATCTTTGCCTGGTTAAGTCTCAGATGCCGACTGCCAAAAGCAGCCCTCTGCTTCATTCCACTGAGATTCCAGAGTAATCGGCCTCGCAGCCTGCAACCAGAGATGCCTTCAGCGGACCCCATTATAAATTAACATTTAATCCTGGCCCAGGGAATGCCGGAGCTGGAACGGCCCGTGGGGACGGCTGAGCCCACCCCTGTGAAGCCAGGGAAGAGGCCCCGTTCTAGCTCTGTGCCCCGTGGACCCACCACAGTCCACGGATGGATACATGGCTGTATCCAGCCATGGAGCCTGTATCCATCGTTGGATCCAGGGCTCAGTCAATGACACCGTGTGATCTTGTGAGCCTCTCCAAGGCTCTCTCTTTCCCACTCTGCCCCCAACAGCTCGAGGTGCATGGTGTGTGGCTTATTGATTCAGTGACCTTCTCTGTGACTTGACCCCTTCTGGATTGCAAGCTGCTGAGCCCAGGGACTGAGTGGTACCCCCAGAGCCCAGTGCTAGACCTATGGCAGGGACTCAAAGTTTGTCGAAGGACTAAGTATGGATCCAAGAGATGCCGCTGCCCAGTTGGGCATAAGGAGCCAGGGAGGGGGAAGAATCAAATATGACAGCCAGGTCATGACTTGGATGACCCAACAGATGGTGGTGACATTGACCCACATGAAGCACAGAGGAGAGGCAGCCAGCAGTGAAGGAACAATGTCAGCCTTGGCCACGTACCTGCTCCACTCCGCAAACCAGCACCATCAGAGAAAGATTCTGGGCTCGGACTTCCCTGGTGGCCTAGTGGTTAAGAATCCGCCTGCCAATGCAGGGGACACGGGTTCGAGCCCTGGTCCGGGAAGATCCCACATACTGCGGAGCAACTAAGCCCATGCACCACAACTACTGAGCCTGCACTCCAGAGCCCATGAGCCACAACTACTGAGCCCATGTGCCGCAACTACTGAAACCTGCACGCCTAGAGCCTGAGCTCCAAAACAAGAGAAGCCACCGCAATGAGAAGCCCACGCACCACAACAAAGAGAAGCCCCTGCTCGCCACAACTAGAGAAAGCCCGCGCGCAGCAACGAAGACACAACAACGAAGACCCAACACAGCCAAAAATAAATAAAAAAAAAAAGATTCCGGGCTCAAGGATATGCTCAGAGCCATCCTCGTTCACCCAACAAAATGCTCATACGGAGTAATCAAATAGAATAAAGGGGCCCATTGTTTCCGAGGGCGAGGCTCCAGTCTTACCAGGAGAAGAAGGCATCTTTTCTCAAGATGGAAATGGAGTGTGGTGTCACCAAAGACAAGCATCACCCAGCTCTGAAAGATGGACTGGGGGCCCAGACCTGCCGCTTGGGCTGGGGGGATGTGGAAGGGGATGAGTGTGTATCCACCCTGGCTGGCCAGCCAGCCCAACCCAGAGAGACGGGAGGGAAAAGGCACCAGAGCCCACCCGGTTGAAGGCTGAGACATGTCCCCCAACCGCAGGGCTCGGGGCAGCTCCAGGATGAGCCCAAGGGTGAGACTCATGCTGTTGGGTGAATCCATGTTTCCAGAAAGAGGGAGGGAGCTTCATACCGAGAGACTTGTAGAAGGAACTGGGTCTGGGGCCAGGGCAGGGTGGTGGGGCAGGGATGAGGGATTCCCTCCCCTGAAGGCCCAAGTTCTGAGCAACACAAGAGAAACCCAGATCAGATTAAATGCTGAGCATCACCCGTTCCGGGCTGTCACACCCGCCAGACAGTCTCACCTCCAGCGGCTCCGCCAAAGCCTGTGTGCGCTGGTGGGGGTCCCTGGGAGGGGGCAGGCTCTGTCCCTCACCTTCCAGACTGTCACAGACAGAAGGACCTAGCCTGTGGTGGACACTGGGCAAGAGTTACAGGGGCCATGTACCTGCAGGGCTGTGAGCTACGCTGTGGATGGGTCATGCCGGAAAGGGCTGGGCACAATCCGGTCACTCAGCATCCACGATGCGCCAGCATCTGCACTCCTCTCTCTGCCCAGTGAAGCTCTTAACCCTCACGACCACCGCAGGAGAACAGTCTCTCCTCACCCCCGCCATCCTCGCTTCCTGATGACCCAGGCACCGACATAGAGATAAGATCGGCTGCTCAGTGACACCTAGAAAACTGCAGGGTCAGGACTCCCACCTGGGAAGGCGGACCCTGAGACCATGCCTCCTAGTCACGCTCCCTGATCCCGTGGGATTTGAAAAATGCCCCAGGAAGGGTCCCAGGGCCTCCACACCACCCCGCCCTCCACATAGAAGGGATGCTTGGTGCAGGTCCACACCCTGCGGTGTCTGTTCTGCTTGTCCTTTGTTGAGAATTTCGGATGCCTGTGTTGCCGTGAACTTTGTGATCTAGTCAGCCAATTCCCAGAAGGGCAGAAATTCCTTTATTGTGTCCTAAGATCCATCTAGTGTAACTATGAAAATAATCATAATACTTCACATGGGTTCAGCTCTTTACAATGTACCGACCTATTACCTCCAGGAATGCAACCAACCCCCGAAGCAACCGAGTGCAGAAGGGGTTGGACCCCTTCCAGAGCTGTGGAAACTGAGGCCCAGAGAGGTTAAGTGACCTGCCCAATATTGCACAGTGGAGGAGTGTCAGACTTTTCACTCAACGAAGCCTAAACTCAAAGCTTATGTAAGCGTTATCTCGTGAGAATAAGACTTTTTATTTAGAGGAAAAAAAATATTTTAAAAAATCTTATGACGGGTAGGAAGCAGCTTGGTGCTTTTAATATGTAGAACCTACCCAAAATTGTAGGTATTTCCTTTCCAGAACAGACTCAGAAGTGGTTTTGCTGTTTTTGTGTGATTCTCTGTGATGAGACCCTCTGTATCTACTTGGATGGCTGAGGCACTGAGGGGGAGGTCGATACAGCCCACCACCAGCCACGGAGCCTTGTCCTCAGAGAGAGGCCCAGGATTTGCTCCAAGTTACTACAGAATAAGAGGGAACTTTCCCACCATCTTGTAATTGCAGAGTGCGAGATAACCGAGCCATGAAAAGTGATCAGACCCATGTTCCAGGGCCGGCCTCAGAGAAAAATCCTGAAAGCAAATTGTTGTGGTGGAGAAAAAATTGTCTTTGTGCCATGGAGTTCTGGGGGGCCGAAGGGGAAGATTCCTATGCTTCTCAAGAAAATATCCACAGAATTCATCCCGTTTCTTGGGTAGCTCCAGTGACAGGGACCATCTCCTTTTCAAGGTTCTGCCCCCTGTGGGATTTGTGACCATGGCTAAGCTACTAAACCTCCCTGTGCCTCAGTAAAATAGGGACTTCTAGACCCACCTGCCAGGGTAGTTAGAGGATATAAAAACATAACAGAGGTAAAGCACCTGGCGCACTCCTGACCCACAGCAGGCTTTGATCAAGGTCACTTTTCTGAACTTCACAGACACACGCCCCTTCCCCACCACCCAGGGGACACCTTCTGCTCTGGAAGAGGAGTGCGCCCATAGTTCTAAACACGTTTGACCTTGTCTAGAGACGTGAAATGAAACTGTGTTTCACCTCACTGGCCTCAAACGTAAACTGTCTCCTGGGAAAAGCCAGAAGAGAAACAATAAGAAGCTGCAGCTGAAACTCTGTCACCTAAAGCGTGAGGGGACTCTTGTGAGGCTTCTGCCACGTCTGCATATGTTGGCAGTGGGAAGCAGCATTTATGAATTCTAATAAGGCGACCTGTACGTTCTGCTTCAGCAGCTCAGGGTGCAGCAGACATTTCCCTACTTTTCCACTAGCACGAGGTTCTAATCTCCTTCTTGAGGATCCCTTTCTGCACAACTGAACCTACCCCACTAGCTGTCTCATAATTGTTCGCATGCTTGGAAGCTTACTCAGCCTAGAAGGGATTATTCTTGCCTCTGAGGTCCCTTTGGGAAGGGGAGTCTTGAGCTGCCCACTGCTGTCAGTGCTCGCAGTGGCCACAAGATGTCACTGTTGAAGAGGGGCTTAGGGCAGTCTGGCTAACACCTGCCCCTGCTGCTGACACACTCTCGCTCCTTGGGGCTATCACGTTCCCCCGACTCTAGGCACCACCAAGTCTCGTGCTTCACATTCCCACATTCCTGTGCTCAACCTTTGCTCCCCCAAACATAACCACTGTACAAGGGTGACTGGGTCCAGAAGACTTTTCAGAACAGGTCTTAACTTCTGCCCAGACCAGTTCTTTCCCTGCTGACCCTCCGTGATGGTTAATGTTATGTGTCAACTTGGCTGTGCCCTGGAATCCAGACGTTTGGTCAAACGTTATTCTGGATGTTTCTGTGAGAGTGGTTTAAGATGAGATTAACATTGAAATCAGGGGACTTTGCGTAAAGCAGATTGCCCTCCATAATGGGGGTGGGCCTCATCCAATCAGCTGAAGGCCTGAACAGAACAAAAGTCTGACTTCCCCCAAGCCAAAGGGAATTCTGCCAGCAACAACAGCCTTTGAACTCAAACTGCAGCCTCAGCCCTTCCCTAGGTCTCCAGCCTGCCAACTCACCCTGCAGATTTTGGACTTGCCAGCCTCCAAAGTCATGCGAGCCATTTCTTTAAAATAAATCTCCTTCTATATATACACGCATCCTATTTGTTCTGTTTCTCCGGAGAACCCTGACAGATACATCCTCCATCTCCGTGTTGACCAGGGCCTCTGATGCTTTTTCCTGTCTTCAGAGCTGGATCGGGGTGAGCTCAGTCTTTCCTGATAGCATTCTTCAATTTGGAATTTCAGAGAACAGACACAGGAAACTGACTCCCTGGACTATGTAAGCAAAGTGGTCTGAGCAATGAGGGCCCATCTGCCTTATATTTACAAACTCAGGTTCTTCAGAAATTCTTTGCTCCATCTCCCAGGGGCTAAGAATCCCAGGCTGGATTTTGGCAGCCAGAAGCAATCACAGACAAGACCATCTGTGTTCCTACTAATTGTGCTTTACATAGATTCTCTCACCTAATTGGATTCTCTGCTAATCTTGAGAGGTGGGTGTTGTCCATTTCACAGTGGGAAAGAGGCCCGGCACACTGAGTCACTTCTCCCAGGTCACAACATGGGTCAGTGGCAAAGCTAATATGCTCCTCAAAGTTCATAATAATGTTTTAATAAAAATGTTGTTTTTTTAATAGAAAAGTAAAATTGGATTTGTGCTTTAATCTCCAGCCTATTTTAGCTGCCTTGGGTCAAAACTATGCTCCAAACTTTTAAAATCATTTTTGGATTGATTAGCCAGGAACAAAACAGCTTCTAGAAAGTGTGCTTAGCAATGCCAAGCTATTAACTTCCAGCAAAAGTTGACTATGATACTGAAATGAAAACTTGATAATATCTATTATTTATCATCTTGTTCCCCCACCATCCCTTTATGAAAAATGGATGGAGGCCCAAAAATCCTAATTGCCATGTTTCTGCTAGATGGGAAAAAGTAAAAATTTTCTCTGTTCTGCCTTTTTTTTGTATTCGAATAAAGTTTATAGAGAACTCAGAGTTTATTCCATCTGGTGGTTATGGAAAAGCAGAAAGTTCTAACTGTGTCCCAAATCTTTGGGATAAGTCTGGCATGAACTAGGTACCATGGTGAAAGTCACTTCATCTTTCTGAGTCCCAGGAAAAATGAGAGGCATGACTGGAGCACACTAAGTCCCCTCCAAGTCCCATGGTCCATCAGGCTCTGATCCTGCAGACACCCCCCGGAGCTCCCCCAGGGGTAGGAGTTTGCTCTGGAGAGACAAGGCCACAAGGCCCTTCTGTGGCCCAATATGGGTAACACCTTCATAATCGGAGCTTTCACCAGGCCCAGATGCTACTCCTGGCTCACACCATTGGCTACGAAATCTTGGACAACTCACTTAATATCTTGGCCTCTCTTTATGTACATTTTCCACATTGGTAAGGTAGGGATGATAACGCCAGGTCGAAGCCTACCATGAAAATATGAAGCAGCTTCCTTTAAAACATTACAAAGCTACAAGGCCGAGCACTCCACCCGCAGAGTCTCTTGGAAAACAAGGTTGGCTGCCCAGCCCCCCACTCTCTCTTTGGCCATTGCAAGGTTTCCATGCAAAACCTGCCCTCCCAAGAGGGAGGAGATATGGGAACATATGTATATGTATAACTGATTCACTTTTTTATAAAGCAGAAACTAACACACCATTGTAAAGCAATTATACCCCAATAAAGATGTTAAAAAAAAAAAAAAAACCTGCCCTCCCCACACATCCATTCCAGACTGCTGGGGGTGCCTGTTCCACTGAGGGTTCGCACCAGCCTCTGTGTCACAGAGCAAGAGGAGGGCCATTTGATTAGGCAGAGATGGACAGAGTTACAGCTGGACCACAGGGCAAGTTTTCTACCTCTAGCCTGGCCACTTCTGCTCCCCTTGTCTGGGTCTGAAGCTCATCTCACCAAGCCCAGAGCACCCATCCTCCAGGAGCACAGGGAGTTCTTTCTAGGAGGGTTGGGAAGGCCTAAAACTGGCAAAGATTCTTAAGATCAAATTTCCAGTCAATATTTCCGTCCCTCCAAATGCCCTGCCCCCTCACACACCATACGAACTCCCAGAGGAAGGGAAGTGGGAGGCAAAGGAAGACCCGTATGGCCAAGGGTGCTGGGGCCAGGGCAGCACAGAACCTGGTTTTGCAAATAGCAGTCCTTCTATAGAGAAATGAGCAAACCAGCAGAACGTGCTCCCACTTGCCCGGGGCAGGGCCTTCTCTGAGCCCGGCAGACAGAACGTGCTATTTCGAAGGGAGGAGGAGGGATCTTTAAAACTAGTACAAAGAGTGGCAATAGTCATCTAAAGCTTCTCTCCCTCTGTCCTGGACACCGTCTCCCCGGGTCCAGCCGATTAAGGACTAGCCAACCATAAGGGTCACATGTCCCACAAGCAAGTCTACACTAGAGATAGACGTTTACATACACAGGTTTACAAAAATATTAGTCTGCACGAATGACGCCTCTGCTGTTCTGTGAGCTGGTTACTGATGAGAATTTTTATTTTATAGCCCATAGATGTTGCACCAATGCAAAGGAGGGAATGAAAGCCAAGACCTGGCAGGGACCCAGCAGTAGGAAGGCAGGTATGAGCTCATTTTGGGAGTTTTTGAGTCTAACTCTCCAGGGCCGAGACCAAACAGACAGTTGTCAATTGCTCGATATTTCCTGAACATGAGAGTCTAGACATGAAGGATTTATTGACAACGCAATTCTGGACAATATACTGGCAGCCCAAGCCCCAGAATTTATATCACCACAGGATATGGGAGAAGAATTTGGGAGGAAGGTAAGAATCCAGAATTAGTAGAGTCCTGGCCCCCAAAAGGCTGTTTTAAACCAGAAGTGACTGAGTTACCTTGAATCGGCGAGAAAACATTTCTGCCAACAAGGGAACTGGGAGATTTGTAAGACAAGCTGATTTCAGTGGAAGAAAACTTCTGTTCTTGAGCCCATCACTACAAGGGAAGGAGAAAAAGAGAGGCAGGAGGAGAAGCAGGTAGGCCAAATAACTCACCTAATACTGCAACTAAAATGGAAGTACAAATATCTCCATTTCTTACCCCGCAGAGGAGCAAGAGGAGAAAACAGCAGTGAAGGCATTTTGCAAACTCAAAAGTACACTCTCCAGTTGCGAAATATAATTTTTTAAAATAAGTGTTTTACTGGGGACTGGAAGCTTCTGGACCGTCATTGAAAGTTGTTTATCAGTTCATCTCTAGGGCAGTGGTCTCCACATTGTTTTGATCTGGTACTCATTTAGTAAAAGCAAATTTGCACCATTAATACATGTTAATTTCTTTATAAATGCAATACATGTCCTACAATTAATGGCTAATATCCCAAGATACAAGAAACACCTTAAGGCAAAACTGAAGACCAAATCATGGAGCCGGTAAAAAGATCAGTGGTTGCCAGGAGCCTGGGGGGAGCGAAGAATGAACAGGCAGAGCGCAGAGGATGATCAGGGCAACACAACATCTGTATGACGTTGTAACGGACGGTACGTAACTATATACATTTGTCAAAACCTAAAGAATGTACAACACAAAGAATAAACCTTAAGTCAACTATGGACGTCAAGTAATTCTAATGAAACCATATAGGCTCTCAACCATTGTAAGAATGTAGCACCGATGCAAGATGTTAATAACAGGGGAAATTATGGGGGTGCGGGTCTGTACTTTCCATTCAATTTGGTCTATAAACCTAAAACTGCTCTGAAAAATAAAATCTATTAATGTAAAAAAAAAATGTTTTACTGACAAGCCATTTTATTCAAGAATTTCTCATTGTTTTAAAACATGAAACCCTCCTGAAAAGTTTTTTCGTAACTCCAGTGAAATGCATTTGACCGTCTGCATTTATCCTAAGGCAAAGCAGGCTGGTCTAATCCTCGTGAAAATCCATAGGCCAACCCCGTTTTTGACATCGTGAAAATGCATTTCTTAGAATCCTTTCTATCCCATAGCAAATTTGATATGCTTTCCTTTCATCGACTGCTGGGAGTTATTCTAAGGGGGTGGTCCCCGGGTTCTTTTTGTTATTTCTGGAGTTTAAAATAAGCTCCATGTTGTTATGGAGGAGAGAAAGGTACATGAAAAGCTTAAGGGGTTCCATTTCATGTTCCAGAACGCAAATATTTCAAAATCAATTATTCAGCTCTTTGCTAGAGTCTTCAAAACCCGTCGGTAAGTCATAACAGAGATGCCTGCAGGGCAGGAGGCCTGGAATAGCCTCTTTGTTGTCATTTCCAAGGCCACTTGCATGTTCGGGGCTGATGGATCTACCGGGAGCCCGAATCGGCCTCTTCCTGACTTGTGTTAGGGCTCTGCTCCCTTTTTCTCTGTCATCCCCAAATGCTGCGAGCAGAGTCACCACTGCACCCCCCAGGCAGCCCCGCCCCTCCTAGCCCCATGCTGTTCTCATTTGCCTGACAGTGTTCTGGGAGTTTCCTGTATTATGTCGCTTCATTACCAAGCGGTCTCAAAGGGTGGATAGTAGGATTAGGATTATCCCATTTTCCAGATGAGGAAACCGAGGCCAGAGGGGCTGAATAGCTCTAAGGCTTTAAAAATTTTGCAGCAACATCGATGGACCTAGAGATGATCACACTGAGTGAAGTGAGTCAGATAAAGACAAATATCATATGATATCACTTATATGTGGAGTCTAAAAAGATGATACAAATGAACGTTTTTACAAAACAGAAATAGACTCACAGACATAGAAAACAAACTTAAGGTTGGGAAGTGGTGGGAGGGAGGGATAAATTAGACGTTTGGGATTAACTGATGCACGCTACTAGATATAAAATAGATAAACAACAAGGACCAACTGTATAGTACAGGAACTATATTCAATCTCTTGTAATAACTATAATGGAAAAGAATCTGAAAAAGAAAATATGTATATATATATTGAATCACTTTGCTGTACAACTAAAACTAATACAACATTGTATATCAATTATATTTCAATAAAAATGTTTGTAAATTAAAATTAACATAAAAATATATTAAATAAAAGCAAGTTCAATCAAATATATTAGTTTTCAAGGGCTGCTTTAACAAATTACCAAAACTTCGTGGCTTACAACAACAGAAATTTATTTTCTCATTATTCTGGAGGCCAGAAGTCCAAAGTCAAAGTGTTGGCAGGATTGGTCCCTTCTGGAGGCTCCAAGGAAGAATCTGTTCCACATCCCTCTCTTGGCTTCTGGTGGCTGCTGGCAATCCGTGGTGTTCTTGACTTATACTTGCATCACTCCAGTCTCTGCCTCCTTCTTCACATGGCCTTCTCTCCCATGTCTCTGTGCCTTTTTTTTTTTTTTTTTTTTTTTTTTGCGGTACGCGGGCCTCTCACAGCTGTGGCCTCTCCCGTTGCGGAGCACAGGCTCCGGACGCGCAGGCTCAGCGGCCATGGCTCACAGGCACAGCCGCTCTGCGGCATGTGGGATCTTCCCGGACCGGGGCACGAACCCGTGTCCCCTGCATCGGCAGGCGGACTTTCAACCACCGCACCACCAGGGAAGCCCGCCTCTCCTCTTTTTATCAGGACACCAGTCATTGGATTTAGGGTCCACTCTAATCCAGGATGACCTCATCTTAAGTAATTACATCTGCAAAGACTATTTCCAAGTCTTTTTTTCACATTCACAGGTGAATTCAACCCACACAATTCAATCCACGACAGGGGGTGCAGTAGACATTGAGGGAAGATTGTTAAGCACGGGGGCACAGGCAATGCAAATGCCCTGTGGCAGGAGTGTGCCTGGCATGTTTGAGGAAGAGCAGAATTTGGTGTCCTGCTGGACCCTTAGGTGCTCCAGAGGGAGACAAGACCACACCCAGCTGGCTGAGTAATATTCCATTGTATACATGTACCACATCTTCTTTATCCATTCATCTGTTGATGGACATTTATGTTGCTTCCATGTCTTGACTATTGTAAATAGTGCTGCAAAGAACATTGGGGTGCATGTGTACTTTCAAACCAAGTTTTTCTCCAGATATATGCCCAGGAGTGGGATTGCTGGATCATATGGTAGCTCTATTTTTAGTTTTTTAAGGAACCTCCATACTGTTCTCCATAGTGACTGCACCAATTTACATTCCCACCAACAGTGTAGGAGGGTTCCGTTTTCGCCACACCCTCTCCAGCATTTACTCTTTGTGGATATTTTGATGATGGCCATTCTGACTGGTGTGAGGTGATATCTCCTTGTAGTTTTCATTTGCATTTCTCTAATACTTAGTGATGTTGAGCATCTTTTCACTGCAACAACATGCATGGACCCAGAGATTATCATACTAAGTGAAGTAAGTCAGACAGAGAAAGACAAATATCATATGATATCACTTATATGCAGAATCTTTAAAAAATTGACACAAATGAACTTATTTACAAAACAGAAACAGACTCACAGACTTAGAGAATGAACTTTGGGTTACCAGGGGGAAGGGTGGGGGAGGGAGGGATAGACTGGGAGTTTGGGATTAACATGTACACACTACTGTATATAAAATGGATAACCAAAAAAAAAAAAAAAAGGATAACCAACAAGGACCTACTGTATAGCACGGGGAACACTGATTAATATTCTGTAATAACCTAAATGGGAAAAGAATCTGAAAAAGAATAGATACATGTATATGTGTAACTGAATCACTTTGCTGTACAGCTGAAACTAACACAACATTGTTAATCAACTATACTCCAATATAAAATAAAAATTTAAAAAAAAGACCACACGCTGCTGCAGCAGTGCATGATGGGAAAGAAGAGAGCCCTCATCTTTTAACCATAAAAAAGCAGGAAATCCTGGGGCTTCCCTGGTGGCGCAGTGGTTGAGAATCTGCCTGCCAATGCAGGGTACACGGGTTCGAGCCCTGCTCTGGGAAGATCCCACATGCCGCGGAGCAACTAGGCCCGTGAGCCACAACTACTGAGCCTGCGAGTCTGGAGCCTGTGCTCCGTGACAGTGAGAGGCCCGCGCACCTCGATGAAGAGTGACTCCCGCTTGCCGCAACTAGAGAAAGCCCTCGCACAGAAACAAAGACCCAACACAGACAAAAATAAAATAAAATAAATAAATAAAAATTAAAAAAAAAAAGTAGGAAATCCTGCCGGTTTCAACAACATGGATGAAACTATGGGCCATTACGTTAAGTGAAATAAGTCAAACAAATAAAGACAGAAATCATATGATCTCCCTTAAATGTGGAATCTTAAAAATTCAGACTCATAGAAACAAAGTAGAATGGTAGTTGCCAGGAGCTAAGGGGTGGGGGAAATGGGGAGATGTTAGTCAAAGGCTACATGCTTCCAGTTATAAGATGAATAAGTTCTGGGATTTAATGTGTAGCTTGGTGAATATAGTTAATGATATCATGTTTTGTTCTTCAAAGTTGCTGAGAGTAGATCTTAAATGTTCTCAGCATGCACATATACACACACATACACACACACAGTGGTAGCTATGTGAGCTGATGAGTGTGTTAACTAAACTTATTGTGGTAATTATTTCACAATATAAGTGTATGCAAATCGTCACGTCATACTCCTTAAACTTATATAAAGTTGTATGTCAGTTATATCTCAGTAAAGCTAGAAAAAAAAACCCTCATTTCTAAGTCGTGATGGGCACAAGTGGTAAAAACCATGTGATGTGAAATATCTATGACTTCTATTAACAACAAATTCACAGGAACTGCTAATGCTTCCGTGGTTCACTGTCTATATTCATGAATGAAGGAAATGGCTAAATTTCAATTCAAGATTAGTAAATCTAAAGATGGAATTTTTTTCTCCTGCTGGACCTATTCTGAGAGCTGGTGCTTTCTGAACTGTTGTTCGCATGAGAAATCACTCCTCCCATCATCCCAATAAATCCTCTTTAATACTGGAGGAAGCCTGCCATCAGAAGAAACAGGTTTAAAAGCTCTGTCTACACCTCCTCCCCCTACAGGGTTATTGAACGATTGTTAAACTCCGGGTACTTCCTCCTTGCACAATGTGAGTCTCAGGCTGACCTCTTTCTGTGTTGGTCCGTTAGCATCTAAGAAGCCAGGAGAAGAGCCAAGCATGCGTGAAGACCTCTGTGGACCAGAAATTATGCTGGGGGCCTCACAAGAGCCCTGCAAGGCAAATGGTCCATTTTGCAGATGAGAAAACCGAGGCTCAAAAAGGCCAGGAGACTTTCCTAAGGTTCCACAACAAGTAAGCCGTAAAGCCAAGATTCAATTTCAGGTCTGGCTCAAAGTCACGTACTGCCGTCCACTATATCATTGGAACAAAAAGACTTTATGCTATGTATGTTTTCTACATGCAAGACTGCTTTTAGAAAAGTCCAACTGGCCATCATTTTGTAATAATTGTATGGTTTGGGGGGAAAACAACATATACCCAGACATCTTCCTTGAATCTGAATGTTTCAACAGATTGCTACAGATCAAATATTTTAGTGGTAAGAGCCCCTGACTGCAAAATATGACCTATGCACTTATAGCTGTTGTACTTTCCAGATTCTCTTCTGATGTCATACTTCATTGTGCTCCTCTTTGCCACCCAGCAGATCTGCTACACACTGTCGAGCCTGACTCAGCTACAACCCAACAGCCCAGGGACCCTCTAGTGGGCTGAATGATGGCCCCTCCTCCACAAAAACATGTCCACATCCTAGTCCCTGAACCTGTGAATAGTAGCTTAGATGGTAAAAGAGAGAATATTATTTTATATGGCAAAAGATGCGATTAAATTAAGATTTTTGAGAGGAAGCTCTAATCCTACACTACCAGGTGGACCCTAAATTCAATAAAAAGTGCCCTTAATAAGAGTGAGGCAGAGGGAGATTGGACACACACAGGGAAGGGATGTGAAGACAGAGGCAGAAGTTAGGGTGATGTGCTCCCGAGCCCAGGGACGCCAAGGACTGCCCACAGCTGCCAGAAGCTAGAAGAGGCTAGGAACAGACCCTCCCCTGCAGCCTTTGGAGGGAACATCAACCCTTTGATTTCAGACTTCTGGCTTCAAGAACAGTGAGAGAATAAACCTCTGTTGTTTGTAGTAATTTGTTACAACAGCTACAGGACACTAATACAAACCCCAGCAAATGGAAACCCTAACACATTGTCTCTCCACCAACAGAACCATGAACCCCCAGAGGCTGCTGCTTCTCTCCTATTTCAGGGTTCAGCACCCCCTCCCAGGGGAACTGATTGTCTAGGCACAGGGTAAGGACCACATCGGCCTTGATGGCTCCATATCTCCAGAACGAGGAGAATATGGAGTTGCCTCATACACCTTCGTCCATGAGAACTTGGGGTTCAGGTGTCAACTCCATGGGTTCGAATCTCAGCTCCTACCCTTCCCGTGGCTGAGTAACTTTGGGCAGCTGGTCTCTGAGTCTCCCTTGGCATCTCTGCTTCACAGACGCTCAATGTGTCATTGTTATTTTCAACAATAATTACAAAAAGAAGGAAATGAGCAGTACTATTAATAGTAGAAGAAGGTCTGGATTAAGTATCAGAAAACCAAGTTTGTTTTTTTAGTGTATTTATTTGTTTTACAATTCTGAACTATTCAAATATAAAATCAAATACACAGGTTAATGTAATAACTATGTTCCTCTTACCCAAATTTAACAAGTAATAATACTCTGGCATATTTGCTGCTGGTTTCTCAGTGTTCTTGTTTATAGGATTTGTAAATATTCCCGAGCTTAATTACTTGTGCCTTTTCTCTTTTTTTAATCGGTCTTACAAGAGTCATTGATTCCATTAAACTACTCAAATTACAAACTTTTGTCTTTGTTGATTCTAATGCTAATGTTTATTTTCTATTTTAGTAATTTTTACTCTTATTTGCATTATTTCCTTCCTTTTACATTATTTGGGCTTATTTTGTTGTCCTTTTCCTAACTTATTTAGGTGGACACTTACTGTTGCATTTGAGGGGTATAATGTCTTATTTATGTCAATCAGACTGAGTTTTGTAATTCTGTTACTTAATTCTTCTACATTCTTACTGAATTTTTACCTATGTATTCTATCAATTATTGAATAAGTTCACTAAACTCATCCACTATGACTTTATTTCTTTATTTTTTATTACTTCATTCCTCTTTTTAGTACTCAAATTTTGCTTTATAAATTTTGAAGCTATGCTATTAAACATGCTTATAAATTTAGAATTGCTATAAATTTCTGGTGAATTAACCCTTTTATGAAACATCTTTTTTATCTTTAATAATGCTTCTTGTTTTAAAGTCTACTTTGTCTGATATTAGTATAACCACACTAGCTTCCTTTAGGTTAGTGCTGCATGGTAAATATTTTCCATTCTTTGGCTTTCAACTTTTTTTGTCTTCACTTTAATGTGTGCTCTGGTAAGCTACATATCATTGGGTGTTATCTATCTTATCATGTCTGACATTTATTCTATTAATTGGAATATTTAGCTCATTCACATTTAATACGATTTCTGATATAGTTGGTTTAAATCAGCATCTTACTATTTGTTATCTTTTTTTGTCCCAACTATTCTCTAGTATTCTCTCTTCTCTTTCTTGCCTTTTCTTTTGATTCATCAAATATTCTCTTATTCCTTTCCCCCTTCTGTACACGTTTGTCATCCATTCCTTTGGTGTTTTTTTGTTCGTTTGTTTTTTTGTTTTTGCGGTACGCGGGCCTCTCACTGTTGTGGCCTCTCCCGTTGCGGAGCGCAGGCTCTGGACGCGCAGGCTCAGCGGCCATGGCTCATGGGCCCAGCCGCTCCGCGGCATGTGGGATCCTCCCGGTCCAGGGCACGAACCCGTGTCCCCTGCATCGGCAGGCGGACTCTCAACCACCGCGCCACCAGGGAAGCCCTCTTCTTCATTTTTGAGTGATTTTTCTCTAGGCTGACAATTCTGATTGACAGATTTTTTTTTCTTTCAGCACTTAAAGATGTTGCACATTGTCTTCTGGCTCACCTAGCTTCTGACAAGGCATCTGCTGTAATTCTTACCTTTGTTCTTCTGCATGTAATGTGTCTTTTTTCTCTGGCTGCCTTCAAGATTTTCTCTTTATTTTTAGTTTTCTGCAGTTTGAATATGATGTGCCTAGAGGCTTTTTTCTTCTGCTTCAAGTTCCCTGGGCTTCTAGGATCTCTGGTTTGTTGTCATTCATTACCTTTAAAATTCTCAGCCTTTATCTCTTCAAAAATTCCTTTGCCCCGGTCTCTTTCTCTTCTCCTTCTAGGATTCCAATAATGCATATACAGACCATCCGATATTGTTCCACAGCTCTTGTATGCTCTGCTCTGTTTTTTGCACTCTTTTTTTTCTTTCATGTTTCAGTTTGGGTAATTCCAATTTGCCTATATTCATGTGTACTGATTCTTCCTTCATCTATGTTGACTGATGAGCCTGTTGAAAACACTCTTTATTTATGTTACTAATATTTTTATTTCTAACATTTTCTTTTGATTCTCTGGTGTCCATCTCTCTGCTAAAATGCCCCCATTTGTTCATGTATACCTCCTCTACTAGAGCCTTCAACATAAATCATCATAGTTATTTTGAATTTCCTCTCTGATATTTACAGAATGTGGGTCCTCTTTTAGTCTAGTTATGCTGATGGCATTTTCACTTGACTGAAACTTTTCTCCTTGCTTTTATATGGGCTTCCTTTTTTTAATTGATTGTTAGTCCTCATGTTTGGAATCATAGAGAGTGACGTAAATAGCACTTATGCCTGGAAGTGGGCACACTTCTTCTAGCAGGCTGTTGTCAAGATTGATTCAATCTAGGCTGATTTTGAACTGGCTTTAGGTTCTGTTGTTATTGTGATTGTCTTCAATGCATCAGCAGATTCAAATTTCTTTGGTTTTACATTTTACTAAGAGTAGAGCCTGGTTTGTACTAGGATTTTTCACAGTATCCCCGCTTCGCCCTCAGCTTTAAGGTTCCTCTGTGAGCCTGTGTCTCAGAGAGGTCTCTCCCCACACCCCTGCTCAACCTCCAGTGGTAGATTGTTGCTGCTGGTTACTCGGTGTTGGCTAGCCTGGTTGAGGTAACACGGAATATTCCTTTATGTCCTGGATCAGGCTCAATCTTAGGCATGCCCTGTGCTCTTGGAGATCATGAGTGGGACTTTCTTAGTGATTTTGCCTCTCCCTGAGCAGCAGGAAATCTCTGAGTCCAGGATGCCTTCCTGCCCCTTACCCAGGGATAAAGGGTTTTTCCTCCCCCATAGCTGCAGTGGGTTTAGAGTGCATTGATCACGTGGGAAGTCACATGAGAAAACATCAAAAAGAAAGCAAAGGACCAGAATACATAAGCCTTCAAACCCACGGTGACACTTGGGATTTTACTTTGAGAAGGATAGGAAACTACCAGAGGGTTTTGATCAGTGACATGATCTGACGTGTTTGAAAAGAATCATCCTGGCTACTATATGAAGAATTAAACCAGAGGGGTAAGAATAAAAGATTAGCTAGGAGTCCAGCAATAAGCCAGGGCAGAGATGATAGTGGCTTGGACAATATGGTAACAGCAGAGGAGGTGAGTGATGTTTAAGGACACAGTTAGACAGGATTTGCTAGTGCGTTGGATGTGGGATGTAAGAGGAAGAGAATGTTTGCCTAGCCTACCTCTTCCTTTCCCCCTACTTTTATTTATTTTTATACAGCAGGTTCTTATTCGTTATCTGTTTTATACATAATAGTGTATATATGTCAATCCCAGTCTCCCACTTCATCCCACCATCACCAAACCCCCAACCGCTTTCCCGCTGGTGTCCATACATTTGTTTTCTACATCTGTGTCTCTATTCCTGCCTTGCAAACCGGTTCATCTGTACCATCCCCTTACTTTTGAGTTCTAGGTCTCATTACATTTTAGGTTTGTTTCTGATAAATAGCATGGAACAAGATTTTAGAACTCCTGTCCAAGAATCCCTGCAACTTAATAAACTTTAATCCTTTTGGATTTATTGTAATTGCTGTTCTGTTTGGACTTATTCCTATTATCATTATTTGTAATTTTTTTCACTTTTTATTTTAATCCTCATTTTTTATCCTCTCCTGACTTTATTGAACTATTGCTGACCAAATATATATATTTGGTCCTTTTTGCTTGTCTGAAAGATACATCATCTGTTTCCATTATTCTAGGAGTTATCCTTTAATTTTTCAATATGCATTTTGCCTGAACAAAGGAGAAACTCAGTTTCTAACCTCAATTTTGTGGATAAGCAGCTGTGAAACCTTAGCCAAATCAGTTTATCTCATATTCTTTCCTTTACTCTATGCCAGAGTTCAGTGATTTGTTAAACGAAGGCTAGAGATCAGTTTGCTTTCACACCGCATACCCTGTGCCTTTTGTACCTACTGTCAAAATCACAGAGCCTCCACAGCGTGCGACTGAGTGAGAGAAGCCAGACAGAAAAGAGGACGTACTGTATGATTCTGTTTATACAAAAATTAGAGGTAAAATTAATCACAATCAGGATAGTGGTTCCCTGGAAGCAGAGGGGAGATAGATAATGGCTAGAAGGGACCTGAGAAGGGGTCTGGGCAGCTGGTAATGGTCTGGGCACTGGTTTCATAGCTGTATCCAGTTGGCAAAAGTCATCGAGTTGCATACTCATAATACATGTACTTTCTGTGTGTATATTTCCGTAAAAAGATTTAAAATTTTATTTTCTAAGAAAAAATGAAAAAGAAAACATGAGTCTTTGTTGTCAAGGAACATTTCACTTTGTTGGTTACATTGAACTTTCCTAGGCAGGCAGGTGAAGACAGTCATTGGGCCAGGTGTCCAGGGAAGAATGCAGGCTAGTTCCTGTCTTCAGGAAGGTCTCCAACTAGTAGTAGTAGAGACGGGCTTGTTTTTTAAAAATTCATAATTTCATGTGGCGAGTGCTATAACAAGTTTTACAAGATGATGCCGGGGGGTGGGCAAGTGAATAACATTGTGAAGGAGGCAGAAGAGGCTCTCAAAGGAGATGTGCCTTGGGCTTTCTCATAAAAGACAATCATACACTCCCATTCCTAAGGGAATGCCAGGGCACATTTCATACTGGGAAGCCCCGGTAGTTTGCTGTGTCCTGAGCTTTGGGTTCCAAGGAGTAGATCAGGCTGAAGGAGCGGGTAGGGAGTGGCCGTGAAGGGCCTGGTGGCCTGGCCACAGTGTCCCCACAGAGACTCTTGGATGGGGGAATCCAAGCACAAGAGGAAGGGAATGAACACTGGCAGCGGGTCCGATGAGCCAGAACACAGCTTCTTGCAGCCTCTACCCTAATTTACCTTCTAGACTACCCTTGGCAAAGGTGTTTGTTGGCTTAATTAACCAGAATCATTTTTCCCAAGCATTCTGGGTCATCATTTCTTTGTCGCTACACAAAGGAGCAGGAATTGCTGAACCCTACAGGTCACTCATACTGAACCCTAACGTTCTTTCTTCCCATTGCAGACCAGCTGTGTGACCTTGGGAAAGTCAACAGCTCAAGGTCCCCGATGTCTCCTGGATAAAATAGGGAACCAAACTTTGTGCTCAGGGCAGGAATCAGAACACTTAATCTCTCAAAAATGATTTTATTTCAAGTCAGTGACTCTGTAATAATGATCAGTAATGTAGACCGAACACTTCCCGGGCACCAAGCATTACTAAACTGCCTTATATGTAGAAACCCAACCTTCACAGCAACTTCATGGGGAAAATACTGTTATTATCCACAATGTACAGACAAGAAACCTGAATTACAAAGAGGTTGAGTAACCTGCCCAAGGGTGCAGACAAAAGCTGGCAAAATTGGGATTTGAACTTGAGAGACCTGTCAACATCCATATCTTTGGCAACGATGTTTTAGTCCCTCGAGGCAAGCCAAAGATATTGCAACTTATATCTTTTTACTTCTGGAGAAACTCTTATACTTGCTTAAAAATATTACTTTTCTTTTCATCCTGTTTCCCATGGAGTTTGCTCCAAAGCAGAATTTCCTTCAGGCTCATTTAATTTGGCATCAGGTATTCTATTGGTCAAACATCTATTTTTATTAACACTTCATCTTATGAAAGTTCAGTATAATTGCACTGGTTCTATTTTCTCACAAAATTATTTTCACAGGAAAAAAAAATAGCCGCTTAGCAGAACCATTGTGTTTGAAATCAGAAGGAGGTAAAAACCAAAAAGACAGCCTCTCTTGCAAAGTTTCTTCCGCCTTTCCTGCCTGGAGGAGGCGCCACTGGCGTTTCTCAATAGCATCCTCGTCACTTTCAACGTAGGGTCTTAAGGTGACATCAAGGAGCGTTCATTGCCATTTCAATCCCCTGATTCCACGGAAACTTCAAAATCAGAAGCAAGTATGCTTAATTTATAGAATGCCAGAGCTGCTCTGAGAATCATTAGCTAAACCCTCATCAAGAAATTGAGGTTCAAAGGCACCATGTCATGTCCAACATTCAGCCATTTAACATCAACTCTGAACCTGGGTTTTCTGGGTTTTGCTCAAGTAGTCTCCCCACTAGTCCAGTTCAAGGGAAAAGAAGCTGAAAAAAATAAAATAAAGCAAGATTTGAACTTGATTTTGTTCAGGCAAATTTTGTTGTCTTCAATGAAATGGTAGGATTGAATCTTTAAATTTTTCAGTTACAAAAAAACACATAAAAATAAAAGAGTAAGATGTAGGGGAGCATATGGAGGGGAGAAGACTAGCAAAGGGGTCCTGACGTCTCACCAAAGAACTGACCAAGCACCAGGATCCATCACTGGCCAACTTCTAGAAGCCCCTAATTTCCAGAAAAGACAACCTTAGGGCAACCTTCCAATTTGCATTGGCAAATACATTCATGTTTCAGAAAGGCAGTGCAGCTATTCATTAAGAAGTTCTACACAGCCTGTTATCCCAGGTCATAGGAAATTACTGCTCTCTTAAGCAATTTCAGGTTTGTTGGTTCAAGCCAGAGGTCTGCAACGCTTGGAGAGATATTACTGGTTTATTAAAAATTATATGGAGATAAGGCAGGAGGCCAAGCCTGATGGTCTTTGAAGACCTTCCTTAAGCAGCTTCCATTAGCCCAGGCACCAGAACATGCTTGCGAGTGAGGTGCAAAATATATAAAACAGGTCCCTGTATGTAGAGAAACAAGCTGGCACTTAGCAGAAAGACATGGGAGCATTTCATCAATTAATGTGGCATTGCCACTTACCAGCTAGTGGCTTTGATAAAGCTTCATCACTCGGGTGAATCACCTGAGTCTACCAGTGGACAGCATGGTGGATGCACCCCTGCTTTGCTACTTACCTGCTGTGTTTTCTTGGGTTTGCGCCTTCACCTGTATGCACCTCCATTTCTTTACCTGCAAGATGGACTTAATGATGTAGGCATCACAGAGCTCTTAGAAAAAGTCAGTAATGTCTGGAGGGCTTCCCTGGTGGTGCAGTGGTTAAGAATCCACCTGCCAACGCAGGAGACACGGGTTCGAGCCCTGGGCCGGGAAGACCCCATATGCCGTGGAGCAACTAAGCCCGTGTGCCACAACTACTGAGCCTGCGCTCTAGAGCCCACGAGCCACAACTGCTGAAGCCCACATGCCTAGAGCCCCATGCTCTGCAACGAGAGAAGCCACCACAATGAGAAACCTGCACATGGCCACGAAGAGTAGTCCCCGCTCACCACAACTAAAGAAAGCCCACGTGCAGCAACAAGGACCCAACGCAGCCAAAAATAAATAAATTTATTTTTTAAAAAAACTCTCCTTTAAAAACAAATAAATAAATAATGTCTGGAAATGTATAAGATCTTTATCACCATTAATTACTATTACTCCTAGTATTATTAGTGTTATTGTTACCTGATCTCCACCTCTGACCACATAAGAGTGTCCACATTAAAGGACAAGAGATGTGGTGCACGGCTTTGGTGGAGTCAGAGTTTGGAAATGTTAAAAATGGCAAAGTGGGCTTCCCTGGTGGTGCAGTGGTTGAGAGTCCTCCTGCCAATGCAGGGGACACGGGTTCGTGCCCCGGTCTGGGAAGATCCCACATGCCGCGGAGTGGCTGGGCCCATGAGCCATGGCCGCTGAGCCTGCACATCCAGAGCCTGTGCTCCACAATGGGAGAGGCCACAGCAGTGAGAGGTCCGGGTACCGAAAAAAAAAAAAAAGGCAAAGTTTAGGTCTGATGAAGTAGGAAATAGGGAGATACTGAAGGATTTTCATCAATGAAATAACATGTTGAACCAGCATTTAAGGAAGACTGATTTGACAGGATATGCCAAATGAACTAGAAAATGAGAAAGGCCAAATATTGGTAGGTCAGCTCAGAGATAATTATAGCAATGCAGGCAGAAGGGGGAGAGAACAGGAGGCAAACACCAGACATTTAAAGAATCCTTGAAGATGAATACAGAGACACAATCAAACAGCGAGGAAAAGTAACTTTGAGGAAACAGACTATAGAAGACAGAAAAAAGGTACTGCATCCATGAAACAAGAAGAAGCTGCTACATAAAAGGAACACTCGGAGAACCAAAAAAATAAAGTTGTTTTGGAAATTCAAAATATAATAGTAGAAATAGTAAGATTAAAGTTTTGAAAATAAATTTATGAATTTGAGAAAATTTCCCAGAAACTAAAGAAAATGAATAAAAAGAAGACAAGGGGAGAAAAGAAAGAAAATTAGAGTCCTGTCCAGGAAATTTAATATATAAATGATAGAAACTACCAAAAAGGACAAAAACCGAATAGGAGAGGGAAATCTTCAAAGAAATAACCTTCAAGAATATTTTCCAGAACAGAAGGCATGAGTTTTCAGATTGAAAGGGTCCACTGAGTGTCCATCACAATGGACAAAAAGGAACTCACTATATGGCACACCATCATGAAATTTCAGAACACTAGAGACAAAGAAAAGATGCTGCGATCTTCCAGAGAGGAAAAACAGATCGCATGCAAAGGGACAAGAACCAGGACAGCATTGGGCATCTCCACCACAACAAAACCACGTCTAGAAAGCAATGGTACAAAGCCTTTTGACTCTGAAGGAAGTAACTTTTTTTTAATTATTTATTTTATTTTCCTTATTTTTTTGGCTGCGTCAGTTCTTAGTTGCAGCACATGGAACCTTCGCTGAGGCACGTGGGATCTTTCGTTATGGCGCACAGGCTCTTTGTTGCAGCATTCGGGCTTCTCTATAGTTGTGGCGTGAGGGTTTTCTCTCTCTAGTTGTGATGTGCACAGGCTCCAGGGTGCTTGGGCTCTGTAGCTGTGGCACACGGGCTTAGTTGCCCTGTGGCATGTGGGATCTTAGTTCCCCAACCAGGGATCGAACCAGCGTCCCCTGCATTGGAAGGCAGATTCTTTACCACTGGTCCAACTGGGAAGTCCCTGCAGGAACTAACTTTTAACCCAGAATTCTACACCCAGCCCTATTCTGCATCAAGTGTGAACATAGAATGTCCTCAGACATGCTGTCCTATAGAATTTTAAATTGAAAAATACCTATCTCAGAAAGCTACACAAGAATGCACAATTTGTTTCTAGAAAAAGGAATAAACTAATTAAGAAAAAAAGATGCAGCATATAGGAAAAGAGGATCCATCACAGGAGAGAGGCCCTGGGAACCCCCTTTATGCTGGTGAAGGGAGAGCCCAGAATATAACTCTGCATTGAGCCGTGACTGGCTTGAGTCAGAAGTTTCCAGGAGAGGCTTATATAGGAAGAAAAATGCGTAGAATACCCAATATATTGGAATAACATTTACATAATTATAATAATGTAAAGGCAAATATTAATCTAAGCAAAATTAATATAAAATGTTTTGGGAAGCTGGAAAGATTCGAAGGTTGAAGAGGGAGGTAGATGGAGAGAGGAGACTGAAGGAAAACGAAACCCAATCTTCCATAGTGAAAAGGCAAAACGGAAAAATCTGGAAGTAGTAACATAAGCACGTTATCTCATAATAGGAAAATAATTTCCAAAAAAAAATTTTAAACAGGCAAAAGTGTTGAAAATCATGAACTCTGAAGAAAGAGGAAAGGGTGGGCAGGAGACTGCTCTTTTTCAAAGCAAGCACAGGAAAATTATTTGACCCTTTACATTGGATACATGTAAATTTTGATAAAATTTAAAGAAGGAGGATATAGGTTGCATTATGCAATCTTGGCAAAAGCAAACAAAAGAAATCTCATTCTGGGCTTAGGTGAAAGCCCAGGACTAGAAAGACAGCTTTGGTTGTCATGGCAAAGGGCATTTAGCTAGATATTAAAAGTTGGAAAACTCATCCCAGCTCCACTGGAATTCACTATGTGACCTTGGGGTGAGTCCCATGAATTCTCTTAACTCCGCTTTCCCCTTGGAGCAAGACAGGAGTTGAACTAGAGAACCATAGAGGTCCCCCCTGGTACCTACATTCTATGCCCAAGGTGCTTGGATTACGAGCCCAGTACCATCAGGGAAAGGTCACACAAAGTCGCATGAAGGCGAAACAGAGGAGAGACAACTCAAAAGGCAATGCGGCTCCCTCCTTCCTGCTCTGAGAGCTCGGCCAGGTCAGCAGATCTGCATTTGTTCAGGAGGCTGGAAAGACAGCTGCCTCCCCCTCTCTAACAAGGATGATTGCTGCCTGGTTGCTTCCTGTGAATTCCCCTTCTCTTTGTCTGCAGAGCTGCCCTAGGGCAGGGTCCCTCTCCAGAAACCTCTCCGGGGTATGTCCATCCAGATGGTACACTGGTCAACCAGAGGCCACCGGTCCTGCACTCTCTACTACTTCTCTGCTGGAAGTTTACCCCAACTTGCCAGCATTGACTCTGCTAGGTGCATGTGGTGCTAGGGTCTGTGGGTTCCCTGCGGGACAGACACCTGCGGGGCCCAGAGACCCTCCCAGACTGAGCGAGCATCCCTAACACAGCAGCTAGCTCACCAGAATCTGCTCCTGGGAACGAAGATGCTCTCACTTTAGACTAATAAAAACAGGCTGGACAACTCTTTGTGACAAATCGAAGCAAAACCCCGTGCTTCGGCTGTGGGTTATTTGTTGAAAATCACCACATTTTAAGAGCGGCGGCGAACGTAAGTGCCTGTGGTCTTTGGCGAATCCTCTAAGAATTTATATTCTAAGCATCCACACTGCGGCCTCGGGAAGGAAGCTCTGAGCTGGAAGTGCACAGTGAGGAATCGTTGTTTAAATAGGGAACCAGAAAAGCCTTCGACGTGTTATAAATTCTGAACCCAGGTATTCTCTGGAAGAAAAAACCTTCCACTGAGTGAAGGAATCCTTGTGTACTGAAGTCTCCTGGGAGAAGAACTGGCCTTCTGCATTTGGCAAAAATGGCCACCATCCCAGAATCCTCTCCACCCCACCCTCGCCTTCCTTTTTTAAAACAAATCCATACAAAACAATAAAATAAATGAAAACTAAAGAAGCCCAAGTTTAATATTCAGGGGATATAATTCAAGTATAGCCAACTGGACCACTTCCCTGTTAATCAGAAGAATAACAAAATTTTTCTCCTTGTGTTCTTTGCAGAACATAAAGTTAATACTCTGTTGAGGAAGGCCACATGGGTGTGTGGAAGGAACACAGGATGGAAAATTGAAGCCTGGCTTGCCTTAGACTCACCACATCTCCCAGGAAAGGCTCAAGACCAGATTTTCCCCAACATGACTGTATTAGAATCGCTTGAGAACCTTCTTAAGAATTCGGAAGGCCAGGCCCTCAGACTCTCAGCCTCCAAACATAAGGCCCTGCTCTCTCTGTCCCATTCCCAGCTCTGGGTCTCTCTCGCCTCTAATGTCTCTCAAAAGCACTCATTTCTCTCCTCTCCCCATCAAGGAGTTAAGGCCTCTGGATGACGAAGAAAGTAATAAAAACTTTTCAAGGTGATAGTTCATTATCTTGATCGTGGCGATGTTTGCACAGGCATAAATATATGTCAAAGCGTATCAAATCAGGCACCTTAACTATGCCCAGTTTCTTATATGTCAATTACACTTCCAGAAAGCTGTTTTGAAAAGGAGCTAATCAGGTGGTCAGACGGCAACTTCTGCTTCAGGCCAGCAACATAACTATCTCCAAAGGCAGCAAAGGGCAAACACATACACGTGTTAGGCTATATAGGCAAAGCTGCTATAACCCGAAGTTCCTAAGACACAGTGGCCACAACGTGAGAGAAGCTTCTTCCTCTGTCTCATAACAGCCCAGAGGAAGGCAGGCAGCCCAGAGTGGGTGGGGTCCACAAAGTCATTCAGGGACCAAAATTCCTTCCATCTTGTTCTGTGCCCACATGATGGGAGTTGACCATGGCTATCCATGGCCACATTCCAGCTTCTAAGAAGTCAGAAAAAAGAGAAATTGGAGGACTAGAAAGTTCCTCTCAGGGAAGTGTTGCAGAAGTGGCACACAATCCTTCTACTCACCTTCTATTGGTGAGAATGTGGTCACGTGGCCACACCTAGCTGCAAGGGAACCTGGGAGATGTCGTTTCTGACTATTAAAATGGGGGAGGAGGTTTCTATTATTAAAAGGAGGGAGAACAATTAGCCATCTCCACCCTAGTTTGGAGAGATAGGGAGGAAAAAGTATGGGGAGAACAAAACACAAGTCTTAATAAATTACATTGCCACACAGAGTAGACCCTCAAGAACTACAATTTCCATTACTATGATGAACGGTATATTAGCTTCCTCGTGCTGCCATAACAAAGTACCTCAGACTTGGGGGCTTAAACAATAGAAATTTATTGTCTCACAGTTCAGGAGGTTGGAAGTCTGAAAGCAAGATCTCACAAGATTGGTTCCTTCTGAGAGCTGCAAGGGAAAATCTGTTCTATGCCTCTCTCCCAGCTTCTGATAGCCTCAAGCATCCCTTGGCTTGTGGATAATGTTCTTATGTCTTGACATCATCTTCCCTCTGTATGTGTCTCTATCTCTCCACATGGATTTTTTCCATAAGGGTCCCAGCCATATTGAACTAGGGGTTCACCCTACTCCAGTATGACCCCATTTTAACTAACTGCAAACACCCTATTTCCAAATAAGGTCACATTCTGAGGTACTGGGGGTTAGAACTTCAATGTAAAAACTGTGGGGAGACAAAAATTCAACCCGTCACAAGCACTGAATTTGAAATCAGGAAGCGCGAGCTCACGCCCCAGCCCTGCCACCCACTGGCTGTGTGATCTTGGACAATCTTATGACGTCTGGTCTCATTGACCTCATTTCTCAAGGATGAAATAACCACACCAGCTCCCAGGGTTGTTGGCAAAGGCCTCGAGCAAACTGGGAAGGGCCCTGGTGAGACAGGCAGGAACCTGGGCCCTGGGCGCCTTTGCTGCAGTGCTTGCACCTGGACAAACGTCTCCTCTAGCAACAGAATACAAAGAAACTCTAAGGGACTTAAGAAAAAGAACCCGCGTGCATGTGCAGTTGGGGTAAATTATGGACACGATACAAAACGACCAGCAAAACCCAACTGCCATTTCTGAAGAGCTGGGAGCAAAAGCAGGGTACTGCACTTGCGCCCTGCACACGACACCGTCAAAGGGGCGGGCCCACATCACCCTTCCAACCCGCCCCCTGGACCCGCCCCTAGCCTCACCCCATATGAGGAAGCAGCACCCCTCTTTGGGGAGCAAGCAAGGAAATCTGTTACTTGCTTTTCCTCCCCCCTGCTGCAGCAGTGGCCCCCATGAAGTCTTGCCTGAATTTCTTGTCTGGCTTCTTATCCATTTCTGTTGATTAAGGAGGACAAGAGCCCTGATCGGTAGCACTGGTGGTGCTGCCTCTCATCCTCCTCTGGCTGGAATGCTGGCTCCAGAGGGGGCATAACTCTGGCACACAAGCCTAGCTTCTCTTCCCGAGTGCGCCCTTTCTTGAATTAAACTTTGTGGAGGATTCTCCACGTTGCTCAAGTCGGAAGAGGCCTCTCAGCTAGAAACGCTACCATGGGCAAAATACCTTCAATTCCCTTAAAGGAAAAAAAAATGCCTCTTGGCGAACAGATGGGTAAATGTATTCACTATTTCCAAATGTCAAAATGCCAGCCTGGGCCAGATCTCTACTGAGCTCGAACGGACTCCCTGGGTCTCCTTTCTACTGATGTGGGTGTGTGTTTAGCCATGGTGTAAAAAGCTGATTCCCGGGCAGAGTGGGCTTAGCGGACTGCTAAGCGGTTCACACAGCAAAGAGATGGGGCATCAAGCCTCCTCCAGGTTCAGACACCAGGAGTCACACCTCTGCCCCCCTCCCCAGGGAGAGCTCTCAAGTTCCCAGAACCTACAGTCGATGTTACCCAACACTCAGAAGCAAACCTAGAACATCCTTGAGCTCAGGCTAAGGTGTGCTAAAGTGGTAATAAGATTGCCATTTATGAATATATCAAATTAATATGTTGTATGCCTTAAACTTACACAATGCAATATGTCACTTATATCTCAATTAAAAAAAAAGCAAAAAATTTCTGGACCATCTCATGAAAATAATAAGGCAAGCGAGGTTATCCGGTCTAGGTTTAAATTTTTGTGATTAAAGGCCAGACTAAGTCTTATCATAAATTGGTATTTGTTTGTGTTTTTAGAAATTCAGTTGGTAACATAGTGGGGATGAGAGTGGAGGAAGATGTACCTGCGGGCATACCCCTGGAGGGTGTGGGAGGTAGTACAAACCTCCCTTTTCCCAGGACATCCTGGGAATGTGCTAGCAAAGCCTGAAGCAGTGTCTTTATCCTAAGGAAGGATCAGACAAGTTTACATCAAAGACGGTCCACTGTTTAAAACAGCAAAGAATGTAAGCAACCTGAATTTTAAGGATAGCCTACAACTTGCCCTGTGGACCCCTCGGGTCTCAACTCCAGGATTAGTTCTTCTGGGAAGCCCCCAGGATGCCCCCCATCCTCTCCTGTTCCCACCACACCTCTTCACGTCTCCACTATAGCAACTGCTTGCATTATGAGCCTTTATTTGGCATGTTTCTCATAAGGACGCTAGAGTTTGGCAAACCAAGGTGGGCCAGCCCACCACCTGTTTTTGTAAATTAAATGTTAAGGTTGTACAGCCACACCCATGATTCACATATTGTCTGTGGTGGGAGACCACAAGACCCCCAATATTTACTATCTGAGAAAAAGCTTGCCAACTCCTGAACCATGCCAGCAGCCCTTTGAAGAAAGAAAAAGTCTCATTTACTTCCACATCCTGTGAGGCCTGTGCGGTGCCAGGCACACAGTAGGTGTTTCATAGATATGGACCAGGTTGCTTGATGAACCTGAACCACTGAACAGACCAAGGTTCTCACACTTGTATGTGCGTCATAATCACCTTGGGCATTTGTTTAAATGCAGGTTCCCAGGCCAAATGCCCACAGGTCTTATTTGATGGTTCTGGGGTGAAGCTCGGGAATAGGCATTTGATCGATTATACATTCCCAAGGTGATTCTGATGCTAACAGATCTTAAATGGGCCCTGCAGAGAGAAGATCATGGTGAAACAGGGGATCAGGCAGGTTTCTAGCAGTACGGTGGGACTAGATAACTCTCCTGCTATGTGCTAGAAAGAACATACAGAACAATTTAAATGTAGAGCTAAGCTCATAGAAACAAATAAAGGAAATTTCTAGGGCTGCAAAAGGGGTGGGAACTGACAACCAGAGCAATTGCACAGGTGACCTGTGTCTGCCCTGGGTGAGGGAGGGGCAGAGTTTTGGTAACTTAGAGGCTGGGGTGTTAGTAGGCTAATTGGGGCCAGGAGATGAGGCCCTAGGCCCATGCAAGATGGGGAGTTAGAACTGAGGACCCCACCAGGAAGCGGGGAGTCTCAACAGACTACAACTTCAGTGAGAGATGGGTTAGAAAAATCCTCCCACCAGCCCCGGGAGCTGACTGACAAGCTGGTCTCTCTCAACCATATTGTCCTTTAAGAACTCACTCCCACAGCTTGTCTGCATTCGTCCTCTATGTTAGCACTTATACTCCTCATGTGGTGGAAGAACCTTCAAGCAGAGAAATTAACCTAAGAGGCCAGGTCAACTAGTATCATGAATATTATGAATCCACACTTGTTGGTTGTTTCGAAATTAAGTTAGTAGCAGTGGTGATGGGGGTGGGTGTCTGGGGTGCCTGGGAGAAGCATATGCAAAAGTTCCTTGAACGGTAACCCTCAACCCCAGCAGCAAAGTGTGTCCACCGAAAATGAGCTCACACTCCACAATCACAAAACAATGGGAGTGAGTTGGCAGACACAGCCAAGTACTAATAACAGAATTGTCATATCCTACTGTTTCTCATCACCTTCCTGAAACCACTCCCTCCGGGTGGGATTACTGCTTCTGCCCTTGTCCTCTCTGCAGTTTATGGTCAACCCTGATGATCAGAGTGAGCTTGTTAAAATAAAATCGGATCACATCTCTCCTCTGCTCAAGATCCTCCACTGCTTCTCCAGCTCATATAGAGTAAAGCTGTGAGGTTTGACATCCCCCGGGGCCCTCACTGCCTTTGAGAGCTCACCTTTAACACTGCTACCCATTCCCTCACTCTATGTCCAAGGGCATCCTGTATTCCCCAAACACACCCCAACTATCTCTATATTCTTGATGTTTTGCTTATTCTGTTTGCTCTCTACTATTCTATCCTGTTTGTATATTCTCTATTATATTGTAAGCAGAAGACCAGGGTTTTGCCTTGTTCCTCAGTGTGTCCCTGGTGCCTAAAATAGAGCCTAACACATACGAGATGCTCAATTTGTGTTGAATGAATGAATGAATGAGGACACTAGAAAACCACTGGTGCATTTTCAAAAAAGGAGTAACTTGATCCTATTAATGTTTTAAAAAGTCATTATTCACATGAAAACCATGATTCTGTTCAGCACATGCTGCCTCTGTGTATTGATTTCATGGTCACAGCTACCATGTGAGGTCAAGGGGAAGTGAACTCTTTTTATCCTTACTTCACAGATGAGTAATTGGGGATTCAGGGGTTTTAGTGTCTCATCTGACTTCATGCAACTGGTGGGACAGGACTGGACCCACCCTTCAAGATACATCACTCGGCCACCTGCTTTCTTACCTGTCAATCTTCCCCTAGTTTCAAGTTTCGGTGTGAAATACCTTTTGACAGATGAGGGATTTAGAGCTGAAAACCTAAAATCAAGTGTTCCTTAAAGAACAATCCCAGGGATGAAATGTCACTTAATGAAGTGTCTCATGGCAGGATTATTTGTGGGGCTATTTCATCCAGGAAGAGCATGAAGTGGGAAGTGTCCGCCTCTGTAGAGTCAATGTTAACACAGTTGAGTTGAGGTGGAAGCCCACCCAATGGGACACAGACATCCTGGACTCCAGCCCAACCAGCATCCCCTGACCACTCTGGGTATGTTTCCTCATCAACAAGGAAAGCAGAAGCTCAAACTGAAGGAACACTACGGCCCTTCCAGCTCTGAAATTCCATGTGGAGGGGTTGACGGTTGAGCTTGAGAGACCACAGCACTTGATCGCTCTAGTAAACGCTCTTCTGACCATTTCTCTCTGTGAAACGAGCCCAAACGTAGCTCTCAGCCTCCCCAGGGACCCTGGTAACTCCCAGAAGCCAAAGCCGGGTGTCACGGGAGGATGTACTAAATTGTTGCCATTAAAATGACTCGCCGTTGACTGACCTAGCACAGAGCGCCGTGCTGAAAGCTACGCTAAGAGCTTGAAGCCCGAGGCCTGGGTTGGAATCCCGACCCCACCTCCAGTGAGTTGCTTAACCTTCAACCTCAGTTCTCTCCCCCCCAAACTGGAGATAATCACAGTCCCAACCCAGTGGGGCCGCTGAGAGGACGCCGGGAGGTTAGCACCATCAAGCACTGTGTACCTGTTAGGGAAACGTTTCTCCGCTAAATGAGTATCGTCAAGAAAGGAGAAAAGACGGTTCTGGGCTCACAAAGGCTGTGAAAGAAAGCTTATCCCGCTGCTCTGCACCAGCCTCTGTCCTAGACACCTGGACAGGGTCCACTGGGACCCTGTTGCTTCTGTGCTTTGGGCGCGAAATATCTGGTTTTAACAACAGGGACTTGCACAGCCGTGAAAGGACGATCTGCAAACACCCACAGCCAGAGGCCAGGGGGATATTGCCAGCCGCGACCCATCAGGATAAGCAGTGATGGATTTCAGTGCAATAGGAGCTTTATGCGGATAATGTTTCCTGAGTTTTGCCCAGCTTCATTTCAGCCTCTGGGGAGGCAGCCGCGGGGGAGGGCTGTGACGTCCGGGCCACCCGGCCTGCTCTGCCTAGCACCCCTGCCCCTCCGTTCCCCATCCCTACAACACGCCAGCCTTCCGTCCCCTCCCAGCACTGCGTGGGCCTGGCCTACGCCGCCCTTTGGGTGGAGGGCTCCCCGTCCCAGCCCCCGCCCGCGCCAGGGGCGAAGACCCCTCAACCTGCAGGTTTGTCTCTGTGTAAAACTGACCTCCCTGCGGAGACCCTTCCTGGGCCTCCCCCAAGGTAACCCCTCCACCTAATGTCAGTCCCCCTGGCTTTGCTCTTAGAGTCCCCTGTAGATTCTCCCTTGTATAATGTGTCACAGTGGCAACTACTAAATTATTAGTATAATTTAGTGACTGTCATTCCAACTAAACAGTAACTTTCACGAGGGGAAGTGTCCTCCACCTCTGTCCTGTCACTGCTCGACTGCCAGGCCTGGCATCTAGTAAGTTCCGAATTACTGAATGAATGAATAGTGAATGAATCCGAAGGAGGAGAGCCGGCATTTATGAGCTCCTACTGTGTGCCAGTACCTCCGTCCCTTCTCCTGACTCCCCGGGCGTCGGGCTTACGGATGAGAACACAGACAAGGAAATTGCCCAGGATCTCTTGGGCCGAGAAGCAGGGTAGCAGGAGTTGAATCCAAGCAGCGCGACCCCAAACGCAGTGCCCCTCCGTGACGTCTTGCTTCTCCGCCCTCTGGGGTTCCAGCAGACCCCCTCAAGTCTCTGAAGTCACCCCAAAGGGGGTCCCCTCATGGTAGTTAGACGATGGACCTCTAGTGGGTATAAAGCTGCTGGCATGCGGGGACAATTCAGAGAACGTGAGTTCTCATTCCTCGTCTGTTCTGTGTGGCCTGGAGACTTCCACGTAGTGCTTCCATGTGTCTCGGCAAGTGTGGGGCGTGGGGAGGCAGGGGCTCACTCCACCTCACCTGACCCCGGAATGCGGCTGGAGGGGGCCGAGAGGGCCGAGGAGCGCCTGGCCGGCCGAGCACGTCGTGATGTGCGACCTCTCATGCGAGCAGACAAGGCTTAGTGAGCGATGCGAGACCTCCGCCTGGCGCAGGGAATTGACTGGAGTCACCGAGGCTTCTGCACCAGCACAATGTCGTCCCGGGAAGCCAGCTGAAGGGAAAACAAGATTACACAAATCTCGCCGCCTCCTGGACTCATCGGGTTAATGAGGCTTGATGCCTGCCTCTCTGTGGGCCTCAGATTACACGCTGGTGGACCAGCTCCTCACCCACTGGTCTGGAGTGTGAGGGATGGTCCTCCTCCTCCCTTCCATCCTCCTGTCAAATACTTACTGGGAAGTCAGTCCTCTCCTTAAAATTTACCTGCGACCTGTCTGAACTTGACAGGCAGTAAATAAGAGGCATAAGAATAGTATTGACTAACACTGGAGTGTCTGCTCTGTACCACTCACATGCATTACACCAGATAACGCCCACAGCATTCTTAGGGACTATCATGATCCCACGTCACAGATGAGGAAATGTAGACGGGAGGGAAGTAACTTTCCCAAGATGCAGAGCCAGGGTCCGCACCTGGCATGGGACTCTCAGAGCCGGGCACAGGAGGGCAGGGGCAGCTCTGCGAGAAGGCCTCGGGACAGACATCACAGAGGGGGCCCTGGCCTAACTCTTCATCTCTCTGAACCTCAGTCCTCTGCGGGGTTAACCGGTATAGGAAGCCCTGCTTCATAGGACTGAATGAGGATTAGAAGTGGAAATGCACGTGGAGTGGGGATCCCAGCACATGACACAAAATAGTGCAGAAGAATGGTTTGAACTCACAGCCCTCATTGCCTGGCAGCTCACAGAAGCAGGAAGGGCCATAAGGTCAAGATGCAGGGAGGCCTGGTGATTCTGGGGGTCAGACAGCCCTGGGATGGAAGCCTGGCTCATGGACCAACTGTGGAACCTTGACTCCAGCTGCAAACTCCTCAGCATTGGGGCCCTGGTATGTAGGATGGTAGATGGATGAATGAATGGATGAAAGGAGAAGTGGATGGAAAGATGGATGGAAGGATGACTAGAAGAATGGATGGATGCGGGATGAGTGAATGAATGAGTGGATACATGAATGGATAATAGATGGAAGGATGAATGGGTGGATGGGTTGGTGGGTAGACAGAATTTCAGAACGGAGAGGGGCTGGTCAGCTCAATACACCTCTTCCTCTTCAAGTGAACAGAGGCCTGAAGTGGGAAGTGACTTGCTCAAGGCCACACGATTAATTAGGCCCAGGGCTGAGGACCCCCAGCCCTTTTAACCTTGCCCCTCTCTCCCTTTAAGTTTCCTGATGTCATATAACACTTGGGCTGTGACTTAACTTGAAGCAGAGAATCTGGATCATACCAGCCAGGGTCCCTGCCCTGTATCCTCGTGTCCGGCCTGAGGTATGTGTGGTGCTGCCTCATTCAGCCTTCACGAGGACCCATCCCCATCTCCTCTAAAGCCCATATCCTCCCCTCTCCTCCAGGCAGCCTCCCCACCCAGGAGATCAGGGAGCCACTCCCAGGTTTAATACTGCTAAGGGCAACAGTAATCATCGTGGTTATCAGTTATTGAGCTTTTACTTGATGTCATATTTATTAATAAATTAACCTTCATGGAGATGATAATAACAGTGATAATAACGTTAATAATAGTCACAGCTAACATTTACTGGGATTTATCATGTCCCAGACATTGTGCTTAGCACTTTAACTCAACTCAGTGAGGTAAGTACATCATCCTTTTACAGATGAGGAAACCGAGGCACAGAGAGCTTAAGTGACTTGCCCAAGATCACACAGCATGGAACTCAAGAAACCTGGATTTGAACTTGGGAGTGTCTGACTTGGGCACCTAATCTCTTTTCTCACACTAGTTCCCACTGGCTCCCAGATTACACAGACAAAAAAAAAAAAAAAAGCCCCTGGTCACGATCAGCTACACCTTTATGGGAGATTTCACAGCATTTTCTACTCAATTTCTCATGAAACCTCAATAAGGTAGGAAGGTGAGTCCAGGTGAGTTCTGCATTCATCTGGGGTCTAAAACTCCCTCATATACCCAGATACTGGAAGACTTGAGGCCAGCAAACTTGGCTGCTATAACTAATTCTGCCACTAACTGGCTGTGCAACTTAAGGAAAGTTGCTTAACCTCTCTGAGCCTCCTAAATAACATGCAAGGGTCATTCCACCTTTTAGGTTTATGGTGGCTGGGGAGAACAGCTTCCAGGGCCAAGGTTTTTCAGAGCCATCCTGGGGGCTCAGGTACCTCCTAAATGTGGAGGAAAGGAGATTCAAGAGGGAGCTGCCCACATGAAGGGGAGGGGGCAGCAAGCCCTGAAACCCACTGGAAGATTCCTCACCTATGAAGCTTCTGCGGAAGCTGAGGGGAACTTCACAAGCAGCTCCAGCTGTCAGGTTCCCTGGCCACGGGAGAGGTAACGAGGCAAAGATGCAGTTTCACCGCGGCTCTTATGCAGACAGCAGAAGAAACTGTCTAAACATTGGCCAGGCTGCCAAGCCCACGGGGGCCTCCTGCAGCCTTGTCATTCCATGAGCTGAGAAAAGTGAACCACACGGCCCCGTGATGGCAGGGAGCTCTGCCAGCTAGGACCCTTCAAAGGTGCTCATGTGTCCTTGTCCAATAGTCCCGTTGACTCCCTCAGCCTGCCCGGAGGGACTTCGTGCCCTGGAAGGGCTGCTTTGGAAGAAGCAAAGGAAGGATGAGTAAGAGCTGCATGCAAACAAGAGCTAGGAATCGGGGGACGCCCCCAGGCCAAGGTCACAGCTGGGGCTGGCCAGGGAAATCAGTGACTAAGCAGAATCCACCAATCCCTGTGGTTCTTCAGCAGCAGTGCTGCGGGGAGAGGGGTTCTACTGGGGATCGATTTAATTCTCACAATAGCTCTGCAGAGCGGTACTGTTATTCCCATCTTATGCATGAGAACAGTGATGCTCAGAGGGTAAGGAAATTGCTCAGTTACACGGCTATCAAGCTGCAATTTCAGGTTTTCAATCCAGGTCTCTGGGACTCAAAGCCAGCGAGCTCTTGCCTCAGTGTGCCCCCATGCCTGCTGCTGGGCCCTCACTGAGCCCAAGGAGAGGGATGTGCCCACTCGCTCCCCACCAGAGAGATGGAGGAGGTTGCGCCAAAGGGCAGATGTCCAGCCTTTAAAAAGCATAGGCAGCACCCGGAGCAAGGGCCATCAACGCCCACCCATAGCGCCTCGCATGTACCCCGGAGGCCACTGCAGACATTCCCAAACAAGGCCCAGGGCTCCTCTGGCTTCAGGGGCTCGTTTGGCTTGGCCAATGGAGTGGCCAGAGCGCTAGAAAATGGACACTCCAGGAGCCACGCTTAACCAGTGCCAGACAAGAGCTGGAGGACCAATCCCCCAGGCTCCGCTCCTCTGGGGGAAGCTCTGGGGTGGGTTCTGCACACTCTCTGGACCCTCTGGGGGATTGAGCTCAGGATGCCCACAGCGGGGACCTGCCCACTTCACCCCCTTTATTGCCTCTTCTTCTCTTCCTACCTCACTTCCCTTTTCTGGGTCCATCTCATGATATATTATACACATCACACATGAATTACCTGAATCGCATCCTTGTCTCAGGATCTGCGTTGGGGGAACCTACACATAGACACGTCCCTGGAAGTAACAGGCGTTTTGTAAAGGGGGCACTCCAGGCCACTCTTGCCCTCACAACCTTAATTCTGAGTCATTCTCAATTCCTCCTCGCTGGATTCCTTCTCATTCTTAATTATCTGGATACTGACCTGGCGCTGTTTTCGCTTCCGTCCTTACCTTGCTGTGGGGATTAGACTCTGGGGTCATTCTCCAGGCTCCCGTGTCATGTTTTCTACTCAGGTAGATACTGTTGCCTGGACCCTGAGCCCAGGCAGCTCCCTCCCATGAGGCCACCCTTCCGGTGACAGGTTATCCAAATCTGCCCCATTCTCGCTTACTCTCACTTTCATGAATAGTCTAGAGTGCAGCAGTCCCATGAATGAGGTAGGGCCAAGAAGGGGAGTCGATGATGACACCCACGGGTCTGGTTTGGGCCAGTGGGTGGACAGTGATAGCAGTCAATTGAAGAGGACTCCCAGCGTGAAGGAAGTTTTGGTGAAAGAATAAGTATTGAGTTTAAAGTGCCGGAGGGACAACCCAGGGGTGATATCCAGTGAGTGGGGGGAGCTATGGAGCTCAGTCTTGGCCGATAAGGTGTTGCTGAGAAATTTCCACTACAAGGCGGATGGGCTAAGTCATCAAGTGGATGAGATTCCCTAGGGCCAGGACCTGATTCGGGTGTTTATGGGTCAGGAGCTTATACAATTGGGATGGGGATGCTTATTAAGGAAAAAACCCACACAATTATGAAACCAGAATTGCAAGGCCTCTCTTAGACCCTTGGAAGGGATTCATGCCAAGTGAGGGACACTGAAGCTTAAGTTTGTTAAATTCACAGTAAACCAGTAGGGAGTTAAGAGACAGGTACATTATAGTGAAAGTACTTTCTGATGTTCTGTCTCCATCAGTAGAGTGTGAGTATCTTGAGGTCTAGAATTATGTCAGGTTCACCTGTGGCCCCAGGGCCTTGAACAGTGGGTGGTTGCATCAGCAGGGTTCAGTGCAGGAAACAGAAATGTGTCTAGGTATTTTGGGCGGAAAGGTAGTCAGTATGAAGGAATAGGTGCTTACAAAATTGTTGGACAAGCTGGATGAGTAGAAGTTATGCTGCTGCTACTGGGTTTTTAGCTTCAGTTTTCACCACTGCTTCAATTTTGAACTCAGGAAACAGCTAGAAATCTCTGCAGATGTCCCAGCAGCCCAACACCCATGAACTGATAAATAGAGAGTGGGACATGGAGGGCGGCCACTGCAAAAGCTCACGGCTGCCAGAGCCTGTCCATCAGCTGCCACAGCAAAAATCCTGCTTTCCAAATCTCTCACAGGCTCATCTCATTAGCAGAACCTAAATTACATCCAGAACACTAGCAGGAAGGGAGTCTGGTAATGCAGTGTTTATCCTTCCAGCCCCTGGGAAATATCAGGGTGGGGAGATCAAGGGGGCACAAATGAATGCAAAGTGCCGGTAGAAAGTATCAAAGACAATGGCCCAGAGTGGGTGCTGCATTCATTATCTACTGCTACACAGAAAATCACCCCAAAACTTAGTAGTTTGAAACAACATTTGTTATCTCATGGCTTCTGTGGGTCAGGAATCCAAGCAGAGCTCAGGTGGGTGCTCTGCTTCACAGTCTCTGCCAGGATGCCATCAATGTACCAGCCCAGGGGCTGTGGTCTCATCTGAAGGCTCCACTGGGGAAGGAGCCACACACTCAGCAGTTGTTGGCAGCATTCAGCTCCTCGTGGCTATTGGCTGGGCCTCAGTTTCTCACTCATTATTGGCTGGAAGCCACCTTCAGTTTCTTACCACATGCCAGCTGACTTCTTCTTCAAAGGCACCCTCTGAGAAGTCAATAGGAAGCATCTGGTAGCAAGATGAAATCAGACTTTTAGAACCTGACGACGGAAGTGACTTCACATCATTTTTGCCATATTCTCAGGTTAGCAGTGAGTCACTGGGTCTAGCCCCCACACAAGGGGAGGGGCTTATCCAGGGCATGAATACCAAGAAGCGGGGATCACCAAGGGCCATCTACTACAGGTGCTAACAAACACTTCGTGAACAACTGAGTGAAGAAAGGAAAAAGGAAAGGGGAAAAGAGATTGATATCCCTGAGGGAAGCCATCTGGCTGCCCACACACAGCTTCACATGGTCCTGGGATCCCGATGGAATCACCTGGCTCAGAGTTCCAAAAGGTTATCAGCCTGGGTGAGGCCGGAGGACAAAGTGAGAACCACCTCACTGGTACCCACTCATATGACATGGATGGATGAACTGAACACCAAGTGTCCTTTACAATGAGAAAGGTGACTGCCAGGTGGGTCAGCAGTTTGAATCAGCTGGTGCATCGTCTCAGTTTGACTAATTTTGCCTTCTCTCCTAAAACTTTTATCTCCCTGCGTCTCTTTTTCCATTTCTCAGCCCCAAAATTCACACGGTAGACTGTGGATTCATTCATTTGGACATATTCGAGTGCCGACTATGTCACAGGCACGTTAGATAAAGGGAATGAAGAAGTAAGAAGAAAATGGTACTTCCTTTCTAGGTCTTTGCAGAGCCAGGGTGGGGACATGAGCACAGATGCTGACAACTGGGTGTGACCAGGGACAAGCATGGGGAGGGGGCTCTGAACTCGAACCTGGAAAGACAAGAAGGCTTCCCATGGAAATGACTCTTAAGCTGTATCTCAGGAGTAGTTCCCCAGCCTGTCCTCCTGGAATATTTTTATAAAGAATGTAGTGTTTGGGGGTACATTATTTTTGGTCTTTGTTTAGACTAAAAAGAAAAACAACTAAGGCACTTAGCCTTAATGAAATTTGGTTAGCCCAGGACACCAGCCAACTGGAAAGAAAAAGCCAGTTCCTTTGACTTTCAGAATGCATGCGTCACCTTAGGAGAAGCAAACGTTGTGCCTCAGTGTTTCCATCTGTAAATGGGGCTGATTGTATTTTACACCTACTCACTTGATGGAGTTGCCCAGGGATTAATAAAAATGGGGTTCCCGGGCAAAGTCACTTTCCGAGGAGTAATCCCCTCCTTTCAACAGCTTTGAGGCCCTTGGGATGAAATAAAACACATACGTAAAATTCTGTGATTCTCTAAGAAAAGAGTCCTGACCAATTCGTAGGCTTAAGGAATAGGTGACTCACTGGAAGGGAGAGATGGGAAAGCCATGCGGAGCCAGGGAGGAGGGAACCAGTGAAATTGATGAGAACCCAAGGGTGATTTACAAAGGCAGGAGTAGGGATGGGAAAATCAATAACACCACAGACAATGTAATATGCAGCTGTCAATGAAATTGGTGTTTACAAAGCAGCTTTAAGGATGCTAGAATAGAGGCATGACAATTATTCAAAGAAAATATATGTGCAGGGACTTCCCTGGTGGTCCAGTGGTTAAGAATCTGCCTTCCAACGCAGGGGACGTGGGTTTGATCCATGGGCAGGGAACTAAGATCCACATGCCACGGGACAACTAAGCCCACACGTCACAACAAGAGAGCTCATGCACCACAACTAGAGAACCTGCACGCCGCAACTATAGAGCCCACGTGCTCTGAAGCCGCGCACCACAACTAGAGAGAAGCCCACACACTGCAACGAAAGATCCTGAGTGCCACAACTAAGACCCAACACAGCCAAAAATAAATAAATATTTTTTAAAAAGAAAAAGAAAACATATGTGCAGAGGAAAAGGAGTGGAAAGAACTTTGCTTAAATAAAATATAGAGGTAGCGGAATCACAGTTTTTCATTTTACATGTGAGTCTTCAAATTTGCCAGATTTTCTAGGGAGGGCATGTTATGCTTTGAACTCAGAAAAGAGAAATGTTTAGAAGTGAAGAAAGAATACCGGGGTGGGCAGAGGAGAAGGAAAATGGATGAAAGCTGGAAAAGAAGAAATGCAGGCTGCTTTCCTGAACACTTCCCTGACCACATGCTGCATGCCGGGCACAGCATGAGGCCCCATATAAACAGAAAAGAATAAGATGAGGACAACCCCTCCAAGGAGCTCCAGTCTGGGGAGAGGCTGAAAAGTAGCAGGCAGCCTCAGTACCTGTGATGTATGCTAGAGCTAAAGGGAACACAAGGGCCGTGGGTGAGTACTCAGCCCAGAGAGATCCAGGAAGACTTCCTGTAGGAGGCAACACTGAAGCTGAGTCTTGAATGAGTGGTAGACGCCCTGATACAGGGAAGATGGATGATGGGGAGGAGTGAGCAAGAGGAAACAGACATCCCAGAGAAGGTTAATATTTGAATTTTGTCATGAAAGACAATTAAAAGGAGTGTCTTGCCGACTAGACCAGCCAACAGAGAGTCCTAAACATCAGCGTGCACATCCTCATCTCTGTGGGTGATGGAGGTTTACTTTTTAACAACCTCATATTTGAATGGTGTTCGATTGTCTTAAAAGTCTTTACATGTCATCTCATTTTATGTTCTGACAACTTTCTGGTATAGATATCATTACTATTATCATTCTATATGTGATAAAATTAAGATGTAGAAAAGTGAAGTGGGGTAGAGGGAGGGGAGTGTAAGAACCCAGAACCTGGAGCAGACTGTGTGTGGTCTGTCATGGACTGAATTATGTTCCCCACCACCACCAAATTCGTATGTGGAAGCCCTAGCCCAATGTGATTGTATTTGGAGATACAACCTTTAAGAAGTGATTAAGATTAAATGAGGTCATAAGGGTGAGGCCCTGATCCTATAGGACTGGTGTCCTTAAAGAAGAGGAAGAGGCACCAGCAGCAAGATGCACAGGGAAAAGGCCATGTGAGGATACAGGGAGAAGACTATTGTCTATATGCCAAGGAGGCAGGCCTCAGGAGAATCCAACCCTGCTGACACCTTTATCTTGGACTTCTAGCCTCCAGAACTCTAGAAAATAAATTCCTGTTGTTTATGCCATCCAATCTGTGGCATATTGCTACAACAGTCCCAGTTGACTAATACAGGTTCCTATACTGACTCTACTACTATTCGCTTTGTGACCTTGGGCATGTTACTTAACCTCTCTGTGCCTCCATTTCCTCAGCTGTAAAATGGGGACAGGAATAGTAGCCTACTTCTGAAAGCTGTCAGGAAGAATACATGAGTTAATATCTGTAAAGCGTTAGAACACACCTGGCACACAGTAGGTGCTCAAGAAGAATTGTTTATTGGGGTATTTTTGGGGTTTTTTGGTTTTTTTTTTTTTGCAGTACACAGACCTCTCACTGTTGTGTCCTCTCCCGTTGCGGAGCACAGGCTCCGGACGCGCATGCTCAGCGGCCATGTCTCACGGGCCCAGCCGCTCCACGGCATGTGGGATCCTCCCAGACCGGGGCGCGAACCCGTGTCCCCTGCATCAGCAGGCGGACTCTCAACCACTGCGCCGCCAGGGAAGCCCTGTTTATTGTTTTAATGATCTGCTTATGGTCACACAATTGTTAATTTATGGAGCAGAAATGCAGACCCAACCCTGTGAGGACCACTGCTCCCTGCTGCCTCCCCTTAGGCAGGCAGGCGTCATTAAGCCCCTTCGTTTTACAAATACAGAGGCTGAGTCAGTCCGAGGGCATCTGTCTGGATGTTTCCCACTTACCTGAGTGAAGAAGCAAACCTGAACCCTGAGGTGAGTCTTACCTGATGGCAGGTACCACCTACCATATCACCCAGGCGTCCATCTCAATGGCTCCCGACCAACTTACACCAAGGAATAAACTCTCAGGCAGCCGAAGGTTTGGGCCACCACGTTTCATCCATTTTCTCAGCGAGTGCTGTTGAGCGTCTGCTGTGTGCCAGCCCGTGGGGACAAACAGTGAGCAAAGTGGACAGAACCCTTCCCTCAGGGAGCAGGGGGTGTGATGAGTGACACCCACGTTAGTGCAAGAATGATACACGTTAGCATATAGTCATGTAACCAGGGTGTTGGACATGGAGGAAAATCAGAAAAACAGTTGTGTTTCTGTTTCTCACAGTCCCTTCCTACCTGCCCTTTATCTCCTGCCAGTGAAAACTCAGATCATACCCAAGAATTTCCTGCTCCCTTGTAGGTAATAGAAAGTTCCTATTGTGGAAGACGCAACCATGGTCTTGATTCAACATGAAGATCTAATCCCAAGTAATAACCAAAACTCCGAATTTCAATTTAAACTTGGACTCTCCATTCCCCAGCTTAGGCTGGCTCCAGACAGCTTTATGGTTTATTTCTTTTTGTCAATTACTTCACTGGTATCTGCTTAGCGTGCTTGCGTTTCTTTGATTTTGGTGAGAAGGACGAAGCTATAGAACCGCATAGCTGAGCCACCCAAGGACAGGGGAATGGATAAGAAAGAAAGGGAAAGGGGAACAGCATGGAAAGGAAGAGGGAACAGCATGCAACTAGTCTCAGAGTTTTAGTGAAAAAAGGAATGAACATGAAATAGGGGAAGAGAACAGTGACCCAAAACGCCACCCTTTACAGTTAGCATATATTGAACAATTCTTGTGCCAGGCTCTGTTCTCTTCTTCACGGATGAGGAAACTGAGACAGAGTTAAAGTAATTGGCCCAAAATATTAGAAACAACCTACATATCCATCCATAGAGTGTTGATGATAAATTGTAGTATAGCCCGCAGTGGCACCAAGTGATGGGACAACAGTAACCAGAATGCAGAAGTTCATGAGCTGATATCTTGCCATCTCCAGGATGGAGAGTTAAGTGGGAAAAGCAAAGTACAGAGCAGAAGCGGGTAAGGAAGGTGAGCCCCTGTGCACCCTTGCTTGTGTGCACAGAACTCTAGAAGGGTGCACGAGAAACTCGGAACACTGGAAGCCTGTCAGGAGAGGACAGGGTGGTTGGGAAGAGGGCTGCAGAGAAAGTTCTCTCACTGTATGTTTGTTTAGATTTTTTGGATTTTTTTTTTTTTTTTTTTGCGGTACGCAGGCCTCTCACTGTTGTGGCCTCTCCCATTGCGGAGCACAGGCTCCGGACACGCAGGCTCAGCGACCATGGCTCACGGGCCAACCGCTCCGCGGCACATGGGATCTTCCCGGACCGGGGCACGAACCCGTGTCCCCTGCATTGGCAGGCGGACTCTCAACCACTGCACCACCAGGGAAGCCCGATTTTTTGGATTTTGATTCATGTGACTATATTAGCTATTTCCACCAAATTTTTTAGGTTAAAAGAAGGGAATAAAAACCATCAAGTTTCTCACCCTGTCTCTGGCGTTAAGTAGCAGAGCTGGGCATTAGGTGCAGGGAGTCAGGTCCTGCAGCCCAAGCCCTTAGCCCTCAGCTCAGTTCCGTTCCTGAAGCAGGCAGGGCTGATGAGGCCTGGCTGGGAAGGAGAGTGTCAGCTGCCTTGACGGATCACAAAGAGACTGCCAGGTCACCACCATCTCTTGTCCCCTAGTCATCTGCCCTGACTCCAGAGGTCCCTTCAGACCAGAGCTTACAGAAGAGCCGGTCCCAACAGAACCTGACGGAGAAGGATGCTACCTGAGGGATGCTCCCTGTCGTTCCCAGAGCTACAGCACTCCTAATGCACTTGACCCTCCTCGTATCTCCTCCTCTGAGGGCTCGAAGGATCAATCCCACCTCTCTGATGAGGAAACTAGGTCCCAGCAGCAGAAGGAACTCGCTCAAGGACGCCTAGCTGTTAAAGGGCCAGAACTGGGGCCATGACCTTCCATCACCTGCTGTTAAAAGCCAAATTGTAACCCCCCAAAATTCATATGCTGAAGCCCTCATGCCTGGTACCACAGAATGGGACAATATTTGGAGATAGAGCCTTTAAAGAGGAAATTAAAGTAAAATGAAGTCACTAGGGTGGGCCCTGATCCAGTCTGACTGGTATCTTTCTAAGAAAAGAAGATTGGGACACAGACATGCGCAGAGAGAAGACCATGTGAGGACACAGGGAGAAGGTGGCCGTTTGCAAGCCAAGGAGAGAGGCCTCAGAAGAAACCAAACCTGGGAGTTCCCTGGTGGTCGAGTGGTTAGGACTCTCACCGCTGAGGGACCGGGTTCAATCCCTAGTCGGGGCACTAAGATTCCACAAGCTGCGCGGTGTGTCCAGAAAAAAAGAAGAAAGAAAGAAACCAACCTGCCAACACCTTGATCTTGGGCTTCTAGCCTCTAGAATGGTGAGAAAATACATTTCTGTTGTTTAAGCCACCCAATTGGTTATGACAGCCCTAGGAAACGAATACACTCACCCTGCCCTGGGCACATCATTTCATTTAAATTCACAACAAACCTGGATGTGTTATTCTCATTCAATGGCTGGGCCAACTGAGATGCAATGACTTGCCAAGTTGTCTTAGCCAATGAAACTGTGGCTTTTAAGAGAGACAATCGATAGAAATGAAGGAAAAGGAAAAGTGTAAAACTTTAAAGAAATCAGGTGCCCTGTTCTACTGTGAGAGTCAATGCAACACTTCCATAGGGCTGAGCATGAGGTGCTCAAGTCAGCAGGACTTTTTGCAGCCATGGAGTTTCTCAGCACTGTAATAGCAGTACAGTCTCCCAGACTCAGTAACAGGGGAAAGAGCTCTAGACTCCGAAGACCATGCTCCATTCACCGCGGCTCCACACCCGCCCCTGCCCAGAGAATCCCGGATGTTTTCCAGTCCAGTCATTTTACAGAAACATAGACATGCACATAGATGTATGTACATCACCACCTCCAGGCACCTCTATCCTGAATGCCTCTCTAAGGGGTCTGGCTCCCCCTAAGCAAGGGTGCAATATGCCACGGAAAGTTCTCCAGCACTGCAGTTCAACAGACACAGGTGTGCACCCAGGTTCCGGAGATCCTGGCTCCGGCACTCTGGCAGAGTGCCATATTACGCACTCTGCCAGCATCCTGTGAAGAGTGTCCCCGAGGAGTTGCTGTTCCTTCAGAAATAACCAAAAATGAGGACACAGGGGGCAGAGCCACTCCAGCCCAGCTCAGCTGGACTGGCAGCTTGAAGCAGAACCACCCAGCTGAGCCCAGCCTGAATGTGCTGCCCAGATGACACACACACTTTGCGTCCATTACTGAATGCCACGGAGTTCTGTGGTTGGTTGTTACACAGCATCATGAGGCCAGAGTTGACTGATACAGGATATTAATGGGCCTTAGAAGTGCTTGTACATCATCACACACTGGGCTTTAAATTGGTAATGAGTTGTTCCTGGTATGGCTTGATGCGGAGGAAAAAGGTTCCTTGCCTTTATGCTAAAACCATAGTAATAACAAAAACACCAACCTTAAGAAGCAGGGTAGCAAAGGGGCTAAAAGCCTGTGAATTCAAATACAAGTTTTATCCCTCACTAGCTGAGTGACCTTGGGTGAGTTACTTAACCTCTCTGTGTCCCAATTGCTACTCTGGAAAATAATATGTCTAAATCATAGGACTATGTAAGGATTGAATGAATTTTTACATGCACAGCCCTTATGCAGTACCTGACACATATAAGTGGTAGCTGTTAGTGTTCACTAGCACCTACTGCATACCAGGCTCTAGGTTGGGGGTTCTCGCTCGGCTATGGCTTATCCTCTCAATAAATCAATCAGTCCTATTTTGCCAATTAGCTCAGAGAGGTTAATCCATCCAATTCTTTCCATCTACATATCTGCCCCCTAGCCCAAAATCTAGAATGCTTTTCCTCCAGGACCCCTCCCTATCTTTCTCAGATCTCAGCTCAGTTGTCACACCTTCAGAGACATTCTCCGAACCTCCCCTACCCAGCCCATTCCCCTACTATACACTTTCACAATACCGGGTACCTATCTAGTGGGGCTGTATTAGTCAGGATAGGCCAGGCTCTGCTGCAGTAACAAACAAGCCCCAGTCTCAGTGGTTGATCAAAGGTTATTTCTCTCTGGTGCTACAGGTTCACTGTGGGACGATGAGAGGTGGGGAGTGGGGCTAATTCATCATGGTCACTCTGGGACCCAGGCCTAGCAGAGGCTTCATCTTGCCACATGTTCCCACATTCCCCAAAGCAGTGGGAAGGGAATGGGGCAATGGTGCCCTGGCTTTTAAATCTTCCACTCATCACTGAGACACATGACTCTTATGGTCACATTTCATTAGCCAAAGCAGGTCAAGGCCAGGCCTAACTTCAGAGGAATAGGAAAGTGCAGCCCTACTATGTGTCTGATGAGGGGTAAGGGGGTGACTCTTCAGAGAACATCACTACTAACTGCCACAGTGGCACTTACCCCAGCTGTGAATTGACATGCATTTCCATGACTGATTTATGTCAGCCTCTTCCCCTAAGACTATAGTTGCTGGAAAGAGGGTCCTTGTTTGGTTTTGCTCATGCTTGCATCTCTGGTGCTCTGCAAATAGTAGGCACTTAATAAGTACTTACTGAGTACATTATTGAAGTGACTGTTCCAAAGTCACCCTGTGACAAGATCTGGATTTGAATCCACATCTAGCTAACATAAACACTTTTTTCCATATCACTGTACCAACATTTGAATTCTATCCACTATAGCCTAAATTGGGTGCCCTCTTGTCAACTAACTTTTGTTTATTTGTTTGTTTTGTTAATTCTGAAAGAGTTCAGGTAGGAATACTATGATTAATTCATGTCACAGTGGGGAATTAATTCAATCAGATTTTTTTTCTCACAAAACTTTGCCTTGCTCTACCTCAGAAACTGAATCTGGAGTATAGGGGATGTGATGGACCATGGTTTTAATGAGATAAAGAATGAAGAACAGGAAAGAGGCAGGGCTCATTTTGGAACTTTTACCACCTGGCAACATTTTGAGATGGGATGACAATCTTTGGCCATTTCCTAGTTTTGCCAACTGTGGACTCTGGCTGTGCAAAATGATACAACTCCAGTTGGACAACCTGATTCCTTCCTTAGAGGGCCCGAACTCTATGAAACTGTCATGGGACTGTAAAATTCCATTCAATTTGAGTATACAAGACAAGGAATCTGCACAAGTATAACTTTCTTTTTTCTTAATTGTGGTCAGAAGTCATTTGGCCAAGAGTAAGCAGGCCCTGGTTATGAAATACTTTTACTGAAAGCTACCCCACACAATAATACCCTGTAATCCTCAGGGTCTTGTGCAATGGGATACCAAAACTCCCTCTTGTGTAAAACCTGAGAACTACAAACCCACCCCAGACATCACTGGCCGAACACACCCCTTACCTCTGTTCTGCGAAGTATGTTTCCTAAGACCTTTTCTTTTGCTATCAACCATAAGCATCTCAGACTCCATGCAGAATGCCTGAAAAACATGCATCAGCACGGGATTCTTATGAGTATGGCAAGAGGGAGTATGGAAAGAACTGAGCTATAGGCTGACAATCACTTGTTCACAGTAATGAAACTACTCTGATATTTTCAGTAATCACAACCTTTCCTAACTGCCAGCTTGAGTTGCACAATGAATGAGGAGGAAAAATCTCCTGTTTTTAAGGAAAAGAGAAGACCTACTTGGATAAGGTAGGAGTTTGGGATTAACATATACACACTACTATATATAAAATAGATAACCAACAAAGACCTACTGTATAGCACAGGGAACTATACTCAGTATTTTCTAATAACCTATAAGGGAAAAGAATCTGCAAAAAATAGATAGATATGTATGTATAACTGAATCACTTTGCTGTACACCTGAAAATAACAAGCATTGTAAATCAACTATACTTCAATTTTAAAAAAATTTTCTTTTTTAAATACATACTTGGAACATGACCAGAGTCAGGGGGAGGGGTGGGAGTGGGAGTGTTAATTCGGCACAGACATTTTTGCATCGAGAATCCGCCAGAAGAATAAGTGTGTTTTAAAGTAATCTGTGAGTTTGTCTCCTTTCTGGATTTCAAAAGCCTGACTGAGGAGCATGTTCAGGTAGGGCATTTACATTTTGGGGGGTGGGGGCATTTACATTTTAGCCTGAGGATTTCCTGCCTCTGAAAAGGCAGTTCTGCAGACTTGACTACTGGTGACTCAGAAGCACAAATATCAATACAAGAGGTTTCTAACCTCAAAGGCAAGGCATCCCCAGGCACTTTTACTGGCTTCATTGTTGAGGTCGATTTAAATTTAAATTTTCCCCCAGGAAAACACACACACCCAGCTCCTGCTTGCACCCCAAGCAGAGAGGGAACCCCTCTCAGGCCAACAAGGAATGAGGATCCCCAGCTCAAATGCCAAGGAAATTCTTATCAAGTCAGAGCTCCTTTCCGTGGGGAGACAGGCAGTATACTTGGAATGACTTGAGACAGATATGATCCAAGTCGTAAAGAACCCATAATTATCAGTAACACTTACTAAAGAATTTAAGAATAGGAAAAGAGAGAGAAGAAAGAAGGAATGAAAACAACAACTAAAGAGTAGGACATTCAACAGTGAAGTTGAGAAAGTAAGAAGAGAGACCAACGTGAAAATGTTCACCATAATACACATGTGCTTACAAAGTTGCCTTTCTTCAGCAAGAGCCGCTGCCCAGATGTACCACACGTGAGGACAGCTGTGACACTTGGCACCCATGGAAGACTCCTAACTTTAGCTCTAGGGAAGATGTGACTCCTCCGGAGAAGAGGCTGTTAGAATCTTCTGAATGGGTTTCCAGAACTTTCTGGAAAGTTCTGGAAATGTTCTGCTGCTCCTTCTAGGATCAGGGGAAGATGTAGGCTCTCAGAGGACTGTCCCATCTGGGTTCCCCTCCTCTTTTCTCCAAATGTTATTTGAAAAGAGAAAATTCAAATCAACGAACTCTTGTTTTCATTTTGGGGGTCAGAGGGCTCGAAAGACTGAACTAGCCCCAGAAAAGCCCAACGACAAGAGAGTTTTTAGGAAAGGGAGCAGTATAGGTGGGAAAGTTGTTTCTAAAATAAGCGCGTGCTCTTGCCAACCGCCCTGATGCTCAGATGCTCAGCTTCCTGGAAAGGGGTGGTGGTGGCATGAACTCCCCGTGGCAGTTAGAAGGCTGGAGGCTTGAGCACAGACACACACGGGTAGCGTTTCCCAGGCTGAATCTCTGCCCACGAAGTGGTATTTTTGGCTTGGTCCTCAGCTAAATCTTATGAAAAGGCTTCTCTCTAAAGTGTCCATTGGACGGATGCCGACAACTTTACTCTCAAAGGAAGCCGCTGGGGAAGCAGTAGAGCAACTATAAAAGGTGGTGGCAAGACACCCCTGAGTGTGCAAGACCCGGGAACCCGGGATCCAGAAGGTGGACCACAGCCTCCATCCATCTCTGACACATTGTCCGCTTTTCAATGTGGACATTGCCTCTATGACAGTAAACCTTTCATTTTGTTTTTAGGTGAGAAAGTAGTTTTTCTTAATTTTTAAATTAAATTGTAATTAATTTTAAAAATTAATTTAGGGCTTCCCTGGTGGCGCAGTGGTTGAAAGTCCGCCTGCCGATGCAGGGGACATGGGTTCGTGCCCCGGTCCGGGAAGATCCCACATGCCGCGGAGCGGCTGGGCCCGTGAGCCATGGCCGCTGAGCCTGTGCATCCGGAGCCTGTGCTCCTCAACGGGAGAGGCCACAGCAGTGAGAGGCCCGCATACCGCAAAAAAAAAAAAATTTTTTTAATTAAAATTAAAAAAAATTTTGTTAAGCCAACTTTGGGGTCCACTTGTCATCTCTGATTTCTTCTTTTTAGATACCAATTGGACCTAATTCTAAAGTGCTTTTTTCTTTCCTTGTTATTTATTCCATTTATTTGAGAAAACCTCTCTTCCTTTGTCTGTTTTAGAGTGATTTCTAGGGAATTGATAGACCTATAAATATTATGATTGTTTTCTATTTTTTCATAGAAATGTCCCCATAAAATATACCTGTCATTTCCATTTCTATTAAAACACAAACACAACCCCCCCCCAAACCTCCCCTTACAAACTGCAGGATGAAGCGGGAACACAGCAGGATGTACAATTAGCTTTAAATCACTGTAAATATCTCCTAATTCTCTTAGCTTCAGGCCCAAGGTGCTCTCTGCAAGGGGAGATGTCTCAGAGCTCAGGGACATGCAAAATGCCCCCCTAAAAGCCACTCCAGGATCCCAGGCAGCGACCTCATTAACCCACCTGCTTGGTAAAGAGCAAAAGCAGAGGTTGCACATTGGTGAAACTGAAACTCCATATTGACAATTGAACGTGCTTTCATAACATGGTGGAGACTGGGCGGTGCGTAGGTGCGGGGAGTTTAATCTCTGCTGAAAAGATTCAGTGAAGAAATTTCAGTGAGACTGGGGGCCACGGGTAGGGAGCAGGGCGGTGACTTAGAACTAATAGTAGCTAAGGCAGAGAAAGACAGATCCTCTGATATCCACCTTTTTATTCTGTGGTATTGTAAACAAATGTGGGTGTAGCTCCCAGGAAGTCAGAACTGCAAATAATAGGATGGATGAATGGGTAGGTGGGTGGGTATACAGGTGAGAGAGTGGGTAGAACAATGAACAGGTGGATGGGTGGATGAGTAGGTCAGTGGTTATGGGGATGAGTGGATAGGTGGGTAAATAGAATAAGCCTTTTCCCACTTCTATATGTAATTTCATTACAGCATCCCCCCTTCCACATTCACAGGTCTTTTATTTTCAAAATTACCATCAATCACTAAATATAATAAAATAGGCACTCTATACCCACTGCTAGTGGACATGTAAATGGGTACAACTTTTCCGAATGGTAAAGCTTATCGAGAATATTTAAAAGATTGGTGCACAACAATGTTTACAGCAGTATTACTCATAGTGGCCAAGAGGTGGAAACAGCCCAAATGACCAGTGGAGAAGCAAAATGTGGTCTATACATACAACTGAATATTCAGCCTTAAAAGGAACGGAAATGCTTTTTGAAAACAATTTTTAATAGTTCAGCTAAAAACGTAAGAATATTGATCAGACTTGCTATCAAACTAATGCTGGCCGTTGGTCCTCCCTGTGTGAACACAGCTGGCAGAGAACTGTTTTCCCAGGAATGGCCCTGGATTGAAAGTGCTTCACCCCCATGCCCTTTTAATTTCTCATTGGTGGCCAAGGACATCGTTTTTGGTTTCATTTTGTTTTGTTTTTCTGGCTGTATTGAGGTACACTTGACAGATAAAATTGTACATATTTAAAGTGATGATTTGATACGTATACGTTTCAATTTAACAAATCTACCACTTCACGTGGTTACTTGTGTGTGTGTGTGTGTGTGTGTGTGTGTGTGTGTGTGTGGTGAGAACTCTTTAAGATCTACTCTATTAGCAATTTCAAGTACACAATACATATCATTAACTATAGGCTGTACATTAGATCCTAAGAACCTATCTTAAAACTGAAAGTCTTTACCTTTGGACCAACATCTCCCCATTTCTCCCACACACACACCCCACCCCAGCCCCTGGCAACCACCTTTCAACTCTGTTTCTACAGGTTTGACTTTCTTTTTAGATTTCATATATAAGTGACACCATACAGTATTGTCTTTCACTGCCTGGCTTAATTCACTCAGCATAATGCCCTCCAGGTTCATCCATGTTGTTGCAAATGGCAGGCTTTCCTTCTTTTTATGGCTAAATAATATTCCATTTTCTGTGTGTGTGTATGTGTGTGTATATATAGACATATATATGTGTGTATATATATGTATATATACATATATATACACACATATATATACATATATATATACACACACATATATATACCATATTTTCTTTATCCATTCATCCATCGACAGACACTTCAGTTGTTTCCACATCTTGGCTACTGCAAATAATGCTGCAATGAACGTGGGAGTACAGATATCTCATAATCACTGATTTTGTTTCAAATATAGATCTAGAAGTGGGATTGCCGTATCATATGGTAGTTCTATTTTTAATTTTTTTGAGTAACCTCCATACTGTTTTCTATAACGGCTTTACCAATTTACATTCCCACCAACAGTGTACAAAGACTCTCTTTTCTCCACATAAAAGGAAGGAAATTCTGGTACATGCTACCACATGGATGAACCTTGAGGACATTATGCTAAGGGAATTAAGCCAGCACAAAAGGACAAACACTGCATGTTCTAATTATATGAGGTATACCTAGATAGCCAAATCCATAGAGACAGAAAGTAGAACGGTGGTCGCCAGGAGTGGGGGAGGGGTAATGGGAGTCAGTGTTTAATGGATACAGAGTTTCTGTTTGGGAAGATGGAAAAAGTTCTCAGTGCTGGTGATGGTTGCACAGCAATGTGAACGTAGGGCTGCTGAACACTTAAAAAAGTTAAAATGCCAACTTTTATGTTATATGTATTTTACCACAATTAAAAAAGAAAAAGATTGGTGCTCTCTGACCCCTTCTAAAACTACTTAGAGCAATCAAGCCTTAGGAAATATATTAAAATGCAGGCAAAGAATTATGTACAGTTATGCTCATCACCCAACTGTTTACCGAAAACAATCTAAATGTCCAAAAATGAGGACTGATGGAGAAATGATGGTACATCCACACTACAGATTATCATGCATACGTTAAAAATGAGATTTATAAAATTGTTTGAAAGAAATGGATAACATGTAAGATCATTTTACAGTATAAAAACAGAACACAAAATGGTGTTTGCAAATTATTAATAAGCTCATGAAGAAAAGAAGTAGCTAGAGAGACTACTATAAAGAAATTGGCCTAAACATTACTTCCAGCCGTCTGGGATAATGGATAGGAGTTTTTTGGCTTTATATATTTTTATGTTCTCTCCAAATTTCCTACAGTATGCACGTGTTCTTTTGACGGTGGTGGGTGGAGTTAGGTAATTGGATCGGAGCAAGAAGTATAGGTAATCTGCTCTCTCCTTGAGCAAAATAATTTTCAAATTTACTTGGTGGTGAGGAAACTTGGTCTCAACCGGCATCAGGATGATGTGTGCAGAGAAACACCTTAGCTGCCACCAGAAAGGAGGCTTCCAAAAGTGCCCGCGGGGAACCAGAGTCCCCAGTGGAAGATGAGGTGGGGGTGGCAACGACGAGGGATGGGCGTGGCCTGCAAGGAGGACGGGTGTGGTCAGGGCAGGACTCCTGGCAGAGACGCTTTATTGTGCGCTCTTAGGCAGTCTTCAGAGAGTGAAAAATACAGATTCCTTTCTACGGTGAACAAGCCAGGCCGGATATTCAAAGAAAGCCGAAGGAAAGGGCTCAGCGAGGAGGCAGAGCCAAGCAAAAGCTTTTCAGAACTAAATAAATTACTGATATAACCAATGGGGCTTTTTATGCTGTAGAGATGGGGTTAGAATGGAGAACAGTTGTTTCTGAGACTTTTTTAAATGAGAGAAACAGACGCAAACATTCTGGCCATGAAAGTTGTCCATGAGTTATTATTAATATTACTCATTATTTCTGCAAATATTTATTGAGGACCTACTATGTCGGCACTGGTCCAGGCATCAGTGAACAAAACAGACGAAATTCCTGCTCTCCTGGAGCTTACATTCTAGTGGGAACAAATGACAGTAAACATAATAAACAAGTCCAAAAGAAGCTGTGCACCTACTGTGTGCCAGGCGCCATCCCCATGCTGGAAATGAGGAAACTCGGATGCCTGTCTGCTCCTGCTACACTACATCTCCCTGCCTGCCAGTAAGGTCCTCACTACAGTCAGAGCAGTATTCAAGTGATAAAGAAAGAGCTGGACACTTGGAATATTGCCCATAGCCTAACCCAGCGACAGCACATGGCAGGCACACAGTAAACCTTTGCTGAACAAATCAATGCATTGAAAGGTAAATGAGTGAACGCGTAATCCATCAATTAATGACCACGTTCACCTGGCAGGTGGAAGGATGAGGTTTCTAGAAAAAGAATTGTACCAGGAAAGAGGAGCTTGCTAGTATGAGGACCCACTGTGTGCCTGGCACTCTGTCTATGTAAGATCCAGTCACCGACCCTGAGCACTGAGTCAAGGCAAAAGGTTACATACCACCGTCCTACACGGGTAGGACGGCCAGGGGGGACCAGGGCTCATATCCAGGCCTGTCTGCCTTTCCACTCCCCTTCTCGAGGTATCCCTGTGAAACTCCTGAACTGCTAAGTTCTTGAAAGCACCAGTGTCTTTGCCCCAAGCCACTGAACCCTGGAGAATTTCCCCAGGGATCCAGATGGGTTTGCGGCCATGGTGGCTAAAGGTGGTGCCTCAGACTGGCCCTTTGTGCATCTTTATCTAACAAGGCGGAGGTTCCTGCTAATTGGGTTGGTTTGTGGGTGTTCCACCTGATCTTACAAATTGCCGTCAATAAATTCAGATCCTGATGCAGTCCTGGAGGCTGACTAGGTTTAAATCTCATCTTGGTTGGAAGTAGATAAGAGCAGCCTCAGGTCCTCTGGAGGGGCTGGAAGGGAGCCCAGCAGGCCCCCAACCCACCCCCACCCATAAGCAGCCCGCCCTCTCCCGGCTCAGCTGACAGCAGGTATTTATGCTCTGGGACCTGGAGACGCTGTTCTTATAATGACCTAATGGCTGGTGAGCCGATGCTGCTTGGAGGAGGTCATAAATTAAGCCTGGAATTCTCAGGATAAACATCGTCAGGATTTATTCTTGTAGCTGCTCTCATGAGGCACATTTTTTTCTGGAGCCAGGGTGTTGGGAGAAGCCCACACAGCCCCTCCTCAAAACTCACCAGAGAGAAAGGCTCCCTCTCGAATGGATGGAAACTTCTGCTCTAGGAGGGCAACCGCATTGCGGAGGCAGGGCTTAGGAAGCCTGCATGCATGGAGTATATCCCCTTTGTCCAACTCCCCGCCAAAGGCTATTATTCTGCGAGCTTCTGCTTCGGGACTTAGCTCTAGCCATGCCCGGTGCGGTGCAAGGAACATGGTCTTGGGAGCTGGAGGTGGGCTTGGAAGCCAGCTGGGGCATACAGAGCAGCTTCTTCACCTCTCTGAGCCTCAGGGTCTTCATTCATAAGATGAGAAATTAGCCCACTCACGTGTGGGCTTTGTATTAGATGGCCTGGGCCACCTAACAAACTACCAGACTGAGCAACGTAAACCACAGAAACTTATGTTCTCAGAGTTCTGGAGGCTGGAAGTCCAAGATCAAGGTGTCAGCAGGGTTGGCCTCTTCTGAGGCCTCTCTCCTTGGCGTGTAGAAAGTATCTTCTTCCTGTGTCCTCGCAGGGTCGTCCCTCTGTGCATGTCTGTATCCTACTCTTCTTTTCGTATAAGGACACCAGTCCTAGTGGATCAGGGCCACTCTAGTGACCTCATTTGACCTCAGTTAGCTCTTTAAAGATTTTAAAGCTAGAACACCAGCATTTCAGATCTCTCCCAATATCAAACAGTATCAACCCTTGAGAGTGGTGGTATTGGTGTGGTTAACACAGAGAATACTGATAAATAGTTTACTGGGGGAAAAAAAAAGCCACAAAACCGCAGGTGGGAAGCAGTATACTAAGTGGTTAAATGTTGGGATTCTGGAAGCGGGTTGCAGTGTTTGAACCCCAACGCTGCTGCTTGTTGTGTAACCTCAGGCAGACTTCGTGCTGTGAAGTTTCATACGTATGAGCTCATTCTTGCTTTAGAAAGGTGGACGTATGTACATCCCTGTGCATAGAACAAAAGGTAAGGAAGGATGCTCGCCAAACCACAAAGGCAGGCATCTGGGGTGGAGGATAGCAAGGAATATGTTGCCCTCAGGCCTCCTCTCTGCTTATGGATTCCAGAGCCTTGGAAGCCCAGATACACCCCACCCCCAACTCCACAGCTGATCCTCTGCAAACAGATAAGCAGACTCCATTCTCCCTATGCTTCCAGGGAGGAGTGGTCAGTAAACTGCTCATTTACAGCAACTTTGCCAGCTACGAGGTCCCTAAGATCCCCAGCAGAACTTTTTCAGATGCCCTGAGGCTGTAGAATAATACTGGTGATTAGGTTCCCAGGCCCTGACATGAAGCAGCCCAGTGCAGGAGGCAAGAGGCGGCCTCAATCAAGGCCCCACGAGCATCAGATAAGGACCTGGTGAGAGGGAAGGCAGCCCTCCCGACAGCCCTCCTCACTGACCACACCCAGAGCAGGAACCAGCAAACAGCACCCTCATCCCACCAGAATTTGTCTTTTAGGAGAAAGTGGGAAATTGACAGGAGGATAAGCTCATAAGAACTGATTTTCTGTGTCTGGACCTCAGGACCCAGACAAACACGTTCCCTGGAAGACATTTCAGACAGGAGACATAGATCCTGGTGTGTGGCTCGGGCAGGGTTTCCAAAAACATGCAAGTTATGGGCTGAATTGTGTCCCCCCAAAAATTCATATGTGGATGTCCTCACCCTCAATACCTCAATATGTGACAATATTTGAAGATGGGGTGTTTAAAGAAGCATTCAAGGTTAAATGAGGTCACTAGGGTGGGCCCTGATCCAATATGACTTGTGTCTGTATAATAGACCGTTATGACACAGACACGCACAGAGGGCAGACCACGTGAGGACACAGGGAGAAGAAGCCGTCTATACAAGGAGAGGGGCCTCAGAAGAAATCAACCCTGCCGATGCCTTGATCTTGGACTTCCAGCCCCTGGAACTGTGAGAGAATAAACTTCTGTTGTTTAAGCCACTCATATAGTGGTTAATTTTTAAAAATTGGGAGATTTCAAGCAGAAATCCAAATTTCTATTTTCTCTTTAAAAACTGTGAGTCGAGGGGCTTCCCTGGTGGCGCAGTGGTTGAGAGTCTGTCTGACGATGCAGGGGACACGGGTTCGTGCCCCGGTCTGGGAAGATCCTACATGCCGTGGAGCGGCTAGGCCTGTGAGCCATGGCCGCTGAGCCTGCACGTCCGGAGCCTGTGCTCCGCAACGGCAGAGGCCGCAACAGTGAGAGGCCCGCTTACCACAAAAAAAACAAAAAAACAAAAAAAAAAAACTGTGAGTCGTGGCCTCCGTGGGCTCATTCCCTCCTGGCTAAAGCTGGCGGTAGCTGTTCACTTCGGAGAGGCATCAGCTCCCCCTGGCCTCACTCCCGGACCCTTGTTTTCTGGCCCCAGTTGGCATTTGTGTCTTCAGTTCCTGAATTCAAATCTGCTAATCCCAGACACAGCCTTGGGACAGAGATGTTATTAAACATAGAGGCCCACGGCAGTTTGGCTAGAAAGACATGGGATGTAAAGCCACCGTTTCCTACAGATCCAAGGGAATTGTTATCCTTGATGATAATAATTTCTCTTATTGTTGCTATTAACTGACCATTTGTTATATCCCCACCTGTGTTGTCTTATTTAATGCTCACAACAACCCAACGAAAGCTGAATATTATCCCCATTTTACAGATGAGGAAACTGAGGCCCAGACCCAATAAGTGACTTGCCCAGAGTCACACAACTATGAAGTGGGAGGACAGTCATTCAAGGTCATTTCTGCTTGACTTTTCCACCATGTTCTCATTTGTAAAGAAGAGGTGCCTTCTATCTAAGGAAGTGGTCTGGGTGGGAGAAAGAAACCAGAGGCAGGAGTCAGGAGCCCTCATCTCAGGGAAGCCCCAGCTTGAAGTTAACACAGGTGCTCACAAGGTACTCGCTGCCCTGCACCCCATCTCCCTGTAAGTGCACACTACTATGACCTTGGGCTTCCCCTTACATGTCGATTAGGAGGATCAGATACAATCAGATATTTCCAAAAGGAAATGCCTTTCCAGAGGGAAAAGCTTCCTAGGGAAGGAGACGTAATTCTACAGCCCCCAAACAAGCAAACCAAAATCAAAAGGAAAAACAAGCTTTTAATGTTAGTTTTTAATACAAAAAATCTGGGAATGTTCAGACTCTACGTTGGGGTTTCTGTCTCCACATCACAAGCCAGGCTCCCACCTTCCTCAGGATGTCATCAACTATATGCAAATATATGCAAACTATAGCCCAAGGGGTGGGGGAGGGGCAGAATACCGGAGCCCCAGTGTGACCCAGGTGTGCACCTCTCTGAGCCTCAGCTTCCTCATCTGTAAAATGGAGCTAGGGGCTTCTGTCTCACCTGCTGGGAGGAGATTCCTTCTAATTCTGCAAGCTCTGAGGCCCATTCTGAGCCAAGATGCTGTGCTTTTCCTGAGGATTCAAAGGGCCACAAGGGGGGGGGTCATTGGAAGCTCGTGGGTGACCGGGTGCTGGATACAGCATCCACTTCTGGTCAATGAGCAGGGTTCCCACCGGGAATAGAGAGCACCTTCCTTGCCTTTCTAAGAGGGAGGGTCACTCCATGGTCTGGAGGATACCTGTCTCATGTTCATTCAGACCCAGCATGAGCTCTACCCCGACTGCCTTCCTAAAGTTCCCAGAACCTGCCACTGCTGGCTCACCCCTGATAATAAAGATGGAGACCACTAACTTTTATTGAGCACTTACCAGACTGAACCCCCATTTTACAAATCAGGACACAGAAGCACAGCAAGATTAAGCAATGTGCCCAAGGTCACACAGCTGGTCAGAGACAGGGCCAGGATTTGAACCCAGACACTCTGGCTCCAGCGTCTGCACTGGAGCTCTGACTATAGCGCTGCCTTCTGCCTCATCTGCCTAGGGACTCCGTAAGCTCAAGTCCAAGCCCCATCTCCTCTCAGAAGCCTCTCCTGGCCACCTGCTAACCATGGCAAAATGGGACTCCACCCTCTTTGTGCCACTTCTGTAGTCCCCACGCATCCATGCCCACACACCAGGCACTTAATCCCTGATGGCCGCTCACCCCCAACAAGCATGCAAGGTGGCCACTGTTAACTGCCATTTAACGATGGGGTCCTGAAGCTCAAGACATTTAAGTAACTTGACAAGGCTGCATTGCCGATCAGTGCTAAGGCAGGATTTGAACTCAGGTCCTCCTGACTCCAGAACTCCTGGGCGTCCACTGTTATATGCCGCCTGCCTTTCAAACCCAGCAGCCGTCACTTGTCACACTGACTTGCACTTCTGCCTGGGGGGTGGGGCTCATGCCCAACACATCCCGGATGCCAGGAGCCAAACCCAGGCCTGGACGGAGCCAGCACTGAGGACCTGGGTACCAGATGCCTGTGGCAAGGGCGACAACCGGGAAGACGCCGAGCACCGGTCACACGGCTAATCCAGCTTCCTCTCTTCCTTCTGTCATTCATTCCATCGACAAACGTTTATGAACGCCCACAATAGGCCAGGCACTGTTCTAGTCACTGGGGAAACAGTAGAGAACAAAACAGAAATGTTCCTGCCCTCATGAAGCTTGTATGCTACCAGGCAGTCAGACACCAAAAAAAAAAAAAGAAAAAAAAGACAGCAGTGTCAGCAGGATGGTCTTGAGTTCTGTGAAGAGAAAGAAAGCAGCGGGGGTGATAGATACAGGCGTGGGGCTCACTGTTTCATATCAGGTGGTCAGGAAAGGCCTCTGGTTAGAGTGTGTCTGAGCAGAGACCTGAAAGAAGTGAGAGGTCAGGGGAAATGGGGAATTCCAGGCAGAGAACAGCAGTCCTAAAGGCTGAGTGAAAGAAGCATTTAAAGATGGAGCAAATGCTGGCTGCTGAAGGATGGAGACGAGGCCAGAGCCGATTCCCAGTGATGCCCAGTGGTGCAGGGGAAAGAGAAGGCCATAGGAACGAGGTCTAGAAGATGCTGCACCCTGACAAAGCGAGGAGGTTCCTTCACCCAGGAGCCTTTGGGGGCTTTGACGGGCCGCTGCACCTTCTGAAGGCCCAGGTGTGGGAGAGCACACACGGTGCCCCCAAGTGTATCTGACCCCAAAAAGCATCTGCAGGATAAACATTCCTCGGAAAACATATTGGAATTATGGAGAGTGATTTTCTGCAGGGGCTGTTTTCTGAGCTGGAAGGGAATATGTGGCCTCAACCCCTCGAGATGTGATCCTGGGAAAACAGACCCCATCCTCAGGTAGGTGCATCCCCCTGCCTTCCCCAGCCGCTGCCCTGAGAGGCAGTGAGGTGGGAAAAAAATGCCTGTGGGAATGAGGGCAAGTGCCTCAACCTCCCCAAGCCTCAACTTAATAGCACTTCCTGCACTGGAGTTGTGGGAGAATTAAATGACTCAACTTGTGGGGAAACTATCAGGTCAACCGTAAAGCGCTGAATAATTATGAGTCATTGTCACTCTGAGTCACCATCATGTCTCTTAACAACAGTTTAAGATATTAACTTTCCCAAAGAACACTTGCATGTCGACGGGGAACTTCTTGAAAGGCAAAACCTGAGTCAAAAGAGTGGCAGTAAGGACGAAAATATTGCTCCGCCCCCAAAGGCAAAAATAGTAATAAATAATAAAAATGGCAAAAAAGTGACCCTTCATTTACCACTCATCTTTGCCTGGTGCTTTACCGCTATAAGCACTGACCCTCTGGGGTAGACATTAGTATCTTTATTTTACAGATGGGGAAAATAAGCCTCAGAGAGGTTAAGTAACCTGTCCAAGGACACACAGCAGGAGAGGATGCCACTGGGAAGTAATTTATTCACTCATTCATTTACGAAATACCTGTTCCTGCTTCCTCTGGCCTGTTCTCTGGTGTTTCTCTGGTGTTTCCGACACTGAGCTTTGAAAATGAGGACTTCAAAAGGAGAGGAAGAAGGGTGTTTCAGAGCAAGGGACTGCCTTGCTGCAGGGGAGAAACTGCAGCCCAGGTGCTTCGAATCTGTCCTCTGTTCTCAAGCAGGTTCGTTGCTAGTGCCTTGGCAGTGAGGGGTCCCCTTGCAAGGATAGGCTCCTTTTTTTCATGGATGAAAGAACGAGCACTGGACCAGGGTACGGGCTCCAGGTCTGCTACCTTGGGCAACATGACCTTGGGAAAATCGTTCTGAGTCTCAGTTTCCCCAGAGAGGGCATTTTTTGGACAGTGATTTTCAAAGTGTGGTCCCTAACCTGGCAGCATCAGCCTCACCTGGGAGATAATCAGAAACAAACTCTCACCCCCGACCTGTGGAATCAGTAACCCTGAGGGTGGGGTCAGCAAACTGTGTCTTAACAAACCCTCCAGGGATGCTGATGCCTGGGAGAGGTCTGCTACCCCAAGCGTGGCCCTGGGGACGGCCACACTGGCATCACTGGGGAGCGTGGTAGAAATGCAGAGTCTCAGGCCCCAGCTCAGGCCTACAGAATCAGAATCTTCCTTTCCACAAGATCCTCAAGGGGTTGCCTGCATATTGACTCTTGCAAAGCGAAGTCTGATAACTGGGTGACACCCGGATTCTGAGTGACACCTCCTGGCAGCTGTAAAGCCCTATCAGGCACTCTTGGGAAAATCACCCAACCTTTTATTTCTCCTTCTGTGAAAACTCCCAGGCAGGAGGGAGGCCCTTTGGGTTCAATCAGGGCTCTGAGTCCCTTTGATCCGTTCCAATCTCTGATAAGAACTGGGGCGAGGGGCACTGAGAGGAGCCCTCTGGCCATAAGGAGAAGGTGCTTTCCTGCAGGAGTCAGGAAACTGAACAGCAGTCTTCTGCCAGCTCGGCCAAGGAATGTTCCCTTACAGATCCTCTGGAATTGGGAAGAAACTCCGTGCAAATTCCACGGCCATCCCAAGCCAGTGCGAAATCGCTAGAGCTGCCCAATGCGGTGTGGCCGGCTCGAAATTGAGTTCAAAACAATTACCAGCCCACATGTGTTTCCTATGAATGGTGCAAGTGTTAAAACGGATTTAATTTTCTTTTGTAAATAAAGAGGGCCATCCAGACCAGCCAGTTTATCTCCCTGGGAGAGATGAAAGTGTTTCATCTGCCAGTAGCCTCTGCCCGCTGCAGAGGTGGGGGGCAGCTATCTGGACCCCATGTGTTCTCTATCTTGTAATCCAAAGTCATCTTTCCCATGTAGGACTGTTTGGGCACCATGGGGTCTTGGCTGGAAGTCTTATTTTTAGTTATCTAAAATGGTACTCCCTTTCTTTTCTTTTTTTTCTTTCTTTTTTTTTTTTTTGGTTCTTAAACATATTAGTGATTCATAAACAGTAAAATTAGTCTGCTAGGGGCTAGTGGAGGTATTCATCCTGGTGGCGCCTGCTTTCCTGAGTTAGTAGTTAAAATAAATCATTGCTGTCACAGTGGAATTCAGGCCTAAAAATCACCTGTAGGAATCCCCACCCCCCCCCCCCGTTCCACCTCCCCAGGCCCCCAGAGCATCAAGGATCAAAGTTATCTCCCCCACTCCAGCTGAGGGGGTGGAGGGGAGGTAGACGAGGCACGGGAGGAAAACCCCAGAAGTTATACCAAACCAGGAAATTAAGGTCTCAGCTCTATTGTCGAAGCTGGAAGCACAAAAGTATGAGGCCAATTTATGATATTAGTGTTTCTAAAGTGGAATATGATTAACCACTTTATTATGTAAAGTTATGTTTCCACTTAACCTCCTTGCGCTGGCATCCAGAACTTGGGGGCAGGGTTTCTTTTTAATTGCAAATTTAATAAATTCCAACATACCCAAACTTCCTGACTTCCACTGTCCACCGCTGGTATCTCTAGAAACTTCAATAGTGGGAGATAACTCATCCAGTCTGCTGCCTACCTTCTCTGCCGATGCCCTAATCCGGGATCAGGCAATAAGCTTTCATCTTCGGAGCACTTAAGTTAATTACACGGAGGCCGGCGGAGGCCCCGGAGCCGGTTCTGCGCACAGCCCTCCCGAAGCCAAACATCATAGGATCCAGATGCAAACCCTTGGCAACTTAAGCCCAACAAATTTCCTTTGTCAAGAAATGCAAACAGCCAAACATTGCCGCGTAGGCTACTTCAGTGAGTGGGCCTCCTTCTGGGACGCTGGGCCCGCGGGGCGGAGGCCAGGAGTGCAGACCAGAAACCATTTTAAAAAAGCGCGCGTGGTCAAGGGCCTAGCTATTTCCCAGGCGGCTGGTGGGTTTGTTTTATTTTGGACGGGTTACCGATCAAAATGACTGGCTGCCTCCTTTAATCCAGCCCAAGGCGTTCTGATGATTTAGGAATCCATCCTAGGAGTGGGAATGCAGGGTCGGGGGGAGGGGATGTGTGGAGGCTGCTCCCACCCCACTGACCCCCTGCAGACTTCCTTCTAAGCTCACTTCTGCACTCCACTCTCTGGTTCCCTTCAATCTGTCCCAGTGTGCACAGTCCCTTTGCGTGGACCCTCTCCGTGGATATCCTGTCTCTGCTCTCTATCCCCCTGGGACCTGCACTGTTGGGCAATCTTCCTCCCTGCCTCTGTGTTCCACGTGCCATCAGAGCAACATGTGTGGCCCTCTCCAGCCCCCTTCTCCGCAGGGCGGCTTGGACTGGGTGGTGAAGCTGCCAGATTCCCGGGGTGGCCAGAGGAAGCTCAATGAAGCAGCGTAACTGAGACAACGTTCATCAAGCCACAGAGCTGGAATTCTGACTCTGTCCACATGACTTTGGTGACTCAGAGCTCAGGTGGAGAGCAGAGGAGCGTGCTTCCTTAGCTTCCTGTTGTAGGTGAGATTGTGTTTCCCCGCCCTCCCCCCCGCCCAAATATAAGTTCAAGTCCTATCCCCCAGTGGCTGTGGATGCAACATTACCTGTTATTACTTATTATTACTTGGAAATCGGGTCTTTGCAGATGTAATCCAGGTAAAACGAGAGCATACTGGTTCGGGTGGACCAGAATCTGATGGCTTGTATGCCTAGAAGAAGACAAAAATTTGGACACAGAGACACAGAGAGGAGAGAGACAGTCATGCGAAGACAGAGGCAGAAACTAGAGGGATGCCTGTAAGCAAGGAGCCAAGGATGGCCAGCAGCCGCCAGGAGCAGGAGAGGCAGGACTAGCCTTCTCCTGAGCCTTCAGAGGGAAGATTTCAGACTTCCAGCCTCCAGAGCTGTAGCGAATAAATGTCTGTTGTTTTAAACCAGTTCATGGTACTTTGCTCCGAAGCCCCAGGAAACAGATACACCTCCTAAAACCTCAGCACTAACCACCTGTGTTTTCCCACCTGGACCCAAGCATCTGAACCGGATGATGGGGCAGCGACTTCCACGGCTGTGCCTGTCCTCTTGGCTGGTACACAGCACTGGAGTCTGCAAATGCTCAGCTGACTTGTGGGCTACGGCCAAGCCCGGGGCCACCCTGCCAGCCTCTAGGATTCCATCCCTGGCCGCCCAGGCCCCCTCCTCTGTGCCTCAGCTACGCTGGGGCTTTGCAGCTCCCTGACTGGTACTAGGACTGCCCAGCCGGCCCCCAGCCCTTCCCCCAGGCTGTCCTCCCTCCCGGAGCCCACCTTTCCTTGATCCCTGGCCAATTCACCCAGTTCTCAGGACACAACTCCGGAGTGCCTCATCCAGGCTCCAAGAGCGCTTCCCTGACTCCCATCCAGCCTGACTCGGGGCCTCCCTCTGTGACCCCAGAGCCCCTCACACAGCACCTGTCACCTTCTACCGTCATTGTCACTTGCCGGATTCACTACCGTGAGGCAGGCGTCACAGATGGCCCACCTCGAGTGCGCACGCAGGCCCGCCATGCTCCGACGTGTGTGGAATGAAAAAGCGACTAATAAATAAGTGGGTGGATCCCGATGCCCTCCCCAGATGGGTCCTTCACACGAAACTCTACGTCCCCTCAAGGGTCATGGCCCCCCCATAGGAACAGAAATAGGAAGGGACACCCCAGCAGGACCTGCTGTCCCCTAGAAGGGCAAAGAGAAATAAAGAGAAAAAACCTCTGAATTCCCTAAATTGGCCCATTTAAGTCAGACCTGAAACACGCTGTCTGAACCCTTGCTTTTGGTGTGTTTGTGTAAGAGAATTGTATTTTGTCTGGCTGGGGAACATTTCCTCCCTTGATGGGTTTCCTAACCCACCTTATCAGCCTGTGTCTTTGCCCGTTTGCTTTCTCCTGAGGGAAGAGTGTTGCTGGCAAGGACGGAGATCCAATGAATTCCCTGAAGGCCATTAGCTTGGAAGGACCCAGAGGGAACCCACCAGAGAACATCCTCACACTGATTCTGGGAAGAAAGTTCCAGAGGCAGGTCGGTGTTTCATTGATGGAAAAATATCTTTGAGCCCTGAATCAAGGAAGCCTCTTTCTAAAAGTTCAACAGCCAATAACTTAAAATTTCTCCAGTGGCCACAACCCACCAGAAGGAGAGTTGGGACGGGCCGTGTTCTCTTGTATAAAAGTCTCATCTTTACGCCGCACGTCTTGCTGAGGCTCAGATATGCTGCTTTCCGTCGTCCCCTCAGCCAGAGACTCCGTTCCCCACGTGCCTTAGCCCTAACAGCCACTCCTCCCGCAGCGATCAGTCTCAACGCCACGCGTCCTCAGGGAAGCCTTCAATCCCATCCAGCTCGGCCCCGCCCGCAGGCCCCATGTGTTTGGGGGTCCCTGGTGAGGTAACTGTCTCTGCCCCGGCCACGCTGTACCCCAGCACCCAGCACCTGGCACAGAGGGAACTCTCAATATCCGGAAAGATGAGCTGCAGCTGCTTCCCTGCAGCCCTGTTTCAGTGAAAGATACGAATCAGTGTAACCAGCCATTCAGGTTTGGCGGCTCTAACAGAGACCCAGAAAAACAGCAGTTTAACAAGATAGAGACCCATTTCTTTCTTATCAGGGATCCAAACTCCCTCTATCTTCTCCCTTTGCCTTAATAGGAAACTTCTACCTCATGACCAAAATGACATCTCAAGTTCCTGCCCTCGCATCCGCACTCCAGCCAGTGAAATGAAAGGGGACCGAGGAAGGTAGGCTCCTGCATTTAAGGATGTGCCTCACTTCTGCTTGCAGCCCACTGGCCATAGCTTGACCACATGGCCACACCTGGCTGCAAGGGAGTCTGGGCAAGGAGGCACTCACTGGCTGGGCAGTCCCATGCCCAGCTAAGAACTCAATTACTGTAGAAAAAGGACAGAATGGATATTAGGGGACAGTGGGCCTACTCTGCCTCCCCCTGGAATCATTCTGAGGCACTCTCACTCTCCTCTCTTCCCAAACATTTCTCTAACCCATCACCACTTCCTTGTCCTTTGATTTTTACCTCAAAAATGTATCTTGATTCTGCCCCTGCCTCCCCTCACTACTGTGGCCTCAGGTCAGCCACCTTCCTCCCTTAGCTGGAACCTGCAGTGGTCTCCTGCCGTCTCTGGTCCTGCCACCCTGCGCCCCCGTTTATCCGCCATATCTGAGTCCATTGGGTCCAAGCCTATGGTGGCCCTTTACAAATAGCTATCAAAGGGGCAAATTCATAGAGCCTTTGACCGGCGATTCTATATCTGAGAATTTACCCCCCCACTGTCTTAGTCCGTTGGGGACGCTATAATAAATTACCATTGACTGGGTGACAGATAAGCAACAGGTATCTTTCACAGTCCAAGATCAGGGTGACAGCAACTGAAACAGAGAGGCAGTCAGTGCAAGAAAGTTCAAGGGGGTTCTGGGTGTTAGGTGTGCTCAGTTAGTGAAAATGCAGCACACTACACACGTGTGCACCTTTCAGTGTTTATTGTAATTAGTTTTCTAAAAATAAAATAAAACCTGCACATATAACATGCTTACAAGTGCTTGAAACCTAAGTATGGACCAGGAGAAGAGGAGGAAAAGGAAATGGAAATTACAGGGTAATGATGTCATGGATGCACTGTTTTCCTCTAACACCCTTTTATATCATTCATTTCCTCTTCCCTTCTTCAGTATTTAAGAAGTAACTAAGCTAGATGCGGAGCAGGTAGGAACTGGCCACATCCTCTCCCACAGGGTAATGAGGGCAAAGATTCAGAGAAAGAAAATAATTTACCCAAGTTACATAGCAGGTAAGTGGAGTTGCCAGGATTCAAACCCAGGTCTGGGGGCAGTCCTGGGTTGGTGTGTGCTCCTCTAATCCACATCTAGCGCATTCCATCCAGCTCGGCCCATCACATGCTCCCCTATTCTGTGCAAGGCATATAGAGAAGGGGATGCAACTTCTGGAGGTCACACAAGTCTGCTCATTAAAAGATGCATCACCCACTCAGAAGGTACAGAGCCAGGAGCCTTCATGGGCTCCTCACCCAATGACAAATGTTTTTCATTCAGCAAATATTTTTTTAGCATCTGTTCTAGGTGCTGTTGTAGGTGCTGGAGATGCAATATTGCCCTGCCCTCAGGAGGCTGTCATTCTAGTGGAGGGGGATGAACAGTGCACAGAGGAGCAAGGAAAACATGGTGCAAGGGAGACGGGCTCTAATGGGAAATGGAGCAGAGTCAGGAGGGATGAGTGGGGCTATGTCTACGTGTGATGGCCAGGGAAAGCTCCTCTGTAGCCGTGACCTGGAGCAGAGGCCACCGTGGCAGAGAGCAACGTGGGTCTCTGGGAATGATCATTCCAGGCAGCTAGATGAGCATGTGCAAAGGCCCTGAGGCAAGAATGGGTTTGGTGTGTTTGATGAAGAGCAAAGAAGCCAAAGCAGCCAGAGCAGAGCTGGAAAAGAGAGGGGGCTGGGGTCTAAACCCATCACCCTGAGGTCATGGTCGGGATGCTGGATTTTATCCACATGAGATGTGAGCCATTGGGTTTTGAGCACAAAAGTGACAAGCGCTGAACATTGGCTGAAGGGGAATGTGTTAGTCTCCTCGGGCTGCCATGACAAACTACCCCAAACTGGGTGGCTTTAAACAGCAGATATTCATCCTCTCCAGCTCTGAAGGCCAGGAGTCCAAAATCAAGATGTCGGCAAGGTTGGTTCCCTCTGGAGGCTCCAGGGAGGATCCATTCCAGGCCTCTCTCCTGGCTTCTGGTGGTTTCCTGCAATCCTTGGCACCCCTTGGTTTGCAGACGCATCACTCCAATCTCAGCCACCATCTTCACATGGCCTTTCTGTGTATCTTCTCCCTTCCCTTCTTTTCTAAGGATACTTGTCATTGGTTTTGGAGCCCATCTGGGTCGTCCAGGATGATTTCATTTCAAGATCCTTCACTTGCTGCCCTTCTTTGCAAGTAAGGTCACATTCGCAGGTTCTGGGTAAACATATCTTTTGAGGGCCAGCGTTCAACCCACCATGGGGTCCAGGGTGGACACAGGGAGACCGGTTAAGAGGCTACTGCTATCACTCAGTGAGTGATGATGGTGGCCTGGACCAGACAGGGGAAAGCTGAGACTCAGCAGGTTTAAGAGGTTATCAGGAGATGGAATCCAAAGGATGTCATGCATGACCAGGTACAGAGAATTGAGGAAGAGAGCACAGTTAAGGACGACTGTGAGGTTTGGGCTTAAACAACTAGGTGGATCATGATTAAAACAAAATAAACAAAACAAAACAAAGAAAACTTTGTTTCATCCAATCCTATACCACACAACTTACCCTTCTCACACAACACTGTAAATCAACTACACTCCAATGTAAAACAAAAATTAAATTAAAAAATTAAAAAGAAATAAACTTACCCTTCTCCCCAGAACCAATTACCCCAGTTCCCAAAAAGAGCACACCCAATCTCTTAAAGTCTGTCTGCTTCCCTGCAGACATTTTTTAAGGCTGCAGAGCCCCAGGAAACACAAGAAGACCTTCATGTGATTGCTAAGTAATTGCTTTTCAACTATAAAAGTAATTAAGAAACGGCACCAATTTCCCTAAGTGTAATGTAATTAAATCCACTGGCTTGGAAAATCATTTGCGATAAACTGAAACAGAGAAAGATCAGGGGAATTAGGGAAGTGTCTGACACGAGGGACAGAGTGTTCTCAGGGGCTTTTCCCCTGGAGGGGTGGCCTTGGCAGGTGCAGGAGGTGGCTGGCAAAGGAGGGGAGGGTAGAGGATGGGGAGGGCCAGATCCCAGGCTGGAGAGGCCCAGCTGGGGCAGGGTTACCTGCGGGGAGAGGGTGGAGTGGAGTAGAGCCCTTATCCCAGGAGGCCAGAGGCAGCTTCGACTTTGGTCAAGAAGGTGGCCAAGGAAGCAGGGTGAGTGATCAGGATTGAGGAATGAAGCTGGACCACGAACAGAAGCAGGTGAAATCAGGGTCCAGTTGGGCCGAGAAACGCAGACAGGTCAAGACCAAGACTCTGGCCAAAAGGCAGGCCATCAAAGGTCTCTTCTTCAATGGTTCCAGCTGCAGGTACAGAGTCTCTCGTGGCTGAAGGGAGCCAGGAAGGCCAAACAGACAGATTTCCAGTACAGACTGCAGCTAGCACCTTTTGGGGCAGAGCGTGGTAGAGAAATAAGAAAGAAATTTTACATCAGGCGGAGAGCTCTGGGTTCGGATCCTGACTCACACACCTTGTTAGCTTGAGCACTTTGCTAAGCTCTCTGAGAACTGTTTCCTCTCCCATAAGAGCATAACAATCGTTCCTAACAAGCGCATTGTTAGGGAAAGATGCACACAATGTGCTTTAGAAACTATCAAGGCCCATACAGATGTCCGCTGGGATTACTGAGAAAGGGCCATGCATCCTCTGACCCCTTTGTCCCATCTCTTCTCCCTCCCTGGGAACTCCCTCCAGCTGGGACTTCCTTCAGCTCCCTCTCCGCCTCCGCACCCCTCTCTCCTCTTGTTCCCTCCCCTTGACCAAGGCCCCTACTCTCTGCCCCTCGGTTTCCTCAAATATAATAAAAAGAAAGTTGAAGTCTCTCCCTCACAGGGTATTGTAAGGATTGAAAGAGCTAATGCATGAAAACATGTGAGGATTAAGCTGGGCCCAGACCTCTGTGAGCCTGCAGGAGATCGCAGCTATTATTATTATCACTAACAATCTAGAAAACAGTGAGCAAAAAGAAGAAACAAAAATCACCCCCAGATTCCCCCACCTAGCAGGAACTATCGTTAACATTTGGAGAATAACGTCGTTGGCTTTTTACTTTTTTTTTTTTTTTTTTTTTTGCGGTACGCGGGCCTCTCACTGCCGTGGCCTCTCCCGTTGCGGGGCACAGGCTCCGGACGCGCAGGCTCAGCGGCCATGGCTCACGGGCCCATGTGGGATCTTCCCAGACTGGGACACGAACCCGTGTCCCCTGCATCGGCAGGCCGTCATTGGCTTTTTTAAAAAGAAATGCATAGGGCTTCCCTGGTGGCGCAGTGGTTGAGAATCCGCCTGCCGATGCAGGGCTACGCGGGTTCGTGCCCCAGTCCGGGAGAATCCCACATGCCACGAAGCAGCTGGGCCCGTGAGCCATGACCGCTGAGCCTGTGCGTCCAGAGCCTGTGCTCCGCAACGGGAGAGGCCACGGCGGTGAGAGGCCCACGTACCGCAAAAAAAAAAAAAAAAAAAAAAATTCATAGAGTTAATTTTTTTAATTTTCAGGAACTGATCAGATTCTTACACAGTTTGGGGGACCTATTTTTGTCATATAACAACCTATCATAAGCAACTTTATGTTATCTCACTTTCTTGTACATTGTTATTCTAATGGACGTCAAGCTATCTGTAGCATTATCACACCATTGTTTAATCAACTAGCTGTTCCATGGACCGTTGCAAAAGCTGTCTCCATACCTCCTTTCCAACCAATTCCCATGCCCCATTTCTGGTGCAGGCTCACCTCGCTCCACGTCTTCCTACAGATCTCCATGAAGTAAGATACAGTTCCAAACACCTCACTCTTCTACTCAGACACCTTCAGTGGTGCCCCAGTGCTTAACAACTGAAATTGTATCTTCTCCCCCTGGCGCTCTCTCCAAAATGTTGCTCCAACCCTGTTAGCTCCTAAAACCCCCTGTCATACTCCACACACCGCCCCAAGGACACTCCTCACTCTTGCTGTTCCCAGCACCCTTAAGGAACTTCTTCCCCCATCCCCACATCTTGGTCCTACCCATCTTTCAAAACCCAACCCAGTTCATTTTCTTCCTCAAAATATTTTGTGCTGCCCATTGTATCACTCAGGATCAGATTCAGCTGGGAAGAAACAAGACTCAATATAACAGTGACCTAAACAAGGTAAAAGCTCATTCTCTCTTGCATGAGAATGACCTGAGGTAGATGATCCAGGAACGAGTATGGTAGTTCTTCAATCATCTGGCATCCAGACTTCTTCTGGCACTCCTCTGCCATTCCTGGGATGAATACTCATCCTCATGGTCTAATATAGTTGCTAGAGCTCCAGACATTGCATCCACATTCCTGAGAGAAGAGTTTTAAAGGAGATGGGAAGAAGAATGTATGCTCTCTCTTTCAGGAGGCTTTCCAGAAATACCACACAGGACTTCCGTTTGCACCTTATTAGCCAGAACTTGGTCACCCAGGTGCAAAAGAGTCTGGGGAATGTAGTAATGTGCCCATTACTAAGAAAGAAGGGAGAATGGGTACTGAGAGAGAGCCCAGCATCCCACAACCAGCAATAAGAGCCCCTTCCTCTGAGCTCACAATGCATCTCCCATAACACTGGGCTCCTACTCCAGGAGGCAGCAGGGGCTAAGGAAAGACAGAGGCTTTGGAATCCAACAAACCTGGGTTTATTTAGATCCTGGCCAGCTGCTTTCTAGCTAGACAATTTAGGAAAGTTACTTAAACTTTCTCAGTCTCTGTGTCTTAAAAAAAAAAAAAGAAGAAGCAGTTGTGGGGTCATAACATAGTCTTATGTGTATAAAGCACCCAGGAAAGTGTCATGGAAGAGCCCAGTAAATAACCATTGGCTGCCACACCCTTTCGCATTATGTCATCTACACCCATGTATTCCATCTTCTACGAGACTGTGAGGGTGGTCGAGCCCAGGCACCTGGCACATGGTAAGGGTTATCAGTAATATTTGCCGCATTCAATTGACCCCGGTTGGCCTATCCCTTCTCCTGGGCTCGTTCTGACCCTGCCTTAGCCATTGAACTTGTGGCCACTGGGATGCTGGGCATGAAGCTGACTCAGCAGGTTTGGGATGGAGCCTGGAAACCTAAATTTTTCATCCCCCCAGGGTTGAGAATCACGGGTCCAGACATAAAGCCCCTTCCACCTCTGACTCTATAAGCTCTTACAGAATACAGAGCAGGCAGCGAGTGTTCAGTGTCAGCTCCTATCACCATGGTGGTTGCATTTGCTCTACTACTGCTGCTGAGTTATAAACAAACCCTAAACCGTAGCAGCATCAAACAACCATTCTGTTATACTCATGGTTCTGTGGGTCAGGAACTTGGGCAGGTTTTGTTTCTGTTCCCCAAACTCTGGCCCTCAGCCAGGAGACTCAAATGGTTGGCGGCTTGAAGGCTGGAATCATCTTTAGGCATCTTCACTCCCACGTTTGGCGGTTCATGCCACCTGTCAGCTGGGCTGTTGGTTGGGACACATGTGGCCTCTCTCTGTGGGCTAGGTTGGGCTTCCTGACAGCATGGCGGCTGGGGTCCAAGAGACAGTGACCCAAGAGAGCGAGGCAGGCACACGTGGCATTTTTATGATCTAATGAACTAGCTTTGGTAGTCACATAGTGTCACTTCCGCCATAATCAGAAGTCTGCCCAGGTTCAAAGGGAGAGAACATAGACCCCAGCATTCAGTGGGAGCAGTGTCAATGTCACATTATCAGAAGGACATGTGGAATGGGAGACATTGTGGCAGCCATCTTTAGAAAGTACTGTCTGCCACAATATAATAATAATAGTAGAGGAGGAGGAAGAGAAGAAGGGGTCATTGTCATCACTGTCATCATCTATAACTACCCAGGCCAATACCACTGCGTGTGGTGGAATCAGCTTTGGAAATGGACAATCTGAAATCTACCACTTACCAGCCTTGTGACCTTGAATAAGACCCTTCTCTGTGCCTTATGTTCTGAATTTATAACATGGGTATCAGAATTCTTCCCTCCCAGGACTGTGGTAAATCTTAAACACATACAAAACATACAGAAAATTCCTAGGGCCTGGTGCTGGCTCCCTCCACGGTGAGATGCACGTTTTCTGTTCAGGGCTCAATTAGAGCCAGCCTTCTCCACAAATACTTCCACAGCCCCGCAGGGCATTCGGTCAGGGTCAGGGACCATGGGGGCCAGGCCAAAGATGTGCCCAGACCATCTTTTCTAAGGGACTCATCATAGGCCTTTTAAACTTCAGCTTTCTGGTATCCTTTGAAGTTACCCTCGGTGGCTTGAGCCCCTGTGGGATCCCCTTGACTTTCCCCCAGTGAGATATTTGGTTGGTGATACGGCTGGAAAGATCCACAGGAGAGACATCCAGTATCTTTCTTCCCAAACTGCCCAGTCCTCCAAGGAAAGGACGTGTTTGGTTTGAAAACAGAATGGCTTTATCACCAACCAGAGCCCTGGATGAAATCTCTCCCCCTAAAGCTGAATAAACAGCCCGGGCTCCACTCACACCCTGCTCTGAGCTCTTGAAACCCATTTGGGCTTATCTAGGCCCTGCCTTTCACCCCGGGGCTGACCAGGCGCCCTCTTCTTGGAGGTGTGCCCTGAGCCCCATAACACCCCACGGGATGGGAGACCCCGCATTCTGCTCCGTCTCTCCTCCTTGTAGGAGAAAGAGGCAGCTGGATTCAAGCCTCTTCCTACTCTAAGCCTCAGTGTCCTCATCTACAAAGTGGGATGATGTTGCCTCACCAGACTGTGCGAGATTGTTCTTTTTTTTTTGCGGTACGCGGGCCTCTCACTGTTGCGGCCGCTCCCGCCGCGGAGCACAGGCTCCGGACGCGCAGGCTCAGCGGCCATGGCTCACGGGCGCAGCCGCTCCGCGGCATGTGGGATCTTCCCGGACCGGGGCACGAACCCGTGTCCCCTGCCTCGGCAGGCGGACTCCCAACCACTGCGCCACCAGGGAAGCCCTGTGCCAGATTATTTTAACAGGAAGAACTGGCATCGTCGGTGTTCAGGGAGCCCTAGCTTTGTCTGAAGAGAATATGACCAGGTGGGATCCAGGGTCCGGCTTGGCTCAAAACATGCTGTTTATGTGCTGGGTGACTTTGGGCAAATTCATTAACCTCTCTCAGGTTCAGCTTGTAAATAATCTTGTGATAATAACATTGCTACAAAAGTTAATACAAAAGTTAATAGTGCTTGAGCATTGCACCTAATGCATAGGCAGTTCATTAATGGTAGTTTATTATTATTATCATTATTATTAATTCATTACATTCCTTTAGACAAGAATTTATAATTTATTTAATCCCAACACTTTGCATATACAAAATGGAGCTCCTCGACGTGATTGTGGGTAGAATCTTACAATTTTAGTTCGTTTCTATTTTTTAACACAATTTTTTATTAAGATCACTGTAGATTCACGTGCAGTTTCTTTTTCTTTTTTTCTTTTTCGCCGCACCACGCAGCTTGTAGGATCTTAGTTCCCCAACAGGGATTGAACCTGGGCCCTTGGCAATGAAAGCACAGAGTCTTAACCACTGGACCACCAGGGAATTCCTGATTCATGTGCAGTTGTAAGAAATTACACAGAGAGACCCCTTGTACACTTCCCCATGGTAACATTTTACAAAACAATTGTGTATAACATTTTACAAAATGTTTTTTATATTCACGGCCAGGATACCGACTGATACAAATCCACCAAGCTTATTCAGATGTTCCAGTTTTATTTGCTCTCATCTGCGTGTGTGTGTGAAGTTGTGAACAATTTCATCACCTGTGCAGATTTGTGTATCCACCACAGTCAAGATAACACCACGAAAGCCCTTTGTGTTGGGGTGCTATCATTTTAAAACTAGAAAGGCACCCTAGTTTGATTTTACGCATCAACATAGCATATAGATTAAGAGGGGCTCAGTGACCTGCCCACCTGGGTTCAGATCCCTGCTCTGCAATTACAGCTGTGTGACCCTGGGCAGTGCCTCTTTAGTCTCTTGTTTCTTCATCTGTAAAATGAGAAAATAACAGCTCCCAGCACACAACAAAGAATCCCATAAATGCAAGCTGTTAGTACAGCTTCCAGAAGTTAGTGATGAAGAAACTGAGGCCCCGGAAGAAAAGATACTTGATCAAAATCACACAGCAAGCTGGAGGCACGGCTGAAGTGGAAGCTCAAGCAGATGGACTGCAGTAATATTCTACTAGACAGGCCAGCATGCATTGGCCATAGATAAACCAGACCTCTTTCCGTGCTTGACCACACAGGCTCTGGAGGCTGCCAGCCTGGGCAAGTATCCCCACTACTGGCATCTGACTGAAACAAGCGGCGTAAATTTCCTCATGCCTCAACTGCCGCATCTGCAAAATGGGAATGGCAGTCGGGCTGCAGTAAAGATTTGACGATGTCCATCGTAAAGCCATTAACAAACTAAGAGCAGTATGTGTGTAGTTATTATTAATGGTAAGCCAGTTGCTATTACTAGTTAGTGGCATGGTCTTAACTGATTTCTTTAAACTAAAATTATCATGAGGAACGCTGTGGGCTTGGAAAGGTAAGATGAGCAAACATGTCACAAAATTGTACAGGCGGTCCTCCGTACCTGTGGATTGGGAACCCGGGATACCAAGGGCCTGCCGTACTACACCGTTTTATTCAAGGGCCTTGAACATCCGCGGATTTTGACATCTGGGGGGGTTCTGGAACCACTCCCCGATGGATACCGAGGGAAGGTCGAATAAGGGAATCACGGAACGTTATCACAGAATCCAAGTATGTTCTGTTCGAACTTTAACTAACTGAGCCAGCAGATCGTCTCCAGTTTACAGGCAAAGCACAGTTTCTCATTCCTCCCAACAGAATTTCCTTCTTTTCTGTGAGTGGATTAACTCTTGAATACAGAAAACTTCTGATACTGTACTCGGAGCCTGCTGTTAAAATGTCATTTCCAGAAACACAGGTTACACTCTCCTCTCTCTCTCTCTTCTTTTCCCCAAGATCAAAGGAGGCATTTGGGCCTTTAAGATAACATTCATTTAGAGAGAGATGGTAATATATAAGATTAATGAAAATTAACATAATCCCTCTGAATAGAAGAGAGCTTTTGTTCAATCGTTTGTCCTGCTGTTAATTATGCGTTAGGTGGTGATAAATGCTTTAAATCAAGCGATGCCTTGAAAACCATTTAAATGATTTTCACCTAATTAGGTTCCCTGCCTTGTTCTGAGTGTGGGGTGCCCCTCCCTGCTGCCCCCCTCCTTCTGAAATGTAACGTGCAGGGGGGCAGGGGGTGGAGGGGCGGATCAACAGACCCTGAGCTCCAGAGGGAATATTTCTTGGCTTCCACCGGCTCTGACCCACCCCAGTGGGCACACGGCTGTGATTTATTTTTTCGGAGTGGCTTTGCAGATCAGAGATCAAAAGGCAGTTTATCAGTTTCTGTCTCCCTTCAGCCTATTCCAGCCAGACTTTATGACAAGACCCTATCGGCCTTAAAGTTGAGAAGGCCCGGCACCAAGGGGAACAGAGAGGGGGAAAGACCCGAGAACTGTCACTGTCAGATCAGGGGCGGAAATTGCTGCCTGGCACCCAGCGGTCCTCAGGAGGGGGTGGAGCAGGGCAGGACAGGGAGGGGTGCTGGTTCGCGCAGCCCCCAGGGTTCACAGTTTCATAAAGCTCCCCCGCTCTGCCACCCCTTCTGAAGTTGAAACCTCATCTGTGCCTCTTAAAGAAACTGGCTAAAGGTGAATGGAAGCTCTGAAGAAGAAGGGCTTGGTGGGGGTGGGGAGGAATAACCAAACCTCCCAGAGAACCCGGCTCCTTAATCCGAGGCAGGCGTGGGCCAAGAACTCTTGCTGCACCCCTACAAGTCTGGGAATCAAATGAGCTCCTCCTCCTGGGGGGCCTCCAGGATTGCAATCCAGGCCATTCTAGCTCAAGGGGGACCCCATGTACCTTCAGTCGCCACCCTTCTTTCTTGCCAGGAAACGAGGACGTTAAACACAGTTTATTTGGAGGCAAATTGCCACTATCCTAAGCTGTCAAGTGCTGACCATGGCATCCTGACACGCATGACATGATTCTCTGATCCGAATTTGAATTCCAATCGAGACCTGCTACCTCCACCTCCATAGATTCCTGGTACCCTTCTGTCTGCAACAGCTGAAACATCACAAGGGCAGCAGCTCCCATTGGGTTTTAACTTCTTGCCAGCCCCTCTGAAGCCAGAAGATCCAAAAAGAAAACTGAAACAAAAATTAATTCCTTCAATAGACACCTCTTCTAGCTGAAAAATAGAAAAGAAAAGAAAAAAGAACCAGTTCACATTTGAAGTTGGAATCTTCATCGTAGCTTTTCCCCTCCTTTCATCCTGAACAATTCTCCCATTTACGATGCAGAGGGTTTCAGAACCCCCTGAAGTTGCAATTATTTGGACATTTTTGGAACATGTCTGTTAATGATTTGTGATCCTAAGGACTTATTTTGAATTAATTCCTCTTTTAAAGGGCAGTTTGGTCTCCCAATAAGGGGCAGACCCTGAATGCCACAGCCTCTGCCTTTGTGCTAAATGAACTTTTTAGAGATTCCAGATGACTCCTGGCACCGGACAGAAGGAAGCCAGCCAGAGAGGTCAACGCTCTGGGCCAGCTTCCCGGGAGGATCCCCCCCCATCCTCCCATCCCTCTCCCTCCCCCTCCCCAATCACTGGGCAGGAACCGGTGCCCCCCAGTCAGGTATTTCAGAAATGCCTTTGAGACAACAGGCCAGGCCAGCAAGGCCTGGGCTGAGCTCTCAGCCGGGGCAAAATGGGAGACAGAGTCCCAAAGCTCCTCAGACACCACCCAGAAGGCCCTTAATCACTCCTCCCCGGCTACTGTTTTTTATTGTGGTAAAATATACATAACATAAAATGTATCATTTTAACATAATTAAGTGGCGTTAAGTACATTCACATTGTTGTACAGCCGTCACCAACATCCATCTCCAGAATTAAGTTTTTACCTGTTCCCTCTACCTGGAATGCTCTTCTTTCACCTCATAGCTGGGTTAACTCCTAGTAACTGTCAAGTCTCAATTGAAATGCCACCTCCTCCAGGAAGTCTTCTCTGATAGCCCCCTTAAACACTTAACACTCCATTCTCCCATCCCCAGTCCCTGGCACCCACCATTCTACTTTCTGTCTCTGTGAATTTGACTACTCTAGGCACCTCATATAACAGTGGAATCAAACACTATTTGTCTTTTTTTGGACTGGTTTATTTCACTCTGCATAATGTCCTCAAGGTCCATCCGTATTGTAGCCTGTATCAGAGTTTCGCTCCTTTTAAAGGCTGAATCGTATTCCATTGTGTGCATAGACCACATTTTGTTTATCTGTTTGTCTATAATTGGATATGTGTGTTGCTTCCACCTTTTGCTAATTGTGAACAATGCTGCTGTGAGCTGGGTGTGCACATATCTGTTCGAGTCCCTGCTTTCAATTCTTAGGGGGTATATACCCAGAAGTAGAATTGCTGGATCATATAGTAATTCTGTTTTTAGCTTTTTGAGGAACTGCCAGACTGTTTTCCATAACATCTGAACCATTTTACATCCCCGCCAATAGCGCACGAGGGTTCCAATTCCTCCACATCCTCCCCACCACTTGTTATTTCCAGTTTGTTTGATAATGGGTGTGAAGCGGTATCTCATTTTGGTTTTGATTTGCATTCCTCTGACCAGTAGTGATATTGAACATCTTTTCCTGTGCTTATTGACAATTTGTATCCTTTCTGGAGAAATGTCTACTCACGTCCTTTGCCCATTTTTTATTGGGTTGTTTGGGTTTTTTTGTTGTTGAGTCATAGTTCTTTATATATTCTGGATATTAACCCATTACTAGATATATGACTTGCAAATACTTTCTTGCATTCATAGGTTGCCTTTTCACTCTGGTGATAGTGTCCTTTGACACACAAAAGGTTTTCATTTTGATGTAGTTCAATGTATCTATTTTTTCCTTGGTTGCCTGTGCTCCTTAATCATTCTTGCCTCTAATTCTTTACCAGTTCTCTCCACCTGGAATGCACTTCCTTCATCTCTTAGCTGGGCTAACTCCTAGTAACTGTCAAGTCTCAATTGAAATGCCACCTCCTCCAGGAAGTCTTCTCTGATAGCCCCAGCATGGAATAGGTGCCCTTCCTCTTGTGTTCCCAGGGATGAGGGGCTTCCTTCAATCAGAATACTTATCCAATTATTTTATAATTGGCCTTCCCACCAATATACACATATGCCCCTGAACTTCGGGTTCCTTCAGGACAGGGTTCTATTTTCTAGTTCATTAACCAAGTGCAGTGCTTGGCATAGGGAAGGTTCTCAATCAAATTCGTTGACAGAAATAAGCTATTCTGTGGCTCCAGATATTTTTCATTATAAAACCTCTTACATGAGAAAGTATTTCATAAATCCTCCCCTGATAGAAATTATATTTCCATGTTTATGTTAATTGAGAATATCCGTGACAGAAACAGTGAGGTTTTCAAATAAATGTTTCTTCTTAGTCCCAGTAGCATCAAAAGTCATTCCATCTGCCACCATGCTAGGTTTGCTTGAAGATTCCAAGACTCAGAGTAACTATTCAGTCTCCCCTTCCTGGGATCCACAGCCCACAGATTGAGAACCACCTATTTTATTGATGGGAAAATTAAGTCTCAAAAGGTGAAAGAGAATTGCCCCAGTGCTTCCAGCAATGATTTGTCCTAAAATACCAACTGCAAAATCCTGCCCTGTTCTTGCCAAAAGATACCTACGTTTGTCGGACTCTGGTCCAGATATAGGATTTGGGAAAATCTGGTGGCCGTGGCATAAACAAGGCTGTGGGTCCACCACCTCATTTCCTTTTCCCAGACACATCCTGGTCTACATTTCCCAGCCTTCCCTGCAGTTCAGCAAAAGACCATAGGACTGAGTTATGCCCAATGGAATATGGGCAGGGAGGATGGAAGCCGCTCTCAGCTCTGGTCCTAAATGCACCCTTTCCCTTCTCCTTCCAAGGTGGCCTTGGCAGCCACATGTTTAAGATAATGACGTGCTGAGACGGAAGAAGCCTGGATCCGCCAATCACCACGTGCAGGAGAGCACTGGAGTGTGACCCAACTACAACATACCTTCACTGCGTCAAGCCCCTGAGATTCCTGGTTACCTTGGCACCTGGCACTGCCCACCCTCTCCCAACTAACGTGTCTGCTCTGCAGATGAGTAAACCCACGAATACTGATTACAAAGGTGCCTCATGTGCTGGTGAGGTTCTCCCAGCCCAGTGCTCTTGTGACAATTGACCTCTCTCAGTTTTATCTCATTGATTTGATGGGACTCAGAGACCAGTGACATCTCACCTGGTCCCCAAGCACAACCTAGTCCAACGGGAGAGGCTGACAAGCAAAGCCAAGGTTCAGGCAGGGGACACCCGGGACGCCAGAAGTCAGAGTCACAGCTACATGTGTTACAATGCCAGGGAATTAGCGGGACCCACTGTCTCTACAGGAAAAGTAAGTTACAATCTCTACAGGAAAAGTAAGTTACAAGTGACAAACCATGAGAGACAAAAAATCGCGAAAAATCTTGGGTTCTGGAGTCTGACAAATCTGGGGTCAGTTCTTCCTTTGTCTACCTGAGAAATCATTTCCACTCACTGGGCCTCAGTTTCCTCATTTGTAAAACAATAATTACCAATACAAAATGAATGAATGAATGAATGAACAAAAAGATTATTTGCTGGAAGAATTGAATGAACACAAACCTCCCACACAGTGGGCACAGAGCAAACTGCTACTATTATGACCGCTATTATAAAAAAAAAGCTTTGTAAATTTTCAAGTTCTATATATAATCATCTTAGTCTGTTTGGGTTGCTATAACAGAATACCATAGACTGGTGACTTATAAACAACAAATATTTATTTCTCATGGTTCTGGAGGCTGGGAAGTCCAAGATCAAGGCACTGGCAGATTCAGTGTCTGGTGAGGCCTGCTTCCTGGCTCATAGACGGCCGTCCTCTCCCTGGTCCTCACGTGGGCAAAGGGGCTCTCTAGCCCTCACCTGCTTTATTTATCTCTGTAGCACTTATCACCACCTTGTACATTATATGTTGGCTTGGGTTTACTGTTTGTTTCCTTTTCCTCCATTTTGATACAAGCGCCTTTGGAATAGAGATTTTTGGTCTGTTATATTCCCCGCTATTTCCATCATAATGCCTGACATGTGTGGTAGACATGCAGTAAATATTTTTTGGATGAATAAATGAATAAAATAAAGAATGAATGGGCCACTGGAGAACAACACTTGCCACCTGGCAGGTTCTGAGTTGCCTTCCCGGGTGAGTAATGAGACAGAACCAAAACTAGTCTGTGTCTGAAAGAAAACCGGAAATTCCTCCTCTCTGTGTTGCAAGTGTGTTGGATCTCCTGACTACCTCTGGCTGGTGAGCTTGGTCCTAGGTTCATCTGATGGCTCATGTCCAACTGAGCTGCTTAATTCACATCTCTTACAGCAGGAAAATAACTCCTCCAAAGTGCCCTGAAATCCCATGTCTAAGAACCTCGGTGGCCATTGTGTTTGGACTTTTGAATATGCTAAGGGCATTATGTTATGTTATCTGCAGCACAGAAGGAGAAAAACTAGATGCAGGGATCCCATATTTTCAGAGAACTTATACCATAGATGCAGCAAGTGATTGGAGGCTGGTGAGTCTACTTACAATGTAAGTGAACAAGTTCTATATCCTACCATAAAGTAGTATTTAATATGCAAATAAAATAATAACTTAATGTGCAATGATGCACATGCTTCAAGATGGATGGGTGACATATTCTGAAGATGTTTAGCAGGAATTCTGTATTTAACAGTAATGAAAATCCAGAGTGGAGTTGTACTTATTGTTTTTCCAAGAAGTTTTTGCTTCATCTCAAAAAACATGGACAAAAGGGGTTCTATAAAATTAAATTTAAACTGACTTTTCCCTTCCTGTCTGGTGAAACTTCCTTTATTTTCAGGGTTCCCTTGGTCATGGAATGTAAACAGCCTCACCTTACCAGCAAGACATTCTGAAATTACAGAGTGCTCATCAAAATCAAATTCTTCTTTGCAGCAACATGGATGGACCTAGAAATTGTCATACTGAGTGAAGTAAGTCAGACAGAGAAAGACAAATATATGATATCGCTTATATGTGGAATCTAAAATAAATGGTACAAATGAACTTATTTATAAAACAGAAATAGAGTCACAGATGTAGAAAACAAACTTATGGTTACCAGGGAGGAAAGGGAGGGGAGGGATAAATTGGGAGATTGGGATTGATATGTACACACTACTGTACATAAAATAGATAATTAGGGCTTCCCTGGTGGTGCAGTGGTTGAGAGTCCGCCTGCCGAGGTAGGGGACACGGGTTCGTGCCCCGGTCCGGGAAGATCCCACATGCCGCGGAGCGGCTGGGCCCGTGAGCCATGGCCGCTGAGCCTGTGCGTCCGGAGCCTGTGCTTCGCAACGGGAGAGGCCTCAACAGTGAGAGGCCCGCGTATCGCAAACAAACAAAAAAAAAGAGCATGGCAATTGGGCTTCCCTGGTGGTGCAGTGGTTAAGAAACCGACTGCCAGGGGCTTCCCTGGTGGCGCAGTGGTTGAGAGTCCGCCTGCCGAGGCAGGGGACACGGGTTCGTGCCCCGGTCTGGGAAGATCCCACATGCCGCAGAGCGGCTGGGCCCGTGAGCCATGGCCGCTGAGCCTGCGCTCCGCAACGAGAGTGGCGACAACAGTGAGAGGCCCAAGTACGAAAAAAAAAAAAAAAGATAATTAGGAAGGACCTACTGTATACCACAGGGAACTCTACTCAATACTCTATAATGACCTATATGGGAAAAGAATCTTAAAAAGAGTGGATGTATATATATATATATATATATATATATATATATATATATAACTGATTCTTTATTGTACACCTGAAACTAATACAACATTGTAAACCAACTGTACTCCAATAAATTTTGTTTAAAAAATCAAATTCTTCTGTCCCAGGTTTGTCCAATTAAATTGTGGACATCGTTTTTTTGTTTGTTTGTTTTTGCTTTTTTCATTTTAACCAAAGCTAATCAAAATGTTGGTTCTTAATTTCTATTTCTGCCTTTGGGAAGATCATTTTCATGAGTGTTAGACAGTACAAAAAAGTTGGTGCTTAAATAAACTCAGTAAGCCTTTAAATAAAGGTTCTGTTAGCAATGGTGTATTGATATAAACATTCTCTAATGATCTAATTGTAAAATCACCTCCATTTTTGAGGGACTTGACCCTCAAAGGTCACAGAGAGCACAGAGCTCTCTGCTGCGGAGCTGCCTTTCATCCAAACATGCTGAGAGGTAAACCAGGTAGGAGGGAGCTCTGCCCGTTTTGCAATTAATTCAATTCCACTCATACTTACTGGGCACCTACTGTACGTCAGGTCGCTCAAGGAGTTCACCCAGGGTCTAGTCGGGAGGAGACGCATGGACAGTGCTGGCAACATAGTGCCATAGAGAAGAGCCAGTAGCTCAGTTCTTGCTCGAGTAGGCACCGCTCCGATTCTGTACACGTGCCGTCTCATTTAACCCTCAGGACAGATTCGCAAGCTGGCTCCTGCCAGGACCATCCCCATTTGGCAGCTGAGAACAAGACACAATGAAGTCACTTGGAGTCACCATTCAAATTCTGGAGGTCAGAGCTGGAGCCCACACTCTTATAGACGGTAACCACAACTCTGACGCCGGAAGCTTGGGTGATATGGTCTCTGAGGAAGCAGCTACCCCATCCCAGGTGGGGAGGGGGCATCCATAAAGGCTGCCTGGAGGTGGGAGGGCTGTGCAGAATGGTGTGGACAGAGTAGGAATCAGCTAAGGGTAAGAAGATGTTCTGGGCTGAGGGAACAGCCTATACAATAACAGAGAGGAAGGCATCTGTACTAGGGTTCTCCAGAGAAATAGAACAAATATGAATTTTCCTATTTATTTATTTATGGGTGGGGGGAGAGAGAGAGAGAGAGAGAGGGAATGAGAAATTGGCTTCGGAGGCCGAGAAGTCCCACTGTTTCCCATCTACAAGCTGGCGCCCCAGGAAAGCCAGTGGTGTAATTCAGTCTGAGTCTGAAGGCTTGAGAACAAGGGACACGATGATGTAAATCCCAGCTCAAGGACGGAAGATGACATGAGACGTCCCAGCTCAGTGAGGCCGAATAAAGGGGCAAATTCCTCCTTCCAACACCTTTTGTTCTGTTCAAGCCCTCAGTGGATTGGATGATGCCCCTGCCTCCACCCTTTGGGGTGGCTGGAGTGGGGGTCTGCTTTACTGAATCCACCCATTCAAATGTTAATCTCACCTGGAAACAGCCTCACAGACACAGCCGGAAACAGCGTTTAATCTGGGCACCTGGGGGCCCCCTGAAGTCATCACCCCTTCTGGTGCAACCCCTGATGCTCAGAGGCAGAGGGAGCTGGTAGGATGAAAGTAAGGCCTGTGTCTGTCCATTCGAGTCCTCGTCTCAGCTCTCCTAGCGATAGAACTTTGGGTTCATTACTTTGTATTCCTGGACCTCAGTTTCCTCATTAGTCAAATGGGGTAGCTGGTGTACCTATTTCACAGGGATATGACAGGGATCAAGTGATAAAACATGGGTAAAAGCAATTTTTAAACTCTACCAAAAAGGGTTTGTTGTTTTTTAAAAATTTATTTATTTATTTATTTTGGCTGCGTTGGGTCTTCATTGGTGCGCATGGGCTTCTCATTGCGGTGACTTCTCTTGTTGAGGAGCACAGGCTCTAGGCACGCAGGCTTCAGTAGTTGTGGCACACAGGCTTAGTTGCTCCATGGCATCTGGGATCTTCCCAGACCAGGGCCTGAACCCGTGTCCCCTGCATTGGCAGGCGGATTCTTAACCACTGCGCCACCAGGGAAGTCCCACCAAAAACATTTTTACAAATGAAAGGGCTCTTGTTATTATCTCCAATTTTCTACTTTTTGATGCTTTCCCCAAATATTATTTTGTTGTACTCCAGGCAAAGTTGGAATGAATTCATTCACTCTACAGATATTTGCTAGGAGCAAAGGGAAAAGATGAAAATCCAAGACATCTTGGAAGGGGACTTCCCTGGCAGTCCAGTGGTTAAGACTCCAAGCTTCCACTGCGGGGAGCATGGATTTGATCCCTGGTCAGGAACTAAGATCCTGCATGCCGTGTGGCATAGCCGAAAACAAACAAACAAACAAAAAAATCCAAAATTAAAAAAAAAAAAGGACATCTTGGAAGTGTCAAGCTAGGGAGGCTTAAAATGGACTCATTCTAAAAAATTTATGGAGCACCTATTATCTATGATACATTTTCAGAAATAACAGTGACCATATAGGTGGGAATAATATTCGCTCCTATAACAAATATACTCCCCGATTGCAGTGACTTCATGAAATGTTTCTCACTCCCATAAGAGTCCCACACAGAGGTACCTGTCTGCTGGGGGCAGGATCCATTCTTTTCTGCAGGATTATTCAGGGGGAAACTGCCATTTCCCACAGTGGCTACCATAGTCATCCTGGGCTTCGACCTCTGGCTGAGAGATGGGAAAAGATGGTGTGCGGACCATGCCAGGAGGTTTGCAGGCCAGGTGTGGAGGTAGCCACATCACTCCCATTCACATTCCAGTGATGCAGGCGCAGGGCCCCACCCCAGCGCCTGGGGAAAAGGAAACCAGGTTTGGTGCACAGCTGGCTGTCTATGCCAACTGACTCTGCCCTCCAGTGGCTCATAATATTACCTGAAAATTCAATTAAGGAAACAATTCCATTTTCAATACCACCAAAAAGAATAGAATACTTAGGAACAAATTTAAGCAAAGAAGTATAACACTTGTATGCTGAAACTACAAAACATAGTTGAAAGAAATGAAAGAAAACCTAAATAAATAAAAAGAGGTCCTGTACTGGTGGATTAGAAGAACTTATATTGTTTAAAATGGTAATACTCCCCAAATTAATCTACAGATTCAATGCCATCGCTATCAAAAGCCCAACAGCCATTTTTGCAGAAAAGAACAAGCTATTACAAAAATTCATATGGAAATGCAAGGGACCTGGAAGAGCCAGAACAAACTTTAAAAGCATGAAGTTGGAGGATTCACACTTCTTAATTTTAAAAATGACTATAAAACTAGAGTAATCAAAACACTATTATACTGGCATAAGGATAGACATGTAGATCAAAGGAATAGAATTGAGAGACCAGAAATAAACTGTCACATTTATGATCAATTTATTTTTCAACAAAGGTCCCAAAACCATTCAATGAGAGAAAGAAAAGAGTCTTTTAAACAAATGGTACTGAAATAACTGGATATCCACAGGCCAACGAATAAAGTTGGATCCCTACCTCACACCAGATACCAAAACTAACTCAGAATAAATCAAATCAAGGAGCTAAATGTAAGAGCTAAAGACAAAATTCTTAGAAGGTAACATAGGTGTAAATCATCATGACCTTGGATTAGGCAACGGTTTCCTAATATGACACCCAAAGCACAAAAAGCCAAAGAAAAGAAGTAGATAAACTGATTTCACCAAACTTAAAAACTTTGGTGCATCAAAGGACACTAACAAGAAAGCGAAAAGAGCAAACGGCAAAATATTTGCAAATCATACATCTGGTAAGGGTCTAGTGTCGGGAATACATAAAGAACTCTTACAACTAACAACAACAAAAAGCCTCAATTTAAAAATGGGCCAAGAATCTGAATAAACAGTTCTTCAACAGAGAATGGCCAATATAGTAATGGCCAATAAGCACAAGAAAAGGTGCTCAACATCACTAATCACTAGGGAAATGCAAATCAAAACCACAATGAGATACCACCTTATACCCACTAGAATGGGTATAAATAACCAAAAGGACAGATAATAACAAATGTTGGTGAGGATGTGGAGAAATCAGAACCCTGTACACAGCTGCTGGGAATGTCAACGGTGCCACTTTGGCAAACAATTCGGCACTCCTTCAAAAAGTAACCATGTGACCCAGCAATTCCGCTCCTAGGCCCATACCCAAGGGAACTGAAAACATACGTCCACACAAAAACTTGTACATGAATGTTCATTGTACCATTACTCATAGAAGCCAACAAGTGGAAACAACCCAAATGTCCATCAATGGATAAATGGATAAACAAAATGTGATATATCCATACAATGGAATATTTTTCAGCCGAAAACGGGACGCAATTCTGATTCTACAGCCTGGATGAACCTTGAAAACATATGCTGAGTGAAGGAAACCAGTCACAAAAGGTGACATATTGTATGACTCCATTTTTATGAAATGTCCAGAATAAGCAAAACTACAGAGATAGAAAGCAGGTTAGTGGTTGCTAGAGGCTGAGGGAGGGGCAACTTTGGGAGGGTCTACTAATAAGTATGGAAGATCTTTGGCGAGTGATGGAAATGTTCTGAATTAGACAGTGGTGATGGTTATACAACAGGGTGAATCTACTAAAAACTACTGATGGTACACTTTCAAATAGTGAGGTTTATGTTATGTGAATTATATCGCAATAAAACTTACTCTAAACTAATATGAGAGACATTGGGTAAACACATGAATTACAATAGAGTGTGATAAGAGCATGGCAGGTCACACAGGCGAAGGGACAATAAAGTATAGGAGCATCAAGAAGGCAGGGAACACTTCCTGATCGGGGCTGCCTGGGGTGAATTTTGAAAGATGAGTAGGAGTTTATCACACAGTGGGAACAGCCCAAGCAAAGACATGGCCAGCTGCTCAGCATGGCCGGAATGGGGGCATTGGGAGAGCGAGGAGTGAGGTTGGAGAGGGCCCCGGGCCAATATTTCTATTGAATTATTTGTGTAACTGCAATCAGGGGTCTCCCTGCTTGACTGTTGGCTCCAGGAGGACAGCCTATGTGTATGCCTTGTTCTCAACAACTGGCCCAGCGGCCAGCCCAGTGCATACTGAGAGGAAACTTCTGGAACTTATTCTCGTTCACCTAGCTAGCCGTCTTTGGGCTCGGCTAGCTGCTCTGCCTCCTTTGGCACCCTGCTCCACAGGTCTGGATACGTCAGACTGCATCCCTGAAGCCATTGGCTCCATCAAGGCAGACTCTCATTCCTAAGGCCTGTCGGCACGGGGACTCTAAAGCAGGAACCCAGCCTCAGATGCCCAGTGCTTCCAAAAGTCGAGGCAGGAAGTAAAATTCAACTGAGATGCAATAACAAGGCAGATGCAGAATTCTCTAATTCAGGCCAACCGCTCCTCCAAGGTCAAAATCCCACTGTACCCAGACTCTGCAGCCATCTCCTGTTGAGCCAGTCAGGGAACGAAATACCCCCGACTTGTTCATGCAGAACAAATTTGTCTCCTAAACAAATACCAATCAGCAAAACAGCCCAGAGTTAGGTACACTGACCTCTCGATAAACTTAAAGAAGCTGTTGAGTTTGGACATGTGGATGGGGGGCTCTCCCTGCGCTGTTTCTTTCCGGAGGGAGGAGGAGAGAAGCCCAGGAAGATCCCGCCTTGCCGATGCTTTGCCAAGGTCGCTGTCCACCCCCTGAACTTCTGACTTGAGGGTCTGGTGGGCTCCCAACTCAGGAAGCCCCCAGGAGCTGGGCTTAGCTCAGCAGATCAGAGCATGCTGACCTGCTCCAGCCCTTCCCCTCTTGCACAGGTATCTTTGGGAAAGTGCCCGTGGAGGAGTTGGGATCACGCTGCGCTTGGGTGGGGCAGGCTCAGGACTGACGAGCTAGGGAGTGGGGACAGCTCCTCCGGCCCCATTGCACTCCATGCGGACCTCTCCATAGAATACCAATAACGGCGACAGCTACCAGTTTTGTATGTGTCACCATTACACACATTTTCTTATTTAATCCTCACATCAACCCTCAAAGTTAGCTGTTATTTTATTATTATTTTTTTTTAGAAGATGTTGGGGGTAGGAGTTTATTAATTTATTTATTTATTTTTGCTGTGTTGGGTCTTCGTTTCTGTGCGAGGGCTTTCTCTAGTTGCGGCGAGCGGAGGCCACTCTTCATCACGGTGCGCGGGCCTCTCACTATTGTGGCCTCTCTTGGTGCGGAACACAGGCTCCGGACGCGCAGGCTCAGTAGTTGTGGCTCACGGGCCTAGTTGCTCCGCGGCAAGTGGGATCCTCCCAGACCAGGGCTCGAACCCGTGTTCCCTGAATTAACAGGCAGATTCTCAACCACTGCGCCACCAGGGAAGCCCGAAGTTAGCTGTTATTATTCCCACTTTTCAGATGAAGAAACTGAGGCAACTTGCACAATGTACTACACCTAGTAAGTGGCTGAAAGGAGATTCTAATCCAAGTCTGCCTAATTCTATAGCGCACGTATTAACCATTAAAATCATGCTGCCTGTCAGTAAGCCTGCAGTCCCAGTTCGCATGGGACTAAGGAAATTTCCAGAGCACCAGATTTTCAGGGCTAAAACTGTTTGCCCCGGGCAAACTGGGATGGTAGTTTACTGTGATAGGCTGAATCACAGCATCTCCCAGCCAAAGATGTTCTCATTCTAAGCCCCGGAAACTATGAATGGCAAAGAGGACTTTGCAGATGTGATTAAATTGAGGATCTTGAGATGGGGAATTATCCTGGCTTACCAGAGTGGGTCCAGTGTCATCACAAGAGTCCTTATAAGTGGGAGGCAAGAGCATGAATTTTTTAAAAAGGCGATGTAACCACAGAAGCAGAGGTTGGAGTGACGCAATTGCTGGCTTTGAAGGCAAGGATGGGGCTACGAGGCAAGGAAGTCAGGTGACCTCTAGAAGCTGGAAAAAGCAAGGGACTGATTCTCCCCTGGAGCCTCCAGAGGGAACCAGCCCTGCCCAAATCTTGACTTTAGCCCAGTGAGACCCACATGAGACTTCTGACTTCCAGAACTGTAAAACTATAAATTTATGTTGGTATAGCAGCAATGGGAAACCAACACAGACACTGCAGCTGCCTCCAGGCAATGGCCTTGCCACTCTGTCTTACTTTCTTTTTCCAGGAAAAGGAACATACCCTGGGTGAACAACTATGGTGTCAAGCCCTGGAAGAGTCTCACTCATTCTTTCATGCATCATCTCGTGAACTCCTGTGGACAATGGGTATGAACGTGTTATTATTCCAATTCTCTGTTTACAGATGGGAAGACCAGGCAGGAACTAATGAAGCGGGTTTTGGAGTAGTACGTCCCTGAATCTGACAGCCTGCCCGGGCTCCAGAATTTCACCCCTGAGTCCTGTCCTAGAGCTCAGGGCCCTGCTACTCATAGATCGATCCTGTTCATTCATTCATTCATTCAGTAAACACTGAGCTATAGCAACTTCTTGGTGCCGGAACAGCCCCAGACACTGCGGATTCAGAGACGTGCAAGACATAAGTTTTGCCCACAAGAAGCTCACATCCTAAGAGGCTGATGTTCTCCAAAGTGGGGAAAATGCACACCTGGGGCTGTGCACAATGGCACTGGGATGTAAGAAAATGGGTAAGAATTGCTACTTCTCTTTCTTCTTATCTAATAGTTAGCAGGACTTAGGAGATTAAGCTCTGCTGCATTTAATATGTGGATTGATGCTGGTGCCCAGGAGCCCACCTGTGTCTGGTGGGTCCACGTGAGCATCCCGCAGAAAGAGGGAGAACTAGTCATCACATGGTGGAATATGCCGGGGGTGGAGGGTGCGGATGGGCAGGATTCGTGGTGATCCCAGCTCTTCCATTGGCCTGTCCAGTACAGTGTAGTTACCTGCACCAGGTAAAGTAGGTTTGCAACTTCGTATTATCTTGCTAATTACATGAACTTGAACAAGCACACACAGCTGAACAAAATTCCTGCAGAGAATCCACAGATTGCAGACAACACTCAACAGGTAAGCCTGAGTGGGCCAGAAAACAGCAGATCTGACACTGCTCCCCTTCCAAGTACGAGCTCTCTGTCATCCCTTAGGTAGAAACCCTGACATCTAATCGGAGGCAAAGGAAATGGGAGAGAGAGAGATTGAGAGAAATTCATCAGGAAAACAAGCTAAATATGATCTACAACTGCTATCACTAGCAACAAACTTCTCTGAATGGTTATATATTGTGCCCGGAGATATTAACTACAGATTTCACAGAGTAAGGGATGTTTTTTAAAAAGCATCCAAAACATTATTAATAATTTTTGTTTCAGCACCGGGAATGAAGAGAATAAAAATATACTTTTAAGAAATCTTGTTTAGTAGTTTTTAAAAATCCATTGTGAAATTTTACTGTAAGGTTTATAACATTCATTATATATTTACAGTTATTATATATATAATTTAGAAATATATATGGAATGCCTGCTCTTTGCATGTGGAGTGCATGATTTATGGAGTAAATAAATTTTTTAAGTGGAGACAAGAGTGATAGAGAGGACAGGCACGTCAACCATGAAGTTGATAAAACATTACAGATGCCAGTTTAGCAACGCCAACTGGCTGCTCTCTGTCTGTTCTCTTCGTTACTAAGAGAACCCTGATTTTTCTCTCTAGGTGTCAACGTGCCTGTGCATTTCCCCAACTCTTTTGCCGTTAGAGGTCCCCACGTGACAGCCTTCTGGCCAATGGCACATGTTCTGATTATCGATTGCAGTGCAGAAAAACCAACCCCAAACCTGGTGACTTAACACAGCAACCCTTATCCATTTCCTTTATGATCTGAATGTGGGCAGGGCTCATCTTTGCGCCAGTGGTATCAGCAGGGGCAGCTCAGATGGGGCTGGAGGATCCATTTCCAAGATGGTTCACTCACATGGCTGGCAAGTTGGTGCTGGTTATGGGCTGAGGGCTTCAGTTCCTCTTCACATGGGCTTCCCGATGGGGTGACTTGGGCTTCCTCACAGCATGGTGGCCTGGTACCGAGAGAGAGGATTCCAAGAGCTAGGGAACAGAAGCTGCCACTTCCTTAAAGCCTCGACCTGGAAACTAGCTCAGCACCACTTCTGCTGTACTCTATTGCTCAAGCAGCCCCTGAGCCTGTTCGTATTCAAGGCGAGAACACAGAGACCCTATCCCTCACCGAGGGGAGTAGCAAAGAATTCATGGATATCTTTAATCTACCAGTACATGTAAGCAGAGCTTGCTAAGGATTCCTAGGAAAGCTTGTACATCCTTCTCTACTGTCGCTTCCTTCTTCCTTTTCCTGGAACTCCAGTGGGAGACTTGGGGTGGAATGCCCATCCTGTAACCAGGAAGTAACCACGTTAATGATTGCCACACGCTGGAGATGGTGTAGGGAGAGGAGCCGGGGTCCCTGGGAACATCACTGAGCTCCTGCCCCTGCCAGGACTGCCCATATCGAGACTCCTTGTGAAATGAAAGGACACGAACTGCTCCTTGGTTCAGCCCCTCTAGTGACAGGTGGACAAACACCGTCCCTAAGCCAGAGCTCAGAGCTGGAGGAGCACAGAGGAGAGAAGGATGAGAAGACTTCATAGGGAAGTGATGTTGGAGTCAAGGCTTGAGAGGTGAGTAGATGGCAAAAGCTTTCCTGTAGCAAAGGTGCAGAGGGGCACCATCTACTCTTCCTGCCAGCCACGGATCCCCCACCTGAGTTGCAGCCCCTGGGTAACAAACACCATCTCCTAGGATCCCTCACTTCTTCTCGGCCCCCTGAGACCTCCTTCTGCCCCACTGCCACCAGGCCTGCGCCCCCTGAATCTCCTCACCCCCAAGACTGTTTCAGCAGGATAAAGCACTAGACAAGGAGACATTTAGAAAAGGGAAAGAACAGGAAATCAGGCACCTTCTGTGAACCAGGTCTTGGGCTCTGTTTCATGCTTGTTATCATCTTGTTTAATTCTTTCAACCACCCTGATAAGGACACATATCCCCACTTCACAGGGGCAGGGGGAACTGAGGCTCAGAGAGGTTAGCGACATAAACCAAGGTCACACAGCTACTAAGAGAGGCAGCTCAGTGCAGAGTTCAGGCTGCCTATGTCCCTTCAGTGTATGTGTTCATTCTAGTCCAGAATGCACCCGATCTGTATCCAGGAGTCTTGGATTCAACTTTTAGCCCAGACACCCACATTCTATGTGGCTTAAGTAACTTATTTCACCTCCTTGAGCCTCAATTTCCTCAACCCTAAAATGAGCGAGTTCTGAGGGCTGAATAGGAGCTCTCAAAGGAGGTTTCTGTCCTCGATATCCTTTGATCTTATGCAACTTTGGATAACATCAAGGTTTATAAAAACAAAGTATCATCAAACGAGCTTGTAATAAAATTCCAAAGCAATATGTAGAGGGGAAAAGGGCTATAAATCCCCAGGATGTCAATTCCAAGTTGAATACAATTTACAAGAAAATGGTTCAAATATCACAAGGTCAAAACAATTTTGAGCTTTCCAGTATTTACAAACATACCTCACTTCATAAACCTTTCCAGTCCACGCTGCGCAATATATACAGGACCATTTTAAAACGACTCGAGTTAATTTGATGTGGCTTGAAGTGAGGTCTGTTAGAAATGTGCTACTAATTTTGGACTTTTGTGTTTAGGGGAAAATGCGATTGAAGCTTAATCCAATTTTCTAACACCCAAAAACAGCTACAAGGAAATAGACAGGCATGAAGGAACAATGGCCTCAGAAAAGGCTCAACTCACCACTAACTTGCCCTGCTGGAATGTTCCACACCAATAAAATGTTAGCCCTTCCAGCACGAGGAAAAGTCAAGCCATGAAGGTGGCTCATAATGGGGCAGGGAGCTTAGGGAGGAAAGTCAGCTCAGCTTTACAGCTGCCCTCAAGAAACTCTTTCTGGAGGACATTTCTGCTCTGACTAGCTGCACAGAGGATTCTCAACATAGGTGGATGCCTAGTCTTAGAACTAGATGACCGACGATAGTAACATTTATCATTTGTTGAGCTGCCCCCAATGCAATACTTTGGGTTGCCTAGCTAACTGCAGTTTCCTGTTTTTTCCATATTGGCCAATGCCCTGCCCCGTCACCGCTCTCACAAATCCAGATAGGTCTGAGCCAAACATGGCAGTCTCATCCTCCTTGTTATTGATTGGTTAATAGGTAAGCATGTGTATTTCGGCAAATTGTATTTTCCGAAAATGGCTGCACCCATATATAATCCATCCCATGTGCTCTTCTGAATATACGACTTTGACACTCCTCCCGTGGACGGGCAGGGGTCTAGGTACCCTCCCTCTGAATCTGGGTGAGATTGCGTCTGCGGCAGAAAAATGCTATGTGACGTCTAAGGCTAAGACGTAGGTAATATAGTTTCCACCCGCTTCTCTTGGGAGACTTGTTCTTGGAACACAGATACCATACTGTGAGGACACCCAAGCAGCCCATGGAGAGGTCCACAATGGAGAGGAATCAAGGTCCCAGGCCCACAGCCCGAGCTGAGCTCCTAACCAAGAACCAGCAGCAACTTGCCAGCTGTGTGAAGGAGCCGTCTTGAAACTGGATTCTCTAGCTTCCAGTGGAGCCGCCCCAGCTTAGGCACGGAGCAAAGTCAAGTTGCCCTTCCCAAAATGCAGATTTATAAGCCAAATAAATGATCGTTGTAGTCATGTCACTAAATTTTGGTATGATTTCTTATGCAGCTGTAGGTACCAAGAATAATATGTGATCTGTTCTGACAAATAAAATGTAAGTGGAAGACTGATGGGGGTCATCTGGGAAAGATTTCTTTACTCTTCAGAAGACATGCACAAGGGAAGAAAAAATGTCCTACTTCTGCCTCTGGACATGGGTATGTGAGAATCTGATGTCTGGAGCTGTAGCAGCTATCTTGCAACTATGAGGGGACCCAGTGAAAATGCTGAGGATGGAAAGCGAAGAGGCGAGGTGGAGAGAACCCAGTCTTTGTTGACATTGTTTAGCCAACCCTGGAACAACCCTATCCTCAGACTCCCTTTTATGTGAGATAATAAGTTAATTATTGATTAAGCCAGTTGAGGAGGGGTGTTCTTTTACTTGTAGCCAAATGCATCCTAACTCAACATGTAGCCTATCCTTTACATCATTCTATTTATTTGTGACAACAAAACTGAAAGTATTAATACCATCAATTTTGGGCTGAAGAAACAGACTTAGTGAAGGTTAGTAGCTTCCCCAAGGTCATTTACCAGAATTGGTGGACCAGAATTCACACCTAGGTCTGTCTGACTCCAAAGTCTGTGCCCTCCATGACACCCCGTAACTCTTTGTCACTGTCTAGTGGAACAAGAATTGACCCGGGAGTCAGGGTCCCCGGGTCGATTTCAGACTCTTCACTAATTCTCCGTATGGCTTTGAGAAATACCTCACCTCTAAGAGCCCGTTCCCTTATCTTTAAGCCTTACGGGGGAATTCTCTGGTGATGCAGTGCTTAGGACTCTGCAATTTTACGGCTGAGGGCCCGGGTTCCATCCCTGGTAGGGGAACTAAGATCCCACAAGCCGCACGGCACGACACCGCCCCCACCCCCCAAAAAAAGCCTTACAGGGCTACTGAGAAGCCCAAGTGTTCATTTCATTTACTGTGACATGAATAATATTTGGATATATTATACAGATATATATTTTCATCTCCTCTACCTTACTATAAATCTCATTTTCTGTTAGCCATTCTACTTTAGGGTCTCAGGAAATAGGAGAACAAGAATGCCACCTTGGAATGAAGAGGGATGGACAGAGGGAAGTCCCTACCAGACAGAAAGGAGAGTGAAATAAATCCATCTGGCTCTCGAAGAGGAGAGAGAAGGAGGTGGGACAGAGAAGCGATATGCCCATGACCTTGAGGTAGAAATGTCCACATAATTTGGAGGAACCAGAGAGCCTCAGCTTCACGACCTGCTCACCCAGGCAGAGCCAGAGGAGGCTGCAAGGCTCTAGGAGAAGCTGCACATTGCATGTGGTCCAACAACCAACATGGCGGTCCAGGGCAATAGGGAAGCATCAACAGAGGACATGTCTGGATACATGACCCTAAGGAGGCACTGTTCATTCTCCACGATCAACAGAGCACCCAGAGGTTCCCAGATGCCTTGGTGAGAGGCAGAAAGGATGAGGGGACCAGGAGAGGCTCAAGTTGGAAGGAAGGAGCCACAGAATGCAGAGACTTTGAGAGCAGAAATAAGTACGTAGCCAAGACCGTTAGCAATGAGTGCTCAGAGGCTGCCCCAGAGGCCGCTGGGCCCAGCTGACCCTCATTAGATCCCACACAGGGGCCCAAGGACCAGATCAGCCCAAACTGGATATGCCACCACAGAGCCAAGAAGACCCAGGGACACCCCAACCAACCTGCCTCCATAGGGTCATGGAAGCTTCACCCTCAACCCTTGCAGATGCCAAGAAAGGAGGAGACACGGAAAGTCTGAGCACATACCTGAAAGAGATCTGTTACTAAGGAGACTTGTAACTGTGGAAGAGACTGAGATCCCAGGACTGTCAAACTGTGGGTCCCTCTCCCCTTTCTGCTGCTACCCAACAGCACAGGTTAGGTCATTTCTAGAAAATACAGAAGCTGCATTTCCTTTACCTGTGTGAGGGGTGGTGTGTAAATCTGCAATCCCACTCTACCTGGTATTGTTATTGGTCCACCATATTGTCTCTGTCCTGTCATAAGTCCTCTCTCGCAAAGGACGACTCCTATGAAAACTCATTTTAAAAAGTGTTCCAAGGGCTTCCCTGGTGGCTCAGTGGTTGAGAGTCCGCCTGCCGATGCAGGGGACACGGGTTCGTGCCCCAGTCCGGGAAGATCCCACATGCCGCGGAGAGGCTGGGCCCGTGAGCCATGGCTGCTGAGCCTGCGCATCCGGAGCCTGTGCTCCGCAACGGGAGAGGCCACAGCAGTGAGAGGCCCGCATACCGCAAAAAAAAATCGTGTTCCAAGTGGAGCTGATGAACTGAATTTTCTCCCGAGGCCAGTCGGGACTCGGTGGTATTTTAAGCAGGGAAACAGCTGAAGAAGTTAGTGGTTTAGGAAAAGCTGGAGGCAGTGAGGAGAAGGGGCAAGATTCGAGGCCCAGAGCCTCGGATGTGAACTGGTCCAAAAGAAAGATAGTAAGGATCCTGGACTCAGGCAGGGGCCACAGAGAAAACAGCTAAGGAGGGCAAGATTCAAGATATACTCAAACAGCAAGTCTTGCCACTGTCACTTGTTTAGCACCTGCCCTTGGGCAGGAACGACCTCCTCTCTGAAACTCAGTCTTTTCTTCCATTAAAAGGAGATGGTAATACTGATCCAGCAGAGATGTCAGGAGTGTTCAACGAGATCGCAGTGAAAACACACAGCACAGTGTTTTTCCCGCTACAATGGCTATCCTTACCCCAACCCCACTATGGAAGGATTCGTTTTCAAACAGCGATGAAGACGTCTAAGAGAGGTACACCTGTCTCTACTGCTGCTAGGAAAGCAAACAAAAGCCTCTGTCTTCCACTTGGAGAAGGAATTATCTTTACAGCGGCAAACCGGGATCCGCAAAGCACAAGAGAATTTCATTACAAGTCTATAAAGAGGCACTCGGAAAGGAAACCCTCCGCACGAGGGGCCTTTGCCAACCACATCCAGATGTGTCGTGAGAACCACGTGCCTCTGAGGGATTAGGTGAGACCCAGCATCCTGAACTAGAGTATTCTCTGCTTCTGTTTACTGTGAGAGGTCAGGCAGGCTCCTCACTTCTCAGGCCCTCAGTTTCCCCACCTCGAAGGGGAATAAATACCCCTGCTGTTACAGGGTTGCTGTGAGGCCTACGAGGAAGCACGCACAGGTGAAGGGGAGAAATCCCGGGTGTGGAGTCACCTGGATGACCTTGGGGGATAATCAGCCCAAACCTCAGTTTCCTCATCTGTTACGTGGGCATAGCACCCCCTGCCTGTCTCCCAAAGTTCATTTGTTCTCCCAAGTCTGAAGAATGGAACCAGTCTCTGCCAGGTATCAGGCTCAGACTGCATACTCGGAGTGCCACCAAAACACAGCAGATGTAGCCTCTGCCGCTGGGGGGCTTAAAAACGCTGGTCAAGGTCATCCCTGAGGATAGCACAGACTCCTCGGTACAGAGGCGGTCAGGCAAAGAGCCTCTGGAACACAGCTGCCTGGCTTGGAATTCTCATTCTACAGCTAACTAGCTGAGCCACATTTAGGAAGTCACTTCACCTTTGCATACCTCAGTTCCTTCATCTGCACAGTGGCAATAATACTAGTTCACTCAATTGTAAGAGCTCATTGAGGTAAAATGGGGAAGGCTGTTGGAAGGGTTATCTGCATGTCCTCTCTCCAAGTCTTATTTTTTATGAAAGGATCTATGCTACCTGGCCCCCATCCCCTACCAGTCTCGTTCCCTAGTATTTTCCTGCCATGTACTCACCCGGAATCTAGAGACACCAAGCCACTCCCAGCCTCCAATCTTGCCAACACCTTGATCTTGGACATCCAGCCTCCAGAACTATGAGAAAATAAATGTCTCTTGTTTAAGTCCCCAGTCCATGGTGCTTTGTTAAGCAAACTCAGGCAGACTCATACAGATACACACATAGGACTTTTAAATTAACTTTGTATACCATTGCCCAAGTCACATTACTGGTCAAATTGGAGTTTTTGTTTGTTTTTTACTTAACAATATATCAAGGACGGCACCCCAGATCACTACATAGAAATCTAATTTTTAAAAGGTTGATATTCCAGAAAGATGTATATCATTAACTTCTTCCACCTTTCTAGTCCCGATGGACTTTCCAGTTGCTTCCAGGCTTTTGCCACCACAAACAAGTGACAATAAACATCCTGTTCCTATGGCCTTACATTCCAGGGCTTTCGCTTCTGCAGGGGAGATTCCCAGTGTGGGATGGCAGGACCAAGGGAAATGTGTGTTTCTAAACGTGAATAGATTCTTACAGATGACAGTCCTAAGAGGCCTTGCCAGTTTCCAAGGACCCCAACAGCAACTCCCGTTCCTGCCAACAAAATACGGTATGAGAAAAGATTCTCTTTCCCCTGGGAGCTCAGCCCCCTGTCTGCAGAGAGTCTGCCTCCTTAGACGCCAGCTGCCCACGTTTCCAGGTGGCAGGGAAGCAAGCTGACAGCCGGGCCTGGGTTTTGGCTGAATGTCCAGAGGGAGGTGGCTCAACCTCGGACCAGAAGAGGACCCAAACCTGGCCCAACTCACCTTGCAAGCACTTGGCTGGAGAGAGCAGACACAGAGGGCCACGTGGTACATTGGGGACGATTCTCCCATCCCCTGAGCCGACTTCCTGACCACATTACTCTGGAGGGCAGTGCGGCCCAAGCCCCTTCTGTCCTTCCTCGCTGCTCACTCAGTATACACTGCGCTTCCCCAGGACAGGCCTTTCTAGACCCCCACTTGTTCTTTCTTCCTCCTTTTCCTTCCCATCCACACCTGGCCGCATCCTTCTGAGGCCTGGTCTGCCATGCTGGGCGTGGGTCTTCATTGAAAAATAGCAATGGCTCTCCTCCTGGTCACAAGTTTGGCGATTCAAACTCATCAGTTCAGCAAAATAATAATAATAATGGCTAACATTTGCTGAACGCTTGGCACTAAGCACTTGAACTTGAGGCGTATTAGTTCATTTACTCTTCACAGCAACCGCTGTTGTCCCATCTGACAGGTGAGGACATACAGGCCTAGCAGCAGGTACATGGGGCCTTGACCTCCTGCTGCCTTGTAATCTTCTGTGAATTCCACAGGACCAGGACTCACCTAGTCCAGGCATCCGTGTGCCTTGGGGAGGAACCTGGATCACCTTGGTCCTCATGGGGAGGTCCAACGTTCCAGGCAACCAAGGGCCCTACCGTGTCTGTCCCAGGGGTTCCTCTCTGGCGCCCACGTTCCAAGTAAAACGTCTGCAGCTTTCATCGACCCACCCCGACCATGCTCACTCATCATTAATTCCGCCCTCACCTGGAGCACCGACCATGTGCCAGGCGCTGGGGAAGCAGAGATGGATTTAAGCCAGTGCCTGCCCCCAAGGGGACCACAATGTGGTGAGAGTTTCATGAGCCCGGAGGGGCCCCCATCCTGCCCGGGAGCAGTCAGGGAAGACTTCCAAGGGAAGTAAAGTTCCAGTGAAGAGGTATCGGGACCACCGTTCCTGGAAGAAGGCACAGAAAGAGCAAGGTCTCGGAGGTCATCAAGAGAAGGCCACTTCCAAGGGGTCACCCAGCACTGGATGCACTGCTAATGCCCAAAGTTCTGAGAAGGGTGCCCAGATTCCTTGGTCCTGGACACTTTCCATTCCCAGAGCCCGGAATTAGAATTACAGTCACGGCTGCGTCTGACATCTGCTCGAACCAATTCGTTATCATTAGGAAATGAATCCCTAATGAATTTCTGCCACCATTAAGTCTGATTTACAGTAAGAGTAATCACCCTTGGAAGCACACGCTTTATCCCTTTAATTAATAATCCTCGCTTTTCAGCAGACCTAATGATCATGGGACAAAAAATGCAAGAAATCCTCCCAACTCCAGCACCAGCTTCCCCATCGCACCCTTGGGGACAGGGGAGAAGGGTCAGGTCTCTGAGGAGGGTCCAGGGACCACATTGTCTGCCTGTGAGGCTATTAACAGCCCTGATCCTCTAGCTGAAACTTCTGAGCCAGCCAGACGGTTCGGCTCAGACCCCGAGGCCCACAGGTCACGGCCAGCCCCTGCCCTGCCAGGCTCCCCATTTCTCTGAAGGCTCACTCATGCTGGGGCATCTCCACGCTGCAGTCAGGGGTCCCATCTAGACTTCAGCAAATCTGAACAAGCCACTCCCTGTTTAAAACCCTGCAGGGGTGCACTTGGGTCCCAGCTCTCTACACCCCAAAACCACCTGCCTGAACCTTCCTCCTACACAACCAGCAACCCTGCCCATTCTTCTCCTCTTCTCCCAGACACCTGGGGCACCCTTGTGTGACCTTCTGCCTCATTCTGACATGACCTTCCTTCTGTCGCCTCACACTCATCCACAGCCCTTCTCCCATCCCTCTGCTGCTACCCTAAGAAGTTTGTACCAAAAGGATCTTCTGTGTACCCGAGAGGCAGGTGGACAAAGTCAGTGAGTAACACGAACGTAACATAAGGAGCCACCGTCAGCACGTGTCAGGCACAGAGGAGACCGAGAGGGGGGAGCTTTCAAGATGAGGGGATGCCTGAGCTAGGTACTGAAGAGCCAATTCTATATTAATGTTCCACGCACCGTTACTAACCACTCAGCAGGTGCCGGGCACTTTACTACAGTATCTCACGTAAATATCATATCAATGCTACCCCCATTTTACAGGTGAGAAGATCGAGGTCCAGAGATATCAAATATGCCTGGGGTTTTGCAGAGCCTGTGAGTGGCAGAGCTGGATCCCAGTCTCTGAGTGTCTGTCCCAAGATGCACACTTCCAAGTGTACCAGTTTTCATGGGCTTTTAAGAGCACTCTTCATGACAAAGCAGGACACAATATAGCACTGCCATTATCTTGCCATGGCTCACACACACAGATCATATCAGCTGACTCGTTGGTGTCCACCATTGATCCAGAAGCAACGCAGCAGGAGTACATTTCCACCCCCCTCTGAGGACAATTAGATTCAATATCTTGGCACACTTGGTCTCAGTCAGCTCAGGCTGCCATAACAGATACCACAGACTCGGGGGCTTAAACAACGGACCTTTACTTCTCCCAGTTCTGGAGGCTGGAAATCTGATCAGGATGCCAAGGTTATCAGGTTCTTGGTGGGGGTCTTCTTCCTGGCTTGTAGATGGCTTCCTACTCTTTGTGTCCTCACATGACACAGAGAGAAAGGAAACAAGCTCTCTGGTGTTCTACTTAGAAGGGCACTTACCCCATCGTGGGGCCCCACCCTCATGACCTCATTAACCCTAAGCACCTCCCAAAAGCCCCATCACATTGGGGAATTAGGGCTTAACGCATGAATTTGGGGGGGGGCACAATTCATCCATAGCACACCTGAAGCCCACTGATGGTGTGGGCTCTGCTATGCTAAGGGGAAATCCCATTCATGTCAGAATGATGGAGCCGGAGCCACTTGCTGGGTTCAAATCCTGGCTCAACCCCTTACAAGGTCATGATACTGAGGAAACTCTCTGTGCTTCAGATTTCCTCATCTAAGAATGAGAATACCAATAGGACCTACCTCCTAGACTCCTGGTAAGGCTTAAATGAACTGAAACATGTAAAACATTTGCAACTGTGCTTGGTGCATAAGAAGCATTCAGAAGTGTTCGTTGATATTGCTGTGTCACCAGGAATATCTTGTTCTCAGCAAAAAACTGGTAAGATTCAGACCTTTGGGGCTGAAAAATGAAATGTATACAAATATATCTAATGAGACAGAAGGATAAGAGGTTAGATGGAATTTTGAGATGGTAGCCTGTATTCCCCCCCCCCCCCATGTTCCTTTTTTCTTCCCAATTCTGAAATGAACAGCCAGGTGACATGTCCTGAAACACTCCACTTATAACGAAGAAACATAATAGGCAGACTTGTGTGCCATTCTCCCTAAAACCCTGGTCCAGGCCTTTCTTCCTCCACATGCAGGAGAACCTCCATGTTCCTCAGGGCAGCGTCCATGCTATTCCTCAAGCTGATCCCTGCTCCACATCTCTGGATTCATCTCTTGATGCTCTGTCTCCTGTGATGCGGCTCCAGCAACACCTGACACACGTGCGTACACACCAGGCTGTTTCCAAGCTCAGGGACTGCCTGCTCATCCCCTCTCTCCTTTGTCAGCCCTAGCTACAAGTCTCTGCAAGGACGCCCCTCCAAGAAGCATTCTCTCGTCCTCCCAGACTGTGCCCTTCCTCCCATGGGCTTCCATAACCCCTGGGCACTGAACCTACCCCACTGAATGGCACCTGTCGGTGGAGGTTGCCCAGGACAGTGGTTAAGAGCATGAACTCTGGACCCCAACTGCCCGGATATGAACCCTGACTTTGCACCTGCCGTCTGCACGATGATGGGCACATCACTTGGGCCTCCCTGTACCTCTAGTGTGCCCTTTGTCAATGGGGTTACAGACATGTGCCTCCCTCACGGGGCCCTGTTAGGATATAAGGGTACATAAGGCCCTTAGAACAGTGTTCAACATGTTCCCGGTGAAGAGGCCACCGTACCCCTCGCTAATGCTCTCTGTACATCCCCACCACCCGGCCCAGCGCCGAGACTCAGTAGTTGCTCCGTAAATATTTGTTGAGCTGAATTACCCGACAAAATGGAAACAGAGCTTGGCTCACGAAGAGGGCGATCACTCGTATTACACATTAGGCGATTTTTCCAGAGTATATCATGCCAAACATTGTACATTCTTTATTACAGTGAGGGTAGTGAGATTCATTAAAGGGTAGCGCCGTTTCATTAGAAACCCTTATTTTCGGAATTTTGTAACTCAGCCACAAAAATTCACTCCGGGCAAAAACGCTAAGTTTCGTCTGGAAGTAAATGGGTTTATTTTATAAATTTTTATGCATTTTCCACACATAAACAAATGGCTAGATAAACCATTCTTGAATGGAAGGATTGCAAGCGGAAAACTTGATATTTTGGCATAGGAGACAGAAAGACTCAAAAAGAGGGGCGGGGGCAAGGGGAGGGGGCTTGCTTGGCTGGGAAGTGCGCTTCACTGGGCATTTATACATAATCTTTCCTCGGAGCCTTTTCAAAGGTCTCTTGCATCATAATGACCCGCTATTGTGAGGGTTTCATCGGGCCAGCTGCTGTTCTAAGTGATATATATGTATTAACAAATTCCTCAAATTACAAATTACATGTCCTCCTAAAGGATGGGTATAGTGGGTTGAGTCATGTCCCCTCCAAATTTATGTCCACCTGGAACCTCAGAATGTGACCTCAGTTGGAAATAGAGTCTTGGTAGATGTAATCAAGGTAAGGTAAGGCTTGCTAGATAAGGGTGGGCCCTCAATCCAATGACTGGTGGCTGATAAGAGAAAAAGGAAGGAGATTTGGACGCAGACACACAGAGGTGAGAAGGCCCTGTGATGACAGAGGCAGAAATTAGAGTGACACAGAGACCGCCCAGGAAAGGCAGGGACTGCTCACTGCCACCGGAAGCTGGAGAAAACAGGAAAGGATTCTGCCCTGGAGACTTCAGAGGGAGCACCTCCTGCTGACACCTTGGTTTGGACTCCTGGCCTCCAGATCTATGAGAATACATTTCTGTTGTTTCAAGCCACCCAGTTTGTGGTCATATGTCGCAGCAGCCCCAGAAAACTAAAGCAAGGCAAGGCCAGGTAACTTACCTGTTTACTCAGTGAGTAGGCAGAGCTGAGGTTGGAAACACAGGCGGTAGGCTCCAGGGTCCAGAGGTTTGGCCACTCGTACCTGCTCATCAGCAGATACATAAACAAACCTTTTGAACCAGCTCAAGAGTAAATAACACACCTGTAGATGACTGCATCTCTTAATCCTTCCCCAAGGTCCCAAAGGAAAAAAGGAACAGGCACCCCGAAAATCTTGTTTTCATTTCAGGATTTTAATTCATAATTCAGAGCTCTACCTAACAGCCTAAAAGCTACCTCTCATTGATTTCTACACCGTGGTGAGATCTGATTAGGGCAACAACGTAGATCTTTACACACATTCAATGTCTAGAAAAACAAAGTCTCAAGGAAAAGCAATTTAATAGTGTCTGGGTCGGGGCAGGAACCCCACCCTCATCCTCAACAAGGTAAGCCTCTGTCCTTCCCACCTGCCCACTCTAACCTGAATGACCTCAGCAGGGGCACATCCGGGGGAGGGGATGCCAGCAACGAGGCAGCCATTTAAAATGTCCATAGTATAACTGAGTCACTTTGCTGTACACCAGAAACGAACACAACATCGTAAATCAACTCTACTTCAATGAAAAAAAATAATAAAATGTCCATATCAGCTCATAATGATAGCTGTGGAAAGATGTACACAGTGTTATGAAGTGAAGAAGCAGCTTATAAAATGGTATGTACAGTGCACATCATTCTTAAAAAATGTAAATGCAGGGAGTTCCCTGGTGGCCTAGTGGTTAGGACTCCGGCTTTCACTGCCATGACCTGTGCTCAATTTCTGGTCAGAGAACTGAGATCCCTCAAGCCGAGTGGCGAGTGGCGCAGCCAAACAAATAAATAAATAAAATAAAATGTAAATCAAACATACAAACAGAGAAAAAGGGTGTGTGTGTATCTGTCCATAAACACACAAGTAAGAATGGAGAAGAGTTGACACAATGTTAATAATGGTTCAGTAGGAAGATATTAAGGGTCCTTTTTGCCACGTTTTGCTGCGTTATACTTTTACTTATTGTCTGAATTGTTTTCAATGAATATGCATGTATTTTATAATTAGAAAAAGATAACAAAACTCTTTACACTCAGGGAGGGCCAGGAAGCCTGCAAACTGCAGTGAATTGTGTGCGACCTCTCCTGCAGGACGGGTACCAGAAACCCCCCAGGTCACAGGGTCTCACCCAGCAGTGCCCCAGTGGAAGAAAGGCTTCGTTGAGTCAGCAGCCCAGAAGGATTGGATTTCAGCTCCCCTGTCAGCTCCCCCTGCAGCCATCCCACGTAAGCCGGCCTTTCTTATCTAAAATGCAAATGAATTCCTCAGAGTTAATCTGAACCTCCTGGCCCAGTAAGCAACAGGGAAATGAAAAAGTAAGAGGGCCTACCAAAGCCCAATGGGGCCTGAGCATTTACAGCTAAGGGGACAGGTCCATCAGAGGGGATTTGAGTGTTCCAGAAAGAGGAGGAGTGCCAGGCAATAAGCCTTGAGAGGCAGAAAGACCCAGTGGCTGCTTATTCAAGACAGACTGTGTTAGTTTCCTGTGGCTGCCAAAACAAATTACCATAAACCAGGTGGATTAAAACAACAGACATTTGTTATCTCAGAGTTCAGATGGCCAGAAGTACAAAATCAAGGTGTCTCAGAGCCATGCTCCCTTCAAAGGCTCAAGGGGAAATCCTTCCCTGCCTCTTCCAACTTCTGGTGGCTCCTGGCATTCCAGTGGCTGCATCGCTCCAGCCTGTCTCTGGATTCACATGGCCTTCTTCTTTCTGCATATCTGTGCATCTTCTTCTCACAAGGACTGTTGCTGGATTTAGACCCACCCTAACCCAGTATGATCTTAATTTAATTACCTCTGCCAAGATCCTATTTCCAAATAAGGCCACATCCTTAGGTCTGGGAGGACATGAATTTTTAGGGTACACTATTCAAATCAGTACAGAGACAGACCAGCTCCTGGGACCAGGTCTACCCCCAGCCTACCCCGAGGTTGTCTGTCCCAAATCCCACATCCTAACAGTATCTGGTGACTGACACAACTGCCCCTTGGAGCAACTGGTCATCCATCCAACAGTCAACAGCTATTTACTCAGCAACAGAAGAAGGACCCAGACACATTAGGGTTAGACATTTGCATGCACATTTGCTCGCTGTGATGGCTGATTTTGCGTGTCAACTTGACTGGGTCACAGGTGCCCAGTTAAACGTTATTTCTGGATGTATCGGGTCAGGGGGGTGGTGTTTCTGGATGAGCTTAAACTCAAATGTAGACCGAGTAAAGCACATTCCCTCCCCAATGTGGGTGGGCCTCGTCTGATCAGTTGAAGGCCTAACTAGACTAAAAAGCTGAGTAACAAAAAATTCTCTCTGTCTGCCTTCAGCCTGGGACATCAGTTTTCTCTTGCCTTCAGACTTGAACTGGAACCAATGGCTCTCCTGCTTCTCAGACCTTCAGACTTGGACTGGAATGACACCATCAGCTCTTTTGGGTCTGGACTTAGCCTCCATAATCATGTGCACCAATTCCTTATAACCAATCAATCATATTGGTTTTATTCCTCTGGAGAACCCAGACTAATACACTCCAACATGAGGCAGATAGCCATAGACCATCGTCAAGGAACAACAGTGTAAGGAGGATTTAAAATAGAAGAGAAGGGGAAAAAAATAAAAACCTATGAAACTCTGAGAATGGGCAGTCTTGTTTATACACTTTTAGCATAAACTAATAGGCTGGTTTCTAACCAGGAACTCAGTCCTGGCAACCTGGGTCTAAGCAGACAGACTAGGGGTACACAGAAAACCGGTTCAGCTGTTTTGTGGATCCTCCAGAAAACCTTGGCAACTGGGCTGTGAAGCACAGGAGACAGACTGTCCTGCGTGAGGTTCCTCCTCCGTCCTTCCCCTTCCCATGGGCCGAGTCACCTTATGCATGTGTCCCAGCCTCACTCTACAACAGGCCATGAGCTCAGATACCGGCACAAGCAACACAGCACAGCCCCGGCCTCACTGCGCTTTAATTTTCTCATGTCTTAATGACTCTCACCTTTACCACTTAAAGGATTGAGTCTTGTCCCAAGTTAGCAATAAGGAGTGAAGGAGACTCAGCCCTCATTCCTGACATTCTCCTTCCGCACCTTCTTTGATGCAAAACAGCCTGCCCCCCCCCCCCACCGGCACCAGCCTGAGCTGGCTTTGAACCCCAGTCTTAGGAGGGTTCCCTAGATGCAGCCTCAAGTGGGATCCAGCACACAAAGGTCACCAGCTCATCCCAGCTAGACATCCCCGGTTTTAGCACTGAAAGTCCTGCGTCCCCAGGAAAGCTGTCAGACAGGAAAGCTGTCAGTCCAGGCTCATGACAGAGGGAGGGGAGGGACTCAGGATCAGATTGCGGGGGGAGGGGAGTGAGAAGTTAAAGGCAATACAACCCCGACCCCCAAGGGCTGCTTCTGGAGCTGGGCTGGCCCTTCAGCATGGACACCCTGATCAGTCAGAGGCAGGCTGCCCTCAGAAGGGCTGTCACCGTAGGCGAGGTGGCCCCCTTCTCTGGAGGGGCTGACAGCGGGCTAACAGCAGCCGGGGCCACAGGCCTCTGCTGAGTTGGAGGAGGGTCTGGATGGCACATTCCATCCTGCTTTCAGATCCTGCTGTGGATCTCGGGCAGGTTACCCCACCGCTCTGAGCCCAGTCTCCTCAAACAACACCGTTTTTCCTACCTGAAAAGGGTGTGGGGAGGAGAAATCTAAAAAATATAAGGAAAGTGACTAGAACATAATAGGACCTCGGCAATGGGGTCGTTTCCCTCACTTCCACCTGGCTTTAGGACCTGAAATGAAGGTGTTAATGAACATGGTCGTACTAGTTTATCATAGTAATGATAATAATAGCAATAGCCAGTCTTTATGGGGCCCTTACCTTGCATGCTTGGTATTATTCTAAGCACTTTGCATATATGAGCTCATTTGATCTTCAAAACGACCCTGGGAAGCAGGTACTATTATTATCCCCATTTCGTAGATAAGGAAACTGAGGCTCAGAGGCACTCAGTAAGTCGTTGATGTTTGCAAGAGTAAGAGGGAAAGGGATGGTATTTATGTTGTGTATTCCTTTTTCTTTCAAATGACGGAACTTAGGCTAAAGCACCTTTGACTTAGAAGAATAAAAGTTAGGCAGCATCCAGGATATATAAGGAATTCTTACAACTCAATAACAAAAAGACACACAACCCAATTTAAAAATAAGCAAATGACTTGAGTAGATATTTCTCCAAAGAAGATATAGAAATGGCCAAGAAGCACATGAAATATGTCATCAGGGAAATGCAAATCAAAACCACAGTGAGAGTTGGTGGGAATGTAAATTGGTGCAGCCACTATGGAAAACAGTATGGAGGTTCCCAAAAAAACTAAAAATAGAGTTGCCATATGATCCAGCAATCCCACTCCTGGGCATATATCCAGCCAAAACTATAATTCTAGAAGATACGTGCACCCCAATGTTCATAGCACCACTATTCAGAATAGCCAAGACATGGAAACAACCTAAATGTCCATCGGCAGAGGAACAGATAAAGAAGATGTGGAGGGCTTCCCTGGTGGCGCAATGGTTGAGAGTCCACCTGCCAATGCAGGGGACACGGGTTCATGCCCCGGTCCAGGAAGATCCCACATGCCGTGGAGCGGCTGGGCCCGTGAGCCATGGCCGCTGAGCCTGCGCATCCGGAGCCTGTGGTCCGCAACGGGAGAGGCCACAACAGTGAGAAGCCCACGTACTGCAAAAAAAAAAAAGAAAAGAAAAAGAAGATGTGGTACACATATATAATGGAATATTACTCAGCCATAAAAAAGAATGAAATAATGCCATTTGCAGCAACATGGATGGACCTACAGATTATCATATTAAGTGAAGTAAGTCAGACAGAGAAAGACAAATATCATATGATATCACTTATATGTGGAATCTAAAATATGACACAAATTAACTTATCTACAAAACCAAAACAGACTCACAGACATAGAGAACAGATTTATGGTTGCCAAGGGGGCGGGTGGCAGAGGGATGGATTGGAAGTTTGGGATTCGCAGATGTAAACTATTATATATAGAATAGAAAACAATGCCCCACTGTATAGCACAGGGAAATATATTCAATATCCTGTGATAAACCATAATGAAAAAGAGTGTGCATATATATGCATAACTGAATCACTTTGTTGTAGAAATTAACAGTAGAAATTAACACAACATTGTAAATCAACAATACTTCAGTAAAATTTAAAAAAATGAAGTGTACAATCCAATGGTTTTTAGTATTTTCACCACAATCAATTTTAGAACATTCCTATCCTCCCTACAAAGAAACCCAATACCTTTTGCCTGTTACCCCTAATTCCCCACCTTTCCCAACCCAGGGCAACCACTAATCTACTTTCTGTATCTATAGATTTCCCATAGATAGAATCATACAATAGGTGGCCCTTTGTGATTGGCTTCTTTCGCTCAGCATGTTTTCACGGTTCATCCGTGTTGTAGCATAAATCAGTGCTTCACTCATTTTTATAGCTGAATAATATTCCATTGTATGGATGGACCACATTTTGTTTATCCTTTCATCAGCCATGGATGTTTGGGTTGTTTCCACTTTTTGCTATTTTGAAAAATGCTGCTATGAGCATTTGTGTGTAAGTTTTTGTGTAGACATCTTTTTTCCACCCTTTTGGGTAGATAGGAGTGGCATTGTTGGGTCCTGTGATAATTCTATGTTTCACTTTTTGAGGAGCTTTTGGACTGTTTTCCAAAGTGGCCGCACCATTTTGCATTGCCAGCAGCCGTGTAGGAGGGTTCCAACTTCTCTACATCCTCACCAACCCTTGTCATTATCTGTCTTTTTTTTTTTTTTTTTTTTTTGCGGTACGCGGGCCTTTCACTGTTGTGGCCTCTCCCGTTGCGGAGCACAGGCCCCGGACGCGCAGGCTCAGCGGCCATGGCTCACGGGCCCAGCCTCTCCGCGGCATGTGGGATCTTCCCGGACCGGGGCACGAACCCGTGTCCCCTGCATCGGCAGGCGGACTCTCAACCACTGCGCCACCAGGGAAGCCCGAAGCAATTACTTTTATTCTCCCTCTTTCACAACAAATACTAAGACTGAGAGAGTGAACAGGTGTGTCCATGATCACTCATCTTAAGCACGCAGATCAATTGCTACAGCTGTCTGCCTCCCAGTTACCAGCTGTAAAATGGGTGTAATAAAGAACACTAGACACTCAGTGTGATGTGAAAATGGGATAAAATAATACGCGCAAGTGCCTGGTGTTCCCTCACTCACTCATGCATTATGCATCCAACAAGCATTTCTTGAGCACCTGCTATGAGGCAGGTGGTGTATTGGGAACTGTGTAAACTAGAAATGTATTCCTCAAAGTGTGGTCTGCAGACCAGCATTATCAGCAGCACAGGACACTTGTTAGAAACACAGCATCCTCCCTCCTGAATCAGAGCCTGCATTTTGCCAAGGTCTCAAGGTAATTCATCTGCTCACTTAAGTTTGAAAAGCACTTCATGACAGCAGTGGGTCTCAACCCAGGCTGCTGCCCATCCAAATCATTTGTACAATTTATATTTTTTATTTTTTTAATTTAATTTTTATTTTATATTGGAGTATAGTGGATTTACAATGTTGTGTTAGTCTCGGGTGTACAGCAAGGTGATTCAGTTATACATATACATATATCCATTATTTTTCAGATTCTTTTCCCATATAAGTTATTACAGAATATTGAGTAGAGTTCCATGTGCTATACCGTAGGTCCTTGTTGATTATCTGTTTTAAACATATTGAAAGTAGTGTGTATATGTTAATCCCAACCTCCTAATTTATCCCTCCCCCCACCTTTCCCCTTTGGTAACCATAAGTTTGTGCAACTTTTAAAACTAGAAATGCCAGTCTCTCTTCCCCTCACACTCCGCTCTCCGATTCCGATTCAGCTGATCCAAAATTCTTCTCCTGGTGCAGGGATCCAGTTGTGTGTCAGAGTCGGGAAACTGCGCTGGAGACTAGGTCATGCATGGCTCCTCCTCAGACCTTTCTGTACGTGAGCAACCTGGCTTTGTACCTGGAAAAGTGGGGGTCAGGAGACTGGTGAAATAATCTGAGCAAGAGTGATGGGGTCTGGACAGAAAAGAAACAACAGACCCCAGAAATGTCTAGGAGACGACCCCGGCAGAACCTCACCAAGGGGCAGCGATGACAGTGATGGTGACCGGGTGACTGTGGAGGAGCTGGTGATACCATTCCAGGAAGGGGGCAGTGGTCATGAAGATAAAGAATATGGCATATGGACAAGCAGAGTTGGAGCAGCCTTTGGAATAGCCAAGGGGTGATGTGTTGCAGGTAACAGGATAGGCAGGTCTGATGCTCAGCAAAGAGTTGAGGGATAGAGACACGAACTTGGCGTGTGAGGACAAGACCTTTCAGACCATGCAATGATAGCCTTTTTTTTTTTAGGATGTTGGGATGCCGCATTAGGCTATGTTCTGCAGATGGACCTGTAAGGGTGTACTCTTACCCTTGTGTGGGCCACAGCTCATCTGGTTTCCTGGAGAAGCAGTACATTTCTCAATCAAAACCTTGGACCTGGGCAGGAATGCCTGAAGAAGGGAGATAAGAAGACATCCTTTCTCTCTGGTCTAGAGTCTGGGAGAGTAAAGGGTGCCCTGGAGAGCTACCTGCTCACATGTAGTCACATTAAATATATATATATATGAACCAGGGACCTTCACCTGCTTAGAGACCCCAGGGAAATTCTCACTCAGGACTGAAGGGAAAAGGGTTTCTTTGAAGCATCATTTGTGGTGGAGAGGTTGGAGGTGATCTGGGTGTCCCCATCACCAGGAGGATGGATAAATGAAATGGGGCAGAAACCCACCTCTGAGGACATAGGTTCTAAGTGAACCAAATGACTTACAGAACAAATTCTTCAATCTAATAACATCCATGGAGATTAAAAATCCATGACCAGATAAAACAACACTACCTATTTTCCAAGTATGCATAAAAATACAAGGATACACATTGTTACAGACTAAATGTTTATGCGCTCCCCAAATTCATATGTTGAATTCCTAACTCCCAATGTGATGGTATTTGGAGGTGGGTCCTTTGGGAAGTCACTAGGTTTAGATGAGGTCCTGAGGGTGAGGTCGCATGATGGGATTAGCATCCTTACAAGATGAGGAAGAGAAACCAGCCTCTCTCACTCTCCACCATGTACGGACACAGTGAAAAGGTAGCCATTTTTAAGCCAGGAAGAAGGCCCTCACCAAGGACTAAAACTTGGTCTTGGACTTCCCAACCTCCAGAACTGTAAGAAAGAAATGTCTATTGTTTAAGCCACTAGTCCATGGCATTTTGTGATAGCAGCCCAACCAGACTAAGACATTCATCAAACATTTTAAAGTGATTGCCTATGGTGGTCATGAGGAAGGGGTGTAGAGGAGAGAGTGCAAGTGTGAGATGGAGATAAAAAGAGAATAAATAAATAAAGCAAAAAAGCAGCCTCCCGTAGAACAATGATGAAAGTATACCATGAATTGTGGAGTAGGATTCATTAAATTCTCCACTTTTGATGTCTAAAGATAAAACTGGAAGAGGGGTGGCCCTACATGCTCTTGCCCAATTGGTCCTTGATCTGTGACAATGGGTGAAGCCAAAAAGTGAAGGCACCAAAAACCCTCTCTTCATAGGGATCCTCATGGCATGGGACAGTCCCACAGATCCTGGAGAGCAAGTTGGTTCTTGTGGTAGCCAGCTTCCAAGATGGTCCCCAGTGATCCATGCCTCCTGGCATTCATGTCCCTGTGTACTCATCCCCCATACTGAATCAGGGCTGGCCCTTTGTGACCAATAGAATATTAAGGAATTGGACGTGTGTGACTTCTGAGGTTAGATAAGAGGCATTACCATTCCTGCAATGACCACTTGCTCTAGGGAAAGCCAGCCACCATGCCATGAGGACACTCAGGCAGCCCTATGGAGAGGCCCACTGGCAGAGAAGCCGAGGTCCCCCAACCAATAGTCAGAAAGAGCTCGCCAGCCATGTGAGTGATCCACTTTGCAAGTGGAATCTCCAGCCCCAGCCAAGCCTTCAGATGATGCAGCCCCAGCTGATATGTGAGTGCAACCACAGGAGAGCTCTCAAGTAAGACTGTCCATGAGATGTCTTTCTCTCTTCCCACCCAATGGAAACCAGGAATATAATAAATGATGGTGTCACGTCACTACATCTTGAGTTGATTTGTTACTTAGCATTAGATAACTCACACAGCTCTGTTGGTTCAGACCTTGTAAGCCAAGCTGTTTAACTTCTTTGGTCTTGCTCTGCTTATTCCCCTTGAGTTTTTCCTTTGTATGTAGCCACATATTAAGAAAGCTTCTCTTGTCAACTGTGCTTTAGGAAAGCCAAGGGGAAGGGATTGTTCACTCTTCTGTCAGAGATTTGCAGGAAAGCAGGCCATTCCTGACATGCCCAGAGGAAGGGTGAGCAAGAATTGCAAAGAAAAGAAAACTCAGACAGGGACCAGGTGGCTAGATACCCCTTCCCGTCAGAAAATTCTCCTCTCGACAAAAGACTTGTATGCAGAAAACTATAAGACACTGATGAAAGAAATTAAAGATGATACAACAGATGGAGAGATATACCATGTTCTTGGATTGGAAGAATCAACATTGTGAAATTGACTATACTACCTGAAGCAATCTACAGATTCAATGCAATCCCTATCAAACTACCAATGGCATTTTTCACAGAACTAGAACAAAAAATTCCACAATTTGTATGGAAACACAAAAGACCCCCAATAGCCAAAGCAATCTTGAGAAAGAAAAACGGACCTGGAGGAATCAGGCTCCCTGACTTCAGAGTATACTACAAAGCTACAGTAGTCAAGACAGTATGGTACTGGCACAAAAACAGAAATATATATAAATAGAACAGGATAGAAAGCCCAGAGATAAACCCATGCACATATTGTCACCTTATCTTTGATAAAGGAGGCAAGAATACACAGTGGAGAAAAGACAGCCTCTTCAATAAGTGGTGCTGGGAAAACTGGACAGCTATACGTAAAAGAATGAAATTAGAACACACCCTAACACCATACACAAAAATAAACTCAAAATGGATTAAAGATTTAAATGTAAGGCCACATACTATAAAACTCTTAGAGGAAAACATAGGCACAACATTCTATGTGACATAAATCACAGCAAGATCCTTTTTGACCCATCTCTTAGAGAAATGGAAATAAAAATAAACAAATGGGACCTAATGAAACTTAAAAGCTTTTGCATAGCAAAGGAAACCATAAACAAGATGAAAAGACAACCCTCAGAAAGGGAGAAAATATTTTCAAACAAAGCAAATGACAAAGGATTAATCTCCAAAATATACAAACAGCTCATGCAGTTCAATATCAAAAAACAAACAACCCAATCCCAAAATGGGCAGAAGACCTAAACAGACATTTCTCCAAAGAAGATATACAGATTGCCAACAAACACATGAAAGAATGCTCAACATCACTAATCATTAAAGAAATGCAAATCAAAACTACAATGAGGTATCACCTCACACCGGTCACTATGGCCATCATCAAAAAATCTACAAACAGTAAATGCTGGAGAGGGTGTGGAGAAAAGGGAACCCTCTTGCACTATTGGTGGGAATGTAAATTAATACAGCCACTGTAGAGAACAGAATGGAGGTTCTTTAAAAAACTAAAAATAGAACTACCATATGACCCAGCAATCCCACTACTGGACATATACTCTGAGAAAACTATCATTCAAAAAGAGTCAGGTACCACAATGTTCATTGCTGCACTCTTTACAATAGCCAGGACATGGAAGCAACCTAAGTGTCCATCGACAGATGAATGGATAAAGAAGATATGGCACATAGATATAATGCAATATTACTCAGCCATAAAAAGAAACAAAATTGAGTTACTTGTAGTGAGGTGGATGGACCTAGAGTCTGTCATACAGAGTGAAATAAATCAGAAAGATAAAAACAAATACCGTATGCTAACACATATATATGGAATCTAAAAAAAAAAAAAAAGATTCTGAAGAACCTAGGGGCAGGACAGGAATAAAGACACAGACGTAGAGAATGGACTTGAGGATGTGGGGAGGGGGAAGGAGAAGCTGGGATGAAGTGAGAGAGTGGCATTGACATATATACACTACCAAATGTAAAATAGATAGCTAGTGGGAAGCAGCTGCATAGCACAGGGAGATCAGCTCTGTGCTTTGTGACCACCTAGAGGGGTGGGATAGGGAGGGTGGGAGGGAGATGCAAGCGCGAAGAGATATGGGGATATATGTATACGTATAGCTGATTCACTTTGTTATACAGCAGAAACTAACACACCATTGTAAAGCAATTATACTCCAACAAAGACGTTTTTTTTAAAAAAAAAAGAGGGCTTCCCTGGTGGCGCAGTGGTTGAGAGTCCGCCTGCAGATGCAGGGGACGCGGGTTTGTGCCCCGGTCCGGGAAGATCCCACATGCCGCGGAGAGGCTGGGCCGTGAGCGGAGCGGCTGGGCCCGTGAGCCATGGCCGCTGAGCCTGCGCGTCCGGAGCCTGTGTTCCGCAACAGGAGAGGCCACAACAGTGAGAGGCCCGCGTACAGCAAAAAAAAAAAAAAAAAAAGAGAATTCTCCCCTCAGGGCTAATCTGGGAGACTCTGGGTTTTACTTTATTAAGTCAGGTAGCATTGCCTTTCTGGTAACTCTAGGCTTAAAGTAACCATTCAAAACACAGGGCTGGATGAACTAACTCTGGGAAGGGAATGTTTCCAGTGAGTAGAAGCAGAGACCTGAACCCCGGGGAAAAGCAACATTCAAGGAATTACCTTTGGAAGAGGAGGCAGGGAAGGGAACAGGAGAAGTTGAGAGGTAGGGTCAGAGCTAGGGCTCCAGAGGGTCTTGGAAGCAAAGGGAAAAGATCTTTAAAAAGGGACATTTCTGTAACAAACAGACAAACAAGAGGAATGGATCGTATATGCTTAAAAAAGAAAGGAAAAAGGCTCGAGATGATGACAGCTCTGCAGTAGTCCGGAAGGAAGGTTAGAGTCTTCAAGGATCCAATAAATGTGATCCTTGCCAGTCACGCTTCTCAGAGTTCCTCCTCTGGGCCCAAATGACCCGGACAGTCACCACGACCCATCATCACACAAGCGTCTACTACCTCTCAAGAAGGTGACGTCATTTCCCCATGTCTGTTTCTCGTCTTCAGACAAGGCACAACTCTAGAAATTGCTGAATGCACAGTTTTAGCAGAAAGATGGGCTCTGTCTTCAGCCCCTATTTTCCCAGATGCTGTTCTCTTTTGTTTCTGTGCACCCTGTCTCTGTGTGAACACTGAGATCTCATTGAGCATCCCCAAAAGAGGGATTGCACTCGTCGTGCTGAACCGTCCCTGGAGGAATACACAATCATCTTCAGTGAGCAGAGGACAATAAGGAGGTGTCCTGTTACATAATTGAGGAGACAATGTCTTTTAGACTCAGTCTGGTTCACTTTTCACACTAAATTAATCTTAATAAGCATCTGCTTTGAGTAAAGGAAGTTTTGTGATAATTCAACCGTGACCTCTGTAAAGTCCAAATGATTTCACTTTAGTCTCTCAGCCCCGAGTATCCTATTGAAATGGTCGTCTTTATTTCATGATCATCAGCATGTTAACATGAGCTGATTAATCCCATCAACCTAACTACACAGATCGGACGCAGCCCAGGGCTATGACATCATTAGCTTTGGGATGCGAGCACGGAGAATGGCAGACGGGGCCAGTCAGCTGGTCCCACAGGTCATTTGATCCAGGCTCCTTGTTTCTAAGAATTAAAAGCAGATTCTCCCTCCAGCTTGTTCTCTGGCTCCAAGATCCAGGTAAAATTGTCCCTACAAGGGCATCACTGGGACATATGTAACAGGGGTCCACTGAGCCTTCATTCTCCCATGGGACCATTTGCGACCAAGCAACTGAACACTCAGCCAGGACTTAGGACCCAGCACCCCGTGGGTCTCAGTGGCCAGCATGATCTCTGCCAGCCTCTCTTTATCCTCCTCCATCATTTCTGAGCACGCCTTCCTCATGACTGCATCACATCCTTTCTCCAAAGCAGGAGCCCCTAACAACCTGGACATTCGCGTCCCTGCCGTCTGGCGGCCATTGCTCCCAGCTTCTGCATTGTAATGGTCTTTCAGGAAGTTTCTCTTCCCACCATATATAGGCTGGGTGAGAATGTCTGTCAAGGAGTTCTGCCTCCTCTCAGCTTGAAGCGTGATTCTGGGACGAGCAGCGTCAGCGTCACCTGGGAATTTGTAACAAATGCACATTCTCAGGGCCCTCCCCAAACCTGCTGAGTCAGAAAGTCTGGGCCTGGGGCCCAGCAAGCTGTAAGCCCCCGCAGTGGCTCCATCGTATGCCGTTGCCAGAGGTAGGCACGGGAGCCAAATTACTCTGTTGGCCGTAAGTCCATAGTTTACATTTGGGTCCCTCTCCGTGTTGCACGTTCCATGGGTTTTGACAAGTGTATAATGACACGTATCCACCATTACAGTATCATATAGAAGAGTTTCTCTGCCCTAAAATCCTCTGTGCTCCACCTATTCGTCCCTCCATGTGCTCTGATTTAAGCCACTTGTTTGTGATAATGTTTGTGATCATTTGTTACAGCAGCTACTTTCTCCCTCCCCCGGACTTTGGTCTGGAACAGAGTGAGGTAACTCAGAAGACGGCTGGGGCCAGTTGCCCAACATTGGCTTGGCCTCACCTTCTGTCGCTCACATGCCCTGCACCCTCACAGGTGCCCTGATTCCTGTCCTTCCAGAGCCTGCCTTGGCCTTTTTGTGGATTCCAAGAGCTCTGATGATCGATCATCCTAGAGGTGGCCTTTCTGCTTAAGTGAACCAGAGTTGGTGCTTGTTGCTTATAACCATAGGGCCTTGTCTCCAAAGTGCAGATTTGAACGACAGTAGAAGTAGTGCCCATAGCTTACACTGAATTCAGCGCTTAGAATGTTAAGAAAAATCTATTTCTGTTTCTAGGATAGAGTTTAAAACAACACTGCCACGAAGCTAACAACTTTCCATGGAAGGGAGCAGATCTCTAAATGGTGGTTCAAGTTGCTGAGCAAGTTTCCTGAGACTTCTGGGTCGGGCTGAGAACACACCAAGCACCATCAGAGCTTCACTTACTCACTCCTCATGGCAACCCTCTAGAGTGGACACGATTATGGTTCCCTTTACAGAGAGGAAACAGGTACAGAGAGGTTGGCTGACTTGCCCAAGGTCACACAGCCCTGCTTACTCAAAGAATGCAAAGAGCACCATGCAGTCTAAAGCGCTGGTATTGTTTCCCAGCTTTGTCACTCACAGCTGAGTACCTTTCTGTATCTGCTTCCTTTCCTATTAGATGGGGGTCACAATACTCACATGACAAGTGGGCGCAGAGATGATGTGCTGGAATGAGAAGAGGGGCCTCCCAACAAATGGTAATCTTTCCACATGAACAAACCAGTGCAGATGAGAAAACCACAGCCCAGAGAGGACAAGTGACATGCCAAATGCCAGCCAGTCAGTGGGTAGCAAGATCAGAAAAGGCATTGTTAGCCGGACCTGGAAGGTTCCGGAAGCTTTCTCAGCAACTTTCACCAGCAGTAAGAAATCTGCTCCTTTCCACGGAAAGTTCTTAGCTCCGTGGCGGTATTGTTTTAAACTCTATCCTGGAAACTGAAATCGCTTTTTCTTAACATTTTAAGGAACATTTCACTTTCATTTACTATTTTAAATGATAACTTGGATATGAAGACATGACCTAGTTTGGCCTGCTTTTCAATTGGGATTTGGGGCTGGAACACTTTACTGTTAGATATACAGACCCAGCCCAACTCTTTCAAGATTTCTGCACACACACAGACACACACACAGATGCACACACCAGTATCACAAAATGAAGTCAGGGTTGGAGGTAGGAAAATCAGGAAGCCAAGCAAACCAGGCCTCCCCCATGTAACCTGTCTTGAGGCCTCAGCCCACTACCTACCCAGCCCTTTCAGAGCCCGTGCACACACATGGCTTAGATTTCTCTTCCTTGGCCTGGCATAGAGATTTAAACACAAATATCCTGTGAGAGGAAAGAGTCGGTGCCAACTGCCTGACTTACAGATTTGCTCCCTTTTCTCTGATTTTAGCAAGGACTGCAGGAGTGGAAGAGGCCTACCCCGAGTAGGCACTGAGTTTGGAGGCAGGACACCTGGGTGCTAGCCCATCCTCTGCTACTAACTCACTGTGTGGTTGTGGGTCAACCATCTACTCTCTCCGGGCTAGTTTTGACATTAGGAAAGGGAAAAGTGATATCTTGTACCAAGAAGAGATCCCACTTAGAACCCCTAGGTTCACTCAGTTCCATAAAATACTCGCTGAGCAGCTATTATGTGAGGCACAGAAGCCATAAATATGAGAAGACGCATCCTTCTGATGAGAAGAAGCTCATCACTGGGGATCAGGGAGGTACCAGGGGATGTCCGATCTTCAGCCTCAGTTCTACCACTAACCCTAATTTGGATAGCCTTGATCTTACGGACTGAAGTATCCGCCCCCCGCAAATTCATATGTTGAAGTCCTAACACCCAGAACCTCAGAATGTGACTGTATGTGGCGATAGGGTCTTTAAGGAGATAATTAAGGTTAAATGAGGTTCTAAGGGTGAGGCCCTAATCTGATAGAAATCATGTCCTTATAAGAAGAGATACCAAAGAGTTTGCTCTCTCTCTCCAAGCCCTTAGAGGGAAGGCCACATGAGGACACAGTGAGAAGGCAGCCATCTGCAAGCTGGGAAGAGAGGCCTCACCAGAAACCAACCTTAATGGCACTTTGATCTTGGATTTCCAGCTTCCAGAACTTTGAGAAAATATATTTCTGTCCCGTAAGCCACCCAGTCCACAGTATTTTGTTATGGTAGCCGGAGCGGACTAATACACCTCTTCTCAGGCTGCCTCGGTCCTCCAATTAGGTTACTGGATCTTTGCCTTTTTTATCCCCGGGACCCTTTAGGAACCTGATGAAAGCACAAATGCTGGAAAACACCATTTCAGAGGTCTCTCCTGCCCACTAAAGAACATCCACGAGAGGACCCTGAACCCCAGCTGGTCTCTGTAGTTCGTGCCAGTCTCAAGCTTCCCCACCTGGTCTTCTGCACTGATATAGGACAGAGAGACTGCCCCTTCTTCACTCTCAAATGTGGACCCCTTTCAGTGCAATTAGAACAACTGCATGTCTTGAATAAGCAAAGAACACTGGGGTTTCTCCCTCACTGTCCAGACAAACCACTAACCTTTTTCTCATTAGGGAAGAGAACCCACACTGAGTTAGCAACTTTCTTTATGCAAATCCTATACAAAACTTAATTCAAATTTCCTCTGCTTCTGGCTATACACAGTAGCTACACAAAAGTATTCGGAGTAAACTTCTCACTGAGAACAACTATAAAGGCTGAATTTTTTTTTAAAGAAAGAGTTGTTTGGGGCTTCCCTGGTGGTGCAGTGGTTGAGAGTCCGCCTGCTGATGCAGGGGACGCGGGTTCGTGCCCTGGTCTGGGAAGATCCCACATGCCGCGGAGCGGCTGGGCCCGTGAGCCATGGCCGCTGAGCCTGCGCGTCTGGAGCCTGTGCTCTGCAACAGGAGAGGCCACAACAGTGAGAGGCCCGTGTACCGCAAAAAAAAAAACACACACACACACACACACACAAGAAAGAGTTGTTTGAAGTCATCCAAAAATATCCCAGTCAGGTCAGACTAGAGGGATTAAGACCCCACAAAAACACACTGAAATAAGTGTTACATCCTCTGCTGATTAGCTCTTGGGGTATTTTTCACAATGTGGGTCATAGAGGCCGAATCAAAAGCAGCGATCCAGAACATAAGGCAGCATCTTACTGAGATTAGAAGGATAAAGAAAAAATTAGATACCAGGGGTAACAAGCACCTGGTGGAGGGGACAAGATACCAGAGGATGGAGAGCCATGAAGAAGTGAGTGCTATAATCTGCACTCTATTTCTCTACAAGAAATGTACCAAATCCTAAACTATGCAGTCACAGGAAGAGAGACACAGAGAACCCAACTAGAAAGTATCTGCTAGGAGGCTAAGCACAGAGTTTGGCAGTCTCGTGGGCTTGGGGAAACAAAATATGGAGTTCAGGGTAAATCAAGAGTACATGTTCCTAATAAACACCTCAGACTTTCAGTTGAAACCCTAAAGGGCTATACTCTAAGAATATGATGAATGGGACATAGGCCAGACGTGACTGAATGAGGATGACGTAGCCATACTTTATCCATCAATAAGAAGAAAATTAAACCTGTTCTGGAAAAATATGATATCATCCAAAAGCTCTACAATTTTTCATACACAATTTCCAGCATGCAATAAAAAATTACCAGGTGGGATAGAAACAGGGTTGAATACCAACAGTAAAGAGAAAAACAGAGTGAAAACAGATTACAGAGGAACCCGATATTGGAGTTCTCAGATATAAACTTTAAAACAAGTATGCTTAATATGCCTAAGAAAATAGAAGAAATGATGGAGAAAATCAGCGGAAACTGGCATCTATTAAAAAAGAATCAAAGCCTGCTAGTTTGCCCTACAAATTTTGGACTTGCCAACCCTCACAATCACGTGAGTTAATTCCTTTAAAAAATCTCTCTAAATAAATCTGATATCCATAGATATATATCTATATAGAGAGAATGTATATATATAATATACATATCTTATTGGTTCTGTTTCTCTGTAGAACCCTAGTGCAGGCAAGATCAATCATTGAAGAGAAAATGGCTCAGCATTTTTCCAAGTTTTATTAGAGATATCAACCCACAGATTCAAGAAACTTGACAAATGCCAAGCAGGATAAACACAAAGAAAAGAGATTAAGAGAGCCCGGAAAAAAAGACTGGCTTCAGTTTTTATGGTGATTAGAGGACAGAGCTGGGATTTGGCTTCCCACGCAAGGTTCAGACTTGTGGGGTTCAAATTTCCCACTGGCACAAAGGGAAGTTGCACCCAGGCTTTCTGAACTTGCCCAGATGTGGGACAAAGGGGGAAGAGGGAGAGGTGGGCTTGAAGGCTGTCACTGTCCAACATCAAATGAAAGAGTCAGGCTTTCTGACAGCAAATCATAGTCAAACTACTGAAAACTAACAGCAAAGAGAATAATCTTTAAAAGATACTTTATCTTAAAAAGAGCAATAAGACTGACAATAGACTTCTCAACAGAAATGATGGAAGACAGCCAATGGAATGGCATCTTTTGAGCAGCCAAGCAGAATTCCACACCCAGTGAAAATATCACTTTTTAAATGGAGGTAAAGTATAGATATTTTAGACAAATAAAAACTTAGAAAGTTCACTGTCAGAAAAGCAGCACTAAAAGAATATATTAAAGGAAAATAATCTGAAATAGAAGCACAAATAAGGTAGAAAGAAATGAGGAGCAATGGGGATGGTAAATATATTGGTAAATATAAGTAAATACTGACTACTTAAAGCAAAAATAACAATGTATTTGGGGAATTAATATATATGTAGAACTAAATACATGACAGTATAGCACAAAAGGCAGAAAGGATGAATAAGCTGAAAGTATTGTCAGGCCCTTGCCTTATGGAGGAAATACAAATACAAAAGTATTATCTAGGAAATGGTAACATCCAAAAGTAGATGCAATAGGTCAAGGGTGGGTGTTTTATTCTCTAGGGTAACCAGTACAGGAATAATAACAGGATGTATAACTGACAAGTTAGCAGAGCAGAAAAAACGGAATAAATTTAAAAATTTTTATATTAATGCAAAAATTGTCAGATATATAAAAAAGCACAACTCAATTGTATTGTGACTATAAGAGAAAGGTACCTTAAATATAGGAGTCTGAAAAGTTAAAATTAGAAGGATAGAAAAGCTGATTACGTTAAGAGTATAGTTATTGCTATTAACCATAGTAACATATAGACATAGAGATAGCTACATGTCTTTAACAACATATAGTTAAAAAGACAATATATTCTTTAAAGCAAGATTCATTACTAGAGATATTTCATAATATTAAAGAGCCAATTTAGCAAAACAATATAAAAATTTTATAGCTGTACACAGCTAATAACATAGCCTCAAGATAATAAAACATAAACTGAAAAAAAAAGAAATAATCAAATCCATACTCATAGTGGAAAATATAACATACCTCTTTCAGTTACTGAAAGAAAAAACAGGCAAAAATTCAGTAGATATAAAAGACCTGAACAACATAATTAATGAACTTGAGCCAACAAAAATATATAGAGCACTGTAGCCAACAACTTCCGGGTACATACTCTTTTTTTTTTTTTTTTTGCGGTACGCGGGCCTCTCACCGCTGCGGTCTCTCCCGTTGCAGAGTACAGGCTCCGGACGCGCAAGCCCAGCGGCCATGGCCCACGGGCCCAGCCGCTCCGCGGCATGTGGGATCCTCCCGGACTCGGGGCACGAACCCGCATCCCCTGCATCGGCAGGCGGACTTTCAACCACTGCGCCACCAGGGAAGCCCACGGGAAGCCCACCGGGTACATATTCTTTTCAAGAGCACAAGGAATGATTACAGAAATAAACCATGTGCTGTGCAGTAAAGCAAGTCTCAACAAATTTGAAAGGACTATCATTGTACAGATATATTCTTTGACCATGACGAAATAAGCTAGAAATCAATAACAACATAACTAAGAAATCAGCTAAATGTTTAGAAATTAAGATATAGCTTTCTAAAACTATGCTTGGTTACTAATCATTGCTCCTGGGAGATCATTTGGGGCCTCCTTTGGTTCCCTCTTGTGATACCAGAACTGTTAATAGATAAACTGAGACATATTAAACATTTTAAGAGGTTATTTGAGCAAAAATCGATTTGAATCAGGTAGCACCAAACCAGGAGTGTTTAGGAATGCTCCTGGTATCAGGTGTTATGTTTAAGTCTTTAATCCACTTCGAGTTAATTTTTGTGAGTTGTGTAAGATAGGACCTAATTTAAAAAAAAAAAAAAAGATATAGCTTTCTAAATAATTCATGGGACAAAAAAAGGAAATTTAAAAATATTTTTAGCCGAATGATAATTTAGAAACAACATATTAAAAACTTGTAGGATGCAATGAACTGCAATGAACACAGAGTTTATAGGAAAATATAAACTTAAATATAAATATTAAAAAGAAAAAAAAATCACTTATGTAAACCAGGAGTTAGCAAACTACAGTCCATCAGCCAAATCTAACCCACCATCTGGTTTTATAAATAAAGTTTTATTGGCACAGCGCCACTGCAATTTGTTACTATATTAATCATGGCTGCTTTTTACTATAACACAAGAATTGAATAATTGTAACAGAGATTGTAGAGCCTGTAAAGCCTAAAAGATTTACTATCTGGTAAATATTTCATGGACCTCTGATCTAAGTTTTCAGTCTCAAAACCTGGAAAAGGAACAGAAAACTAAACCCAAAGAAAGTAAAAGAAAACAATAAAGATAGGAGTAGAAACCAGTGAAATAAAAAATAAACTTGCAGAAGAAATCAACAAAGTCCAAAGGCAATTTTTTTAAGATTAATAATACTGATAGGGACTTTCCTGGTGGCACAGTGGTTAAGAATCCGCCTGCCAATGCAGGGGACATGGGTTCGATCCCTGGTCCGGAAAGATCGCACATGCCGTGGAGCAACTAAGCCCGTGCACCACAACTACTGAGCCTGCGCTCTACAGCCCGCGAGCCACAGCTACTGAAGCCTGCGTGCCTAGAGCCTGTGCTCCGCAACAAGAGAAGCCACTGCAATGAGAAGCCCGCGCACCTCAACGAAGAGTAGCCCCTGTTCGATGCCACTAGAGAAACTCTGCGGGCAGCAGCAAAGACCCAACACGGCCAAGAATAAATTAATTAATTAAAAAAATAATAATAATAATACTGATAAACTTCTGACAGGATTGTTGTGGAAACTGACAAGTTCTAAAACTCATATGGAACTGCAATCAACCGATAACAGTGAAGATAATCTTGAAAAGTAAGTACAAAATTGGGTGATTTACACTACCAGGTAGCAAGTCTTTTTGTTACTGTAACTAAAACATTTTGGTAATTATGTGACAATAAAGAAGTAAACAGAACAGAGTCCAGAAATCGACCCACATATATCGGGGCCAATATAATGCTGCTGGCAAGAATAAAAAAGTCTTTCAATAATGGTATTGATGAACTGAAAAGCCATAGGAAAAAAAAATGAACTTTGACCCCTACCTCACATCATATGCAAAATTTCATTCCAGATGGATCATAGACCAAAACAGGAAAACCAAAACAATAAAGCTTTTAGAACACAGAAAGAAAAGGATTTTTATGAACTCGGGATAGGTAGTAATTTATCAATAGTACACAGAAAACACTAACCATACAGGAAGAGATTGATAAATTAAACTTCATCAAAAACTTCTATTAATCAAAAGACACCATTATAAGAGTACAAGGCTAACCACAGAATGGGAAAACATATTTTTTACATATACCCACAAAATATTCATCTTCAAAATATATAAAGAACTCTTATAAATCATTTAGGAAAAGACAGATAGCTCCATTTCTTTTAAATTGGAATTGAATAGGCATTTAAGAAGTCATCCAAATGGCCAGTATATAAATGCTGCGGAGGGTGAGGAGAAAAAGGAACCCTCCTACGCTGTTGGTGGGAATGTAAATTGGTACAACCACTATGGAGAACAGTATGGAGCTTCCTTTAAAAACTACAAATAGAGCTACCATATGACCCAGCAATCCCACTCCTGGGCATATATATGGAGAAAACCATAATTTGAAAAGATACATGCACCCCAGTGTTCACTGCAGCACTATTTACAATAGCTAGGACAGGGAGGCAACCTGAATGTCCACTTCCAACCTGTGTGTCCTTAGACTATCTCGCCTCTCTGTACCTCAGTTTCCTCATCTGTAAAATAGGGATCATACTAGTACCTAAGTCTAAGGTTGTTTTGAGGACTCATAAGTTGATTCATGCAAATTTTTTACAGTAGTGCCAAATACGTAGTAAAATCTCACTAATTGTTTCTTCTTATTTTTTGGTTGGTGTTATTATCTTTGCATTCAACCTGGAGGGTCACAAAAGTTGGGGTAAAAAGCAAAGACCTTACACTCTCAGGCATTCATCCCAGAAAAATGAAAACTTGTGTTCACACCAACATCTGTACACAAACGTTCATTGCAGCTTTATTCACAATAGACAGGAACTGGAAACTCAAACGTCCTTCAGCAGGTGAATGGTTCCATACCATGGAACACCACTCAGCAGGGCGGCGGAATGAACCATTAGTCCATGAAACAACTTGGGTGGGTCTCAAGGGAATGATGCTGGGTGAAAAAAGTCAACCCTAAAATCATATAAATGTATGCTTCCATTTATAAAACATTCTTGAAATCACAAAATTATAGATCTGGAGAACAGATTTAGTGGTTGCAGGGTTAGGGATTCAGGGTTAGGGAAGAGAAGTAGGTATGGTTATACATGGGCACCACGAAGGGTCCTTGTGGTGATGGGGTTGTTCTGTGTCTTGACTGTAGTGGTAAATGCATGGACCTACAAATACGCTAAAATTGCACAGAACTAAATATATATGTGTGTGTGTATACACACACACACATAAGGACATGTAAAACTGAGGAAATCTAAGTTTGGTGGATTCCATCAATATCAATATCTTGATTGAGATCATAGGATAGCTTTGCAAGACGTTTTCACTAGGGAAGACCGCACAGAGGTTGCACTAGCTCTCTCAGTATGATTTCTTACAACTGAATGTGAATTTACAGTGATCTTTGATGTCAATCAGCCATGGTTTGATGTCCTGACTCCATCACTGACCAGCTGGTGACTTTGGGCCGGTAAACTCCCTAAATCCTCAGTTTCCCCATCCACTAAATGGAGACAGTCATAGTTCCTACTCCCCAGGGTTATGGTAAGGATGGAGTCACTGAGCATAGTGTCAACAAATGCCACTTTAAGGAAAATTACCATTGTTACAAATAAGAAGAGGGACATTAAGGAGGTGAAGTGATTTGCCCCAGGTTGCCCTGAAATGAGCCAAGATTCCAATCCCTGGGGCTGGGTTCTACTTGCTCAGAGGGGAGAGAGGATCAAAAGTGGGAAATCTGGGGGTGGATGCACTGATTTTCTCCCCCTGACATTGTGTATGAGTATGTTGGGGGAGGGGAGAATTAGGAACCGGGAAGAGGAGCATTAGGAGACAAAGGAAGACGGGGTCAGAGAGCAGACACCAAAAAAATGCTAAGAAAATCAAAGGGCCGAGGGGAAACAATAGTTTAGGGGGCTATTGTGCTCTTGCCCAGATCCTCTGGCTAGGTCTGAATAGAGTCCCCAGCCATGTCCTCCTCTCCCACCAGGGTGCATGCAGAGGTCATCTGGGTTCAAGGATGTGACAGCTGCTCTGGACAGCGAAATGCACTGCACAAATGTTTGTTGTTGGTGATGATGATGATGATGATAATGACAATGATGATTTTTGTAACTGTTGGTTGAAAGGACCCTTGGCATCATTTCACATTTTTTACTGCCCTCGCTGGCCCAAATCCGGGCAACTGTTCGTCAGTCTCCACGTGCCTGATGCCAAGGCTCAAAGTCAGAGCCAGAAGTGGCATCATCACCAGTGAGTTTGTTAGAAAAGCCCCACCCCAGACCACCGGAATCAGACTGCATTTTAACAACATCCTCAGATGATGTGCTTGAGCAGCACGGCTCTAGTCCAGCCTACTGGTTTATTGCCAAGGAAACAAAGGTGTAGAGAGGGTGAGGGACTGCTCTGAATCCCAAAGCATGTTTGCACCAGAGCCAGAGTCAGCGCCAGAACCTGGTCTCCGGGGCTCCCAGACAACTGCCTTTAGCCAGAAGGCTCTGGTTAAGATGGTTAGAGGAGGGCTTCCTTGGTGGCGCAGTGGTTGGGAACCCGCCTGCCAGTGCAGGGGACAAGGGTTCGAGCCCTGGTCAGGGAAGATCCCACATGCCACAGAGCAACTAAGCCTGTGCGCCATAGCTGCTGAGCCTGCGCTCTACAGTCTGCGAGCCACGGCTGCTGGGCCCGCGTGCCACAGCTACTGAGGCCCACACACCTAGAGCCAATGCTCCACAACGGGAGAGGCCACTGCAGTGAGAAGCCCACGCACCGCAGCGAAGAGCAGCCCCCGCTTGCCACAACTAGAGAAGGCCCACGCGCAGCAACGAAGACCCAATGCAACCCAAAGTGAATAATACATAAATTAATTAATAATAATAAAAAAAAGATGGTTAGAGGAGGAATGGGGCTGAGCTTCCTAAGTGAGGAAAGTTCTCTGTCTTTTCTCCTGAAAGCTCTCCTGGTAGGAAAACAATGCCCCTCAGTGAGCTCACTCAGCTTGTGCTTTGGGTACAGGTAACAAAGTCCACCAGTTTGCAAACATATAAAATCCTCCTCTTCCAGGGAAGGTTGTGCAGAAACATCACAGGAGCTGGATTGTTTCCGAGGTAGACCACTTCCTCTCTTTGTACCTTGGTTTCCTCATCTGGAAAAGGTGCTCTTCCCTGACAACCACGATTAAGCACCTGAACGCATCAGGCCTGGTGCCGGGCCCTCGGTAAAGATGCACGTGTGCTTACAGCCTGGTGGTCACAAACACAGGAAGGTCCTTCAGTATCTGCTAAGGATACAAAGAAAAGTGGGAGGCAGCGGGGAGACTGCACCCAGAAAAAATGCAGAGAATCACAAGCCACTACTGTTGGAAACATTTATTTGACCCCACTTGCCAAAGCCAACCTTGGCATCTTCCCTTCCCATAATGCTCATTTGCGTGAAACCAAACTGTCTCCTCCATGAACCGTATCAGTTGAAGAATGGTAGCACTGAAAGAAGCATCATATTAGAAAGCTCCTGGTCCATCTTCATTTCCCAGAAGGGGAAACTGAGACCCAGCGAGGGGCAGAGGCATCCCTGGGGACACCGAGCATTAGTGGCAGCACCAGGACTCTCCACCCCTTTTCTGGAACACTTTCTATCTCACATCCTGCCCCCCACTTCCATGATAAAGTCACAATTCAATCAATATTGACAAGTGTCCTCCCTCTATCGGCGGTGGGAGGGTTGTTGACACTTGGTTACAGTTAGTTCCTGCCCTGAGTAAACTCATTGCTTAGCAGTTGGTTAATCCTGGCTACTTATTAGCCGTAACACTGGAAGGATGGGAAGCGTCCCCCAGAGTGCGGAGGCGGGACTGGCGTAGGCGGGACCATTCCGGGGGTGGGGGGGAACCTTGGGAAGAGCCTGCAACTCACAAGCTGTGAGGAGGGCTTTCCAACAAATATGTTGGAGACCTGGGTAAGTAATTTTTGGCTCCACCACGATAAAAGCAAGCTGCAAAGGCAAAACTAATAAATGTCTAATTAAAGGTCTACAGAAGGTAGCACCGTGTCAACATCATTAAAGTTGGTAAATTAATTATTCCTAAAAGTTTCATTACATGTGAAAACAATTTAGATTTTCTCACTTTGCAAGAACTTCCCAGTTCGCCCAGTCAATCCTAAGAAATTGCAGCCATTATAAATTAGGGCCTTGTAACCAAGTAAAGCAAAATTAAAATCATGAAAAAATCCTTTCAAAAATTTTATCATAAAGTTCTATGTAATGTGTGGGATGTTGCTCTTTTTAAGAGTTCGCTATGATGAGAGCTGGGACCTCCAAAACAGAGGTACCTAAGGGCCTGCAAGTTACCATAACTTGGTATGCTAACTAGCTCAGGGCTGGTGGCTGACTAGCCTGGCAGAAATCCTTGGGCAAGTCACTTACCAACTCTGAGCTTCGGTTTTTCCCCTTCTGAAATATCCAGGGGAGTCAGTAATCCCAACTGCGGGAGCCTGCTGTAAGAATCCATGCCAGGCAGTAGAGGGGAGTGGATACCACCTGGGTAGTACTTCCCTCACTTGTCTGCGAGGCAAAGTTTAATGGGCGCCAAAACCTGGGTATCCAAGATAACATTTTAATGCAATATATTTTTTTAAAACAAAATTAATGCACACACCAAAAAAGGCAGATGAGCAAAATACCAAATATGAAAATACGATCTGTCGGGGACTCAGGCCAGCCAGTCTGGCAGCACCACTTCCAGTTCTGCAGACTGGTGGCGCAGTTCCTTCGTGCCTCGTTTCCTTTATCTGTAGAACGGAGCTAACCATCCTCCCAGCTCGAGGAGTTTGGGGGAGGAGGAAACGGGTTAATAAACGCTAAAGGATCTAGAAGAGTGCCTGGCAGGTAGGCGCTTTAAGTCTTTACTATTACGGTGCAAAGAAAGCACTGCACTCAGTGGGAATTTCACACGCCGTAAGAGAAACCGAAGGTCACACCGTCACCAAAATTTGGTTCGGGCCAGGTCTGGGTAGAGGCGAGTCCTGGCTGCGGTTGGACCGGCTGGCGCTGCAGCTCCCGCGCCCGGGAGGCGCTTGGGGGAACTCGGGGACGGCGAACGGGCGACGGGGAGCCGGGCGGGGCGCGCGGGGCAGGCGCGGCCACCCGCTGGCCCCTGCCGCGTGCTCGTCTCCACCTTTGTCCCGCTCCGCGCCGCGAGGCAGCCGAGCGCCCTTTGTCCGCCCAGCTGCGTCTCTCGGCGGCGCTGACACTTGATCCCGAGGCCCAGCAAGCCCTTCATTAGGCCCGGCCGCACTTCAAAGTGTGCGCAACAGTCCAGCTCCGAAGGCGATCCCCGCGGGGCCGTGCCCGTTGAGCTACAGGGCCAGACTGTCCGACAGGGCGCGGTGGCCATCCCTGCCCCGCCGCGCCCGGGACACCGAGGGGGCGCCGGTGTTGGGGCTCGCAGTGAACATCAGCTCCTTCGGTGGGAGGTGGGAGGACGCCTTACCCCAAGGGGGCCAATAATGACACGCTTTTTGTCCATTTCAGAGTCAAGTAGAGTGCGTAATTATCTTCAAGATTTTCTTTTTGTAAATAAAACAGCCCCTCCACACACACACACACACACACACACACACCTTTTGCCCATTTCTGAGACCAAAGGAATCTTTGTTGCTGCCCAGAAATCCTTGAGGCTGCCCAGAAGAATTACGCGCTGGGAGTAAATTAGCGCACTGGGCCTCGCTGGATGGGCAGGGATGCACACAGTTTCAGGACAGCTGGTGTGTGTGTGTGTGTTTGTGCGTGTTGGGGGCCTGGGGAGGTGGTCACTCTCAAACGGAGACGTGGTGGAGACGGGGAGACCAAGCCAGCACTCACACACTTCACCTACTTCAGTCTTTTCCCACCCACTTACCACCTCCCAGCTCCTTGGTCTTTTCCATCAACCCACGTGCTGTTCCTTGTCCTTGGAAGGCTCTTCTCTCATTTTCTACTTAATGAGCTCCCACCCCCCCCACCCCCGAGGCCCTGCTCAACTCACCCTCATGAGAAGTCTCTTCCCCTGCCTTCAGAGTTTTCTTGGTTCAGCACAGGAGCTCTGGAACAAGAGAGTGGCTGCTTGGAATCCTGACTGGACCACATATCTCCCCCTGTGAGAGAGGCAGGAGGGAGGATAAGTATTGCGTAGGTGAATCCTGGACCAGGTTTTCCAGATGCTGACCTTGAGGTGAGAATTAGTGGTCAAGGGATTTATTAAGGAAGTGCTCCTAGGAAAAAGCAGTAGGGGAGTGGGGGAAGCAGAACAGGGCAGGGAAAGAAAGGATGCCAGGTTAGGCAAAGTCCCAGTCTTACTTAATCTTGCAGGGAGCTCCTGAGGATTAATTCCACCTCCATAAACTCCCTGACATCGGTTTTGGTGATGAGTTTTTAAATCTGACACCAAAAGCAACAAAAGCAAAAGTAAACAATTGGGACTACATCAAACTAAAAAGCATTTGCACAACAAAAAGCTGAATCGGAGAAATGTTTGCAAGTCACACCTGATAATGGATTAATATCCAAAATATACAAAGAACTCATACAACTCAATAGCAAAAAATCAAACAATCCAATTAAAAAATGGGTAGATGTTCTGAATAGACACTTTTCCAAAGAAGACAGACAGATGGCCAACAGGTACCTGAAAAGATGCTCCACATCACTAATCATTAGGGACATGCAAATCAAAACCACAATAAGATGTCACCTCACACCTGTCAGAATGGTTGTTATCAAAAAGACAAGCAGTAACAAGTGTTGGTGAGGCTGCGAGAAAAGGGAGCCCTCATGCATTATTGGTGGAGATGTAAATTGGTGCAGCCACTGTGGAAAACAGCAGGGAGATTTCTGAAAATATTAAAAATAGGATTATTATACAATCCAGCAATTCCATTCCTGGGCATTTATCTGAAGAAAATGAAAACACTAATTCGAAAAGATATATGCACTCCCATGTTCATTGCAGCACAATTCACAATAGCCAAGACAACCTAAATGTCCATGAATGAATGGATGGATAAAGAAGATATAGTACATACATAACAATGGAACATTATTCAGCCATAAAAACGATGAAATATGGCGTTTATGACAACATGGATGGACCTCCAGAGCATTATGCTAAGTGAAATAAGTCAGACAGAGACAGACAAATACTCTATGGTCTCACTTATATGTGAAATCTAAAATAAGTAAATAAATGAAGCTCGTAAAAAATTAGTTAAATAAATAAACAAATTACACCTCTCAATTTATTCTGCCTGCAAAGTAAGGAACATGGACTCTCCTACCTGTCAGTCTTTGGCTACTGGGGATGGGGGGAGGCAGGGCTCGGAGAGACACACTTACAGGAACTGTTTGTTGGCCATCGCTGCCAGTGCAGAAGACACTTCTAGCATCCCAGGGTAGTTCCTTGAAGAAGGCTGCAGGTGTCAGTCTTTAAGAGCAGAGCACACAGAAGCTTGGGGGATGGGCAGGCAGAGCCAGTAAAGGGCAGCTGTGTTGTCTGGGGGCTCAAGGTGTAGGGGGTCTCTGGGAAGAGCACTGACAGCATTAGCTACAGTAGCTCACAGTGGGGTGCCACGTCCTGGCCCAGAAGACACTCTATTGTTCTTCTCACTTATGTGTCTGCCCCACCCAGTAAACAACTAGCTCCTTTGGGCAACAACAAACCTAGATGAGGTATGTTCTATAAAATGTCTGGCCTGTAATCTTCAAAACAGTAAAGGTCATGAAGATCAAGGGAAGACTGAAAGAGACGAAAAGGGGCTTGACATCTAAAGGTAAGGTGTGACTCTAGATGGGAGCCTTTTGCCATAAAGGACATTATTGGGACAAAGGGTGAAACTTGAGTGTGGTCTGAGGACTAGATGCAGAAATGCATGATATGAACTTCATGAATCTGGTGGTTGGTCTCTGGAAATACACACTGAAGTATTCAGGGGTGACCAGGGATCATACTGACAACTTTCAGATGGCTGAGGAAAAACAATTCTTTGTACTATACTTTCAACTTTTCTGTAAACTTGAGAATTTTTTTGTGTGCATGTATATATACATGTGTATGTGTGAGTGTGAGCATGTGTGTGTGTAATATATCAGGTCATGTCACTTCACTGCTCAGACCATTTATTGCTTCCATATCACCTTTGGAATAAAAAAAGTCCTGACCCTGGTCTGTTTGTCCTACACATCCTTTACCCATGTCCTCATGCCTCACTGTGTTTCAGCCACACTGGCTTCCTGGATGTTTCTACAGTGTGCCAAGGACTCTCCTGCCTCTGGGCCTTTGCACTAGCTGTTCCCTTTGCTTGGAGTGTGGCTCTCCAGATTTCCAAACAGCCCTCTCCTCGCTGTATCCAAGGTCTCTGCTCACAGGTGCCCCATCCGAGAGACCTATGAAAATAGCTCCTCATTCAGGTCAGTCACCTGTATCCCTTTACCTGGTTATCTTTTCTCACAGTACTTTTCACTACTTGACATTTTAACATGGGTTTCCCTGTCTATGGCTCATTTCCTCACTAGCACATAAGCTCCCTGTGGGCGGGGACTCTTTTGTTTTTCCTTCTACCCCCAAGGCCTAGAAAGGTCCTGGCACAATGTGGTTGGTCAGCGTGGAGTGCTCTGTAAGTCCCTAGCACGGTGTGTGGCCACAGTTAGTACTCGGGAAGATAAACAAAAAATACAACACTGACCAAGTTATGAAGTCGTTCGCTCAAGTCTTGGAACTGGAGATGTCAAGAGGTGAAAGATCAGGAAGAAAGAACACAGGCTTTGCCTGAAGCCTGGAGAGGTAAGCCCCTGAGGACAGAGGCTGGATTCCAAATCGTTTCCTCTTTGCTCTGGGTACAGGTCGCTTTAGTGCTTTGTATCTGGGATTTCTGTCCGCCTCTGGGGACTGGGCCATGCCCACAGGGGTGGGACTTCTCTCTCCCGCTTGGGCTCAGCCTTTGCTTCAAATGCCTTCCTGGAGACAGGTTTCTCATTTGGCCAAGGCGGCCAGTTCCACTTGAGTATGATCCGGTCCACAGGCCGTTTGCTGAAGGCCGAGAAGCAGTCTTGAAATGCGACATTTCCAGATTTGCTTTTGCTCGTTTATAAATGTATACTGTAAGCAAGTTTCTGTCCCTGACAATCCAATCCCTCCTTTGGCACTGAATTACCTTCAGAGCACTAACATCAACATGGAGAGGATGCCCTTTCCCCAGCCCCAGAGCAACTGGAAACACTGGATATCCTTTTAGCCATTAAGGATGGATAGGATGGGAAGTTTATAAAATAAGTACCTATCACACTTTTGATAATCTCTGCACCTTGCTAGAAAATAGAATGCTATTTTGCCAGGTCCTGCCAAGTTACCACTCATTCATTCAATAAATATTCATTGAGCTCTTCCTCTGTGGCAGGCAGAACTCTAGATACTTGAGACATACATCAGTGGACACATCAGACAATGATCCTGACAAAGACACCTTTGTACAGGTGTGATACACCTGATACACACGTTTCTTCTCGCTTTACCTGGTGAATTTCTACTTACCCTTCAAGATTCTGTTCAAACCAAATCCACCTCCTCTGGAAAGGTTTCTCAGTGTGCCCTCGGAAAGTTAATTACTGCTTTCTCTATACTATCACAATACTTTGTTCAGACCTCTCTTATAGCACTTTATTATCTCTTTTTTTTTCTAAATAGGTATTATTGGGGGGGGTAGTTTTGGGTTTACAGAAAAATTGAGCAGAAAGTACAGAGAGTTCCCATATACTCCCTCCATCATCCCTGCCCCCACTGATTTTCCCCTATTAGTACATTTTGCATTAGTGTGGTACATTTTTTATAATTGATTACTATGTGAGGAAAATAACTCCCCTTCCTATTTAAACTGCTATTAGGAGGATTTTGGGTATTGTGTTCTGTATTAGCTTTCCAAAGTAATACAATACCTACAAACACTTACTACAAGCCTGGCACTGGTGCTAAGCCTTTTATAGCCATCATGCCATTTAATCTTTGTACTAATCCTATGAGAAAGTGGCATTATTACCACATAAGAATTTTTTCCAGAGCTGGATCTGCTAAGGCTCTGCTTCTCCAATTCTACCCAGACTCCTGAGAAGCAGACCCCAGTCAATCTGCACTTACCCCAGCACAGTAAGTTGGAGTTTTACTTACCCAGGTGTGGTCTTGGCAAGAAATTGCTTTGAGAAACAGAGATTTGAGCCAAAGTCTGCCACCTCCATCCAATAACAACAGAGAAATTTGTGAGTTGAGGCTGGAAAAAGGTATGAGAATCTTAGGGTTCTGGGGTCACCACAGTGTTTCTGAACTCAATGCAGTTTACTGGTGGACAATGGGGATGAACAGAATGCAACGCGGAGGATTCTCTGAACATTTCTGGATCCTGGGGGTAGCCAGCCTCCTTTTCTAGAAGCTCCAACAGAGGAGAGGGTTGAGTGGTACCCTGAAAGTTCCCCATCACAGTTAGCCGAACGATACAATTTAAAACAAACCTCCACTTGCTCCTGATAGTACCGTCTGCTTTTTCACCAATAAGGTTTGCATTTGGGTTAACAAGCAAACACCCTGGGTGGTGAAGAAGAGTGTAAACTATCAACTATTTACTCCTTAGTATGGATTACTTTGCTTCCATTTTCTCTGTAATACCTAGTTTCATTAGGGGATGTTTCATTGGGGGAAGTTTCATTAGGGGATGTTGAATAAATGTGGCAGAATGAAACATTTGCGTATGAATGAACCGCATTCACAAAGGAGTGTTCAGAAACTCACAGGTGGTCTCAGAGCTGAACCCTAGTGTGTATATGCACACACACGCACACACTCTAACAGGAGATGCAGAGCTTTTGAGGTCTTCTTGGGTAACAGGAGCAAGATTCGAAAGTTCAAGAAGCTACAACAAGGGTACTAATGTAATAAGACTAAGTGTAACAAGGGCAGGTGTCCAGAATTGCCCCACACAGGGGGGAGATGGGGAAGGCAAGGCTTAATTGCCTAGAGGACGAACAGGAGGATGGGGATGGGGGATGGGGGAGGGAGAGCAAGCAGGGGAGGGCTGGTAGCCAGCAGCTCCTGGGAGTCAGCAGTAGGAGCTGTCTGCCAAAACATTAATGAGCTTCTGAGCCGCTCTAATACAAGCACAGTTTTCAGAACGGGAGACAACAGAGGCATGAGAGTCAGACCACACCTGAAGTCTAGGGCTCAATTCTGGGAAGAAACACGGGCAAATGGTGACCGAAGGAAAAGCCACATGACAGGAGAGGGAACGGGGAAAGCAGGGCAGAAGATGTGGCCTCAAAAAAAAAGCAGGCACGGGGCTTCCCTGGTGGCGCAGTGGTTAAGAATCCGCCTGCCAATGCAGGGGACACGGGTTCGAGCCCTGGTCTGGGAAGATCCCACATGCGGCGGAGCAACTAAGCCCGTGCGCCACAGCTACTGAGCTACTGAGCCTGCGCTCTAGAGCCCGCGAGCCACAGCTACTGAGCCCACGTGCCACAACTACTGAAGCCCGCGGGCCTAGAGCCCGTGCTCTGCAACAAGAAAAGCCACCGCAATGAGAAGACTGCGCACCGCAGCAGCTAGAGAAAAAGCCGCACACAGCAACGAAGACCTAACACAGCCAAAAATAAAAATTAAATTTAAAAAAAAAGCAGGAAGGATGGGGGCGGCTGGAGAGCAGGGATTGTGTCTGATTCACTTTGATGTTCCCAGTACCTGTTGCCGAGCCAGACAAATAACGTTTGCGGCTCCGTAAATATTTGCTGAATGAACAAATTGGAGCAAAACAGAAAGAGCTTTCCGGTAGAGTTCCCCATCCATGAGAGTATTTTGATGCAGAATAGATGGCCCCTTGCTGGAGTTTTCCGGGAGAGATCCAAGCATCCAATGAAGGCTTGGGAATAGATGCTAAGATCGACGTCCTGAGAATCTTATTCTCTAAGTCTAGGTAGTAAAGCCCTCACCATCTCCACCTCTCAGACTTTATTTCTCTTTCATCAGTGATTCCCCAAGAGAAGGGAAGAGTGGCCAGTGTAAGGGCTGTTCGCTCCCGGAAGGTGTACTCCCCTCTCCCGACGCCCAAGAAGAAACACCACGCCACCCCCCTGCCCCCTCTCCCCGCGCACCACTTCATTAAGAGCATTCATTGTGCTGTGTTTTTCCTGTCTCTGCCTGGTGTATGTGTAACAGCCTCTCTTCCCTGAAGCCTGGCTTCATTTGTTTCATACCATTTTGCCCCGAACACTTACACAGTATTGGTTGAACAGTACCTGTTAATAAACATTTGTCCAAGGAATGAGTGAATGAATCCTGCACTCTTTAGACTTTGTTAGGAATGTGTTTTCTACGCTGGCCTGTCTTTCATACAATATTCTTAAGTAAAGTTTGTGTATATTATTCCACTGGAGGAAAAAGGAAGGCAGACGGGGGTAGGGGGTAGGGAGACATTCTGGAGAAGTAAAAACTACCCTCTGTGGGTTTCAGAAATGTCTGGAATATTATGCCTGAAGCTGAAACATCAGGTTGTATTTACTTTTGCTGTTCTATAAACAGTTGTAAGTTTCCTAAAAAACAAACAACAAATAGAAAAACCTCTTGTTACTTTTTTGTAAAGAAATCACATGAGCATGTGTCTCTCAGATTCTGGGTCTTGGTAATCTTACTTGATTTGTTCTCCAAGGTTTAGAAAAATTATGTATTGATCTTATGCCTTGTGTAAGGGTTTTTAATGAGCAAAAGGCAAAAAAGTGCTTGAAGAAATTTCAATGAGAGCAGGGCTATCCATCCCCTATCATAGTTCCTGCAGCTAAAGCAGTGCCTGACCCATAGTAGGTGCTCAGTAAATACTCAGAGGAGTAAAATAGTTGTTTCCTCAATGACAGGTGTCACATAAGGAGCACATTATTAACAGTACTAGTTAATCTACCAACATCTCAATGGTTAAGTATGATTCTGATGTCCAAAAACAAAGAAATAAGATGAAAGAACTAGTCAATGGTGGTAACTGATTGAGTTAGGATTCAAAACCAGCCGTGCCTGACTCCAAAGCCACCGATCTCTCGTGTCACACGCTACTCAGGGGACAGTGGCCTTTGGTCCGAGCAAAGCTCATCTTGGGCTTTACCTGCTACCTGCCCAACCCCTTCTTCCCCTAGTTGTTCTTGGGTCCAGATCTCTGGCTACCTTTTTCAAATGCTTTTGAAAACAAGGTAGGATATAAGTATTAAGTGGGTGGATGGTTAGAGAGTGAGCTAAATGATGGATAGTGAGTGAAATTGACGGGTCGATAGTTAGTTGCACACATAGGCTCCTTTTCTGTCTGTACCTACAGTATCAGCCTGGCAATTTCAGTCTGGCAACACATCCTAACAAAACAAATTGGTCTCTATAACTCTTCCCTGCCAGTTCCGTATCAGCTGCCTGCCCCACCCGGGATGGTAAACCCCGAAGTCTTGAAAAGTGGAGCACACTTCTGCACTACAGTTTTTGCCAGACCTCATTAATTCAGGAAGATGATACTTCAGTCAGTGGAAAGACTGAATGTGTGCAAAAACTCCTTAATTGCGGGTTTTCTTTTGCTGTCTGCTCCCTTAATAAAGTTGGAAACTATTTCATGTAAATTCTATTCTTTGAATGGGGCCCTCATGCTTTCCAGCTCCATGAGCTGGAGCAGAGATGGAGCAGAGCAGGATAGAGGAAAACAACCCGCCTGGTGAAAACGCTCCTTCCCAAGGAGATGGCTATTGTCACTACATCTACTTTTTAACTGTACATCAAATTCCTCTTAGGGATGCTGCATGTAAATGTGAACTTTGGGGATGCCGATGTGAAAGGGAGACAGAAGTTTGATGTGCAGGCAACAGAGTAACGGTGCAGCAGAACGCTTGGCACCCGTAGTAACTCCAAGGGCAGGAAATATACACTAAGCCTGGAGATGCCTGGGGTGGGATTGGGTGGCTTAATAAGAAGGATGCATGGGTGAGAGTCAGTGAAATGGACAAAAGAGAGGATGTTGGTCCAGCCAGCAAGGCAGAGCTGGAAGGGTGGCCCAGTGGAGAGATCTGGCCAGGCCAGGAGCCCAGGGGTAGAGATGGCCCCTAAATCTGTTTGAGTCCACCTCTGGTCTCAAAGCCAGAGTTCCTGCAGCTACTCTGCACTTCTGCCTGTCCGGCCCACAAGCACTTCTGGCATGATTGATCTCTCCATGGGAGGCATTTCGGACTTTGGAGCTGGGCTGCTTGGGCTCCACTTCTGCTCTTTACTTACTAGCTGTGTGACTTTAGGCAAGTGTCTTAACCATTCTGTACCTTGGTTTTTCATATCTATAAAATGGGAATGATAAGATGACCTCCCTCATAGGATTGTGTGACTTATTGCCCATAAAACACTTAAAATAGTGCTTGTAAGTAAGTAAGCTAGTAAGTAGTACGTAAGGATTTACCATCATCACCGCCATCATCCTTCTCCTTTATCTCTATTAATGGCAATGAGTCACCCAAGCCAGAAATTTCCGTTCATCTACTTGTGGGGAATGGATGTCCATCTTCATGCCCATCCTGCATTTCCTGGAACCTACACTCCCCAAGGCTAAGACAAATGAAGGGACTACAACTCAAGGTGGAAGAGGAGGAAGACATGACGTAGAGAAAGAGGTGGCAGAGCTCATACCGGAAGCATGAATGAAACATCTGACCATTGTTTACACCATCCCGCCAGTGGGGCAGAGGAGACCTCCCTTAAGTCCTTGCATGAGCCCCACTAGCAAAGATGAATGACAGCCCAAGAAAAGGGAGGAGCCAAGGGGACCTCCAGGGCTTCAATAGACCAAGGAGTCAGGGAGGGAAGGACAGAAAGAAGGTCTGAGGGGAGGTCTCTCTGCAGACCCAGGAGGGTGGCCATCGGGCTGCCATAGAAATGAGAGCTAAGGTCTGGCTGGCTACAGGGGCTGGGCCGACCATGGGTAAAGCAGCTGCCTCTGCCTTTCCTCCCTTTGTCAGCCATGTGTGGGTAAGAACCTGAAGTAGAGGACGATGAGAATATTTTTCTAGTCTGTTCAGTTATGGAAACCATGACTCCTCCTTCGACAACAGGGGAGGGAGGGCCAGCCTGGGCTCCTTCGTAACCAACAGAGTCCTGTGGGTCTGACAGGAGGCATCCAACACGTGAAAGTCCTTTGGTTACAATTAGGGACTTTGTAAATTAAATTAGTGGATTATTATAATGAATTCGACATTTCCAACAAAACACTTTGGGGGAGTGTTAACTACTGAATGATTGAATGATACAGGTTCTTTCTTAAAAACCTCTTCCAGATTATAGCCACTCGACTTTAAATCACTTAAAACACAAACCTAACCCATCAAGCCTACTTTTGGGGGGAAATAACTCAAAATTATTCCAACACTGAAGCTCACAGTGAGACTTTTATGTTCAAATTTTAACTTAGAGCTGTAATTTGCCTACCTTTTTGATGAACTATTATTAAAACCGGTGGCTGGCTTAAAGTCTTCCTAAATTAGTAGTGAGAAACTTGGCTTTCATGAGAGGGTTGGGGAGAACTCCAGCAGTGTGGTCAATTCCTGGTTATTGATAACTTTTGGAATCCTGCTGGGCTGGCCTGCCTTATGCCTACAAGGCAAAGAAAGGTGAAGACAAGTGATAATGGAGACCTAAAAATACATCAACAGGAATAAATGTGTTGTGAGGAAATTCCAAACTTTATTAAACGTACTTTTGTTGAAAGAAGCCCTACAGAGAATTTCTTAATAAATTTCAGAGAGGGGAGGTGTTTGGTCACTGGAGTAGCCTACATAAGCAATCGTGGTATTTGTGGAATGTCGAACGGCAGATTGCTGGAGGTTAGTAGCACAATTGTTTCTTACAACAGGCCAAGGTCTAGGACAGTGGTTTGGGGTTGGCTGAGACTCGTGTTCTCCTGTTAAAGGATTCTGTGAGTGACATGGGATTCCTCGGTTTGGAAAGAGCTTGAGAGTGTAGCCATCCCTACGTGTAGCCAATGCTCCCACACGTAAAGGTCCGTGGCCTGAAGAGCCATTGTCCTGATATTAAACACCTTTTGGTAAATCATTCCCAAGTTCAATGACACCCACATCCAGGAAATACTTCTTGATGTTTAGCCTCAATCCCTCCTGCTTCACTGTAAGCTCGTTTCCTCTCATTCTGTCCAAAACAGAAATAGGGAACAGCTGGTCTCCATCCACTGGTTCATACACTCGAGGACCTTTATTTCATCCATCCCCTAAGTCTTCTCTTTTCCAGAATAAATACTCCAACTCCCAGAAACATTCTCTGAGACTGACCCAAACCACGGTGTCCAATTACTTTCTAAGTTCTTCCTTTAACCCCTACTCTGATCCAAGGTACCGTCTCAGCCTTTATTCACCCTTGCACAGCACACATTAGTTGGGTGATGCAGAGACCAGAAAGTGAACCAAGTCTCCTTCCGATACTTGAAGAAGACTCTCCACCACCTCCAGATGCCCCGATGCCACCAGCCATGAAGTTTAATCCTCAACGACCTATTGCCACAATGGCTGTACTTACATTATTAGCTCTGTGCCAGGTGCTGCCTTATACACTTTATATAGATCAGCTCATCTCACGCTTCCAAAGCCCTGTTGGATAGATATTTTTTATGTTTAATTCACACTGGGATTTGAATGTGAGACTGTCAGACTCAGAGCCCAGGATGTTGCCACAATAACAGGCTAAGACCTCATTCCAGCTTTGTACAGTCCCATCAAGACTGGGATGACTGAAATGGCCAGAAAGCACCACCAGAACATACTCTCTACAGTTCTATTCCTGTAGTTGTGTCCCCTTTCTCATTCATGCTGACCTTTTCCTATCCCTGGAGAGTGGGATACATAAAGCTTCTTAAAAATTTCACTCTTCAGAGATGTCATTTAAAAAAAACCAAACTCTGTTATTGTGCTTAACTGTCTATATATGCACTTATCTGCCCCATTAGTTTTTTACCTTTTCCAAGGTGGGGATTTCACCTTTGTTTTTATCTTTTCAGCACCTAGCACAGTGCCACTTATTGAGTTGACACTGAAAATGTGTTTGGAATCTACCTGCCTGGATGGATGGATGGATATAACACACACGAATCCACACTTACTAGTCAGCCCAATTCTCTAATCAAAAGTTCTTATATGATACATATAAACATAGAAACACATGGGTCCCTTTGTATAAATGCCTCTCCCCCACTCCCGTCTCCACCTCCACTCCCACCAAAAAGCTGGTCTGGGGGGGCACCGAACAGTTTAGGGATAAAGAATAAAATCTCATTTTTTTCCCACTAACTCAGTGTGTGATCTTGGACAAGTCACTTGTTTTCTCACCTGAAATACGAGGGGAATGGCCTGGATGATATTTGAGGACCTTTCCCATCTTAAATTTCCATAATTCTATGACTGTCTATGTACCTTAATCAGACTTATCTAAATAACCACAAAAAACACCACTTCATGCTGGAGAAACACAGTCATAAGAAACTAAGCAAAACCAAATACCCTTCAATATCCTGTTGTGAACTATAAAACGTCCCCTAAAATCACACTTTCCCCTTGAAACAGGATGTAAGAAAATATTTTCCCATTAAATCCTTTTAAAGTGCGAGAGAAAGCATTTATTCTGTGATTTGCTGTCCAACTCAATAAAAAGTGGAGGATTCGGCCACGTTCATCACAGAAGATACTGTCAGAAAAGCAAAGGTGGTGGAAATTCAGGTTGGAAACCAAGATGCCATGCCAACAAAGTGAAGCACGAGTTTTCTGGAGGAAGCTTCCAAGTGTGTACTGAGCAGTTTATATCTACCATTACATTGGGGAAACCACTAAATGAGTTTTAATGAAGTGATTTACCAAACGTCTGGGGTGGACGGAGTGAGTGCTGGGAGGAAGTGGCACTAACCTTGCAAAGCTGTGGGGTGAGGGGAGAGAGAAGACTTGAACTCTGGTAACTGTTGATTGCATTGTTGCAAGTTGAGTCCTCTGAAATGGTTTCAACAAAGTAGGATACTTTCCTTAAGAGAGGTGGAAGGGGCTAGAATATCTCAGAGGAAATCTTGGTACTTTGGATATCTGAAAGCCTCCTGCTAGATTAAATCCTTTAAGGGATTTAAATACTCTGTTTTTTTAGATTTAAATTTAAATTTAAATCCTCCATTTTCCTTATGTCTCTAGACCCTTGGAATGTTTCAAGGAGCAGGGCTGGAAACATTGTTTGAGAAATGGGAAAAGAATAGATGGATCTCCCTGTTCATCCAGGAAGACAAGGCAAGAGGTGTCTGCCCAGCTCATAATCAGTCCTCCTTTCTGTTGGAGCTACCCCGCTGGGGTAGGCAGAATAATAGCCCCCCAAAGATGTCCAAGCCTTAATCCCTGGAAAGTGTGAATATGTTACTTGGCAAGGGGGAACTGAGGTTGCAGATGAAATTAAAGCTGTCCTCCAGGGATTATCCCAGACTTCCCGGGTGAGCCCAGTATAATCACAAGGGTCCTTACATGTGGAAGAGGGAGGAGCAGAGTTGATGTCAGAGTGATAGGTTGTAAGAAGATTGTTATTTGTAGGCAGAATGTTGTACAGCTGGTCTCAAAAGCCTATTTATCTTGTGTAACTGAAATTATATACCTTTTAATTAGCAACTCCCCATTTCCCCCTCCCCCAGCCCCTGGCAACCACTATTCTTCTCTCTCCTTCTATGAGTTTGACTATTTTAGATACTTCATATAAGTGGAATCATGCAGTACTTATCCTTCTGTGAATGGCCTCGTTCACTTAGCATAATGTCCTCATGTTTAATCTGTGTTGTTGTATATTGCAGGATTTCCTTCAAAAAAAAAAGAAGGCTGAATAATATTCCACTTTATGTGCTTTTTTTTTTTTGATCTGTTCATCCATCAATGGACATTTAGGATGTTTCTATGTCTGAACTCTTGTGAATACTGCTATTATGAACATGGAAGTGTAACTATCTCTTTGAGATCCCAATTTTGATTCTTTTGGATAAATACCAGGAAGCAGAATTGTTCGATTATGTGGTTCTACCTCTAATTTTGTGAGGAAACTCCATATTGTTTTCCATAGTGACTGCACCATTCTGCATGCCGACCAACAGTGTACAAGGGTTTCAATTTCTCCATCACCCTGATTTCTTTAGCTAGGTTCCTCCTTAGGAACAAGTTTATTCTTTGAGCTTCCCATCCCTAGAGTCATGGTCCTTTTTAGAACCCCTGAGAAAAAAAATTGTTTTATGAATTTCTTTAGGTCCACTTTCTAAAGTGAATTTCTTTAGGTCCACTTTCTAAAGTGAAAGGTTTTATGAATTTCTTTAGGTCCACTTTCTAAAGTGAAAACACATGCTCTCCAAGTCCTCTCCTCTTGCATTGTGGATTCTACCATGGCATGGCCAGCCTTCTGGCCATGGCATGGCCAGCCTGATGGTTTCTGTCACTCTAACGCTCCTAACCAGGTCTTTTCTATTGGTTAGATCTAGGTGTAATCTAGTAGTTCCTTCCTCTCTGTCCTTTACCTACTGAGAGATAACACTGTAATGTTGGTAATTGATGAATGTACCCAATAGTCTGTTTTGGCAGATTTCTGGTTATGTGGTATATCAGTCAGGATAAGATAATTATGCTGCAGTAACAAACAACCCCAAATCTCCATGGACAAGTAGAGCGAAGGTTTACTTCTCACTGCCAGCACACGTCCTTAGTTGGCTGTGCTCCATGTCATCTTTACTCAGGGAACCCAGGTTGATGACCCAATGGAACATTACAGGTTGCCAGGGCAGAAGGAGAAGAGAGCACAGTGAACCACATGTTAGCTCTTAAATTTGCTGCCCAGAACCAAAACGTCACTTTTCACGGTTAAAAGGAATCACCTGGTCAAGTAGCTGTCAATAGGTCAAGGAACTATAATCCTCCCCTAGGAGAAGCCGTGAATATGAGTGAACAATGAAACAGACCACCAAGGAGGGTCTCCAGTTACTATATTATTGTGGCAAGTCCATGATTTCATGAACCCAGAAAACTGGTCTCCCCATGCTGCCTGCAGGAATTCACACTTCCAGGCATTGGGCACCCTCCTCCATACAGCAAATACCAGCTTACACCAACTTTCCCCAGGTAGAAAACCAACGTCTCTAAAGGAGGCAACGATGACAAAACCTTGGTGGCTGACAACTACATGTCTATTTCTAACTGACAGCACAGTTCTGTCATGGCTTGGGCACCTGGTTGGGCAATATAGCCTCTTTTTGGCGGAGGCTGCATTTAATGACTTCCATGAGACTCCCCAAATGATTCTAAGCTGCCTACATCTATCCTGATTGTAAGGAGGGTGCTGTTATAGGGAACTCTATTCCGTAATTCCAATATGCCCTACTGTTTTTCAAGAGTAGAGAGCCTAGCCTAATGAATGAGACATTGTTACTAATGAAATGTAGTTTATGTACCACTTCAAACTTGGAAGTTTGTAATACACTCCCACCATGCTTCTGTTCTTCCTTTTTATCCACATCCCCTCTCAGCTTTATGGGGTTTCCCGTTAGTCCATGGTCAACTGAAGTGACCTTGCTCTTTGAGGTTAGAAGAGTAAAATAAAATAATAAAAATGCAACAGCTCGTATCCCATGGTCTGTGGGACATCCAAGGGCCTCCTCAAGATCTTTGTAACTTTTCTAGGAGTTTTAGGTGTTTGTGGTCACTTGTGGGTTTAGAGCCTGATGTTTTGAGCTCACATGGGTCTCATCTCCATAATCTTCTTTGCTCTTTGTAGAGGCAGACAGAAGATTTAGACCTTTCTCCCAAACTTTTTACCCAAAAAACCCAACCGCACCAAACACACTACTCACTGAAGCTTTGGTGTAGCTCAGCCCCCTCCCACTCAAAAACCCTACCCAGCGAGCTACTATCTCCTTTCCTGGCCCCTTCCCTGGGTTCTGGTTCCTCCCTCTTACCCTTAATTCAGTCCCATTCATTTTATTATGCAGGGTGATTTAGCTCTCCTTCTACTCTGCCCCAGACTTATCTTCGCATAAGCCAAAGACTCATTAATGTCTCGATAAGACAAAGGGCCACTTATGCAAGGCAGAATCATTGGCAGAGGTTTAGTAATTTCTGTCTTATTCTCTCTCCCTTACTCTGTTGGTGGAAGAAAGCTGTATGAAAATTTATTTTCCTCATAAGGAAAGGCTGAAGTGGCTACAGTGTGGGTTTTAAATACCATTTTCCTTCTTCCTTCCAGGTACCTACGTAGTTTCTTAACATCTATTTCTGATAAATATATTTAACACAGTGGGCGTCAAACTTTTGGTCTCAGAACTCCTTTACACTTAAAAATTACTGAGGGCCCTAAAATAACTTTCGTTTATATGGGTTTTAGCTATGGATATTTACTGTATTAGAAATTTAAACAAAAATTTGAAATATTCATTCAGTTAAAAGTAAAGATAAACCCATTACATATTAACATAAGTGGTATATTTTTGTGGAAAAAAAAAGCATTTCCAAAACAACTTAGTGAGAATGGCACTGTTTTACATTTGTGCAAATCTTTTTAAAGTTTGACCTAATAGAAGACAGCTGTTTTGCATTCAGTGTTTTGCAATATCACAAGTCACTCAGCCTCTGGGAAACCCAATTGTGCACAACTTATGAGAGAATAAGTGTGAAAAGATAAATAACATCTTGCTATGAAAATCATTTTTTATTTTGCCTACCACTCTTTGACAACCACATTTTAATACATATTCTAATTGTGCATCCTCTTTAGAAAAAAAGAAAACAAATGATGAAATCAAAGATCTTGAATTAGATCTGAACCTCGAACCAAAATGTAGAAAGAATTCACTGGCTAACTTCCAGTCGACTTAAATAACTATGACTTAAGATGGTATATTTAAAAACCATACATGAGGAAGAACAGAAACCAGTGAAACTCTTCCGTCCTTGTCTCGATCTGATAAATTCCTAGTCATTCTTCAAATCTGCCTTCTCTACAGTGTGATGCCTTCTCTATAGAGCTTTCCCCACCATAATTAATAACAAGAATGTTAACAATAATGTTATTATTAACAACGGTAACTAACTTTCATTGGTCTCTAGGAGCCAAGCAACGCCAAAACACTTCGCACGTGTTATCTCGCTGAGGAAGGTGCTGGCTTCATTTTACAGATCAGGTGGGTGACGGTTGGAAAAGAAAGGCCTCTGGCCTCTAGCTCTCTGCCGTGCACACCTACTCTGCCCTAGCACTGCACCCAGGTGGTCACCGCCCACGTGCTTCGGTCCCGCACAAGGTGGGTTCATGAGGTCTGGGTCAGGTTGGGTCGCTTCCTGTTCCCTCGCAACCCGCGCAACAGGGAGCCAAGAGAATGGAGCCAGCCTTCCGGCTTCCTGATCCCCTCGGTCCCGGGGCCTACACGCCCTAAGCGAGCTCGCGAGGGCTCGGGACTCCGGGACCTCCCCGCGCGGCTAAGTCAGCCAAATTTTGCCGGGAGGAGAAACGGGCGCGGGTGTGAGCGTCGCTGGGTCCGGGTCGCCGAGGGGATGGGCACGCGCGCCGGCGGAGACCGGAACCTTTCTCCTCTCGCCGCCGTAGCCCCGGGCGGGCCGGAACCTTTCTTCTCGTGTCGCCGTTGGTGAGCGGAGGCGTGCGGAAACGGAACGGTCCTCCAGCTGCCCAGCTCGCGCCGCGGTCGCCGGCTGCTGACGTGGGCGGCCCTGGTGGGGGCCGTGGGTGTGGGTCGCCATGGCGGTGGACATCACACTGCTGTTCCGGGCCAGCGTCAAGACCGTGAAGACGCGCAACAAAGCGCTGGGAGTGGCGGTGGGCGGCGGGGTCGAGGGCAGCCGCGACGAGCTGTTCCGCCGGAGCCCCCGGCCTAAGGGCGACTTCTCCAGCCGGGCGCGCGAAGTGGTGAGCTGGTTGCTATGGAAACGGCGGGCTGGAGAGGGGGGGCGGATCCGCGGCAGGGACCCCAGACCCCAAACCGGACTCTGTCCCGTAAGCAGTGGGTGAGGGAAGCGCCTGGAGAAGGTGGTGTCAAGGGCGGTCAGGAGAGTTGGTCCCAGAGAGTCGACGGCTGTCTTTGGAAAGGAACAGCCTTAGGTCGAGGAATGGGGACGCATGTTGGGGAGATCGGAACTATGTCTGCAACGTACATGGGCTGCTTTGTGAGGTAATGAGCTTGCCGTCACTGCAGACCTGAACGCAGGCGAAGCTTCCCCCACCGTCCTTTGCTTTCCTGTCGCAGCACTGACTACAGTCACAGTGTATTTATCTCTTCTATTTACTTGTCTCAGCCCCCTCCCCTCCCCTGCCCCGCACTGAGATCCAAGATCGCATTTGGCCGACCTGGCCCTTCTCCTTGCCTCCTGCAATAAGTTAGGGTTCGTGCCAGGGACCGGTCTGTCTTGAGACTGGTTTAGGATAATCTTTCACAAACACTCTCTATTACAGCCATCTAAACTACTTTCTGTTCCCTGAACACAGCAGGCTTTCGTTCGGGAGAGCTGGGACCTACTCCTTCAAGGCAGTAACAGTGTTGGCTTCACTTCAGAATCCCCGAAGCCTGACTCAGAGCATTGCTTAGTAAATGTTTGTTGGATCAATGAATGAACAAATGGTTGTCTCCTTCCTCACTACACAGGAAACTCTGTAAGGGGAGAGATAAAGTTTGCCAGGTTCACTTTTGGATCCTTGGCAGCAAGGGTGGATCTAGTTTTTGTGGAGCTTGAAGCTTATACAGTTCTGTCTGTCCTCTTTAAGAAATAAAAATACAAAGTCACAAAAAAAAAAAGGTTCAGAGCTTTGGGGGGGTGCAGGGGAGGGGCCCTGACGCTCAAACTTCATGGTAAACCCACTTCTGTTTGATACACAGTGCAGTGCCTGGTACTTTGTAGACACTCAGATATTTTTTAATATATGTATGCATGAATTAGTGAGTGGCAGTTTGCAGAGGATATTCAAGCCTGGGAAGGGAAATTGGTCCAGATGAATATATTCAGTCCATCAATAAGCATACACTAAGCGCCTACCTTCTGAGCATTGTGTTAGAATAACGCAATTTAAAAGGAATGGTGGGGGAGACAGACATATTACCAAAAGAAGTGCCACAACACCTTGAAGATGTTGTGTAGAACACAAAGGAGAGTGTTCAATTATGCGTCAGGGCCAAGAACGGCTTTACAGAGTCGATGATGCCTGAAACAAATCTTGAAAGAAGAGTAGTTGGTTCCAGTGCGCATAGAGTGGAGAAGGGCATCTCAGGCTAAGAGAAGAGTATGCACAAAGGTGTGGAGATGGGTAACTTTATGCTCAGTTTATTTATACTCAATGCGTGTCTACCGGTTAAATTACAAACAAATTAGTAATGGCATTTCAGATTTGGGGGCGGGGAGGAACTTTTCGTAGCTGAACAACTCCTAACAGTGATAACTATGCCACTTTGCATTGGGAGCTTGATTAGTTAACTCATTTGGGCTGTGGGATGAATGGGGACCTTGGGAGTAGAAACTGGGTCTTGGATTTAGAAGACTTAGATTCCAATCTGGGTTCTGCTACTTAGATGTGGGTGACTTGGGTAAGTCCTGTTACCCAAGTCTCATTTCCCTTTTCTATAAAATGGGCATGATAATACCGTCCTTGACTGGTAAGCTGATTATTAGGATCTTATGAGACTTTGTATATATCGTAAAGAGCCATAATGATTATTATTGTTCCCCTTCACTCCTACGCTAACTCTGTGTAGGCCATTTAGATGTATTTTCATCAGTGGCACAAAACTGTATTCCCTACACCACTTTGCTTTCTTGTACTTTCATTCTTCACTTGCAAAGGGGAACCAAGGAAGTTCATGAGGGAATCTGAAAATTCTGTGTAGGTACTAATAGCATCGATAGTGGAGGCAGTGACACTCCTCTGTCAAGGTGAAGCTATCAGCGATGGCATATGTGTGGCAAACATGCAGTTATTCCTCTTTCTCCTTCCCTGGGACCATGGAAGCCAGTGTTAATGTCCCAGTACATCTGTGTTGCTCAGAATCCTTTGGAACTTTGTGCCCCAGGCAACCATTACCTATTGTTGGACCTGACATTCAAGTTGAAATTTGCTGATATCCTACATAACATATAGTAAAAATAGAGTCTGTATGCCTGAAGCAGAACCATGGACTTTTTTCTTTTAGTACTTAAAAGGATCTTAAGTTCATGTTGTTCAGTCTTTTCATTTTATAGGTGGGAAAACTAACACTCAGGTAAGTGAAATGTCTTGCCCAGAGTCATAATAGATGAGGTCACAGGACAGAGCCAGAGGAAGAAGGCAGGTCCTTTGACTCCAGTTTAATGTTGCTTATTTCCCACCCTGCCCCATACATATACTTCCACTATAATTTTAAACCAAAAATTCTTCAGCTGAGTTTCTTCTTCCTGAGTTAATACTATATTCATAATTGCATACTGAATAAGATTTGGAGCATAAAGACCTTGCATAAAGACCAAAGCATAAAGACCAAAGAATTTGAACGCCTTTTACTTACTGCATGAACTTGGGCAAGTTACTTAACCGCAGTTTCCTCACTCCTAAAATAGAGTGAATAATAGCAACCTTATAAGGTGGTTATGCAGATGAAATGAGGAAAGGTGTGCAAGTGCTTGCATGAGTGTGAATTCTTTTGATTGCTAGTAAGGGTACCCTAGTTTAAACTAACCTGAGCAAAATAGGAATGTGTTGGCTGGTAAAACTGGGAAACACAGGAAGGAGCTTCTTTCTCCAGATCTTATCCATAAAACCCCAGGAAAGGACTCTAATTGGTTCTGCTTGGGTCCTGAGCCCTTGTTATGGCCTCAGACGGATAAGGTTCTTCACATGGCCAGGTCAGATGCCCACTCCAATAGGTGGGTTGGGTGCTGTGATTGCTGCCCCACCAGAACCTTGGAAAAGGGAGTGCTGTGTCTGACACTAGGGAGTAAGGGATGCTGGGCAGGCAAAACTGACAAAAATGTTCCTTCTATTCCCTAGCACAGTGCCTGACCTGTCTTCACTTTACCTGCCTGGTGGTCTTCAACTCTGTGGGGAATAAAAAACTAGAATTGTGGGAGCTTGTATGACAGGCTTTGGTGTGGGAATGTGTCTGGAGGTGCCTCATAGGGGCAGCTCTTTCATTTTCTTACTAATTTATAAAGGTTACAGAGTCCAGGAGAAGCAGTTCACAGTAAACCAAGACCCCTCTGAGTAGCCAAACTGAGTATGCAGGGGCAACAGGAGCCAGTGAACAGAACATCAGGGAACCTGTGTTCTAGACCAAGTTGAGCCATGAAGTGAACAGACCACCTAATCTTTCTGCACCTCAGTGTCCACATTGGTAAAGCCGACAGCTTAGACCATAACTGTAGCAAGTTCTTGTAAAACAAAGATGTCTCATTTATAAGATAAACAGCGACTCTGTGTTGTTGGGAATTCTATTTTCAGATTAGGCATGCAGATGAATTTTTCTTTGTTTATTATACATTGCTTTTGTGAAAGCTAAGTGTCATTTACTTTTATTTTTTTTATGAGTTAATTATCTTTAGTTCCTGGCTTAAATTCAGACGACTTATAGCAACCCAACCCCAAAGTCCCTGCTACCTTCCTCGAGCTCCCCTCCTCTCACCTTCCTCTTACTCTACTCCAGCTGCCCTAGCCTCCTTGCTTTCCTCACATGTACCAGGCACATTCCTACCTCAGGACCTTTGCGCTTGTTGTTACCTCGACCTGGAACACTTTTCTCTCAGATTCCATGTGGTTTGATCTTTAGGCCTCTGCTCATTCGTTGTTTCAGTGAGCCCTTCCTCCACTGCCCTGTATAAAGTAGCATCCTTTTTCTGTTCTTTACTCCACTTTATTCCTGTCATTATCTAACATATCATGTATCCATTGACTTGTTGTTTATTCACTAGACTATATGCTTCATGAAAACAAAGACTCTTTAGGTTCTATAATAGTGCAGGATAGGTTCTCAGTAAATGTTTCTTGAATTAAAGAATGAGTGTTATCTACTGTGTCACTTTGCTTTTAATTTTGGAGCTGGTTGATCTCTGTCCAAGCCTCCTTCCAGTTCTAGAAATGTGTGATCCTAACATGATTCCTTAATATTATACAGTATATATGTACACTTAATCCAGTATCTGGAATAAACCTTGAATAAATAGTAGCTTTTATTTTATTAGTAAGATTTAGTTCCTACATCAAAGAGTTTATAGTCAAGTGGAGAAGCAGACCCATAAATAATACAACGACTCAGGTAGAAGTGACAGCCGTAATGCTCAGCATTGATCCCCCAGGTCCTCCTCGATTTTCTTCTCAGTTGTAGTGTTGAACTTGTGTGCCAGTGTTTGGAGCCAAAGGTTAAGCTGGGACCACCTGGATTATTATCCATAGTAGCTGGAAATAGACTTTATCCAAGGATCAAGTATAATTCTACTTAAACTGGCTTTCAGTTGAGGGAGCATTGTTCAAAGAAGCAGTATCAGGCAACAAACAGGTGCCAAGGGTCAGTGAGAAGCTGGAGACAGGCCCACACAAGACAGGAATAGATCAGGAAACAGTGTAGGTTTAGGATGTAGGATTCAAACAGAACGTGGGTCTGTTGAATCATGTAGATTTAAAAAAAATTAATGGAGAGTTCTTTTTGCAAATGAAATAAGGAGCAGCTTTTGCTAAGGCTGGGATGAGGGGGCTGGGAAGAGAGAGGTTCATTAGCCAGCTTGCCCCTCTACCGCCATTCCCCCTTCTCCTTGAGGAGCCCCTTTGGAACCAGCCATAGGGCTGAGAGAGACACAGTTTCTCGCTCCATTAATGTTCTCCAAGTCTTCTCTTAACTTCATGGTGCTGTATTTTTATGGATCATAATAACTGAGAGTGTACTGTAAGCAGAACTCAGTGCTAGTGACTTTCCATGGTATAAATAGTGAGCCCTTTGTATGGACTGCACTCTGAAATTTTCCAGGATTTATGAAGACTATAGCTTTTGAAATTATATTTATTCAATACTAATTGATTTATACCATCTCCTGTAAGCATTGGACTCTTGATAGGTGTCAGTCATTGTGAGGACACAAAAAACTATGAGACATACGTCTCGGCTCTTTGAAAATAGAAATAAAGGATAACTAAAGCTCCTTGAGGGAGAATTGGTAGAAAATCAAACTGGACCTTGAAGGATGAGAACCATTCTACCAGACAAAGGAAGGGAGTTAAATCGCATTCCTGGCAGAGGGAGGAGTGTTAGCAAAGGCACCGGTGTACAACAGCAGGGTGATGGGGGGAGCAGAGGCAAGGCTGGAGTGATTGGAGCCCTTTTCTGGAGGAGGCCTGGGTGAGGGGCAGAGAGGCAGGAGATGCGGCTGTGCTGGATTAGGTTAGAGCAGGGGTCAGCCAACTTTGGCCCATAGGCCAAATCCAGCTGCTGCTGATTTTTGTAAATGAGGTTTCAGTGGAATGAGACCACGGTCATTTGTTTCCATGTAGGCTATGGATGCTTTTGTGCTATAGTGGTAGAGTTGTAGCTGGCAAAGGCTGGCAGAGTCTGAAGTATTTCCTGTTTGGCTCTTTAGAGGAAAAGTTGACCAGACCTTGGGTGAGAGCATTGTCAGCAGTGCTGAGGAGTTTGGACTTTATGCTCTAAGCTATGTGAGCAGAGGCCTGAAAAGTTCATATTTGTCTTTTAAAATAAGCAGCAATATTGCAGATGGGTTTGGAGTGTAACACGACTGACATAGAGGAGCTAATTGGAAGGTTATTGCAGTAATCCAGGTGAGAGCTGATGAGCTAGTGACAGAGGAGTGAATGGATGAAGTAGATATTTAGGAGGTGGATTTTAAAAAATGTAGCCATTGGTGGGGGTAGAAAGAGGGAGAGGTAGAATAATTCCCAGCTTTCTAGTTGGCAAGTTTCATGGTGGTAGATATCACAGTAACATTTTTTTCAAAGTTTGAGTAGGATGCCAATTAATCATGCCTTCCCTTTCTCAGTTCTAAACAGTGGAGAATAGATTCACGGGGCCCAACAGACAGAGTTTTATTAAGACAACAAGTGGTGGGTAACTCCCCAGTGGCAGTGCTTCTTGGTAAATCTGGATTGGAGAGCATAGCTGGAACCCAGTGGGTTCCTCTAGGTTTGTCGTATTTAGATCTTGGAGATGATTGAGTCTTTAAAATAGACACATAGTTCATATACCCAGCCAACCACCTCACAAATCCAGCGAACACTGGGCTGGGCCTTATTATGGTGAGAGCTACAAGGCAAGTCAACCACACCAGACTGCAGAGGGGATACTGAGTAGGGCCATTTAGATACCAGGTTCTTATATAGACTTTTATTCTCAATTGTGCGTTCTTTATTCTTGAAAGAAAGTCATCTTGGTGGTAATGATTGTATCACATACTGTAGAAGCATGGTTCTCAGGGATAGTCAATTGACTTTCTCCTTCATTCCAAGAAAAGTCTGGAATGGGTCAAAGAGTTCCCTCTTTTCTCAGTTTCTAGTTGGCAGGTAGCCAGTAGTTCAGTGTATCACCTACTAAGGATAGGGCTGCCAAAACAGGTCCTCTCAGGATGACATTTTTAATGAACTCTTCCTGTCCATGGTCTGATACTATCTTGCAGGCTTGAGAACCAGGTTTGTCAACATACCAAGGATAGAACCATCTATCAGGGCAGATATCAACTGAGCTCACACCAACTTGTGTACAAGTTAGAATACCAGATTATTTTCTTTGAGTGCCATAACTAATACTCAGGAGGATCTAAATTTTGGAAAGTCAGTTATTTTTGAGCTTCTGCTATAGGTCAGTAACTCTGTTGAGGGCTTTACATACCTGATCTCAATTAATTTTTCTCTATTTGGGGGATAGAAATATAATATTATCAAGTGATTTTACAATATTGATCATATTATGAATAATATGATTCTAGAATTCATACAAACTTGATGTTTGAGGTTTCTTGTTATGTGAAAAATCTATATGGGCTCCCCCTGGTGGGCAAAGTATCAGTGACGTTTACAATGGTTAGTTATGGCTTGTGTTACGAAAAACTTGTGCTTAAAACATATTAAGTTTAAAATTGACTTAAAAAGAGGCCCCTTCCGAACCCTCTAAGAGAAAGTGAATAAACCAGAGAAGTGAAAAGTATGATGGGTTGAATGAACTCATATATCATATAACTCACATATGAAAAGTTTGCAGCACAGTTGTAATTTTAAGCTCGGTAGTACTTTTTTCTTCCTGACTTTCAGGTTCTCAAAGTCTGTAAATACTAGAATTTGCCTTCTACTTGTTACAGTCTAACATAATGCCTAATTGTCAAAACTTTCTTATGGAGCTCAGAAGCTATATTTAACCAAGAGAAGTGAGTCTTTTCATTTCACAATATTATATACATTCCTGTTCACTTTTTGGACAGATGATAAGAAAACCGTAGTAAAATCAACATTTGTCTTTTATAGTCTAAGTAGAAATGACAGACTGCAGCATATCTTGACTGGGAGAAATTGAGAAAGGAATTAAAAAGCATAAGTTTTGAATTATAAATACTTTTGGACTATGCCAATAATTAACTGTATGATCTTGGAGAACTCACCTAACCTCTATTTTTGTTTTTCGTTTGCTTTTTTCATTTTTCTTGTTTAATGAGGAGCTTTGACTAGATAATCGTTTAAGGACCTTTTCAACAGGGTGTTTCCATGATTCAGTACTCTTTTTTCTGAAAGTCTCAGACTATATTTTAAAATGCTTTTTGCAGTAGTAACTGCCCCAGCACCTTATGATACTTCCCCCGAGTTCCTATGTACTCAGAATTTTTCACCTGGATAAAAAAAAATGATTTTGTTTTTCAAAGTTGTTGTTTGGTATGTTTCCACAAGTATATTTGATTTAATAGTGATTATGTACTCTTATAATGGGCTGTTATCAGTGGGGCATGTTTTTGAAGTTGACTAGTTATAAAATCTGATTATAAAAACAGTAAGTGCTCATTAAACAGAATAAAAAAGAAAGTGAAGTTCACATATAGTACTACTTGCCAGAAATAGCCACTGTTTTAATTTTCGTATATATTTTTTCAGACATTTTTCCTATTAAACAAAAACAATTTTTCTACAGTGCTGTTTTCTAGCCCCTCTTTTTTTTTGTCTTGTCTTGGTTTTTTCACTTAATAACATATTGTGAATATTTTTCTATGTCAATACGTATTGTTCTTGTCATCAATTTATTTGGCTGCATAACCATTAAAAATAATATTACAGAATAAAAATCTCTTACCTAAAAAAAAAAAAAAATTACATAACTTATTCACCTGAACCTCTATTGAAAGATATTTAGGCTGCTTTCAGTTTATCACTATTTTAAACAAACAGTACATTTTTTACCAAATTTGTTTCAGATTTATAATCTTTTAAGATAAAAGGCAAAATGTATATAAATTCACTTTACTTGTTTTCTGTTGAATCTTTTCTCAAATATAAAAAATTGGATGCCCTAATTTGATAAAAAGAAAATTATTCCTAACTTTGGGGAAAGTGTTAAATGTATGAGAACTTATTTCAGTGCTGGAGGAGAATAGAAAGGGGTAGGTGATAACTGGGAGCAGGCTAGTCAGGAAAACTTTTACGTGGGAGCAGAGCCTTGAAGAGCAAGTAAAATTGGGTAGGTGGCGAGCCTGAGCAGGATGTATTTCAGTGACGGTAAGGAAACTGGCTGACTAGGCCAGTGGGTTCTTCTTTGTCAGTGGCGTGAAACAAACTTGGGGAGGTACTTTATGGTCTGCAGATTATAGAAGGCCTCCTGAGCTTTTGTACAAAACAAGTGTACAAAAATCAGTGGCCATCCAAATCGAATTAATGACCACTTAAAATCTAATGAAATCATTTACAGTAGTAACAAAAAGCATTTCTAGAAATAACCTTAATAAGAAATGTAAATGCCCCATTTGAAGAAAACTTCCCAGTTTTGTAGAGAGATATAGAAAACTTGGATAAATAGAAACACATATTGTGTATACGGAAGGGAAGAAGTGTTAGAAAGACATCAGTTATTCCTAAATTAATTTGTAGATTTAGTGCAGCTTTATTCCAAATTCCAGCAGAAAGTAGTTCTGAAATTTATCTAGAAAAGAAGATGAGTGAAAATAGCTAATTAATTTTTGAAGGAAAGTGGAAGGGTGTGTGTTGGGATGGGTGTACTAGCCTTACCAAATATTAAAACATTTTGAACCCAAAAAATAATATATGCATATATGGATCAATCAGTGAAGCCTGTTAGGCCAGGTGTGTATGTGTGTGTAACTCTTGTTTAGGGAGGTATTGTAAATCAGTCAGAAAAAGAAGGTTTATTCAGTGATTTGGGGATAATTGGTTAGCACTTTGGAAAGACAGACTTTTTTTTTTTTTAGGTCCTTGTCTTTTACTGTACATACATTAAAGTAAATTTTTACATGGACTAAAGATTTAATTGTAAAAGCAAAACTGAAGAAAATGAAAATGTATATGAAGTATTGACCTATCTTCTAGAAGTGGGAGGTCTTTCTGAGTTTAAAAATTAGCAGCAGTAATCTTAATAATGGTGTTGATTTTGATGATAGCAGCTATCACAAGTACTTTACATAGAGACACTATAGCATTATTCCCAAGTACAAGAAATTATTGGGTAAATATGGCATAGTGAAGAGTTTGTCATGACATGAGAAGAATTGCTCATATTAAAAAATACTACCAAAACCAGTTACAATTAAAACTATATATACAAAATCAAAAAACTGTAGGCATGGACATAGTGATTAGAAGGAAACTGGCTGACTAGGCCAGTGGGTTCTGGCCTACATTTTAGTGTATGTAAAATGCTAACAATGGCTATATCTGGCTGATGAGACTATGGGTGATTTATTTTTCTGCTTCTATCTTCCTGAATTTCTCTAATGAACACATATTACTCTTGAAATGAGAAGCAAAACAGAATAAGTAAAACTCTAGGCAGATGAGTTTTTATTTGCTGTGGGAGGAATGGAAAAGAATGTCTTTTGATTGGAAAAATGTCATGAATAAGCAGTATCTAATTATATATTAAATGTACAATGGAGGGGGCCCCTCTTTAAAGGAAGTCTGTGGTAAATCTTTTGTAAAGGGAGTAATTTTCCTGTAACTCAGCTGGATTTTCAATTCAGACTTTCTTAACCTGTACAGGAAAATCATCCACAAGTGTTTCATTGATGTCTTAGCTTTCTGGTTGTCATTCTAAAAAATAATAAATGATAATAATAGCTACCACTCGTAGAGCACCTACTCTACCTGGCACTCTGCTAAAAGCTTTGTAATTTGGTTGACTATCCTTGCAAGTTAGGTTCCTTTACTCATAAAGAAACCAAGGTGTCCTGCCCAAGATGATGTAACATTGATGAGCTTGTGCCGTATTCCTGGGATCGCCTGCCACCTCTCCAGGTTCTGTGGATGCAGGGGTATGTGCATGCGGAGTGCTGTCCTGGGACTTTGGAGCTGGACTTCACTTTGTATGGCACAGGTCAGATCTCTGGTGATTTTCTCCTTGGCATGTTGTCATATCATCTACTGTCTTTAGGAGCATATTTTGCTACATAAATCACAGGTATTTGAAAATGCCTGACTAGCTTTTGGGGAAATACGGCTGCCTCCAAATCAAACTCTTTTTTTAGTCAACAATTACTAGTAACTGTGTATTTTTTAGAGGTAGTGTTGAGGTATGTTTTTGGGAAAATGGAAAAAGGGTTGTAGTTTTAGTTAGTAAAATCATTGAGAAGGAAGGAGACCCAATTTATACATTATATCCATCTGAAAAAGTATAATTCCCTTTTCTGTCATTGGGACACTAGTTTGTTATTTATTTGTTCATTCAACAGTCAGTCCCATGAAGAACTCGAGCTGAGATGATTTTTCAGAATTGCTCAGGTGAGGCAAGGGGCCAGGCCTTTAAAAACGTTGGTCAGTCATCAGAAGAGGGCTTCACCAGGGAAAGGCCTTTGAGTTGGGTGACATAGCTTCCTTCTGCTGAGGACAGTGCCTGAGAGAGACTCAGCTGTGAGCCATCAGCAGGCAATTCTTCTGGATGTTGGGGGAATGAGGGCCTTCATCCTGAAGGCACAGCTCTGCCATACTACCCTTTAGGGTTGTTGTGAGGACTGAATGAGGTATTTCATGTAAAGCTGCCAGCATTGTATCTGGTACATTAGAGATACTCATTAAATGGCGACTACTTTATTATCAGCTTATATTTTTTGAGTATCTGCCCATAAGTATAAGGAAGGCACTTAGATTGCTCTTTGGGCTGGAAAGATGAATGAGACTTTCATTTTGGTCATTAATATGCTAACAATCTAGAAGAGGGCATTCATTCATTCAACAAATATTTATTGAGCATCTGCTATACACTATGTACTGTTTTTGACCCTGGGGATAGAGCAAAGGTAAGACAGACCAAAATCTCTCCTTTCATGGAGAGTATATTCTAATGGGAAACTTATAGTAAACAAGCAAACGGATTCAAAAATACTTGTGTCAGGTAGTGATAAGTAAACTCATAAGGCATACTCATAATTATAGAAGTTTTCACAAGAGGAACTTTGATCATTTAGATAGCAGAGAGATTACTTCGGGGTAAGGTTGAGGGGAGGCTTCATGGAAGAGGTGACATTTAGGTGGGCCTCCCAGATTTTCCACATGTGGAATGGAGAGAGGAGATGCAGGACTGAACACATGACGAAGACTCTAGGAGTGGGAAAGCACAGGATGGTAAAATCTGAGGAAAGCTGAGTTTAACTGGAAGGAGTGTGAAAAGTAGGTAATGGGGTGTGCCAGGTATTACCCCTCAGCCCCTACAGATCTACTCTCTATCCTTTCCACTCTGCTCCTGCGTCAGCAGGCCGATCTTTATGGAGTGCGTGACTGGGTGTCCTTGTTCTCTGGCTTCTGATTGGATGCAGCCAGTTCGAGGCTCCAGCAGGAGACTGGAGGGCTGGAAGAAGCAGGAGTTGGTTTGGGAACTGGGTAAAGGCTTTGCATCCACAATCTATTACTTAGATTACGTGTCTTCCCACCAGCCCTAGAATTTTTTACCTGTGTATGTCAGGCATCCCATGGGTTAGGATGGCTTTAGCCAGTAGGCTGGTACCAGCCATCAATAGACAGGATTGTACTGTAGCCCCACTCAGGGGTGACCCTGAAAGATAGTGACAAAGGGAATTCCTCCCCGTGGATAGAACTTTGGACATTTCATCTTTGCCTTTTTATTTAAGGTGGCTTTTAAAGGCGATATGTTTCTCTCTGTCTCTCTCTCAACTTTACAATGGGGTAATGTCAAAAATTTTAGGCTCAAACAGATTTTCTCTTAGTGATGTGGCAGTTCATACTTTTCTTCCAAATATGACCTGAAGGATTAGAGGTGGTAAATGGTCTTGTGGCACTTTGACTATAAATCTGAACTGGAATGGAATCTGTAACCCATTATCAGATTCTGAATCAGGCTGCCTTGTCTTTCTCCTGTTTTTGTTTCAGTGAAAATGTGTGTTTTTATTCTGTCAGTGGATGGTTTACATACCTAATATACCTAATATTAAAAGGGAATTATATAATGAATACTTGATGTGAAAGGGACTAGTTAAATACTTCAACTCCAAAGGATTCCATTAAAGTAATAAGGAAATTACATTTAATTTTAAATGGTAGAAAGATTTTTTTAATGTTATTGCTATTAAGCATGTATTACACACACTCAAGCCATTTTCTGCAAATGAATTTCCAAAGCACAATTCATCTTTTTACAGGTGGAGAGGAAATATTCTTGCAAAATATAGTTTGATGTTGTCTTCTTAACTGCGGAGAGAAGCATACTTTTCCAAAGAATAGAATGTGATGGTTGATTGGAAACTTTTGGAGTTACGGGCTTTTAGCTCTACCTCTTGAAATAAGAAAATATATATAAATGGGTCCCCAGATGAAGGCGTGGCGGGGTACTTTATAGCCCTAATTGACTCCAGACATAGAGGCCGTGATTTGCAAGCAAGCAGTGACAAGAGGAAGTTAAATCAAAATTAAATTAAGGGAAGGAAGAAAAAAAGAGAGATATTAAGGAGAGGTGATGAATCTTCTGAAGGCGTCTAAATACTTATCTGTAGGTAAGTGAGAAATCTGTGAATATATCTCAGTTATGTCAAAGGATGAAATCTGGAAACATTTCAGTCCTAAAAAAGACCTTCTCTCTTTTATAAAGTCTTTTTTGTATTCATTGCTTGGTACAGTTCAGTCAGTACACGCATATTTGCTTCTATACTTTTCCATGACTCAACTGGCAGTAAAATCAGCATCTCCCATGATACACATCAGGTGATATTTTGGGAGAATTGGTTTTTCTGTTTATATTTTGACTATTTGATTTTGTTCAGCTCATGTAAATACAGTTCTGGGAATCAGAATTGATTCCGGCCACTCAGCCACGCTGACCGCCATTTCTGCACTTGTCTCAGTTTCCCTTTTGTTGGCCTCCCCTGTCCAGTGAGTTCTCAGGTCCAAGAGAACAGGGACTGTGTCCCACTCCCCATCACAGCACAGATGAAGTGCAGCATTCAGCACGTATTTGTGAAGTTAATCTGTGCCTTGTGCTTCCTCTCTTTCTCATCCGGCCCACTGCTACCATGTGTGCTCATCCCTCACCATCTTGAGCCTGAGTTGATGAAACAGCACTGAGCGCTCCCTGCCCCGCCCCCCCCCCCCCCCCGCTCAGAGCCAAGCCACTGTGCCGAAAATGCGGCTTTCCTCATGTTCCTGTGCTCAGAAATGTTCAGTACTGCCCATTCCTCACACAGTGAATTCCGTTATTTGGCTGGTCTTCAAAGGTCTTTATAAAGGTAGCCCTACCCACTTTTCCAGTGTTGCATCCCACACTTCCCTGGATCATCCTACCAGCTTTAACCAAGCTGCTCTTTTCACAAACTCCTCTGCTTTCTTGTCTCCTTGTTTGGCTCTTGCTATTTCTCTTGCCTGGACAGCTCGCTCCCCTTCACTTACTCAAATTCTACCCATGCTTAAAGGGTAGAAGTTTAATCTCTTCTGAATTCAAAGCACTTGCTGTCTGTATTACTCATTAAGCCATGTGTGGCTTATGACAGCCTTTGCATTATTGTTTGGTGGTGTTATTATTCTTACTTTTTGAAGATCTGATTGGCTTTATTCAGTGATTTATGAATCAAGCAGTATCCCATCTAGCAAAGAGATAGGCACTCACATGTTGTTATTTAATGATTGCATTGTTGCTTAGCTTTCCAAGTGCTGTTATCTTCCAAACTATATTATTTATCTTTGAGCATGGGAGATGGAAAAGGAAAGGGCGCGAGTGATTTGATGTTTTTTACATATTTCCCTCACTGGCTTTGGTAGCTAGTGCTGCAGCCGTTACACAGGACAGTCACCACGTCTTACTCATGTTTCCCTTCCCAGTGCCCAGCCCCGCGCCTGGTCCATAGTGGCGATTCAGTACATGGTATGTGACTAAATAAATAGAAGGCGTTCTCAAATATTTGTTTACTAGTTTGACCCAAAGCTAAAAGAATCAACATGGGTGATTTTCCAACTTCTAAAAGCCATAAAAATCCAGTTTCTCATTTAGCTTTTTTTCACCATTAACAGTTCTCCCTCGAGCACTTCTTCCTTTTGCCTGCCTTCAGCTTCATGCTGAAATATAAATCAATTTCCTCTAATTCTTTTCCCTGTGAAATTGGAGAACAGCTGTTTAGTCACCTCCTTATAAATAACCCTTCAACAAGTTAAATTGCCTCTAGGACTTGCTTTCTCCAGATTAAATTATCCCAAAGCCCTTTCTTTTTCTCATAAAGGCCTTTTCAGAAAGAAGTGTTAGTTTTTTTAATTTCTTTTTCTAGCTCTTTATAAAACTTTATTCTTTTCATAAATGTACCATAGAATACCCCTATAAAGGCCTGATTAATGCTGTCTGGAAAGGAAGGCATCTTGAATCTCCTTCTCATTTGTGTTTTGGAGTATCCTGTTAACCTTTTTTACCTGTTGCCTGTCGGATTTAACTTGTGGTCTACTCTCACCCTCTCCTTGTTTTGTTTCCTTTTTCTGTGCATTTCTTCAAATGAGTAGCTTGATTTTCTTCCCACAAAACACTAACTTGCTGTATCAGGAGTCTTACAATTACAAGTTACAGAGACCCAATGTAAATTAGCTTAAATGATTAAGGGAATTTATTGATTTATGTCACTGAAAAGTCTAGTAATAGGACTTAACCTCCAGCACGGCTGGACCCAGGGGACAAAACAGTGTCACCAAAAGCCTTTTTTCTCACTCCCTATGATCTGCCTTCGTGGTATTAGCATCTCCCTTAAGGTACCTCCAAGCTCTGCTTCATGGTAGCTGTAGAGCTGCAGCACGTGCAGACCTTACTTGCCATACTACCCCATCCAGAGGAAGAGAGAGGTGCTTTCCTCAGAGTACCCACCAGCATCTTGGAACTGAGGCAGATGCCTCTCCTTAAACCCATCTCCAGAGGTCTGCTTAGGACCCAGCTCTTCAAATAGAGCAGTGTCACACATGGCTGAGAATAGGGAAGGAATGATTTCCAAAGGAAATTTGGGGAGCTGTTCCCAGGAGGTAGGGCAATGGATGTGAGTGGCCAACAATAGATGTACGTTACACTCAAAATTGTGCTTCTTCATTCTGCCTTAGACAGATTATTGATATTGCTTTGGACTGAGTGTATCTCTGCGAATGAATTCTTCACTCAGTCACTCACTCAGTCACTCACTCTCTCATTCTTCATTGAACACTCTGGATAGAGTATGCCAGGCACGCAACTAGGTATTGGGTATACAAACGTGAGTGAGGCAATATCCCTGACCAGGAGAAACTCATAGTCTAGTGAAAAGACAGACTAATAGGCAGATAGTTAAAGCATGTTGTAATAAGTGCTGTTATCAAAGTATATATGGACACAGAGGTAGAAGTGAAGAACTCAGTGGGAGGGGCTCGAAGCAGGGAGGGCTTCACAGGAGAGCTAAGCCTTGACGAGTAGAAGGGATTTCCCTAGATTGGGGAAGGAAGGGCATTATCCTCAAAGCCATGGTGAACCATAAAACGTTTTCAGCAGGGGACTGGCAGGATCAGGTATGGATTTTAGAAAGATCACTCTGCTGGCCATTGGTAAACCTAGCGGAGGTGAGAAGGACTGGCAGTGAGGAGGAGGATCCATCGACTGTTGCAGTAAATGATGTCTGAGTGAAGACCCCGTGCACTGAGCCAGGGACCATAGAGACAGAGGGCAGATTTAAGATATATTGACAGAATTTGGGACTTGTTAGATGTAGGAGATGAAAATCAATTGTTCTAGATGAATTCAAGGTTTCAGTTGTGGGTGACTAGATGAGTCTGGTTCAGTTCAAGATGAGTTCATCTTTGTGGTTATTTGAGGTGCCTGTTGAACACCCACCCAAGGGATTCATGTTTATCAGGCCGTGGTAGATACAGAAGTGGACCTCAGGAAAGGTTTCTGAGCCAGAGACATAGACAGGGAGACATCGGAGTATAGGTTGAAGCCTTGAGGAAGGAGTGAGGTTACCCAAGGGGAATTTCAAATGAGAAGAAAAGAGGGCCTGGGAATGGGGAATTGGCAACATTTGAGAGGCTGGTAGAGGAGAAGGAGAAGGAGGCTGTGGAGGAGTTAGGCAGGCATCTGGGTCCCTCCAGATAATAGACCTCTTCTCATCTTGATAAAGGCAGTGTCACCTGGGAGGTTGGTGGCATGGTGGTTAATTAAGAGCATGGACTCTGGGCTTTACTACCTACTGGTGTGTGACTTGTGGGCAAATTACTTAACTTCATTTCCTGATCTATAGGATGGGAATTAGGTAGTACCTAATTTTGGAGGATTAAATGAGCAAAGCGCTTTGAAAGTGCTTGGCACATAGGAAATGTTATAAAGTGTTTGATAAATAAACATGGAAACCAATAAATGCATGTGCCCTGCATTTGTGCATCTGTCTGTCTCTCTGAGCTTACATATCCACTGGCCAGTTAATCTGAAATCCAAAATTAGTTTGTTTGGACTTAAATAATTTATTCTTCTGAAAACTCTGGTGATTCCAGTGTAACAGTTTAAGTGACTTCCTGAAGATTTTCTGGATTATTTATTGGATTATTTTTTCTACTGGCTATTAATTTTACCTCTGACTTTGATGTACTTTTCTTTGTTTCTTCCATACTTCATATATTTTAAAATTGTTCTTAATAACCTCACAGCATACAGCTTTCTCTTCTCTCTTTTTTTTTTTTTTAAGATTTTCTTCCTCGGAATCATTCTTAAAGTTCTGGAATGCTCTGTCAGTTGCTCCCCCGCATTTTGGTCAGTTTCTGGCATGTTACTTTTAATCAGGCTACTTTTTTCATCCATCTGTAGGAATTGGCAATATTTTCAATTCCTCTCCATTATGGTCAGGAATATGAACTTGCTGTCTTTTCTTCTTCCTTTTGCATTTTCCCAAGTATGTGTCTTGAACCACTGATTAGATCTACGTGCCCACAATAACATAAGCAGGCACAAAGCTTAAATCTGATTTAAAGGAGTATTGTACAGTTTGTTCCTCCATTAAAGTCTAGATTAAAATAGAACAGTATTCAGGGTGTGAGTTTGTCATGGAATCTCTAACACTCGTTGAATCAGACATCGTGTGTGTTCGTTTTTAAATAACTGGGTGGGTCACTTTTTTATTTATTATGAACACAAACACTGATGCTAACAACTGACATGTGAAAAGAAAACAGGGAATAGTGATGAAAACCATTTAATGATTAGTGAGGAAACAAATATTGTTTAATGAAAATAAAAACCATGTCTAAAGGGCCTAATGCTGACTTTTGGAAATATAACCATGTTGCGGTCTGTTGTGTACCCTCTGTCCTGTACAGTAGATATTGTTTAAAATTGCTTGGGAACTGGAGCTTGCAATTGTGAGCCTGGAATGTCCTGCAGATAATTAAGTTGTGGTCAGGCTTTGGAAAAATAAAAAGTTCTCGAACTATGATTTTATAAACATGCTACAATAACATTTCTTTATATTTAACAGTTTCTTATAGAAAGCTGATACTCTCATGAGGCATTGATTAAAGGTAAAACATCAAGAAAGAAAAAATATTAAATTAAAACTTCACTTAGGATGTTGACAGTTGGCTTGTAATATTAAACAGATGTGTATGTTTCTCGGGATATTCTTCTTTCTGAACTGAATTGCTAAGTTGTATTTTTTTAAATGACAACTACAAATTTTTGATCAGTTAATAATTTTAAATGCCCTTTCTACAATCTTCTGTATTCTAACTTCATCTGTAGTTTGAGCCCTCTCAATGATATAATGATTGGTGAAACCTTTGCTGCCTCTTCTAAAGTCTTTCATTTTCTTTCTTTCTTCACCCCCCCCCACCCCCGGTCTTAAAGCTTAACTGGGCTCTTCTGATTTCATGATGCATTCTTGGAGATTGATTCCTTGAAATAATTTTAGGATCACTGAGTGGAATTCTACCCTTTTAGATTTATGTCTGTAGTTTACTTCTGTATAAGTTTCACGTTGGCATCTCAGTGCACAAGTTGACCTACATTGTGGTATTGTGTTTGTGTGGTCAATTGTAAAAGCTTCATGATACGTGTGTAGAGCCAGCCATGCAGATCGGCCCATACCCCCGTGCTGTGGGCCCAAAGAAACGTCAGTGAGGGACCTCAAGGAAAGAGATTCAGTAAACTCTTCTTTTTGCTCACAGGGTTTGCCATATTAGGCAAATAACAGAGTCCAGTAAGGGCAGTGGAAGGGGTGGATTGGGCGGGTGGGTAGCCTTTGGTAAATGGAGGAGGAGTCAGGTCAGATTTTGTAGGATGAGGGGAAGATATTTTGCATCTTCAAAGATTCTTCGTATCTATTCGCAAGACTAGATAAAATTGTTCATTGCGTTTGGGCTGATGAAATTTTTTAGTTCTGAAGATCATTTTAATTGTAAGTCTGACATGTGGACATCTTAAGTTTTCTGAGAGATATATTTTATGAGGCAGGAGTCTCTGATCAACCTGGAAGAACAGTTTAGTTGGTTTGGGTAGATTTATTTATCTTGGAACTATGTATTGTTTGCACAGTCTTCTTTTTGGAATCAGTGTTTTTTTCTCTGCAGATTCTATTTGGGAAGCTCTGATTTGGGGCCTAGTATTTGGAAGGCATTTCCAATAAACACAAACAAAGACCCGCTAGACTGTCTGAACAAATACAATGACATACTTTAGCATACAAAGCTTTATTTAACCTCAAGAGTAATGAATTTAGTTTTAATAGCAAACTATTTAAACATTACTATTTGTTCTTTATATCTAATATTGTAAATCATTTTTAAATGTCCTCTTTCTTAAAGTTTGATTTAGAAGCCAAAAATTTTCTTCTTATAAAAAAGTGCATTTTTATATGAAAGGATTTGACAAGTATGCATTTCAGGTGTTCAGCTTTTGTTCTCCAGCTCGCTGTTTTAGAATTATTCTATTACATTTTGTGTGTGGGAGGAAGGAGAGCAAATTTCTGTGTTCGATGTCTTAGCAGATTTAATTGAATCATTGCCATATTCTCCTAGAAGTTTGCAATGCTAATTAACAGTACTCTTTTGGAAGGAGTTGGGAACTTGAGCTATGTACAAAAATACTATATAAGTTTAGCATAATTTGTTACTCTAGAAAGAGCCATCCATTTTAGCGTAAGAATCTGAAAAGCAGTAGAACATGTCTGTTAAGGTTTCTATCAGTTAGCTTGTTTCAGAGCTTTGTATTATTTCATTCCAATTCTCTTCCAATATTTTGCTGTGAAGGAGTGTTGTAAATATTTTAAATAGTTCTCTCTGACCAGAATTAATAATACCAGATATAAGTAGAAAATGCTGTTTCATTTTACCATTCTTACTGCATCATAAGCTAACTCTCTGTAAATGATATTCTTGTATAGATATTTTGGCCTGGCTCACTGATCCTAATTTCAGTATTATGCCTGACTTAGCAATACGCTGCTGTGATCAGCAACAGTAAATTGTATTAGGCAGGCTTTATTTTCTGTGGCAGTGTGGTATTGTAGTTTCTCCCACCCCTGAGGTAGAAAACCATGGTCTTAGTATTGTTTTTCAGTTTTAATGTTTAATAACTCTGTCTTGGGGAAAGGGAAAGTGGGAAGTTTTTCAAAGTAGATGATGATTAAAGAGTTATACCATTTGAATTACTTTCATCTTTTAAAAATTTCATTTGATCATCATTTTTTCTCTGTACAGTGTTTGGATCTTCTCAGCTGTTTCACAGATAATGAATTTGGTTCTGTTCGGGAGAAGGGAGTACATTGCCAGTGTTTGCAACGTTCATTCTCTTAACCGCGAAGTTACTGATTTGGGAATGGAAGACACTCGTTGGTCCCTAGTGGTCTGAAATGGAAAATGCATCTCTGGAAAATTTCATTTGAACTTTCCATAAAGTTTAGCATTTGATTAGAAACAAAAATGTTAATAATTTTAGGTAGGTTGATTGGCTTATTTATAGTGTTCTTTAAGCTACAGTTGTAGTTACTTATTTTCTTAATCTCTTATTGAAAGTAGATGAACTACATATAAAAACTTGGGAACTAGATTAGCACCTGTATTTCAAGCCACTTAGGAAATGGAGGAAAATTCTGTAAATGCTTGTGTAAGTGCTAAGTAGACTGAGAAAAATCTGTCAGAAGTTTTCTCTTTGTCATTTCTTTGTTAGCTTTATCATGCTTAATTTTCATGAAAATAATGTGTTTGTTACTGTGGTCGCACCGTGATTTAGCTTTGGCTTGTGTATGATATTTTATTGTCCCTGTCCTGGAAAATTATAGCAGTTTTTATGAGGAGTGGTTTGTGGGTTCACACAACCCACTTGGAGTGCCATTTACCATAATTCTCTTCTAAAAGGACCATAAAACATCATGTAAATTGTTTAAAAAGGGAAAGGCCTTCTTTGAGAAAGGCTAAGAAGAAATCTTTCCAGGCTTTCTTTTGTTTCTTATAGTTTCATGATTTTAAGCTCTATTTAAAGTATTAATGTTAAATAAAGTGCACATGTATGTGAGTAAAGATTGTTGTGAGCCAGAGCTGGGCTAAAACCGGGTATTGATGCAGAATAATATGTATCAAATTCATTATAATATTTTAAAATGTGTTTCCTGTGACTTTGGAAATGAAATTAAGGAAGAAAGGAAGAGAGAGAGGGAGGAAGGAAGGACGGAAGGAGGGAAGGAAGGATGGAATTAATTCATAGCATGTATATCTTTTTAAGAAAACCCTTGTGTTCTCTTAACTAGTTGTTGTGTGTCTGTAGTCGACATTAAGGCACAATTTTTGGTAACCAATCTTGTGAAATGCATATTTAATTTCACAAACAGATTTACCTAGAGAAACTTCCCCCCTTGGCCGTTTTACCATTTCGGTTGGCTTGTGGCACTCAGTTTATGTACACCCTTACGAAGAAAGCATAGAATAGCACAGTAACAAGGCCAAAGTTCTGTCATGGTTTTCTGTACAAATGCTTTATTCCGATATTATCTTGGTTTTGTGCATGAGCTCGATGGAGAGCAAGGACGGAAATTGTTAATAATTTTCTACAGCATTTACGTGGTACTCTGAGCTTCTAGTCACTTAAAACAGATATATCTTATGTTTAGGAAATTTTAATAAGAAAATCCATACATATGCAAAATATAAAATAGAGGCCCCTGTTCATTTTGCATAAAGATATAACAAATATATAATAGATTTAATTTAAAAAACCACTTCCTTAGTACATGTGAGGCTATTATAGTTGGAACAACATTTATGGGAACACTTACAAATGAAATGATGATAGCTCTGTTCATGTAAATAGTGATATAAACATTTGTCTCTGCAAAATTTTCTATTCAAATTAGTGTGTTTTAAAAAACCCAAGATTATCTGTGTGGTTTAGAAACTCCTTGGTTTTGTGACAAGAGGAGGTTATAAGTAGATTATATTTATGCATCTTGAAGAGAGTGTCAGTAAAATTGCTAAATTTTCTTGAACATGGCTGTAAATCTTTGTCTATAAATACTTCCTATTTGCATGTGTAATTTCATGAAGAGTATCAACTTAGGTTTTATTAGGTGACTGTAAATTCTCCTTTTCCATGTGTGTTAAAACACACACATGCACACAAAACCAACTTCCTAAAACATATCAAAACTTTTTAGAATTATTTCTTACTCTATACTCTTTTTTTTTTTTCTTCTGTTGAGGTGTTTCTATACTATCAGGATCACAGAGTAGCCAACCGAAGTGAACTTGGGGAATAGAAAATGAAGGAGATTTTAAAAATAAACAGACGAGTCTAATGTGACGTTGTGAAAGGTGGGAACGAGGTGAAGGCTGTCCTGCTGGGCCTGGAGCCTCTGTGCCGCTGGTACAGAACCGCCCTTGGCCTGAACCAGCTCTTCTCGGGGCTCGTTTGGTGGAGTTGGGAGCCCCTTTGACCAAGTCTTTAGCCTGAGAATCTACTTTCTGTGGTTAAGTGTACTAAGCAGAGAAGACTTTTTGTGGTATTTTAACTGAAGCTATTGGTTATGCCACAAATTCTATAATTAAAAATTTTGTGTCTAGCTCTATTGACTAAATTGTATTAACATGAGATGTTTGGAAATAGGATAGGCAGGACACTGAAGGGACCAAATACCAAATTCTCCAAGTTAGATATTATTTTCCACCATGAATTTATAATACACTGCTATATAATGACATCATTATTATTGTAAGTGATATAGAATGCTATGTTTAGGGGTTTTCTTTTTTTAGATTAGGAAATAATTTTTCATTTTTTGTGTTTACACAGATAACGTACTTCCTAGTCATTTACAGTTATTAAATAAAAATGCATAAGGTGAGTCAAGTGTGTGTTACCTTATTTTATAAATTACTCAGTTGGAAGGAATCTAAACTTACTTTGCTTACAGCTTTTGTCCCAAATGTTGATGTTTCCTTGTTTCTGTTTTTCACTTGAGTCAGAAAATATTTTTCGTGGACTTTAGATGACAGTAAGTCATTTGTTATTAAATAGCTATATTTTTTCTCTTATGTGAAAATCCTCATCAATATGACCAATTCCTGTCGGAGAAGGGGCACAATTTTTCAATTTTTCCCCCCAAAACTGCAACTTCAGAAAATATGTAAGAGATGTAGCAATTAACCTACATGCACATTTATAATACTAGAAAATGGGCAGCTAGTTACATTCAAAGACAGGATCTGATAGACCCAAATTGCTTAAAACATCACAGTTATTGAAGATCTACCCCAGGGAATTTGAGAAACCATTTAACAGATGAAAGTACATTTTGAAAAGTCTGACCTTACAGGCAATCATAAAATGAATCAAAACAGTGCTTTTTTTCCCCCTGAAATGTACAGAGCCCATCTGTGTCTAATCCAGTAATTATAGACTGTGTTCAATTACCTTTTCAAACTTGGAGCAGACTGGAGACTAGGCAGTGAACAAACATAGGGTTTTGTCTAGACCTCAATTGACCACAGTCTAAAACTTGAATTTATATCTAATTTTATTTTTTGTTTGGTTTGATGGTTCTTAAAGGATTCATTTTTGCTACTTGGTGTTTTCCCTTCTTAGATTTGAGATATTGCCTTTTCTCATCACAAAAGCTTTTGTGTCATTGATAGCTTATGCTATAATCAGATGTGTGTTTTCTGAATACTTTTGTCTGCAAATCAATAATTTGCACTGGAGAAAAGACTGCATGGGGTGGGGGAGGGGACTATACCTGTGAGTAGTATTTTTTTAAAGTAGGCTTTAAAATGTTGCTGCTGACTATAACTCTTTTTTATGTGCTAGGAAAAAATAATTTATTTGCCCTTAAACTTAGAAAACTATAGTTAAGGTAATTTTCAGTTGCTTTGTACACTTAATAAGATGTTTTTAAAAATACATGTAAACTGCTAAAACAAATCTGTCTCTTTTATCAAATATATTTTACAGTTGTTTTTCTCTTTGCACATTTTTTATTGCATTTGCTCATCAGGCTGGTATCCATTATAAGATACAGTGTATAGTGTTCAAAATCCACTTCAAACCATTTCTCTTCAAGTCAGTTTATGATTTGATGAATCTTTGTGTGAGAATTAACCACTGCTCTGACGATTCAAAATATTTAAATTTTATTCAGGAATCTTGGAACTTCAGGTTTTTCTTAAAACACAAGACAAACAAAAGGTGACTACGGTTTGTTTGTTTTTTTTTTTTTTGTGGTACACGGGCCTCTCACTGCTGTGGCCTCTCCAGTTAAGGAGCACAGGCTCCGGACGCTCAGGCCCAGCGGGCATGGCTCACGGGCCCAGCTGCTTCGCGGCACGTGGGATCTTCCTGGTCCAGGGCACGAACCCGTGTCCCCTGCATCGGCAGGCGGATTCTCAACCACTGCGCCACCAGGGAAGCCCTGATGACTACAGTTTTTAGAATGCTTATGCGATAGCCAAAGCTCTTTTTTCCCCATTATTTAGTATTCATGTCATTCACATTCTAATTAGCATTGGAAACCAATGTTTTGAGGTATTTATTGGATGTCATCATTGCATATTGAACCATGAATTTTTCTAGAAACTTTATGACCATTCCCAGAATGGTGTTTTGGGTTTTTTGTTGTTGTTTGTTTTGTTTTAAGTTCATTTAGGTCTCACCATTCTAGGGAAGTTTCAAAGTTTCTGTCATAGGGGAGGGTATTTGGTTGCATGAATGAACTTTCTGAGAGTTATATGGGGAAAATGAAACCTAAAGAAAGTTACAAGTACCTTATGCTTAATATTTCCGTGAGACATTTGCTCAGTTAGACTAGAATAGTATGATATCTTTACCTCTTTCCTGTCCCCATGCTTCTTAGGATCTTCACAGAGAAAGTGAAATATTAGTCTAAGTAGGAACTTGAGAGACCCTTTGGATCCTGTCTCATTCCCTCCCTTATCTAATCCATTTAAAATGTTCTTGTTTCTATCTCCACCCAGTTTTTCCTAGGCCAGCACTCCCCCCTAGTTCCCACTTCATTATGCGATGTTTGGGCCACTGAAGCTACCTCCTTCATGGCACTTAGCCTGGTTTGGATTTTTATATTTGTTTATTAACCTGTTTAATGCCACTCCCACTGGACTGTAAGCTCTTTCAGATCAAAGGCTGGATGTGTGCTATGTTCTGTTGTATTCCACCATTAAACACAATGTTGCTTGTGGCAGGCATTCGCTCCTTGTTGGCTGAATGATGGATGAATGCACTGTCTGCCTTACTTTCATCCCATTCTCCCTGGCTTAGTCACCATATCCATATTCTTTCTCAGATCATCCAAGCCCCTCTTAACCCAATGCTAGTCTTTCTCTCCTTTTCTTTTTGTGCCATTTCCTCATATAGATCTTATTTCTCTCACCAAATGACTCTGGCCATGCTGGTACCCTGCCCTGAATACCCCCCACCATTTTCCTTTCAGCCAGCCAATTTCTCTCCTCTTTACAAAGTGATACACTCCTCAGAAACACTGTTGCTCTAAGCTACATCTCCTCTTGTATACTTGTACTTACCCGATATTTGCACTTAATTGAACATAACCTTGGCAAAGTTGTTTTTATGGTTGAGGACATTGCTTTATGATCTGTTGATATAGAGCAGTTAGTCTTTTAGGCTGTGTTGTTATAGGGCTCACATGAGGTCTAAGTGTGTGAATAATAGCTAGTATTTCTTTAAAGCGTTCCAGTCTGCCAGTCGTTTTCGCTCAATTCTCACAATCCTTTTAGGAAGGCCTCCCTGTTTTAGAGATAAGAGACAGTGAGCTTCAGAGAACCCAAGTTGACTTGACTGAGTCATGAACCCCAAAGCAGCAGGACAAGAATTCAGATCAGGGTTTTGGCACTCTAAACTCTTATGTTCTTTCTGGCACATCAAGATTCTTTGAAAATATAAGTTTTATCTTTATAGACATTCTGGACACATAGAAAACTATTGGTTTGTTCATTGATTAAAACGATGCAGCCCATAGTTTTGTTATATCACTTATTGGACTCACTGCAGCTGCTGGCTGTTTGTCTTCCCCATTTTTGTTTCTTAAAGGCACTGGCCACATCCTGTTTGATTTTCAGTCCACAGTGTGTGGTCATAGTAGAAATGCAATTGTTGAATGAATATAGTGAATCAAATGAAAGATATAAAAAAAATGCAATCAAAGATAAATCCTTAACTGACATAGATAATATCTAAAACATTGGGCTGATATAAAGGCAGTACGGTCCGGTGGTTAAGACCAGAGAGGCTGGAATCCAGTCTGCCCAGGTTTTAAGCCCCAGCTGTGGCACTTTCTAGCTGTGCGACCAAGCAAGTTACTTTACCTCTGTGTGAATCAGTTTTCTCATCTGTGAAATGGGGATTATAATCGTACCTGTCTCATAGGGTTGTCTCTGTGTGTGTGTGTGTGTGTGTGTGTGTGTGTGTGTGTGTGTGTGTGTAAAAACTTAGAATAGCATCTGGCTCATAATAATGCTCAGTAAATATTAGCTTTTATTAAATAGACCACATAGGGCCACTGGGCCATAAAGATAGGCATTCATAAACAAATATACTTGATTGTGTGTATCAGTAAAAATAATGGAAAATATTAAGGAGTTGCTGGAGTAATTTGGGTGGCTCATGCTGTGTGAGGGCAGCATGAGAACGCCAAGTGGAGGAGGGAACACTGAGCATTGAGTGTGGGAGAAGAACGTTCACTCTGCAAAACACATGCAACATTTCCTGCGTACTCTGCCGTATATGATGTATGTATATTCCACAGATCAAGTTCAGAGGAGAAAGGTGCTACGGGGTGCTCCTTTAGTCAGGAGCTAAGGATAATTCCTGAGACGTGCCCTCAGAGCGTAGAGGATACAGATCGGAATATCCTGGATCCCAAGGAAGAGAGAATTTTGATTAAATAAATAATTGGTTAAGTATCATGCAACAGAGGAAAACCAGGAGGTTTGACCATGTTAATTGGTTATCATGTAGAGAATAATTTCATTGAAGAGTTAGTTAAGAGAAGCCAGGTTGGAAGGGCTTAAGATTAAATATATGAATGTCTTGAAAAATCGGGACAAAGTGGACCATCCATTCAGGGTTCTTAGTATTGAAAGACAGGAGTGAAAGATCTTTAAAAGGTAGTAGAAATCACATCTAAATAACATTGAAGCTCTCTCTTTCTGCCATAACCAAATAGCTGAAAGAACTTTATTTCTCACTCTAAATTTTTTTAAATGACAACGATAGAATGAATTTCATTCATGAGATCTGTTTTCCATTCACGCTGCACTGTCTGTTGCTGTGCTTGACAAATTGATTGCTTTACTTATGATAATATTTATGCAACTGCTTTCCCCATCTGCAGTGAAAAGATTGAGAAACATTTCTTTGATTTGTGTATCTACAAGTCTTCCTGATTTATAGAGAAGCCTTGCAGCAGTGACCACTCAGTAAACAGTTTTTGAGCACTTTCAGGGTGCTGCTTGATGCAGAGACATCATAACGTACAAGTCCTGGCCTCATGGATTTTGAAGGCTGAGGGTTGATCATCATGTCTCCTTTAGGCTGGATTCTCTCCCTCAGTGGAAGCTGGAATCGTACAGTCCTTCCTCCAGTAGTGACTCATGCATGGGTTTCTTCCAGATCCTCAATGTCTTTATCACAGTCCTGCCCTCAGGTTGAAATGAAAAGAAACTATGGCATTTATAAAAGCAATGATTGAACATCAGTCTTTTATAAGAAAAGATAGAAGTTTATGGTTGTCTAATCGCAGCCAACTAGCACGTTATTACTGCGTTAGCACAGAGACACCGCAGACCTCTGGCTTTGCAGTGAGGATGTGAGTGCTGGGGTACTTTTTTCCTCATCAGAGGATTAAGAATCTCATTGGTTATTCCTTTTTGTTGGGTGTCTGTTTAAAATGTAGAAATGTGATTTTTACTAAGCTTGGAATTTTAGAGATTTCCAAGGTGTCATATTTAAGTAATCTACTGATGAACTTTGAAAATATTAGTATTACTGTGTGTTGCTGGTGAATGTAGCCCCTAAAACTGACACTAACACAGTAAGATTCAAGAACAGAGGGGAGAGGCCCCAACCTCCGTGACGCTGACGGAGATGACTCTGCAGGTTGAAACCCCCTACGCTTTCCTCTACTGCTTCAAGCCTTTTTCTCTGTCCTTCCCTTGATTATGACTGGCTCCTGGCTCTGCAAAGGGGTGCTTCTTCTGGGATAAGTTGCAGTCAGGTGTTTGAGCCTACTTCTGTGGGATAACAGATGAATGGAAATCCTGAGAGCTCTGGTGTGCCTAAAGCTGAGATTTGGGAGCTAGGCTCTTTCTGATCTTACTCTCAAGGTGCAGGTGCTTCTAAATTAACATAGAATATAATTTCTGGGATTTGCTAATGGGAGAACCAGGGAAAGATTTCCTGTCTCCTGTCTCCTCTTAGTATTTGGGAAAATTTAAAAAAATTTTAAACTTAGACTGCTTCCTTCCTTAAATTTTGAATTGAATGCACTCATGCCCATTTGATGTGTATATTATCATATTCCTGGATTTTATTCTTGAACCCAGTTGGAAAGTTTCAAGGCAAACATTTGGTTTTCTGTTAGCCCACAAATTGGGCAATGGTTGTTCAATTATGGTCTTCCGCTGACTTAGGCAGAGTCACATGTTAAAAGTATATTTTGCTAGTAGCCCACAAAGCATACCAACTGTCAGTCCTTTGTCATGTCTGCCTGTGGACAGTAATATTACAGTAATAGTAATATTCCAAAATTTCATCTGTGGATTACTTAAATGTATCATCCAGAAATTCACTTTAAAATACATCAGAGACAAAACAGCCAAGCATAGATGTTATGTACTCTGCCTGCCCACTTACCTAAAAATTATAATGGTCTCTCAGTGGACTCAGATGCTGCCCGGAATACCTAACTCACAGACGTGCCTCAAATGTAGAAAATCAAGTTCAATATTATGAAAAAATATTATTTTCCTGACTATTTGCTCTGTGTTATGCTTACTATTCCATATTAAATGGTTGTGGTGGATGCCTATTATATTTTTTGTCCCAAACCACCCTTCTATCAACAGTAAGCACCTTCCTCCTTTTGGGAACTGATACCGTCTCTGACTTCAAACTGGTATTTTCAGCAGAAGCTGCTGTGTTTCCATGTAACATCCTCCAGGTCACACACAAAGGGTAGGTATCAGACTCAAATCAGGACAATAAGAATCCTTCCCTAAGATTTCTTAAAAATTGCAATTTGAGAAAAGAGTGATTCTTTGTCCAGTGGCCTGGATTTTAACAAATAAAAGGAGCTGTTGGTGGCCATGTTCCCATTGCTGAGCTGCAGTGAGAGAATTAAAGCTGAAAATCAGAGAAGAAAAGGGATTAGAAATCAAGGGAGCTCTATAATTTAAAAATTAATTTATTTTTAATTCAAGTATAGTTTACTTATACTATTAGTTTCAGGTATACAACACAGTGATTTGATATCGTTAGAGATTTCGCACCATACAAAGTTACTTTAATATTATTGACTATATTCCCTGTGTTGTACATTATATCCCCGTGACTTCTTTATTTTATAACCAGTAGTTTGTACCTCTTAATTCCCTTCACCTATTTCACCCCTCCCGCCACCTTCCTGCCCTCTGGCAACCACTAGTTTGTTCTCTGTATCTGTGAGTTTGTTTCTGTTTTGTTGTATTTGTTCATTTGTTTTTTAGATTCCACATGTAAGTGAAAACATACAGTACTTGTTTTTCTCTGTTTGACTTAATTTCACTTAGCATGAGATACCCTTTAGGTCCATCTATGTTGTCGCAGATGGCAAGATTTCTTTCTCTTTTACAGCTGAGTAGCATTCCGTTGTGTGTGAGAGAGTGTGTGTGTGTGTGTGTGTGTGTGTATCACATCTTTATCCATTCATCTGTCAGTGGGCACTTAGGTTGCTTCCATGTCTTAGCTATTATAAATAATGCTGCAGTGAACATTGGGGTGCATGTATCTTTTGTTTTTGCATATATATTTTTGATTTAGTGTTTTTGGTTTTTTGGATAAATACCCAGAAATGAAATTGCTGGATCGTATGGTAGTTCTATTTTTAATTTTTTGAGGAACCTCCATACTGTTTTCCACAGTGGCTGCACCAGTTTACATCCCTACCAGTAGTGCACGAGGGCTCCCTTTTCTCCGCATCCTTACAGACACTTGTTATTTCCTATCTTTTTGATGATAGTCATTCTGACAGGTATGAGGTGACATGTGATTGGGGTTTTGATTTGCATTTCCCTGATGGTGAGCATCATTCCATCCACAAACAGAAGAATACCCATTCTTTTCAAGTGCATGTGAAACACTCCCCAGGATAGATCACATGTTAGGCCACAAAAAACAAGTCTTAACAAATTTAAGAAGAATGAAATCATATCAAGCATGTTTCTGACCACAACGATATAAAACTAGAAATCAATTACAGGAAGAAAATTGGAATAAACACAAATACATGGAGACTAAACAACATGCTACTAAAAAACCAATGAGTCAATGAAGAAATCAAAGAGGAAATCAGAGAACAGCTTGAGACAAATGAAAATAGAAACACAGCTTTCCAAAATCTATGGGATGCAGCAAAAGCAGTTCTAAGAGGGAAGTTTATAGCGATACAGGCCTACTTCAAGAAACAAAGGGCTTCCCTGGTGGCGCAGTGGTTGAGAATCTGCCTGCCAGTGTAGGGGACACGGGTTCGAGCCCTGGTCTGGGAAGATCCCACATGCCGCGGAGCAACTGGGCCCGTGAGCCACAGTTACTGAGCCTGCGCGTCTGGAGCCTGTGCTTTGCAATGAGAGAGGCCGTGATAGTGAGAGACCCGCGCACCGCGATGAAGAGTGGCCCTCGCTTGCCACAACTAGAGAAAGCCCTCGCACAGAAACGAAGACCCAACACAGCCATAAATAAATAAATAAATAAATAAAATTTAAAAAAAAAGAAACAAGAAAAATCTCAAATGAACAACCTAACTTTACACTTAAAGGAACTAGAAAAAGAACAGAACAAGCCCCGAGTCAGCAGAAGGAAGGAAATAATAAAGATCAGAGAGGAAGTAAAGGAAATAGAGACGAAAACAAACAATAGAAAAGATGGATGAAACTATGAGCTGGTTTTCTGAAAACATAAACAAAATTGATAAACCTTTAGGCAGACTCACAGAGGAGTTTTAAATACCCACTTCCAGTTGTTTCAGAGGTCCAGCTGGATCTTTGCCCTTCCCATGTTTTGGCATTAAACCAGTGGCTTTCAACTGGTGGCAATTTTGCCTCCAGGGGATTTTGGCAATGTCTGGAGACCTTTTTGCTTGTCACTGCTAGGGGCCTGCGCTGGCATCTAGTAGGTAGGGGCCAGGGATGCTGCTAAGCCATCCTGCAATGTACAGGACAGCTCCCATTCCCAGAATAATGCCCCTACAACAAAGAGTTATCTGGCTCCAACTTTCAATAGGGCTTAGGGTGATAAACCCTGAATTTTAACCCCTCTTTCAAACTTGTTGGATAACCTTAGTATCCCCTTTTTTGGAATGCTAGCTAGAAGCAGTTGCTGTTCAAGAGAACCTTAACTAATCTAGGGGTGCACATGAGCTAATTGTGAGTGTTGTTTGCTTATTGGTACACATTTTAGTTCCATATTTAAGATTTTTCAGCACAAAGCTGACCTAATGAACAGATATCCCATCACTCAGGTTTAAAGGGACTATTGAATTCACCTACCACACCTACACACATTGTTCAAATGGACCTTTGGAGCCTTTCTTGGGTACCTAAGCAACATATATTCTGAACTTGAAAACTTTTGAAGCAAAATCTGTTCATAAATTGCTACTAGGATTGCATCAAAATTATGCTGTCCTCCCTAAGATTTCTTTTGAGATTTACATTCAGCTCCTATATAAGGGATGAAATATCCATTTTTAGGAATAACTATGTGGAATAACACACTGTCTTACAGTGGTCTTGATCAAGCATGGCTACCACAAGGAACTGCCAGCATCTGTGTTAACATGGGCTGGGCAAGCAAAATTCCTCTTTGAAACTATCAGAAAGCAAGGTACCTCTGATTCATCTTCAGACTCATATACATGAATTTCTCAATGAAAAATTGATGAAAAGAATGTTGGTGATGACTTAACAACGAGATTTGAGGTGTTGAGCACAGTCCTGCAGTTAATCTCCTAGATTAAGAATCAAATTTAATGTTTCTTACATTTTTCACTAAATCTTTTTTTTTTTTTTGTAACTTTCTTTGACTAATGTTTTTTAAAAACTGTGATGGGGAATTCTCTCTCAGTTTCTTTCCCCCTGGCCTCCCCCATTGCTCTGGTTAAAACTACAGATGAACTGCAGAGCATTTTGTGAGGCTAAATTTCTCTCGCTCCTTTGTTTTGTCTTTCTCTCTGTCTCTCTCTTTTCCACTCTCCCTGCCCTGGTTGACACATAGGCACTCATTAAGTGTTTGTTCAAAGAACAATGAATGGTTGTCTCATCCAACCGCACAGCTCTATTTGAATTCCATTAACTCCTAAATTTTTATTTCCAGCTCCAACTTCTCTTTCAAACTCTACGTTGGATTACCTACCTGACATCTGTGCTCAGAGGTCCAGTAGACCTTTGCTGTCCTTGCTTTTCATCACATATGCTAGGTCTACTCCTGTCTTAGGGCCTTTGTACTTGTTCCCTGGACTTGTAATGCTTTCCCCCAGATATCTGTCTGGATGACTCTTACCTCCGCTCCTTTAAGCATGTCCTTACGTGTCATCTTCTCAATAAGGCCATCCTGACCACTCTATTTAAAATTATAATTCATCTCTTCCTCCGCATTCTACCTAGATTTCCCTTCCCTTACTCTACTTTTTCTTTTTTTTCCCCATAACATTTATCACTATCTAATATACTTTATTAACAGACTTACTACTGTTTATTATTATATGTTTTTAACATATTTATTATATTTATTGTTTATCTGTCTAGAATCTGGCTAGATTGTAAGCAGAGCCAGGATCATTCAAATTGGGATCTTTTGACTCCCAAGTTTAATTCAGTTTTTGTTACAAACCAGCTGCTTCTTCTTGACTTCAGAATGGCCCTGGTATTTTGGGATCTACTACTTCTGGTCTCCTGAAGTGTCGGGCTCAGTCTTTGCTTCAAAATAACAAATTTCGTATATATAACCTACATAATTAAAGTGATGTTTCTTTCTGTTTCTGACTGCAACACCAAAACTTCTTGGATTTTCACCAAATTCAGAGCTTATGTTTGGGATGACGTAAGTAAAATATAGGCTCCGTAGCATAAATGAGAGATGAGAAAGGGCAGTCAAAAGAGGCAGGTTTCTTCTGGAGCAGCTTCAGCAGGGAATGGAGAGGCCCAAGTGACAGGCTCTTAAGACACCATGAGCACACAAAAAACAAAAGCAAAACAACAGTGGTTTGGGATACGAGCCCCAAGTTAAAAGTCCTAAAAGCAGGTGTTTTTCACCTGGGCATTTCTATAATGCATCTTACGCTCTAGAAGGAGTGTCAGCCATGATACATTTATTTGATGATAATTCATAATTCTCCTAAGCAGTCGTGGGAGGCCAGCTAGTATTTAGATTAAAAGACACCCTATATTTGGACTTTTACATCTGTGTTAGGATGGCCAAAATCATTTGTTCTGTGGTCAGCTCACTGGCACAGTAGCTGATAGACGATAAGCACACAGTAGATGACGGAATGCTTACTTTCCAGGCTGGAGCATAAGGTGCTAGGAGAGTTAGTGTATATCTTTCTAGTTGGCTTCTTTTTTTTCTTAATTTTAATTAAAAATTAACATACAATAAAATTGACCTTTCTGCTGCACAGTTCAATGAATTGTAATACATATGTGTATATATATACATATATGCCAACATATATATATATATACACATATATATATTCTCTTTTGGTGTAACCATTTTATAGTCAGGATGCAGAACAGTTACATCACCTACAAAATCTCCCTCATGTTATCCTTTTGTAGCCACCCCCCACCCCCCTCCCCCTACACAACTGGTTCTTCCTTGCTGTAGTTTTGTTTTTTTGAGAATTTTATGTAAATGGAATCATGTTGTATGTAACCCTTTGAAACTGACTTCTTTTAGTGAATATAATGCCCTTGAGATTCATTTAAGATGTGTGTTTATTAATAGTTCCTTCCTTCTTTGTTGCTGAGTAGTAGTTTATTATATGCAGGTACCATGGTTATCTGTCACTTGTTGAAGGACATTTGGGTTATTTCCAGTTTTTGACACTTATGAAAAGAGCTGCTACAAATATTTGTGTACAGGTTTTTGTGTGAGCATAAAGTTTCATTTCTCTCGGGCAGATAGCCAGGAGTGGGATTGCTAGGTCGTATGATAACTATATGTTTAATGTTATTAAAAAAAACTGCCTGTGCACAAATGTTCTTAGCAGCATTATTCTTAATGATCAAGAAGTGAAAATAGGGCTTCCCTGGTGGTGCAGTGGTTGAGAGTCCACCTGCCGATGCAGGGGACACAGGTTCGTGCCCCGGTCCGGGAGGATCCCACATGCCGCGGAGCGGCTGGGCCCGTGAGCCATGGCCGCTGAGCCTGCACGTCCGGAGCCTGTGCTCCGCAATGGGAGAGGCCACAACAGTGAGAGGCCCACGTACAGAAAAAAAAAAAAAAAAAAAAGTGAAAATAATCCAAATGTCCATCAACTTGAGGAATGGGTAAATAAAATATGCTATATCTGTACAGTGGATATTATTTGGCAATAAAAAGTAATGAAGTACTGATACTTATTACAACATGGATAAGCCTTGAGAACATGCTAAATGAAAGAAGCCAGTCACAGAGGGCCACATATTGTATGATTCTATTTGTATGAAATGTCCAGAAGAGAGAAATCGGTAGAGACAGAAAGTAGGTTGGTTGCCTAGGGCTGGGAGGGTTGGGGAGATACAGGAAGTGACTGTCAATGAATATGGGATCTTTGGGGTGATGAAAATATTCTAAAATTGATTGAAGTGATGGTTGCACAACTTGTGAATATACTAGAAACCACTGAATAGCACACTCTGAGCGAATTGTATGCTATATGAATTATATCTCAATAAGGCTGTTTAAAAAAAAAAACAGCTGCTAACTTGTTTTTCACAGTGGCTGTACATTTTGTATTCTCACCAGCAATACGTGAGAGGTCTAGGTGCTCCACATCCTCACCAGCACTTGGTATTGTCAGTATTTTTTATTTTAGCTATTTTAGCTAATGGGTGTGTGTGTAGTGATATTTCATTATTAATTTGAATTTCCCTAATGGCTAATGATGTAGAACAGCTTTCATGTGTCTGTTTGCCTTCTTTAGTGAGGAGTCTGTACAAGTCTTTAGCCCATTTTAAAACTGAGTTGTTTGTTTTCTTAGCGTGAAGTTTGAGAGTTCTTGACATGTTCTGAATACAAGTCCTTTGTCAGATGTGTGATTTGCAAGTATTTTCTCTTAGTCTCCCAGTTAGTTTGTCTTTCCACTCTCTTAAACACTTCTTGATGGGTTACAAGTTCTCAGGGTTTCATTGTTTGATTACTTCTGTACCCTCAGTGCCTAATATAGTACCTGGCATAAAACAGATAATCAGTTAATATTTGATGGATGAATGAATGAGTTCCCTCTTCTTACTGATTAGCAGCAGGTTTTTGTTTTTGTTTTTGTTTTCTGAGAGATAATATATTAAAAGTAAACCTAATTAGGTCACTTCCCTGATTAAAATATTTCCTTCCAGTTACCTCTTTAGGAAAAAAAAATCTCTAATATAGATTGTAAAGCCTGGAATGATACAGCTTGGTTCCTTGAACATTTCATGCTGTCCTCTGCCTCATAGTCTTTATACATGCTGTCCCCTCTGTCTGAAACACTTTTCCTCCCACTCTCTTTGCCAGGCTAATTTATTTATTTCTTAGTTCAAGCATCACCTTCGCTCATTCATTCTAGACTCTGGGAATATAAGAATGAATAAGACAGATACAATCCTTATCCTCTTGAGGCTTACCTTTCATGGCAGAAACCCTCTGTGCCCCTCACCCCAGAGTAGGTTGGGTGCCTCTATTTTATGCTTTTATAGTATCCCTATGTTTTTACTTCACAGAACTTTGTGTAATTATTTACAGTTATGTATGTTCAGTGTTTTTCACCCTACCAGCCCATAAACCAGTGACTTTTAAATATTTTTGTTTATTTGTCCTTTAAAAGAATTTTGAAAAAAACTAAGTAACCTCATACATATATTTCAAGCTGACATCTATAATTTTTCATTTTAAGTTTAAATAGTTGCAAAGGATATCATTTCCAGCATACTATAAAACTTGACATTTTAAAGTTAAACTTTTGATCATTCTTTTAAATGTATCCCATGGAATCTAAATACTATATTTGATACCATCATTTGTTGAAAAAAAAACAAAACCCTTAAAAAATCTTTTTTATAGTCATAAATTTTACAGTCTTCCTTTTTCTCCGTAAACTCCATTTCACTTCCCCCACATAATATTATCCTATCCCTCATTATTGTTGAAAATCTTTTATTGCTCATTCTCTTATATTTCTTTGCAACAAAAATAGGTATGCAAGTAGAAATTTAATTTTTAAGGTATTTCCAGTGATGAACAAAAGGCTGTAATTGTTCTCTGTTGAATTATTCTGTGTTGAGTTACCTTTGCAACTATTACCAATATACATGGATTAAAACAAAAAATATGTTATTTGAGGTGAAAAGTCTCTTAAGGCAACAGATTTTTTTAACTAGATCGTATGCAAGTGGATGAATGTTACTTTTTTCTAGACTATGACAGTGTTCAATATCAACTACATTCTTAATTTGCATTTCTTATGACGTAAGAGCCAAGAAACCTTGGAAACCTTGTTTGCATACATAAGCGGACAAAAGTGGAAGGAGTTTTGTTATAGCGCTGGCACTCCACTCTGTTCTTTGAACTTCCTCTGAGTTACGTGCCCAAACTGTCATCAAAACTTTTTAAAGTGATCTGTCAGCTGACAACTCAGATCCTCCATTAATTGTGTTGAGTGGAAAAAATTGTAACCCCCCCCCCCCCCGCCACCAGACTTGTGAAAGGGTTTGTTGTCCAGTCATTAGAGTCATTCCCAGAATTTATAATTGTCCCTTTGTTAGAGGTTTTTATGTCCAGGACAGTGCACCATAGGAAGATTCAGGTATGGTGGAGCTCTGACTTTCTTTAAGAAGTGGGAGAGGGGTGCTTGTGAAGGGTTTGTGAGCAAGTAGAACCAGCAGGATGTGGGTCACAGCAGATTCACAGGCAGATCTGCTTCAGAAAAGAGTTATACATAGATGTTGAGGCTCTAGAAATAGACTTCCTTAAAACTATGTGTGCCAGATACGCCACAGCAGTTCCTCCTGTGCTTCCAGGGATACCCATCCCTCCGTTGTGTGGACTACTGCTTCAGGACACATGAGGGCAAAGAGCTATGATTTTTTTTTTTTTCCAACCACAATTTCCTCAACTCAGGACATCTAGTAAGAACTCAATAAATATTTTTTCACTGATGCAGGAAAAAAATTTTTCATGTAAAATTTGACTCTAAATCTATTAACTCTTTCAGTTTTCTTTGAAAAGATATAAAAGGGAAAATGTTTTTATTCCAGAGTAGTGTTGTATGCTATGAAGTTCATTTTTAATTTTCAAGAATAAAATGTTCTTTTACAAGTAAATTTTTTAACTCAGTAGCTTATAATAATGCCACTTTCCCTAAATCCTTTTTCTTTGTTTTCCCAATTACAGTGTTTAAGGCAACTTTTACTGTTTTTCAAGTAATAAGGTTCTGCTTGAATTCTCCACTGAAATAATGTTTTTTTGGTACTTTTTATCCTAATGTAATTTTCAAAGATTTAAAAAAATGTTGTCATTTGTTTTCTTTTTACCTGCAAGTGGTTTTGAGGTATCTGGTAGGTACTTTTAGGCATATTACACCTATAGGGTAATAAAGGTCTGTGTGCGTGCATCACGTAAATAGGTTATATTGCTGCTAAGAAATATGAACTGTAGATTGGCAGCTTCATCTTTCTGTTAATGTGCAGATTCTTAATGCTTAATATCCTGGAGGTTTCTGTTTTTCTGCAGAAAATCTAATACAGATTTTCTGTTGCCTCTTAAAATGCTGCACTTCTCCAGGAAACCTTATCTTCAATATAGCATCTGGTTTTCTGTGAAGTCAAAATTCTGAATCAGAATTTCCAGCTGTTGCATCTAGTTTTATGGAGCCTGAATTGAAAATCAAAAACTAGGTTATGTACTTAAATACCAGAAGTGAATATAATCTTTCTTTTTATAAAACAGGATGGCAATTGTATTTAAGTATTTCCAATTTGCAGAGTTATTGTTCATGATTTGCTCCAAGAGAAACAAGATTGAATAACAGCTGAACAGCTTTAAGTGAATAGGTTACGTTTTATTCTCCTGTCAGTGTCCTGTGAACCTACACATGTGGTGTCTGCACAAGGACAGATAAGAATTGTAAAATGTTAGTACTCACAAGCGCCTTACAGACCATTTAGTCTGACTCTCCTCATTTTCTAGATGAGGAAACTGAAGCCTTATTTTGCCCTGTATATAGAAAATGATCACTAACTTGAGGCAGAAGAAATCGGGTTTAATGGTATTAAGATAATTGTGTTGTTTACTGTTCTAAAAAGCAGTCATTCTGAACAGGCAAACAAAGGGAGGGGAGCCTTGGCAGTACTGCTCATGGACTGCCGCTGTGTGCCTGGGACTGGGATGCCGTATGAGGCAAATAGTTCCTTTCCTGTGTGGGAAACCATTTGGCAATATATGTCAAGATTTAAACATGTTTGTAACTTTTTAGCTTGTAATTCCTCTTTTAAGACTTTGTCTTAAGGAATTACAAAATCAGATAAAGGTTTAGTATACAAAAATACTCTGGTATGGTTTAGCACAAAGATGTTCATTACAGCATAATTTATCCTGTGGAAAATCAGAAGAAACAACTTAGTTATCCAGCGGTAGGAAAATAGTCAAATTATGGTAAATTTAAACAGTGAAATGTTATATAGCCATCAAAGTAGTTTTCTAGAAGATTTTTTAATTATGTGAGAAAGTGCTCATTATGGTGTCAATTAAAATAAGTAGAATATAAAATTGTACATATAATATGGTTCCAATTATATAAAGGATATATATACATAAAATGGAAAATACATCAAAGTGATAAAAGAGTTTATTTCTAGGTGATCTTATGGGTTGGTTTTATTTTCTTTATATTGTGCTTATTTCACAAATTCTCCCTGATTAGCAGAAAATAAGGTTATTAAAAAAGAAATTTAAAATGTAGTTGAAGAGGCAAAATTTTTTCTAATACCAAGTGATGGAAAACCCACTTTAAAATCCCACTGAGGACAGGCTTATTGATACACAGTCTCTGATGCTTGTGCTCTGTTAAGTCTCACACAGCTGCCCTACCTTCACCCCCATGGCTGGGATCCTAACGGTGGGAGTAGTGACCCATCTGGACTGTGGGCAGTGGGGTGAAATACACGAGTAACTGCTGTATTAATCAACAGTCATTTTATTTGGCAAAAAATAAATTTGAAAAGCCATTTCCCCCTGTTGAATGAACATTCCTTTATTCTTTCATTTAGCATACATTTTTAGTGCCTACTAGTTAATTCTTCTGACTTGAAGGTAACATTCTGCTACTAGTGATTCTTTGCCCAGTGATTGTTGAAATTTTCATAAATCTGCTTGCCAGAGTATTCTGGTATACAGGTAACTCGACACAGTTCCTGTTCTCACCTGGTTCAGGTTTAATAATTAAATTGGGTTAGCAATTAAATAATGAATGTTTGTGTAGAAACCAGTCAGTGTAATATCTGTGAACCTGAAAAGACAACTTTATAATCAGTGCAGGGCTTGGTGGGATCCATGTGGCTGTGGCTTTGCAGTGCAACATGGTCGAGCAGCTGGGCAAATTAAATGCTGTTTTTCTAAAAGGTAAGCTTTCCAGAGCATGATATGGTTTTCTTGCTTTCAAAATTCTTTGAAAAATCTGTGAATATTTTGAATATTCCAGTTTATAATTTATAATTCCACTTTATAATTCCACTTTATAATTTAAAATTAATAACTTCTTACTACTGTAATTTCATACGTTTTATACTAACCCCCTAGGAAAAAAAAAGTATTTACTTACTTCAAAATTTCTTATATTGATTTCAGTTGGTCTCATTCCACATTACAATTACGGCTTTCCAGTCCACAAGGTATGGCTTAGAGTTGTGTTTCAAATTTGAAATGGGTTGTGCATTAATAAAGCTACTGTTTTTAGTTTAATAAGAAAAGATCTTCGAAGAAAGTTTGTTAGGCACTGGGATAAATTTTGTAAATGTTTGTTATATGTAAGTTCATGATAGCCTCAAATTGCTATCCCCCTGCTAAGAAGTGGCACCTTTTTTCTTCATTTGCCTGTGCGGCCTAGTTGTCCATTTTGTCTCATAGGCTATAGCCAAGGAATTCTAGAGCTGGAAAATGCTGCCTAGGTGAGCTTTCTGTCTTCTTGCAAAAATAACCTGAAGCCCTATGACGAGTATCTTATTCTTAAAGGCCTTCAGAGAAGGCCACAGTCTTTCCAGTGCTTAGCATTTCTCATTGACCACATCTTTTTCTCTTTTTTCTTTTTTATCTGATATGAAACCTAGATCTTTTTCTTAAAATTTAAGATGTTTTGCTATTTGCCTAATACTTTGGAGTACTAAGTTATACCCTTATGGATATAAACTAATTGTTCTTATTATCCTTCCTAAATGTCCTGCTTATGTATTACCTGATTGTTTTGTCCTAACAATAGTGTTATGTACCAGTGAACTGGTATCACAAAACTGTTTTTCTTAGAAAGATTGTGAAGTCTTTGATGTTGAATTGGGCCAGTGATTTAAATAGTCCAAACACACGTACTTAGGTTTATTTAGCAATTCAGTAGATGCTTATGGGATACCGGGACTATGTGCCAGTCATTGTATTGAGGATTGAAGATACCAAAAAAAAAAAAAAAAAGGATGAGATTAAGTGTTTCAAAGTACAGCAAGTCTAGTAGGGAGACCTTTCTGATATATTGGCAGTAATATTATAGTTATTTGGGGTTTATTATTATTAATGGGTTTATTATCCAGTATTATTTTGCAGAGAAGTAGAAAAGTGACTTCAAATCTGTTTTCTTTTTGCCCACCCCCCCACCTCCCCGCCGCTCCTGGGAGTGTTTCCCTCCAGAGAAAAATTGTTCTAAAAAGAAAAATAAAACTTCCAAATTTAGGGAAGACATATATAAACGAGTTATAATTTATGTGGTGAAAACAATATGCAGTGAGGTTCTATGGAACAAGAATTCCCCTTTTATAGAAAAGAGTGATAAAGTTTGATTTTCCCAGTTAGTATTGTTACAAAAGTTTTATGTGACTAATTTTAATGAGTATAAAAATACAACATCTGTTCATTTACAGTAACTAGTAATCATACCTTTCTTTGACATATACCATATACCCTCAGATGTAAATACCCAGGAGTACATTATCTCTGACCATAGCATATTGTCTCCTTATATTCTTAGAAGATAAAGTTAATCTTCGTTTAACTCATCAGGTGCAATGCACATTTTGTTCTAGGCCTAGTAGATGTATCTCAGGAGGATATGGCAGGGTGACTCTGAGGACCAGTGAACACATTTTTAATTTACAGATCTTACAAATTCTAGTGCAATAGGCAGTATAGCCATCAGTTAAGAGCAGAGATTCTGGAGCCACATTAACTGGGTTTAATCTAGTTATGCTCTGCGTTGGCTGAGTGACAGTGGGCACAGTATGTAACCTTTCTGTGCCTCAATGTCCTCATATGTAAAATAGGGATAATAGTACTATTCACCTCATAGGTTAAGGAGAATTAAGTGAGTTAGTATCTGTAAGACAGAATAAAACTGTGCCCGGTGCAGAGTGTTATATGGGTGCTAGTGAGTGTGTGAATAGACGTTTTGTTATCTGTTGATGTTTTTGGTATTAATCACAGAATAATAAGGTGCCATTTGTAGTTCTGGGGCCTGCTCGGGGATTGATGCTGAACAAGTTGAGTGGTGATATAGCTTTTTCTAGTTTTCCTTAGTTCCCCCCTGCCGCCACCCCCCAGTTTTTCTGCAACTCATGGTTCATCATAAACATCTTAGAAATTGGAAGTCTGTGATCTTTATTGGCATATTGTGCAGTAATCCTGGGAATTCAGCCTGAGCCCCTGAGAACTAAATCAGAGGTCATGCTCTCCTAAAGCCATACCAGACAGGCCTTCTGGTACAGATACTGGGGGGCGGGGGTTGGAGGAGTCTTGTGGTCTTCACGGCTCCCTTTGCGCTGTGGAGCCTGAGGGGGGCGTCTGGGCGATGGCACACTTGCATGTCTGTGATCGTCCGCTCCCATCGCCAACCCAGGTCCTGGATCTGGGATGGCAGACCCAACCACAGTCCTCAGAAACCAGCACAGTCCTTCACTGGTTCAAATGCTGTTTTTATGGAATTCATTTCTGTGTAGAACATTAAGAAGCCAATTCTTCCACTGGCTATTAAGTCCTCTCAGATACAGGCTAATTTGCCTTGGCAGTATGAAGGAATCTTCTCCCTGCCTCCCACAAAAGGCATGTAAGTCACTGCCTCCCACACCCTTCATCTACCTCTTTCAAACAGCTGTTCTTTGCACACCCTAAGTGCTAAGACTTACAGAATTTGAGTCTCCTGCATGACACAATGGTTTAATGTGGCTGGTGGTAGGTTTTTTTCCTTTTCTTTTTTAACTCCAAACCTGTGGTACTATAGTTATTTAACATGGAAAGGGTTTTAGGTAAAATGTCAGTCTTTCTACCCACAGTTGTGTAGGCAGCATCAGTCTGGTGAGGCTTTTAATGACACTCCAAAGCTGCTGCTTTTAAACAGCACAGGTAACCCAGGCCTCAGCTCCTCCCCCCATTACTGTGGCTGGGGCCAGCTGGGTGGGTGGGGTGGGAGTGTGGGTGGTGGATAAGAGAGAGGAGAGCCTGCAAAGTAGGGACAGCAGTGAGGCATCTCCACGGTTAAGGCTGACGGGTGAGCAGAAGGGGGTGTATTCAGGAGCCATTTCAGACATAGAGTCTGTAGGGCTCGCTGATGGATTGGCCGGAGTAGTTCAATGGGAGGCAGTGATCAGCTGTGAGGGCTCTGCCTAAGAGGACACTGACGTTCTCGTAATCTCATAACTGACTCAGAGCATAGTAGCTGACACAGGACCTGCGGCCACGGTCCTGTGATGGGGGGTTATCAGGACGTGAGAGGCCTCACAGCTCTTGGATGCTATTTCATTTTGCTGCCCAGGCCTCTCCTTTCCCCCTTAGCTCACCACTGGGGTTGCTATTTAAGAAATCAGAGTTTGGGACTTCCCTGGTGGTGCAGTGGTTAAGAATGCATCTGCCAGTGCAGGGGACACGGGTTCAAGCCCTGGTCTGGGAAGATCCCACGCGCCGTGGAGCAACTAAGCCCGTGCGCCACAACTACTGAGCCCGCAAGCCACAACTACTGAAGCCCGCACACCTAGAGATCATGCTCCGCAACAAGAGAAGACACCACAGTGAGAAGCCCGTGCACCGCAATGAAAAGTAGCCCCCGCTCACTGCAACTAGAGGAAGCCTGCGCGCAGCAACAAAGACCCAACGCAGCCAAAAATAAATTAATTAATTAATTTAAAAAAAACCCAAACTCATCATTAGATCTTTAAAAAGGAAATCAGAGTTTATCTCACTTAATGGTGGTGTTGGGCAGTGCTCTGACTCGGTTTCTTCATCTTGATATTGAAGAACTTATATTATTTGCTTTACCTTTCTCTTGGGAATGTAAAGAATAAATGAAAAAAAAAGAGAGAAATCTTGGTTTTGAAAGCGTATATGACAAAGAGATCTTGATGAAGGTACACTTATTTAATGAAATATAATTCAACTGTAGGATAAAAATATCACATGATCTGATAATCATAGATGTTCTCATTTACCATCCCAATATTTCAGACGTGGACAATTTTTAGAGCCCGTAGTGTGTAGTTGACAGGCCCACTGTACTATGTCATTTTATTTTAACTCTCATATCCATTTTAACTCGTTCCATCTCCTTATACTAGGATACTGTGAGATCCTCCTTTTTTAAAAAATTTTGTTGCAGTTAACTCAACAGATTATTTTACCTGAAAATGAATGTTGTTATGTGTTTTTTTTTCCTGTTTAAAAATTCAGACATGGGGTTGGGGAGCTGGACCTGGACCTGGACTAACATAAGGCTACCATTTATTTTTTGTATTTAAACGTACAATTTTAATATGAAAGAAAAGAGAGAGAAAGAAAGAAAGCCGTCTTCTTCTGTCAGCACCATCTGTAAAAGAACACTTAACACCGTTGGCTTACAGAAATTCCTTCACTGGGCATTCAAGGCCTTCCAGTCTTTGCATAGTACTTGTTGTATGCCAGGCATTTTTCTGAGCAGAAAGTAACCCATTTCACCCTCATATATGTGTGGTATGTCCCCATTTTTACAAAAGAAGAAACTGAGGCAAAGATAGGTTAAGTAATCTGGGCACACCCACACAGCTAGTGACTGTCAGAGCCTGTGTTGGATCCAGGCAGTCTGAGTGCAGAGTCCGCTTTACTGTCCCCCACCCTGCCCCCATCAGTGGTTCTCAGCCTGCTTGTCCATTAGACCCATCTGGAGAGCTTGCCAAGAGTGCCAAGGGATAAAGAGAGACGTTTTACCTGGCCCTACTTGAAACCAATCAAATCTTCCTTCTTCTCACTTTTCAAGGTCACTGTCTCCCTGTTTTTCTAGTCCACCAGACCCTTTTCTTCCCCTGATTTCATGACATATGTAGGGTTTTTAATGGCCTTTTGCAATTAATAGCATACAGCTTTATGGGTTGGCTCTCTAACGCAGGGCCCTTGGGGACAGGGACATCCTTCCTCCCTGTGTGTAGCCTTCCCTGTGCCCAGCACAGCATTGTACGCATACACAGCACTTGATTGTTAATCCTTCTGTGGACGCCTCAGTGTACTGTTGTCGCTTTGAATCAGGGGAGATCCCATGATGTATGGAAAGAGCATGGATAGTTAATTGGGCAGATCTAATTTGACCAACTCTAGCATATCTGAGCCTCAGTTTTCTTAGCTGTAAAATTGTAAAGGTGATAATATTAGAGGATTAATAGGAAGATTAAATGAGATATGTGAAAATATGGGCTATGCTCTGTCCTGTAGTAGGTAATCAAAAATAAACGCTGAATTCTTTCTTTGTAAAGTAAGCACAGTTTTGAATATGAAAAATCGCTGGAAAATGTGCTGTTCAGCTTTCAGTCAAATGCAAGAAGTCATGGAATTTTTGGAGCTCAAATAGACCTTCAGGATCAGCGAATGCAGTCCCTTCATTTTGCAAGCGAGGAAACTGAAGCATAAAGAAGCGACTTGACCAAGGGCACGCTGTGAGCCCAGATGCAGTCTCTGTGTGGATTACTCATTCTGTACTGGTGTACAGTTAGGTGGTTAATAAATGCTTTCTTACTACTGTGATTATAATTACCTTCTGCTTCATAGCGTTTGCACTGTCACCTCAGTGTACTCTTATATGCGTTATGGAACTCTCAAAGCAACTTTGCAGGCCTCCAGTGTCTGACCCCAGTGTAAAGCTTTGCCTGTTGGATACAGTCCTAAAGGAGCCACCATCGGATACGGAGTTAAGGAGGTACAAGGAAAGAGTATATATTTACCTTGATTTTTTTGCACAAGAGGGAGTAGAGTTAAAAATATACAATGAGGTTGAAAGCCCATGAAGCTCTTTCCAGTTCCTGTGTTTTCTGTGAGAATGGGGCTCTTTTATCTTTCATAAGTTCTTGCATGTATAAGGTTAAAAGCAGACGGGAAATGAAGTTATTCCAACTATGCTTCTAATAGAACGTTGATATTTTGTTTTTACTAAACATCATATTGTAGAAGCTTCAAAATAGCATCATGCGTTGAGATTGTTTAAACCATTATAAGCGTCATTTTCTATTGATGCTTTAGAATAGATTTTTTAGATTTCTATTAAGGTTGGTTATTATAATTTGAAATAAAAGTGAAAAACAATTCATAGACACATAATATGTATTATTTATTTGGGGGCCTAATTGCTAGGGAAGTGTGCAGCCAGTAGTGAAGATAGGAAGATAGTAAGATGCGTCATTTTCTGATCTCTGAACCCAAATTCTTGACTCCTGTCATCTCCCCTCCACCCCCTGCAGAAACCCTTTTTTTTTTCATAGTGGGATGGTTTTTGGAACAACCAAGGTGAACACACTCTGGTGTCAAATCATTTACAGTTCCTCATCATTTTCTGACCCATTTTGCAGCTTACTACATATGCTAAGATGTCTTGATTCTCTTAAATGCTTGGGAAGGTTTTCCTTTGTAGGACTGTGAAATTAGCCGCGAACAGTGGGGGGAGGAAAATGCCTGTGTCTTTTCCAAAAAGTGGGTTTGCTTACAGAAGATGATGATAAATGTTTAGCATTCTTAGCAGCGCCTAAAGTCATGCGGAGAAATACCTATTTCAGGCCTCTCCAAGGACTTTGTCTAAAAGCAGAAACATTTGTAGTTTGGACTTTACTTGGGGTTTACAATACACTGTATGAGCACGTTACAAATATTTAACATTTATTTTTTGACATGATCATTGGTATCGTTGTTTCCTGATTCTACACTAAGCTCTTAACCTTTTTTTGTTTTTATCTTCTTTTTCAGAAAAGTCTAAATGGGTGGGTTTTTAAAAATATAATGGAAACAATGTGGCTTAACTTCTAAAATTATTCATTATGCAGAGAAAAACCTGAAGCTATAAAATTTAAATCTCATGAAAGTTAATCAAATTTGGTAGTGCACAGATTTCATCAAAACCTGAATTTCATAAGCCTTGAAAACTTTGATGTTTTAAAAATGTTTGAGGAGTTTGTCTTTACCATTCCTCAAATACACACATTCTTTCAGACCACTCGGGAAGAAAGTGCACAGAAGAGTGTTGCCGACTCCCTGAGGCGTCCCCAACTGGTTTCTAAAGCTGAAAGAAACTTCTTAGTCATATGGTGATAAGCAGAATTCAGAACATGTCTCTCTTTTATTTTAGCACGTGTGAAATAGAAAGTGATAGTGATCACAAGAATGCAATTTGAGTTATGACATGTTGATGGAGCTTCATACTAAGGCACTGTAAATGATATTTTTGGTTTCCTTATGAAAACAAAGTGAGTTCTGCTCTGAGTGATTCTCCTAATTGTTATTGTTAAGTTCTTTGCTCTGCTCTCTCTTTTGCTGCTCACGCTTAGATAATCTACAAATACTGTTTGGATCCTGTGTGTTTCACTTTCTTTTCTTAACGAAAAGTTTTCAGTGGGTGTAGTCCCTGAGCAAATGTTTTTCTTTCCAACAAAGTATTTAGCTTTCTATGCACACAAATTCACGAGTCAGTTAAAAGTGTTTGATTAATTTATCACAAAGAGTGCCACCTTGAGTAAAAACAATTCTACTCTGTGGAAAGTTCTTTCTTTTTAAAAGAGGGTCCTTATTTCTAAGAGCAGAGCTCTGATTTTAATTAAAGAGCATTTTATGCAATTTTTTTCTAAAGCTTAAGATTAATTTCTATGGTTACTAGGGGTATAAATCTCTAGATTGCTTTAAAACAGAGATTTTTGTTCAGGAGAGAGTTGACAGCTCCCTTTAAGAGAAGCAATTACTTAATTTTACTTTCCTAAGTTTAAACACATAAAAATATTTGTAATGATACCCCAAAGGCATCATAAAAATGTAAAATAATTGTACTCTAAAATATCTAAAATTACAGGAAATAGATCTCATTTTAAAAAAAGAACTGGGATTCATGGCTGGGGAACTGGGGTGTGACATACTTCAAAATCAGAATCTCTTGTCTGGAGCCTTTTTTTTAATGGTAAAAAAAAAAAATCTTTTCTATTGCCAATCATACAGACTTTAAAATATGTTCATTCTATTAGGAAATATTTCTTTATAGTTTCATTACCTTTAACATGTACCACTTTACGAATGTCTTAGATCCCCCTTGAGAGACAAACTGCTGTCTCTAGAATTAAATGGCATCAGTTGGCTGGTGGATTAACTGTATCGCAGTTACCCTTTAGGCTCTTTTTAATGATTATTTTTAAACCTACATAGCCCAGTTTTCTAAGCAGCTTTGAACAAGGGCAGCATAAATAGTTTCCAGTGTTTTACTTATCCAAAGTATACTTCCTTTTTCAGTAGATAATGTTAACTGGTAAATTGTTCCCAGGTTAAAGGTTTGTCATATTTTAATAAATATAGTGCAAGATCTATAGTAGGGACGCTTAAAGAAAACCCCCCACCTTTCCAAGTAAATGAATTAATACTTATCTTCTTTCCCACGTTGGTATTGTAGTATCAGTTCTTTTGCTATTTTCAGTTACTAAAATTTTAAGTGGGTCTTATATAGTAAAATGTCGTCATTTTATTAGGAAAAGTGAAATTAGATAGTTTTGAAAGAAAGGGTGTTTCTTACGTAATATGAATGCTGTTGGGACTAGGTATGCTTTTAGTTTAAAACGTGCCTGATTCAGGAATGCTTTGCATTAAATGAGTTTATATTTTGAGAGCAAAATGGGGGGGAAGAAAACTACTTTCCCTCCCTTTTTTTTTAAGAGACAAAAAAATTAAGTTGAATGCAGATATTGAAAGTGCTGTGAGCTGAATGTTTGAGCAACAAATGTAAACACTGATTATTGCAAATGTACATTTGGACCAATTTACTTTTATCTTTCAAGCGAAACATTTCCCACGGTTTTTGTGGGCTTTTATTTAAGTTGGGAAAGCTTTGGAAGTTTGTGTGAAAGTATAAATAAGTTTGGGAAAATCATGATTAGAGTTTGATAATAAACATGCAAAAGCAAATTGGGAAACTATTAAAGTCAGATGTAATATTTAATAATGTTTTCTCTAAAAACTCATTTTCAGGGAGAAGAATGGTGGTTTATGTGGCTCTGGAATAAAGACTTTGGCTGTAATTGAAAATAAGGGCTAAATATGAATTCTTCAACATGTATGAAATTTTGCTTGTTGTTTTTTTTTTTTAAGAACCTTAATGATTGTTTGGGAGTTCCCATAATGTCCCCCTCCAATTATGGGCACAAAAACTACATATGGATTTCCATTTAAAAAACAAAATACATACTTAGTTGCCAGGAAAATTTAAACTACTTTTTAGGAAAGAAGCATTTTAATGTATATATTTTTAATGTATGTATTTTAATGTATAGGGAGATTCCTAATTTTGCAGGGCGGAAAAAAATTTTAGTTCATTTAATTATTGAAATATATCATAATATAGAGTATAAACAAAAATAAAATTTAAAAACCTTAGTAGTCTGAAATTTGTTATAAACCTCATTGTCATTACATCAACCTCACAATTGCAAATTGGCATTTTATTTTTAGTTTAAACAAATTCTTGGGGAAATTTGTCCATTTTTTACTGTAATACCGGAAGTGTAAAATGATATTACATTTAGGTACTTTTGAAATAGTAGTCATGCCAACATTTGATCAGATACAGAATTTTTGAAAGCTTTCTTGAACATTTATAAAGTTTTACTTTCCTTTCTTTGACACACTACTGTATATGTCCTGAAAAGTGTATGTGTTTGGGATGGGGGGGGCGGTTAGTGTTACATTTTGATGACATTTTTTTGTTTGTTTGTTTTTTGTTTTTTGTGGTACGCGGGCCTCTCACTGTTGTGGCCTTTCCCGTCGCGGAGCACAGGCTCCGGACGCGCAGGCTCAGCGGCCATGGCTCACGGGCCACTCCGCGGCATGTGGGATCCTCCCGGACCGGGGCACAAACCCATGTCCCCTGCATCGGTAGGCGGACTCTCAACCACTGCGCCACCAGGGAAGACCCTTGATGACAGTTTTATTGCTTACAAATTGATATGTGATTTTAACTGAAACTTGTTGCTGGGATAAGAATGGAAAATTTTATATGCATGATGTTTCAGATGCTTTACCTAATGATCTGAAAAACTGTTAAAAGGAATTTAAATTATATACACTGGTTTTACTTTTAAAGCTTTCAACTGAGTTCTCAATATAAAATTCAAATATAGGACTTAAAGTATTTAGGTGTCTAAATATAAAACAGTAAATCTTAAAAGTAGGCTGAAAAGATATAATTTGATTCTCAAAATCAAGATCTCTATATATACAGCTCAGGATCTAACCATTATTTTTCTAGCTATTATTATACACAGATTGAAAAATATATTAGGAACTAATTATTTTCTGCTATTTTGAACACTTAAGTAAGAATCAGTTTTTATCAGTTTAGTCCCCATTTTATAAAAACTAGCAGTTAGCAATTTGCTATAGTCTCTTTAAATCCTAGAAACTCCTAACTTTTATTTTCATTTTTTCAAGCAAAGAGATTGTTAGAATGTTCTGTAACTTACTCCTTGAAGTAGTATTTTTGCCTTATTTTCACTTTCAGTTTTATGCCTTATTTACTCCAAAGAAGACCACAATGAGGGAACGCAATCTATATTTTTTAGAGGACAGGGAATGATGAAACAAGGCCCGGATTTTGCTTGGAATTTGAACATTTGTATTATTGTTTGAGGCTGGCATGCTCTGCATTTTATTCCCACTCACTCAGTTGAAAGATGACTTCGGAGGCAAGGCTGTGTATCTTGTTACCAAGCCCTCTTTCTCAGAGCTTCATGATAAAACGCACGTTGGTTCCTTTGCTTTTGTTTTCACTAATAAAGAAAAAATATATGTTTTAATAGAGCAAAGCACTTACACTTTGGGGGTTCGAATGTTATCTAAGCGTTTTCTGTTGAATGTAAATTATTGGCATCTATCAAGCAGTATGGAAGTTGAATGTATGTTTTCCCTCTGTACCACCCTCAGTTGATTTCGCTCTTCTCTTTGCTGATGTGAAGCAGAAACTGGACAAGGTAACAGTTTTGATGATGAGATTAGAGGTAGCCAGGCTGACTGTCTCCTGGCTTTTAGAGAACCTTATAAGCTCAGGGCCACCCCTTCCCCTTGTTTAGATATTACTTGCTCTTTTGAGTTTCAGATTACAGGAGCAATTGATCTGCATGACCTATCTTAAGAACTTTAACTTTGCAGTGGAAACTTAAACCAAATGTATATCCTCAAGAGACAAATCATCTTAAAACCAGGCTGTTGTCATTTTGATATACTGTACTGTTCTCTGAGGAACAATGTGGTAGAGGGCAGCACCTAGTGGACGGGACGTGCACTCGCTGCTCTTGGGTACAAGGTTTAGAGAGCCAGTCTATATTGATGTGACTCTTGCCCTTCCTTGGCTTGCAAAAAGGTGAGGTTTTATGTTGTTCCCAGCTCATAATTTCTACCCAGGGCTAGGATCCCAGGAGAATGAGATTGGGAGAAGTTGTGACATGTCAGTTTTATTTGTGGTTTTCCCACTTGCGTAGGTGTGTGTGTTGGTCCTTGCCATCTTCACAAACATTTTCTCCTCATAGTTGATATTATAATTAAAACAAAAAGATCGTTTTTAAAATAATTTTAACACTCCTTTTTTAAAATTTTATTTATTTATGTATTTATTTTTTTGGCTCTGTTGGGTCTTTGTTGCTGAGTGCAGGCTTTCTCTAGTTGCGGCGAGCCGGGGCTACTCTTCATTGTGGTGTGCAGGCTTCTCATTGCGGTGGCTTCTCTTGTTGCAGAGCACGAGCCCCTAGAGCGTGTGGGCTTCAGTAGTTATGGCACACGGGCTCTAGGGTGTGCGGGTTCAGTAGCTGTGGCTCACGGGCTCTACAGCGCAGGCTCAGTAGTTGTGGCGCACGGGCTTAGTCGCTCCGCGGCACGTGGGATCTCCCCAGACCAAGGATCAAACCTGTGTCCCCTGCATTGGCAGGCAGATTCTTAACCATTGTGCCACCAGAGAAGTCCCCCAAAAGGTCATTTTTTAAAATGTCAATAGGGCAACATTCAGTCTTTGGGGATTTTATGTTTTTGAGTGTATGTGTTTAACCTTAGTAATAAGAGACTACCTTTGGATAGAACTGCTTGTTGCCACAGCCTTTATACTCTGTTGCTAATCTGTTCTCTTTTTGAGAAGAGGAGTTGCTGCTGATTTATCAACTGGATCATAAATTGTTGGCTGCCCGTTAACAGAGAGTTGTGTGCCTTTGGAGTAAACTAACAAATTTGCAAAAACAGTGTGAGAAAATTCCATATTAAAAAAAACTTTTAATGCATCACAACCACCAGTTTTAGGTTTAGCTATTCCTTAATGTTTATTTTAGAATGAGAGATTCTTAATAAAATATATCACTCTTTCAACAGACACTTACTGAGTTAGGAACCTTGCCAGATTTGGGAATCTGAAACGAACATGACATAGTTCTTTCTTGGACGTGCCATTTTTTTTTTAAGTCTTTTAATTCTTTACCACAAAAGGAGTGAACACATTCCTGAGAAGTGGAATGTACTACAGTGGGGTATAAATGTGTTTATTTGCATGGTGTTTTCTGCTACAACTGGAAGAATTTAGAAGACATTTAGCAAGTACTTTTGGAGGAACTGATAAATAAAATTGATGGCTTTCTCTTAATAAGTTTGGTGTGTGGGAAGTTGTAGAAGCCTGCATGATAACTCTTCCTCAGTTGGGTTCTTCAGCTCGAGTTTTATGCTGAAAGAGCCCAAGCTTGGAGATGCAGCGTGAAGAATTTAAGAGCACAGGCTCTGGAATCTGTTTTGAGTGTGGACCTTGGCTTTTCAACTTGCTAGCTGTGTGACCTTGGGCAAGTTACTTAACAGCTCTGCGCTTCAGTTTCCATTTTCTCATTTGTTATGAGAATTAAATGAGATCATCTATGCAGTGGCATATTCAACACTAAACATTGATGATGATGATGATGATGGTGACGACGCTCGGTTAGTGCTTCTCTTCCATCTTCCCTTTTCTCCATGCTATAAGGCAGGAGTGTGAGTAGTTGTGACAGTGTGCTCAGTCTTTCCCCCACACCTGCAGGCTTCGCACCCCTGCCGCCTCCACCTCTCCCTGGTTACTGTTACCGCTGTGCAGATAGACTGTGCCGATGGACGGCCAGCAGCTGCTTCCAGGTGCTGAGCTGGAAGTGCTTCCTTAGGCACATGAGGTTTACAAAAAAGTTGTGGTCTCCTGTGTTTGTCTATTTGTTTGCTTGTTTGTTGAATTGTGTTTTGTGATCAGAGGGTCTTAACATGAACTCCAGTGAGCCAAGAGCCTCTGAAGCTCAGTATGGTGGACAGGAAGTTTTTTGTATCTTTGGGAATATTCATTTTCTTAAAGGAATAGATCAGACACGTAGCTTTGGTTAGTGTCTCAAAGGATCTGTGCCCCCTAAAAGGGTCAAGAACTATACGTTTGAAGTTCACAGTTCTTTCTGGAAAGCCACTCATGAAATTAAAGATACCATAACCCCCCCTAGAAAATGAAACTCAAATTTGACTTTTACACTATTTGTTTCGTAAGATATACAGACATAATTTTAAGGGTAGAGTTGAGAAGTTAATTTAATTTGAGAAACTCAAATATAAATGGAACATTTTTCCTCTTACCCCCTCTTGTCAAAGTTCTGAAGAATCATAAGAACAAGGAAAAGTCAGGAATACAGGCTCTGGAGTAGACCCCCTGATTTCAAATCCAGCTCTGTCACGTGCTAGTGGGACCTTGAGCCAGTAAGTTAGCCTCTCCCACTGTAAAGGGGGAATAATAACGGTACCTACCTCATAGGATCGTACCAAGGGTGAAATGGAGTCATCTGGACAAAGCCCTTGTGGCTCTTCTTGGTGTGTAGTAAGTACTCTGTGTTTGCCGTTATCATTTTGTTGCACATTTTTGTTTACCCAACAACATTTGTAATATGTACAAATTTGTTGCCTATTACAAATGGTCTTTGTCTGTTTTACCTCTACTTTATTGATGTGTGAACGTTTACAAATATTTCTAGTTTCTTTCTTCTGACCAGACTTTCCAAGGTTCTATAGCTGAGTTGCCTAAGTTAGAAAAACCTTAATAAAGGAGTATCCCAAGTACTTGGATCCTTAAAATCACGCTTGAAACTTTGGAGAGCATAAAAGGAGTGAAAAGAAACCAGTAGGGTTTGGTCAGAAGGAACGTTCTAATGGATTGAACGCCAAAAATTATCATGGAGTTTCTGAGGCGAAAGGACCTCTGCGGCCTGCAGGTGAGGAGTCCAGGCCCAGAGCAGAGAGTCTGAGGCCCTAGGGCCGGCTTGGGTCCCGGTGTGCCCGGGGGGCAGGGGGGCCTCTCCCTGCCTGGAGCTGGCCGCCCACCATACCTCCTGCTTGAAGCGCGGTGTGAGAGCAGGGTGGATGCGGCGGGCTGGCGGTGGAGTGCCAGTGTGAGCGGTGGACCTCAGAGAGGGGGCGCTAAATGCAGAGACTGCCTGGGAGGAGAGCACCTGTGCTGAGAGAAAGGAAGTCCTTGTGAGCCGAGAGAAGATGCGGAGGAGGGGGGACGGGGTAGGGGGAGCCAGCTGCACCCTCGAGACGCACCTCACAGACACTGAGCCAGCAGGGGTCGGCTGCTCCGCGTGCTTCGCCAGGGCCCCTTGTCCAGTCCGCATGTGCGGCCCTGGGTGAGGGTGGGATGGAGCTTGGGCGCTGCTGTGCCTTCCTCGGTTGTTTGCCTAAGACCTCTTCAGTAAGAGTACCTTGCCTCGCTGCCTGTGAGTCTAGCATGTAAGAATAAGCATTTTTGCTCTCACTGTGGCTCTTAAAACTCTAACCAGCCACTCCTTCTGATGCACAACTGAAGAAATGGCAACCGTTACAGCTCTGGGGGAGTGAGCTGTCTTGGACGTACCTAGGAGCGTAAGTCAGAATCCGGAGCAACCTGTGTAAGCGCCGGCTGGGTCCTGTGCCGTATTTCACCTCGTGCCTGGAAGTTAGCCTGATGGTGAGGGGCGGCTCTGCTGTGGAAGCAGCTCGAGGACAGCAGGCAGCAGAGCTGTCATCCAGCCAGCTCTTTTCAGGAGCTGGTCGTGCCCACGTGAGTTGTTCCCAAGCTGCTTTCAAGAAGGGCTTTTCCAGGTGCCCTGCCGCTGTGGCGTTGAGCCTGCATCAGGGCGCCTCTGCCCCTCCTACCTCTGCTCTTTGCTCCTGACCTTGGTACCCGTGGGGGCCACCTGTTGCCGCTGAGGCAGTTAAAGTTGGACTCCGCAGCCAGACCCTCTGGGGCCAATTGTGATAAGTCGCGGACTCGCTGTGGGGCCTTGGGCAGTGTGTTAACCTCTCTGGGCTTCAGCTTCCTTCTCTTCCATGGGGGTAGTAACAGTGCCTATCTCATAGGGTTGTCATGAGAGTTAAATAAGTTAAATATACATAAAGCTCCTAGAATAGTGCCTGGCCTGGAGTAAGCAGTCAATCAATGTTAGCTACTAGTGTTAACCACCACCTGTCCTCCACTTGTGCTGTATTTGTGCCAAATCCAGTTTATTTCCTTCCCCTGACTCCATAGCTCTCTGTTCCCCTCAGTGCTACGACTTTGTGAATGACCTTCTAGGTCACAGCTCTTTCACGTGACCTGGGTCCCTCCACCTCCCTTTCCATCCGCTGCCCCAGGGCAGCCCCCACGCCCATCCAGGCAGACCTGGCCTCGTAGGTAAGGCCCAGACAGCAACGAGGAGGTGGCGGAGGGAACCTTAATATGCTTGAGCACCTGCTTTGTACCAGACACGGTACCGACATTTTCACTGACAGCTTGTAGTCACCTTCAGTTACTGTCTCCAGTTTATACGTCAGAGTGTTAAAGCTCAAAGAAGTTAAATATCAATAAGTTGCAGAAGGCACTATCACTAGTCAGTGGCGGAGCTGGGATCTGAACCCAGGTCTGTGTGACTCTGGAGTTCATGCTTTGCATTACCCAGAGTGGACAGAGAGCAGGATGCGTGCGCACTCTGCACACACAGTCTACACACAGCCTCCGGACCAGACAGGATTTGGATTGGGTCTGAAAAGCGATGTGAAGCCATGTCAGCCCTGGGTTGGAACTCCCTGTCTGTCCTCCCTCCTCCCTTCCTCTCTTCTGCCTTATTATCTCCCTCCTTAATGTGTTTGCCCCATACTGGGTCTTAATCTGTTTGTCAAGAGAACAAATAAAAGGAAGGTGGGTTTTTTTTGCACACAGAAAAGAAAGTAATGATGATTAACTAGCATACATTTGCAAAGCACGAGCCCTGTCCCCCCAGCCTCATTGTGCACTTTTGGATCAGGTTGTATAGGTGAGGAGAAGATCTGATTTCAGAGTGCGGTTAGCAGATCTCACCGTGATATTTTTGTGGAGGAAACATTTTTTTTTAGTGGACTGAATATTTGGATTTCAAGTGTGTCTGTGGTTCGTTGATCTGACTGTCCACCGGGAGGGGTCTATAACTCCATGCTTCTTTTTCAGCCCTGTTTTCATTCCAGTTTTTAAAATGATAATTTTTACTTAGAGATGTCTTTAGTGGCAGAATGATCAGAATGGCAAATGACAAGGAGCCAGGGGGAAATATGGATATAGTGAAGACATAGTTCTTCATGGAAAACGTGATTTTAGTTGATGGAAAAAATGATTTTAGTCGATGTTAAGTCAGCTTGACTCTAACTTGACAGTGAACATCCTCTTAGGCGGCATTAATAGAAGCACAGAGGCTGGAACAGGGAGGTAATGGTCCTGCCTCCTCTCCACCTCCTGTTGACGCCGAGTATTGAGTCCATTCTCGGAACCACATTTGACTTTTGAGGCCAATAAATTCCTGCATTCAGAGACTAATAAGTAAGACCAGCAGCCGCAAGTGTATTTCACGTAAAGAATTCCTTAAGGGATTGAGAACATTTAGCTTACAGAAGAGAGAAGACTTGCGTGGGGGGCACACAATAGCTGAACTCGATTCAGAGTGAGAAAGAACTGTGAGCTGTGGTGGAGCGGATGGCCCGGAAGAAGCAGGGGCTCCCTGCATGCAAGCAGAGCAGGGTGTTACTTCCTGGAGTTATACTCTATGTCAGCTAGCAAATTGCAGGTTCAGATAGGCCAGGAGTGGACCGAGCTTTGGAAGTGGAGGGTATGTGCCAGCAATGCCAAACCCATGCAGTTTGGGGAGCCAGTAGAATGGGAATTAAAATGTTTAATGAGATTAAAGTGTGAACCTGAAGACAATGAGATGTAAAGAGAAAGCTGGGGCAGAGAGATTGAGGAGGAAGAGGTTGAGAACATGATATGCTTTTACTTTTTCTTGAGGTTAAGAGTCCTAGACCTGTTTTAAAATGGAATTGCATTGAGCTTCATGGGTCATTAAGCCCTACGGTGCTACTCAGCTTTTGAAAATTGTCATGAGTTCGTTCATTATGTCATTAGCACTAAGAATCTAAGATTTTACTTTTTTAATTTCTTAAAAGGAGATAGGGGCTTAGTATTAGAAAATAATACCTTTCAGGTTGCTTGAAGGTTAGTTGCTAATATCAGAAATTAGACCACTAAATTCATCTCAACTCCTGTTAATTGTCCTTGTCCCCTCCGTGTGACCCTCCCTATCGTCTGCTCCTCAGGATCTATGAAGCTGGCGTAGAAGGCTGGAACTAGAAGAATCACTCTCTCTCCTCTTTCAAGTACACATTTCTCTCTCTCTCTCTCTCTCTCTCTCTCTCTCTCTCTCTCTCTCTCTCTCCCTCCCTCCCTCCCTCCCTCTCCCCCCTCCCCGCCCCTCTATTAGAAAACATACGCTGAATTCTGGAAACTACAAACCAGTAAGGTTGGCACTGGTTCTCAGCAAAATTCCAGAACAGGTTATTTAACCACTGATGACAGTTTCCTTAGATCAAGAATATTTGTGTCTTCTTTTCTAGTGAGGTTTCCAGACTGATGGGGTAGAGCACTTTATATATTCAACTAACATTTATGTTATATATATGAACACATATATATGCATGTATATATGTAATGTGTATAACATATATACATGCAGCGAACATTTATAACATTCAGCTAACAGACACTTACAGCATGCCTCCCAAAGGCATCATACAGAGAAAGTGGGAAGTGAACCCAGAATGCCATATTTTAAAACCTCCTAGGGCCCAGCACATTTGAGTGCTTGGTGGGTGAGAAATAAGATGTTCCAGGCAAAACAGCAGTGCCAAAGGGCAGAGGTGGAGGGAGGAGGCTGGATCAGGGAAGGGCTCTGAGGGTCTGGGCTCTGGGGTGGGTGTGGGAAAGCAGGCAGAGAAGCTGGTTTGTGGGTGCCCATTCCTTTGGCAGATTTTCAGCCAGTGGTGTGGACAGGCCTGGCTGACCAGTTTCCTTTGTGGGGTGAAAAAGAGGGAAGAGTCAAAATGTCCTGAGATTTTCTAACTTGGGGAATAGAGAGAGAGAGAGAGAGAGAGAGGCTCTTTCTCTTTGTGGGGACAAGGAGGGGCTGAGAGTAAGTCAGGAGGATCGAGTGTGAGTGCTTGGATGACTAAGGCTTTGGGACATGTAGCTTTTGAGGCACCGGTGGGACACACAGTAGATGGTTGAATACGCTCCTGGAACACAGGAGGGAGGCAGGGGCTGGGTGGGCATTTTCTGTAGATGGTAAATTAAGCTATGGGTGGAAGGGGTGGGTTTAGCAAGAATGTGTCAGTGCTGAGCTTCATTAAGTTTCTGAGGTGTGCAAAGGCGGAAGAGGCAAGGAAAGAAGGTGAAGCAAAGTTGTCAGAGGTTTAGGAAGAGAACCTGGGGAGAGTGGGGTCCTGGAAGCCGAGGGAGTATGGTGCTTCAGGAGGGGCTTGTGCAAGGACTGGGAGAGTGGCTGCCACCCCTCCAGGGCCCTGTACGCGCTGAAGGGTGGCCTCGTACAGGGCGGAAGTGATAGGAGGAGGCTCAGACTCCTTGCTTATTACTTGCTTATTACTAAACAATTGCTGAAAGGAAAGAAGTGAAGAAGAACAGTTCATACATGTAATCCCTTAACACACTCACTGCTGTGACCCCAGCACCGAAGGAATGTCTGTGGCCATGCCAGGCTCTTTTGTGGGTGACCAGTCACTGGGAGCTTCTCTAGCACGGGGATGGGGACAGGACTCAGACAACCCTCACTGTGACTTCAGCAGAGTCGTCGCGCTCCAGAGCTGTGACGGTTCTGAACTTTTAGCTATAATTGGTATTGATGCATTTTTCAATTATGACTGAAGGGAGGTGGATTTGGAATTTAGTTAGTGGGCCTCCAGATTAGACTTGGGAACCTGATCCTTGTGAAAAGTCGTTTTAGCTTATCAGTAGTTGGCAAACATTTGTACAACAGTGGTTGTTCTGACTGTCCTTTGGCTGCCTACTAAACTGGACAGCAAGCTGTGTCCACTGATTGAATGAAAAAAATAACGATTTTGTGTTACAGGGAACTTTTTACAATAAGCCAGAGGGCCTTACCGGAGTCTCTTTAATCTTTAACAATGGCTGTCTCTTGCGGAGGCAAATTATGCAAATCAGTACTTAGTGTTTCATAATCAATCAGGTCTTTGTTGGAAGTGTTATGAGCGCCAGAACAGAATTCCTGTGGCGGGGGAGAGTAGTTAGGGGAGTTGCAAGTCAGGCCACTGCTGTGATCTGCAGAGGACACTGGTGGCTGCTTTGAACACCCCTGCAGTGAAAATGCAGTCGTGCTTTGAGAAGAATCCCTCAGTTTTGTAGCAGGGTTTTTGTTTTACAGTTTATCTTGCTTTGGGTAATTTACAAAACACCCACGAAGGAGCAGCTAGCAGGTCTGTGCTGTGGATGACACACATAAACAAAGCTGGGCCCGCCGCCTGGGACGGCAGATGGCAGCCATGCTCCAGAGCTGCCTTTGTGTTGAACCTGCCAGGAGTGCAGTGTTTTAAAACCTTGGACTCATCCAAGTGCACGTGTCTGTTTCAAAACAGTGTCATTTCAGCTTCAGCCTGCACAGCACAATTAACCTTTAATAATCCTTTGATTCTAGATCAAAAATACAGAACCAGAGAAAATTTTAAAGCCTTTGGGAAAAAACTGTGATATTTTTGAGAGTTCCTGTTACTACTCCTGCTATAATACATGTGTTGCCATCTAGTTGGTAATGTAAAGTATATAGCAGACTTACTGTGTTTGGAGTTTATTTTACCCTGCTAGTAATTCTTGAAGCGGATAGAAAGTTCAGTTCGGAGCATTAAATCATTTTTGGAGAGCCGCTTTGGGCTAGGCATATGCCTGAGCAGATTATGTCCGATAGACATGAAAACATTTCAAAACAAGATGGTGACATCCCTGAAAAAGAGATGCTTGAGAGGGGTCCTTAACCTGGCCTGGAAATGGCAGAGAAGACTTCCGGGAGGTGTATCCCCTGAGCAGAGTAGGAGTAAGTCAGAAGACCGGGATTGGGAGATGGGGGAGGGCTCTGAACCCGGAGAAGTCAGCAGGGCCAGGAACACTAGGGGGTCCCAGGCTCAAGGAATTGGATTTGACCCTGCGGGGCCTGGGGAGTCAGTCAGTATACACTCTTAGTTAGGCAAGATTTACCATTTTGTTTAAAAACATTTTTTTGTCTGGTTGCAAAGATTACACATACGAAGTGTAGAAAAATTTTAAGGTACGAAAAGGTATTAGGAAAAAGCAAAGTCTTCAAATCTTAACCACCCAGACAGCCATCAGTGTTTTGATGAGCAGTCTTTTAGATTCCTCTCTCTCTCTGTGGGTTCAGCTTCAGGTCTGTATTTCATATAGTTTACCTAAGTACATGCTGTGCGCAACCTTGGTTTTCCCTCCATTCAGCAACATGCTTGTGGGCAACCATCCATGGGGTTGATTTGAGTCCCTGGGGCTGAGTCCATGTCAAGCAGTGCACATATTGGGATGTCTTTGTTTGGTCTCTCCTAGTAAAAGCTTTATGTGTAACAACAGGTAATGTGAGAATCTGTTTTTCCCTGTCAAATGCATCTACTATAGGGACCACTGCTACTGTTTTTTATAATCAGTCTGCTTATACGGTAGGTGTGTTTTGTGGGGAAGTTCAGTGTCTTGATGATTTTTGAAATTAGCCTTATTAGAATACAGTCACTTAAAAGTGAACTTGATTTATCTTCAGAGAAAGAAAAGGATGAGTCACATGAATGCCTGTCATTTTAGAATGGAGTTTAAACAACTGTTTAGTTGAGTATCAGCTTTGTGGAGAAGCCAGATCCTGGCTGACCCTGGAGTGTGGCTCTTGGCTTTGCGCTGACCCATAGCTGTTGACATTGCATTTGACCTGAACAAGGCATCTCAGCATTGGGTACTTTTGATCTTAAAACGTTCTGTGTGCACTGTGGTGAGAGCAGCCCTCAGAGACCCACTGCGCTCGGATGGGATGGTAGGTTTGTCTTTGTGGGCAGACTTGCAGAGGCTGAAAGCACACAGGTACTTGGTTTGGGAGTCACAGTCCCCTGTTTATTTTGAACCATTTATATGAAATGTGTTACTTCAGTGTCTTCTTATCTGTAAAGTGGGATTATAGTGGAACCTATCCCACAGGGTTATTAGGAGAAGTAAATGAGCTAATTGATGCACAGTGTTTAGACTGATGCCGGCCACACAGCATGTGCTCGATAAAAGTTAGCTATTAACTCGTGCTATTTCTATTTTTAAAGAATCATTTTTACTGCCCTCCCGTTGTAGTGAAGCTCAGGGAGATTAAGCAACTTGCTCAAAATTTCAGTTGGCAAAGGTTAAGAGTTTAGGGAGTTTATTAAAAACACCTCTTTTTTCCCAGCACAATTTTGGAACTACCTGAAAGAAATACAGGAGTCAGAACGTGAAAAAGCCAAACGGAGAACCTGGCTTTAGATTTGTGGCCAAATATGGGTGGAGCGCTGGCCAGAACAGACCATCTCTGCCTGTTGCCGAGTGTGCTCACTGCTGTCTCCAAACCCTACACCAGTAAGTCCTCTTCCCTCAGACGCGTGAGTGAAGCATTGGGAGACAGAAGAGGAAGTTTGTCCAGCTGGGGTCCCTCCACACGAAGCCTGAAGGGGGTTGGGGGAATCAAGGTCCCTTTCAGAGTAAGTGGTGGAGATTGAGCAGAGATTAGAACCAAGAAGCTCAACCAACTCCCTGGATTCCGTACCTGTTTCTCTCGTCTGCCCTGCTCCACCCAAACCCCTCAGTCTTTTGCCCGGAGTCTGCTCCTCTGCTCATACCCCGCCCCGCACTAGGCGAGGAGGTAGAGGAACTCAGACACGGGGAAGAGACCCAGTCCTGGAAGTTGCCTTCATTACTTGTTTAAACTGTGTTTTGAGGCAGTTTGATGATTGATACTCAGGGTGAACGGGTCGCCATTGCACCGCCAGTCTTTCTGACCATACTGGTTCCTTGCTCACAGCTGTGGGCCTTCCTCCCAGCATCCCTATGGTACTTGCGAATTCCAAGCCTCCCGTGTCACAAACACAAGGAATAACAGCCGAGCTTGGAGGAGGAGACTTCAGTGGTAAAAACAGGCACTTTGGATATGGGCACGTTCCTACTTTGAGTGACTTATAAAACGAGCGCTCTACGTGGAAACATTCAAAAAACCTTTCTTGCAGATCTTTCTGTATCCACTGTAGTTGAAAACATTTTAAAAATCAATATATACAAATGCTGTCACATGAAACCCAGTTTATATTTCTGTGAAGAAAAGCCTCAAACTTAAATAAGCTAAATAGTAATAGTTTATTAGTCTTTTGACCATATAATGTAGAATAAATAACTTAGCCTTTGAGTCATACAGACCCGTGATCCATGCCACTTCTTCCCCTTATTATCCTGTGACCGACCTCACGTGGGCCTCAGTTTCCATGTTTATCAAACGGGAATGGGGGTAACTTCTAACTCAACTGATTGTTATAGGGGAGCCGATGACGGCACATAGTGAGCAATTCACACACTTCCTGGCACACACATGCCTGGTATGTCACTCTTGGGTAACATCAGGTGTGTAGTGCACTGTTGAATACAGACACAAGACAAAACAGCTTGCTGTTGCTCACTGGATGCTTTTCTCGGTTCCCAGTCATCCCTCTTTGTGATTACTATACTGGGAAGCTGCACTTACCACCTGCCAAGAATCTGTGCTTAAATCTGGGCATTAAGAACTCAAGCCTGATACTTAGAATGCTGGGTTCCATTCAGGCTTCGCCCCATGTGTTCCTGAGCAAATTACTTACCCTGTCTCTGACTTAGTTTCCTCATCTGTAAAATAGGTGTGATGATGTTACCCATCTTGTGTAGCTGGGAGAATTTGATGAGCTAATGTGTGGGGAGATCTTGGAACAGAGCCTGGCACGTAGTAAACTCAATGAAGGTTTTGTTGGTGGTGGTTTTTTTTAAATGGCATTGATCCACTTAAATGGAACTTTAAGCAAGGCTTGCAAGTACTTAGAAATAAAATAGCTAGAGATTTTGCGTGGGGTTGAGGTGTTGGTTCAAATGTGGGTTATTACTAGTTTGGCAGCAGAAAATCTGTACTTCAGAATCACCAAACATGTTAAAAGAGAGTGCAAAATGGGAGATTTTTTAAAAAATCATGTTTTGTTAAGAAAACATGTCAAGTATGTACTAAAGTAGGCCGAGAGTGTAAGGAGCCCGCCTGTGCGCACGCGCCCATCTTCAGCTGTTAGCGCAGGACTGATCCTCTTTCGTGTGTTCCTCCCCACCTCCATATTATTTTGAAGCAAATCTCAGGTATCATGTCATAAGAAATTGGGATCACATCTGTTGTACTTTAAGGGAAACTTCTTGTAAGCATGTTTTCTGAGATGCCTGCGGGGCCTTCTTGTTCCTGGCACTTAGCCCCTTGCACCATTCTACCCTGGTGGACTGAAATTAGCTAAAGCTGGGGGGTGCTGCTGGGTCTAGCCTACGTAGTAGATTCCTTTGGGCCCATTCAAACTTTTCATTGAAAACTATGACTCCTTTTTTTTTAAAAAAAAAAAAAACTGTTTTGGATAAGGCTTTAAACAGGTATGCTATGACTGAATGTTTGTGTCACCCCAAAATTCATATGTTGAAGCCCTACTACCCAATGGGATGGTATTTAGTGGTGAGGCCTTTGGGATCTAATTAGGTCATGAGGGTGGAGCCCTCGTGAATGGGATCGGTACCCTTAGAGGAAGAGACACAAGACCACCATGTGAGGATTCAGCAAGAAGGCAACTCTCTACAAATCAGGAAGAGGGCCCTCACCAGGCACCAGATATGCTGGCAGCTTGACCAGGACTTTCCAGCCTCCAGAACTGTGAGAAATAAGTGTTTGTTGTTAAAGTCACCCAGCCTGTGATATTTTGTTATAGCACCCCAAACTGAGACAAAGTGTATTAGTTTCTTATTGCTGCTGTAACAAATTACCACAAGTTTAGTGGCTTAAAACAAGAAAAACTTACTATCTTCTAGTTCTGTAGGTCAGAAGTCTAAAATGGGACTCCCTAGACTGAAATCAGGGTGCTGGCAGAGCTCTGTTCTTTTATGGAGATGCTAGGGGAGAATCCATTACTTTGCCTTTTCAAGCTTCCAGACGTTGCCTTCATCCTCTGGCTCCCTTCCTCCATCTTGAAAGCCAGCAATGTTGGATTGAGCTGTTCTCCCGTTGCATCGCTTTGACTCTCTCTTCTGCCTCCCTCTTCTCCATTTAAGGACCCTGTGATTACATAGGGGCCTACCTACCTGGATACTCCAGTATTAATCCAGGGTATTCTCCCTATTTTAAGGTCAACTGATGAGCACCGTAATTCCATCTGTCACGATAATTCCCCTTTGTCATGTAACATAATATAGTCACAGGTTCCAGGGGTTAGGACTTGGACATCTTTGGGTGGAGGTAATGGCATTACCCTGACTACCACAGTAGGTATAATCCTTTGGGGATTATTCAGTACCCACTATCTATTCAACATTTAGTAAAAGTTTCTGAGGCTCTGCTTTGCACCAGGAACTGTGCCTGACAGGTTCTGGGGAAAGAGAGAGGACCCTTTAACCTCTAGGAGCTTGCACTCTGGTGAAGAGAAACCAGTCGGTAATGAGTCATTGTGGTCTGTGGGGAGCGCGGCAGGACTGAGGCCGCTCAGGACTTTTGGAGCTGAATTGTGAAGGGCCTTGAGTGCTGCATTTGGGGTTTGGACTCAATCCCATTGGTTAGGCCCAGAGATGACAATTAGCTGCCCTTTGGCAAGTCGGCCGGCAGAGATGCTTCCTTTGGCTGCAGTGGGTTTTAAAACCAGAATTCATCCCTGCCCAATGCACTGCACCCTCCATTCCTCTTGCTTTACTGCTTACCTGGCCCCTTGCAGGCAGGGGTTGGGGAAGGGAATGGAAACCACTGAAATGTATTAAACTTAACTTGATTAAATCTTGTATGTGGTACAGTAAATACCTTATTTGCACATCTCTTAAATTTTTTTCCCAACAATCTTAAAAGTCAGATTTTAAAATGCAGCGTCAGTGGAAAATAGGAGTAAGAGTGTGAGGAAGGCAGCTGTGGCTTAGTGGTGGAAGACGGGACAAATTTGAACTCAGAGTCCCAGGCTTACCTCTGAGCCCCACCAGGCACTAACCATGTGACTGGGAACGAGTCACTTAGCTTCTGCAAGATTCACTTTCCCAACCTGGTTAATGAGCGTGGTGACGTCAGTGCCCACAATGGGCTGCTGGGAAAGAACAAGGTCGTGTGTGGGGAAGTTCCTCACGGAGCCAGGGATGCTGGACAGACTCTGGCTGTCTCAGTTGTTGTTTGTAATCTGGTAAATAAATGAATATTGTGGCCATAGTTCAGTTTTTCTTCGATTCATGCTCTTATAGATGCCTAAGGGTGCTTTTCTGAACCACATTTGCTTTTAGTCTAGACTCTGTGAGAAATTTAACTGAACCCTTACTGACCTGTCTCCAGACAAATGCTGAATGTTTCTTTAGTGGTAAATACTATTTTTGCATTTAAACATTTACTCATTCCACAAATACTGACTGACACCTTCTGGGCTTCATGTTGTGCTTAGAGCCATGCGGGAAGCTGTGCAGCCTCTCCTTGCGTGGTTCCTAACCCCCAAGAAAGAGGCGTGCATGCAAAAGTGAAGCCAGGGGACGTGGCTGTGTGTAGCTGAGTGCCCAGTGGGTGGGATGCAGAAGTGCTTTTAAGTTCAGAGCAAAGTGAAAATTAGCCTGAGTTGGCCTTGACAGAAAAACTTTCATGAAAAAGATGAAAGTTCAGCACATCCTTCAAGGATGGGGCTCCGTATGTTTGGAATAAGTACAAAGGACATTAGGAGGAAACTAGTGTGAGCTGTGGTCAAAGGACAGAGCAGGCCACCAACTTAGTTAATCATTCTCTCCTTCTGGAAACACTTTTGTCCATGTTGACCATGATCCTAGGTTTCTTCCTACCTCTTTTTATTTTATTTGTTTCTTAATCCCTCATTCCACACACATTACCTGACACATGCTTTAGTACTAGAAATGAGCCATCACAAATTCCGTCCTCTGTACTTTTGTGTCTGTTTTGTTCATCCGTGGAAGTAGGGAAAATGGAGACTTGCTGTGTAGGGATAAATCGTTGCTCCTGCATCTTTTCTTTAATTCTGCTGCTCTGCATGGGCCCTATTTATACACTTGATAGCTCCAGCCTTAGAATCCATCCCCTAGAACACTTGGAAGAAGGAATATTTTTCTATAAAATTTTGGATATAAGACATATAAGGAAGGGAATTGGCCTTTATTGAGCACATGCTCTGTAGTTACTAGACATGTACTATCTCATTGAATCTCGAAGTTCCTTAGAGATCATCTCTTCGTTATGTCACAGATCACAACAATTACAGGAAGAAGGAACCATCGGTAAGAGACCAAGACCCAGGAATGTGGGTGACTTTCCCAAAGCCACCCAACAAGTCAGTGATTATACAGGAGTCTAAAACCAGAGATATCCAGTTTGTAGCTTCAAAATCTTTTTACTACCTGCATTCCATTCTCTGCTAATTTAAAATTTGTTGCATATGAGCGCAACATATTTATCCATATAAATCGTTTGCTTTCTTTTCATTATAGATTTCACACATTGGCAAACTGAGAGATTTTCTTCTCGAACACAGGAAAGATTATATTAATGCTTATAGGTAAGTGTCTATTTCTTACCGTGATTTTAGTGACTGTTCTTTTCCATACCTATATTCCTTTTGAGCTTTTTGTCCTCACTTTTTACTAACTTAGGGTTGTAATGGGGAAGGTCAGTTTGGCAGTGGAAGAATATCTGCAGAGCAAAAAGGGGCTCCCCCCAGCCAAGGTAAGCTCAGCCATACCCCATGTCCTCAAAGTCACCATATCCTCACAGCAATGTCCCCTATTCTGATGTTCCCATGTGTCTGTAGCTCTTTGTGTGCCATATATGTTGTGAAACATGCGGAGAGAAATGGGGCAGTTTCTCATTGAATGCATATTGCTGAGCAAATGAAGAGATAATGCAGGTCATGTAAAAATGCCATTTGGAAAGACAAGAGCTCTTGCCTCTAGTGAAGAAACTTTTGGTTAGGTTGATTTTTAAAAAGAAAAAGCATTTTGATCAAGCCTTCCAAAGTGGCTTCTGGAATAGACTCCAGCTCTCAGTAGACACAGGAACACCGCCGTGCAGATATCATGCCTCCTGCTCTTCCCTGACCTACATTTGCACCTGGCTTTAGTGTGGCATTTCTACCATAGGAGTCAGCTTCAAGCGTATTACCTAAATTAATGGAAAAGTTGGATTAGACATACGAAGTGACATCATTAGAAGCATCTTTTTAGGAGTTCATCATTATAAAACAAGGGATTTTGCCCTTCAGAAGCCTTCCTATCACAGTTAGAAAATACAGAAAAAATCTGATTTTTAAAAAAACTTTGTCAATATATGCAAAAATGAAAATGTTTCATATAAATTCTTTAACAGAGAAAATAATTATGCCCCAGGTGAATTTTAAATAATCTCTACCAGTTTGTCTACTTCATACTTTTAACTGTATTTCATTTGCATAATTTTGGAATATACTAAATTATTCTAATGCTTAGTACCAAGAAAACCTTATTTTAAAGTTCTCAGTTAAAATAGTTGGTCACCACTAGATGGCAGTGTAAATTTTATTTCTAAAGGTGTATGTACATCAGATGCTAATTTTATAGTGCATAAAAATGGAAGCGACAGTCATTTTGGAAAGCTTAATAAAACTGGTATAAGCCTGTCAGTTCCAGCTCCTTTCTTTAGTACTTTACAACTTAGTTTAAATAAGTGGTTGTAGAGATCTCTCATGGAAATCCATTATTAACTCCCCTTTTCCTTGAAAAGGCATCCAGCCAGGTGAATGCTTTAAAGGTTGGTTTAGTTCAGGCCACCCTGTCCCCTTATTAACCGTGCAAACCTGAGAAAGTCACTTAATCTGTAAAATGCAGTGTCTTCCTCTAAACCAGGGGTCAGCAAACCACAGCCTATAGGCCAAGTCCAGTCCGCTACCTATTTTTGTACAGCCTGTGAGCTGAGAATAGTCCTTATGTTTTTAAATTGCTGGAGGGAAAATAATAACAATAGAGACTTCCCTGGTGCCTCTGGTTAAGACTCCTCCCTCCCAATGCAGGGAGCCCGGGGTCCATCCCTGTTCGGGGAACTAGATCCCACATGCATGCCGCAACTAAGACCTGGTGCAACCAAAATAAAGAAAGAAAGAAATATTAAAAAAAAAAAAAAAAAAGAAGATGAAATTAAGGGAAGATGCTGGGCCAGTGCCCCACCTCCTCTTCCCTGGTTAATCAAATACACTGTCCCTCCTAACAGTATACTTGTAATACATAAGAAATAAAACCAGGTTTTAAAAATAATAATAATAATTATAATAATATTTTACCACATAAGAAAATTATGTGAAATTAAATTTTTGGTGTCTGTAAATAAAGCTTATTGGAACAGCGCCACACCCATTCATTTGAATGTTATCGCTGGCAGCTTTTACACTATGACAGCAGAGCTGAGTGGCTGTGACAGGCTGTGTGGCCCTCAAAGTCTAATATGTCTACTATGTGGCCCTTTCCAGAAAAGGTTTAAGGAGCCCTGCTGTAAATAATGAGAGTGATGATCACTTGCCACTTGTCAGGAGATTCAAATAAGACAGTACAATTGAAATGCAGTGCAAAAGGAAAAAGCAATGAGGGGACTTCCCTGGTGGCGCAGTGGTTAAGAATCTGCCTGCCAGTGCAGGGGACACGGGTTCGAGCCCCGGTCCGGGAAGATCCCACATGCCGCAGAGCAACTAAGCCCGTGCGCCACAACTACTGAGCCTGCGCGCCACAACTACTGAAGCCCGCGTGCCTAGAGCCCGTGCTCTGCAGCAAGAGAAGCGACCGCAGTGAGCAGCATGCGTACCGCAACGAAGAGTAGCCCCCGCTCGCCGCAACCAGAGAAAGCCCGAGCGCAGCAACGAAGACCCAATGCAGCCACAAATGAATTAAATAAATAAAATTTTTTTAAAAAGCAGTGGATTTATAAAAAGATTATAAGGCTGCTATTCTGTAACTTTGCAGTAGTTTTATACTTTTGATTATAATGGTGGGATTAAGGCATTTCTCCTCGAACAGCACAGCTCAGCTCCACACAGTGTGTCAGTGTTTCCAGAGCAGGTGTGGACTTAACTCCGAGCCCTCATGCCCCTGCTCAGGACAGTGGGCAGCTGGCCTCGGCCTCCCCCTTTCCCGGCTACCGTGGCAGCACACTCTGGGGCGGAGGACCAGGCTCCCTGGAGCCCATCTCACCCTGCCACTTACTGGTTGTGTGGCTGCACCGTCAGCAGAACTAGAGCTCCTGAGGCTTTCTTAGTCTTGACCAGTCATTACCCCATTATAGAAACTCAGTCTTTAATTCCTTTTCCCAGTTGCAGTTCATGGCCAGCCAGTGCAGTCTGAGTTTCACTCCTACCCCTGTTTTGGTCCCTTTGAAAGATCAGGGACTTGGAGGGTCAATCACACCTAGGTTCTAGTCCCATTTCTGCCATGTATTAATCACGTAAGTGTATACAGCTCACTTCACATCTTTGTGCTTGCTTTTTTTGTTTGTTTTTAAATAAAGTGTGGATAATGTTCTTGTGAGGATTAAAAGAGATGTGTGAGAGTTCCTGGCACATAGAAGTCCCTTGGTGAATGGTACCTGAATTGGAATCCCATTTGACCTGTGATGAGGTTGCAGCAGTGGTCAGTTGATAAAGCAGGCACCTCTAATTTCCTGCCAGAAGGGGGAGGGAGGGAGAGAAAGAGAGAGAGAGGATGCCAGAGTCAAGTCGACCTGACAGAGATGGACGTGTTCTCAGCGTGATCACTAGTGAAACCTAGGGTGGCGGCAGAGGTTAGGTCTGCAGGAGGGTGACCTTGCTGAAGGCTCCTGAATTAGACGCACTCAGCCATTAGTGCCACTGAACGGTCACAGCCCCGGAGCACAGAGAGCACAGAGGCCCCTGATAGCATATGAGAGAGAGGGCAGGCAGATCCCAGAGGAGAGGACAGAGAGGAGCTGTGGCTCCATGTGTGTTCACGCCCATGCCCAGGTCCTTCTGCCAGGCTGCCAATCAGAGAAGTCCCTGCCCCCAAGGGAGGGGCAGGAGGGAGGATGCTGAGGTTAGGTGTCACGCTAGAGGAGTGGATTCATGTAGAAACAGGAGGACTAGGGAATAAGCATTCCCCTCCATGCCCTACATTCTCTCCAGATGGAGAAAGGCCATCCTTATCTTCTCCCATCAAGCTCTCCCTCCCAAAGGTGGTAGACTGTTTAAAGCCTTTCTTTTTTTACTGCTCTGCCTCCCAATGCAATGTGCTGGCCTTGGCTTGTTACTGAGAAGATTTTGGATGGAGTGTGATCATGGAATGGAGAGAAGTATTACCTTCAGACCCATAAAGCTATGTTAGCTTGGCATAATTAGGAAGCTGTAATCTTTTCCACAATGTAGAGCTCAGACTTTATTGACCCATTTAATTTTTTTTAAATAATGACATTTTACTAGAACAGCATGCAACCTAGGTAGCCTCTGGCTGGATCTCTTGAATGATTTTAATTAAAACTGATTCCTCCACTTCTGGTAGATGTACCTTTTCCTCAATATCCTGGCAACGAAACAATACCACCTGGGGGAGAAACTTGGTTTTTGTTGTTGTTACTAATAGAATAACCATACTGTCAATTTCCAGTTTAAAAGGTTAATATATAATGTCTCCTAAAGGAACATCACCTTTTAATTGAGTAATCAGTTTTATCAAATTAACCTTTAGACCTTTTCAATTTCACTGAGCTGAGTTTCCATTAAGTCAAAATAGAGTAGGAGGATGTTAATCTAATGTTTTTGGAATTAGTCCTTTATAGGTCTGCTCCGTCCACAAGGTACATAGCCACTTGGAAGTGGGTACCTGTCTTACTTATTTGTTCCTGACCCCGTTAGCCTCCGTTTCCGGAGAGGTGGTTTCTATTAGGGGCGGCACAGTACTCACCACCCCTCTGCTCACTGCTCTCACTCCGCCCGCCTTGACCTGACCGGGGAGTTGGGAGGAGGGTGGAGCGTGCTTGCCCAGCCCCTTCCCCTGTCTCTTGGGTCTTCTGCCTCAGGTAGAGTACATTCTGTCTGGGGTTACCATGTTAAGCCGAACTAGTTAAGAAAACAAAATATTGGGGAGGGTTGGGATAGGGAAATAGGTCTCTGTTGCTTTTCAGGTTCTGCTGAGGGGAGGACCATCCATTCCCCAGGAACCTGTGGGCTTCCTTCTCTCCTTCCAACGACCCCCTGCCCCCGAAAATGTGGACCCTGGGGTTGGGGCGTGGGAAGGTGCCACAATGAGGGAGGAGAGGAGCCTGACCTCCTGGTTGGCCCTGGGAAGAGCCTCAGGCTTACTCCTCCCTCTTCTCTTGGGGTCCTGTCATCAGGATGGACACATTCCCTGCCCCTCTGTGCCTCCACTTTTCCAGGGAAGGCTCTGGAAGGGGGGGTGCCCGCAGGTCTCAGGGTGGGAGTGAAATAAATCCGGGAGGGACCTATTAAGGAGCACAGTTGTGTAGCTGTGTGTCAGGCCTCTTCAGGTCGGCCTCATGCATTAAGTGAGGTCATTCAGAAAGTATTTGGCTCTTGAGATATTGATTTATCAGCCTACTAAATCCTAGGTATTGCTCGTGATGATGGGATGCAGTAATGAACAGACAGACAAATGTCCCTGCCTTTATGCAACTTATATTTTGGAGAGGACGATAGAAAAGAAACAAAATAAATGAGTAAAACATAATAGTGTTAGAGCAGGATAAATGCTTTTAGGGGGAGGGGAGAAGGGAAAATAGAAAATGTCAGGGAGGGTACAAGTTTATAAACGTAGCTTAGGGAAGGACTTTTTAAGATGGGGGGGACATTGAGTAAACACCTAAAAGAAGTAAGCAGTCAGTTGTTTATATAGATATCATCCAGGGAAAGGACATTCCAGAAGGAGAAGACAGCAGCAAGTGTAAGGTCCTAATGCAGGAGGATGTCTGGAGGGTTCACGGAACAGCAGGGAGGCCAGGGTGGCTGGAGCAGGAGGGACTGGGGAGTGTGGGGGGTGGTAGTTGAAGATGAGCTCAGAGGGGGCAGCAGCCAGATCTCGTGAGCCGTCTTAACGGCTCATGTAGCTCTTGTGAGGACCTCGGCTTTTACTCTTAGGGGGGAAGCACTAGAAGGTCCGTACAGAGGGTTGATAGGATCTGAGTAACTTTCTAACAGATCAGTAAGGCTAGTGTGTTAGAATAATCTGTGGAGGGACACGACAGAAGCAGCAGACCAGCTGGGAGGCTACGGTTACGTTACAGTCCAGGCGAGAGATGCCGATGGCATGGCCCAGAGGGGTTAGCAGTGGATGTGATAACGAGGTCACATTCTGGAATTATTTTGAAGGTACAGCCAACGAGATTTGTTAATGGATTAGCTGTGAGCTGGGAGAGAAAAAGAGGTGCAAGGATGACTCCAGGTTTGGGGCCTGAGCAGCTAGAAGGAATGGAATTGCCATCAACCCAGATGGGGGAGCATGTTTGAAGAGAGCGGGCAGGAGCTCAGTTTGGGGCATATTTGCAACACAGGTTAAACATCTGAATAGAGACGTTGAGCCGGCAGTTAGATATACGTGTCTCAGGTTCCAGGAGAGGTTCAAGCTGAAGACATAAATTTGGACTTGTCATTGTAGAACTGGTATATACGCCGACCAAAAAAAAGCCACGAGCCTAGCTGAACTCACCAAGGGAGCAACGTAGACAGTGGGGAGATTGAGGGACTGAGGGTAAAAGGTATCAACAAAAAGCCTGAAAACGAGCAGCAGCCGGGGAGATAGGAGGGAAACGGGAGAGTGTGTTGTCGGGGAAGACAGAGGAGAAAGCAAATCAGGGGAAGGGGAGCCATTAGCTCCATCCAATCTGTGGAAAGTAACTGAGGGGAGGGATGACCCAGGGGTGACCCTGGGGAGTGAGGACCACAGTGGGGGGATGAGGGCAAAAGGCCCTTTGGATGGGGTCGAGAGAGAATAGTCAGGAAGATGGAGACAGGGTTGTAAGCGTCTCAGAGGAGTTTTACTGAAAAAAGCGGGGAAATTGGACAGTAACTGGTAGGAGACATGGATTTGAGAGGTTTCCTTTTGTTTTTTAAGTTGGGAGAAATAACAGCATGTTTGTATGTGGCTAGGAAAGATCCAGTAGACGGGGAAAATTGATTTTATTAGGAACTAACACGTGTAGTGTTCACTGTGTGCCAGACACTGCCTGAGCACCGTGTCTGCGCAGTAATTCTTTTACGGTTGATGGTGCACGAGAGAGAAACTGGGGCCAACCTGGTGCCCAGGTGGAGGGGCAGAGCTAGGAGATGGACACCTCATCCTTAGTAGCTGGGGAGAAGGCACAGTGTGCCGGCCCATGGGAAGCGGGGTGGGGAGAGCTTGGAGGAGCTCTCAGAAACCAGGAAGCACAGTTATTACTGATGCTGCAGATGGGGACGGAGGTGTTGGAGGTTTGAGCTGTGAGGAGAAGATAGGAAACAGGCACCTGGGAGAGTGGGAAAGCAGACACAGTGAGAACATACCGCATAATTGCCAGGCACCATTAGGGGGCCATGTGTGGTTAGTAATCATATAAAGCCAATATTTTGATCTCTGTCTGATTCCCACTTGATCCTAAACTCAGCTGCTGGTGAGCTAGTAACTCTCCGTTCTCCGTACAGCGCCGGTCTCCGGACTCTTAACTCCAAATGGCCCTTCTCTCATTGCTTCCCACTCCTGGCATTCTTCCAGGAACCAGACTCTTCCTATAGCCCTCAGAAGTTTAGGATGGAAAGAGTCAGATCAATTAAACAAAATCCAGGCAACCAAATATTTTTTGAGTCCGTCATGTGAAAGCAGTCTGTTATTAGTTTGTGGACTGCACCAGTGTTCTGTTCTCTTGATCAGGCTGCGGTGAGCGTCAGTAACCTCAGTCCTGTGTCAGCTTTGTGGCCACTGTGCTGTATGTCACAGTGACTTTTCCCTTTCTCCTTCATAAATTATAGAACTTCAGAACTTTACTTTGTCTAGATTTTATCACAAAGTGTTTAGAAGACCATTTGCCCTGGTTTCACTTTTGAAAACAAAGTATCAATCGTAGACCATCTGGTCTCAAGAGCATTACTTCTGTCCTTTTGAGTTGCATTATAGGGACAAGTGTTGTTAGCAGCTTCTTTCTTTCATATTTCCAGTTCTTTCTCCTCTTCCTTCTGTGCTCTTTGTTTCTACTACTGTCTCTTGCTCACCCAGGCCCCAGATCTCAGGGTCTGCTGGTGCTTTGCCTCCAACATCTACTCTGTTCCTGACGATTTTTACATCTCAGATCCATCACCCCTTTTCAGTCTTGCCACCCACGCTCTACCATGGCTCCTGTCTTCAGTTCGACAGAAATTTACTAGCCCCTACCTGTGCCAGGGATATAAAGATGAATAAAGCAGGATTCTCTGCCTGATTTCCATAACCCATCACCTGATTTTCCCCCTCTCTTCCAGCTAAATGTGGAATTGCCACATTTATCTTCATCAAGCTCTGCCTTTCCACTGGCTACAGAATAAAACTCCTCAAGTCATACTGGAGGCCCACCAAGAACTCATCGCTTCTACCTAGCCTGTGCTCCAGCCAAACTGAACCACTGACTTCTCCAGACAGGCTCCCTCTCTCCCGATTCCGTTCTATTGCTCAGAGTGTCTGCTCTTGTCTCCCACGGCTACATCCTGCCTTTCAAGATTTAGTTCATAGATCACCTTCCTTCTGATTAGCTAATAGGGAATAAGCGTCCCCTCTTCTGAACTCTTCTACCTTTTATGACTCAAGAAGTGCTTTGAGCAGTGGTTAAGAGTATGGAGCCAGGATGCCTTGGTTCAAATCCCAACTCTGCTAATTCCTAGCTGTGTGACCTTGGCAAGTTACTTAACCTCTCTGTGCCTCAGTTGCTTCATGCGTAAAATGGGAATTATAATAGTACCCACCTCATAGAATTTTGATAATTAAGTGGGTAAATATATGTGAAGTGCTTAGAACAGTGAATTAGTGTTAATGCATGGACAGTGTTATATGGCTGTTAACCTTTGTTTATGATGTATAGTTGTGTACATAAGCCTGTGGACATTACCTGTTGTGATAGAGTTTATTGAGAGCAGGGTCTATGTTTTGTTCATGTAGCCCAGACATTAACAGTTTCATTTCATAACGTATATTGGGCATATACCATGGGCAAGGTACTACACTTGCTCATAATTAATATTTATAGCAAAAATGAGATCGTGGTCTTTAACTTTTGTCCAAACCTTTTCAGTAACCTTTGGAACAGAGTCTAAAATAACTTACGTTACTCTCTCTCCTTCTCTGTCTTCAGGAAGTATCTAATTGCGTATTAAATTAATAGGCAGAATGTCCGTGGTATTTTGTAATTTTGAACTCGCCCTTTCTTAACATAGTAACCAACCAGATAATTTTTAAAAGCCTATTCCTTTAAATTTCTGAACCAGCGAATAAACTTACTCCTCTGGTTTTTTCCTTGTTTCTCCCTGAAATAAGTTGACTAATCCAAAACTATACCTAACATAATCTCCTTAAACTGAATCTAATATTTAGATAAATTGAAGTCTGTAATAAAATTATTCCTCTGCACATCATAAAGGAAATAAAATCAAAGTTTGAAAAAGTTAGGTGTGCATGTCCCGTGAGAATATATCTTTTGGAATGATTTGCCAGATGGTTAACCTTTTCCAAATAGTAGTAATTTTGTTATGGTGATTCTTAATTTGGGGCTATGTCACTGGCAAACGTTCGTTACTTTTGATGAGTGTTTCAAACGCCGATTATATAGCTAGTGCTGTTCTTACAACATCACAGCAGAATCAGAGTTTGAACCCTTTCTCAAGTTGCTCCATCTCCTCATCTGTCACGTCCTGAACTTTCCGTGCCGTCTTTGGCCCCGCATCTTACCATCGTTCCTTCCACACCTGTGCTTTCTTCTGTGCTCTGTGTCCTAGGCGTCTCCTCGTTTACCTCCACACCCAGTCAGCCCAGTCTTGTAGACCCGGTCTGTGAGATCTCTCTCAGATCTGTTATGCTTCCTCTTCCCCACTGACATGGCGTTGCCCAGGCTCTGTTCATCTCTTCCTGGATGCTCAGTGCCCTCTTAACTGGGGTCTGATTTCATCCACCTCCAGGCCAGCGACCACAGAAGACCCCATGCAAAATGCAGATTCCTCTGTTTAAAATCCTCCAATGACTACGCCAGCCGGCAGTCCCCACCTTCTGTACCGCAGGGACTCCTTTCCAGTTGATAGTGGCATATTTGTATTTTGTATGATTGTTGTATTTGGGGGAACCTATTGATACTGAAGAAACTGCTAATGCAGATTTGGTAACTTTAAATAAATGTGTACTTATAATCTCGTCTGCATTCCTTTGGAAAATTGTGTAGACATATGCTAGGCACATCAGCGTGGAGACACTGACCGGGTGCATGTGATGTGCTGCCCCTTGAAATAAATTAGGGGGTCCCAGAGGTCCATAGCTAGGATGCTTGGTTTACAGGGACCACCTGGTATACTTCTGTTTTCCCTTTCATTCTCAGATGTGTCCTGTTGTAGATCATACGTTATGTGGTCATTCCAACCATGACCCACAGGCTGGGGATTTGGAGCAGGTCTTCTCCCGCTGTCTCCTGTGTGGAGACTCTTGCTCTCCACCTGCCCAGCACCTCCCCTGCATGAACTTACCACTCCCCGCATGGGTCCCACAGTCCACTTCCAGACCAGTGCCATCCACCGCAGTTCCTGTGCCCCCCATGTCTGTGCCAGTCTCCCCTGTGGTGTGGTACCCTCTGTGAGAATCAGAAATGAGCCTTACTTAATTAACTTTGAACCTCCAGCCCCGCCACAGTGCCTGACATGTGGGGGGCTAGTATACAAGTGAGTGAATGAATGAATTGCAAGGATTAAAAAGTAAATAAAATACATGTTAGGCACCGAGAATAGTGTCTGGCGCATCCTAAGTGCTCAGCTAATGTTAGCACACTTACTGTGTGTGGGACAGCATTTTTAGGTATTGGGGAAACAGAAGTAAACAAGACAAAGTCCCTGCTTTCGTGAAGCTTGCATTCTCCTGGGAGGAGATGGATGTTACTATTTCAGAGTGCTGTAGAGGAAAACAAGCCAGGTGAGGAACGTATAGTCGGAGAGGAGTAGTGTGATTTGGGGGGCTGCAGCCCTCACATCACAAAGCAGAGTGTGGGAGGGCGGCTTTGGAGCTTAGAGACAGTGACTTAATAACCAGCACAGACTATTTACAACAGCTGAGACATGGAAGCAACCTAAATGCCCATCAACAGATGAATGGATAAAGAAGATATGGTGTGCATATATATATATATATATATATATATATATATATACACACACACAATGGAATGTTACTCAACCATAAATTAGAATGAAATAATGCCATTTGCAACCACATGGATGGACCTAGAGGTTATCATACTAAGTGTAGTAGTTCAGACAGAGAAAGACAAATACCATATGATGTCACTTATATGTGGAATCTAAAAAATTGTTACAAATAAACGTATTTACTAAACAGAAACAGACTTAGAAAACAAAGGGATTACCAAAGGGGAAAGGGGTAGGGAGGGATAAATTAGGAGTTTGGGGATTAGCAGATACATACTGCTATATATAAAATAAACAACAGGGCTTCCCTGGTGGCTCAGTGGTTGAGGGTCCGCCTGCCGATGCAGGGGACATGGGTTCGTGCCCTGGTCCACGAGGATCCCACATGCCGCGGAGCGGCTGGGCCCGTGAGCCATGGCCGCTGAGCCTGCGCGTCCGGAGCCTGTGCTCCGCAACGGGAGAGGCCACAGCGGTGAGAGGCCCGCGTACCGCCCAAAAAAAATTAAATAAATAAATAATAAACAACAAGGACCTACTGTACAACACAGGGAGCTATATTCAACATCTTGCAGTAATCAGTAATGGAAAAGAATCTGTATAACTGAAGAATCTGTATAACTGAATCACTTTGATGTACACTTCAAACTAACACATTATAAATCAACTATACTTCAATTTAAAACAAAAGAATTAGGGAGACTAAAGAAAATAAAAACTAAAAATAACCAACACAGGCAGTGACCACCACTGAGGGCAAGTGCTGGGTGCGGCACAGGGGGTGGTCGGTGGGGCTGGTTCTGGTCAGGCCGTGTGCGCAGAGATGCGAGGGCAGAGAGAGGGCAGGCATCTGCTGGGAGAGAGCCCAGGCTGCCGAAGGTTGTGTGTCTGATTGGGGGATAGCAAGGAGGACAGTGTGACTGGAGCAAAGTGAATGGGAACGAGAGGCAGGAAGTATGGTCACAGGTGGAGGTTGGGAATATCAGGACTTTGTATTTTATTCTCAGTGAGGATGGGAACGGGGGCTAGTGCGGCTGGTGGGTGGAAGTGGAATGATTATCTAAGGTCCCTTTTAACTTGACATTTTGTGATTCTGAATTTCAGCTGTAGTGTCCAGGGTGTCTCATCACTGTTCATAATAGTGCTGCAGCACCCACCCATGTCTTACAGAAATGAGCACAGAGATATAGCTACACCAGCTTCAGGGTGCGGCATTACTGAAAGTGGGCACCCTTACTTGTTCAGTAACTTTAGAGTTTTAACTGATTATCAGGGGAAGTGAAATGGTTCTAAAAGCTCTTTCATGGTGAGTTTTGAAGACCACTTGTCAACATGGGAGAAATGCCAGCCTGAAACAGCTCTTCACAAATGGTGTCCCCACAGCGCTCTCCGTGCAGCCCCCAGGGGTTCCTCTGGGGGACTCCAACTCTGTCAGTGTGCTTTGTGACAGCCATCAGTAGCTGCCCCGCTGTTCTCAAAGTCAAAGCCCACACTCTTAACAAGGCCTGTGTGCTCCGGCCCCTGATTCCACTCCAGGCCCGCCACACTCTTTCGCTGGCGTGGCCTGCTCCAGTTTGGTCTTCAGGAAGCTTTTCCTGACGGCCTTCGTAAGTGTTGGTTCTACTGTCTAGAGCGTTCTCCCACCTCTTAGCCTGGCCAGTTCCTCCTCATTCTTCAAGTCTCAGCTTAAACGTCACGGCAGCAGGGAACTTTGTTCTTTCTTTCACACCCCGTGACTCCACGTGTGGTCATTTGCTGCTGCCCTTTAATTTTGTCTCTCTCTCTCTCTTCGTTAGCCATGTCATGTCTGAATATGGGAGAATGACGGACACAGAACGAGACCAGATAGACCAGGATGCTCAGACATTCATGAGGACCTGCTCAGAAGCGATCCAGCAGCTGAGAACACAAGGTGCCGTGCCCCGCAAGATGCAGCCAGCCAGCTGTGACTCAATTAAGTACTTACATCATGCACGTGGCACAGCCGCGTAAAGCTCTCTTTTGTGTTCTTATTTCGATTTAGGTTTCAGAACTTTAAAATTCTTTTTTCCTGATTAGTGTTTTAACCTAAGCTGTTAACAATAATGAAAAGGCCATGAATTCAAGTTAAACAGATGGGAAGAGGGAGGCGGAAAGGACATCTCCAGACAGAACCAAAAATTTACCAAGGGGCCAGGGTCAGAGAAGATGAATCGTGTGTGGAGGTGTGTGCGTGTGTGCCTGTGTCCTGGGTGGCACTGAGAGGGGCAGCAGTTGATGGCATGTGGACAAGGATACAAGGTCTCTGAACTCTCTACTTAGAGTATTAAAGTAAACTGTAGTGTCAGACTCTCATGATTAAGAGGAAGACTCTGGAGCCTGGGCTGCTTATGTACCCACCCCAGCTCCACCATGTTCTGGCCATATGGCCTTTGGCAAGTCACTTAATCGCCCTGGGTCTTAGTTTCTTCATCTATAAAATGGATATATTTCTCAGCGTATATTTCTTAGGTATATTGCTTAGGGTTTTTATGAGAATTCTCATGGCATCCTTAGAACAATAGCTAGCATTAGGGTTACTGTTATCGTCTCACTTTCACTGATGTTTAAATCTTACTGAGAGGCTGAGATGGCTTCCTTGATTCTTTTTTAATTTGCTTAGGCAGATACAGATTCCATTAACATAGCATAGAGTTCAAGTGGCCAGATGCCGTTGTGCTTGACACAGACTTTGTTTGGGAAGCTTCCATGGACAGCCTGGAGAGTCTGTTGAAAGCTATAGACATTCCTGCCAGAAAAAAATATACATATGCACAAAACTTTGTGTACAATTTCATGGATCAGCTAAGAATCTCAGATGACGTGGCCCTATGGTAGAAACAGATCATGCCCCCTGCCCTTAAGGACATTCATTGAGATAACCTAGAAAATATACATGAACATTAATAAAGTGAGGAATTAAGTGACCTTGGCCTCCTTATTGACTCGGAGCCTTAGTTTCTTCATGTGTAAAACAGGCCTAATCAGAGTTGCCTTTTGCCGTGTTTGGGTCATGAGCAGTGACTTACGTGAAGGACTGACAGGGTGCGTGCGCGCGGTAGGTACTCAGGCTCTCATAAACCGGAGCTGCCTTAGCAAAGTAACTGGCACGGACTCTAAGAAGGGATGGTTCACAGAAGAAAGGCATCCTTGTGGCTCAGAGAATCAAGGTTTCCTGGAGAAGGAAGGTTTGACTCGGTGTGTAAAGGAAATGTGAATGGCTGAGGGGAGAGGATGGAGCATTCCAGGCTGAAAAACAGGCAGGCACAGGGGGCGTGTGTGCTCTGAGTTTGATTTAAACATGTTACTTGAAGGTCAGCTTGAGCGTTGGGCGCTGTTAATACGAACAGGGTCAGCACTCAAGAAGAGGGCTATGTCAAATGCCATCCCTGTGTGCTGTAATAACCCATAAATTATTTGACTAGTTTTTCTGCAGGTTGAATCTTTTACTCTCACAAAGCCTAATAAATCTTACTCTTTTAAAAATGTAATGTCACTTGACACAAGACTTGTTTTATAGCTGTATTTTTAAGAATACTTCTAATAAAGAAACTGTTGTGAGGAAGCTGAAGATGAATTGTTCTTCTGTGTAATTGAATACAGAGCCCTGAATATTGTCCTTTTCTGTTACAGCCCACAAGGAGATACATTCCCAGCAAGTGAAGGAGCACAGGAGTGCTGTTTTGGATTTCATTGAAGATTACTTAAAAGGTATTTCCTTTTATCTTAAAGGGCAAATGTGGCATTTCACAATAGATGGGATGCAACATTTAGCTTTGCTAGCTGAAGACTGTCCTGTCTCATTGTATTTAATGATACCTTTGCCCGAGAAGCAGTTTTAAGTGGTCTCTGCTATTTTCCCCTGAACAGGAGTATGTAAACTTTACTCAGAACAAAGAGCCATCCGAGTTAAGCGAGTGGTGGACAAGAAAAGATTGTAAGTATTGTCTCCATTGGTGTTCTTTAATTAATAATAGCAAATAAAGTTTGTAGAGCACTATGCTTTAGAGTCAGACTGGGTTGCTATATAAACATGAAAAATAAGCTAACTTAATCAGGATATGTCATAATCAGTGAGATCAGTAGCAAGTTCAGGGTGGGGACTGGTACCACTAAGTAGCAAAGCCTAGGACCTAAGAGCTCCAGCTTGCAGGCAGGCAGCCTGTGTTTAAATCGTGGCTTTGCTGTGTGACCGTGGGAAGATTGCTTAACTTCTCTGTGCCTTAGTTTCCTCACTTGTAAAATGGAAAGATTTATAATACCTACCTTGTTGGATTGTTGTGAGAATAAAATGAGTTGATGTAGGTAAAACACTTGCCGTTGAGTGGTTAATATACGTTAACTTATACTATTATCTGCTCTTAAGCATTTACCATGCATTTTCATTTAGTCCTCACAGCCACTCTATTAAAAAGTATTAGTACCCCATATTATCGAGGAAGTTGAGGCTCAGGGAATTTGGGTTACTTGCACAGTGTCACATAGCTGAACTCAGACTTGAACGTCAGGTTAACCAGGGCAGATTTCTCAAACAATGGGCTTTGTGTTGGATGCTGAAAGAAAATAATCTGGGTAAGGGATTAGAGAGGAAGAAAGCAGGCCAGGCTCAGGCAGGAGGGCAGGCAGAGTATTTGTCCAAAGCAAGTCCTGGAGGAGAAGTTAGGGCCTTGATGGTGTGTGATGTATCATCGAGAGGTGGTGCGTGGTCACTGGGTCTCACACCCACCAGAGCGAGAGATGCCAATTCTGCCTCCTTATCTCAGGCGGACCTTGGCACTTGAGACTTAACAGGTACCTTGAGTAAAGTAAGAAGAGGCTTTGGCAGCTGCCTCCTCAGTTCCTGGTTCTCAGCAGAGGTTTGGACAAATTAAGATCAGATGGGAATTGTTCTCATTTAGGCAGTGAGATAGCTGCCTGTCAGATAGCTGCCCTGTGCCAATTACTTTGGGCAGAGGACCTTGAGGGAAATAACTGTGTGACCCTTCACAATGTAGTCCAGCCCTCCCTTCTAGTTCTTTCCTCACCTTACCCCAGAAGGCATCTGCCTAAAACATACATATACTTTTATCACTCCCTTGCTCCAGTGTCTTTACAAAGCTAAACTTCACAGCATGACATTCCAGGCCCGTAACGATTTGTTTCTTAGTTGGTCTCCCTGGATTTATGCTCTGACTATACCTGACTACTTTGTGTTCTAAAGAGGCCTTGTTCTTTGAAATTTTTATGCCTTAATCCTTGCTGATGTCTCTGCCCAGAATGCCCTTCACATATATATTTATATTCTCTGCCCCTGTCCCCTCTGCCCCTGTGGCAAGCCAATTCCTATTTATACTTCCAGCCCCAGTTAAGATGTTGCTTGCTCTTTAAGGACTTTTGCAGTTCCCATGGGCCCTATTAGTGGCTCCTTCCGATGTAGGTTCCCTGCGCGTTGTCATGGTCAGGTGTGACACTTCCACTCTTAGAAAGCTGCTAGTACGCCCCCTTAGCCCAGTGTGCGGCATGATGCCTGTCCCAGTCTAGGGAAGCCACTCAGTGAGGACTGTGGAATGAATGAATGAATGAATGGCAGGTTTCCTGAAGATAATTTGGCTGTTAAGTAGAGTTGTTTTCATTGTCAAGTTGGATTGGTGGGTTCTTTGTTTTTGTACTATTTTGTTTTCATTGGAGATGGTTATGTTAAAAATCATTCTTATAAAATAGATTTGAGAAACCCAAGTTCTCATGTTTTATGGCATTGTTGCTACTCTTGTGTTTGTTTTTTTCTTGGTGAAAGAAGAGCGTATTTGTTAGTAAAGGGGCAGTCTGATAGTTTTGTATTTTAAACCTTTCACAGTGTAAGAGAAAAGTTATTCTCTGATGATGTTTATTTTCATAGAATGGTAATATCGCACTAATCTCTCACACCGAAGGGCTCTTATTCCAGACGGGTGAAAATGTTTGCCCGTGAAGGCAGACATAGTCTCAGTCGAGCTTTCTGGGGTTTTCCCTCCATGCCTGCTCCATTGCTTAGAAGGATGCACCATTGTCAAATGTAGCTCTCTTCACCCATCCCTAGGCACTGTGCTACCTGAGTTGACTGTTGCACCTGCTGTTAGTTGCCTTAAGCTGAGCATGCAGATGGTGATAACTCTTGCTGGGGTCTCACCTCTGTTCTTCCTCCTGCTATGAGACTGAGAGTCCTTTGAAGACAGGGACCATTGTGTCTTTTCTCTCTGTGGTCCCAGTGCCTTAATCAGAGCCTAGCACAAGATAGGTGCTCAGTTAAGGGTTCTTGAGTGAAGGAAGGAATGGGGCACAGGCACTCATTACAGGATCCTCAGGTCTATGTATTGAGAGCTTATAAAATGGAAAGGTTGTGGGCAGTATAGACACAGCATTGGCACAGGTGACCTTGTCATCCCCAAAGGGTTTGACGTACACCCATATCCTCCTGATCACCTGAAAGCACGAATATTTTGGTTAAGATTTAAGTTGAAATAGCCAACAGATGCTCTCCTGGGTATGTGCTCTAGTTTAAAGCATCAGAAACATTTCCCCTTTCCAGAAAGCAATCAGGTTGAATATCAATCGCCTTTCTTTTTCCTGGGAAGAGGTTTGAGGTGGCGATCTGGAAATTAAAACTAACCTCTGATATTGTTTTTCACGAGTTCAGAGCATTTTCTTTGTTTAGGTGTAATAAACTATACAGAAATCCAGGAACACATCCAAACTTAAAATAGTAGGGCTTCTCTTCAAATTGCTATTTCTTTCTTATTCAGTGGTGAGTCGTCTGACCCTGAATCTACCCATGGCTAACCTCACTTTAAAGTTTGCTGGGTTTTGGTGCATCATTTGAACACATCACTTTTCACTAGTACAGTGATATTCTTAGAGTGGGAACTCCTGGCTACTTTTTCTGCTTCAAGGGAGACTTGAGATTGATAAAACATATTGCCTGAAAGATGATGTTTCTTCTAACATTGCACAGGTTATGAAACAACAGATAGGAAGTCTAGACAAGTTTACAGCACCTTCTGAATTTACCATTGTAGCTTGAAGTTAACTATCAGAATATTGTCACATCCTACTATTAATTCTAAAGGATAATGTGAGAATTTCCTATGATATTCTGAGGAAATCCTGGCAACCTAAATAAAATTAAGTGTTACTCTGTAAGCAGGTTCCATGGTCAAACAAGTTTGAGAAACTCTTAGTGTATAGAGTTCCCTGAGTCTTTACACTGACCCTGTGCCTTGATTCCATCTTTCTAAGAGAGAGCCCTGCTCACTGTGGAGCCCTTTACTCTTGAAACACCTGGCAAACACACTTTAGAAATAGTGCCCGATCCCATGGCCAGGTGTATGACCTTGAGTTATTTATTATTTACTCCCTTAGGTTGGTTACAAAAGATAAAAATTTTGCTGCATTCCATTTTTCCTTCTTTAAAGAAAAACTGGTATACTTACAACACATGCTCTCACCATACTTATTTGGTACTTAAAGAACGTACTCATAGTATTATTTATGATTTGGTCCTCTCATTCCAACTAGATTGGAAGCTTGGTGAAGGCAGAATTTTGTCTTTTACCTCTTTATATCCACAGCCCCTAACCCAGTATCCTACACATCGTAACAGCTCAATAAATTTTGCCAGTGTTGGGGATGATAATGATGATAGAGATGAAGAAAACAAGAAGTGATACGATGTGATACTAAGTCCATAGCAATGATTTTGTGGGGTTTTTTCCGGCTTTTTTTGTATTTGACGTACAAATTTTAAAATATTTAAAGAGTACACTGTAGTGATTTGATATATGTATGCATTATGAAAGGATTCCTGCCCATCTAGTTAATTAACACATTCATAATCTCATATATTTATCTTTTTTTTACCTATTTATTTTTTGAATTTTTGTATTTTGTTTTATTTATTTTTTATATAGCAGGTTCTTTTTCTTTTTTTTTTTTTTGCTGAGAACATTTAAGTTCTTTTCTCTTAGCAAATTTCAGTTATACAATACAGTGTTATGAGCTATAGTCATCATGTTGTACATCAGATCCTTAGACCTTGTTCATCTTATAATTGAAAGTTTGTACCCTTTTACCGACCTCTCCATATTGCCCCCACCTGTGATTTTGTCTTAGTCACCACCTAGAACAGGGGATCAGCAAACTATGGCCTGCAAGCCAAATCTAGCCTGTTTCTGTACAGCCCTCAAGGAGAACATGGTTTTTATATTTTTAGATGTTTGTAAAACAAGAAGCAAAAGAAAAAAAAGAAGAATATGGGGTTAGAGACCATATATGTTCTTTCACAAAGCCTACAGTATTTCTCATCTGGCCCTTTACAGGAAAAGCATGCTGACCCCTGGCTTAGACCAAAGTCTCTGAGGTGAAGGACCACATTGTTGCTGTTTGTTCTTTGCAGTCCATCATGGACTGATGTGTCAAGTTCCACTGCGCAGGTCAAGTTCATAGCTTATGCTGCTGGTGAGCCACCACAGTAGTTTGATAACACCTGAAGTGGTCTATACCCTGTTCAGAGACAGGAGTCCCCCGATTAAATGGCAGTATCAAATTGCTATAAATGTTTCTAAATGCTTATTCTTCATTTTTGTACTTATTCATAGCAGACCGGTAACAAACAGTTCATAGTCTCATACTGGTCTGCGGACCATACTTTGAGTAGCATTGGCCTGAAAATCACCCAGTATGGAGTAGATGCCCAGTAAATATCTGTAAGTGTGAAGATGGCTTAAGGTAGTGTGAGATATTCCTGCTCTGTGGGAGTACAGCGTACCTGTACCAGAGTGGATACCTTAGACTGAAAGCCATCTTTGAAATGAGAGTGCTCTAACATTAGGTATCAAAAATGTCTCCTTTCTACCCAGAGTCTTTGTTGGGGGCACAAAAGAAGTATAAGAGCTATGCCTGACTCTGGAATATTAATCATTTTTCTCAAATATTTGTACAGGGCTTTATTTAAGGTTTGCAAAGAACTTCTTCCACATATTTTCTTGTTTTGAAACTGGTAAATCTGTTTCTCTCCCTCTCTTCTATCTCTTCCTGTTCTTAAATTTTAAATAAAATCCCAGAGTCTTTCAAATAAGGGACCTGGAAACAGGTGTTGGCCAGGTGGAAACTGTTTGGATTGCTGTTAGGAAATGCTCAGCTTTCAGTTAGAGAAATCAGTTGAAGTAAATCATGGAGCATAAACTGATCTTTCTGATGACTTTTTAAAAATTGCTTTTCTCAAATTGCCTTCAACTAGTTAATCTGTAATTTCCCTCAGGATCTCAGTAGACATTCTGTGTATAATTAGATCTGTTTTTATCACTTAAAAAAAAAAAAAGCACCCAACTTCATCTGTGTCTGCTGCATCGCAGTCCTTTATTCATTTTAAGTTAAAAACTGGCACATTAGCATACCCTGGACACAAAGGGCGACAGACATTAATGGAACCCTTTATTTAAAAGTCAGTTAAGCCCCTCTCCTTCCTGAACAATTCAGTCCCGCAGCCATGGAGTGGGGCAGCGTAAGACGCGTGTCTGCAGCTTCGGGGAGCTGTCATTTCCCAGGGCAGGTTAGAGTGTGAGCAAGCTGAGGAGGGGTGGCTCAGCGTGGGCAGTGAGAGCCCGAGCAAGGACAGGGGCGTGTCCACATGGGGGAGGAGTGGCAGTGGAGGTGGCAAGTTGGTGATATACAAGGGGGACTGATCAAATAGTAAGTATATACGGATAATGGGAGCCAGGTTTCACACTCAGGGGAGTGAAAGGGAAATTGGATTGGAATGAAAAGTACTGGTGTGAACTCATGGTTTTCATTTTACATAGGTAGATACAGAAATGAAATATGGTTGTAAATGTGTATGCGTGTCTAGGTCTGCAAACACATACACATTTTTTCTGGTTCTGTCCACTGAGAGGGCCTGGACGCACCGATATCCCAGTAGCAATAAGAATACCTAGCACTCAGATCTTGGCTTCTTAATAGCAATTTCAGCTTCCAGGACCAGCGCTCCTTGGAGAAATGGCTGATTCTGGGGCTGGGTCAGGGAAAGTATAAAATGAGCCTGGAACATTTTGTTGTGCCAGAAAGCAAGGAACGAACGGCTCAGAGAGTGATGGGGACATGCAAAAAGGACATAAGCCAGTTTGAAGGGGCTTCTGCTGACCAAATTAGAGACAATTGGACCGTCAACATACCTGGTAGCAGATTATAACCCATTGAATAAAGTAGGGCATCATGAGCCCATCTAGAGAGGAATAAATAAATGAGTAAATTGAAAGTTTGAAATTGATAATTGCATAGTATCTAAGCAGTCCCTCCCCCCGGACTTATTAATTGCAAAGAGGAAAGAGTAACTTTACGGTTACAGCCACTACCTTAATCAAGTGATCAAAGTGAAATCATGTACAGCCTGATAGGATGAAATGAGAAGTATGGAAATAGAATATCACTTCTATCATATCATATAGTTTTTATACCAGAGATGCATAACCTGAATCCAACCACGAGGAAAGGTCAGACAAACTCAGATTGAGGGATGTCTTACAGAATAACTGGCGTGTATCAAGGATTTGAAACTCAAGGAAAGGCTAAGATCTGTTTAATCCAAAGGAGACTAAAGAGAAACGACAACTAGATGCAGTCAGTGTGTGACTCTGAACTGAATTTTTTTCTTATAAAGGATATTATTGAGATCTTGTCAAATTAGAATGGGGTCTAGGGAGAGGATGGGAGAAATGTATCAATGTGAATTTCCTGATACAGATGGTTGTATTCTGACTGTATCAAAGAATGTTCTTGTTTTTAGGAAATACTAAAATATTCAGAGTTGAAGGGGCATCAGGTTGGCAACTTACTCTCCAATGGTTCAGGAAAAAGCATTCTTCGAACTACAGACTTCTCTGCATGTGATTATTTCACAATAAAATAAAACCCCGCAAGATCCCATTTCACCCATGTTAGAATGGCTAAAATAAAAGTGATAAATGTTAGGGAGGATATGCAGCAACTGGAACTCTCATTTATGGCTGGTTAATGATTGGAACTCTGATTTATGGCTACTTACTTCTAATAAAGTAACTCTTTATTAGAAGCAGCCAGGGACTTCCCTGGTGGTGCAGTGGTAAGACTCCATGCTCCCAATGCAGGGGGCCCGGGTTCGATCCCTAGTCAGGGAACTAGATCCCACATGCCACTACTAAGGAGCTGGTGAGTCACAACTAAGGAGCCCGCCTGCCACAACTAAGACCCGGCGCAACCAAATAAATAAATAAAAAGAAATTTAAGAAAAAGAAAAGAAAAGTGTGTATTAACAACCAATTTATTAAAAAAAAAAAAAAAGAAGCAGCCAAATATTTCTCCAAAGTTAAATGACCCAGCAATTCCACACCTAGGTTCTTTATGCCTAGAACGTCCTTTCTGCTTTTCTGTGCCTGGCAAAACTTTACTCCTCTTTCAAGAGTTTGCCTAAGTGACACTTCCCCTGAGAAGCCCCCAGTTATTTCTACTCTCTGAATTAGTAGCAGTAAGAATTTATAAAGTGCTTACCTTTTCCATAGTACTTTTTTTTTTTGGTCTGCTGTGTTATTTAGTCTTTGCTATGACTTTGAGTGTTAATATTGGAAGGATACCAGAAGCCAGGTTTCTCATTATCAAAGAAGTGAAACGGAAAAAGGTAGAAGGAACCTTGTTTTATTGGTTGGAACAGAAGATACTGGAAGCTGCTCTACAGATATGGAAACTGAGGCCCAGTGCTTACAAGGTGAGCCAGGGCAGCACCTACTGCATGCCAACCTCTATGCTAGGTCCGTTGTCACGGGTGATCTCATTCAATGTTTACAAGAACCTTTTTAGAAAAGCGCTATTTAATTCATTTTGCAGATAAAGAAAACTCAGCAAAGAGGATTTAAAGAAACAAAACAAAACAAAAAACCCGTCACATTGCAGATAAGTGGCAGACTAGAGGCTACTCTGCAGATAAGCTGCAGACTAGGATCCAAGCCCACTTTTGTCTCCAAACATATTTCTAAACATATTTGTCTTTCTCAGGCAGTCAGTCAGCCAGTGGTTTAAGGACCCAGTCTCCAACCGCCATGGATGTGTGGAAGTACTGGAGTAACCTGTCAGCCAAGACAGTCTAGGAGGACATCAGGCCAGTCCTACTGAGGAACATGGCTGAGGTCAAGGCTGTGCACACTCAAGCAGTTTGTGGCTGCCCCCCGCCCCGAGACCTCTCCCCTGCTGATCTACCAAGACTCCTCAAATCCTTCCCTCTCCACAGCACCAACCCAGAAGATGAGCACTAGTTGGCCCCTAATTGGAAGACCCTGCTGAGTCCCTTGCAAAGATTACAGCAGTGTTCTCCCTTCTCTGATTTTTTTTGATTTTTTTTTTTTTTTTTTTAGATTTTTGGCCACACCACGCAGCATGTGGGATCTTAGTTCGCAAACCAGGGATCGAACCCGTGCCCCTTGCAGTGGACGCGTGGGGTCTTAACCACTGGACCACCAGGGAAGTCCCTGAATTTTTTGAATTACTAATGGATTTTGTCAGCTGTTTTCTTCTGTTCCTCCATTGGTCTGCATCTTGTCAGAATAAAAAATGTGTATTTCTTTAGGATTTCACAAGACTATCCCACCCCTCTGCCTTTTCTTATTACCCAGTGATAGTAGCAGCGGTAGTAAGAGTGGTAGTAATAGCTCATATGTTCAGCTCTTGCTCTAGACTGTGGTCTAGAGCACCTTTTCCTCTGCTTATTGACTATTCGTATATTTGCTTCTTTGAGATGTCTGTTCAAGTCTTTAACCCATTTCTTTACCGGATTGTTGGTCTTTTTATTGTTGACTTGTAATGGAGTTATTTTTGTATAGCCTGCATACAAGTTCCTTGCTCGATATGTGCTACAAATATGTTTCCCTGTTCTGTGGCTTGTCTATTCATTTTCTTAAAGGTGTCCTTTGATGAGCAGAAACTCTTAATTTTGAGGAAGTCCAATTCATCTGTTTTTATATTGTCTACCAAGTTATTCTTTCATGTTTTCTTCTGGGATCTTTGTGAGTCTAGGTTTTATGTTTAGGCCCATCATCTATCTCAGATTAATTTTTTGATATAGTGAGGTGAGGTTGAGGTTCATTTTATTCCGTATAAATATCCACTTATTCCAGCAATATTTCAACTTTCTTTTCCTCATCGAATTGACCTGGCACCTTTGTCAAAAATCAATTGACCATACATATATATCTGTTTCTGGACTCTTTATTCAGTGTTATTAATCAGATTTTTTTATTCTGGTACCTCACTATCTTGATTACTGTGGCTTTGTAGTAAATCTTGAAGTCAGCTGATGTTAGTCCTCCAAATTTCTGCTTTTTCAATATTATTTTTGCTATTCTAGATCCTTTGTATATTTCCATAGAAAGTTTAGAATCAGCTTGTCAGCTTCTTCAGAAAACCTGCTGGGATTTTTATAGGGATCATATCGAACCTATATATAAATTCAGGGAGAATGGATATCTTAATACCTATCTACAAGCATGGTATATCTTTTCATTGATTTCTATCTTTATATTTAAATTTCTTTTTCTCAGCAATATTTTGTCATTTTCAGCGTAGTAGAGGTGTTACTCATCTTTTGTTAAATTTATTCCTAGATTTTTTGAAGCTCTTGTAAGTGGTATTGTTTTATTAATTTTCCTTTTCAATTTCTCATTGCTAGTATATAGAAAATACAATTAATTTTTGTATCTGCAAAATAACTTTCTGTCCTGCAACCTTAATTAATTCACATATTAGTTCTAGCAGCTTTTTTGTAAATTCTGTGTAATTTTCTGCATAAACAATGATGCCATATATAAATAACGTAATCTTTATACCTTTTATTTCTTTTTCTTGCTTTATTGCACTGCCTAGGATGTGGGCCTCCAGTACCATGTTGAATAGAAGTGGTTAGAATGGACATCCTTGCCTTGTTCCTAATTATGGGGCAAGGATTTATTGCTTCACATTAAGTGTGATGTTAGCTATAGATATTCTGTAGCTCTTCATCAGGTTAGGAAATTCCCTTCTTTGTCAGGGGTTCCCAAGACTGCCCTCAGGTTTAATGATTTGCTAGAAGGACTCACAGAACCCAGAAAATCTGTTATACTCATGGTATAGTATTACAGTGAAAAGAAACAGATTAGGATCAGCAAAGGTAAAAGGCACGTAAGGCAAAGTCCAGGAGCCACCAGATGCAAGCTTCTTGTTGTCCTCCCAATGGAATAGCGCGGACAGTGCTTAATTCTCCCAGCAATGAGAATGTGTGATGTGGGACAACATGTACACAGTATTTGTCAACCAGGGAAGCCCACAGGATTTCATTGGGGATCAGTCATGTATGCATGGAGCACCCAAGCTGCTGGCTTTAGTTAATCAGTCTCTAGTCCCTCCAGAGGTCCAACTCATACAGCTTGGTCCAAGACCCTAACATTAATCACATTGTTAGTGTAAACTGTCTGGTGTGGTCCAAGGCCCCAGGCGTACAAGAACAGTCTTTATCAGGCAGGATGTTCTCAGAGCTTGGTGGTTATCTCCCAGGAACTGGTCCAGGGCCAGTTTCTTTGAAATGTGTAGAGTTGGAACACCCAAACCTGCTGCGTCAACCCTTTCCTGCACACTCTCTAGTAACTAGTTCGGTGAAACATTTTATTATGAAGGTATCTTGAATTTTTCAAATGCTTTTTCTGCATCTAATGAGATGATCATGTGCTTTTCTTTTCTGTTAATGTGTATTACACTGATCGATTTTAAGATGTTAAACCAACTCTGCCTTCCTGGGATAGACGCCACTTGGCCATGATGCACTGCTGTTTTTATACATTGTTAAATTCAGTTTGCTTATATTTTGTTAAGGATGTTTGCATTTATGTTCATGAAGGTATTTGTCTAATTTTCCTTTCTTGTCATATCTTTGTTAGATTTCCATATCAGGGTAATGCTGGCCTCATAAAATGATTTGTAATTGTTCTCTCTCCTCTCTTGTTGCCCAGGTATACTACATCCCTACCTTCTTTCTCATCTTAGGGAAAAACATTTAGCCTTTCACCATAAGGTATGACGTTAGCTGTAGATTTTTTGTAGATGTCTTCTATCAGATTAAGGAAGTTCCCTCCTATACGCACTTCTCTTCACCTTGCTTGATTTGCTCCACAGCAGTATATAGAGATATTCTTCATTCCTTACAGCTCCATAGTACTCCAGAGTTTATTAAGCCAGTTCCAGGTTGATGGACATATGGTTAGTTTTCAGGATTTTGCTGTATTAAAATTGAATTACAAAATTGCTACAATGAATAGCCTTGCACCTACTTTTTCATATTATTGCTGTATCTTTGGGATAGAGTCATAGAAGTCATATTTCTGGGTTAGAAAGTAAATATAATTTTGCTAGATATTACCAAATTTCCCTCCATAGGCATTAACACCATTTGGCATTTTTTTATGCAATTCAAAATAAATTGCAAACATCAGTACACTTATCCTTAAATACTTCAGCATGTATATCATTAACTAGAGTTCAATATTTATTTACAGTTTTTCGGACTATTCTTGCATGTTTCCAAATGAATTTTATAATTGACTTGTCTGACTTCAAGATGGCGGGGGGGGGAACCTGGTGATATTTTTATTGGGATCACATTATATTTTTAAATTAGGGAGAACTAACAGCTTTATGATATTTCTTTTTTCAATCCAAGAACATGATATATCTTTTCATTTGTTACAGTATTTTTTTTTATCTTTCAAGAACATCTGTGAGTTTTGGGCTTTTCTTGCTAAGTTTACGCTGCAATTTTTGTTGTTATTGTTAGTTTTTTAATCTTTTTTGTTTTGGCTATTGCAAATGGAGTGTTCTCTTTCATTGTATCTTCCAACTCTAAACCAGGTACTTTTTGATGAACATCTAAGTCACTTTTTTGTTATTATAAGCAGTGCTGAATATCCTTGAAACTATATCTTTGTGCATATCTATGATACTTAGAATAGCAGATGTATTTTTCAAAGATGGCTGCACCCAAACATATCCCATGCCCCATGGTCTTATTGAAATGTGATTTTGTTACTGCTTCATTGAGTGTGAGATATGAGGTCTGTATTCCCTCTCCTTGAACCTGAGTGGACCATTGCAACTGCCTGGGCAGTGGAATATGACAGAAATGACAGTTTGTTATAAACTGAGGCTGAGGTTGTTATAAAAGGCCTTGAAGCTTTTACCGTAGTCTCTGAGACTGCTTTCTTTGGGGGAAGCCAGCTGCCATGCCAGGTAACACACTGACATGGCCCCACGAGGAAGAGATGAGGCTCCTCCCAGCACCAACACAGAGCTGTGTGAATGAGCTTCCCTGGAAGTGAACCCCCGAGCCCCAGTCAAGCCTTCAGATGGTGGGGCCCCATTGCCCTATAACGGTACCCTCATGAGTCAGAACCGCCCAGCCAAGCTGCTCCCAAATTCCTGACCCCAGAAACATCGATAGACGGTAAATAATTAATATTGTTTCGAGGCACTAAATTTTAGAGTAGTCTGTTACTCAGCCATAGTAACTGGAACACTTAACATGATTGATATTATAATTACTGTTGAAATTTCTATTGTTAATGTTGTAGAGGAGCATTTCCAAAACAGCCTTTCTTAGAACACTAGTCTGTTGTGTTTTGGGTTCCCTAGGGTCACATCCCAGCCCAGCCATTTACTAACTGTGTGACCTGGGCAAGGTTCCTAACTTCCCTATACCTCAGTTTCCTCCTCGGTAAAAAGGCCATTAATACTAGTAACTACTTTATAGGGATGTATGACATTAAATAAATTTATGCATATACAGTGCTTAGAAAAGTGCCCAATACCTGATAAGCCCTCGGTAAACGTTAGCTGGCATTAATTATATCATCCTTATATGCATTTACATTGTCCTTTTTATGTTTAGTCCTTCTGCCTAGTAACGTGGAAATTATCGTAGATCTTTTTAGCAATCTGCCTAGAATTTTCATAGTGCTGTATGAATTCCAATACAAGGCCCGCTGTTTCATAACCGGGTTGTTTTTCCTCGTATTAGCCATTTATTGACAATTATAAAGTATCCGTTCATTCAACCTATATTTATTAAACACTAAATGGCACACACTCATCTAGAACCTAGGGCCACACAGCAACTACGACTTACGAAGTCAGGTACCCTGCTCTCAGAGCGTGCACTGCAGTGGAGTGAGACGGCCAGTAAAGAAATGAACGAGCAGGATGGTTCCAGACTGCAGTGACTGCTGGGGAGAAGACAGACAGGGGCACAGAGTAACAGGACGGGGCCTGTTTTAGGTAGGAGAGTCAGGAGGCCTCTGTGAGCGTGTGCGGTTGCACCTGGCCCTGAGGGTGGAAGAGAATACACTGTGGGAGGAGCCCAGGGCCAGTGCCAAGTGCTGAGGTTTAGGGACCTGAGTCAAGGCCTTGCCCCCCAGTGGATATGTAAAGACTTGTGCTTTTATGGTTCAGTTATTTTCAGATATTACTTATATATCATATTTGTTATATAACACGTGCGTGTGTGTAGTCAGCAACACTTTTGCACTGGTGTAAGACAACCAGCTTCTTGGGTTTGTTGAACTTAGAGCAGTCGGCCTTCACTGCCCACGTGTAGAGTGTGGGTTCAGGAGGTCGGGCTGTTCTGGTGTCCTTTCCTTCGGTGCGTCCTGATGGCAATCGTCCTGCTGCGTGCTATGGCTGGGGGTGTGCGGTCTGCCATGTAGTAAGTGCCCCACTAGAGCTGTGTGGGGATGGCCGCTGGGCCCAGGGCAGCGGCTCTGCTCTCCCCCAGAGGGCACAGAGCAAGCGTGAGGGCCACGTGTGACTCCTCTCTGCTTTCAGGCGGAATCCTGTGTAAGTAAATGATATGACTGCTAATTTTTTATCTTTAGATCTAAGCTGGAACCAGAACCAAATACAAAGACAAGACAATCCATGTCTTCTGAGAAAGTTTCACAGAATCCTTCAAAAGACTCTGAAGAAAGACCTGTCACTGAAGAATTTCCAGGTATGAATTAAAATCATAATCTTGCCTTGCGCCTCTTCCTTGTGACACGTTGGCTAAAATACAAAGCAGAAAAAGAAGGAACACAGCCCCAGACATCTTGTGGTGTTAGTATTTGCATAAAGCAAAGGAAATACGGAAGTGTCAGTCCTTTTTGGACACAGTTGGATCTTAATGCCGCCGCAGGGGCGGGGTGGGAGGATCCCCCAGTCACCTGGCAGCCGCCAAGGTCCAGAGAAAGGGCCTGAGTTGCTGCGCACCAGTGGGGTGGGGACTGGAGACTTAGAACCTGGAAGAATCATGGGGATCCCTGCCTGTCAGTCTCAGGAACGGTGGGGCGCTGCCTCCCCTGCACCCACGCAGTGCACTGTCAGCACTGACCTTGCCTGGACCTGACCATCCTGCCTTGGGGCGGAGCCTGTGGTGTCAGCCGCCTTTGTCAGCCAATTGAGCCAATAGGACAAAATGCAAGTCTGGGTTTATACACTTCCTGTCTTCATGTTTGCTAGCCGGCCCATAACTTAGAACAGCTCCTAACACATGGTAGATGCTGGATAAATACAGTGTCTCTATAAAGTCTGGAACGGTGGGGCGCTGCCTCCCCTGCACCCACGCAGTGCACTGTCAGCACTGACCTTGCCTGGACCTGACCATCCTGCCTTGGGGCGGAGCCTGTGGTGTCAGCCGCCTTTGTCAGCCAATTGAGCCAATAGGACAAAATGCAAGTCTGGGTTTATACACTTCCTGTCTTCATGTTGGCTAGCCGGCCCATAACTTAGAACAGCTCCTAACACATGGTAGATGCTGGATAAATACAGTGTCTCTATAAAGTCTGGAAACATAGGGGCATGTATATATAATGCTGTCAGGGACATCTTCAATCCATGTGTCTGGCCAGGGTGGCCACCCTGTGTCGGGGATGCATGCTTAGTTTGCTGTACCTCAGAGGCACATGAGATTTTGCTTTGTGTGAATCCCAGGATGCTGAGGCCCGAGAGTCTTCCTCGCCTCCTCTTCTGTACTCTCACAATGGCTGTCATTTACTGCATGCCTCCCAGGTACTAGGCACTGTCCTGAATCTTCACAGACATCACCACCATCCTTGTAGCAGCCCCCTGGGATGGATTTTATGACCTTTTTCTTGTCCAAGTTAAAAGTTCATAAATGGTGGACCTGGCATTTACATGTGCATCTGTGCTGCCCTTGCATCTAATTTATTCCCTACATATTACAAGCGAGGGAATTCAGAATGCATTTGGGGCTTTGTGAGCCTGAAAGATGCCAGAGGCCTTTCTGTAGCTGAAAACAGCTTCTGTGGGAAGGGCAAGGAGACTGGCGTTCAGTGACCACCCCCTTCATTGTGCTGGGCACCCACTGGGGGTGTCAACAAATCAAGTCTCACTGAGTCTTTTGAGGTGTTATTGTCATCATTTTATGTGTGAGGAAACAGAGCTTTGAAGAAATTATATAACCTATCAAAAGTCAAATAACAAGATAAGAACATCACTGGGATTCCAGGTGTGCGTCACTCTATGTTGAGCCTGAGCCCATCCTCTCTGGAGGCTGCCTTGTCCCATAGGCCAGAGGCCTCGCACACACCCTCCCGTCCCCATCTCCGCTTGTTCCTAATGAGGGAAAACCCCAGCATTAGTCACAAAGTGATGGGGCCCTGCTTTTCGTAAACAATACATAGGGGTATCATATCTAAATTTACTCCTGCCAGACATAGCTGCTCGACCCTTTATCCATCCATTCATTCATTCAGGAACTACTGTCAGGGCTGCTGAGAGTGGGGAGAAGCCAGTCCAGAGTCTTGGGGCCCAGGTGAGGGTAAATCTCACGTAGAGAGAGTCTGCCCTTGCTGGGTCCCTCACTCACACCGAGAATTGTTATGCCAGGCACTGCGATAGGTGTTGGGGATACGGGAGCGAGTAGAAAATAGGCACATGTGCTTGCAGTCCAGAGGGGAACAGATGGTAATGGAATATTACACAACTGGGTACACAGTCAGTCTGTGCTATAAGAGAGGGGGTCCTGGTAATAGAGATATGGCCCGCTGGAGAGGTCGGAGTCCTTGAGGTTTCAGTAAAGACCCAAGGGCAGTGAGGAGTGAGCCATGTGGCTCTCTGTGGGAAGAGAGTCACAGGCAAAGGAAGCAGAAGTGCCTGGTGTGCTAATGAGCAGCCGGGAGGCTGCAGAGTAAGGGAAGAGCAGAGGGACAGGAAGCAAGCAAGTACCAGGGCAGCAAGGTCATGGGGCCTTCCAGGCCACGGGAGAGCTGTTTACTCTGAGTGAGGTGGGAGGCCACCAGGATGCTTGCACAGAGGACTGTCACACAGAGGACTACATTTGAGCAGGGTCCCTCTGGCTGCTCTGTCGAAATAGATTGTTTAGGGGATGAAGAAGCAAAATAGGGACAGTTAGGAGGCTGCTGAAGTCTCCTAGGAACAAGGTGGTGGTGCACCACACCAAGCATGGTAGCAGGGACGTGGAGAAGTAGAATTCTGGATATATTTTGAAAGTTGAGCCACAGAATGTGCTCCCTGGACGTGGGGCATGAGGAGGAGATGGGGCAAGGAAGGCTGCAGTGGTTGTTGGCAGTGGGAAGAAGGTGGCTGCCCTTCACTGAGTTGTGGAAGGCTGAGGCGGGGCAGGCTGGGGGCTGCAGATCAGCTCAGTGTGGAGTATGTTAATTTAGGGATGCCTGGCACAGAGGTTGAGCAGGAAGTTGGGTTTATGAGTCTAGAGGTCAGGGGACAGGTCTTTAGATCACGTCAATCCCATGAGACAGGCTGGGATCCCTGAGGAATGAGGGTCAGTAGAAAGAGGATGACGCACTAAGCCTCCCGATCTGGTCTTCCCTGTTTTGTCTTTCTCCCCGGCACTTGTCACTACCGTTCTATATGTTTGACTCATTTATATCCCTTATGCCCTGGCTCCCCTACTAAAACTTAAGTTCCACAAGGACAGGAATTTCTGTATGTGCTTTGTTCAGTGCTGTAACACTGGCACCCAGAACAATACTTGGCACATAGGAGGTGCTCATTAAATCTTTGTTGAAGAAAATGAATGAATGAAGACTCTATTGGGAGCACTGATTGCTTTTAGTTGCTGTGGAAATATTTCCTGAAGCAAAAGGAACTTAATGCCTCTCGGTGGTAGAAAACAAATGGTCAGTGAGAGAATGCTGTTCCTCACGGTTTATATTTTTATCTTAAAGTCAGTATTTGGATGCTTTATAATCACGAAGTTATGTCCTGACTAAGCCGGCCCACCAAAATGTTGAGAGAACCCTCCAGTTTAGCTTCTGATCAACGTGTAGGAGCAGAATGGTGTGAAGGGTGTCTCTCTGGAGGCCGTCAAGGTCCCAGCTGCAGCATTTAGTGGCACTTCCGAGAACCATTTCCCCCATTTTGTAAATACATCTCAGGACTCCTCCCGCCCCATCTTGGTCCTCTCTTGCTTTTTCCCCTGTATCCTGGCCCCTGCTGCCGCTGCTGGCTCCACTTCACTGTCCCCACAGCTCCACCAGGCAGCTCTTTCCTCCATGGTCATCTGGTGATGCTTATTTCTGAGCCATCTCTTCCTTGGTTATGTGGAGTCCCAAAGGGTAATAAAATCTTAACTAGTGCTCGTTAAAAATGTGCACACTTTATGTACAAATTCCTGCATATGTAACAGGCTTTTTCTACCTCATTTTGTTTGTTTTTCCCAAAAGAAAGATATTAACCATTGCTGTACCCCAACTTTATCTATTTTCTGTTCATGGAGATGGGCCATCCCTTCCTCTAAGTGAGAGGGAAGGGAAAGCACAGTGGTTGCAGTGTGATGTCATGGAAGGGTCGTGAACCTTGGTTTCACAGTCTGGCCTCTGTCCTGCACCATGACCTTGGACAAGTTGTTTGAACTCTGAGCCTCAACTTTCTTATAGTATCATGTGGCTGTGGTTTGTTTTGAGCATTTCAGGAGCTAGTGTAAAGGGCCAGGCAGTGTCTGGCATGTGCAGTAGGGCTCCACAAAGAGCACATTTTGCGGTAGTTCGTAGAGCAGCTATGACGAGATCCATTGCTTGACACTAAGGATTGGGCAGGATTCTTTTTCAAATGAGTACTGGAAGTCAATTAGTAGGCTGGCCAAGATAGCAAAGGCAATTAGGAAGGCAAAGGAAATGAAAGTCTAGATTAGGAAGGAAGTTTTTTCTATTTACAAACTGCCTGGTATTGTGTACAGAAAATTTTAAGGAATCCACCAATAAAAGAAAAGTAGTAAATGAGTTTAGCAAGGTTGCAGGATACAAAACCATTATACAGAGATTTCATTTCTGTATACTTTCAATGAACAATCCAAAAATGGAATTTAAAAAGCAACAATTCCTTTATGATAGCATCAAAAAGAATAAATTCAACAAAAATGTAAAACATACTTTGAAGGCTGCAAATCATTGTTGAAAGAAATTAAAAATGATCCAAATAAATTGAAAAATATCCCAAGATCACGAATCAGAAGAATTAGTGTTGTTAAGATGGCAGTACACCCCAAAATGATCTACAGTTTCAATGCATTCCTCTTCAGAATCCCAGCTGATTTCTTTGTGAAAATTGACAAGTTGATTCTAAAATCCATGAGGAAGTGCAGGGAACTCAGGATAACCAAAACAGTCTTGGAAAAGAACAAAGTAGGAGGACTCACACTTCCCAATTTCGAAACTTACTACAAAGCAACAGTAATCAAGACAGTGTGGTACTGGCACAAGGACGGACGGACATATGGATCAATGGGACAGAATTGAGAATCCAGAATTAAAACCGTGTGGCTCTGGTCAACTGGGTTCCAACTGGGGGACCAAGATCATTCAAGGGGGCAAGAACGGTCTCTTCAACAAATGGTGCTGGGAAAATTGGATATCCACATGCAAAAGAACAAAGTTTGACACTTAACTCACACCATTTATAAAAAGGTAACTCAAGTAGACCAAAGGCCTACACAGAGCTAAAACCCTAAAACTCTTATAAGAAAGCATAGGGCTGGGGCTTCCCTGGTGGCGCAGTGGTTGAGAATCTGCCTGCCAATGCAGGGGACACGGGTTCAAGCCCTGGTCTGGGAAGATCCCACATGCCGCGGAGCAACTGGGCCCGTGAGCCACAATTACTGAGCCTGCGCGTCTGGAGCCTGTGCTCCGCAACGAGAGGCCTCGATAGTGAGAGGCCCACGCACTGCGATGAAGAGTGGCCCCCGCTTGCCACAACTAGAGAAAGCCCACGCACAGAAACGAAGACCCAACACAGCCATAAATTAATTAATTAATTAAAAAAAAAAAAGCATAGGGCTAAATCTTCCTGACCTCAGATTTGACAAAAGATTAACAAGGATATGACACCAAAACACAAGCAACAAAAGGAAAAATTAGATAAACTGGGCTTCACCAAAATTAAAAGCTTTTGTGCTTTAAAGGTTAAAAAGAAAAGAAAGTGAAAAAAGCCCACAGATGGGAGAAAATATTTGAAAATCATATATCTGATAAGGGGTCTATATCTAGAACATGGAAAGAACTTTTACAAGTCAATAAGAAAATGATAACCCAATGGCAAAGGGTCTGAATAGAAATCTCTCCGAGGAAGAAATACAAGTGGCCAAAAAGCACACGAAAAGATGCACAACATCATTAGTATCAGGGAAATGCAAATCAAAAGCACAATGAGATTCCACTTCACACCTACCAGGATGGCTAGAATGAAAAAGGCCGACGATAAGTGCGTTTGCAGGATGTGGAGAAATCAGAACTCTCCTGCAGGTAAAAGTTCTCCAGGCAGAGGGACCAGCCAGTGAAAAGATCAAGGAGGGAGAAATGAGCTGGCATATTTCCACATGCGTGCACACACATGTACACGCACACACACTCACACTCACAAGAGGGAGGCACCAGTGAGAAGGGTACAAGAAGGGGGGAGAGACGGAGGCAGAGGCCTGATCACACAGGGCCCTACAGGCAGTGGGAAAGGTTCAGCTCTGGGTCTGTGTGTAGTGAGGAGCCCTGGAGGTTGTTAAGCTGAGCATGACAAGGCCCGGGTCACATTTAAATCCTCCCTGACTACCGTGTGGAGCTGGAGTGGGGTGAGAAAAAGAGGAACCAAGTGGCCTTGTTGGGAATCTATTGCAGGAGGCCACACGCCGGCGGGATGAGGTGTCACCTGAGGGACGTGGTGGTGGAGATGGCCGCGGAGACAAGGGCTCAACCTCTGCTCACACTTGGGAACTGAAGGTTAGCCAGTAGGTAGGACGCGAGAGGTGAGGGAAAGAGAGCCATCAAGGGCAACTTCTAGGTTTGGGCTGGACCGACCAAGATGAGGAAGGTGCGAGGGTCTGCAGTGAGGCCGGGAGGAGTGGGAGGGAGCAGAATCATATTCTGGCTACACGTGTGAGGTCTGAGATGCCTATTGGATTTTCACGTAGAAATAGTGAGTCCGTTGGAGTGGGCCTAGAGATCAGGGAAGAACTCAGGGCTGGAGGTCTTTGGGAGTCATAGGACATAGGCAGTTCAGAGCCACGGACCTGGATGCATCACCTAAGGGGAATGTGTGGGGAGGGGAGAAGCCTGCGCAGACCTCCGTGGTGCTGCCAGTTTTCCAGGGCCTTTGCCATTTCATCTCCATCCCCACCTCGATGCTGGCAGGTAAATCTCGTCCCCCACACCCAGCTGGTTCCTCTTAGGGGTCGTATATCTGCCCTTTTCTCTGTGCCATTGGAAGACAGCTTTTTCCTGTCCATGGGCATTTTGCTAAGGTTATCTACAGTTAGCAGAAGGATTTTTAAAATCTGGGTTATGTGGTGTCTTTTGCTTATCTTTTCAGGTTTTTCATTTTGCTTTTGAAACATGAGATGTAAGTTAGAAAAAATACTTTAGTGTAGGACTAGGTGGTACACTTCTAGGCAGAGGGTGGTTTCTTGCTTGTCATACTCCTGTTTCTTAAAAAAGGCACTAGTCTTGTTATTTTTGATTTAGGCAGCACAATAAAGCACCTCTGTGGTCACAGCTGACCTTCTGTGCATGTCTGAGGTTTAGTTTTTTTTCCTTCCATATTCTTACTCAGCCAGGATGAGATCTTTGTGGACCCATTTATAATTTGTTTCCTGACATTGGTTTCCACTAAGATGGGTACGGTTATTTGTGAATACTTCTTGCCCTTCTTCTCCAGTCAGTCACGGGTCCTGCCCTCAGTTGACAGGGAAGCTCAGATCCAGCCCCTGAGAAAGTGAGTAGTGCCAAAAAAGAGGGCACAGGTGGGAAAGACGTAGTCCACTCAGAGGGCCAGGGAACTTCAGGAGGAGGTGGTCCGGAGAAATGAGTCTGAACCTGAAAAAGGGGAAGCTTAGAATGTCCTAGGCAGAGGAAACAGCATGAGTAAATACTCAGAGGCCGGAAAGCGTGGGAGAGGTATGGAACGTAGTCAGTAAAGAAACCACTTCTGGGTCAGCAAAACTCACAGAAAGGGGAGGAGGAGTGGGCCTTAAGGTGGGAAAGGTGGATGGGGCCAGACCATACGGAGGGCCTTGAGTACTGGACCAAGGAGTCTGGACTTGAGTGCCTTGGCATCGTGGTGCATGGAGGTCTGGGCAAAGCACTCGCATGGGGTGTGCCGTGCTTCAGGCTGATTCTTACAGCTGCAGGTCAGGGTGGCTCCAGGTGGCTGCAAAGGCTCTTAACAAACTTTCCATTCCAGCTCAGAGCTGATTTATGCTTCGTTCTGATGTGAATATGTTTCTGTGTTTCTAAATTTGATGTTCTTATCCTTAAAACACATAATGGTAAAAGCTTGAGATGGATACAATAATGAGGTCAGGTAGGAGATAGAGGGCTCTGGAGGGGGGGGATGAGTGAAAAGTACAGATGTTCCACCTGAAGAATGTGGTCTCAGAAAAACACCTCCTCAGCTTCTAAAGATGTTTCCAACCTTTTATAAATATCTTTTATATAAAAATTATGTATTATATTTATAGGTCCTATATTATATCTAAGTTATACATGTGTCTTTTATAAATATGATGACAGTTCTGGCAAAAACAGCCAATTTTTAAAAACTTGCACAAGGTCGCAGATGACATAGAGTTTTTTTGTGATGACATATCCAGAATAATAACCATACCTTGTACATAGGTCTGCCTAATCTTTTTTCTCTAAACTGGTGCTATCATTATGTTCTTTTCCCTTATCAGTCTCAAAGCAAAAACTCTGGACTTTTGCCCATCTCATGGGGCTGAGAGCAGCTATGGGAAATTTACTGAGATTGGGGAAGAAAAGAAAAAGAAGCGGTATTTGCCTTTAAGTACTTGTCAACCCACTGACAAGCCCAGAGGCACTGCTGAGACACCCGACACAAAGTCACCTATACAAAAAAAAGACCCCATTACAGCCTCCGCCCAGGAGTGACTCTCCGCCTCCCCTCTCCCCCCCCCACCTTCCCTCTCCCCGCCCCCCACCTTGCTCCCAGCCCACCCCTGGATGAGCCACATAGGCCTCTCTATCAGGGTTCCCGGGTGGGGCAGCCCCTTCTGGGAGCTGTGCTGTTGTTCTGCTCTGTCAGAGATCTGGCCCATGTTTATGTGATCCCGGTCAAAGTGTTCTCTAGATTAAAAGTAAAATGACCGCCAGTCAGCAGTCCATGCCCAGGCCCCCGTCCTGGAGTACATCAAAATGCACCAAAGCACGGACTGACACACACACCATTGTACTAGCAGAAAACCCAAGGTAACCAAAGGTTTATCAGTGGGGTTACAGTTACACAGGAAATTCCCTACGGTGGAATGTTACGCGGCAATTAAAAGAACAAGGTAGGGCTTCCCTGGTGGCGCAGCGGTTGAGAGTCCGCCTGCCCATGCAGGCGACACGGGTTTGTGCCCCGGTCTGGGAAGATCCCACGTGCCGCGGAGCGGCTGGGCCCGTGAGCCATGGCCGCTGAGCCTGCCCGTCCGGAGCCTGTGCTCCGCAACGGGAGAGGCCACAACAGTGAGAGGCCCGCATACCACCAAAAAAAAAAGAACAAGGTAGATATGTGAAATGACATTGGGTAATCACCCAGATGCATCGTTAAGTTATAAAAAGCAAGTTTTAGAACAATGTGTTACCACTGATATCTTTGTGAAAAGCACACTGCCACACACATAGAACTATAAATTATCTCTAGGCTGCGGAGGAAGCAGGGAATTGCATATCTGTGTGTGTGTGTGTGTGTGAGTGTGCTGGATAGAGCCTGCGAGACTCCATCAAAGCACTGACAAACAGTGGTTACTTCTGGGAGGGGAATGGGATTGGCGTGGTATGGCATTTCCTCTATTTTTTATATATGTGTATATATATATATTTTTTTAATGAAATTACCCGTACATTTTGCAGTCTTTAAAAAGTAGAGGGAGGTGTATAAGCATACGAGTATGTGTTTTGAAGTCAAGTCCGCTTGAAAACTGGTCCTGAAGAACGTCCATTTGGTTTGCGACCATTACTGAGATCAGGCCAATACTGAAACTGTGCGTGGGTCCCATCTATCCGTACACACACACACACACACACACACACACAGATCTTTACATTGTAAAGAGTCATGCTGCAGTGCTTGAATATTAACCAACAGATAGTCGAATGTGAACAAAGCTCTATGATTTCCTTCCATCTCATGTTTTTAAATATGCCTGCATCCTAAGACAACCTATTCTAAAGTGAATATTTTGCCTTCTGCCTACTTTCAATTTTTTTTTTTTTTAACAGAAAAGATTCCGGCCGAAGCACAACCTGAATTGGGAACCTGGGGAGATGGGAAAGGTGAAGATGAATTATCCCCAGAAGAAATACAAATGGTAATGCTATTCTCTGCCTAATCATGTATTTTTAACTAGTTTTAGTAAGAATATTTCATTGAGTAGGAGGTCATCCTAAATGCCCTTGCCCTCATTTTTATACTGAGTTTTAAAAATTATAAATAAGTATTTTAGATCAATTTTCCACTTGATTTCCAGATTCTTAGTATGCTTTTCTTATGTTTTGAATTTGCAGTAGCTTAAAGAAGAAATTGCCTTGGAATAATTTTATTAATATTAGATGTCTTTTCAGTGGCAGTAAAATAGTCTTCTATTCTAAATGGGTCTTTTATAATCGCTGCTATGGTGCTTTTTAATTGTTTGAATTACTGGTGCATGGTAATGTGAAGAAAGCATAAGTAATGGCTGAAGAATGAAAAGAGTAACACCTTAACTGCGAATATCACCTCCTTTTATTTACCTGTCCCCTAGTTGCCAATTGTAGTTTATTATCTCTGGGTGAGTTTCAAAAGAAAAGGGACAGATTTGGCCATAGCCCCTACCCGTTCGTTTACGGCCGGGTCTGTGCACAGCTGTCTGGACATCGGTGTGACAGAGCCACATGGAGTACGTGTACCTGGGGTTGGGAACAGATATGTCCTAGAGCTGCCCTGGTGGGATGCGGGCCTTGCCCAAAGAGCTGAGAAGCCGGTTCCCACATAGTCCCCCTCCAGTGGCTGTGCCTGGCAAATGACATCTTAATTTGCAGCGCTTTACGGTGGACAGAGCTTTTTAGTACTTGTTTTATCCGTGATAGTCTCAGTAATCACACTAAGAGGTGTTGGGGCATTACTGTCTTCTTGTAACTTTGGCAAAAAGCAGTCGGCTCTCTTGTCCAAGGGCCCCTCATTAGTAAGTGGTTGAGCCTATCTGCAGTCAGTGGTCTCCTGATGTCTCCTGAAGAAGATGAGAGGTAGAGCTTCGAGCCATGGCTGTCGAGTGAGAGAGGCACCCATCTCCTCCCAGACCTCACACAGAGGCATTCGTGTCACCAAGCTCTTCACTCCTGTCTTCCTGTCCTACAGGCTCAGATGTTATGTCCTCAGAGAGTCCTTCCGCGACCACCTGGCCTGAAGTGGCCCCAGCCACTATGTCTGTGTGCCCACATCCTGCCCTCATCCCTCCACTAGAATACAAGTGCCCCGAGGGTGGAAATCTGTCTGCCTTCACTGCTGTGTTCCCAGAGCCTAGAGCAGGGGTGGGAACTGTTTGTTGAATGGATGAGTGACTTTGATGAATATAATATAAAAACTCTAGGTTGTTTTAAATGGTAAAGCAGGATCATCAGTAAGAACTACTAGAATATTCTATCTAAATTATTATTTATGAACACCTTCTATGCACCAGGCCTTGTTTGTTTAATCTCATAACAGTCTAGTGAAGTAGGAATTATCTCTCTTGTATAGTTGACGAAAATGGGGCACAAAACTTCCAAAGCCCGTGCAAGGTCACAGAGCCCAGCATCCGAGCCATGCTCCATGCCCCGAGCCCTGGCTCCAAACCCTGAGCTTTTTTCCTGCATCACAGCTCATGTGAGTGCCCGCTGGGATCTGGTGGTCTAGGTGAGTGTAGCCTGCACAGGAGCACTGGCAGACTGACCTGGGCGGCCTGACAGAGGCCTCACCAGCCCCAGCAAGGGGGCCAGGTCTGCTCTCTTGAGCGTTGGCTGCCGAGAGCATAAAGCTGGCTCAGAATCCTCTTGCTCTCGAGGCTTCCTGTTTCTTCCCCACGCCTGATTGTGGGATTGAAACACCGGTGGCCCCTCACAGTGGGCTAATGACTGAGTGAGCTGACCCAAGAGGGTGCCAGGCATACAGAAGGCACTCATAATTGAGTTCCCTTGGCCTTTCCCCTTCAAAGTGGCAGGTATGCACAGAGGCAGGGCAGCCCTGGGCTGCACAGGGTCGGGGGGGCCTGGGCAGTGCTCACGTGTGTGGGGAAGGGCTGTGGTGCGTGTGCTGCCCTCACGGCAGGATCAAAGGGCCACGCGGGGTGGCAGCTGCCGCTCCATGGAGTCTTCATACATATTTTATACTCAGGACTGTTTCACAAACATTCATTCACCCAGATGAGCAGTTTCCCCTTTAAGATCATCACCTTAGAAGCGTGACACTGATTCCAGTGATGACACCATTAGCCATGACTTTCCTGGGACTTGCTATGGGGGTGCTCCCTCAGAGGCTGTGGGACTCTCTTTAGAACAAGAAGCAGAGCTATCTGTGCCCCTGATAGATAAAAATAATTCTGAGCTAAGGAAGTAACTCAAACACCTTAAAGTGGCCTGCCAGGCCCCTGCTTCCTTCCACACCTCTGACTTGGAGTACGTGCTCAGTGCCCCCCAGACCAGCAGGCACGTGACCCGGAGGCCTCGCAGTGTAGACTGCGGCAGTGTAGACTCCAGGCAGCAGCTGTGGCTGCCCAGTCAAGTAGAGAGAGGCTGAAGACGATGGCCAGGGAGCGGAAGTGAGAGCGGAGATGAGAGAGCTGCTGCGGGAAGTGGACTGGACCTGGTGATCCACTGGAGGGCAGCAGGGCGTGTGAAGAGAGTGAGGCAGGAGAAAGAGCCTGGAGCTTTGTGACCCGGGGAAGCAGGATGCCGGCAGTCAGGAAATGAGGACCTGGTCACGGACAGGTGTGAGTCCGTGGGAGGTGTTTGGTGGGTGCTGGGATCCCGGGCTTGGGGCTTGGGCTGGAGACGTGACTGTGGGATACACCTGAGGGCTGGTGTTTGAAACAGTGCATACAGGGGAGAGAAAGGCACAGCACATCACCCCGGGACACAACGCTGGAGGGCAGGCCCAGGCGGACAATTTGATCACGCTCCCTGATAGCCAAATGATGGCCGGAGTTTCTTAAAAGCTCATAGTTTTCCTTCAGCTTACACAAAATAACTTTATTATTGAAAATGATGTCACGTTCCCCTGTATCATGTAACATGACCACCTATCTTTGCTAGAGATAAAAATATGTATAGTACTATCCCTTCATTAAGAAAGAATACATTTGTATTTAGGCAGAACTTAGCTTCCATTTAGGGCTTTTTAAAAAATACACTGCACGGCTTCTTAAAGGAAGTAGCTGGAAGAATGGCCGTCAGTCGTTTGCCAGAGGACTTGCCTTCCCCGCAGGCGGTGGTGAGCAGCAGCAGCTTGTTAACCTGCACAGACGCGTGCTTAGAAGCTGCAAGAGGCACGGGGGCTGGACCAGTGGAAGGCTGGCAGCAAGGATAGCTGTGATCAGCTGATGCTTGGCGCCAGTGAGAGATGGCCCCAGTCAAGGGCTTTGGGACTTGACAGAGTTGGTTTTTAACCCTCTCTTTATATCACTTACTGCCTGTGTAATTTGGGGGCAAGAAAATCAGCCTCACTGAACTTCAGCTTGGTAAGTTGACAGGATTGTCAGGAATACAGTCATGTATGTATGAGTGCCCAGGAAAGTGCAGGGCACGTAGCAGCTGCTCAGAGAATGTTCCCTCACAAACAGTGAGAGATCGTTGCTGGCCCCGTGTGGTCCTGGGTTCCCTGCACATGTTCTGAGTGTGATGTATGTAGCTGTTGCATATGAGAAACACATGTTCACATCATAAGGCTTGTCTTTCCATAATGATGGTTGGTGCACCATGCTTTGTCCAAGCAGTGTCCAAATGAATGAAGCATTGTCCAGAAACATGCCAGGGATCATTCCCAATAATGCTAGTTATTTCGGCGTCATGATATCAGTGACCTAAGCAATCAGAACCAGCAGGACCTCCCTAACTTTTATCGCGTAATTGCAAGAGGATGGGGCAGAAGGCTGTACTGTTCAGTACTTTTATGACAAGCTGTTTAATGTTCAGTTCACTTCTTTAATTGGGGCTCATAGCTAAGTACCATATCCTACAGTCTGACTGACCTGAACCTTATTTAAAAGGCTCAACCCTGAAAATGAAGAGAAAGAAATGCATACTATTGGTTTGAAATTGGAAAGTGTTACAGCAAATTGTGGTCATAAGTCATAATCACTGTTCCTCAGGGTAAAATAATGAATTGAGCCCTATAACAGCAGTTTAATTCATTATTTCACCCGTAGGAGCTGTTGTTACTTGTTCCAGAGTGGCTGCAGAGCATTGCATGATTCGCACAATACGTTTCCATTCATCGCTCATGATGCAGGGATATTAATGCCTTTGAGTTAATATAAGCAGATGTTTTGTGGTCAGGCTGAGTGGAACCAAATTGTTTTCTGATGTTACCCAGAGAAAATGCCTCCTTTCTAAGCCCACATTCATTTTACTTGCCTCCAGTGAAACCACTGCACTTAGTGATGTATTTCTTGGAATAATTTTTAAAGACATGAATGTGACTTCTGTTCTTCAGATCACATGAAAAGTGTCCCTAGCCCCTGTCCCCGGAGGTGGGCCCTTGGAAGCACCAGGGGGCTGGCTGGCAGGGCTTGTGGTCTGTGGCCAAGCTTGGCTTACACATTGAGAACAGGAGAATTGTTGATGGAATGTGAGCGCCACACAGGTGAACGCTGGGGCACAGACCCTGGGGAGGTTCACAGGGGCATAGGTGGGGGTCACGGTGAGGGTCCCAGAGCCACAAGTGTGAAGGTGTTTGGCACAGATAAAGCACAACTAGAAGAGCCCAGAGTGGGCCTGGGCGGTGGCCTTCTGAGCCAAGGGGGCAGACTGCCTTCTAGGCCAAGCCCCTGTGGGTTCACAGCGTCGCTTCAGTGAACTGCTCGTAGGTCTTTGCAATGCAGATCCTTCTCCTGGTCTCATCGGACGCTCAAAGGCCTTGGTAGGAATGATTTTCTTTTTAAAACTACAGTAAAGAGGATTAGATTAAAAAAGGATTTCTGTGACAATGTATTCACAATGTGGATCTGTATCCTTTAAACCAGATTATAAACCCTTTTGGGGGGCCCTACTTGAAAGTCTGACTTACTTCCGAATGGAATAAAGCAGTTAAATGATACTGCCTGACGTGCATGTAACCGTCTCAGCCCAGTACCGTATGAGCGCTTGAGCATTTATTAATTTATGCTGCCCCATATGTGGTAGGGACTGTTGCTGGGCCCCCAAGTCCTAGACTCTTAACCATGATGCCTACCACGGCTGTTGGGGGTCTGCAGTGAGGGAAAGCACTGTGTGTTGCTGTGAGACCTAAACAGTGTAGAGTGCAGTGGCGCAGAAGGACAGGCTGGCTGCCGTCATGCTTGCTGGGCCCTGCCTGCCCACCTCCTCCATCATCCGGGCCTCTCATCTCCCTTTTCCAGGACTCATGGAGATGGAGGACATGGCAGGTGTGTCGTCCCAGGGCCTGTAGGTCCCCTGCCCTTGGTGCTGATCGTGGAGCTGAGGCTGCATTCAGCACTGCACTTTGTGAAGCCCCTGCCTGTGCGGGCTGCCAGTGAGCCCCAGGGAGCTCTGTGTGCCTGTGCTTCTCAGGCCTGAGAGGGTAGGAGACCAGTAGTGGCCCTCTAGAATTTGAAACAAGGGAGGGGGAAGGGGCCGTCAAAGCATTTAATGACTCATTTTGCATATCCAGGATCTACTCCTGAAGAGATTAAATAACAGTAGTTAACGTTTATGGAGGTGAAGTTGGTAAGCAGCTTCCACGGATTAGCACATATCTTCCTCCTAAGGACCCTACTGAGTACTACAATTATCCCCAGTTTAGTGATGGAGGCAGAGACACAGAGAGGTTAAGTTACCTGCCCAAGGGCATACAGCTTAGAAGGTAAAGGAGCTGTCCCTCCTCACCCTTAGGATCAGGCGGGAAAGGATAAGAATAACCAACCACATCTGTTCACAAAGAGAAACTGACAGGCCACACAGAAGGCCAGTGACTGGGGAAGGGTCACCCAGGAAGTTCCCATGAGGCCACAGGAACTGGGCCATCAAAGCCCCTGGCATATCCCCTGCCTCGCCCCGCAGCCTGGCATTTGGTAGCTCCCTGCCTTACTCGGCGGATGAGAGGTGAGGTGTACAGGTTTGCTGCCCAGTCTCGGAAACCTCCCTGCAGCCTGTGCGAGTGAATGCGGTCAGCATCCTGGCCGCCACCTAACCTACCAGAGTGTGGCCAGATCTCGTTAAATGGCTCCCTGTGGGAAACAGGTTTTGTTGGGTTTTTAAATGCAGTTTCATTGTTACTCCCAACCCCTGAATGGAGGCTGCTCTCCATAGATGTGGTGCGGCAAACCTCTCTCCTCAGCCCTTACCACTGCTTGATCCCTTGAGGCATTTGTTTCTCTCACTTCCTCCAGGAATGGGGAGTTTCTCAGGTGGCATCAAGAACCCATGGGTTGGAAGGAAGTCAGAGCCAGAATCTGATCCCACTCCTGACCCTGCTAACAGGAGCCCTTCAGAAGTAGCAATTACCAACCAAAAAAAAAAAAAAGTAACAATTACCAAGAGGCTTAAAAGAAAGCCAGGTGCCCTTAAATTGGGGAGGAAACAAACAGAAAGCTTTGTTCCCAAGGACCATTTCCAGTAATAAACCACCTCAAACCCCTAGTTAATTTTGTTTAGGAACAGTTTAAAAGCATGAAAGGGCTGCAGATTTAAAAGGGTAGGGCCATATTATTGTTAGAAAAATTCAGAGAAAATGCCCCCTGCCACCCCACCGCCAAAACCTGAGTAAAGTACCTGAGAGAATTAGTCAAATTAGCACCCACATGCTGAAGTAATTGTATTTTTTCATATATATCAGACTCTTAAGTAACTGTTGACAGTTAACAGAGCTGATTCTTTCAGACTCAAAAGTGACGCTTTTATTCCCTTAAATAGCTTTTTTGACACATAATTAGAAGGGCCGTGGCAGTGCCCTGGCAGCGGCCAGCAAGGCAGCCTGCTGGTTGCCCCGGCCCTGCAGGAGGCTCCCCACCGCTCTGGTCTCCTGGAGCCTCGCCAACCCCGGCCTCCGAGGTGGCTTGGGGTGGAGTAGAGGCCTCTGTGCTTTGATGAGCGGCTGGTGCTGGGAACCCACGCCCTGTCGTGTTTCGGGCCCTGTGCTGGGCTCGGGGTCCAGAGGAGAAAGACCACCCCGCCCACGAGGGGAGCCAGACCCCAAACAAGCGGGGGAGTGCAGTGATGGAGGCGAGAGCAGAGAAGCTTTAAAGAGAGGGGGATGGTGGAACATGACGAAACCTGCCCTGCTGCGTCTGATGACTAAGAAGGTGCCTATGCTGGGTTTCTAGGGACCCGTTGGAGTTCCCCAGCCAGAGGATGAATCCACCTTAGGCTGAAGGCTAGCCTGTGCAGAGATGAGGCAAGGGATGGATGGCAGGAGATGCCCTCGGAGAGGCCTGGGGCGTGGCCAGCTCGTGCACCTGGCGTCAGACCTGATCTGCAGGGTGCAGGGGCAGGGCCGGCATGTGACTGACGGGATGGAGGGCAGACTGAAGACTATGAGAGATGAGGGCAGAACTTAGATAGCAGGGAAGGAACGAATATGGCACGTGTGCCAAGTAAAACTGGCAGAGTAGGAAGGGAGGTTGCCAGCCGAGAGCCTCGCAGAGGGGCTGGAGGGAGAGGAAAAGGACTTGACGTTGAGGAGGCCCCGCTAGAGGAAGCCTCCCTGAGTGACGGGGCGCGGGAGTGAGCAAGGCGGAGGTAAGGGGTGCGGAGGGGCCGGCGGCTGTAACAAGGTTGCTGCGCGGGCAGGTGCGGAGGTGAGAGCACAGCCCCCCTCCCTGGTGGACCAAGCCCCTGCGTGTGGACAGAGGCCTTTTCCAATGTGTGTGGGTCCAATACGTTTCCCACCTGAGCGGCTCATAGTCGTGCAGACAGTTTGAGACACGCACAACTCAGTACAAGGCAGAAAATGGCTAATATTCTAAGGGATTTTGAGAAGATACCAGGCCACGGTTAGAAAAATGAGAAATAACCTTGAGCTCCAAGGCCCAGGACAGTATCATGGAGAAGGTGGCACGTGAGCTGGGAACACGTGGGACCCGTCGGGGAAGAGACGGAGGAGTGGACGCGTGAGGCCTGAGTCATCATCGTGGACGACAGCTCCTCCTGGTCCCACACCATGGCGGCGCTTCAGATGCGCGCCGTCCTCGCGTTTGACCAGTATCGAGCTGGCAGGATGGCTGGGAGAGCAGCTGTCCACCCTGCAGTTAGCTCAGCTCTGATGAACTCCCCGGGTGCTGGGGTGGCATCGTTACCCAGACTGAGCCCCAAAGCCTGGTGCCATCCCAAGCACCGGGAGTGCAGCTTCTCCAGCTCCCGGGCCTGTGTCCCTGTTGCGGCGACTGGCCAAGGCCAGGCTCTGCGATCAGACTGAGTCCCAGTGCGGTCCTGCCACTACCCTGATTCAGCACGGCCGCGCAGCCTCACCGCTCCATTTAAAGAGGACGATGTCAGGAGGTCGTGAGGGCCCAGAGGGAGAGCAGGGCGGCTGGCCTAACGGGGCTAACCCACAGGCCTCCGCGCTCCCAGTCAGAGTCGGCTTGCGTGCGTGCGGTTCAAATGAGTGAGATGGAAGGTCCAGCCACAGGGAGCCCCGCTGCACTGCGGGGTTTCATTTTCTTCCTACGGCCTGGCTATCCTCACACGAACGCTCAGGGTCTTCCAGCAATGCCGCCACGATCCATGCTGGAAAGAGGGGCTCCGTAGTGATTCTTAGAGGGCGGATCAAAGGTTTCTGCACAGACACGCCTTGCTCGACACTTGCCTTTGGCCGTGGTGCTTTGAGACTCTAGTCAGTTTGTCCTCATCCTTAACGTGTTTGTTTCCTTACAGTTCGAACAAGAAAATCAGCGCCTGATTGGTGAAATGAACAGCCTGTTTGACGAAGTGAGGTATGTGTGTGGTTCCTTTGTGAGCCGCTGGCCTAGTTTACAACTTTCCCCAAAACTAGGAACTTTATTAATTTACTCTGGTGCCCAGGCATCACATGTGGCTCTTGGGCCAAATGTCGGGCCCCTCCCGCCACTTAGGGGGTCAAGGAAACTGCCTGAATTCACTGACTCCCCTCGACCTGTGGGCCTGTGAGGTAACCCCACGGGCTGCCACGAGGCTCCCAGGTGCTGCCACCCCATCCAAGAGGATCGGCTCCTGATGGCAGATGGCACCAGACATAATGACCACTGCCACGTGGGGCCTAGTTACACTTAATTACTCCAAGATGAAAGGGAGACCTCGTGAGGGACGGCTGACAGAGGGAAGCCCTGCAGGTGGCTCCACTGGGGTCCGGCTGCTCCCTCACCAGGGCGATCAGCCATGCAGAAGGCCCGTGGCCGTGGCCCACACAGGTGTGGTTACCAGCCCTCCGGTGAAGGCACTCAGGCCTCTTGCCCTGGGAATGCCGGGAGCATTCTGAAAGGATGCGCCGAAACTCTTGTTGCACCGTGGTCACTTCCCGAAAGAAGATGCATCCTGACGTTACACTTGCGCAGCCCTGGAGACTGAGTGCAGGTGTTTCCCTCTGATCGCTGCCCCCGGCTCTTCCCCGTCTCTGGCTTCACAAGCACGTCTCCCAGTCCTTCCTCAGAGACGGCGATCTCCCCACCCTCACCCCTCCTTACTCTTCTCCCAAGTCTCCTCTCCTTCCCTCACCTGGTCTAGGGGGACTCAAGGCCCGAGCGACACAACTAGGGATCATCTCCCCATCGAACATTTCCGCTTCCTCCTGGGCTGGAGCTCAGCCGCTGCCTGTGCTAAAGCAGCTGTCAGCTCAGCCTCTAGACGTGCACCTCCCGGCCCGCCCCAGGGTCACCCTCGCCGCCCATGAAACGGGGAGAAGCCCGCACACTTAGTTGCCGATATCCCAGCATGGGATGTTTTCAGCCAGAATCAGGTTTCCTTTCAAAGTTGGGTTGAGCGGTGAATGCACTCTTCCCCCTAACCTGCTGAGAGGTAACAAAGTTGGGTGACAACACATTCTGACGTTTTCTTTTGAATCCCCCCCATGTGTCACGGTGTTGCTAAGACAGGGCTCGGCATTAAAGGAGACTTTACTTTGTGTGACTGGGCGCAGCTGCATGCCCCTGGCCCGGGCACTGGCTCAGGAGGCTGGGCGCCGGAGCCAGCTTATCCAGGGGGGCGGGGTGGGTTTCCAAACAGTCCAGTATGCCCCAGTAAGCTGAGGGATGTTAAAGGGGAGCCAGTTAGGAGAGTGAATCTTCCTCTGCCCGTGTTCTCCTTCCCTGAGCCTGACGCGGTGTCCCCTCCCTCTCTCATGCCTTCACTTAGAAGAGACAGCTTCTTTAGAAATGTGTGACGCTGCTGTTAAGATCACCAAGTACTAATAGTTAATGTGTAATCTGTTTTTTTTTATGAAGGCAAATCGAAGGGAAAGTGGTTGAAATTTCCAGACTCCAAGAGATATTCACAGAGAAGGTTTTACAACAAGTAAGAAAAAATATAGTGGTTTTAAGATTTAGCTTAAAATGGGGATACACTAAGAACTTGGGACATTTCTTCTGAGGTCGTTGGGCCTCTGCAGCTGTGTGCCCAGAGCCTCCCCTTCCCCGGGAGCAGCCTCTGCAGTCCGGGGCAGCTCCCCACACGCCCCAGCCCTGTGCAGCGGAGCACGTGGGGGAGGGAGGCGGCTAGGTTTGGGTTCTGGATGTCCTCTGGGAAGCTGGGGAGCCTCTCTGAACTACAGGTTTTTCATCTGTAAAATAGAGTGGCCCTTGCATGGTTGTCGTAAGGCTCCGAGAATAGCCCATGGAAAGCACCCAGCAAGGTGCATGAGTAGCAGCTTTTCAGCCAGCGGTGTGACAAGCTCAGACTTGGCCCTCTCAAATGCCGGGTCCCCGCCACCTCAGGTGTCCCGTCCTCACAGGAAATGTGACTGTCCTCATACATGGATTTTCATGTCATTCCTACCTGCCTACAGTTCTGAAATTCTTCCAGCAGCCACTAACTGGCAAAATTTTCAGACACCTGATAAATTCTCCCTGTTGTTTTTAGTATCCGCAGACTGGAAGAGTTTGAAAGACAAAATTATTTTTCTTCACTGTGTTATTAGACTGGGCTGCTTGGCTAAAGATACTCCACTCACAGGATGCCCCCTAAACCACACAGCCAGTCAGATCATTGCACGTTGGGTACACAAGGTGGTTCACAGGAGGTGCCCTTTTCACTAGCGTGTTGCAGGAACCATTCTAATATGTATCTGCTAAGCCTTCACTTGGAAGCCTGATGGCCATCAGTTCAGCCTCCGGACACAGAAAACAGCTCAGTCAGATGTCTCCCCCTCAGAGCACCCACTTGTCCTTAGAGGCAGCTCGGCGTGGCGGGAGGAGCTCAGAGCCCAGGTGGAGTCAGACAGACGGCCCCCACCCGGTTCCCCGTCACGTGTAATGTGACATGAGCTCTTTCCCCCTCAGCAAAGCGGGGCTGAGGTCACCTGCGTCACTCTCAGGGGTGGCGAATGGGATCCGGGCCCCCTCAGGCTCTCAGTCCTGGAACCAGGTGCCGTTGTTTGTGGGCACGGCTGTGGCAGACCTGGGTAATGCACTGTTCACTAGCGCAGCCAGAGCCACGGGCCAGGGGCCTTCACTACAACAGGGCTGCTTACATGCAGCAAAGTACTCTGAGGTCCTGGGGCCCAAGTGCACTAAAAGCCCTTACTTTTCACGACCATTTCTTCTGCTCCTACACTCAGCCCAGCCACTGAGGAGCACTGATTGCCCTTCACATTTGATTCTCAGTTGGGGGCTGGTTCTCGGTTAGGAAGCAGCAGTCCCGGGGTTCTGGACATGTGCCCCAGGAGGTGGCAGAGAGCCACTCAGGGCCCTACCCTGTGTCACCCCCAGGGCTCTGGGCCTCGACCTGGGAGGGATTTGCAGAGCACAGGCTGAGCCCTGCCTGGCTCCCTCGGGGTTTCTAAGACCTGAGAAGAGCTGAGTCTGTCTGGGCTTCCTCATCTACGTTGCACGGTGGTTCTTACCCATCCTCTCATGGGAACAGTGGCCGTGGTCAGCCAGCTCCCACTTGGAGATTCTCTAAAAAAAAAAGCGAGATTTTGGAGCAAAGCAGTCCTTGGCCCTCAGGTCCTTAGACTATGTGGCATTCACTGCTGGGAATCGGATGGCTGAAGGTCGATTTCCTCTCTGCGGTACTGTATCAGTCAGGTTTCCCTAAAACCCACACTCGTCTGTATTCCCTCCCTACCGCCTAGAGGGAGAGATAGGCCTGCTCCTCAGACCTCAGTGTGGTTCGCAGCCGGTGCAGGGGTGCAATGGTGGGCGATTAGCCAGCCACTCCTGTGTAAGCCCAGGATCCCATGTTTAAGCTTTCCCAGTATTTGGAGTAAAACTTTTGCAAACATCCTGCATACCATTTTGATTTTTAAGTTTTAGCTTTTTTTTTTTTGAGAGAGAAAATGGTGATATACAAAGTGCCATTTTGAAGCCAGCACGTATGTTTTAGAGCCACGTGTGCTTTGAAGCCCCTGGCACGTGGTGGCCACTCTGCGATTGAACTCTTCCTGTCCAATGAGTGGAGGAAGGCGGCCAGCCGGGGTGGAGGGAGCACAGGCACCGGGTCCAGTCCCAGTCCTGCAGCTTGGGTGCTGTGTGACTTTGGGTTTCTCTATGCTTTAATTAAGTTTCCCTCTTGTAAATGAAAGTGTTGCCTACCTGTCGGGTGCTATGAGGACCCGTGGGTTCATGGTGTGTAAAGCCCCAGCATTTAGTAAGTGGCAGCTACTGTTACTATGGTGACATACGCTCGGCGAAGGAGGTGGCAGTTGTATTTATCTGCTGTTCTCTTCCCCGACAGGAAGCTGAGATTGACAGTATTCACCAATTAGTAGTAGGAGCAACTGAGAATATCAAGGAGGGCAATGAAGACATCAGAGAGGTGGGTACTCTCGGGGCACTGTGTCTGATTTGGAGGGGTGCTGAGTCCAGGCAGTAGTGTCCACCCTGTCTGGGCCACGTGCACAGGGCTGGTCTCAGGACTGCGCTGGATGGGCCCGTTCCACCCTGCCAAGCCCAGGACCCCACTCACTGCCCTGCAGAGGAGCCAGCTGGGGTGCAGGGGTCCCTCCCTAAGTCCGGGCTGGGCCCCACAGGAGAGGCTTGTGGGACCCCTCCAAGGACCCAGAGCCCTGGTCGCTGTTCACAGGGCCACCACAGTAGACTCTGTTGAGTGGACTTTATTTTCTGAGTCCAGTCCTCAGGTTTGGGTTGACATGGGACCGTTCTTGGACCACCACTGCCATCGCACTACTAGGAAGCACACGTCAGGGTAGTGGAAACACGCTCTCATCCTGTCTGTGTGGGTTTAACCCTGGGGTGGACATGAGCCATTTTTCCTGGGAGAATTGTGCATGATCTCCACGTGATGACTAACCAGAGAGGGAGATGCAGCCCATTTGTCTAACAGACTTTAAACCCACTTTTTGGTTTTGCTTAATAATTAAGGCGTCTGTGCAAGGTAAGCATAGGGTTGAGCAGTCCACACAGTCAGAGCCCCGCAGGGAGAGCATGTGCAGACGCACGAGGCAGTTGAGAGCCTTTCCAGCCTAACCCCCGTGCCCCGCCCCCCAGGCCATCAAGAACAACGCTGGCTTCCGCGTGTGGGTGCTCTTCTTCCTGGTGATGTGCTCCTTCTCCCTGCTCTTCCTCGACTGGTACGACAGCTAGGCGGCCACACCCGGCAGACGGCGCGCTGGGCGCGCTGTCGTGGTCCCTGGCGTTGGAGCCGTCGGTGGGGAGGGGGCACGGAGATATGTACTCACAAAAGGGACACCCGACTTGTGGTTTTAAGCCCATGTAGTAGCTGAAAAAGAAAACCACACAACTAAACGTGGTCTGCGTCACAAGCCTGCGGCCAGAGGGAAGGAACCGGGGGTGATTATTCCTGCACCTGATGGGGCCGCCCCGGGGAGCGGGGAGCCGCCTCCTCCGCAGGAGCCGCGCGGGCCTCCTGCTCCACAGACGTCTCAGGCTTGGAGGCGGCGCCGGCCTTTCCCTCCCGGTGGCAGCAGGAAGAGCACTGGCCAGTAGCTTCTCACAGCACATGATGGATTGTTTCCTGGGCTTCCTGTCTGCCTCAGCCAACTGATACACAGACCCATCGCGCAGTAGAGGAGATATCACCTTCGCCCTGGGAGTCTAGTGCATACAACTACAGCCATTTAATGTATTGTTGGTGGGTCCAAGGTTAGAAAGTCAGTGCGTGCCCACCTGCCTCCTGCCTGGGAAGAAGTGTGCGGACGGGGCCTGGCTCCCCTCAGAAATGCTGCCCCCAACACTCTCCTGATGGGTGGGCAGGGGGTGGGGAAGGCCCAACTTGCGGCCACTGGGGCCCACGGAGCTTCGTCCAGAGGAGGACTTGGGCCTCTCCACCCCCCAGAGCCCCAGGAATCAGGAACGCCTGCTTGTACTCAGGCACAAGGCACCTGCGGCCACATCTGTGCAGAAAGCGCCCAGTGCGCATGGGCCCCCAGGGTGTGGGTTCGAGGGCTCTGCACAGACAGTCCGGGGAGCACCACGGGGATCCTGTGTTCTTTATTTGCACAGAGGGGAAATGTCAAAAGTTACATGTGAATGAGCTTACAGTCAATAAAATACATGTCTCCTAGAAAATACAAATAGGGCTGCCTTGACACGGGCTGGAATCTGCTGATAGACGCTGTCTCCGCAGAAGTTCTGGTGCGTGGTTATTGCTCTTATGCGTCGGTACAGCTTCGCAACGTCCATGACTCTACGCCCACCCACTGCTCCGAGGTCATGGTCGTCGTTTCCAAACAAACACCCTTGGTGATAAAATATACTGTATGTTTTGGAAGCACATTTCAGGAAACAGTAATGGAGTTGGCCACGACCACCATGCTTGTTCGCAACAGATCTTGCACTATTTGTCATTTATTTTTGAGCTAAAAAAACAGTGAAACTTTTGACATGTCCACCAGAAACAACACATTTAAATAACATGGAAGAAAATGTCCATGAACGTCTTTTTTTCTATTTAATCATCTTACACACTTAGTTTATCTAACTGGCAATTTTGTAAACATATACTTTAATGTCAAGATTCAGGATGAAACATAATTGTCTTACAAAGATTGTGAATGAAAATGTCATAACTGGACTTGCAAGGTGCGACGCCAGCCCCCCTCCCAGCCTTTCCTGCCTGCTTCTTACATCAAAGGAGTTACATCTGTCCCACAAAATAAAAATTAAAGTAGCCTTGGCTTACCAGCAATTACACTTTCACTTTTCTCACCCAGCTAATTGTTTTAAAACTAAGTAGCTAATACAGCTGTCGGTGCAAACTTATTCATAATAGATGTGAACAAAAGGGCCGGTAGGTTTCATTCCTACTCAGCCCATCACAGAGCAGACAGACTAGCTACAGGGAGACGGGTTCTGCAGCCTGTGGCCCAGGGTCCCCTCTTCCCAGAGTCCCCACCTCACATGCTCTGACCCAGTCCACATGCACTGAGGGAAACACGGCTCCCCTGCCCAGCGGGCGCCCTCTGTACCGAGAGGCAGCCTTCTGCCTGCAGCAGTGACCCCTGCCCGAGCCGACCTGCCGCAGCGCCTGCGCACTCAGGAGTGAGCACGGGGCAGGCGAGGGCACAACTGCGACCTGATGGCATCTTTCCTTCCTTCCCTCTGACGCTCACTATGGTGCATCTTGACCACTGGCACTATTGCCATTGGCGGGAGGGGGGAAGAAACGTGCAGTACAGCTTGCTCTTAGCAAAGCAAGGGATCACTCTAGATATGGCTATGGTGTAAGGTTTGCAAACGGCAAGGTGGTTTTTAAAAAAAAAAAAACAATCCCACAAAATGCATCATTTATCTGAAGTCTGAACCCCTTGCATATCCAGTGTAAATTTATTTTTTGACAGCATCCAATAAATCCCAGTAAAGTTGCTAAATTAAGATTCTTTACCATGGCAAGTGGTGTCAGAGCTCTTTTAGCAGTGCTGATATGCCCTTGATTTTAGCCCATGGTCTGCAGCAAGCTGTATTCGCAGAGCAGCGTTAGCAAACAGAAGCAGTGGCACCATACATGAGTAGCCTCTAAATTACCAGTAATTCTATCTAATGAAATCTCCCTCAGAGTCCCTTCGTTACCTTCCAGCGACACTGTAAGGAACCTGCCCATCTCGCTAAGCGGATTTCTCAGCAGCCTCCGTCTCCTGCTCTGAGAGCTTCTCTTCGGACAGAACTGACATCCACGGCGACACCGAGCGGGTGATGCTCTGCTTGGCCAGGTTGTAGTGGTTGATGACGGTGTAAAATTTCTCCCGGGCGTTGGAGTCTTGCTCCGCATAGTAGCTCTCCAGGCCTTCTGGGATGCACTGGGTGTTCTGAAAGACACGCCGCCCCCTGAGACGCACGCACCGATGCAGGAGGGAGGCCCGTGAGTCTCCAGGTAGCACCCAACCCGTGGTCACTGAGCACCTCCCTGGGCTTGGAGGAAACTCAGAGGTGAGCTGACTGCCTGACACTGATTGCATGGTAACGGGATGGACGTCTGTACAAGGCCGTGGCGACGGGACTTACACAGCGGGCCTTCCTGCTTCTTTAAAGATCTTACACTCGTGGCCATTGATTTTAAATCCCCTAGAAGACAATGGCACTTTTGACATGTCCACCAGAAGCAACATATTCAAACAGTGAAGGAAGGGAGTCAGAAAGGCTCCTGGGAGCAGGGGGTGGGGGCACTTGACCCAAAGGAGCCGGTCCTCGGGGCAGGAGGACAGGGACACAGGCTGAAGAGAGGCCCGCGGCCAGAGCAGAGGGTGCAGAGCCGCAGGACACAAACGCTGGGGAGAAGGCAAGGGTCGGGGGGTCAGGACACACCACCTGCAAGGGCCTGGTAGGGAGCTGTGTGACCTGGAGATCCAGAGAGCCCAGGAAGCCACGAGGACCCCATGAGGGCACGTGAGGGTGGGGGGCTCTCGGGGGGCAGCTGTCCGCTAAGGGAGAGGCACTTCCCTACAGCCCGTGGAACCCGGGGGTGGGGAGGTCAGTCCCTAGCTCTCGTCCGCTCACCGGGGGTCTAGGGCCCCCCAAAAGTCAGGCTGCCTTCCCTTGTCCATCCATCAGCCGGGCTAAGCCGCCGCCCACCCCGTCTCCACATGTTGCTCGCCAGGCCCTGAGGAAGGGGTCACGGGCTGCATTCTGCCTCCCCCTGCCCTTCTCCCAGTGGCAGGCGGGCGCGTGAGGCCCAGCTCGCGACACGCTTCTCAGCCCTCCCGGCAGCCAGTAGAAGCCATGGGGCTAACTTCTGGCCAACGGGGTGTGCGGGGCTGTGACAGAAGCAGGTTCTGGGGGGCTCCTGCCCTCCACCGCTCCCTTCTCAGCGGCTTTGATCGCCTGGACTAACCTGCCTGGAGAGGGACAACACCCCGGGGGCCGGCAGCGCAACACGAGAGAATCGGGGCTCTAGGAGGACCTCAGGGAGCCCCACTGCCTGCCAGCTGCGGCTTTAATGAGAGAGAGAGAGAGAAACCTTCCATCTGGCGGAAGGCACGTTACCTGTGTCTCTAAGCAACCAAAGCATTACAGGAACGCCAAGGTCTGTCACACAGTGAAGGGAGACTGCAGTAACAAGGGTCCTGGGCCTTGGCTACCTTCACAGTCACCAGGGAGACTTTTAAACCCCCGATTCCCAGCACCGCCCGCAGGGTCCGGCTAGCACCCCCGAGCGGCATCTCAGCCGAGGCCACCTCGCTGGCAAGAGCGCAGCCAGGATTCCACCAACTCCTGGGGCCCAGGACACCCCGCGGCTCGATGCGCCCCTCTGCCTCTGGGCTGAGCAGTCTCCCAGCATGGAGACCGTGACAGAGTCTCTGATGGTCACCAGGATGGCCGGTGGCGGCTGCTGCCCTGTGGGCGTGGGCGCCAGCCTGGGATGCACGGGGGGACCTCCTCTGGGAGCCCTGTCCCTGCCCGAACCGGGTTTCTTCAGCCTCCGGAAGCTAAAGGCAGGTTAGCTCCGTCTCCCTGTTAAGGGGCTGCTCCTTGGAGTCTCTGCAGACCCAAGGCCCGTCTCCACATCCCAGCCCTGCCACCACACCGGCTCCTTCTGACAGGTGGCCAAGTGCCTTCCGGGCACGATGTCTCCCTGTGAGCTGAGATCTGTTAGTCCCATTTCAGTCACAGCAAGTGAGACCCAGAGAGGGAAGGGACCACGAGGCAGCGTGGGAACCGAGCTCCAACCCGGGCCTCTGCTCAGTGCACTCCAGACATCGCCCCACCACCCCCAAAGCTGCCGATGGTGACTGCTCAGCTCAAAGGCAGAACAGTGAGAAACAAGGCAGCGAGGTCCCCCCGGGGCGCCGGAGCAGGACTGTACGCCCGGGCAGCTTCAAGTTCAGCCAGCGTTCGTGAGGCCCCAGCCGGGCACACCCGGTCCCGCCTGGGCTCTCAGCATCCTCAGAGGTGGGTGTGGCAGAGCTCCGTCCGCAGGGCTCAGGAGGCTGGGCTGGAGCGGGGAGGTGCTGCCCGGGAGGAGCTGCTGAGGCCAGGACCAGGGGAACCCGGTGAACGCCACAGCCTTCGTCAAGCCCTCTTCGGGCACCAGGCGGGCAACGTCACCCAGTGGACCCGGAGGCCTCCCCACTGTGCGGGCCCATTTGGTATCGGGAGCAGCCACACAGGGCCGAACACATGATTTGTGGACGAGAGAAGGGACCACGTCTCAGTCTTAGGAAAGCTCCCATCTGAGCCACCGCAGAGGCTGGGCCGAGTGTGACCCAGGGCCTCCTGTTCCACCTGTAAGTGAGCGAGCTCCCTCTCCGTCCGGATGCCTCTTACAGGGGTCACCAGCCCTGTGTCTGCGAAAAGGAGTGTCAGCCTGAGGTCAACAGGCTCTCCCACAGGTGGGCTGCCCATCGGGTGCAGAGCGGCTCACACCAGTTCTGGGCCAGGCCCTGGGGATCCCACAGGCCCTGCAGCCCCGTGCCCACCCCGTGGCCTCCAGTCAGGATCCAGCTCTGCTGCTCACACTGGGAAGGGGCAGGTGTGGCCACTCGGCAGAGGGAGGGCAGCGCCACCTGGCGTGGTTACTGGCGGATGTGATGGCGTCATGGCTGGTCCAGCCCTGGCCCACCTGGCTGCTATTTCATCACTCATGGGTCTGAGAGGATGGCAGGTGGTGAAGGAAGGGATGTGGTTTGCGGGCAGGGGGCTTTAGACAGCTCTGGGATTTGCCAGAGGTTTATAAATAAGTTGAATTTGACAGCAGATCCATCCATCCGCCTCTGTTCCCTGAGCCAGGGCCTCTCAGAGATGCGTGGCTCACTGCCGCTGGTTTAGTGAAGATGGAAGGGAAAATAATAAACGCGTGCTTTCCCTGCAGCCCTGATACCACCCTGTCCCACGGAGAACTGGTCTCCTTACCAGGTCACTGACCCTGAAATACAGACTAGAAACACCTGCCAGCTAGCTACTTCCAGGAGAGAAGTGACAAAGGGACGCAGTGTGTTTATGGCCCGGCGCCGCTGTACGCAGCGTTTCTGTGGGCTGAGGCCGGCAGGAGCAGGAGGTCACGTTACAGGCCGAGGTCCCGTTCTGCCTGAGCCTCAGTCCCCTCGACTATAGAAAGGAGCTGATGAGTCACCGCGCGGGCTGCTGTGAGGACTGCAGCCAGCGCAGCACAGCGGACAGCAAGGATTAAAAGCCCACAGGGGCACTGCTGAGGTCATGCATGCCCTTCTGTCATCGGCGTCCTGAGCCCGGCCACGCCTGGGCACTGGGGAGCCGGGCCACTCTGCAGGGGCAAACCGTCTGTTCAGCCCAGGGCCGGCCCTGCAGGTGAACTGGCCCCTGTCCAGCAGGCCGGCGGCCACCCTCCCCCCCCGCCTGCACTGCCACCTCCCCTTCACTCTGTCTTTGCCACCAGCACAGGGTCTGGCAAGACGTTCTGAGGCCACCAACACCTGCTGGGCAGTGAGTGACTCTGCTCCAGGCTAGGCCAGGCCTCCAGATGGGATGGGGCATCCCTGCCCTCCAGGCACCCAGGACAGACGGTCCCGCTGCCACCCACACAGCGAGGCTGTAAGACAGGGGTGCTGGGGAGGCACTGCGGGGGGGCGTGCTGGCGGCAGGCAAGACCCCGGGGGAAGACGGCTTCCAGGGGTGTCCGGGAGCCACACAGGAGTAGGATGGGGTGGGAGCTCCGGGGAAGCTGCGACCTGCCCCCTTTGGCTGGAGAGACCCCAGCAGAAACACATGTCAGCTGTGGGTGAGCTCCGGGAGGTCACAGAGCTTCTAACGTGAAACGATAACTGGACGGGTGAGGGACCCCAGGAAAGTGTCCCAACAGCCCTGGCCCACGGTCCAGGAGGCCTAGCTATTAAACCTCACATGCAGGCTCCCCGAAAGCACGTCAGTCTACGAGGAGCACCCAACTGTAAACACCTTGTAGGGTCTGGGGCAGTTTCCTCCCGTTATGTTTAAGACCTTTCTGTAACACTCATCCAGTGCCTTCATGGTTTAAAAAAAAAAAAGCAGAAACCTAGGATCCTCCCCAGCCCACATCTGCCTTTTTAAATCCCCTCGTGACACTCCTCAGCTTGGGGCCCCCTGCAAGAGGCTGGCCCGCGCCCCTCTACGCATCCCAGAAGCTCGGGCGCCTGTGCCCATCAGCCCTTCCCTCGGGGCCCGGGGTCAGCAGGCCCGGCCCAGTCTGTCCTCAGCACAAGCCCAGCCCACAGCAGGTCCACACCAGCGCCCCCCGCTCATTTGGGTCCCAGCCTGGACTGGACGAGCACCGCGCTCCCCCAGGAAGGGGTGGCCACAGGCACGCGGTCCCCCACGTATTCCTTCTTGCCTAACTTGGCAGCATCCACGTCATCTGGACATCGGTCTGCTGGCTTGCCGCTAGAACGTGAGCTCCGAGGGCAGGCCCCTGACACACCCTGTGCCCCGTGGCACGCCCAGCACCCCACCACGCACACAGAAGGTGGCAGTTAATAAACAGATGCCGAGTAAAGAAGGACGTGCAGGGTGTGACTTCGGGTACGACGTCTCTGTACTCAACTTCCTGTTGGTAAAAGGGGGTCTAATGGCATCTACCCCACAGGGTTTCTGGGAGCATCAGAGATCTTAGTTAAAAGCTCCTTGTAAACTGTCGGGTGGTGGCATGTGATGTACATGTACGAACATGCAGAAAGGAGGGAGGAAGGGGACACACACACGCTCACACCTTCCCTCCTCCAGCCTTAATCCGAGGGCCGTGGGATACAGGGCAGCAGCTCCCCGGCCCTCCCAGTGACCTTCTCCAGGAAAGACACCACCCATTAGATGCCAGTGGAAAATGCCAAGTCCCCCGAGGCGGAACAGTCTCTCAGGGGCTCTAAATTCCCAAGGCTGGCTGTGCACCGGAACCACCTGCAGAGCCTTTTAAGCATGCACACACCTGCCGTCCAAAGCTGCTGTGAGTCCGAGGACTGGGCCTCATCTCCCCGGCTCCACCTGGACCAGGTTATCTAGCGGAACCTGGCCTTGCAGGACAGGGAAGGCAGTTTGGGCCCACTCCTGCCTCTGTCCAGGCACAGAGAGAACGAGCCCGGAAGGAAGCCCTGCATCTTCCTGGTGAGGCTGTGGCCACAAGTATGGGAGCCGTCTGCCTGGACGAGGACTCCAGTCCCCAGGGAAGTGGTCCACCACGCACCCGGCTTCCCTCAGGGCGCGGCTCCTGCGTCACCTTGGCTCCTCCTCCTTGACCTCAGGTCCTCCCCCCCGCCCCGCCCCCGCCTCCCAGATTCACTCCTGCCCCACCCGCAGCACCCAGACCGGTCTAGACCCGCATCTCTTCCCTGGTCGCCTGCAGCAGCCTCCTGTCCCTCCCTTCCAACTGGCAGCCTCCCCAGCCACCTGAGTGGCCATCCCATCACCTCCCTCTCCTCCAGCGGCCTCTGGCCGGCACTCCAGTCTGGCCACAGCTGGCTCTTCCCCAACAAGTACTACGTACGGACCGGCCCAGCCAGCACCTGTGCGCTGCTCCGCCCCTCGCCCACCTGGCTCAGCCCTGCCGTCCTCCAGCATCAGCTCATGTGCTGCCCTCCTCGAAGTCCCAGCCCTCTGGGTCAGCCTCCTTTAAACCATGTTGTCTCCTGAGCCTCCCAACAGATCATAACTCCTCCAGCCGCAGCTCGGGGTGTGCGCGGGCTGGTGGAAGGGGCCGGGGGCTTCGCCCTGCCCAGACGCCCTTCCCCAGGTCCCTGCAAGGCGCCCCCACGGGCCTCTTACGTGGTGGGCACAAAACGCACACTCGCTGAGCACAGAAGGGCTCAAGTGTCGGAAGCCTTGAAGCTGTGGAAGGAGGAACCCATACAAGGGCCTGTGTCCCTCACATCAGCAGCTCCCAAACCGCAGCCGCCCAGTGGCAGCGGGCCACCGGGCTTGTTCTGCTCGTGCCCAGCAGCACACAGGGCCGGGTTCTGCTTTCATTCCAGCAGCGCCAAATCCTGGGACTGATCATGTTCTCTTCGCACTGGCTCTGGGAAGTTCAGAACCAAAAGGGGGCCCAGGTGCTGAGTGTATGGGACACGGGAGCAAGTCCACAGCCCGTGCGTTTCACTCCCGCTTCCTTCACCCCACCCCCTCACTTATTTTCTCCCCTTCATCCTGCGGCCCCATGTGTCTGCTTCTCTGCCAGTTGGAGCCTTTGGGGAAGGAGGCATCATCACATCAGCAAAGCGAGCATGGAGCATGGAGAGCCCAGCGGCATGGCGGGCAGACCAGGGTCTGCGGTCGGGGGGCTGGGGTCGCCCGGCCCTGCTCCCAAACCCCTGAGTGGTGGTGCAAGCCTTCCTCTCCCGGGACCTCTGCTTCCTGGCATGTCCCCTCATCACTCACTGCCCCCCCGGGGGATGTGCTAGGCCTGCAGACAGGAGCCTCCCTTTCACAGGCCCCGCCGTGACCCCGCTTCCCTGCCCCCAGGTCCCCATGAGGAGCTCCCGCCAGGCCCCAACACCGCCCCTGCCGCTCTAGCCCTGTTGTGAGTCACGCGGGGGGACAAGGCGCAAAGGCATCAGGGGCCCAGGGGGTGGGGGGGGGCTTACCTTGAGGATGAAGCCGTCGGGGCAGGCACGGTCATACTTGTACACCTTGTAGACAACCAGGAAGACGACACAGGTGAGGAAGGCCAGGGCAAAGAGCACCAGCACGGACACCTGTGGGGGGGGCGGGGCCATCAGCACGGCTGAGGGGGCGGCCACGCAGACACACCCACACACAGATGCACACAGACACACGCACAGGCCCGCGGGCCACTATACACGGGCACCGTCTCCGGAAGGAGGCACGGAACACAGAACCGGGAGGCCTCTGGTGATGAGCAGTCAGCAGAGTCACTTTACACTGGACAACTTTTTGTACCATTTTCATTTTTTCACCACAAGCTGCATCACCTTCATTTTAAATTAGCCATTTCTAGTATTCCAGGCCTTGCATAGAGAGCTCGGGGTACAGGTGACGATCAGGCCTCATGGACATCAGACACACCATCGAGCCGTGGGTGTGGGCTGCCCTTCTGATGCTGTGGGTCACCACAGTGACGCATCAGCCGATGGCTAATCAGCTGTTCCAGAGACACCCCTGAGCCCTGGACACCAGCCCTGCCCTTGACCTGCCAGCTGGGCAGGACAGAAGACCCTCCCGGGCCCCCATCACCTCCACTCTGGACGGTTTCCTGCGTGTTCAGTTAGAGCCTGTCCTCCCCACTCTGGAGGGCGGTCCCCATTAGCATGGGGACTCGGCCTTCTGCACCGTGGCTGGACCACGGGACGTACTCAGTAATGTCGGCAGATGACGCATGACAGCCCGTGAGCAGAGTGGGCCAGCGATGGGAGACCTCCCCACTGCAGGGCCTGGGGCACGGGGGACGAAACGATGCTGCATCTGGCCTTGAAGGTGCTCCCTGGCTGCTGGGAGCCGCTGGGCAGGGGCGAGAGCGTGTCCTGGGCTGAAAGGGCGTGCAGAGGCCCTGCGGGTCAGGTCGGGAGGTGTGACCAGGAACCGCAGCACCCAGGCCCCCAGCCCAGCCCCACTACTCCCTCTCCTCTCCCCACACGGCCACCCTGGCCACCGGCCACTGCTGCCCGGGCTACAAGTCCCCACCTCCAACCACCCAGCTCACGCTCACTGCAGCCTGGGCGACACCCGTCCCCTCTGTGCCCCCCACCCAGGGAAGCAAGCAAGGAGTCTCTGTGTCACCCCCAAGGAGGCCCTTCCTGCCCATCTCTGCAGTCCGCCCCCGTCAACATCTCTGTCCTCTACCCCCCGTTCTTCCCGTGACCCCTCACCTGGGCTGTCAGGGCTGTCACCCTCTCTAGCCACTCCAGCCTGTCTGGACAACCCGCCTGCACGTGGAGCCTGCGTCTGACAAAGGGACACAGGGTGGCGCCGCGGCTGCCTCAAGGCCCAAAGCACCCCCAGGGAAGATGCCATCTGGGTTCTGGTGGCCGCTATGGCACGTGGGCAAGGACAAGACCACCCGGCCCGGGTGGGCAGCCCGGGGAGACCGCAGAGGAGCTGAGCATGGAGCTGGGTGACAAAGGAGGCTGAATCTGAGGAAGAGGAGGGGGCAGCGGCCCTGGGGACAGGCGGCGGCCGAGGGAGCAGCAGAGTATGTGCGGGGCTTTCCGACAGGGGTGGCAACCCTGCCGGTGCCCGGCGCCCAGGAGGGGCAGCCAGATTCTGGGTAAGTCACCCCACTCCTCCAGGCCCAGGCTCCTGCCAGCCAATGGCAGTGAGAGGCCCCAGCTCCCGGGGCTGGTGGGAGGACGGCACCTAGGCACACGGGATGCTCTGGAAGGAAGCGTTTGCTGTTGTTGTGCAGCTGTCATCACAGCCATTCCCTTGCTCACTCGGGCCACACAGCTGGCAGACGCAGAGCTGGACTCTCAGCCCAGGCCGCACAGCCTCCCCCAGGCCCGCCGCCCTATCCCACCTGAGCCCCTCCCCACATTCACCTGACTACTGCTCACCCAAATCTGCCCTGCCTGGGACGCAGCTACCCACTGGCGGCCCCTGGGGGCAGCAAGGGCCACTTCAGCAGCTCTTTCCACAGTCTAGAATAGCAGGGTTGTCCATAGGGAGAGCCGTATTTAAAATAACTGAACTCCTTCGTAACCCTCTATATTCTATTTTGGGCATTTGAAAACATTATTCCAAGAAGAGGTCCATGGCACACAACAGGTTAAGAAGCCCTGTTAGAATATGTCCTCCTCAATAAAATATTAGCGAACTGAATTCAACTACACGTTAATAAATACATGCACCATGATCAAGTGGGTTCATTCCATGGTTGCAAGGAATGTTCCAACATCCACAAAATCTATGTGACATATCACAGTAACAAAATGAAGGATAAAAATCATATGACCGTCTCAACAGATGCAGAAAAAGCATGTGACAAAATTCAACGTGCATTTATGATAAAAACTCTCAACAAGTGGGTATAGAGGGAATGTACATAATAAAGGCCATATATGACAAGCCCACAGCTAACAGCATACTCAATGGTGAAAAGCTGAAAGCTTTTCCTCTAAGATCAGGAACAAGAAAGGGATGGCCACTCTTGCCAGTTTTATTTAACATAGTATGACAAATCCTAGCCAGGACAATTAGGCAAGAAAAAGAAATAAAAGGCCTCCAAATTAGAAAGGAAGAAGAAAAACTGTTACAATTTGCAAATGACAAAGTATCTATAGAAAACCCTAAAGACCACCAAATAACTGTTAGAACTAATCAACAAAGTTGCAGGATACAAAATCAACATACAAAAAATCTATTGCATTTCTATACACTAATAAGTGAGCGATCAGAAGAGTAATTAAGAAAACAATCCCACTTACAATTGCATCTCCAAGAATAAAATATCTAGGAATAAATTTAACCAAGGAGGTAAAAGACCTGTATGAAAACTATTTATAAGTCAGTGATGAAAAAAAACTGAAGACACAAAAAAATGGAAAGATATTCTGTGCTCATGCATTGGAAGAATTAATATTGTTAAAATGTCCACACTACCACTACCCAAAGCAATCTACAGATTCAATGCAATCCCTATCAAAATTACATATTCATTTTTCACAGAAATAGAATAAACTATCTTCCAATTTGTGTCAACCATAAAACAGCCAAAGCAATCTTAAGAAGAAGAAAACTGGAGGCATCATGCTCCTTGATTTCAAACTATATCACAAAGGTATTCAAAACAGTGTGGTAGTGGTGTAAAAACAGACACATAGACTATGGAACAGAGAAGAGAGCCCATAAATAAACCCACATGTGTATGGTCAATTAGTTTATGACAAAGGAGCCAAGAATATAAAACAGGGAAAGAACAGTCTCTTCAATAAATGGCGCTGGGAAAACTGGAGAGCCTCATGTAAAAGAATAAAACTCAACCACTAACGCCATATCCAAATATTAACCCAAGACAGATTAAAGACTTGAACGTAGGACCTGAAACCATAAAACACCTACAAGAAAACACAGGTGATAAGCTCCTTGACATCGGTCTTGGCAAGGATTTGCTGTATTTGACCCCAAAAGCAAAAGCAACAAAAGCAAAAATAAACAAGCAGGACTACATCAAGCTAAAAAGCGTCTGCACAGCAAAGGAAATCATCAACAAAATTAAAAAGCAACCTACTGAATGGGAAGGAATATCTGTAAATCATATATCTGATAAGGAGTTAATATAAAAATATATAAAGAACTCATAGAACTCCAGAGCAAAAACAAAGAATCCAACTAAAAAATGGGCAGAGGAACTGCACAGGCACTTTTTTCCGGAGAAGATATACAGATGGCCAACAGGTACATGAAAAGGTGCTCAACATCACTAACCATCAGAGAACTGCAAATCAAAACCATAATGAGATATCACCTCACAACTATTAGAATGGCTGTTTTCAAAAAGAAAAGAAATAGTAACGGTCGGAAAGGACGCAGAGAAAAGGAAACTCTAATGCCATATTGATGGGAATGTCAACTGGTGCAGCCACTACGGAAAACAATTCAGAGGTTCCTCAAAAAACTAAAAATAGAACTACCGGGACTTCCTTGGTGGCACCGTGGTTAAGAATCCACCTGCCAATGCAGGGGACACAGGTTCGAGCCCTGGTCCGGGAAGATCCCACATGCCACGGAGCAACTAAGCCCATGCGCCACAACTACTGAGCCTGCGCTCTAGAGCCTGCAAGCCACAACTACTGAGCCCACGTGCCACAACAACTGAAGCCCATGCACCTAGAGCCTGTGCTCCGCAACAAGAGAAGCCACCACAATGAGAAGCCCGCGCACTGCAATGAAGACCCAACACAGCCAAAAATAAATTAAAAAATGAATTCATAAAAAAAAAAAAACTACCATGTGATCCAACAATCCCACTTCTGGGTATTTATCTGAAGGAAATGAAAAAACTAACTTGAAAAGATGTCTGCACCCCCATGTTTACTGCAGCATTATTTACAATGGCCAAGATACAGAAGCAACCTAAGTTGCTTGGATAAAGATGTGGTATATATATTCAACGGACTATTATTCAGTCATAAAAAGAAGGAAATCTTGCCATTTGTAACAACATGGGTGGACCTTGAAGGCATTACACTAAGTGAGATAAGTCAGACCAAGTAAAACAAATACTGTTCAAGCTCACTTATATGTGGAATCTTAAAAAAAAAATAAAGGGCTTCCCTGGTGGCGCAGTGGTTGAGAGTCCGCCTGCCGATGCAGGGGACACGGGTTCGTGCCCCGGTCCGGGAAGATCCCACATGCCGCGGAGCGGCTAGGCCCGTGAGCCACGGCCGCTGAGCCTGCGCGTCCAGAGCCTGTGCTCCGCAACGGGAGAGGCCACAACAGTGAGAGGCCCGCGTACCGCAAAAAAAAAAAAAAAAAAAAAAAAACTGAGCTCATAAATACAGAGATCAAATTGGTGGTACCAGAGGCAGGGGGGTGGGGGAAATGGGTGAAGGGGGTCAAAAGGCACACACTTCCAATTAAAGATAAGTAAGTCCTGGGGATGTAGTATAAAGCATGGTGACTACAGTTAATAAAACTGTGCTTCGTATCTGAAAGTGGCTAAGAAAGTAGCTCTTAAAAGGCCTCAACACAAGAAAAAATATTGTAACTGTGTGGTGACAGATGTTAACTAGACTTACAGTGTGATCATTTCTCAATACACACAAATATTGAATCATTCTGTTGCACAGCTGAAACTAAAATATTGCTATATGTCAACTACATTTCAATTTTTTAAAAAAGAGTATAGGGACTTCCCTGGTGGCGCAGCGGTTAAGAATCCGCCTGCCAATGCAGGGGACACAGGTTCGAGCCCTGGTCCAGGAAGATCCCACATGCCGCAGAGCAACTAGGCCCGTGCGCCACAACTACTGAGCCTGTGCTCTAGAGCCCGCAAGCCACAACTACTGAGCCCACGTACCACAACTACCGAAGCCCACACGCTTAGAGCCCGTGCTCCGCAACAAGGGAAGCCACCACAATGAGAAGCCTGTGCACCACAACGAAGAGTAGCCCCTGCTCGCCGCAACTAGAGAAAGCCAGCGTGCAGCAACAAAGACCCAACGCAGCCAAAAATAAATAAATTAAATAATTTTTTTAAAAAATTTAATTTAATTAAAAAAAATTTAAAAGAGTATAATCTCAAGTCTTGGAGAGACGTGCATCCTTAAACCTATCCCTTGAATCAGAAGCCACGTGGGGTTTGGTTCACAGTACCCCATCTTTTAGGTATAAAAAGACCCCCCCTCTCTCTGCAGGACCGTGGGGAACCACCTCCTCGGGGCCGTCCTCCTGGAACCTGGCCTGGGCCTTCCATCCAGGATTCCTGGGCCCGATGGCCAAGGAGCTCACAGAACTGAGAAATGAGAACATGACAGTCCCCCAAGCAGCCGAGGGAAAAAGCAAAGGAACAGATCCCCGGAGAATCAGCAGGAGGCATGGGGCATGGCAAACCCCAGCCCCCAACGGCAGGCTGTCCCCCTCCCCCCTCCACGCCTCCGTGAACCCCGGGCCTCTCCCGGGCCCCAGAGGCTGCTCGGAGCTGGAAAGCACATTTCCCTACATGGCATGGTGTCCCCTGCAGTCACCACGGCCTGAGAGGCCTGAGAAGCGAGCCGCAGGCCTTTCCAGGAAGATCCCCAGCTGGCTCCGAACTGGATCCTGGCTCTGCCACCCGCCACCCGTGTGACGAGCAGGTCGCCTGCGCAGCTTGTCTCTGAAGAAGGGACAAGGCCTCACACTCTTACACGTTTATCAAGAGAATGAAAAGCTATCAAGGGCTGGAGAGCATGTTGCCAGCCCCACGTGCTGCACCCCAGTCAAGGTTGAATTGTGCCCCAACCCCCCCCCAAAAAAGTGGAAGCCCTAAGCCTGGCACCTGTGAATGTGACCTTACTTAGAAATAGGGTCCGTGCAGGGGTGATTCAATTAACTGAGGTCATTCGGGTGAGCCCTAATCCAGTATGACTGTGTCATGAAAAGGGGACATCTGGACACAGAGGCGCACACACATGGCCACGTGAAGACGGAGGATGGAGTGATGCACCTTCAAGCCACGGAAAGCCAGGGACTGCCAGCAACGCCCCGCCCCGCCCCAGGAGCCAGGAGGAGGCACGGAAGGGTTCTCCCCCGGAGGCTTCAGAGCGCATCTGCTGGTACCTCAGTCTCGGACCTCTGGCCTCCAGAACCGGGAGACAATACATCTCTGCTGTTGGGGGTCCCCCAGTCGATGTACTTTGTCCCGGCAGCCCTAGCAAACTAACACAGCCCCTAACACCAAGGCTGTTTTAGGCCCTGAGTGGTCAGCACTGGCTCACCTCCCCCGGAGGTCGCCCTTGTCCCTTCCCCAGCATGGCCAGGCTGGCGGCCTTCCCTCCTCCTCGCCAAAGCCCTGGCCAGGCCCACTGCCTCCCGGAGGGCTCTGGAACGTACCAGCCTCTCTGGACACCAAGAGCGCATGTGCCCCCATAACCCAGTATCTACCATTTCCTGAGTCAAGTGACATGAAACTCTGTCCCAGTTTGGAGAGTTTCATGAACCTCCCTCACCTCCCACCCCCATGAGACAATTAAGAATATTCCAGAACAGAATGTGAAATCACTTAGCCAAACATACCTGTTTCCTCCAGGCCCTGGGAGTACCCTCTGGCTTTCTCCACATGGGCACGCCATGGCTGTAAGCACCCTGGAGAGCCCTGATCGCCCGAGGCTCCGTCTTTCAGCCAATTCTGAAATACTCTGGCCAAGAGACAAGCCACCCATCCACTACCCATTGTGTGCCAAGCGCCCTGGGTTCTAGGCCTGCTCGGCCAACACACACAGTGACTCTGGAAAGGGCATCTGTCCCCTGACCCTCGGTTCCCTCTCAGCTGTGAAGGGGGAGCACCCACATTTACAGCGGGGTGTCCAGGAGACCTGGGCAGAGCAGCCCCTCACTGAACAACATAAGCCCCACTCCCTCAGGGCTGCGGCCTCAGAGCAAGGAAGATGCCTGGAGACCATCAAATCCAGCACCTTCCTGTACGCGTGACGGAGGCCCAGCCACTGAAAAGGCAGCACCTCCAACGGGAACAATGGGACGCCCAGGTGGCCGAAAAGCCCGGGGCGCACACAAGAGGAGGGGCAGCCTTCACCTCAGTGACCCGACCTGAGCACAGAAAAGGCCCCAACGGCGCTGTGTACCAGAATCACAGGAGCCTCCAAGGATCCCGGTACGCGGACCCCAGACCAGGAGACCCCAGACCGGGAGACCCCAATACCCAGACCCCAGACCGGGAGATCCCCATACCCGGACCCCAGACCGGGAGATCCCAGACCGGGAGACCCCAATACCCAGACCCCAGACTGGGAGAGTCCAGACCGGGAGACCCCAATACCCGGACCCCAGACTGGGAGAGTCCAGACCGGGAGACCCCAATACCCGGACCCCAGACTGGGAGAGTCCAGACCGGGAGACCCCGATACCCGGACCCCAGACCGGGACACCCCCATACCCGGACCCCAGACCGGGAGACCCCAATACCCAGACCCCAGACCGGGAGATCCCCATACCCGGACCCCAGACCGGGAGACCCCGATACCCGGACCCCAGACCGGGAGACCCCAATACCCAGACCCCAGACCGGGAGATCCCCATACCCAGACCCCAGACCAGGAGACCCCAGACTGGGAGACCCCGATACCCGGACCCCAGACCAGGAGATCCCGATACCCGGACCCCAGACCGGGAGACCCCGATACCCGGACCCCAGACCAGGAGATCCCGATACCCGGACCCCAGACCGGGAGACCCCAGACCGGGAGACCCCGATACCCGGACCCCAGACCAGGAGATCCCGATACGTGGACCCCAGACCGGAGACCCCAGACCGGGAGACCCCAGACCGGGAGACCCCAATACCCAGACCCCAGACCGGGAGATCCCCATACCCGGACCCCAGACCGGGAGACCCCAGACCGGGAGATCCCCATACCCGGACCCCAGACCGGGAGACCCCGATACCCGGACCCCAGACTGCGAGACCCCGATACCCGGACCCCAGACCGGGAGCAACACCCAGGCATCAGTATGTGAGCCCACCCCCCAGCCCCAAACACGTCCTGTGTTCTCAGCCTTGCTGAGAACCGTGGGGGTGAACAGTGGATCCCACTTTTGCGTCGAACTTCTGCAGCCAGGGGGCTCCTGAGCTCCCACCCAAGCTCTGCCCTGTTGCACCAACACCATACTGATGGCAGCTCCAGAAACTTCGTTGCCTCTGCACTACGTATGGTAGGCGGTTTAAATAAAGCTTGTACACTCCTACGACCGCACCTGCAAGGCCACGTTACTGACTGCATCTTACCAACGGGGCAACGGAGCCTCAGACATGTAGACGACTAGGCCAAGGGAAGCCGGCTGATACCCTACAGGTATCCAGGTCCTAATCCCTGGAACCTGCATATGCCACTTTACATGGTAAAAGGAACTCTGCAGATATGATCAAGTCAAGGGTCTTGAGATGGAAGATTATCCTGGATTATCCACAGGGGCCCTCAGTGGAACCACAGGCGCCCTTATAAGAGGGAGGCAGAGGGCAAATCTGCCACAGAGGAGACGCCGATGGGAAGATAGAGCAGAGAGAGATTGGAGATGCTGTGCTGCAGGCTTTGCAGATGGAGGGAGGAGCTGCAAGCCAAGGAATGCAAGCAGCACACCTCCAGAGGCTGCAAGAGGAAGCACAGCCAGTGCGACTGATTCAGGACCTCTGGCCTCCAGGACTGTCAGAGAATGAATGCGTGTGGTTTTACGCCACTCAGCTGCCCCAGGAAACTAATTCACCTCCTTGCAAGCCCACCTCCCCATAGACCGAGCCCCTGCGGGCAGGGCTGAAACCACACAATAGGCAGAGGGAGACGAGTGAATGAGTCAGTGGGCGGATGCAGCTGGCAGGTAGCCCATCCCCCAGTGAGGACTTACAGGGCAGCCCTTGGGTGCCAGGAGCCAACCCAGAGCGTCTACACATCAAGTGGAACATAAATTCAGTTTACCGGGGTTTATTAAGGAAATGATCATGCGCAGGAAGGGGGCAGGACCCCGGGCAGCTCTGCCCTCCAGGGTCCCCCGGAGGCCAGGACCCGGGTGGACGGGCAGTACCCAAACCTGCCGCTGTCCTCTCCGGGTGGGGCTGTGGGCCTGGGGGCCAGGGATGAAGGCCATGGAGGCCCTTGGTTGGCAGAAGGGTGTTTCCTTAGAGGCAGGGCCTTTGTTTCAGGGCCGACATCTCTATCAGGCACACAAAACCCAGTGCTGGGGCCCGCGATGCTTTTAGTGACCCCAGAAAATGGTTTTAACTTTTTCTTCAAAACCAGAAAAAAAAATAGTAATGAATCCAGCCTGGATTATATTCATCTTTAGTCCAAGACAGTCATAAGACCTTTTTTGTTTTTTTTTTTTAAGGAGGAAAGGGCCCACAAAGGCAAAAGTGTCTTGGGCCCCAAGGCCCTGCCTTCCTACATCAACGGAATCCCCAGTGGCTGGTGGAGGTTCCCGGCCACCATGGAGTGACCTTGGCCAGCAGGGTCAGCCCTGGTCTCTGCTGAGTGGTGTTAACTCACCACAGCACAGAGTGAGAACCGGGAGGGGAAGGTGGGAGCAGAGGCCAAACCCCCCCACGCGGGGAAGCGGTCCAGGAGGGGGTGTCTGGTCTTGAAGGACGGGGAGCGCTCCTGGGAAGCTCGGGCAAGTGTGTTGTAGTCAGAGGGAGAGAGAGGTTGTACCAAAGCCCCAGGCATCCAGGACACAGTGTGTTCAGCCAGTGCGGCTGGAGCATCACACGTCCTGCAGGAGAGCGGCATGGGTGGGTGACAAAGGACCCCATGTGCCACACCAAGAGGTGGGAGCCCAGACGGTTCCTGGGTGCCGCGGGATTCCAGAAGGCGGCTGCCCCTCTATTATGTCCCAAATTAGCATTTCTCATAGCACTGGGAGGTATCGCCAGCTGCCTAAAGGACAGATGTTTGCCACCAATTTACGTGTGTGTTAGAGCAGATACTACATGGTCCCTAAATGGACACCACTTTTGTGCAGCTGTCAATAAAAGCTCTAAAGCAGGACACAGTGGGGTGAAATTCCAGCTACTGTACAGGGATTTGTACTCATCACCCTGTGTCCTCCAGCGGGTGCCCCATGGTGACCCTCACTCCACTGCTGTGGACAGTGGGCTTTAAGGAACAGTGTGTGGGAGCAGCGGGGGTCGAGGGAGAGCCTGGTGTAGGGTTTCCACCATGTTTGTGCCACTGACCTCTGGCAGCCACGTGAAGCCTGTAAATCCTTCTCAGAATCATGCTTAAAATGCATAAGACACAACACACAGGAAAAAAAACCAATCACATTGAAATACTATTATCAAAATATTGCAAAAATGTACATTTGTGATACATTATGCATGTGCTTCCTTATTAACACACAAAAAAAACAAGATCTTATAATACTGTGATTTCAAAGGAAAGATGGGACTAAACACTTCCCAAAATCTTGGCAACACCTGCAGTGTGATACAAAGAACACTTGTGATTTGCATTGGTGACAGTCACGGGATTTACTTATACTACTGCAGTTGATCGCCTACAGTAAAAAGTGAAAGAATGTGTACACTGCAGACTATAACACGTTGCTGAAAGAAAGTAAAGAAGACCCAAATAAATGAAAAACACCATGGATTGGAAGACTTAATAATGTTACGATGGGAATACTTCCCAGACTGATCTACAGATTCAGTGCAATCCCTATCAAAATCCCAACAGCCTTTGCTGTAGAAATGGAAATTGCAAGGTATAGTGAACACCAAAGCAATCTTGAAAATGAAGAATAAGCTAGAGGACTCACGCTTCCCAATTTCAAAGCTTACAGTTTCAAAACTTACAGCTACAGGGCTTCCCTGGTGGCGCAGTGGTTGGGAGTCCGCCTACCGATGCAGGGGACATGGGTTTGTGCCCCAGTCCGGGAGGGTCCCACATGCCGCGGAGCGGCTGGGCCCGTGAGCCATGGCCGCTGAGCCTGCGCGTCCGGAGCCTGTGCTCCGCAGCGAGAGAGGCCACAACAGTGAGAGGCCCGCGTACCGCCAAAAAAAAAAAAAAACCTTACAGCTACAGTAATCAAAGCAGTGTGGGACTGACATAAGAACAGCCATATAAATCAATGAAATAGAAGGGAGAGTTCAGAAATAAAACCATGTGTTCATGGCCAACTGATTTTTTCGCTAAGTGCACCAAGACCATTCAATGGGGCAAGAACGGTCTCTTCAATAAATGGTGTTGGAACAACTAGATATCTGCACACCAAAGAATCAAGTCGGACCCTGACCTCACACCATATACAAAAATTAACTCAAAATGGAATAAAGGCCTAAATATAAAAGCTAAAAGCCATGAAACTCTTAGAAGAAAACATAGAGGTAAATCTTCATGACCTTGGATTTGGCAACGGTGTCTTAGATGTGACACCAAAAACACAAGCAACAAAAATAAACTGTACTTCACCCAAATTTTAAAATTTTGTGCATTAATGAACACTAGCAAGAAAGTGAAAAGACAACCCACAAAATGGTAGAAAATATCTGCAAATGATACATCTGATAAGGATCTAGTATCCAGAGCATATAAGGAACTCCTACAACTCAACAACAGGAAGACAAACAACCCAATTTAAAATGTGAAAGGACTTGAATAGACATCGCTCCAAAGAAGATAAACAAGTGGCCAACACAGGAAAAGACGCTCAACATCATTAGCCGTTAAGAAATGCAAATCAGGGCTTCCCTGGTGGCGCAGTGGTTGAGAGTCCGCCTGCCGATGCAGGGGACACGGGTTCGTGCCCCAGTCCAGGGGGATCCCACATGCCGCAGAGCAGCTGGGCCCGTGAGCCATGGCCGCAGAGCCTGCGCGTCCGGAGCCTGTGCTCCGCAACGGGAGAGGCCACAACAGTGAGAGGCCCGCGTACCGCAAAAAAAAAAAAAAAAAAGAAATGCAAATCAAAGCCACAATGAGATACACTTCACCCCCACTAGAATGGCTATAATAAAAAAATAAACAAGTAACAAGTGTTGGTGAGGATATGGAAAAAGTGAAAACCTTGTACACTGCTGGTGGGAATATAAAATGGTGCAGCTGCTGTGGAAAACGGCAGTTCCTCAGTATGTTAAACATAAAACCACCACACGAACCAGCAATTCCATTCCCGGTTACATACCCGAGAGAACTCAAAACAGGTGGTCACAGAGAAACCTGTACATGAATGTTCCCTCCAGCACTATTCACACTTAACCGAAAGGTAGAAACAATGCAAATGTCCATCAATGGATGAATGGATACACAAAATGCAGTCTTACCCGTTCAATGGAACATTCCTCAGCCATAAACAGGAATAATGCAGTGATACATGCGGCAACCTGGATGAACCTTGAAAACATCATCCTAAGTGAAAGAAGCAGTCATACAGGACCGAATATTGTATGATTCCACTTACATGCAGTGTCCAGAATAGGGAAATCCACAGAGACAGAAAAGAGATTAGTGGTTGCTTAGGGCTAAGGGCAGGGGGAAATGGGGAGTGACTGCCAATGGGTATGGGGTCTCCTCTGGGGGTGATTGAAAATGTTCTGAAAATAGATAATGGTGATGGTTGGGCAACACCACGCATGTAGTAAATGGCACTGAACACTTTAAAATGGTAACTTTTATATTATGTATATTTTACTACCAAAAAAAAAAGGGCCAGAGGCAGGAGGCCGGCCTGTGGCAGGGGTCCGGAAGAGATGGTGAGCCCAAGCCAGAGCAGCCCTGCCCCAGAGGCAAGAGGGGTCAAGGGGTGTTTTCTGAAAAGAACAGCCAGGAATGGACAGCAAATAGGATATGGGCCTCGGGGTGAACTTTATAAGGAGTTTATAAGGATGGGACCATGTGCCCGAGATGCTCGGGACAGTCCTGGCTGACAGTTACTGCTCCGGCATCCCAAATGCACAGGGTCCACCATCACCCTCCAAAGTGTCCTGGTCTGGGCCATGAATTACACTGCCACTCGACTTACAAGGCCCTGGCCCTTATACCTGTTCCCCAAATATTCACCATGAGTCGGGAATTAGCAGTCACCCTGTTTCATAGATGAGGAGCTCGATGGGCACTTGAATTTGCTGTGTTCCCATCTGCTCTTTCTGGCCTGGGATCTCCTCTCCTGCCGGGGAGCCTCCCGGGGGTCACTGCCCAGCTGGGATGGGAACTAGGGCATCTGCAGCAGGGGAGAGTCACCCCGCAGGCCCCATGCAGCTGTGGGTATGGAAAGCAGAGCCTGGCGGGCTCGGTGTCAGATGGACGTGGGGCCAAATCCTACTGCTATCCCCAATTAGCTGGCTGACCTTGGGCCGGTTCCTCTCTGACCTTAATTCCCCACCTCCAAAATTAGGACAGTAAGATCAACCTTCAAGACTGTTACTAAGAGCCCAGGCAGGCAGCGTTGGGTCGATGGCGGCTGGGTCATCCTTACTCTGCTCTCTCTGCCCTCCCACCCTCAGGAGGGAGAGGGGAAAAAAAAAATGTGCTTTTCTGCTGAGTAATGCAGTTAAAAAAAAAAAATCTTGGAAAAATAAGATGAATCTTGACATCTCCAAGCATTTACAGCACTAAGTATTTTCGGTAACCCACACAAAATGAACATACAGACACACCCCCCAGATGACTCAACCCACTTAATTATTCCATTCCAGATGAAGCTCCCACTCTCTAGCTGGGCCACGAAACCGCAAAACGGGGCAGCTGAACCCTGCATGACGCCCTGCTGAAGGTGACAGTGTTGAGATGCATTTCTAGGATCCCCAGTGCCACCTTGCAAAGACCACGCCCACTGCTGAGTGCCAAGGCAACGGTGCCGCCGTTCATAAATATTTAACAAATGCATCTTGAAACACACCAGGGGATTATTGGAGAGGGTGGAAAACAGATGGACACCTAGGAAGCTCAAGGTCATTAAGGATGTGAGAAAAGATACGAACCACCCACAGATTCATTTGTTGACAGAAGGCAAAGGGACCCCCAATGCAGCACATGGACACTATTCAAACAAACCTGGTCTCTCCTTCCAGGACATTCTCCCAGCCCTGCACCAACTGTGTAATGCTGACCTTGGAATCTCTGAAAGCCCCGAGGGCAACATGGAACGAGGGGAGGGGGTGCGTCTTGTTCGCCCAAACCCTGAACTCACAACGAGACGGTGTGTAGATGTCGGAGGCGTCAGCAGCCCTCCATCACGGCAGTCACAAGCATAAACCTTCCTTTAATCTGCCTAAGTATGGCCCCTCCATCCTCCGAGCGTGAAGAAGCAGCCTCAGCAGCACTGCGACACGCCGCTCTGCATGGGTGAGGGGGACTGTGCAATTAAAACGCTGTTTAGGTTTAGTTAATTTGAGAAACATCTCAGGCCCGTGTTTATTCTCGGCATAGACACACCGCGAGGTAATTCAACAACTGCTTTCCTCGTTGACACTCACCTTTTCGGGAAGCCTAGACTCTGGGCCACCTCTGGGTGACTCATCCAGCAGTCCCTGTGTGGCAGAGCCTCAGAAAACCCTCTCCCCAGCCAGCAGTTACCTAGCAACCAGCCTAGCAACCTCGCAGCCAACAGATTAATCCCCGGGTGCTAATCATAAAGCAACATCCAAAAGGACATCTCATCTCGAGGATGCCATCCGCAGGTACACAAAGATGAGGGGCAGAGCAGGGGCACCTCGCTCCTGAACTACACACATCGCAGACAAAAGGGGGGCACGTTATTTACGTGTTGCTTCAACACTGAAAGGCACGATTTCATTTCTGCGATTCACACACGGAGCCGAAAAGAACGAGGAGACAGCTGGGCTGGGGAGCCACGTGGAAGCTGCCCTACCACCAGCAGGATGAGGAAGATGCTCTGTTCCAGCCACAGCTGTGACTGACCCTCAAGTGGGAGGCGGGGGCAGGGGTAGAGGTCCTCCTCTCCGTTGCCCACACACATCCCAGTTTTCCAGGAGACAGCCCCCAGCCCTCAGCCAGCTGACGTCTCCCACCAGGGAAGCACGCCTCGCTGTGTGCGTGCATTCAGAGATGGCAGAAACACAACTGGGCAGTAAAAGGCCGAGAGAACATTCCAGAAAGGCCAGCACTCTTAGCATTTCCAAAAGGCACCAGCCCTCCTGAGCCTGCCCAGTCCTGGTGCTGGAACGCAGCCCACCCATAAAGGGTCACGAACTCAGCAGGATCATCTGGAGAGCTTGTCACAATGCACGTCCCCAGGGGCCAGGGTCTCTCTGTTGAAATCGAACCTCCGGTGATTCCAACACAGGTGGCCCCAGACCACACCTGGAGGCCACCTCCCGCGCACAGACCCCACGGCCGGCACGCAGGCAGCCTGGTAAACCAGCTTCCTGTTCAGCAGGGCTCTGGAGCAAAGGCAGGAGGTGTGCAGGATGCGGGCCATTCAGCTGAGCGACTCAGGCCCACAGGCCTCTGGGTCAAGCTGGCCAGGTGCCCTCGCGCTGACTGTGGGACCCTGGGCAGGTCACCTGCTGAATGTGTGATCACCTGTAAAGGGCTCACACCCACTCATGGCCCAGAGAGGGCTCCCTCAGGAGCTGCCATCAAACTTACCCAACAAGCGAGGGTCCCTGGAAATCTCACCAAGTCCCCATCACTGGGGGCCAACAGCCCAGTCAGTCATCCCCTGACTTATGGAGTTGTCACTGCACATGTGTCCAGCACCAGAGGGGAGGCATCAGGGAGCTCCTCTCTTGCCCGACACAGAGGGGCTGGAAAGTTCTGTCTGCACCCAGAGCCCCGCACCTGCACTCTGCCTGACGGTGGCTCAGGGGGCGATATGCTCTGTCTCTCCCCCAGGTCACCGACTCAGGTCAGGGGGCCTTTGCTTACCAGGGCCACCCCACTGGACACTCATCCCACTCACAGGGACACCAGGTGACAGGCCTCACACCCAGAGAGAAGCGTGAGCCAGGGAAAGGGGTCTGGTCACCGTGACATAAAAGGAAAGGAAGGCAGAAAAATGATGCTTACACGGGGGAGGACTCGGGGTACGTGGGCCCCCCCATATCCGAAGGCTGCTGGGAAGGAGGGCAACTTGTGTTCGGATCGAGGCCACAGGGCAGCAGTCACTGGGAAGTGTTTTTTTTTTTTTTAACATCTTTATTGGGGTATAATTGCTTTACAATGGTGTGTTAGTTTCTGCTTTATAACAAAGTGAATCAGTTATACATATACATATGTTCCCATATCTCTTCCCTCTTGCATCTCCCTCCCTTCCACCCTCCCTATCCCACCCCTCCAGGCGGTCACAAAGCACCGAGCTGATCTCCCTGTGCTATGCGGCTGCTTCCCACTAGCTATCTACCTTACGTTTGGTAGTGTATATATGTCCATGCCTCTCTCTCTCTCTCGCTTTGAATCAACAAAGGAAAAGGCTTCTTAGAAGCAGAACAATCCAGCAGCGCAATAGGTTGCCTGGGGCTGAAAGCATCCCATGCAAATGTGTCCTCCAGAAGCCACGTGGACCTCAGGTGTTACAGCCAAGAGCAGGCTGCTTGGGTTCAAGATCTCCGCCTTGGTTTTCCCTCAGTTGTAAAATGGAGATAATAATGGTGCCTGCCTCATGAGGTTTCTGAGTATAAAATGAGATCATAAGCGTAACGAGCTTGACCCAGAGTCTGGCTCATGGGAGCGCTCCGCTACTGTTAGACGCTGTTACTGCCTCGTTACAAAGCGGGGTGGAAACACCAGGAGAATGAGGTTAATCCCAGGAGGCTTCATGGCAGAGGTGATATCTGAGCCGGCACTGGAAGGTGACGGAAGGGGAACGGGGTCTGGGACTTGGACGTTGGGGCCCATAGGGAGGTGTGTATGGCAGGAGATGTGAGGAAGGGTGCTGGCCTCAGAGGTAGAGCCATGGGGAGTACCCCAGCAGCCCCGGTGACCACCTGGGACTCAACAGCCTCATCTGCAAAAGAGGCAATGACGCCCCCTTCTGGGTGGCTGTGAACCACAGGGAGGCCACAGATCTAAATGTACAGACACGCCTGGTTTATGTACAGAACTGGGGAAACGGCCACTGCACTGCAATAATCCCCTGAGCACCAACTGCATATACCACCTTCTTAGACATTCTTAGACATCCCAGGAGGTGGGAGCAGAGAAGGCAGGTCTTCTGCCACCACAGCCTGATCCACTGGGGCAGGCACGGGTCTTCCGGGTCCTCAGGTTCCGGGCAACTGGAGCCAGGGAACCACACAAAGGCCCAGCTGTGGCTGCCGAGAGCCCTGATGGCCCACGTGCATCACCCACGCCTTGAACAAGGGACATGGTGACCTGCATCAGGTGAGCATTCATGAAAAGCACCAACAAAGGACCCCAGAGGTGGGGACGGAGCCTGGCATGCAACCAACAGACGAAGGGATAGCTGTTCAAGCTGCTTTGTGGACACACAAAATGCCGGGGCCAGGAGAGGCGGAGTTCAAATCAGGAATGACAAACCCAGACACGCTCAGATATCCAGATGGCGTCTGCCATCGGGATGATGGCTGTCGTGCCCTTAAAACTGAGGTCACCTCTGCCTCAGCCGGGGGTCGATCCCCGGGTGTGGACAGGGCAGGTCATGCAAGTGGCAGCAGATGAGGCACACGCCAAGCAGCTGGCCAGAGCGGGAGAGAGATACTGACCTTAGGTCAGTCCAACCTGACCCCGTGGACCTCACGACACGGATGAATTACCAAGCCAGGAGCCGCCGGAAGAGCATCTCAACCTATACACCCTCCTGAGGCCACCAACAGAAACCACAGATGCAGGCCTCTCTCTCTGCGCCTCAACTTCCCCATCTATAGAATGGGTTATACTAATAGTACCTGCTTCTCGGGGAGGGTTGCCGGGAGGATTAGATGAGCTATCACAAGTAAACACCCCACAGACACAAAAGACGACGACTCTGACGGCACCCGCTGGCTTGGCCGGCCCCTGTATGGTTTTCCTCCAGGCCGGGGAGGCAGCACGGAGTGATGGGAAGGATTGAAAGTCACATTATGCCCTGGCATCCCCAGTCACCCCACAAGGCCACCTCACTCCTTGGGCTTCACTTTCATCCCTTAACCAGTTCACAGGTGCGTCATGGAGATCGAACAGGATGCAGTGTGCAAAGGGGCTTTGGAAACTGCAGGGCACGGAGGTGGGCAGGTGCCCATGCACCCAGCATAGAGACGCGGCTCACACATCCACGTGGGTGGCAAGCAGGGAGCCAGCCACGGCCACCCTTCGAGGCCTGGGTGACCTACTCATGTCGCCCACGTCACCCTTCCGAATCCAGGTGAGGGCCTCCATTTTGCCATCTGTTTCCCAAAGAACAAGTTTCCAGAAGATCAACATCCTAACCTGTTCCTCAACCAACACAGCTGCTTCCATCCTCAGAGGCCACTCAGACTCAGGGGAGAAGGCTCTGTCCCCAGGCCTGGCTGCAAACCCGCCCCTTTCAGCAGCTGTTCTTCCCTGAAGAACAGTCCAGAGAAAGGTTTCCCTCCCCAAAGTGAGCACTTCCAGCAACCCACGTACAGGGCCAGCCAGGCCCCACCCCTCCACATCCTGTCAGATGGAGTGTGAACACAAGGGCTCTGCAGTGGGCCACCTCTGACTCCTGGTCCTGCCACGCAGAGCTATGACCACCCTGTGCCTCAACTTCCCCATCTGCAAAATGGGCTACATGGATAGTCCTGACCTCCTGGGGAGGGATGCTTAGCTGAGCCTGCATATGCCAAGGCTCAGATCGGGTCCTGGCACCAAGTAAGTGCAATGGGTTGCCCTTTTGTTATTGTCTGCCCTCCTCCCGGAACTGAAGGGATTTTAATGTTTGGTAAGTGATCTGTCGTATGTTTATAACCTTTGCCTAAAAGAAAGTTTAGGGATGGGTCTTCCCCGTTATTAAAACTAAGTAATGTTGATCATTTTGGAAGATAAAGGAAAGAAAGAAGAAATTTTAAAAACGACAAGGTCAATTTTGCACATCTGGGGTCAGCCCATATCCGTGTCTCGTCCTGTTCCCATCACTCCACAGGTCATCTCTGCAGCTCAGTGGACCCCTCCTGGGGGCAAAAGCAGCATCTCATCCGCTTCCAGGGCCACTCACCTTGAACCTCTCGGTAACACCCTCGGTGATGCTGACGGTGAACTCAGCTATCTTGGGAGGACGTGTTTTGCCTTTCTTGCGGTCAGGTTCATATTCAGTCTTAGTTTTCACCACCACCTTGTCCAGGAAACAGAAGCAAACAGTCAGCAGTACAGCCAGATACATTCAGGCACACCTGTCCAAAGAGGACAGGTGGGGAAACCCTCGTTCAGAGTCACCATTTCACCAGGAAGTATTTCACAGAAAGAATGAGAACAGCCACCACTTATTAGAAATCTCCTCTGTGCCGAGACTTTCAGCACATTACCATTAATAATCCTGACAGCAGCCCCAGGAGGGAAAAATGATAACGGAGGGGAAGGGAAGTTAAGTACATCGGTCAAGGCCACGTAGCTAGTAGGTGGCAGGGCTGAGAGTAGTGAGCAGAGCTCCTGACTCCTAACTTGGCGCTCCCTTCACTGCCCAGAGCTTCACTGGCCCAGGTGGTGGGAAGGATGCGCTGATTTTTTCACTGGTCTTCACATGCCGCCACGGGTAAAACAAGAAGATTCAAGGGCACTATTGCCCTCCAGCACCAGGAAGGAGCAGGCAGCCAGCCTTCAAGCAAATCGACCTTGGGGAGTCTGTCGCTACCCCCCCACCCTCCTCTCTCCCTTGTCTTGGCAATAGCCCTTAAAGGGTCTCCCTGCTCTGTCCCCCCTCCACTCTCCACTGTGAAGCGGGAGATGTTTTTCCAACCACGAAATCTGCTCTGCCTCTGCCCCAGGCAAACCCTTTCCCGACACCCAACCCCCAGCGTCAGCTGCACCCTAACCCACCCCTCGAGCCTCCACCCTCGGATGCTCACAGCCTCTCCGCACCATCACTGCCCCCATCACACCCCGTTGCCAGGGCTGTTTCCTTCTCTGTCCCCATTGGACGTGGAGGCGAGGTGTCCGGGAGCAGTGTCCAGGGGCTACGTGTGTCTAGTCCTCAAATGCCCACCCCCTAGAGCAGAAGCAGGAAGAAAGTGGCCCACGCCATGCGACACTGAAAAGTGCTCTAAGGGCCACACCCCTTTAAAGCACACTCTTGCCTCCCTCCTCCCTTCCGTTACATGCAGCTCTCCCTGCGCTCAGTGCGACAGCCTGCGTGCCCACCCTGGAGGCATCCATCTCTAGGGCAGCACCTGGGCCTCACCCTGCCATCCTCGAACCCCAACTGTACCTGAGTAGCCGTGGGACCCTGAGCACACCCTTGGCTACCTGGAACCTCAGTTTCCCGGCCTGTGACATGGGTGCAAGGCCTATCTGGTAGGGCTACTGTGAGGAGGAGGGAATCCACGGGACCCTGAGCCCAGTGGGGACCCGGTCAGGATCCCATCAGCCCGGATTCCATCTGCCTCTGCCACTAACAAGCTAGGTGACTTCGGGCAAGTTCCTTAAACTCTCTGTGTCTCCATTTCCACACCTGTAAAATGGGGTAACAGTGGTAGTTACCTCCTAACGCCAGTGTGTTAAAGTAACTGAAAGCCATAAAGCATGCGGACAAGTGCCTGGTGAGTAACAAGCATTCCAACACGTCAGCTGAGACTGGCCCTGAGGCTGCTACCAGCTCTGTGACTACCGGCACTGTTGCACCTCAGAACCTCGTGCTCAGCACACATTCTATTTACAACCTGAACTGTGTTACCAGCCCTCGGACACGCGTCCCCTGGGACAGGTGACATCACCTCCCTGAACCCTAGCTGGGAGCAACATGTTGCCGCTGTTCGGGTTAAGAGATGTCTCGTGAGAGTGCGGTCTGGCTCCAAGCAGGGCAGAGCAAGGGGCCCCGCCAGCGCTTCCGCATCCTGGAGGATGGCAGCCTTCAGCCGAGTGACCTTGCGCACGTCCTATAAACTCCTGGAGACTCGGTTTCCTCATCTGTGACCTCAGAAACCTGGCGCAACCATCACTCCCTGCTAGAATGCCCATGTCTGGAGCATCTCAGGGACGGGAGACTCATCACCTTCAGAGCTGCTTAGGTTACCCTTGATGGCCCGATTGTCTGGCCAAAATTTCATACCTGCCTGAAACCTCCTCCCTGGTATAAGCCAACTACGTGCCAGATGGTTCCGGAATGGAACAGACTGAGGACCAAAGAGGAGGCCGAGTGGAGGCGATCACCTGACAGAGGTGCTTCCTGGGGATGCCATGTCCCTGGCACAGGCTGAGGCAGGAGGGGACGGCGGGCACGGTGGCGCCAGGCTGGGCTAACTGGGCAAGTCTGACACCTAGACAGGGAAGGGGGAGGCGGAAGCCGAGTCCTCAGGCAGCCCTGCCCCTCCCACAAAGCTTCTTTTAGACCATCGATGCCTGACCCAGGTGCACAGGTGTGACCAGCTGATCCTCTTTCCTTGAAATAAAACACCTGTTCCAGCATCGCTCTGGCCCCCGCCCCCCGCTCTCCTACCCAAACACAGACAACAGAGTTGGGGGAATCAAAACCACTTTGGGGAACTGAGTAAGGCTATCAAAAGGCCCACCATGGGAATAACGAAAGGAAGGACCCATGGCAGGGATAGTCTCTCATCCCCACCCCTGCCCCATGGCCAGTAATCACCAACATGCCCCAAATAAACCACAAGCCCCAAGTCAGAACCTCCCTGCCAGGCATTAAATGAAACAATTAACGCCAGCACACCTGGGGGAACAGAGTGCGCTTCCTCGCGGCTGGGATGATTCTGAAAAGCTGCAAGGTGGTCAGAATGGATGTGTGTGGATAATTTTAGGTTTGAGTTTTACAATATAACTGTCTAGACTTTTAAGCGTTTTTAATGTTAACTCTTGAAAAAACTGCTCTTAATGGACACAGAAACTACTTGATTCAAGAAAGAGGGGATTCCTTAAATTCAACAAAAAGAAAAAAATCCCGCTTTAAGGAGAGAATGATGAATGGCTGTCCCCAGTTACCCTAATACTGAGGAGCACGCGTGCTTATTTGGAGATTTCACAAAAGGAACAAAGAGAGGAAGGAGGCGGTGTAGGAGCGCGCACCCTGCCGCATCTACAGCCGATGTGGGAGGGGTGGGCGCAGAGGGTGAGGAGGGGGATTCAGCCCCTAGGGAGGGCCCATCTGGCCAAGGAGAGGGGCCTCGCCACCCCAAAGGGGCAAACCGGGCTGAAACTGCATCATCCGGGAAGGCACGAGGGGCAGCCGCACCACTCCTGGGCTCACCCCAGAACCAGAGCTCCTGGTACCCCGGGGCAGAGACGAACGGGGCTGGGTTGTAGGTGGAGGGGCCAGGGGCCTCTCTCGGACAAGAGTCCCACGAAAATCAAGAAGGGACCCTACCCGGTCCGCGTTCCATTGTCAGGAAGAAGCTGTCATCTAAGGCGGGGCGGGGGGGGGGGCAGATCACCCGATCCAGAATCCCGCGCGGGTACGTGGTCCTCCGAGGGGCGTCCTCCACCCCGCCCAAGCCCGCCCCCAGTTCGCGTCCCCAGCGAACGCGGCGCATTTCTTTTGTTGCGGCCGCCACCCGAGATTTGGGGGTGCGCACCCGGCGGTCCTGGGTACCGGGGGCCTCTCACCTTATCCGGGGGCGGGAACTGCAGTTGATTGACATCAAGGGGTGTCATCAGGGGGATGGTGTCGAAGCCATCCTCCAGCAGCGGCTGCTTGGTGCCCTTCTCCGCGAAATTGTTCCCCAACTTCACCATGGTTCCGGGAGACCCGAGGCTGCCGCCTGCGGAGCGAGGGCCGGGCGGGAGTCACCGCGAGCAAGACCCACCCGCTGTCCCAGGCGTCGGCGAGCTCTCCGGCCCCCGCCTCGTCTCCGAGGAGGGGGTCGTGAGGACGCAGAGGTCGCGGCCCGAGGGCTGGGGGGTGGGTGCTGTGTATTTATGGACTCACCCGCTGGGCAAAAGCGCCTAGCTCAGGGACGCCTAGCAGCCGGGGAGGGGGCGCCGCCCCTGCCCGCGGGTCTAGACGCGTCCCCGGTCCTGGCGACGCCTCGCCGGTGACCTGCCCAGGGACCCCTGTCCCTCCCACCTGGGGAAATGCGCGGCCCTGTACCCGGCTCCCCGGCGGAAGGGTCCAACCCGGGCGCTCCGCGGCCCCGCCTGCCGGCCAGCACTCACCCCACGCCCGGCTCCGGCAGGTCTGGACTCCGACCGCACTCCGAGCCTCCGCGTCGCCCGCTCCCGCTCACAGCAATGGCAGAGGCGGCGCCGCGCGGGGCCGGGGCGGGGGCACCGCGCGATTGGGCTCCCTCCCCCCGCTCGCCACCTCCCTTCCTGCCGCTCCCGGGGGTTAACTGCGCGCTGTGAGTGCGTGCGTGTGGCGGCGGCGGCAGCCTTGACGCAGCGCGCGCGCGCCGGCCGCACAAAGAAGCGCGGGGCGGGCGCAGGGGGGCGCTCCCCGTGGACCCCGCGGTCGCCGGGACCTCGGCTGGTGGGGGGAGATAAGGGGGATGGGATCGCGCCCCGGATGGGAGGCTCGGAGGGCGCCACAGGGCTGGAAGCCGGGGATGGGGGGAAAGAGAGGTGCGGGCTGCGCAACCCCGAGGCGGCGGCTGGGGCGCAAGGCGATTCGAAGCGAGAGAGGGGCGGGGGATCCTAGGGATGGAGCGATCCCCCAAACTGGGGGAAAAGGTGCCCCCCTTACAGCCGAGCCGACCTGGGAGTCCTGAAGGATAGGGAAGGGTCCTGCGGGGGAGAGTTCCAGGAGGCTGTGGGCGGTGGCAGAGACGAGAGCGTGGTCTGGTTAGTGCGTGGCTGGCTTGTGGAGAGGCCGACAAAAAGAGGGCGTGTCCCTGGTGAAAGGAGGCTCGGATGGGAATGGAGGGGGGCGTTTTTTGGTGGTACAGGATATGGAGAGAGCGCTCTCCAGAGCTGGGGACGGTGTCCGGACGTGGGGGGACGCCCAGGGTAGCGGGAGGGAAGGTATCCAGGGCAAAGAGCGCTTCGCTTGACGCGTTGTAGCGTTTCTCTGGTCTGGTCAGAAGGTAAAGCTGGGGTCCGCTCCCGGCAGCCGCAGCCTCAATCATCCAGGGCTCAGAGAAGGGGCGTCCTGGAACGAAGAAGGGGATTTCTAACCCGATCCTTTGGCCCTCTCTCCCCCCATCGGAGCCACTGTCGCAGCTTCCCAGATTAGGGCCCCATTTTATAGACTTCCAACCAGCCCTAGCCTAGGACTCCCCGGATGAGAAGGGGTTTCGGGGAGGAAGACCAGGTGCGGGAGGAAGGCTGCTGCTGGATAAAGGGCACCTCCCAGGCCCCTGTGTCCTGCTGGGGCCCTGCTAGGACACAGAGTAGGTGTCCCCCAAAGTCTTACTTTGACACCCTTTGCCTGATTCTGTTTTGCGTGGCTGATGGCCTGAGACCCAGCGTTTTCCATCTGCCGCCTGAGAACCATGAGAGAAGCACCCCGGCAGAACCTCCTCTCCATGTAGCTAGAGAACAGGAACACTATCCTCTCACCGCCTGCTGAGCCTTGAGCCACCAGGTCAGTCTAGGAACCTGGCCATGGGCACCTTGATTTCAAAATCCCCGGGAGGGCACAAGCAGATGAGGTGCCTGGATTTCTCTTAACTGGGCCCAAGTCCTCAGCAGGGTCCACATGAGCCTTTGACCACAGGGCAGCCTGGCAGGACCCGGGCTCTTGGCGCACACTACCCCTGGCCAGCCCAGGAAGGGCTGGTGTCCCAGACGCAGGCACCTTGGGGCCTGGCATCAGCATCCTTCTGGCAAAGGCCCTTTGAACGCAGGACTGGTACAGCGATAAGGCATCTGTGTGTGGTCCAGGTTCTTACAGGGGACCAGAGGGGGCCTCCTCCCTGACGCTTCGTTACTTCCTGCAGCAGTTGAGGAAGAGCAGCTAGAGTCTGCTCAGGTGCTGGTTTAGGTGCGTCCCTGGCCAGACTAAGAGCTTACAGATCACAAGAAACCTTGTGGGCTGCATTCACCGAGGGAATATCTTTGTCCCCATCTTCGGCCCCAACACGCACACACACAAACACTGCAGTCAGAATCCCACACGGGGAGCTGCAGGGTGGGCCTCCTGGGCCCTGTGTGGACCCCTCTCCCCCTCAAAGGCTCTGTCAGCTGAGGAGGACAGAGACAAGGATGGCCCATGGTTGTCCCAGAGACAGCAGGGGACAGTCGCCAGTTGCTTTTTCATGCTGTCCTGGGTTTTGACTGGTGCCGGTCACTGGGACTCTGCAGCTTCATTCTGTGTGGGATTTTTGTGGGTGCCCAGGCCGCACCAGACCCTGTGAAGGGCACACATGTGGACAATGCAATTCACAAGACACGCAGCGCCCCCCATCAGCAGCTGATGGACAAGGGAAAAGAAATGGCAAGCCTTCCGAAGGAGCAGAGGGCCCACCCGTGGGAGCGACCTTGTCCACTGCCAGGGGGAGAAGGCAGCAGGCTGTGGGCAAAGTATGAAATCCTCCAGGGGGGCCCGAGGGAGAGCAGAGTGGGCGGAAGGTCTCCCAGGTGGGGATGCATGTGTAGGCAGATGTCAGTTTCCCAGGCCTGCTGTAACAAATTACCCCAAACTGCAAGGCTTAAAACCACAAATGTATCATCTCACAGCTCTGGAGGCCAGAGTCCGAGATCAAGGGGTCAGCCAGGCCACATTCCCTACAGAGACTGCAGGGGAGAATCTGTTCCTGCCTCTGCCAGCTTCCGGTGGCGCCAGGCTTTGCTAGGCTTGTGGCCGCATCCCTCCAGTCTCTGCCTCCGTGATCGCCCTGCCCCCTCCTCTCCCCTGTGTCTCCTATAAGGGCATTTGTCATTGCATTTTGGGGCCACTGGGATGACCCAGGATAATGTTCTCTCAAAATCTGTAATCACGGGGCTTCCCTGGTGGCACAGTGGTTAAGAATCCGCTTGCCAATTCAGGGGACACGGGTTCGAGCCCTGGTCTGGTAAGATCCCCCATGCCGCGGAGCAACTAAGCCCGTGCGCCACAACTACTGAGCCTGCGCTCTAGAGCCCACGAGCCACAACTACTGAGCCCTTGTGCCACAACTACTGAAGCCCGCGTGCGTAGAACCCGTGCTCCGCAACAAGAGAAGCCACCGCAATGAGAAGCCTGCGCACCACAACGAAGAGTAGCCCCCAGCTCACCACAACTAGAGAAAGCCTGCGTGCAGCAACGAAGACCCAACGCAGCCAAAAATAAATAAATAAATATATACATTAAAGAAATAAAAAATGTTTAAGAAAAAAATCTGTAATCACATCATTTGCCCTATAAGACAATATTCACAGATTCCGAGGGTTAGATTGGGACGTCTCTGGGGGGGCCACCACTGAGCTCACCACAAGCATCAAACCTGCAAGGGTGCAGTGATTTGGGGAACTCAGGGTTGTAGGTGGTTCTGGGAGAGGCAGGGTAGGGTCTTGGCTAGAGATGAGGTTGAAGAGGCCACAGTCACAGAACTGGGGACCAGTGAAGCTGTGTTGTGGGACAAACTGATTTAAGGTGTTTTTACACTGTCCACAGAGTGAAATCTGTGTGACATACACTATGCTCTTCCCTCAGACCCGAGTTTCATCCTAGCACCAGCAATCTGTAACTCCTAGAGAGTCACAGGATTTTTGACATGGATTTGGTTTTTCTAGATGACTCTTTAAAGGACATTTCTAGGGTTATGATCCCTTTCTAGGGACAGGTCCATCACTGCGCAGATGAGTGCAGTAACCGCTGCCCCATCCACCTTCCACCGGGCAGGGCAGCCAACTGCTGCTCCCCAACACTCAAGACCCTGTCATTTCCACTTCCTAGCCTCTCGGCGACGTTCTTTGTCCCACTGGTCAGAGCCCAGGCTGCCACAGCAGGAGGCAGTGTGACACAGTCTGATTTCCAATCCTCTCTCCCGCTTCTAGCTGTGTGACTTTGGACAAGTTGCTTAACTTCTCTGTGCCTCAGTTCCCCCATCTATAAAATGGAAGGAATAATAATAATACCTCCATCACAGTGTTGTGAGACTCAAATGAGCTATTATGATACTAAAAACAAAACACAGTGCCTGCTTTGCCTCTTATGATGGCTTCGACCTCTAATTAGGTACCCTGCAGTGTCTTCTTGGTAGTGATGTTGAGGCCAGGAGGAGGTGGTAGAGGCAGGTCACGAGTGTAGGGTTAGTGCTCAGGGTGACTAAGGAGATCCTCCCCAGGTCCCGAGGAGCTTCTTTGTAGCTCAGGGAAGTAAATTCCTAGTCCCAGGCCACACAGTGCCGGGCAGAGGCGGGCCAGGCTCTGGGCTTACCCGGCAGGCTTCCCCATAACCAGCCTGATCCCCAGCACAGGAGCAAATTCTGGCAAAATAAATATTTTTCATTTCTCCATCCCCCGTGCCTAGAACAGGGCCTGGTGCACAGCGAGTACCCAGGAACCGTACGTTAAATGGAGTAGGCACCCACTCATCTTACATTCACAGTAGATTCAGACATTGAAATGTCAAGTTTGTAAAGCCAAGTTCAAGTGTGTAGTGAGAAAATTCACGGTCTAATTCAAGCTGAAGGCAAGGTGGCCCATAGCATCACTGAGGCATTCTTCCTAGGTTTAACCCTGCTGCAAATGCTCATTTCTGGAAAATGCCAAACCTTATTTTAAAATGTAGGATGTGTAGACAAAATCATAAATACAGTGATTTCTATGATTTTAGTGTTTCAGTTACCTTTGTAGTCCCTAACCCTCTGCGCACATTAGGGACTCAGTAAATGGTTAAGAAATGAATGAGCGATATTTTTATCCCTTTCTTTGTATTTGTAGAAACTAAATAAACAGGATTATGGGGCTCCAAGTCATTTGGTGAGCTCTTACATTTTTAAACAGAACTGTATGTGTATTGGGGGTTTTAGGAGTCTTGCGGGGCGGAGTTGGGGGGTGGGCTGTTTGTTGCTGCCTGTAGAGCCTTAATGAACCAGTCAGCAGTTCCTAATTTTCCCCAAATGTTTCTAAGATCAACCTCGCTTTGGCTGTGAGGCCCTTGACCTTGGCGGGGTTGTGGGGGTCAGGGGTTGTGAGCAAGAAAGACACAGGGCTCTGGGGAGTGGCTCTCTCGGGACCTCAGTTTTCTCGTCTACAAAATGACGGGAGTGATCACAAAGGTCTCCTTTTCTGAGCTCCAAGATTCGGGATATAAGAAAAGATGATTTTTAAAATCCTTCCCATTGGAGTCCCATTTTTGGATTTGCGGTCAGAGCATTGCCATTCTGGGCGATTGGTGCACGTCAAGTCAGCAGAAGTTGAATTTTTTGGTTGGGTAATCGTCTCCAAGATGCTGGAGCTCCAAATTCCTATGGTTTGCACAACGCAGGCTGCTTTCAAACGTTCAAACCTGTCCAGCCCTAAAATCAAGGACGGTAGAGTAGAAAAATATTCAGGACAAGGAACGTCACTGTCCGGCGGAAGGAACCTAAAAGAATATTTCTTGACCCCAAGGTTTTCCATGTCAGCAGGGAGGGAGGGGGAGGGAGGAGTGACACCACCTCCCTCTACCCGACAGAAGAGGCTGAGGCCAGGGGAGCAGCATGTGCTGTGCGGTTCCAAGGAGAACATCCAATAGTTTCCCTTTACTTGGCAGGGCCGGGGGTGAGGGGGAGGGGGGGCGGGGGGGCAGGGTGGGCAGTGGGGAGGAGGGTTCAAGTTCAGAAGATACATCTCCACCGTCCTGCCTGGGGAGGAAATGCAGATCAAATAACCACGCATCTTGGGATCAGGGGTTTTCCAGAGGTTGAATGATCCTCTAGTTCCACACCCTCGTTTTACATTTTACATCCAGGGAGGGAGTACAGTGTAGAACCTGTCCCTGGGGCTTTCGGCGGGTCAGCCCCCAAGGGAGCCATGGCGGTGAACTCACAGATCAGGTGAGCTCCCACCCCTCGCACTTCGCCTCCCAGGCACCCCTTCTGCGCTGGGGGCGCCAACGGTGCCGTGCTGGGCCCCCTGCAGACCCGCTCCTGCTGCCCCACTCTCTGTCTGGGCCTGCAGAGACCATGGCTTACTTCAGTGCCCTCTGGCCAATAGGGTCCTGCGTCCCAGCCCCCTCAGGCTGGCCCTGAAGAAGGTGGGCCACATCCCTTAAGTATCCCTTGAAGAAGGTCACTCAGGAGGAGCCCAGGCCCCTCTGCCTGCCTCCCTGCTGTCCCAGGAATAGTTACAGCTCACCCAGTGCTCACTCCGGCTACAGGGCCACATCTTCTGGGCCCCTGGTCACATCCCTCCTCAAACGATCCCATTTTAGTGGGCCACCTGCTACCTCTTGGCACCTTTTTTTTTTTTTTTTTTTGCGGTACGCGGGCCTCTCACTGTTGTGGCCTCTCCCGTTGCGGAGCACAGGCTCCGGATGCACAGGTTCAGCGGCCATGGCTCACGGGCCCAGCCGCTCCGCGGCATGTGGGATCTTCCCAGACCAGGGCATGAACCCGTGTCCCCTGCATCGGCAGGCGGACTCTCAACCACTGCGCCACCAGGGAAGCCCTCCTCTTGACATCTTGACCGATACAAATGCCGAGGGAGAGCATTTTTTGCTCCTGCCTGGACACTCTGGAGCCTCCAGGAAGACCCCTACCCACTGCCCTGCTCCCCATCCCGGGTGAAGAACTAGATGAAAAGGAGAATGAAATACTTTCTCTGCCATTTTCTTTCTCTTTTTAGCTTCACAAAAATTCCCAAGTGGTAGGGGGCAGGCATTGTTATACCCATTTTACAGATAAAGGAACCATAATAATAGGTAGAAAGACTGTACCAACAATAGCTAATGGGCAGTGAATGCTGATAAGTGCTCTCTAGGCACTGACTATCAATCCCCTCTAACCACTGTGTGGTCCTATTAATCCATCTCTCAGAGGACACCACTGAGGCTGAGATGAGATGTGCCCCTTAAGACAATGCTCAGAAGGCATGTAGGTAGAAGAACATCAGGACATATCAAGAACCTAGTGAAAGTGTAGATTCCCGATCAACACTGCAGCTCCCTCCCTCTGCTCCAAGCCCCGGCCAGATGCTCTTGCCCTCTGATGGGAGAACCCAGCTGCCTCTGCTTCCCCCTCCCTCCCTTCCTCCAAGTTCCACTTAGGACCAGAAACGGGGCAGGGGGAATACCCTAAATCTGAATACCCTAAACTCTGGTCCTGAGTTTATGCCACCCGTTGGAGTCATACTAGCAACGTGGCCTTAGGCAAAGCACCAACCCACCTGGGCCTCAGTTTCCCCTTACATAAAATGAGGGGGTTGGGCTAGAACCATAACTTAATTCCCCTCCAGCTTCAAAGCCACACCCACCCCCATTTGGTTCACTCTCCCATGACAAGAATGGCCCAGGATGGGGCTTCCCTGGTGACGCAGTGGTTAAGAATCCGCCTGCCAATGCAGGGGACACGGGTTCGAACCCTGGTCCAGGAAGATCCCACCTGCCGCGGAGCAACTAAGCCCGTGCGCCACAACTACTGAGCCTGCGTGCTACAACTACTGAAGCCCGCGAGCCTAGAGCCCATGCTCCGCAACAAGAGAAGCCACCGCAGTGAGAAGCCCGCACACCGCAACGACACCCGCTCGCTGCAACCAGAGAAAGCCCGCGCACAGCAACAAAGACCCAACGCAGCCAAAAAAAAAGAATGGCCCAGTATGAATCAGAACCCAAATTACGGAGAGCATGTTGAGGTCTAGCAAGATACTGCACATGACCTGGGGAATAAATTACCAGGGCCATCTAATTCCATCCAGCTTTTACCCTGCTCGGTTCAGAAGCATTTTCACATCACCCAGTACCAGCTAAGAACCAGGTTTCCAGCCTATAACAATAACACGTGTTAAATTATTTAGCTGGTAAATGATTATAAAAGCCCTTTGCCAAAGTAAAGAACCAGAGAAAGGCCAAATCCTAATAACGGTAATAGCACCGTATGGTGGAATTAATTATTGAATTTTTAAAAAGCCCACAGATGGATGAGTGCAATACATTCCACGCTCTGTGGAGCCAGGGTCCCTGGGAGAGTGTCTAAAATTCACAGCATCCCAGGAGTGTGCTGGAGACTACACAGCACAAGGCTCAACTGCATTGCAGGCAGCTCAGCTATGACCTAAAGGGGCTGTTCTATCCGGAATGTATCCTTTCCTGGGGCTGGGGCTGGGATTTGGTTAGTTGCAGCCCAGCGAAATTAGCACATGGCTGATCCACAGGCTCTGAGCTGAGCTAGGACTCCTGGCCGTGGCATGATTTTTTTTCTTACATCCATAATTTATAACCTTTTCTCTGTCGGGCAGGCTCCCCTATGTCTCTGGTCCAGCAGGGGAATGGGGGTGGGTTTTCCCAAAGATTGAAATTTTCCTCATTTTGGACCACAGTTATTCTAACGTGTAAGGTATGTTGCCCTGTCTTCCAAAACAAAGGATGTTGAAAAGAATCTTACCCTTTCCTGAAGAATGGAGTCAGCTTTCTGCAGGAGCTGAACAGGAAGCACAGGGCCGGAAGCCCTCCCACACTGAGTGTCCCCAGGCTCCAGGGGCTTCGTTATTCATTGACGTCTCTGTGGCCTCCATCCCCTCGGGGGGCTGCCGGTAACCATCCTCACCAGTCATCCCATTACCTCTTTCCAACTCGCTGTGAGCAAAGTATCCAAATTGCCAAACTTTGGATTTTGGCAAAATTTATTAGACTAAATCAGAAGAAGGAGAAAGGGGGCTGCCGTGGGTTGAACGGTGTTCCCTAAAAATTCATGTCCACCGGGAACCTCAGAATGTGACCTTTCTTGGAAATGGGGTCTTTGCAGATATAATTGGTTGAGGCTTGGGACGAAATCACCCTGGATATAGGATGGGCCCTAAATCCAATGACCAGTGTCCTTATAAGAAGAGGAGGGGACACAGAGCGACATACAGAAGAAAAGGCCAGATAATGACAGAGGCCACGGCGCAGAGAGATGTAGCTACAAGCTACAACGCTGAGGATTGCCACCAGCCCCTGGAAACTAGGAGCGAGGCATGCAGCAGATCCTCCCCTGGCGCCTTCAGAGGGAGCACGCCCTGCTGACACCTTGATTTTGAACTTCCGGCCTCCAGAACCGGGAGAGAGTGCATTTCTATTGTTTTAAGCCCACCCCCGCCCCAGTTTTTGGTCATTTGTTACAACAGCCCTGGGAAACTAACACAGAAACTCTTCAGCTCAAATAACTTCCTTAATGTTTTTACATTTTTAAAATCTTAAACCAGTGCATATTTTGACATCATATGCGTTTCTTTAAATAGCCCTTTAGCGTTTTCAGAGCATTTCACAAGCATGAATTTCCACGATTAAAGCTTGGTAGAGTGGAGGGTACCTGCTCCGCGCTGCCATCTTAGCTGGGTGGTCATCACAGGAGCCTGCTAACTCCTGTCCAGAGCCCCATCCATGACGTGGTGCTTCCTCCCCTCGAGAGGAGAGCCCACACTCTGGGGGCTAGAATCACGAACCTGCATTTCAGTGCTGGGATGCAACTTGGAGTTAGTCCAGGGCTGTGATTCTCAAGGTGGGGCTCCCAGACCAGCGGCAGCAGTCTTGCCTGGGAACTGGTTAGACGTGCACATTCTCAGGCTCCACACCGACCTGCTGGATCAGAGACTCTGGTTTAACAAGCCCTGCAGGTGATTCCCATGCACACACAGGTTTCAGAATCATTGCTTCCAGGTTTGCAAACTGGAATTCTGCAGGCTGGGCTAGGCTAGATACACAGATAGGTTTTGCTCGTTTGCACTTTAAAATAAATTGCTTGCATTGGAAATATTGAAAAACCAGGAGATTGCACAAAACGCCCAGATTTCCTGCCTTCTTTTGAAAAATTGGGGGATCTAAGAATAGAGATATTCCTATGTGGCAAAAACCAGCTGCATAGGGATAATGGCTGCCCACCCCACCCCCCCCGCCCATGCCCCCATCCGCCTTACACCTGTGCTACCTTGCCTGTTTGGCCCCTGTAGGCACTTGAGTTTGAGACGCTAATCTAATCCAATACCTCATTTTACAGTTGGGGAAACTGAGGGACAGACAAGGGGGTGAGCACTTTCCAACATGTTTGCCGGGTGACGGGCAGCTCAGAAGCCTTTGCAGGTACTTGGGCAAACGCAGAGGTTCATCATGGGGCACCTGGGAAAATGCGATCCTGAGGCAGTCTGCCCTGAAATTAGAAACCCTCAGTGGTACCATGGGCCACGCAGAAGGTGAAGGAGGAATGGGCACGAGGTCATGGAGAAGGAGAGGAGGGAGAGACACAGAGATGGTTGGGGGATGGCTATAACAACAACAAGAGACAATAATTAGTGTCTACAAGGATGTGAAGAAATTGGAACCCTCCTACACTGTTGATGGGAATGTAAAAGGATCCAGCTACCGTGGAAAACAGCATGGCGGTTCCTCCGAAAGTCAAATGTAGAATGAACGTAGGGTCCAGCAATTCCACTCCTAGGAATGCACCCAACACATGTTCACACAAAAATGAGTACACAAATGTTCATTCCAACATGAATCATAAAAGCCGAAGAGTGGGCTCAACTGATGAAAGGCTAAACAAAATGAGGTCTCTCCATACAATGAACAATTACTCATTAAAAGGAATGACGCGCTGGGAATTCCTTGGCGGTCCAGTGTTTAGGACTTCAGGCTTTCACTGCTGAGGGCCAGGGTTCAACCCCTGGTCAGGGAACTAAGATCCCACAAGCCGGGTGGCATGGCCAAAAAAAAAAAAAAAGGAATAAAATACTGATGCGTGCTACAGGATGGATGAACTTTGAATACATTATGCGGAGTGAAAGAAATGGGTCACGAAAGACCGCATATTGAATGATTGGTATGGAATGTGCAGAATAGGCAAATTCACACAGATAGAAAATAGATTAGTGGTTGCTGGGGGATGGGGGAGTGGGGGAGAGGAAACGGAAGGTGACTGCTAACAGAATAGGGTTTCTTTTTTGCCATGGTAAGAATATTCCAGAATTAGAGAGTGGTAATAGTTGCACCACTCTGTGGATGTTCTGAAAACCAGTGAGTTGTATGCTTTAAAATGGTGAGCTTTATGGTACGTGAATTATATCACAAAAAGCGGGGGTGGTAAGATCGGGTCACAAAGTGGTTGGTGCATTGGCAGTTCGGGTGGGGACAGAATGATTCTGAGGCATAACGATCTTAATTGCTAACTCTTTTATAGCATTTACACGACAGGCACTGTATCAAGACTTTACATACATCGACTTATTTAAATACCATACTTGCAGTGAACGTATGTGTAGGTACTGTGGTTAGAGGCCTTTTGCAGATGGGGAACCGAGACCTGTTCAAGGCGTGGCAGGGCTGAGACTCAAGCCCAAGGAGTCACCCACTCTACCATTGTGTCAGCGGGCTCGTGACACTGTGGCTGTGTGTGCGTGGGTATTGTGTGTGCAGGAGCCCATCTGTGTATATGTGTGTGTGCATCTGTGTGTGAATTGTGCATGTGCGTGTGCATGGGTGTTCATGTGTGCGTATGCGTGTGTGTTTGTGTGTGTGCATGTGTATGTCTGTGTGCATGTGTGTTTTTTGTGTGTGTCTTGCACACCCATGAGAAGAGACTGAGGGCCTGTTAGGGAGCTTCTCTGTCTCCTGGTTGGGTAGTTCCCAAGGGTGGGATGGAGCTGGGTTGAGAGAAGAAAAGCTCCCGAGCAAGTCAGGCTGTGCCTAAGGGCAGGATGGACTGAGAAAGACACTGGGATTTGGGACCAGAAGCAGCCCTGCCTTTGCAGGTCCCTCCCAATGAACTTCAAGACCTGCCCGCCCGATGTGCAGATCCTCTCAGACCTCACCCCCTCCCTAGGTTGAAACTCACCTCCTCAGTTCCCCTCAGCAACACAACAAAGCACCACAGATATGGGGACGTAGGTATATGTATAGCTGATTCACTTTGTTATAAAGCACACCACTGTAAAGCAATTATACTCCAATAAAGATGTTAAAAAGCAAAACAGGGGCTTCCCTTGTGGCGCAGTGCTTGAGAGTCCGCCTGCCGATGCAGGGGACACGGGTTCGTGCCCCGATCCAGGAAGATCCCACATGCCTCGGAGCGGCTGGGCCTGTGAGCCATGGCTGCTGAGCCTGCGCGTCCAGAGCCTGTGCTCCGCAGCGGGAGAGGCCACAGCAGTGAGAGGCCCGCGTACCGGAAAAAAAAAAACATCAACAAAGCACCACGGCCTGGGGGGCTTAAACCACAGATACTATGTTCTCATCCTGGAATCTGAAGTCGGGATCAAGTTGTGGGTGCAGATGATTTCTCTTGAGGCCGCTCTCCTTGGCTTGTGGACGCCCACCTTCTCCCTGTGTCTTCACAGGGTCGTCCCTCTGTGTGTCTGTGTCCTAATCTCCTCTCCTTATAAGGACCCCGGTCAGATTGGATCAGGGCCCACCCTGGTTATCCGTTTTACCTTAATCACCTCCTTAAAGGCTTCTTCTCCAAATGCAGGCAGTTCTGAGGTGCTGGGGGTTAGGACTCCAACATACGAAATGCGGGGGACAGACTTCAGCTCACGGTGAAGCTCAACTTCATTACTCATCATAGAGTACTGTTTCAGAAAATAGCTTGGGCTTCGAAGCCAGATGCGCTGGGGCTCAAACCTAGATTTGGTCACTTTCCAGCTGTAAGTCATTTCCCCTCTCGGAGCCCCTGTTCCCTCCCCTGAAGCACGAGGGGCATCGCGACAGTCTAATACGATGCCCTCAGGTTTCTGCAGCTAACAGTGCCCGGCACATAGCGTGCGCTCAGTAAATAACACTCCCTACCATGGCAGCCACCCCGGCTTCTGGTCGCTGAGGCTGCTGTGGGCCAGGCCTGGGTGGGGGCTCTGCAGACGTCCATCTGATCCTCCCCGGGCCATGAGAGGAGGGAGGCACCTGTAAGGAAACCGAGGCTCGTCGAGCTGAAATACCTGCTCAGGGTCGCATGGCTGGGGCAGGGAGCTCGGGGTGGGTTTGCGTCTCCTGTGAGCCCTGAGAGCTCGGGGGCTCATCCGTTTGGAACCCCCATGCCTGGCATGGGCCCCTTGTGGAATACATTCTCCATCAATGGAGCTTCGATCACATCGAAGTGACTTGAAACAGGCAAGAGACAGGGTGTGGCAGATGGAGGGCCACGACGCTGATTTTGTTCTCTGGGTCCTCTTGAAGATTGCTTTGAAACCTCTAACAAGGCCCCTGGAATGTGAAATGAAAACATTTTTCCCAGCAGAAGATGCATCCATCCATGTGAAAGGGGAGGCGAGGCTGTGAACAGCTCAGGCTATGCTGCTCCCCGCTTTAATCTGTGAGGAAGGAGATGATATGTATAAATGATACAGCTAATTGTGTTTTTCTACAAGATTAATTTTACTGTCCCATTATCTGCTCCTTCTGAATCCATTCAGGGGTGGATTATGTCTTAGCTTTCAACACTGGAGCTTTCATTAATAATTAGGTCACCTTTTAGCCAGGAGCCCTGGATGGCCCAGGCCAGGGAGACTTCGACTGGAACGGAACCCCTTAACATGGTACAGTGTTCTCACTGCTAATGTCAGGATGCCCCGGGGCCTGGGAACAGCGTGCTTCCTCCAACATCTGATGCCGGGAGCAGGGGACCGGCACTGGTTTGGGGTTTACTAGATCGCAGACACTGTACCTGGGGCACTTTTCTTGTGAAACCTCACAACAGCCTGGGAGGTCAGCGCTATTCCCCATGATACAGAGGAGGGGCTGAAGGTCACCCCCGCAGGCCGGTAGAGCCTGGTCAGCTAACATAGATTCCAACCAAGTACAGCTTGCCTCAAAAGTAGTGCCACCCCCACCCTGCCAGATGGGTACCTCTCCCTCCAGAGTTTAGAGAGAGGATGTATGTAGTTTCACTCTCCTAAGATCTAAAAGCTAAACCAACTGGAAACGTTTCTAACAAGATGCCTCGAACACATTGACACTGGTTGTTTCTCCTTTTTTTTTGGTTGGTAAAAGATGGGGCCAGTAGTGGGAGGGCTGGAGGTTAAGATACATTGCCGTTGACTAAGCTATGTGCCAGACAAGCTCTATTCTTATCCTTGGTCTTCATCATAATCCTAAAAGCTAAATCATATTTTCTTCTATTTTCCAGATAAAGTAACACAGGTGCTGGGGCCAGACACTGAATGATCAGCTTATTAATTGGGACCCAAACAATACATGTTGAACATGCAGGATGTTTATGATTTTTCACAGTGATAAGTAACACTGTAATGAACATCTTTGAGCACATACAAATCTCTGTGAACTACTGTGATAATAACTATTGGTATAGGAACTCCTGTATCCATGCTTTTAATGTGCTGTGTAATGGGGAGGCTGGAAAGCAAAATGCTTGGTTTTCCACACTCCCTTGAAGCTAGAGATGCCATGAGGCTCAGTCCTGACCAATGAGCGCTATATGCAGTCTTCCAGGAGTGTCTGTGGGAAAACTTGTGTTTTTCTGCTGAAGAGGGACACACGTGTTAGCAGTACTCTTCATCCTTCTTCCTGCCTTAAATGTAAAAATGATGTTTGGAGGCACAGCAGCCTTTTTCTGTCCATGAGGCTCCAAGTCTGAGGATGGAAAGCAACCCTCAAAGTGTGGTCATCTTTGTAATGGCTACACTGTGCCAGCAACCAAGCACTCCTTGTCCAAGAAAAGCAAAGCCCAATTTGCTGAAGCTCTGTTAGGGCAGGATTTCTGTTCCTTGAGGCGAGTACATTCCTGACTCACAGGGTCAGTCAGGTTCAGCATAACAGAGGTGGACCGTTCCCAACACCCTTTCTCTCCTTCTTCTTTTGTAAAAAAAGTTCCCTCCAGGCACATGTCTGCTCAGAGTAACAACACCATTGTCTTACCTCCCTTGCAGTGAGGTACGGCCCTGTATGTAAGTTCTGGCAAGAGAAAAAAAGGTAGAAGTGTTGTGTGGCAGCTCCTAGTAACCTTCCGTAAGGGAGAGTCGCTGCCTGCTCCTTGCCTCTGTTGCCTTTGTTCCCTCCTCCCTCCTGCTGCCTGTTATGTGGAAATCACCCTGCTGGAATGTAGGATAAGAGTCCCGGCCAGGTTGATGTAGCTGAGAACTGGAAGGAACTGGGATCCCGAGGACCTCACGCTGAGCCTGCCCCCAGCCCTGGGCCACTTGCCTCCAGACTCTGTACCCAGCTCTTTTCTTTGAGCCACTGTTAAGTGGGATTTTCTGTCACAGTCAAACCTAATTCCAGCTGTATTAGTTTCCTTTAGTTGCTGTAACAAGTTACCATGAACTCATTGGCTTAAAACAACACAAACTTACTCTCTTACGGTTTTGGAAATCAGAAGTCTGAAATCAACTTCACCGGGTTAGTGGAGCTGGTTCTTTCTGGAGGCTCTAGAGGAGAATTTGTTTAGTCGCCTGTACTCGTCAGGGACCTGCTGATCTAGGAGCAGAGAGAAAAGAGAGCTGCCCAGACCACGTGATGGGCCTTAAAGTTCCTCCTCAGGAGGGGCACATGTCACTCTAGTCACATTTCGTCGGCAAAGCAAATCCTATGATGGGGAAGTGGAGTTCCCTCCAGAACTGTGAGAAAATACACTTCTGTCGTCTAAGGCCCCGACTCTGTGGTACTTTGTTAGGGCAGCCAATATTGGGAAACCAATATCCTAGGCTTTGAAAGAGTATTGGTAGTTATAGTTTGGTAGAAATAATGTAAGCTTTTATGTTTCTAAGAGTTGGATAACTGCAGTTATACAGAAAATAGGATTTTGATTTGAAAGTCTAGGATCTCCCATCCCATACCCTGGGGGATATTTGGGAAGTGTAACGGGGATCAGTCAGGCCTGAACTCAATTCCAGCTGGACCACTCACTTGCCTTCTGATGGGCGACAGGTTGCTTAACCTCTCTGAGCGTTAGTTTTTCCATCTGTAAAATGGGACTAATGTTCCCAGTGATGGACTGTTGTGAAGGCTGACTCAGCATTCAGCAGGCTTAGAGAAAGTGTGATTAATCAGACCTCTCGGTATTCATGATCCACACCTCTGGCCCAATCACTGTACATAGCTCTCATTCATTTGTTCATTCATTTAACAAATCTACCATATGATCCAGCAATCTCACGCCTGGGCATATATCCAGAGAAAACTCTAATTTGAAAAGATACATGGACCCCAATGTTCATGGTAGCACTATTCACAATAGCCAACATAAGGAAGTAACCTAAATGTCCACCGACAGATGAATGGATAAAGATGTGGAATGCACACACACACATACACACACACACACACACAATGAAATATTACTCAGCCATAAAAAAGAATGAAATAATGCCATTTGCAGCAACATGGATGGACCTAGAGATTATCATACTAAGTGAAATAAGTCTGACAGAGAAAGACAAATATCATATGATACCGCTTATATGTGGAAGCTAAAAAAATGATACAAATGAACTTATTTACAAAACAGAAATAGATTCACAGACATAAAGAACAAACTTATGGTTACCAAAGGGGAAACGGGTAGAGAAGAATAAATTACGAGTTTGGGATTAGCAAATACACACTACTATATATAAAAGAGAAAAACAACAAGGACCTACTACTGTATAGAACAGGGAACTATAGTCAATATCCTGTAATAACCTTTAATGGAAAAGAATCTGAAAAAGAGTATGTATATTTCAATAAAAATTAAAAACAAACAAAACCTCGACATCAACCAAAACCTAACTGAGGGTGTCCTGCTACCAGCCAGTCACACATGTGGTGTCAGGTGTCAGCAGATGTGGCCTTTGCTCCCCAAGTGCTGTCACAGAAATCCAGCTTCCCTCTCCAGGGGCTGGCTAGTTTTTCCCACAGAGAAATGTGGAAAGATCTCAGGCTTCCAAGCTGGAGGCCCTGCTCAGCTGCCTCCCGCCCGACCGCGGGGCTGAGAGCTCTGCTCCCTCCCCCACGCATCAGAGGCCTCACTGTTGTTTGATCTGTCTTCACGGGCTTGCCGCCCAGTGGGAATGAAGTGATATCTAACTCAGCACTTTGCAGACTCGAAAAGCACTGTGTCCGCTGGAGGGAGGATTATTTTTTTCTGGACATTAATCGGGTGTCTTAGCCCTTATTGAGCACTGATCGTGGGTCAGGCCCTGTCCCTGGTGCTTCACTTGGATTTTTCACTTGGATTTTTACCACATCTTATGAGGCAATGACTATGAATGTTTCCAATTTACAGATGAGGATACTGAGGTCCACAGAGGCTCCCTGCAGTCCCGTGCCAGCCCTCAATGACTTCAAGGAACGGGTGCTTCAAGCCAAGGGGTTAGTGGTTGATAATGGCTCAATCCAGTGTCAGGGGGACTGACAGGACCAGAGAGGGGACATGCCCTGAACTACAGCCACAACCTTGGGGGTGGGAAGGAGGGTTTGGATTCTACGCTAAGGAAGCAGTTTTTCAGGCTATAAGGTTAAAAAAAAGAGGACTCACCCGGATGCATTCTAAGCCAGTGAGCAAGCATGGGTGACCAGTCTATGAGTTCCCAAACTGTCAAGAAGACAGACATCTACAGTAATTCATCAGGAGGTTAGGGAAAGCGAGGGATGCCATGTGGCTTACCCAGATCAATTCGGGGGAAGACACCTGCCAATCTCTTGGAAATGCTTAACAAGCCCAGAGATATTTATTGCTCATGAAGCATTGTTTCAATGCTCATGGCTGACTCTGAGCATAGGCCATAGCTTCTAGCTGGGATCCAGTGTTCGCTAATAAAACAGCATCTACCAGAACCAACCTCACCTAATGACACCGGGGCTGCCACTGGAGCCTGGCTGCTTCCCAGGGTGGCCCTAGTGACCCGGAGGATCCCACTAAGCTCTCTGGGACTCCTGCATCTGCAGCAAACACCACCTAATTGACTTCTACCCACAAAGATGAAAAGCCATGGTCCGATCGACTAACAAGTACCACGGTGGTGCAAGGACGATGAATGGGCCAGAGGAAATACAACACGGAATCTACTGGGCAATTATGCCAATTGCTGTGTTGAGCTGTTCAATGTACATTATTATCTCACGATGACATCACGAAGGAGATGTCATTATCCTCATTTTATACCAAAGAAAATTTTGGTTCAGAAAGCTTAGGTGACTTGCCGACGGTCACACTGTCAACAAGAGGTAAAGCTGGTATCTGAGCTGAGGTGTTCTCTTCCCCAGCCCTGCCCTGGATGCCGTAGAAGATCTCGGAGGGGCCTTGTGGCTCTAACATTCTACTGAACAATTGGGCCAATGAGTCAAAGGTGGACTTTGTGAGAATTTCAGAAGCCTTGTGTATTAGTGTCCTGTAGCTGCTGTAACAAATTACTTCAGACAGTGTGGCTTAAAACAGATGAAATTTATCCTCTCACAGCTCTGGAGGCTGGAAGTCTGGAAGCAAGGTGGCAGCTCCCTAAAATGGTTCTAGGGGAGAATCCCTCCTTACCTCCTATTATATCGCCGATTGTGATTGCATTTGGAAATAGAGGTCATTTAAATTGAAAGAAGTAGTTAGGGTTAAATGAGGTCACCGGAGTGGGCCCTACTTCAGTATGACTGGTGTCCTTATAAAAGAGATTCAAACACAGACACACGCAGAAGGACAACCATGTGAGGGTACAGGGAGAAGATGGTCATCTACAAGCCAAGGGGAGAGGCCTCAGAAGAAACCTAGCCTGCTGACACGTTGATCTTGGACTTCCAACCTCCAGAGCTGTGGGAAAATGCATGTCTGTTGTGGAAGCCACCCAGCCTGTGGCACCTTGTTATGGTGGCTCTAGGAGACTAACACAATCAGTTAGATGCACTCGCATGAGTCTTGGGCTTGGAATGGAATTAGGTGGAGAGGGAGGTGGCAGCACAAAAGCCTTCATCCTGCAAGGCAGTGTGTGCCTGGAGCCAAGAGCAGGACAGGCTCTTCCATCACCATCTTCCTGACTGTGGCTCACAGCGGTTTTCTTGATGACCCAGTTCAGTGCGATTGCCCTGGAAGTCACTCCTTCTCCTTCGGCTGTTCCACCGGCTGTGTATGCGTCTGATTCCCCGATGAAATCGCTCTCTGCCTAAAGCAGCAGGAGGATTTTTGTCCCTCACCTGAGTACTGACTGATATACGGCTCCTCCCCCAATCTTCTCCACCAAGGCAGATGCATGGCGATACCTAGGAATCATCACTGATTCCGCTCCTTTCACCAGTCCCCATCCAGTCCGTCAGCAAACCTTGTCACTCCTACCTCCAAACACAGCTCTAGTCTGACCGCATCTCCCCGCCTCCCTGGCTACCCCCCAGCCTCACCATCACCGCCTCTGCCTGGTGACCAACCTGCTCCAACTCTTAGACCCTGAGGTCCATTCTCCAAACAGTAGCCAGAGGGTTCTTTTTCTTTTCTGTGATATAAAGCACACTTTTTATTTCTTTTAAAATTTATACACAGGGACTTCCCTGGCGGTCCAGTGGTTAAGACTCTGTGCTTCCACTGCAGGGGGCAACGGTTCAATCCCTGGTCAGGGAACTAAGATGCCGCATGCCATAAAATAAATAAATAAATTAATTAATTAATTAAAATTTATACAGAGAAAACTTTGCTTTTTACAGGGGTACAGTTCTATGAGCTGTGTAATCACCATCACTCTCAGAGCACAGAGAATAGTTCCATCATCTCCCCAAATTCCCTCTATTTGTCCCTTTGTAGTGAAATCCTCCCATCTCTAACCCCTGGGCAACTACTCTCTGGTCTCCATCCCCACAGCTTTGCCTTTTCCAGAAGGTCATATAAATGGAATCACAGAGTGTCTTCATCAGCTTGGGCTGCCATAGCAAGAGTACTATAGACCGAGGGGATTAAACAACAAAATTGTATTTTCTCACAGTTCTGGAAGCTAGAGTTCAAGATCAAGGTTCCAGCTGTGTGACCTTGTGGAAGTTACTGAAACTCTCTGTGCCCCAGTTTCCTCATCTACAAAATGGACCTGACGAGAGTTTCTCCCTTGTGGAGATGTTTCGAGGGTTAAGTTAGAATCGTCGCGTGGCAGGGATGTAGTAAGAGCCCAGTCGATGTCAGCTCTAAGTGTTCACTGTACTGACCCATGAGAAGGTGTACTTCCTCTGCCCCTGACGTGTCTCTGTTCCAGGCACTCTCAGCATCCCCGACTGCTCTCACCTGACCTGTTCCTTTCTGCAAGGTCGAGTGCAGGTTCCACCTGGACACATGCTTGTTTGTGATGTGACCCTCCCATGGTGAGGCCAGAACTGGCCTGGGATTCCAATGCTGCAAGCGAGGGGTACAGATGCGCTGCACTGGGAGAGGGCAGCTAAGGAAGTGCCCCGGGGTGTCACTCTGAGGTCTCCAGACAGAGGAACCCTGTGCAGGGACAGGGAGAGCATTCCAGAAGAAGCAGGTCCTTGGCACGTCTGAGCAGGGCTTGGCGGAGCAGGTGAGAAGGTGAGGAGTTGATGCTGCTGAGGGAGGGGAGCAGAGGCCAAACCGGAGGGGCCCTTAATGCCAGCTGAGCCAGCTGAACAATGGCCCCCAGGGGCATCCAGGTCCTAATCCCTGGAACCTCTGCATGTCGCTTTATATGGCAAAGGGACTTTGCAAATTTGATTACATTGTCCATCTTGAGATGGGGAGCTTATCCTCAATTATACAGGCGGACCCTAAATGCAATCACAGGTGTCCTTTGAAGAGGGAGATTTGACACATAAGAAGGTCATGTAACAAGGAAGTAGGATGCTACGTTGCTGGCTTTGAAGACGGAGGAAGGGACCACCAGCCAAAAAAAATGCAAGGAATACCAGCTCTGAAAGCTGGAAAAGGCAAGGAAACCTCTAGATGGGATGTGGCCCTGCTGACGCCTTGATTTTGGCCCAGTGAGACTGATTTTGGGCTTCTGACCTCCAGAATTGTAAGAAAATTAATTTTTATTATTTTAAGCCACGCAGTTTGGGGTATTTTGTTTTAGCGGCCACAGGAATCTCCTACACGGGCTAAAGAGATTTTAGCTTTCTTCCCCAGGGTCGCAGACGCCAGTGAAGAGTGACACATTCAAGTGTCTTGGGGAAATCATGCCATTACAGGATGGAGGCGATTCCCCTTTGGTGGCTGGGCAGGCATGGAGGGTTCTGTATTCAGTAGGTGCTTACATCACCCCTGCACCCCCTTCCCAGGGAAGCTCCCTCAGTCCCCTACCAGCACCTACCAAAGCCAACTTTTCCTCCCCTGACCCATTCCTTGAGGTGTTCCCCCAGCCCCCAGCATCCCCATTTTCTGCCACACAAGCTCCTACGCATCCCTCAGAGCCCAGTATGAATGCCACTCCACCCCAAGCTATCAGTCCCATTTGAGGAGTCATCTCTCCCAGCCCTAGGACTGTGTCTCCATATTTGCTGCACACTTACTGCGGGCCAGATGCTATTCTAAGTGCTTTGCGTAGATCACTGGGTTGACTCAAATGAAACTGCCAATATCCAATTACTTCTGACTTGCAAAAACGTCAATTTAACACGATTCAACCTAAATACTTTGGGTAATCCTTTACAAATTGTATAAATTAGGTGCTACTTGCAAGTGTGGAAGCTGAAACTTAGAAGATGAATTCCTGCAAAGTCACGAAGCTCACGTGTTCGTTTCCTAAGGCTGCCGGAACATATACAGCAAACTGGGTGGTTTCACACAGCAGAATTTATTCTCTCTGGAGAATAAATTCTGGAGGCCAGAAGTCCGAAATCAGGGTGTTGGCAGGCTGGGCTCCCTCCGAAGGCCTTAGGAGAGAGCGCTTCCTGCCTCTTCCAGCTTGTGGGGCGTCAGCAGCCCTCGGCTTGTGGCTTCATCACTCCGATCTCTGCTTCATCCTCACATGGCTTTTATTTCTGTCTCAAATCCCCCTCCTATAAGGACACTTGTGGGATTTAGGCTCCACCTGGGTAATCTGGGACTATCTCACCTGGAGAGCCTTAACCTAATCACACCTACAAAGGCCCTTTGGCCAAATAAGGTGGCATTCAGAGGTTCCAGGGATAAGGACATGTTTTCGGGGCCGCCATTCAGCCCACGACGTGCTCACAAGTGGCGTCATCGGGCGCGGGATGCCTGTACCTGTGCTCCCAGCCACGACACTGGTGCTGGGGTAGAAACCACTCCGGTACCAGTCCCCCACCGGCTCCAGCTGTGCCCACGGAACACCCGCCCAGCCCCTCTGTGCGGCTTGGCTGTGGTCCTAGACCCAGACCCACAACATCTGACAGCCACCCGTCACTCTGCTGAGTGTCTCTCCCCCGGCTCCCTCCACGGGGCCCCAGGCACTTCGGAGGTTTTTCTTACTCCTGTCATTTTTCAATAACAAACCAAAAGATAAACATTCACTGCTTCTTGTTGAAGAATTCTGAACACCACGCGTGGGAGGATCCACGTTGACAGGTGTGTGAGTCTCTCGGCGGCACATACCTGAGGCAAACAGCTCCCGGGCACAGCTGGGTGAGTGGGACACGAAGGCGAGGCCACTCAATCCTGACGTGGGGACCTCCCTTGTGAGTCAGGGTGCACGGCTCCCAAGAAATCAGCCTCGATCTGAGGCAGAGGTGGCCAGCTCAGCGAGAGAGACAGAGGTTCGAGGCAGCAAACCAGAGAAAGGACCAGCGCTGTTTCCTTCCCCACCTCACTGAATTCCCTCGGCGCTCCTCTGCAGAAAGTATTATGTATTATCCCCACGTTAAGGAAGAAGAAAGTTGTCCAGAGAAGGTAAGCAACTTGGTTAAGGTCACACAGCAGCAAGCAGTGAAAGTGGTTTTTGAGCCCATATCCCTGTGACTCTTTTCTCTATGTTGGGGGGAACGGAAGAGGAGTGGACAGAGGTCTGGAAAAACTGGCATGGAGAAGGTGACAACTGTACAGAGCTAGAAGATTCAGACTGCTTGGGGCATGTGGGCTGCGGTGCAGCCCGTATTAGGAGTTTACCTCGAAGCTGTCCAACATCCACACTCTTGGAGGAGGATCCTGGGAATTCTGCACGGTGGGCTGGCCCGGCTGAGGCTGGGGTCTCTCATCAGCTTCAAGTCCTGCGGTCCCCATCCTCCACCCTGTGTGGTACCCACGGTGTTAAGGCCTTGCGGACAGTAAAGGATGCCTTACCCGTAAAATCGGCATCTGGACTCCAGCTGCGAAACAAAGGTCCTCCGTTATGGGTAACCGAGGTCTTTCCCCCCTTGCAGACAGAAAGGCAGAGCCGGGTAGACAATTCCAAACCCTGGACGAGAAAGGATCAGGAAGGAAGGGTGTGGGTGAGGTGGGTTCAGCAGGCAGCACAGAGGGTGGCCTCCTGCTAGTTTATTTGACACCACTCTGATGGCTCTTCCTTCAGCAAGGCACTGTCCTGTGTGCTTTACAAAACTTGGCTCGTTTGATCCTGTGAGGAGGGACCGTTATTAACCCATTTTACTGAGAAGAAACTGAGGCAGGCACACAGAAGTTATTTGCCTAAGATTATAAGTGGTCACACAGGGACCCAGGCAGCCTGGCCTCAGGGTCCCTGCTCTAAACTTCTGCTAAACTGCCTCCTCATTTTGTGACTTTTTTTCCCGGAGGCAGAGAAAGGTGGCATTACAAAATGGTCTATCTGTGCAATGGAATAGTGTTTGGCCTTAAAAAAGAAGGAAAATCGGGACTTCCCTGGTGGCACAGTGGTTAAGAATCTGCCTGCCAGTGCAGGGGACACAGGTTCGAGCCCTGGTCCGGGAAGATCCCACATGCCACAGAGCAACTAAGCCCATGCACCTCAGCTACTGAGTCTGCGCTCTAGAGCCCGCGAGCCACTACTGAAGCCCACAAGCCACAACTACTGAAGCTTGTGCGCCTAGAGCCTGTGCTCCGCAACAAGAGAAGCCACTGCAATGAGGAGCCCACGCACCGCAACGAAGAGTAGCCCCTGTTCGATGCCACTAGAGAAAGTCTGCGCGCAGCAGCAAAGACCCAACACGGCCAAAAATAAATAAATTAATTAATTAAAAAAAAAAGAAGGAAAATCGGACGCAAGCTACAACATTGATGAACCTTAAAGATGTTTTGTGAAACAAAATAAGCCAGTCACAAAGGACAGATCCTGTATGATTCCATTTATATGAGGTTCCTGGAGGAGACAAGTTCACAGAGACAGAAAAGCAGAATGGTGGTCCCAGGGGCTGGGGGAGGGGGCGTGGAGAGTGAGTGTTTAATGGGGACTGAGTTTCAGTTTGGGAAGCTGAAAAAATTCTGGAGATGGATGGCAGTGATGACTGTACAATGTGGATGTACTTCACGCCACTTAAAATGGCAAATTCGACGTTGTATATATTTTATCTCAATTTTAAAAACCAGTGGAGTAAAAGTGACTACTCTCCCCATTTTACAGCTGAGCAAGTGGAGGCCCAGAAGGGAAGGGGCAGAGTCAGAGCACAGCGCCCTGCAGAGCACACCCACCCTGCAGGTCTGAGGAGGAGCCTGGGGAAGGAGGGGGAGTGGGGGGAGGGACAGAGTCAAAAGGCACAGAGAGCAGGAGGCAGAGGTCCTGCTTCCCAGCAACTCACAGTGCAGTCTCGCCAACGGAGTCGCCAGGAGCTCAGGGGAGATGGAATGTGTGGGAGGGAGGGGTCAAAGGAACGTGGCTCTTGTGGAAAGAACCCAACTACACCCAGGGAACATGTTTAGGATTCACCCAAAGGCAGGGAGGGATATTTATGTATTTGCCCTTCATGTCATCGGATTGTCTTTTCTGATTCACAAAGCTCGGGGAGGGAGGGCTGGTGGGGGAAGAATGGAGAAGACCTTCACAATAGCTCAAGGATTAAAGAAGGCCATTGGGGGCAGGCGCTTATCGCCCCCCCATTTCACCCCTCCCGCCCCACCTCCCGTCCTTTAATAAGATGGTAGGGGCTGGGTGGCCAGTTTTCTTTATTGTAAAGAAGGAGCCCAGGGGCACCCGGCATCATGTTCCTGGGGAGGCCCCAAGGATGTCACCAGACAGCCACAGCCCAGGGCATCTGTTAGGTCAAGAGAAAGGAAAGCTGAGCCCCGCAGAGCACTGGGGCCCAGGGAGTGCTCAGAGGGTGAGGATGGGAGGGGTTGGCCAGGACCTCTGAGGCCCTGGGGAGGATACATCCAGGTCACAGAGTCCAGCTCCCCCAGCCCTGGGGCCCCTCCACGACCAGGGCTGGCCCACGTCTCCAGCCTGCTGCCTGGTGTCGCTCCCAGCATCCTCCACGGCAGGCTGGCTGGACACGCCCCCCTCGCCCCCCACCCACTCCAGGGCTGACCGTCCCAGGTCCCTCACGATGCTGTGCTCTTGACAGGCTGGTCCCTCGGCTGTTCCTGAAAAACCACCCAAGTGGGCTCAAGTGTTTCCTTTTCTGGCAACCCCACCCCAGGCCTACGCGGGAAGAGTTATACCCCAACTATTCACCCCTTCATTGGAGTGGGGACCTTTATGAGGAGGGGCCCACATCCTTCACCTCTGGAATTTGTCAGGCCTGGTCCATGGCAGCTGTACAACCAACATCGACTGGATTAAGATGAAACCCACTGAATAGAAGTGAAACTAATTAAAACAGGTCATAAATACACTCCTAGGTTGTATGTAATCAGTGAAAGTTGACTCCCCCTCCCCAAACTTCCACGTCCCAACTAACCCCCAGAAGTTGGGAATGTGACTTTATTTGGGAAAAGGGTCTTTGCAGATGGAATTATCTGGGTGGGCCCTAAATCCAATGACAGTGTCCTTATAAGAGACACTCAGAGGAGAGACAGAGGCGAAGCCATGCGGACGGCGGCAGAGACTGGAGTGATGCCGCCATAAGCCAAGAAGCACCTGAGCCTTTGGAGGGAGCTTGGCCCTGCTGACACCTTGACTTTGGACTCCTGGTCTCTGAAACTGTGAGAGTACAAATTCTGGTTGTTTTAAGCCACCCGCTTTGTGGTACTTTGTTATGGCAGCCCCAGGAAAACTAATACAAGTGTGGTAGAAAGAACACGAGATATCTGGATTCAGAAAACACCTGCTCTGCCTCTTGATGTCTTGGCCAGATTCCTTAAGCACTGTAAGTCTTAGTTTCCCTGTGTATTAAATGAGGGTCCTAATTCCTATTTCTGACAGTCATTCCAATGAGTAAATTCATGGAACTTCTTGGTCAGCCATGACATGTAATCACTATTCAACAAAGGTTCAATGGGGTTTTTTTTTTTAAATTTATTTATTTTTGGCCGCGTTGGGTCTTCATTGCGGTGCGCGGGCTTCTCATTGCGGTGGCTTCTCCTGTTGCAGAGCCCGGGCTGTAAGCCTGCAGGCCTCAGTAGTTGTGGCTCGCGGGTTCTAGAGTGCAGGCTCACTAATTGTGGTGCACAGGATTAGTTGCCCCACGGCATGTGGGATCTTCCCAGACCAGGGCTCGAACCCGTGTCCCCTGCATTGGCAGGCAGATTCTTAACCACTACGCCACCAGGGAAGCCCGTTCAATGGGTTTTTATTGTGGACTGGCTCCAATACTGGGCTCTGAAGATTCTAGGTGAAGAAGTGACCTTGCCTTTCAGGAATTCACAGCCTGGAGAAGGAGGCAGAATGCCAAAGAAATCATTACAGTGTAAGAGCAGGTGAGAGCTGGGATGGGGATGGGGGGCATAAGAGATTGTGGGGGCAGAGGAGGGAAACTCCAACTCACTTGGGGATAGTCAGAGAAAAGATCAGAGAGGAGGTGGTAACTGATTTGGGTTTTGAAGGATGTGTAGGAGTTTACTAGGAGGAAATGAAAAAGAAGTGGATTTTGGGTAGAGGGAAGAGCATGAGCAAAGGCACAGAGGAACGGAAGAGCATGGCTTATGGTTGGAGGCAAGAAGGGTGAGGCTGGGGAGACAGGTGAGCTGACTGGGAAGCACCTGGTCTTCCAACTTGGGCCTGGATTTATCCTGTCGTCAGTGGGGAGCTATTGAAGGGTCTGTGGCACGGGAGTGAGAGGACCGGGTTTGTGTTTTGGAAAAATCTCTCTGCCTGCGGGGTGGAGGATGGAGGGAAGTGATGGGGCAGACCAGGAGACCAGTGGGGAAGGGAGGTGGGGGCCGGTGTGGCCATGGTACCTACCCGAAACGCTTCAAAACCTCACATCCATCTATGCACTCCTCGTCTTGGGGGATCATTTTTAGGCTGTGACCTCCCACCCTCTACCCCAGGTCTCACCTCTGTCCCAGAGACAGTCCCCTTGCCAACTTGGGTTTTTTTTTCTCTTCCAGGGAGATGTAGTCTCCCTGACGAGGTTCATTATCACAAGCACATCAAATCCTTTCTTTCTGCACAATTTTGTACACATTTGCGGTCCTGCTGGATATACAATTGTGTATCCTCTTTCACTTAGCATTGCATTCTTCCAAGTTAGTACAAACTCTGTAAACATTTTTCTATCAAGCTGATATGTCATTGTTTACTCAATCAATCCCCTATGGTTAGACATTTAAGCTATCTCCAATTTATTTTTTACCATGATTTTTTTAAAATGTTGTAATAACATCTTTGAACAAAATATTTGACCACTTCTCTGATTATTTCCTTAGGAGGGATGTTTAGAAGTTGAATCACTGAATGGAATGGCATGCGTCTTTTGGCAGCTCTCGGGAAACGCTATCACATTACTTTCCAAAAGGGGCCTTAAGCATTGTATGAAAGTGACTCTTTCAAAATCATTGCCAGCATTGACGATTACCATTAAAAAACAAAACCAAAAATCTTTCACTCATTTGAAGGACAAGAAATGGAATCCTGTGTCTGTTTGTATTTGTTTGACCACCGGAGGGATGAACACATTTCCAGGCTTGTTAACTAGCGACATGTCCTCCTGTGGGTGACATTCCACACACCCCCCCACCCCCGTTGCCTGCTCATACTCTTTGCTTCTGACCTCTTATAAACACAGCAGCAGCCTGGCAGCTCCCAACCACAGGCAGGGGCAAAAGACCTGGAGGGGAAATTCTAGAAAGGACAATGAACCAAACCAGAGCAGAAGTCCCTGTTTTGTTAGGATGGAATTGCACAGCTGGCCCCATATGTGACAGAGCTCTTGGCACTGCGGGGACTGCCAGTGGCTCCCCCAGCCTCTCCTGTCTTCTTGTTCTATGCTACAGCCTGGGGTCGAGAGCAGATGGTGGGCTTGTACTGGACTGAGTAGCATCCCCCAAAATTCCCATCTACCCGGATCCTCAGAATGTGACCTTATTTGGAAATAGGGTCTTTGCGATGTCATTAGTTAGGATGAGATGATGCTGAGTAGGATGGGCCCTAATCCCATATCTTATAAAAGGAGAAGAGACATAGACTCAGACACAGAGGAGAAGCCATGTGATGATGGAGGCGGGATTAGAGTGACACGGCCACAGCCAAGGAGCCACCGGAAGCTGGAAGAGACTCTGCGACACCTTGACCTCAGACTTCCGACCTCCAGGACTGTAAGAGAATACAGCTCTGTTGTTTCAAGCCAGCCAGTGGTGGTAATTTGTTCCAGCAGCTGCAGGAAAGTAACACGGGGCTTATGGTGGGACAGGGACAGCTGGCAGGGTGACAGGAGGGCCGTGGGCCAGCCAGGTCACTGAGCGGCACCAGCTCTGTGCTCTGCTCCGAGGCTGCACCCAGGTGGATGGCTGGAGAGGTCCCAGCGTGGACGTCAGGGAGCTGGGCTCAGCCCTGCCACTCGGCGGTGACTAACTCTGGGCTGCTGACGGAGCCACTCCATTGCTCAGTTTCCTCTTCTATAAACTGAGGACACTCACAAGTCCACCGCAGGACTATTGTAAGGATTAGAGGCGATGATGAACTAAACAACACTGGCCTGACACACGCAGTTGCCCAGAAAATGTTATCCCTTTTCCTCCTTTGCTGCTGTAAGCCTTGGTCTTGGCATCAGGCCGCCTGGGTTCAGACTCCAGCTCTCCACATCCTCAGCTCCGTGACTTGGCAAGTCCCTAACTTCCTACGCCTCAGTTTCCTCATCTGTAAAAGGGGGCTATTACTAGATCAAACGAGGGGTTGCATGCAAAGCCCTTAGCATGTTCCCGGGCTCCCAGGAAGGGCTCCGCAGAAAGCAGCTGTCATTCATGCATCGGAAGGGCTATATGGTGAAGCACTATAGTCTGGTAACTCCTCTCTCCTCCGTGCTGGTCCAAGATCCAGTGGTATGGGCACCATCGGGGAGCTGGTTAGTAAGGCAGACTGTGGCCCTCCCCAAGCTGCTGCTGAACCAGAATCTCATTTAACCAGCCCCTCTCCCCAGCCCCAGGGAGCTGCCTGCACAGCAAAGTTTGAGACGCTTAACTGAAACGCAGTGTTTCCCAAACTTGCACCCCAGAAATGGGCTGTGACTGCACGTTCCCAGACCCTCATCCTGGACCAGGGGATTCCGACTCTTGCAGGTGCAGACCTGGGAAACACCTTGCAACTAACCTTTCCTGGTGATGGGGGGGCCCCCACCTGAGCAGGTGGGGCTCTCCTGTGGGGGGAGCTGGACAGCCTGACTCGGGAAGGGGAGGCAGGCATTTGCTGAGCCCACTGGTCCTGGGGTTGCTGGGCCCAGCGGCCTGGGGTGAGGCCTACGATGCTCGAATGAGGGGACAGATGGCAAAATGCGTAGCACACAATCGGAGTAAGGAGTGTTCAGAAGATAACTGTTAGGTGAATGAATGAATGAATGAACAGGTAGCACCAGCACACTGGAAGAGAAAGGAAACCACTCAGGAGTTTTGCAAGAGTGTTCCGGGGCCCCGGGGCAAGGCTGCATTTTGTGCTCCTGTCTGCATTTCATACCTGAATTTTAGTTCACATGTACTTGAGGACCCAACACACACACGGACTCAGTAGCGGGGACACCTGGCATCTCATTCAAGCACCTTCCTCCCCACACGGCCCTCTCCAGGGCGGGTAATGGGCCACCCCGTTGTATGACCTTCGTAGCATTTACCGTTCTCTGACAATACCTTGCTAGCTGCTTGCCTACTTGCCTCCTTCCACTACAACGTAACCTCCAGGAGGTCCACATCCTGGTCACCAGGCTGGGTCTGCAGCGTCTGGCCACTTCAAATCTCTCTTTGGTTCTGCCATCACGTCGCCTCCTTCTTTTGTGTCAAATCTCCCTCCGCCTCCTTCTTATAAAGACCCTCGTGATGATGCTTAGGGCCCAGCCAGATAATACAGGATAACCTCCCCATCTCAAGATCCATGACTTTAATCACACCTGCAAAGTCCCTTCTGCTGTAAAACGTGGCATTTACAGGGTCTGGGGGGTGAGGACCTGGACATCTTGGGGGCATGGCTGAGCTGGCCCCAGGACCTCACGGAAGGCATCTGTGCAGGGGGGCCTTCTGGAAACCAGGGCCCGACAGGGTGTTGTCAGCCGCTATCGGCTCCAGTGACTCGGGCAGTGGGGATGGGCAGGCTCCAAAGAAGGCACACAAGTGGGCACAGAATGACTGCAGGCCTGTGTCCGCCATGGCCAAGGTCATTTCACAGCTGAGAGTGAGCTCCAGCTCCACCGGCTACGGGAGACTGTCCTGCCTTCTCTGCAGCAGCCCCGACACACGTGCTGGGGGCGCCGGACACAGCTCCCAGGACGCAGAAGCCTGCAAGTGGGGAGAGGAACGGCGGGAGAGCCGGGGGTGGGCACGGCTCCGCACCCGAGAATTTGTAAATTAGATGTCAGATTGAAGCCTTGAGAGCCGACGGGACTGGCGCTCTAACAGCTGGATAACGGCACATAGCGCATCCTCCATGAGTGACTGGGGAAACTGCGGGATCTGCCAGGATCTCTTCTGGGGACCAGGCTGAAAGGGGCAGACACGAGAAAGCAAACGCTCTTCCACTTCCATTGCCCTTCGCGGAGCCTCTTGTTCAATAAACTAGTTTCGCTGTCATCCTCCCTCCTGGGAGGGCTCAGGTGGCCTCGCTTTAAGAAAACCTGGTAGGACAACACCAAGCCCCATACAGCAGTGAGAAACCCTGAGGAATCTTCCTTTCCAGCTGGGCTTCCACTACAAGCAAGCTGTGCTTTAAAATCTGCTCTAATGAACGACAGCAGCAAGGGGACTGATCCTCACAACGTTTATCACGATGAGTCTCGTACACAGAAGGGTCTACCTGCGCCACCGGCAATGAACGTGCTGCTCAGACAGCCGGACCTTGGGCGAATGGGCCCGTTTCTAGAAGGCTCTTGGTGTTTTGACCTAGAAGCTTGGGCCTCTGCTGGAGGTCTTTCTAGACCCCAACCAACCTTTTCACACTGCCTGTGTGCAAGATGTCGGGGAAGCAGAGACTAATTTCCTCTGCCTGCCACATTCTGGAGCCCACGTGTCCCGGCACATTCATATCCATCACCATGAACAGGGATGAACAGGGGCCACGCACGGAGCCAAGGGCAGCTGTAACAGTGGACGGTCTCAGCCCCTGCTCTAGTGGGTGAGACAGGCACAGACCCAGGGAGCACGGTCCCTGATGGAGGGAAGGGCGCCAGGAATGATAACAGCACAGCTGCATACCTGGATCAGGTGAGCTTGTGAAGGACCATCCCACACCCGCTTTGTACCAGCCCCATGAGGTAGGTGTATCACGTATGAATGAGGAAACTGAAGCTGGGATGAACTTGCCTCTGACCACGAGAAAGGATGGATGTGACTGGGATATGGGCTTGAGTGGACAAGTGGTCACACCCATAACTGCTATACTGTGCGGTCTCATAGGCAACTGTCCTCTGGGTAGGGATGGGGAAGGTTTATTGCAGGAGCTGAATTGTGGGGTAGGAGCTGAGGGGAAGCAGAGAGGAGGGGAGAAGGCATGGATGCCTGGGCAGGAGGCGGTGGTGATGGTGTTGCCATGTGAGAGTATGGGTGGCCCATGAGCAGTTGAGAACGGCTGGGATTGTCTGCGTGGAGGGAGCTGGGTGTGGGGAGCCAGGTGGAGCCCGGCATAGGTGTAGTGGAGTCTGAGTGACGAGCTTCTGCTTCCTGTTCAGTCACTTGCTACCATCTTGGACCTTGGGGGTGATGTGGGAACACCCTGTGTACATGCTGAACCTCCTCTGATCCCCAATCCATCACCTCGACCAGCTGAGAGCCCAGGGCCCTGTTCCGAGACCTGAGCATTGTCTCGGCCACTACCACTGTCTCTGGCTGGCCCCAGGCCACCACCTCCATCCCTCAAGCCCTGAAAATCGCCAGGCCGGTGAGGGGAGCTGGTCCCTGATGGGTGCAGCTGGATTGGAGCCCAGCTTCCCTTGATCTTGTTTGTACAGGTGGGAGGTCTGTTTGGAAAGCTTGGGTTCCAGCAGTGTCTCCTCTGGGGGATTCACAGGAAATACAAGGAGGCCCCTGGAGGGCTCCAGTCAACGGCAAGCAGAGGGGGCCTCTGGCTGCGACTGGCAGAGATTGGGACTTGGTCTTTGTATTCAGGGAGACTGAGCCCCAGAGCCTCATGGCAACCAAGGCTGGAAAATCAGGGTGGGAAAGAGAAAAAGGATTCTAGGTGAGTTTGGAGCAGGGCCGGACATTCTTTCCTCCGGCTTTGTAAGCAGTCAATTCCTTGTCTTTTCTGCTTGAAATAACCAGAGAGGTTTCTGTTTTCCTGACGGAACTGCCTAGGGTCTCGCGTATAATATATAATGAACAATGGTTTTGCCTTCCTGTCTCTTGAAACTGCTTTGTTGCTGTGATCCTCAGGGTGTCCCGTCTCCTGTGCATCCGTCACACCCACTTCAGATCCCGCCTTCTCTGGGGAGCCTCCCTCTGACCACCGCAGCCCATAGTGCCTGCTCCCTTCTGCCAACTCATTCATTCGTTCATTCATTCACTCATTCGTTCATGAGTGTCTACTGAGGGTCTGCTCTGTGCCAGAAAAGACAGGTCCTCCCCAGCACGAATCACTCCATCCTACTCACATCGACGATGCTGACTTTTACCTGCCCCTGGAAAACAGCGAAGATTTAGAAACCCCCTCACCCTTTTGTGCTCTTCAAAGACGGCTCACTGCAAAGCACCAACCTTCCCCAGGTGACTCGGTTGCAACTCACAGATCCGCCCCCCCACCCCCAACATTTATTTACCTGTGACAAGGTCAGACCCTCCAAATTATCATCCTTTGCTCATGAAAGATTAGCTGAGGAATTCCCTGGTGGTCCAGTGGTTAGGACTCTGCACTTCCACCGCAGGGGGCACGGGTTTGATCCCCGGTCGGGGAACTAAGATCCCGCATGCCGCGTGGCATGGCCAAAAAAATAAAAAATAATTAGCTGAACTGTTTGTCCCCACGGACCAAGCTGGACAGGTCCATGTTTGGTCATCCGACTTCACCAAACCTTAGTGAAGCTTCTGCCCTCCCCCAAGGCTCCTGAGGTCTGGCTGCCCTTGGCCTGGGCCAGCATACTACACCTCTTATCGGCCTCCCAAGGACGCTCGGCTGACGGCAGGAAAGACGTCCTCCGATGTACTGCCCATCACTCCACCTCCACCCCGTCCACCGGGCTCTTCATCGGCACGTTGGCACCTCCCTGTGGAGGAAGGGCCCTTCCCCTGCCTGGCCCTGGGAGGCTTGCTCAGCTCGTGATCCCAGCCTCTACCCTAATGTGATTGTCCCTCCCCACTCTTGCAAAGATCCTGTCTGGAAAAGTCTCTCCTTACCTAAGTCCAGATTGGTTTGTTTGTTTTTTATATGTGCTTGTCTCCTTTTTTTTCAGTTGTAGTAAAAACACATAACGTAAAATTTACCACCTTCACCCTTTTTAAGTGTACGGTTCAGTTGTGTTCATCGTTATGCTACCTCAACCACCATCCATCTCCGGAACTTTTTCATCTTGCAAAACTGAAATGCTGTCCTCATTAAACCACTTCCCATCCTTCCCTCCCTCAGTCCCTGGTGACCACCATTCTACTTTCTGTCTCTATGAACTCGTCTCCTGTAAGTACCCATATTAGTGGAAGTCTACAGTATTTGTCCTTTTGTACTGGCTTATTTCACTGAGCATAACGTCCTCAAACGTCCATCCATGTTGTAGCACGTACCAGGATTTCCTTCCTTTTTAGGGCTGAATAATATTCCATTGAATAGACAGAGTTAGACCACATTTTGTTGATTCATTCTTCTGTTGATGGACACTTGGGTTGTTTCCACCTCTAAACCCTTGTGAATAATGCTGCTATGAACGTGGATGTGCAACTATTTTGTCTACTTTCAATTCTTTTGGATATATACCCACAAGTGGTTTTGCTCGGTCTATTTTTAATTTTTTAAAAATTAATTTTAAAAATTTAATTTAAAACATTTTAATTTTTAAATTAAAAAAAATGTGAGGAGCCCCTGTGTTGTTTCTACAGTGGTTGCCCCATTTTATATTCCCACCCACACTGCACAAGGGTTTCAATTTTTTCACATCCTTACCAACATTTGTTATTTTCTTTTTTTTTTGGATAGTAGCTATCCTAATGGATAGAAGGCCAGATTTGTTTTCTACTTGACAAAATCAAGCAACTTACTATGCTCCAGGTGCCAGGGGATGCACTCGGGTGGCTGGAGGATGAGAAGATGAACACTGCACTGGGTGTCACTGCAAAGGTCTGTGCCCTGCAGAGGCCTCGGCGGGTGAGTGATGGTGTCAGGGGCTGTGAGGCGCCCCTACACGTCCACTCCAAGGAGGGCACGAACTAGCGAGAGATGGACACTCGGACCAACTCAAAGACCCTCCAGACTGTGAGAATGAAAGCATAAAGGCTAAAGAAGCATGGTCTGGAGGCCCATGACACAGGTGATGGAATTCTAGACCATTCACTCTGAAGGGGCTTTGGGGATCATTTCATCCTTCCTCTTTGGTGCAGCTGGTCTGGTTGGCCCTGTTTGCCTGGAGCACAGTGTTGGGGGAACCCTGAAGTCGGTGTGAGCTCGGTGAGAAAAGGCTGGGATCTGTCCACCAGTGCAGGTGCAGGCAGGCAAGCAGCTACAAACATGCTGGCATGGCCCCTGGCACACGCCTGGGAACGGGGCTCCTCCCCGCCGGCACCTGGCTGGCCCGGCCCTGTGGTTTGGCCCGAGCCCACAGCCCTCGGATTCCCACACCAGCTCCTCCTCTGCAATGAAAACCATCACCAGCCCCTGCAAGAGGACTGTAAGATCTTAAAACCACAGAGCTGGAGGGAAACTCAGATTTTAGTCTGCCATTTCCCAAAGTGATGATTTCATAGAAATCAGTGGCTAAAAAATTAAAAATAAGAAAAATTAAAAATAAAAATGCCAGGTAACATTTATTTTTGAGCACTGCCTGGGTGTCAGGCACTGTGCTGGGCACCCTGGACCCAGCACTTCTCTTGAGGTGGCCAGCTTAGCCCATAAGAAATGCTGAGATTCCAATAACAGATTCCCTCTTTCCTTTGGCCGCCAGGAATCTCATGGCTGAAGGCGGTTCTCACGTGCGTAAACTGGCAGGACTGTATGCATACTGAGAGTTTGCTAGGGCTACCATAACAAAGGAGCACCACCAAGGAGCATAACAGACATTTGCTACCTCAAAAGTCTGGAGGCTAGAGTCAAAGTCAAGGTGATGGCAGGACTATGGCCCATCTGAAGGTGCTAAGGAAGAATCTGGTCCAGATCTCTCTCCTAGTTTCTTGGTCGTGGCAGCAGAACTGTAATCATCACATGGCATCCTTCCTGTGTGTCTGTGTCCAAATTTCTCCTTTTATAAGGATACCAGTCATATTGGATTAGGGCCCACCCTACTCCAGAATGATCTAATTTAACTTGACTGATTGTATCTGAATGACCCCATTTCCAAATAGGATCATGTTCTGAGATCCTGGGGGTTAGGACTTCAGCATAAGAATTTTGGCAGGATGTGGCTGTCTTCTTGCTATGTCCTTACATGGCCTTCCCATGGAGAGAGAAATCTCTGGTGTCTCTTCTCATGAAGATACTAATCCTATTGGATCAGGGCCCCTCCCTGGTGACCATACTTCACCTTAATCATCTCATTAGAGGCCCCATCCCCCAATACAGCCATACTGGGGGCCAGGGCTTCACCATAGGAATTGGGGAGGGGGACAGGAACATTCAGTCCATAACACCCCTGAACAGTGTACATTGTATGTTATATACACACCCCCGTTTCACCTTACCCCTGCCTCTGTGTCCTCTTTGTCTCAGTCTCCTTGTATACTTTAGAAATATAAAAGTTTATTTATATTTCTATAATCTTCTTGGAGCAAAGCAAGTCTTAATATAGAACAAAATAATGGAACCGTGCAGGGGCCGGGTGGCAGGAAATGCGGTGACACTCCCAGCAGTAACCCCAAGGGTTACTGGAGTCCCCAGGGGGCCTCATGGAGCCTCCTCGGGGTCAAGGCTGGTGGGCAGTAGAGGGATGAGGGGCCGTGCACACAAGCCTCTGGCCCCATCCTCTGTGAATCGGTTTCTTCTGCTCTGTGGGTTGGGCTTTCACCTGCCATGTGACGGATGAAAGATCCTATGGCCAGGACTGCTTGGGAAACCCTGAGGCCAAACCAGCCCCAACAGGTCAGCTGGCAGGAAGCAGACTCTATTCTCAAAGCCGATGGCCCATTCTCTCTTTTTTCCTACAGTTGAAGGGTCAGGCTGTCTACAGCCAAGGGCTCCGATAAAATCACTTGGTAATTGGAGAATCTCAGGGACCAAAAGTAAAATGACCAAGTTCCTTTAGCAGTCAGACTTGTCTGTCACTGGCCTTGCTGCTGTGGTCTCTCAGAATCATAGGCAGATTCATGAACTGGGTAACTCAGCACACTTCTGGTGGCAGCCCCTGGGGGCACGGGCACAGCTGCCTCCACCAGGTCACCCAGCAGGATTCCTGGCCATCCCTCCATGCCATGGACTCCAGCCCGTCCTGTTTCTTACGCTATGTTATGGGCTGAATTATGATCTGCCCCCCACCAAATTCATATGTTGAAGTCCTAACCTCTAGGACCTCAGAATGTGACTGTATTTGGATAGAGTCTTTAAAGAGGTCATTAAGGTAAAATGAGATCATATGGGTGGGCCCTGATCCAATAGGACTGGTGTCGTTAGGAGAAGAGATTAGGAGACAGACACACACAGGGGGCGACCTTGTGATGACACAGGGAAAAGACGGCCATCTACAAGCCAAGGAGACGGGCCTCAGAAGGAACCAACCCTACCAAGACCTTGATCTCAGCCTTCCAGCCTCCAGAACTGGAAGAAAATTAATTTCTGTTGTTTCAGCTGCCCAGTCTGCGGTACTTTGTTTTGGCAGCCCAGGCAAACTAATATGCTCTATGTTTGGAAATCTACCAAATACAGGCATAAATTAAACAACAAACAGGAGAAAATTTGGTCTATTCTGGATCAACCTTCACTTTCAGAAGTCTGTTAGAAATAATTTTCCAAAAAAAAAAAAAAGAGGAAAAAATCATGCCTCTCACATAGATATAAAAATGAATATGTGTTGTAGATTTTATTTAACATGTTAATCAGGGAGGGAACTGGGCAGATGTTCTAGCTGGTTCAACAGAGACTCCAAAGAACCGACACATTTTCAGGTCAGGAATATTGAAATGATATGAAATGGAGGCAGGGCTGTTTTTTTACATCAGGGGAGAAGCCAGCTGAACCTCTGCTGGACAGGACAGGGTCTGCCTGTCCGTAGACAAGAATTATTTTGCATTGCTATTGGCCCCAGGCTGAATCACGTTTATGCTTTTGCATTATGTATGTTTAAAGGGTACTGCTTGGAAAATTATTCAGTTTGTTTCTCTTTTGCTTCTGAGAACTTCCTCCACGATGATCAAAAACATCTATCTGCCTTGGGTGGAGGTGGGGTCAGGAAGATCACAGAGGAAGCAGAGAGAAAGCTCCAGGTACTACTCGGAGGTTGGCATGCAGAACAAATACTGCAGCAAGACAACAGATTGGAGAGCCAGGGTTCTGTGAGAGAGACAGGGTTTTCACAATTCCTTTCTCTCCTCTGTCAGCACATCATAGGCCAGGCCCAGCTGGTTTAGAGGGTTCTCAGGAGATGGTGAGACCCGCTCTGGGGCGCAGGACACAGGATACTTTTGTCCTGAAGCCAGAGGGAGGAGAGCAGACCCATCCTGATTCAGGCATCCTGTGGGTGAACTCACTGAGGTCACCCCTTAGGAGCCTGGGAAGCCCCGGTCCCCACTTCCTGATCACCTCTGGGGTCCCTTCTTATAAGGACGTGGTTCTATGGGATCGGGTCCCAGCCTTACGGCCTCACTTTTTGGGGAGGGAGACACAATTCAGTCCTTAACAACCACTATCTAGTTCTAGAATCTTTTCATCAACGCAAGTGGGAACCCCAAACTCATGAGCCGTCACTTCCCATCCCCCCCTCCCCCAGCCCCTGGCACCTGCTCATCTGCTTTCTTTCTCTATGGACTTGCCTATTCTGGGCATTTCATATAAATGGAATCATGCATCACATGTGAACTTCTATGTCTGGCTTCCTTTACTTAGCATCGGGTTTTCACGGGTCACTGTGAGTTGGAGCTATTTTTAAAGCCCATTCGTACAGAGGAGACATGAGAACCCAGAGAACCGTGGCAAGTTCACACAGCTGTTTTGTGGCGTCTGCTCTTAGAGCCACTTGAACCCAGGAGCCTGGGACGTTGTTGGCACTCAGGAAGGTTGAAAAATAAATGAGCAAGTGACTTCCCTTCCTAGTGACACATCCCTCCAACTGGGGAGGAGAATGTTATGTTGCCAACAGGCTTCTATGTGGGGTGGGGGGCTCAGGTGAGCGCAAGCGGGCCCCAGCAGCCTCTGGGGCCAGCCTTGGCATTTGAGGTCCTCCAGTCATGGTCTCTGCTTTTGTGAGGGGCTATACTGCCATCTGGTGGCTAGGAGAAAACACAACATGAAACAGCTGGAGTGGCCTGTAGATTTCCTTGGAACTTCAAGGAAAAGAGGGCTTTTCTTGTGGAGCACCTGGCATCTGCCCTTCACAAACAGCTTCAGACTGCAGGGGTCGTGATGGGATGTGAGACGAGGAATCAGAGCAGTGAGGTCAACACATTCTTTGACAAGAAGAGATATTTATGACAATTTGCTTTGTGAAAAAGCAAAAAGATATGTGTATGGTACGAGCTGATTTAAAAAAAGGCGAAGTGCCTAAATTTATTTGTATCTGATTGCAGAGGAAACAAGCCAAGATGTAAACAGTGTTCTAACTCCTTGGCTGTTGAAGGGGCTTAATGAGAAGATGCATGAGAAGTACGGAGGCTGGGGTTTCCCAGGCTGGGGTGTCCCAGCAGGCGTCAAGCTGGCGTCAGGACTAGAATCACATTTGTCATTAACATCATCTCTGGGTGATGGAAATATTTTTCCTTGTTACTTGTTGTATTGTCTGATTTTTCTCTTTTGATCATGTTACTTAGAAAAAAGAAATTAAAAAGAAGAGGGTGTGATAAGCTCCCGCAGAGGCGAGGTCACGTTTCATGAATATCACAGCAGCAGGTTGTTCTCTGAAAACGCATCACCCACCCGGGCAGGCAAGCCGGGCTGGATCTGATCCTGGCTTTGGGGCCACCAACTCACCCAGGACCTTGGGACCCAAACTCCTGGGTGGGCGGAACTGGGCAAGTTCCATGACCTCCTGGAGGTCACTTTCCTCATCTGTAGATGGGGACGATCACAGGATCTACCTTGCAAGGGGTCATGGAGCTTAAACGAGTTGACACTGGTAAAGTGTTTCCATCGTGCCTAGCACAAGACAGACACCATGCTGCTATTATGACTGCGTAAGTCACCTCCCAACTCAGGGCATCTATCCGATGAGGGACTCAGACTAGAGCAGAGTTTCTTCAACTACTGTCCTTACACCACCTGCCTGAGAATCATCTGGGAAACTTGCTAAAGAGCAGCTCCTAGGCCTTGGCCCTGACCTACAGAATCAAAATTTCCAAAGATCTGCATTGTTAACAAGGCTTCCATTTGACCTCATAGAAAGCGGAGACGCATGGAAACAGGAGATAATTCCTAAGGTCTCTTCCAGTTCAGACATTCTAAGATGCTGGGGTTCTTCTGGAGACCTGCCCAATCTCTTGGCCTCTGTACCCCACTTCTGTAATGAAAGGCAGTTCTTGGCCCAGGAAGGTTCCATAGGAACCTAGTCACGGGCTGTCCTTAGAGAATGTTCACAGAACAATAAAACTGAGAAAACCTCATTCCACTGTCTGGATACTGAAGTCCAGAGAGAGGACAGCATTTGTCACACAGTTGGTGATGGAGCTGAGAACACAATCCAGGTCTCCTGACTCTGGGGTCAATGATGTGCATGTGCACGCATACACATGTGTACACACACACACACACACACTCTCTCTCTCTCTCTCTCTCTCTCTCTCTCTCTCTCTCTCTCTCTTATTCTTGCTGAGGATGGTCCATGCTATGTGCACAACACAAAGTCAAGGCCTGGCCTACTGCAAGGTAATCTTCCATCCAAGAACCCATTAGCACACTTCCAAGCCTTTTCACTAATCCTAAGTTTTTCCTTACTTAGGTTAAGTCTTTGGGGCAGAGTAATAAGGGGAGAAAAGGAAAGAGGCAGGAAATATGAATTTTAAAGCTTTGGTTTTAATTTTTTCCTATACTTTTATTGTACAAGAACCAATTATTGTCCTTGTCAAGCAGGTTTATTTACGGTTACCCCAGCCCAGGCAATCTTATTCTCTGTGCCTTGGGCAAAACCCAGGTGTATGGGAGGCGCTGCATAAATGTTACTGATGGAAGTGCGGTAACTCTTCGGGTTTTTAGTCTGAGCCACCGGCAGAATGGGGTTGCCATTTAGCGAGGTGGGCAAGAGAAGGGGAGAGGATGACGAGCTTAGTTTCGAAAATTTTCTGAGATGTCTATTGGACATTCAGAGAAAGATGACAGGTAGGCAGCTGGGTACAGGATTCTAGAGTTTTGGGGAGAGGCCCAGGATGCACAAAAGTTTGGGAGAGATGAGCAAACGGGTTAGGGTCATTAGACATGCGGAGAAGGTCTAGTGAGACGAAGGACAGGAATGGTCCAGGCCTGTGCTCTGGGGCACCCCAACTTTTAAATGTGGGCCAGTGAGGAGGGGAACAGGAGCCCGAGACTGAGCAGTCAGTGAGGGAAGGGGAAACCTAGAGCGACTGGTCCTCCAGGAAGTCTTGGTTCTTGTCTCATGGAGGAAGGATCAATTCCCTGCTGAGCTGTCAGTACTGCCCAACAGTCAACTGAGATGGGGATTGAGAACTGATCACTGAGTGAGCAATGGAGACCTGGACAGAAAGGGTTCCAATGGAGTAGTGGGGACAAAGGTCAACTGACTGAACAGGGTGCCAGAGAGGAAAGGAAATTAGAGGACCCATCCAGGCGGGCCCATATTGTGACTAAAAGGAATTCCAAGATCATTCCTTTGACAATTATTTACTGAGCATCTATTAAATGCCAGGCACTGTCCGGGCGCTGGTGATAGAGCAGAGAACAAGAGACAAACATCTCAGGTGCTTACTTCCTGGTGGGGAAACAAGAGAAACCTATAGTAGGTTAGAAAGTGGAAAGTCCTAATGAGAAAAACAAGGCTGGGTGCCGGGGTATAGAGAGGTGGGGTGGGGGGAGGCAGCAGTTAGGTGAGGGTACAATCTACAGGCACAGCGATTTGGTAGGTGTGGGGGGAGGTTGAGGAGGCCTTCCTATTTGCTTCTAAGTCCCCAGAGAAACAGGAAGCAAGCTCATGGGCGGGAGGATGGAGAACACTGCGAAGGCTGAGAAGGAGTTGTCCAGGACGGCACAGGGCCTCGATCAGTGAGGAAGGAGGCCACACGGACCCCGGGTTCACCAGGAATTTGTGGTAGAAACCAGAGGATGGCTGCTTCTCACCAGCCTGGCTCAGCTCCCCACGTGCAGGAGGAGAGGGCAAGGCTTTACCAGGGAAGCTTGATAAAGAGGCCGGCGGGCGGATCACAGCATGTTGGCCCATGGGGTGCAGCCTGGGAAAGAGGTAGACAGGGACATGAGGGGTGAGGGGCAGTGAGAAGATGAGCTGACCAATGGGCTCCAGGTCCTGGTGGGGATGCAGGGCTGCTGGGGCTGGAGTACTAGAGGGAGGAGCTGGAAAGAGATGGCGGGGATGAGAAAGGGGACAAGCGGGAAGGCAGAGGGCGATGACCATCCATGTGCGACTGCCAGGCATCAAGTTCTGAGCCAGGTGCGGCCCCAAGGAGACCGTGGGTCTCAGCTTTACCAGCCGCATGTCCTCGTGCAGGCTGCAGCCCCCCGCGACCTCAGGCTCTTCCATCTTCAGGGCAGCCTTGCGGGACTGCAGCGCCCTTAACGGTTGGGAACGTCAGGAGCTGAACCTGAATCTGACTTCAGAGCTGACGTCCTATTCTGCAACCACGGGTTTTCCATGAAAATCCTCACCTACCCGTGCCTCTCTCGTTTGTCATATTTTATTTCCGGGCCAGAGCTGATGACGATGGCACCCTCAAGCATCCTAGTCCTTTGTGCAAGCAGTTCTACAGGCCAGTGACTTCCGCGGCCCACACAGGTAACCGCACTTTCAGTGCACTTGCTCTCACTTTGACCTTCCCGCGACAGCGCTACAGACGCGACTCACTGTCCCGCAGAGGCCGGCAGGTCTGCTGGGCGGCTGAGAGACTGGACGCGTTTAGAAGCTCTGTCAGCAACCAGACCCTGGGCAGGTATTTTCAAGTGGACGAGGAGATCATTTGAGCCTTGTAAGAATGCTGAAAGTTATTCATCTCATGCTGCAGAAAAGCAAACCCAGAGAAGGTTCTAGGAGGTTGAGGAGCTTGCCCATGACCTGACCAGGAAGTGGCAGCCAGGACTCAGGCTCCGTTCTGAGGGCTCCCAAAGCCCACTGTCCAAGATGGCACAAGAACTGAACCTGGCCCTTATCCCTGCAGGGTGAGCCCTCGTTGATGTCTCTTTTCATACCACTATGGTCTTTGGGTTAATAAAAATATTTGTGGAAACACAATATTATACAGAAAGGCAACTTTTATTTATTCAAATTAAATTATAGTATGAGTTTCCTATACAAATAAAATCTTTTTGTAAATAAAAATACAAAATGCTACAAATTTCAGTCATGTAAAAATGCAAAAATAATATCTGTATTATTATACCCATATATTTTCCCTTTACCATGACCAAAATGTACAGTAGTTACACGCAGTTCACACCACGTCTGGGAGACGGTCTCTCAAGCCTTCTGGGGCGCAAGGCTTGTTCAGTCCCTCGTCCACTTCCACGATGTGCCAGGAGGCCTTTCTTCCCACACGCTGAGCTCAAGGCACTTCCGACGACCACCCCCTGTCAGGAGGGACAGAGTCTAGCCTCTCGGGCTAAAGCCGCCTCTGATGCTGAGCTGCTGACAGAGGACCTCACTGGTCCAGCTCGCTTTCATTCTGCAGTGTCTTCATCGCCAGCCCCCAGAGGGTCATGCTGGAGAAGAACTGTCCCTCCGAGTTCCTGTACGCAGGGGCGGACGCGCGGCTGCCCAGGGGGTCGGCGCAGTGATGGTCCAGGGCAGCCAGGGACGAGCGGATCGCGGCCATACCGTCGGCTTGCAGCGGCTCCGTGCCGGCCGAGGCCTCCACGCCTGAGCAGCTGTAGGCCTGGTGCTGCGCCTGCGGCACGTGAGGCTTGGCGAGCTTGAGGGGACCCAAGCTGAGCTTCTCCTGCTCACTTGCTCCGTGAGACTGAACCAGGGACCGGAACTTACAGTGGCCGTCAAATTCTGCCACTGAGTCTTCTTCCACTGGGTGGACGGGGATTTTAACAGACACGGGCATCAAAGTCAAGGACACGTCCTGAGAAAAAGAATCCGAGCTCTGAGATTTCTCCAGGTCCGAGGTCTCGATGGCCTGCGTGAGCTCCTCCAGAGCGTCCTGCCCCTGGTCATCAGCCCTGCAGTGCATCTTCTTGTGCCGCCGCAGCACGGCAGAGCGGGTGAAGCACTTGTTGCAGATGTCACACGTGTACGGCTTCTCCCCTGTGTGAGTGCGGACGTGCCTGCGGAGGTCGCCGGATCCTCCGAAACATTTTCCTGGAAGAAGAAAAAGGGATCTTTTCAGAGGAGAACATTCTGGAAGGAGTCCCCTCCACCCCTGCTAAACCCCAAAGGACTCTGCTTTCATGTGAACTCAGCTGAGCCCTGCTGTCACCTGCTCGCTCTGATTCCAGACTCTTCCACTCTTCTCCGGCTGTAGCCCCTCCAACCTGCAGCCTTGGTCTGGGCGTCTCGTGCGAGGGCTCTGGAGCCCCGTCTCCCTGCACAGGAGTGCTTGCTGGGTGGGCCTGGGCACCTGCCCCAAACGCCCACACTGGGAAACCGCATCAGATTTGTTCAGATTTTCACAAATCTAACACAGCCAATCTACAGTTTAGAAGCATCTTTTCTGAAGGTACTTATGTATTCAGCTTTTAACATAATTTTACGCATCCTTCTCCAGGTCCTATTTCCTTTCTCTGGGTATAAGCTAGAGGTAGGGGATCTAGTCCCGTCATGAGAGTAGGTTAGAAGATCGGAAGAGAAAAACCAATAAATAACCTTATAGAAGTCATAACACATTTACCAAGGTCTGAAACAAACTACACAATTTACATGGACACATATTTTAGAACTTTTCACTTATTCCTATGTCATTATATTTGAATTCTCAGCTATCCAGCCCTGGTCAAGCAACAGTGGGCTATCTGGGCTGCTTCCAGCTGTTTGCTACTATACCTGAGGTTCGACTAACATCTTTCTTTTCATTGTTTCCTTAAGATAAATTCTCAGTAGTGGAATTAGTTAGCAAAAGGTGTTAACTATTTTCAGGGTCCCTAACGTGTATAAACTTCAGCCACAGTAGAGTTCCCAGCGAGGCAGGGGATATGGAAGGTGTCTCCCCTCTGCCCTCAAGTCAAGACAGGGCAGCCAGGCTCGACGTGTGTCCATCGGGAGGTCACGGTGGGGCAGCGCTTGCCTCCAGGTGTGGGCCTGCAATCCCCCAGAGCACAGAATGTGAGTATGTCCCCAGATGGGAAGTGAGCCAGCCTGGGGCCTAAGAGGACTGCCTAGAGAGGCGTCGGGGCGCCAACAGAGAAAGTCTCCTCGGAGGAAACTGCTTTTACAAAACCAAGCGCTAAAGGAAAAAGTCCCGCTGAAAGAAAATGCACCTTTCCATCTCAGAAAAGTACAGCTGAGTGCTGGGGAAGGAGGACAGAGTGGAAGGGAAGGCTGTCTTTAGAAGAAGCATGAAATGCTGGAGAGACAGGGACAGGGACGGGGGAAGGAGGGAAGGAAGGGGCAGAGAGAGGACCAAGCTTTAAACTCAGCAAAGCTCAGAATGGGAAGCCACCTTAAAATGGAAACTGTCTTTTGAATCCAAGAAAATGAAAACATACATCCACACATAAACATGTATATGAATGCTCAGAGCAGATTTGCTAAGTGAAATGAAGTCAGTTACAAAAGACCACGTATTACACGATTCCATTCATATGAAATGTCTGCAACAGGCAAATCTATAGGGACCGAGAGTAGATTAAGGGTTACCTCGGGTTGCGGGGAGGGGATGGGGAGTGACTGCTAATGGGTGTGGGGTTTCTTTTTTAGGGTGAGGAAAAGGCTCTAAGATTACATGGCGGTGAGGGTAGCACAACACTGAATACACCCAAACCGCTGAATCGTTCACTTTAAATGGCTAGATTTTACAGTACGGGATTTATCTCAATAAAGGTGTTATAAAGCTTTGAACCTGTCATGAAAGACCATTCCTGCTCCCTTTCTCCCTCCCCCTTTCCCTGAAAGCTGACCTTGTTAGGGTCAGAAACCATGGTCAGTGAGTGGCTGGAGGGGTGGAAACGAAGTGGGGGGAAGAGAGGGCCCTGCTGCACTGCTTTCTCTCCAGGGTCTTAGCCAGCAGCGGGCCTGGCTGGGGAAGGAAGAGAAGAGTGAACCTGAAATCAAGTTCACAGTTGTAATAATAATTTAGAACTGACATTTTAAACTAGTGATTTGAGACTGCATTTGTGATTTAAAGTGATGCAATTTTATCCTTTAATAGTAATGGAGCTGCCGACATTGGTGTCCAGGAGATCTGTACACAGTGTAAGTGGGAGATACAAACAAAGCTGCCTCCCTTTGGTTACATCCCACGCGTCCTGCCCTAATTTAGATACCAACCACAACTAGAACAAGCCACTCCGAGGATGCCCCAATTCCAGGCTCCCCACAGCCTGACTCTGAGCATTTTTCCTATTTGTTCTAAACAGGTAATCGTAAAAATGGTTATTCACTCATTTGCCCACGATTCAATCCACATTGTCGGGGCACATGTGTGCACATGTGCACAGCTGCACCACACATGCATACAGGCCCTCCCAGTTCTTCAGAGGTTCCAACACTCTGTTATCACAGGTACCAGGTGACCTAGCTTACAATCCCAGTTTCCTCATCTGTGCAGTGATGTGCCTGGAAACTGAGAGCTGCCAGCCTTCCCTTTCCTTCCTGATGACTTTTCTGAGGCGTGAAATGCCATAGAAACGACCTTTGCTTCATGATACACAATATGATCTCAAGAAGCCCTCCCTCTTGAGCCTACCATGTGCCCCCGAGGCCCCAGCAGGCCACCATGCTCTAGCCCCTGCTGCTGCACCCCACGTTCTCCCCCGCTTTTCCAACTGCCAACCCTCCACGGGCCCAGACCAGGAGCACAGGGCACCTGGGACTCAGTATCAGTCATCTGTGTAACTGGAGCACCCAGGACAGTTCCTGATACCTTGAAGACACTCAGTAAATGCCTGCTACACAAATGCAGACGAATCAGAGGACCAAGGTGGTTAAGAAACAGCATCACTTCCATTTTACCCATGAAAAAAGGGACGACTTATCTGAGACCCCTAACAGCCCAGGACGGAGTGGGCACAGACCCCGGTGCCCTCCCCACAGGGATGACCAGGTGACCGCGGGTCTGCGGTGGGCAGGAACTTACCACAGGCAGAGCAGCTGTAAGGCCGCTCACCCGTATGCCGAACTCTGTGCTTTACCAACTTCCTCTGCATGTTAAAAGACTTTCCACACTCATCACAGGTGAAGACTTTATCAGCCGTGTGTGTCTTTTTGTGCTCCTTCAAATTACTGAAGTTACTGAACCCTAGAGAGACCACAACAGGGGTTAAATTGAAGGACTGAGAACATTTTAATCAGAAATTTTCAAGGAAGAAAAGGGAAACCCTCAGCTATACCTCGACCACAGATGTCACACAAGTGTGGTTTTTCTCCTGAGTGAATAATGATGTGACGCTGGACATCACCAGAGGCTGCAAACCTGTAATGCAATTTGGAAATTCAATTAACAGCCTTTCTACGTCACTGCAAATCTTTCTAATTGCAAGTCGCTGAGGGAGATGAGCTGCTCCCTCTATTACTTCGGAATGTGATGAGGAGTGGCCTGATTTCATTTCAGAGGTTTAAAAAAAAACAAAAAAGTTTACTTTTTTTCTCTTTTTAAAGGAAAGTAGAAAATGATCCAAGTGTTTTGTTTCTAAAACATTTTTTCTTACCTACTTTCACTAACCTTTCTTCTTCAGAGGTGATCACTAAGTTGGCTTGGGGAGTAACTCCAACCCAACCCCCAGTATGAAGCTCTATGCTCTTTCCTTCCCACCACACTTGATAGCAGGATAAGAGGTTGCATTTGGGGGAAGGTGTTGCATAGAGACATGATTTTAAATGCATGGAGCTCAGAAGGCTCACATTTAAAACATCCTGCAAAACAGGGACCCCAAGCGCAGCAGCAGGGAGCTTATGCTAAGAGGCGCCTCAAACAGGCAGTACATGTGACCTGGGCACTAAACCTGGGTGTTCAGGCAGCTATGGCAGAAAGGGAGACATGTCAGGCTAGGTAGCTTTCACTTCTTTGTTTTCTACCATCTGCAAAGATAACTGTCTTCCTGGAACCGAATCAAGAGTGTTGTCCCATCCTAGCAGAGGACTGTGACTATAGCTGTCCTATGCCCATCCCACCCCGCCCCCAACTCCTGAGTACGAACTTATCAGGGGCCAAGAATCTGTATGTTCCCAACACAGCATTTAGCACACAGTAGGTGACTAATAAATGCTGAATGAATGACTGGTTAAACGAATGAAGAAAACACTGTGTGACTGGTATAGTCCTGGTTGTTGCCTGCTGTCCTAGAATGACCAACCAATAGATCATAGAGTATGTGGACTCCCGACAAACACCCCCAGTGAGGGGCGGGGAGTCCACGATGTAGGCCGGTGTGCCCAGAGGAGGGACCATCTCTCATACTGCTCTCCACCTCCAGAGGGAGACTGTCACCAAGTCAAGCCTCACTTTCCAAGTCCAAGGCCTCCCCAGCCCTCAGGCTTGCCAGGCCTTCCTGTGGCTGAACTCTCGGCCCTTCACAGGTCTGGGTGCGCAGCTGGGGTGCCTCCTACCACCTCCTCTCCTGATTCCAGGCATTCAGGCTGCGAGTCTCATTACCCCTATCAGACAGTCACCTCCGTGGGGGCCAGTCATCTATTTTAACAGACATTTTTGGAATGAATGGAAATTTTAGCATAAGATAATTTTGTTTCATGTAAAATCCCATTTCCTAAGACTTGTGTCCTAGATTCTCTTTCCTTTAATTAACATTTCCATTTCTTTTTGCTATTCTCATGTGTGTCACAAGAAAAGCCAGAGGGTTTGGCTTTACTGTGTTCCTGAGTGACAGTGAGCCCCTACGCGGCTCAGAGATGCCAAGACTGCTCCTGACGTGCGAATGAACGAGCCCAGCACTGACCTCTTCCCGCAGATCTCGCAGATGTATGGTTTCTCCCCAGAATGCCGACGTAAGTGAGTCTGCAAATTACCCGCCTGTAAAAAAGGAAAAGAAAAAACATGCCAATAGTGAAAAAAAAATTTTAAGAGCACATAAATTCAAAAGGAAAACTGGCAGATTTAGCCAGGTTCCAGTCCAACTTCCAAATGAAGACTCCGGATGCACGACTCAGACGCAGCCACATGCAAGGAGATCAAGGTCCGGCCTGGTTCTGAGTCAGGAGCAGCCCCGCCCAGCAGTGAGCTGAACAGGGGAGCCTCTCAGCTCTGCTCCACGCCAGCCCCTGGTCCGTCCACGGTGTCGCACCCCTCTAAAATGGGCCCGACACACTGTGGAGGCTGCTTTAGGGGTCGCTAAGCTTGTGTTGTAAACAGCTCTTGATGTATTTTATTTCATTTTTTTTTTTAAAACCTGGACCACCTATATGCAACATCATTTGAAAAAAAGGTAGCACTTGTACTTGGTTATTTCAGTATTCATTGTTTCTTCCTGAAAAACAGCTTTTGTTTATAAAGAAAGTGAGACATTTCCAAAAAGTATTTCTTCTTGGCGGTACAGTTGTTCTGCCTGACAGGTTGGTCATTTTCACCTTCGTGCAAAAAAGCAAATCAGGAGATTCACAGTAGTCCTTCAGCTGCAGGCCTTTTACGTTTCTAATCTCTGAAACTAGCAGGGCTTTACGAAGAATAACTGATTTAAATGGAGATCACAAAATAGATTTCCATGTACTAATCAACAGGAAATCAATATTAAATTGCCTAAAGTACAGTGAAATTAAACCTGCAAATGCCTCATATATTACAAAAGCTACTGGCAAATGTTTCAAATTAGGATTTGGAAACACAATCTTCCATTGTTATAATATAATACTCTCAATCTGTCATTTCCCAACTTAATTTTTTTATAGTGTTCTGTTACAAAAAAACACTGAGCAGGATGACTATATCTAAGGGTAATAATGTTGCAGGCCTTATGCACAAAATTAGCCAAAAAAAGAGAATGAACAGTAATACCCAACTCACAAACTTGGCTATGTAAATTTACAAATTTGCTATGTATATTTTAAACGAAATGCAAAGATAGTTCATGGTTATAGGTTTGAAGGTGGTTCTGAACCCGTGGACAGGTATAAAGAATGTTGTCTGTAGATTTTATGTTATATAACACAGAAGATTCTTTATGTCTATCAGACTCTGGGAAACACTAAGTTAGAGATTACATTTCAGAATATGATAAATATAGCTTAGGAAAAAACTTGTTTATTTTAGATAACCAAAGAGAAAGAATCTGGCAAAACACTGGGAAATACCCAGCTTTTAACTGAATGACTATTAATAACAGTAATAAAACAGCAAATGTCAACAGCAATAGATATTTGGTCTACTCAGGCCTTTACAAGTACAGTATAACTAAATTACTCTTAGAAATTGGTATTATTATCTCTGTTTTCTAGGTGTAAAACTGAGATTCAGATAAATACATTAGTTGCTCTCGTTACATGGTAGGCCAGAAATTAATATTAGTTTGTCTGAGTTTAAACTCTTGTCTTACATGAGGGCGTGCAAGTTTCTGTGAATAAACTAGCTTGTGCTGAATTCAGTATGACAAGCAGTCACTTTGCCATCCAGGAACCAGTTCACTGGAGTGGAGATAATGCACCACTGAGGGCTTTAAATCAGTCATTTCCAAATTTCAGAAAAGCTTGTCATTTAAATAACAATTTGAATAGCACCATCTGCTCAACAGTTAAATTAGATCCCTCTTGTTTCAAGTTATTTTGTAAACTATGTATTATGATTGAAATGCATTCTGATTTGATTCTTAGCAATGCTGCATCTTTCTTTTTTAAATAAAGCGTAACAATTACTTATTTTCAAAGTAAACAAGTAAACAATTACTTTGGTTCTCAAAGTAAACAATTACTTGTTTTCAAACTGAATGATCTTCCACTTAATATTATAGTACACAACAGTAAAACAAACTTTAAGATGTTTCCTTAGCTATTTAATACTGGACATGTCTAATGAAAGTAATTATCATTCCCCCAAATAAAGGAGCACAAATTAGTCTGATAAATGGTATAAAAGTAGATTAAATAATGGAAAGATTCAGGCAAAAACATCCAATAATGCACTCAGATAATTTATACCGAATTACATAGCACAGTGGGGCCCAGATTATTTGCCCTTTAGTCAAGAGTCTTTATTTTTGGTAAACTTTGCTATGCTTTATTACACATCTTAGAAATCATCTATAGTTGGATCCATGAAAACTCCAGTAAGTGCTAATACTAGTAGCCCTCATTTATGAAGAGTTTACTATGAATGGAACACTTTGCTAAGCAGTTGCAAATAGTGTTTCAGTGAGTCGTCACAATGTCCTCATAAAGTATAATTCACACATTACAGGAAGTAAACAGAGGCTCTGGGAGGGAAGCAGCCTCAGCCCCCATAGCTGGGATGGAATATTCTAATTCAGCTTCGTCTGTGGACTCAAAAGCTTGTGCTGCTGTTGGGCTGAAAAATATCTGCACAAAAGGAAGTTCCACCCTTTCTAAGTGGATACCATTTTAAATTAGGATGGAGTTGTCAGAATTTTGAAGTGAAAAACTCTGTTGTAGAAAAGAAGTTAACACCTGATTTGTTGAGCAGTTTAAAAAATAAACTCCTTCTAATAGGTACCTGAAACTCAGTATTTAAACATGATCAAACCAGGCAGAGATTCTCTGGCAGAGTACTCTTCTAGCGGCTGCTGATTGTTTATATAAAAAAATAGAGAACCGTAAAACTTCAGAGAAAGAGAACTCAGATCTTAAAAGTAATCTAGTTCAGAAGTTTTAAGACTGTGAAACAAAACAAAAAAAATATGGAGATTAACACTGAGATATCACCTAAAGAACAATGATCATTATATTGATAAAAGGACATTTAACACTGAAAATGTGGGAAATATCACCTCAGAGCTGAAAATTTAAAAATTTAAGAAAAGTTCATTAAAATATTCTTATTTTTTGCATTTTCACCATGGATGGGATGAAACTTTGCCACCCCTGGCATCGGGTCACATCACTGCCCTGGAATGTGTCTAAGCAGCCTCCTACGGGATGCCGTATCCCGTCAGTCATGCCCTGGACACAACACAGGAGCTGCTGGGAGGGCACCGAGCCTCTCAGAACCTGTCCTCCTGCAGCAGCTGCTCAGTGTTTCTATTCTGCCTCCTTGGAGAGACAAAGCAACTCCATTCCTCTCCCCAAAGACAGCTAAATAACACTGTTTCCCTTTTCCTGTTTCTCATGTGACAGGCACTCCAGACCTGTCACTATCTTAGTTTTCTCCCCTGGATGCATCAAATGGCCCAGGTTCTCCTCCACACGGGAGACACGTGGCTCCAAATGGAGCCTCATTCATACTCTAAAGTACTGCGTGACTCTTACTTGCTGAGATCCAGGCCCGTACACTGTCCAGAATTATATTAATACATGCATAGTTTGTTGTCACAATCCAGGCTTATCACAGCGTTTTAAAGCTGAGGTCTCAAACTGCTTGCTGACTCATAATTAAGGTTGTGGCTGACCTTTTTTTTTTTAAAAAAAAGACTAACACTACGAAATACTACACAGCATAAAAGATTAATTATTAGTAGGTCTGTTTTCTAAATCTTCCAAAAAGGAAAATATTTCCAGTCCATTGTAACCACACGTATTCCAGTTCGTATGAGAAATGAAGGACAGGTTACTGAGTATTCGTGTGTAAACGCCACCACTGCTCTCTCCACCTGGAATGCCAGAGACTCTAGGCTGATCAATGACCCCCTGTCTTCAGTGCCCACCCCGCCCCCGCCAGCTTTCAGGTAGAAATGACTACTCTCCTCTTCATACCGTTGCCTATACAAGTGTCACGGCACTTGCAGCGTTTCATTGTGCTTTATCAGTTTATACAACTGTTTCTTCCTCTAAACGCAAAGCTCCTTGAAGCCTTTACTTGTCTTTGTGCCCTAGCACATGGCAGAGCTTATTCACAAAACTTTCGTTACTTCATTATGAAATAAAACAGCGATATACATCTGTAAACTATAATTATACATAACTTTACAATCATAAAAATCTGGTAAACATACAGACACCAACACAGAAGAGGAGGATTTCTGTAACGTTTATCAGACAGGGCCGCCCTTGGTGGGACTCGGGAGGGAAAGTGTAGGACAAGGTCTGAAGCAGTGGACAGGGCTGCCATCCAAACCACTGTATTAAAAAGTACCAACACTCAAGCCCCAGCCCCAACCAACAGAGTCAGAATCTGAGGGTGAGCCCGGCATTAACGCCAGGAGAGAAGGCCGAAGGCAGACTCGATGCTTGAATGCCTGGGTACACTTTATTTGGTTAGCACTGAAGAGTCAAGGAAGGGTTCCAAGCAAGAAAAGGACAGAACCTAAATTGTTATCACAACGTAAACGTATAAAGGACTTTCATGTCCATTTTTTCATTTAATTCTAATAGTCCCATGAGGTGGTATTATCCCTATTTTTAAGAATTAGAAAAATGAGGCCCAGAGTAGAGACTGCTAACTATTAATGGTCATTAATCCAAGTTTTACGCTTTCCCACTACACCAAAACTAGAAAGGTTAAAATGGTGGGATGTGGGGTGGAGAAAGTGCACCTTAGGAAGACTGGTCTACAAGAGCAGAGAGGACAGAGAGAGGAGAGAAGGGAGGCAATGGCAACAGGAGAGGGACTAGTGACGTGTCCTGAGGACTCACCATGAGCCAGGTGAGATGCTAATCATCTTATGAACTCACTGACTCCTCACACACCATGGGGGTCAAGGGTCTCACACCCTTGCTCTATAGATAAGAAAGCTGAGTGCCAAATGGTTAGGTAGCTTGTCCAAGGTCAGAGCAGTAAACCAGAGGCTGGATCCAAATCCAGACTGTCTGGCTCTAGAGGCCAAGCTCTGACCCCCAGGTGAGGCTGGTAGGAAGAAGCACAGGCCTCAACGAGAGAGGCAGGTAGAGCAACGACCCCTCCACTCAGTTCAGCAGAAGCTCACTGAACACTTGGTGGGTGCACGGACCCTGCCTGGACCAGTAATACCCAGGAACACGTTAGGATGAGGTGAACCACTGCTTGCAGCCAGTAGGAAGAGTGAGAAGTAATTAGATGGCAGGTCTGGGTGTGTGGGAGACTGATGAAGGGTAAACTGGAAGAGCCGGCTCCGTGGGGATGTGACAAAAGCAGGGGCTGCACTCCTGCTGTTGCCGTGCTCCACGGGGCCACGCTGCCCCGCTCTCTCCACAACAGAGGGCTCGAGTCCTCCGCTGAGGCCCAGCCCCAAGGTCCTTCCCCAGTAAGACAGCATTTGCACATGCTGTTACTCCAGGATTAGCATGCGTGTGTAAAAAACAGTTGTGGGGTGACTGCTTCCTCTGCAGGACTGTGCGCTGGGACCCTGTGAGAAGCTTCTGGAATGCCAATGCCCAGCACGTGGCAAGGGAAGAGTTACCTTCCATTTCAGAAGGAAAAGCAGGATCCCACAGCCATTCTATCATGTTCAAAATTTTCTTTAGAACATTCAGTCTCTAGGTTTCTCTACGTCTAGTGCCCAGATCAGTACAGAGCCCACAGGAGGACACAACACATGCCGGCTGAGTGAGAGAATACATGTGTAATGGTAGTGAAAGCAGGGAATGAAATGTGTTTGGTCTTTTCTCCAACATCCTAACACCTAGTGTCTCAGTAAGAATAAGGACATTTGTCTTGGATCCAGCCCAGCACAATGTGCAGCCCCCAAGTGGTGCTCAGTATGGTTTACATCACTTGTGGAGGAAAAGAAATATACTAGAAATGGACCCATCCTTAATGGGGGAAAAAGGTATTGTGAGAGTTCACACACTTATAAAAAATGGTATTTTCCGCCCAATGAACTAGAAATTTCTTTTCTTGAAAATTATTTTTTTCTTGATTTAGTCTGAAGTCTTTTAAGTTACAGATATCATCAGAGGCTTCTCTCCCAAGTCCAAAAGCATGTCTTATCTGTAATAAAAATAAACACTGGGTTTCAGGTTTCCAATTATTAACAATAAATAAAAGAATTCCCACCTGAGAGAAATGTTTCCCACAAATGTTACATTCAAAAGGTTTCTCACCTAAAACAAAACAAAACAAAACAACAACTTGTAAAACCATGGGTAACATCTGCAGGATAGTTTTCTGTGTAAAATGTTTAAGCTGTCTCTTTTGTCCCACCTTCCAAACCACAGCATTACATACTTCATCATCAGACTATGAAAACGGGAGCCTCTGTCCTCATCCTCATCATCTCTCGCGCCCTTAGATGATAGGCAGAGATGATAAAAGTGAAATCTATATTTACTTTTCTCTAAAAAATTAAATTGTTCTCCAAATTTATACCTGTGTTGAAATCAAACGTATTTATCTGCATTCAAACCATATTTAGGCTTTGGACACAGACTTTTCCTTCAGTTGAAAATCAAATGTGAGTTTTCTGGCTGAACAGCATGAACCTGGTCACCCGTCCTCAGCCTGACTCCTGCAATGACCACCGATTCCTAACAGAACCAGGGTGACTCATTCACACCACATGAGGTATGAACCTGGGACAGCCCAAAGCAGAGCGGGATCTCCTGAAAGTGTGACGGGAAAAATCCCCTCCCCACTGCCTTTCAGCCTTGGTGGCAACGTGCTGACAGGGGAAAAGAAGATTCCATGATGAGACATGTTCCCCTGCTGACTGCTTGGCCCTCTGACTTCAGCAACTCTGAATAATTACACTTTGGTACAGAATAGACGGAGAGAATGGACTCTACTACAAAGAAACCACAGCAATTCTGAAGACAGTCTCTAGAAAATAATCTGTTTAAAAACATACTTCAGGTACTGCCTTTAACACCTCTAGAACCCTAATAAACAGAGACCGTTAAGACCAAGAACCTTCCATTTTTCCCACTCCTCTCAAATCAAGTGCTTTCATTAAGAGCCTTTTAAAAAGATAACACAAATGTTTCCCTTCCTACTGTATTGCTGGGGTATGCCAGCTTTATGGGCTTCTGCTAAGGTACTTTTATTTTGATCTTTTCCTAAAAACTATTTAATGGCTTCCTCAAGGATAAGGGGGGAGCTTCTGACCCCAAGTACAGTTGACGCTTGGAGAACAGGGTTTTAACTGCACATGTCCACTCATACATGGATTTTTTTCAGTAGTAAATATTACAGTACTACATGATGGAAGTTGGCTGAGTCTGCAGATGTGGCGGAACCAGTACATGGAGGACCAACTATAAGTTAGACTAGGATTTTCAACTGCTCAGAGGGTCAGTGCCCCTCAGCCCTGCGTTGTTCAAGGGTCAACTGTAATTATAATCATATGGATGCTGTATTTTGGACTACATTTATGTCTGAAGTTAAGGGGATAATAGATGTTACGTTAAAGTCCGCCCTATGAGATATGAGAGTCTGAAAAAAGAGATCACTAGTTCCTAAGACTCTCAAGTGACCAGGGTTAACCCTACTCCAGTGGTTCTCAAACTTTTTGTTCTCAGGACCTCTTTACGCTCTTAACAGCTGAGGACCCTAAAGAGCTTTCGTTCATATGGGCCATATTTGGCAGTATAGTCCATATTAGAAATCAAAACTGAGTGATTTTTGAAACACACGACTAGACATTTTTCACCGGCCTCCAGAGTGAAGGCCTCATCACAGATCCTGCAGCTTTTAGCCGACTCCACTGTACACTTGTGGGAGAAGGAGAAGGAAAAGGCAAGGAGCATCCTACATTATGATACAAATAGTTTTGGCCTCAATGACCCCCTGAAAGGGTTCCCCAGATCATACTTTGAGAACTGCTGCCCTTCTCAATATATTTATGTCCCAGGAAGCAGCTGTGCCATATAACTGTATGACTACTATTAACCAAAGATGTTCTTGCAGAATAAACAATTCTTGTTTCCTTTAAAGCTAAATAGGTAAGTTTCTCAAATAAAAATTATAGTGATCATTAGGCTCCAGAAAATTACAGAATGACCTAAATTAAGTTTTTACAGGGCAAAACTGAGTCAATGATACTGTCTTCATATGGAGTAATAATAATGATAGCATCTTATATTCAAATACACCAAAATTTATAAAGGGCTTTCATAAATATTAATTCAGTCTCAACAGTGCAATGAGGTAGTAAACACCTAAGCAAACAGGGAATCAAAAGTGGTAACAGGACATCACATCAATGGTCACAATTACACAAGTACCTTGAAAAGCAGTTACTTTAGAAGCATCCTATAACATATTCCTTCTCATGCCTCTAAGATAATTGCCATTAATTTGTAATGTGTACTAGAGTCATCATGCTTAAATGCAGGAAGGAAAGTAATATATATGTATTATATTACATAATGTATACATACTGTATAACACTTTCTTTTAAAGCTTTTGGAAAAAATAAACATTTTGGGAAGGGGAAGTATGAATTACATGAACTAAGGTATGAATTAAGGTAACAAAACTTTGAAAATTCAATGTTCAGATGGAAGGATTTTCATTTGAAAATATCAAATGGTTAAAGCTGATCCTTATTAAAAAGTTTGCCTCCTGCCTCCCAAATCACAATTTTTTAAATCTGATATTCAAATTACCTTCCAAAGCTTTCAGGATTACTCAAACTAAATTACTTCAGTCTGAATTAACCTACCTTATGCTTTTAAAAAATAAACAATCTAATTCTAAAGAGAGCACTAAATATTGCTTATCTGTTTTAGAATTAATTTGAAAATCTGAGTGCATCAAAATAATCTGCCATACTGTAGAGATGGAAAGTTTCCCATATACAACCACAATTAAAGTTAAAATGAAACGTGTACCATTCTTTTAAACTGGCTCTATGAAAGCATTTACAGAAATGAAGATTATTCTTTAAAAGGCATCACCAAAAGTATAAAATAAAAAATAGCTAACACTCTTTGATTTTTTGGGGTAAATATCAATGACGTCATCAAGCAATAGCAAAACTTCTTACAAAAACAGGAGCAGGCAGTGGTGTCTGATCGTCTGCATTATTTCCTTTCCTTTTGCCTGCGGGGACCGAATCAGTGTACCTGTATGAGACCGTTTGTGAAGCTCCAAATTGCTGGGATGTTTAAAAGGTTTTCCACACAATTCACACGCATACTGTCTCTGTGACTGAAGTGTCTGGGATTGGTCTTCCAGGGCCGCAGTGTCTTCGGGCCTCTCCATCTCATTCATGCAATTAAAATTCTCAGAACTGATGAGTTCTTCACTTTCTTTTTCTTCAGCACTTTGGCTGTTAACTTTCTCTACACTATGGTCACTGGCAGATTCTATCCTCTTGGTTAACCTGTCATCTGACTTGGGTTCAGATGTCTGCTCTGCAGATTTCTGTGACTTTAGGAAATTTAGCTTCTTAAGGTGAATGGCCTTCTTGAGCCTCATCTGTCTGGTAGGTTGTTGGCTTGCGTGGTCTGGCTCAGGGTCTGGGGTAGGTTCACTCAAAGGCTGGGCCAGGAAGTTGGAAGGCAAGTGCTCGGAGGACTCCAGGACACACTCGGCGTGACCAACAGCACAGGGCTGGTGTTCCGCGGCATGAAGGTCTGAGGATGTGCTGAAAGTGAAAGGCTGCTTGATTATTCTCTCATGACTGGGACAGGTGGCTTGTTTATAGTACTGCTTACTGTACAAGTTTCTGAGCTTGTAGTAATAGTTTGGCTGTTTGAAAGGCAGTTCTGTGCAGCTGCCATCTAACGTATCAGGGGCTTGTTTTGAGGTTTCAGCTGTGGAAGTATGAAGACCAACTGAGGGTGGGGCATGAGAATGTGATTCATCCACAACTCTACCCTGCTGAACACCTGCTGAGCACTCCTGCAGCAAATGAGGGGCGTAGTTTTCACTGATAACACAATTAGCGTCAGGAGTCAAAGCACTTTGCAGGGAGAATGTACTGTGACAAGGCAGGCCGGGTGGCTGGTCTACACCGGCTGACTTTAAGAATGTGTGACACAGATTCAGAACATTCTGAACTTGCAAACACTGTGCCGTGTCCAGCATGACTTGTATATTGTCCTGGTTAAGATCCAGATGCGATGTGTACATGAAGTCCAGGATCTGCCCGATGCCGCTTACATTTTTAATATCCAAGTGAAAAACATCATTCTTCTGACCTGAAGAATTCTGAAAGAGGCTCCTGATAAAAGAAAGGATATCTGCTTACAGTGTTAACAGTTCATACATTCTGATAGCTTTTTTCATAAATAATATCCATGTTAATATTCAAAATTACCATCCTTCTATAAATGCCAAGATTTTAAAATTAAGTATGCTTTGATCCTTTAAAAGGTTTTGGCAAGCCATCCAATAAAGCAATTCGGACGCACTGAATTAGTGTGTTGAATATCCAAACTTCCAAGGAAATCTCAACATAAAATTTTGAAATATACTCATTGTTCTTTTTTTCAAAATGCAATTATCTAAATGTAATACTAATTGCAGAGTATAGAAAACTAAAGAACACACATTTTTCAATATTTTGTGTTTAGTCTGACAAAGTACATATCTCAGACCATAAAACATATACAAAAATATTTCCGTATCTGTCTTAAAAACATCTGAAAATAAAAACAGCTATAATAAACCAACCCTAGATATACACTAATTTTTTAAAATTTCAATTTGTTAATTGTGGCAAAATACACATAATGTCAAACACTTGACTATGGTTCATACGATAAATTCAGTGGCATTAAGTACATTCACGTTGTTGTACAACCATCACTACTAACCATTTCCAGGACCTTTTCAACATCCCAAACAGAAACTCTATACCTGTGAAACAATAACTCCCATTATCCCCATCCCCTCAGCCCCTGGAAACCACCATTCTGCTTTCTGTCTCTAGGAATCTGACTACTCTAGGTACTTGACAGATACTCATTTTTTAAGCGGTAATTTATCTGGTTGTCAGATGTTTCTCAGCAACCCAATGGTCCATAAACCAGCAGTGAGAGAGCCCTATAAGTTAATGGGGGGAAAAGGCACCATAAAGCCCAGGCACTTTGTTCTGGGCACAAGTCAAGTTCACTGGTGAATGAATTTGTCGCATGTAAAACTACCAAGTTGAGTCAGGTAAATTGTCTTGCAAGTTTGTTAAAGACTTTTTATCAAATGCAATCACCTGCATCCCCCAAACAGCCTTCAGTTCTGTTCTAATATGTACTTAAGGAAAGTACATATCAGAAGTAGAGTGGGGAAAACTCAAAATAGCCAATGTATCACAACATCTAAACCTAACTGTTCTATGAAAACAGAATAGGCAAAGACCAAGTAGGGGACCATTTTGCACACAGGCAAAAAGTGCTGCCTACCTCAGTGAGCCAATCCACTATAATACAACTTGTAGCATATATGACAGCTGGGATTTAATTTGATGATTCAGGATTATCAAGGAGTGAGTAAATCCTGTTCCATATGTTGTTTACTAGAGCAATAAAATAGTATGAATTTTAGGGGAAAAAAGGTACTGAAAAAGAAGCTTTAGTGCTTAAAGAGAGATAAATCTAGTTAATCAGAAAATGTATGTAGAATACATAATCTAATGTTAAAAATAAATGAAATACTATCGCTTGATATTATTATTTATAAGTAAATCTTTCACTGAGGCAAAAATGATTACAGGGATAAGTAAACTGAGTTCAAACCTGTTTTCTTAGAATAGTCAAATGAGAAACAAAAACTAAAATGTTTTAATTTAAAAAAAATAGCGTATAGAATGCTCTCTGATTTCTTATCAAAGAAATGTTCTTACCAGAAATTCTATTTCTCAATCTTCTTATCCTGAAAGGATAAGAAATGTATACAGAAGACAGATGTTAACTGGAACTATTAAAATCAAAGACAAAGTGCCAAAATAGTTTCACGTGCCCCAAATATATTTTAGTTAAAAGGCTCTTTCCCTCTCAGGTTACTCTAAGTATTCAATACAAAAGCAAAAAACCCACAATGTGCTACAAAAGATAAGGAGAGTGAAATCCAAGGAGAAAATAAAATTTAGTCAAAATAGTTCCATTCTAGAAGAGCTTTCTCTCCGTACAATTGGAAGAACAAAGTCTAAAATATGTACCTAAAGTACTGGCTGAAAGCTGCTAGAACATTCTTATGTGCTTTAAAGCAGACTCCTTTCACCACCAACATACAGTCACAAAGCAGGCCTTGAATACGCTGCTCATGCAGCTGCTGGAGGAGATGGCAGCTGTGAGTAGCAACTGGGTCCATGCTCCACCATCCAGGAGACCTAGGACAAAGGACATGGATAAGTTGTGATTCCTGACGCCATCACCAGAAATCAAATGGCACCCAAACCCAGTGGCTGACCTGTGCTTCACTGTCATGATTCCCTGTCACAACAGTTTAAAAAAACGAGCAAAAAACATAGCTTCTGAAGCATCTAGACCAACGCTGTTCAACAGAACCATCAGCCATGATGGACATGTTCCTTATCTGCAATGCTCAATACAGCAGCCGTGAGCCACACAGGGCCGCTGAACACTGGGAATGTGGTGAGTACGACCGAGGAACTGATCAAGTAATGTAATTTATACTTAAACAGTCACCATATTTGGCAGTGCAAATCCAGAATATGACCATGCTAATACTACATGCACGTCTCTCATTTCTACTTAGATTACTTCAATGAAAAAATATACATATATAAACACTTATGAGGTTGGAAAATGGCCAACTGGATAAGATGAAATCAATACTTATTGAGCAGCTGTATATGGGGCACTGAAGTAGAAGTTGAGGAAAATTACGAGCCTATTTGGGGAGATAAGACACAAGCCAAAATAAATGAACACACACCATAAGACGGCAATAAGAGAGGTACCGCAAGGCAGCACCTCCATCCATTCGTCCCTCCAGCCTCTCTGACAAGGCGCTACTTTAGCAGAGACCTGAGGAAGGAACGGGAATGAGCCGGGGCTCCTGGAACAGAAACACTGGCAATCATGAAGTGTGAGCCGGAGCTGAGTGGGCAGCTGAAGCCAAGGGAGAGGGAGGACCTGACACCAGGGGGAAGGGAGAGGCAGGGAGGGGAAGGACAAGCAGAGGGCCAGACCATGTAGAGCCTTGCAGGGCCTTTTAAGAACCTTGACTTTGACTCTGAATGAGACGGAAGCCATTATTATATGGATACAGAAAATTTCATCACTCATCATCTACTTACTGACTCCTCTGTGCCAGGCTCAAGGGCTACAGCAGTAAGCAAAACACCCCAGGTCCCCACCCTCCTGAAGCTTACATTCTAGGGGAGGAAACACACACACAAGTACATGACAATGAAGCCAAACAGTCTGAGCTAGATACTTCACGAGTTAAGACACGGGCTCTGATGATGAGGAGCTCAGTCTAGTAAGAGATGGTGTTTGGAAGAGGAAAAGTGGGGAGAAATGGAGTCAGACTGAGGTGAGACTATGGAAGTTAAAATGGCAGTTTGGTAGTAAAAACTAAAAAGCTATTACCTGCTTTCTTTGCTTTCATCCTCAATACATAAGCATTACTGAAGAAGTCACTAAACCATGAAGGCAAAATCTTTTTAACATGGCCTCTACTTCTATTATTGTTATTATTATTATTATTAGGCTTACTTCCTATTAATCCCAGGTGTGCCCTCCAAAATAAACTACCTGCAGCTCCCCAAACAAGCTGTGTTCCTGGCCAGTTTTGGACCCCTAGCCCACTACTCACTAGCTATACAACTGGGCAAATGACTTCTCTGTGTCCTACTTTCCTCATCCTATCTCACAGTTATTGAGATAATTGTGAGAACCCATGTGAACATTTAATATAGCCCCTGGCAATGTATTAAATATTCAACTCATGTTATCTAGAAGGAACACCTAGAGAGCCAGTTAAAATGCAGAGTCCTGGGGCCGAGGCATCTGCACTGTACGCATCCAGGTGATTCTGAAGCAGGTGGACTGCAGACCTCTGCCTTGCTCTCTCCTCAAAAGTCTCTGGTTCTGATACTTCCTGCCCTGGGAATACTTTATTGACAAATGACTCTCCCACCTTCCAGATAACGCCCACGCTCTGAACACGGTTTGGCTGAGCTGTCACCTGCTCCTGAAGTCTTTCCGGCCACGTTTCCCCTTCCCCACCGTTCCTTCCTCAAGTCTGACTTTGGGGTCACATCTGTGCGATCTTACCGCATAAATACTTCAGTAAGATACCCTGTCATTATGTCCTATCACCTGTGTCTCCAACTCTGCCGTGAGTTCTGAAGGTACCATCTTATCCACCTTCACCTGGCACACAGCAGATACTCAACCACTAAAATGCACGCTAGCTGATCTCTGCTGCTGGTTAGTAACGTTTTCTATTTGTTTTTCAACTCCGTCTACATTCCCTACAACAGTGCTTCTGAATCCTTTCCATTCTCTTCATTCTCACCACGTCTGTCTCCCTCTTCTATAAAAATGACTGTGACGCTGACTTCACTAAGGTTGATTCCATGAATGACTTACTATACCCTGAGTGCCTTTAAATTCCTTTTGTGATTCCAAATTTCCCGCTCACCCCCCTCAATCCCTTCACCTCAAAGGATGAAGCGCGCCTTCTCCTTCCAAAGCTGACTTCCCTTCTCCTCCCCTTCTAGGACTCTGCTTCATCACCCCTTTCAGTGCTCCACTCTGTCCTCCACTGGTTCACCAGTCCCTGTAAACACGCCAAGATGGCCCCGTGTTGAAAAAAGCAAAACAAAACAAAACAGGACAACAAACCTTTCCCCCAGGTATATCTAGTCATCACAGGGCCCCCCTCTCACACGTTTGAAAGAGCAATCTACACACCCTACTTTACTTTCTCACCACTCCTTTTTTCACCTTACAACCTGCTGCCCTTCTCACTGTGCTGAAACAGACTCCCCACAGTGGCCTGCCCTCAGTCCCTTCCCCCCAAGCTTTCCCACAACAAGTGGTGGTGCAGCCTGCCCACCTCCACTGTGGAACTCCTCCTGCCCAGAAGGCTCCCGGTTCTCCATGTCCCTGATCTGTCCCATCTCCAGGCTGCACTTCTTCCCCTGTGAGCCCCCCACACGTTAATGTCCCTTAAGATTCAGCACCTGGGCCCTCTTCTCTTTCCCATCACCATCACATCTATTCTTGGCTTTCACCTGCTCAGAGCAGACAATTCCTAAATTTGAAACTCCAGCTTCAGCCACCAGTTCCAAATGTCCAGCTTTCTGCTGAACATCTCCAACCGTATGACCCTTCAACTCAGAATCTCCACATCTCATCTCCCATCATCTCACCTCCTGGTTCCTAAACCCTGGATGGAGCCCATGCTCTTATGCCCATGAGAAAAAGGACATTAAAAACACAACATAGAACCTTCCTCCAAAGACTTAAATGTTAAAATACAGAAAATATTCTGAATCTATATTAGACATTCTCTAGCTATAGAGAAGTGACATGCAAAGTTATGAACCATTCCACAGTTTACTTTGACTATAAAAATTGTAACTATTCTATATTACTTAATATAGTTCTCTAATTGCTTCATGATGTCAATCCTGTGCCTCTCCAATAAGATTATAAAAAACTCCAGAAAACGAATTTGCATCTTGTATTTCTTATGTGTCCTATGAATAACAGCTATGAATAATAATGTATCATGTACCTAGTAACAATAACAACAAATATTTATCAAATGTTTCCTCTATGCCAGGCAGTATTTGAAGCTCTTTACACATATTAACTCATTTAATCCTCAGAATAACTGTAAAATAGATACTACATACTATTAGCCTCATTTTACAGACGAGAACAATGAGGCATTTGGTGGATAAAAGAGGTCCACAACTTCTCTGACCCTCTTCCCAAGGGGAGGTGGGATCTAGGTCTCCTTGAATCTGAACAGCCTCTACCTTAATCAACAGAACAGGTAAAAGGAAGGGTGTAAAGCTGTGCCCATTTCTGGGCCCAAGCCCTACAAGCCGACAGCTTCCACCTTCCACGTTTTGGACACAGGCTCTAGAAGGCCTGAGTCAATAGCAGGACTGTCAGACACACAGCTGGAGAGAGCACATGGGGCAGGAGAAGGGCTCAGCTGAGCCCAGCCTTCCAGCCATTCCTTCCCAGGTACCAGATGTGGGAGCAAAGCCACAATGAATGCTCCACACCAGCCCTTCCAGCTGATCACCACTCCCAGTCCACACATGTGGAGCTGAAGAACCACCCAGCACGGCCCTGACTGAATTCCTGACCCACAAAACCGTGAGATAAAATAAAACAGTTTTTAAGTCACCAAGTTTTGGGATAGTTTGTCACACAGCAATAGATAACCTGAACAGAGTTACAGAGGACAAACACAGCTAATAAGTAATAGGTAATCAATAAGGCACAGAATTGGGATTTAAACCCAGGGAATCTGACTCCAAAGTCCACATGCTTAACCACTTCTCCAAGTTACATGCAATAGCTCAAAGGCCTTCCTTGGAATAAGTCAGTAGCCTCTTCAGTCTACTACCTATACCTGACTATCCAGGTGATCCCAGAGATAAGCACCAAAGTAAAGCACAGCACAGCACACATGAGGATGAACACGTGCAACACAGGCGCTGTGCTGTGATACAAGAGGCACGGGGCTCTCTATATATTTTCAGCTAACTCACTTTGTCACAAGGTAAAAAAATCTTCTGTCTTGTTGATCAGCGTATCTCTGGTACCTAGAAGTGTGCCTTCGACACAGTAGGTGCTCAATACATGGTTTCAGGATGGATGGAGATTCTGGGCCTCAGTTTTTTCCTCTGTGAAAGTGGAGGGGTTCCCCCATTGGGTCAGATAATCTCTAAGGTATCCTCCTGTTCTAAATGCTACAAATTTATACCAAGATAGTATAGATTACTATCTTGCTGACACCTTGATCTTGGACTTCTAGTTCCCAGAACTGTGAGAAAATAAATGTCTACTGTTCAAGGTCCCCACCAGGCTGCGGTATTTTGTTATAGCAGCCCTCACATACACCCTCTGTTCCATTCCCAACCCTGCTCACCTCCAGAAAGAAAGCCTCCTTATCACCCACACAGCCCCACTCTAGGCCTAATGCTTCTCACAATTCCCTGTTCAAACCCCGTTCAACCTTCATTCACTCATTGAAGCAACACACACTTAGTCTCCACCTCTGTGTGCGCGACCTGTCTTAAGGGCTGCGAAGAGCAGCCAAGCGATTAAGCCGTAGGCACTCTGAGTGCTTTACATTCACCAACTCCTGAAATCCTACAAGAACCCCACCACGTAGGAACCGTTATTACACCCGTTTTACAGACGCGGAACCGAGGCACGGAGAGGTCTTACGCCAGTGGGGCTGGGGGCGGGGGGCTAGGAGCTCTGTAGTCTTAAGCACTATTATCAACTACAGCGTGATGCAGCGAGCCGGGGCGGGGAGGGACCCGCTTCTTCCCGCGGGCGGTGCCCGGGCGGCCGACAGCGACTAGCCGGAGGAGGCCGGGAGGGGACGCGGGTGGGGTTTCCATGCCGAGGGAGCTGCACGAAGGGGAAGGCCCCGCTCGAGGCCCCGGACCGGTCTTGGTCTCTGAGCCAGAGCACCGCGCGGCCACGGGTTAACACGACTGACCCGGCAGCTCCACTGACCCTCGCGGTGCCCGGGGATGCGAGGGCGGCAGTGGTTCCATGCTCTGCCCGACCCTCGGGAACCCAGCGTGGGTTCCGGGGTGCTCCCACCGCGCCGAACCCGCACGCCCTTAAGAGGCCGGCCTCCTGGCCCGGCGCCTACCTTCCCCTCGGAGGCCGATCCACGCCCCGCCGCCTTCTCTTCTCTTGCCGCCGCCGCCGCCCTCAGCGCCGCTAGCCGGGTTCCGCCGGCAGCCGAACCACCCAGACAACGCCCCCTCGTCCAGCACGATCCGCCTCCGGCTTCCGGTTTCGTCACTTCCTCCAGGAGGTGTGGCCGCGGCGCGCAGGCGCGCGGGAAGGCGCAGAAGCGAGTTTTGCTGGGGGAATCTCGGGAGGGAGGTGACGGCTCCGCTGGGCGGGCGGTGGCGATTCCACGTGCTCTCGCGGCCGGTTGAAACCTTTGGCGGGCGCTGGCTCAGAGGTGAGGGGCGGTGGCCCAGAGGTCCGACCTAGGAGGCTGGGGCTCAGAGAGTGGGGCGGGGGACGCGCTGTGGCCGATGCCTGCGTTTCCACCGTTAGAGAGTCTCTCCTTTGGCGTATACGCATGGAAGGAGGAAATGCATTCAGGTCCCATTCGTACTCTGGGGAAGTGGAAGGAGTTCCGGACTTGGGATGACCAATCCCTCCGGGTTTTAAAATGGAAAGGCCCCCGTGCCTTGAACCCACAGAGGGGTTTGCAGCCAGGATGGTTGGTCACCGCTGGACTGGGCTACAAGGCATGTTGGGGACGAGGCGCTTGCCTTCTTTGAGTCTTGGGGAGCTGGATCCCAAAGGAGGAGGCCTTAGGGCATAGTGGTTGAGAGCCCGGGACTTAGGGCCAGAATAGCTGCGTGTGAATCCAGGTTTGCCACTAACTGTACGTGTGACCTGCTGCAGGCTACTGAACCACTTCGTGCCTGGTCTGTCAAAAGGGAATAATATAGAATCTAACTCAGAGAATTCTTGTAAGGATTACATGAGCCCAAACGTGTTAACCACCTATGATAGGGCTTGGCACATAGTAGATGCTCAATAAATGTCAGGATTTTCTGCAGCCCCTGCCTCTGAGGAGAGATTAGGGGCATGAAGTGGGGTGTGAGTGCGTACAAGGCTGCCTTTCCTGCAGAGGGCCCATCTGGGACTTATTCAAAGAGCGGCCCCAGCCTTCCCCACCAGTGCCTAGCATAGTGCCTGACAGGTAGGCTTGCACAGATAGTTATTACACCAGTGTTTAAACCCGTGCTGGTGATGTAGTGTGTGGGGAGGGTGTGAGACTGGAACTGGGAGGCAGAGAGACACGGCTCAGCTTCTCCCAGCCTCAGCTGGCTCATCTGTCCAGTGGAGATGGGTGTACCTGCCAACTAGAGTTTTTGCAGAGCAAGGGAGAGGTCCTCCCTGAGTGCACATCCAGACCCTCATCACCCCACATTCAGAGGTTTAGGTGTGATGGTGGACAGTTTGTACTTGTCTGTCCTTCCCTTTCACCATACCCTTCGTTTCTTGGAATTCTCCCTCCTCCCCGCCACCCCCCAAGGGGCTCAGGGCTGGCCTAGATGACCAGATGCATTGTTTCACAGATGGGAGAATTTAAGTTCTGAGGGTTGAGTGCTCAAGGCCACAGCTCACTGGGGGCTGTTGACAGCTTGGCCCCTCAGGTGGGCTGTTTCGGTGTGTGATGGTGGCAGTGGGGTTTAGGTCTGTGTGTGTATGCGAAGGAACGTTTTAAGAATAGTTGTTTTTTTTTTAATAAACAATACAAAAATGTGTAGGGAGGAAGGTAAAAAATCACCCCAAATACAATCCCAGAACAAACCTGAGTTCATGTCATCAGGGAACAGGGCAGTAGCGTGGGCACCCATGGGGTGGGGAGCCATAGGAGACTAGAGAGAGTTTATGAAGATAGATGGATGGACTGAGGGTCACATTTAAAGAAGCATGTGTTTGGAGGGGACTGGGAGCCATGTCACTGACGTGCAGATTAATAGATCACAAGAAATTCTACCATTGGGTAAGGATCCATCACTGACATCTGGGATCTTGTTTAACTTGCCACACAGTGCTCTACGATAGATAATAGACCCATTTTACAGATAAACGGAATCTGCGAAGTTTAGGTACCTCGAGGTCATTTAGTTTTCACTTGGCAGATGCGGGCTCCAGCTCAGATCCTCTGGCCCTGACTCCAGGCCCAGGTCAACAGAACTCGGCCACTGTCTTGATAAGAGGAGACTGAGGTGCCTGGATTGCTTCACAAGTTCCCGGCCCCATACTGATGCTGTCTGTTGCCCATCAACTCAGCGCTACTGTCCAATACCCATCATACTCTGCTGTGACAAGGGTGGTCTCCTTGCCCAGTGTGGCCTGGCTTTAGGCTAAAGACTTAGATTTCCTTTAAATGGACGGTCATGACATATATGGCACCTGAACCCAGTAGACAGGTGTCCTAAAAGTCTTAATGCAGCATGTTTTTAGCTTTTCTAACCTCTGAGCTACAAATGTTACAAATTTACCAAAAACATCATTTGAAAGTTTAATTATTTAAATTTCTTCCACATTTATTTAGTCTTGTGAAGTTTGAATGAGTTGAGTCTTTTGTTTCAGGAAGTGCAGTGCTATCTTCAATTAGAGGAGCTGAATTTTCACAGGGTGTCTTCTTGTAAGTTTGTAGCGTTTGCACTTCTGAAATTGTCAGCCCTGCGCTCAGGCTTGCCAGGCAGGCTGTGCAGTTAGGGTGGTTTTGGGCTTGCTGTTTTGCAGCCCCTCCCTCCTCTCCCCACACAGGCACACAGGCAAGTGTTTACTGCATAAAAGAAAGGGGTAAGCTCCTTACAGACCTTACCTCCTTAGCAAGCAGGTGGCCACACTGCCGCCATTGCTCATCAACCCTAAAAATGCACTGATGGCTCTAAAAATCCAGAGGCACTGTGAGACTGAGTTCTGGCTTACTGTGCAAGCTACCCATTCTACCTTTTAAAGAATCGCAACAGATTTCTAAGTGTAAACATATGCCACGAAAAACCAAATGAAAACGTTTGGAGGGGTATTTTTCTGACGGACACGTGACCAAGTTCTAATCCTCGCCTGAACTGATGTTTACACTGTGTATGGTTAATCCCCAGAGGTAAAAACATGTTTTACACAGATACTCCGATCATCTTTTTTGTCAACATCACTGGCTTTGAGTTGATAAATTTTGTCTCCAGCGGTCCTCTTCAGGCCTTTAATTCCTGACCTTCCACTGCAGCCTGCACCACCCAACTGGATCTCAAAGCTTGCCTAAGCCTCCTCCCCTCCCCTCTCCCCCTTGATTAAGATACAGAATAGACCTCAAAAATGAAGGTTGGAAAGCTCCAGTCCATAGCTTCAGTTTGAGGGGGTATTTTTTTCATGGTTGAATCTCCTTATGAAAGTACTTTTAAATTTTCCAGCAGGTAATTTGGCTCATCGCAGCTGCTTCTACCTTGTGTGTACAATGACAGTCCATTTCTGGGTGCTTAATTAATGGTTTACTGTCATTCTTAGACCAAAGTGCCGCTAGAGACTGTTTATTTGACAGTGTGGTGTGGGCTTTTGTTCTGGCCTTGTTCTCCTTGTGAGGCAGGGTGGCTTCTCTGTTGCCTGCCAGTAATCTATCATCCTTCTGCTGGGTACAGAATGCTGGCTTTGGGGGAATAGGTCATAGTCCAAGTGATGCCAGCCCCCCAGGACTTGTGACTGTTTCACATCTTTACCATAACCAGGTGAGAAGATGGTCTTTGTTGGTGCGCATCCCAGAACAGTCAGGTTTGTTTTCCTCTGGATTCTCTGCTAGGCTGTAGCTGACCACATGTAACCCTGATGGTGAGCTGAGGAAGGGGTCCTGGGGTCAGGGACCCGTGTTTTGTGTGTAGCACATCAGGCAAACTGACATCCAGCAGTGCTCGGTGGGGCAAGAGACCCCCAAGAGAGATCAGCTGGGCCTCTGTAAACCCTGGAGTTGCAGCCAGGATGTACATTTCCATTCAGGGTTGAATGGATGGGAATAGCCCTGATCCTTGCTTAGGTATGTCCTCTCCAGCAGTGACTCAGAACGTGGGAGTGGAGGAGAGACAGTGATTTCATACATGAGAATTTTCCACGACCCAGGAGTCACTCATTTGTGCTGAAGGATTCTCGAATGAAGTCTTATCTGGAAACAAATTGTATCAGTTTACTTGATCCTTACCTTCACCATGAGGAAGAAAGTGCTGGGTTAAACAATTGTTCTCAATATTTTTGCTGTGAAACTTATTTATAATGTGAAACTTATTTATAATGTAAAATGACAACACTCTTAGAATCTAGTGATAAAAAATTATATAACCCTGGAAAGTTACTATGACTTCTGTCACACTTTTAGGTGAATTCATGTTTTGTTAAGCACAATAGCATCTCCGTGAACTTTTTAAATGGTAGTTATGTGTAGGTGTGGACCCACTTGATCATGGGGCAGTGCTCGGGACACTTGGGTTTGGGAACACCCTCCAGTAATGCAGCACCCAGCATTGGGACACCTGAATATGGTCCCGTTTCTTTCTTATTGATCTGACAGGGAGCCACACCTACTCCTGTCCATTAAAACTGAGAGGCACATCCTCATTTTTAACATCTGGTGGGTACATAGTTATGCCTATAGGAGTGCTTTTTGTGCTTATAGAAATTATTTTTAGGCCTCTTCTCCACTTTCCAAACCTTCCTCGGTTCCCCTTTTGCTGTGTTCTTATTGTATTTGGGGACTTGAAATAATTTGCAGCGCATACCTAGAGGCATTAGAGAGAAAGAGAACGCATGTATGCACTTTAAGTTATTGGGAAAGGTAGGATATTTCATTTAACGCCCCCAAAACTCTTCATCTCTAGAGACAGCCTGTGAAGCTTAAATCCTGGTTCCGCTACTGTGTGACCTTGGGCAAATTACTTAATCTCTCTGAGTCCCAATACCTCGTGTAAATTGTGAACAGTAATAGTCCTTACCTCATAGGGTTGCTGTGAGGATTAAATAAGTTCATTAGCTTAAAGCTGTTAGAATAGAGCCCAGCACATGGTAAGCACTCAACGAAAGTTAGCCATATTATTATTGTTGATTATAATTTTACTTATGTGGTGGTAGAGGTTTATTGATTCTGTTGTTGTTTTCATGTGAAAAGCTAGCTGTCTGAATCATATATTTGGAAAAGCAGTTTCAGACTACAATGATAATTATCTTTTTCCTTTTTGATTTTTCTTTTAGGATAAGACTTAAAACCTGTCTTGGATAAAAAAATATTTAATCATTTAGCTAAAAATGGTATTTTTTACATGCAATGCATGTGGTGAATCAGTGAAGAAAATACAAGTAGAAAAGCATGTGGCTCTTTGCCGAAACTGTGAATGTCTTTCCTGCATTGACTGCGGTAAAGACTTCTGGTAAGTTCCACAGAATTCAGGTAGATCCATAGTAAAGGTCCAGACCAATTATGGAACCCCTGGTCCCACAAAGCAGTAAAAAAAAAAAAAAAAAAAGAATAAGCAAGAGGCAAATTTGAGAAAAGAAATTAAGAAAAAAAATTAAAAGTGCCTTACAAGACCATTTGCCTTTTAAGGGTGATGTAAAGAGAAGACTCAGGGAAAGGGAATTATGGGTTCGGTCATAATCTGATCAGTCTGTGACACTTGCTGTTGTGTCCTTGGCACCGTTACCAGACCCAGGGAGGTGACCACGTGGAGTAGGGTTTCAGGGGTGTGGTGTGCTGATCACAGTGAAGAAATGGATTTATAGACCGGAAAATGAATTTATTAATTCACAGTGGAGGAGCTATCTGGGAGAAGAGGCTCGGCCCTCCCTAGAAAATCGGCGGTGATGGTGGCAGTGAAGCTCCTGGCCCCCCGTGTGTCAGGTGCTTCCACTGAGAGGGTCTCTGGAAAGGGGAGGACTGAGGGGAGGGGCAGGATGGATCTTGCTCGTCCACTGTTTCTTCGGGAGGGTCATTTGTAGTTGGCCAACCTCAGCCTCATACTGATTCCCTTCAGCTTCAGAGGGTTCAGGTAAAAAGGTCATTTTTGGTGCATCCGTCCTAGTGGCCTCTATGGCATTTGGGGGATACTTGCTGACAGTCCCTTTTAATTTCTTTCTAAAGCAGTGATATTTAAAAAAAGAAAAAAAAAAGTTTGGAAACTGCTAAAGTCTTCGTTCATACCTAATCCTAGGAGGAGGGATATATAGAACAGGTGAAAATTGGGTGGTTTCTCCTTAGGGGACTTTGCCCTCAACCTTGCTCCCACGTTTCCCTGAGGACCCCATAGAGCTTTAGAAAGATCGTTTGAGACAGAATCAAGTTTCCTTTTTTCCCAAGACTCCTAGATCTTTTTTGTGACCTGATACCACCATTTTACACCACCTTTTAACTTAGTCTACAACTGATTATTGATTGCCTACTATATTTCCAGGAAGTCCTACAGGTTTTGTAATTTAAGATAAAGCCACCCTGTTGTAGAGAGTTCTTTCCTTTTTTATTTAGTATATATTCACATATGACTAAAAAAAAAATGCTGCCTATCAATTTGATTTTAAGACATTTGTATATAAAAATGGGTGGAAAGTTTGGTGGTGGGTTTTGAACAGTTGGGAAGAAGGAAAATGTGATGTGACCAGGAGGTTACCAGTATAGTAAGTGAAAGAGGTGAGATGGCTGTACAGAGCACAGATGTGAATGTAAGTGTGGACGGCAGAAGGCTGGGGCAGCGTGCTAGCTTTAGACAGAGACTCCAATTTGAGAATCAATCTAACGGTGGAACTTTCTCACTTTAAGGGGTGACGACTATAAAAACCATGTGAAATGCATAAGCGAAAATCAGAAGTATGGTGGCAAAGGGTATGAAGGTAAAACCCACAAAGGTGATGTTAAACAGCAGGCATGGATTCAGGTAAGGTCTTCCTTTTCTTTTCTTTTTATTATTATTTTACTTGGACTGTATCTCTTTTTTTCTTAAAGACTTCAACTGTTTTGTTTTTTTTTTAATTTGTTTTTATTTTTATTTATTTTTGGCTGCATTGGGTCTTTGTTGCTGCACGCGGGCTTCTTCTAGTTGCAGAGAGCAGGGGCTACTCTTCATTGCGGTGTGCAGGCTTCTCATTGCGGTGGCTTCTGTTGTTGCGGAGCACGGACTCTAGGTGCGCGGGCTCAGTAGTTGTAGCGCATGGGCTTAGTTGCTCTGCGGCATGTGGGATCTTCCCGGACCAGGGCTCGAACCCGTGTCCTCTACATTGGCAGGCGGATTCTTAACCACTGCGCCACCAGGGAAGCCCTGTAAGATCTAATTCATCAAAAAGCTTCATCTGACATCTTCTAGTTTCTTGGGACACCTAAGAAACCAAGAATAAATGTTATCATCCGTGCAGGCAAGACCCAGAAACATCACGTCTTCGGATAGAGCTCTTTATTTCTCTTTCAGTGCAACTGCAGTGTATTTTGTCTTTAATCTACACGTTTTGCAGATTTCTTGCAAAAATATTTCCAAATTCTCACTGACTTTCCCTTGGCTACGAAACCGAACAGAACCTTTCTAATCTGTATCTGCATCTAGTGAAGATGCATCTTTTATAACTCAAACTATGTTAAGCTGTGGTGTCTGTCATCAGAGTCGGGCAAAACAGAGACATTTTCATAAATGTGAGGAATTTTCTACTTCTAAAATAGAATGAAAGCATACATTATAAAAGTGGCAAAAGCAGCGAAATCCCTAGTTTACTGAGGTATAGCTTCCAGTATGTTATTCACCATTTACAGAAGAGTAGCAGGAGGAAAGATTCAGAAAGGAAGGTAGGAGAATGAAAAGACATGTCATCTGTGTGGAAACTCTGTATTTTCCTGGAAATCAAATAAATAGTTACTCTCTTTGATGACAGAGTTTAAATGTGAATTTTCTGATATTGACTAGCTTACTGAGTTAGAAAACTCCTGGGAGGGAAAATCGGTTCACGAAGGACTAACAAAGTCTGCCAGTGCAGATTGAGAAGCTAGTGAGACCCCTTGTCTTAACTGAGATATTTGGGCCGGCGGCCATCAGCCATACTTTGGGGCCCTATGTCTGCTCTCCCTGAGTACCGGATAACATTCCTAGGCCCCTGAGCTGGAGGTACCTGGTGTGTGAGTTCTGTGTCTGTTGACATCACATCTTGGATGAAATCCTCTAGAGCAGAGGTCAGCAAAGTACAGCCCACAGGTCAGATCCGGCCCACTGCCTCTTTGTAAAGTTTTATTGACACCCAGCCATACCCATTTGTTTACACGTTGTCTATGGTTGCTTTAGTGCTACAAGGACTGCACTGAGTAGTTAGGACAGAAACTAAATGGTCTGCAAAGCCTCAAATCTTTTCAGAAAAGGTTTGCCCACCCTTGTTCTAAACTGTCAGGCTTCAGCAGCCGTGCCACTGTATTAGAGATCCGAGGACTTTGTTCCGGATTCTGTCCTGGTGCACCGGTCCGCTCCCCATCCAAGTCCTCTCTAGCTCGCTAGCTGGCATCGTTAGCAGACACCTGAGACCGAATGTGGTCTGCTGGGAGAGTGCACGGGTCCTGCTGCGACCTGTCCAACAGACATGGATTTGGGTATTTATTCTGTTCCTTAAATCCATAAATTCTCCATTTTTAAAGATTGAATTTTGGAATCCCATCAGTGTTAATGTTCACCAAGCATCCTTCCCAATGTCTCTGTGCTTACACACAGAGAGTGGATAGTGGGTCAGGGAGAAATACCCTATTTGGCATGGATCTCAGTGTTTTCCTCCAAACTCGGTCGCTGGTACGCTTCTCCTCTGGTTCAGCACGCGGCTCTGGCCTGTGCTGAGCTAGCCTGACTTCTTCCTTGTTCATGCTTTCTTGATTTGTTTTTCTGCCTGGGTGCCTTATCCTCTTTGTATCCTGTATCAGTTTTTTTCTGGTCTGTTTATATATAGCTGCAGTTCTTCCCTAATGCAGGGACCCTTTCCTGCACTATATTTGTTTAGCTGCATTATTTGTCTTTATTTGTTGGCTCATAAGTGACCATCTTTCTTATGGATTGCCATCTCCCTAACTTTAATAATTACCTTTTTCCTCTGCCTTCACTGTGATTGCCATAAGCCCTTTCTCTAGATCACTTATTTATTTTTCATCTCTTGTTCTTGCTATGTCATGTTTGTTTGTTCGATTTTAATATTGTTGTCTTGATCTTAAATTTAGTCCCTAGAATATCCACTTTTGTCTTATTCTTTTGATCACTTTTGGTTTGTTTATACTTTTTTCTTTCAGTTTTTAAAAATTGTGATAGATTATACATGACATATAGTTTACCATTTTAAAGTATATACAACTAAGTACATGCACAATGTTGTGCAACCATCACCACCATCTATCTCCAGAGCTTTTTCATTTTTTGGTAGGGATTACATTTGAATCTGTAGCTCTCTTTGGGTAGTACTGACATCTTAATAATATTGTCTTCAATTCATGGACATGGGATATCTTTCCATTTATCTGTATCTTTAATTTCTCTCAGCAGTGTTTTGTAGTTTTCAGTATATGTCTTTCAGCCCCTTGGTTGGTTTAGTTTGTTCCTAAGCATTTTATTCGTTTTGATGGTATTATAAATGGAATTGTTTTCTTAATTTCTTTTTCGATTTGTTTACTGTTAGTGTATATAAATGCAACTTGATTTCTGAGTGTTGATTTTGTATCCTGTGACTGCTGAACTTGTTAATTGGCCCTGAAGATTCTTTTTGTGGAATCTTTTGGGTTTGCACCGTGTAAGACTATGTTATCTGCGAACAGAGATTATTTTACTTCTTCCTTTCCAGTGTGGATGCTTTATATTTCTTGCCTAATTGCTCTGGACTTTCAGTACTATGTTGAATTTGTAAACATAGACATTAATACAAAATCTGTACGTGACGTGTGAACCCGCGAGTTTGACTTTCATGAAACTCATCTGTCAATTATTTATTGTTTTTGTTTTATCTTCATTTTTTGTAGAAAATTAATGAATTAATAAAAAGACCCAATGTCGGCCCCAAAGTGAGGGAACTTTTAGGGCAAATTAGTGGTTTTGACAACGTTCCCAGGAAAAGGGCGAAATTTCAGGTATGTATTTGATATGACTTCCTTGAATGGAAGGGATATGGGCCTATTGGTGACAGCTTATGTATACCTGTCAAAATATGGGATAAGTGAGGTTTTTTCTTTTTTTTTTCATACAGAATTGGATGAAGAACAGTTTAAAAGTTCATAATGAATCCATCCTGGAGCAGGTGTGGAATATCTTTTCTGAAGCTTCCAGCAATGTAAGTCAGATCTCACTCTAGACTTGCAGTGTGGCAAAAATGATTGGTAATAATGAAACGGGAATGTCTTATTTTTGGAGGTCAAGACAGCCTTCTTTTTCAGAGAGCCTCTCTGTGCCTTCATTAATGGGAAGGAATAAACAGTGCACTGCAGAGAAGATTTCCTTATTATGCAGAGAAAGGTATTTAATCCCAATGTTTGATAATGGTACCAGCTAACATGAATTGATCCACTTAGAAATCAGGCAGCGGGAAGTGTTAGAAAGAACAGGACCTTCGGGTTTCTGACAGACCTGGTTTGGAATCCCTGCTGTGCTGTTTGCCAAGCGTTTGATCTTGAGCATGTTATTTAACCTCTCTGAGCCTGAGTTTCCTTATCTTAAATAAAAGTGGGCATTTATACTCAGTACTTACTGGGTACCTGATGTGTGTCAGGCCCCAAACAAAAAATAGAAAATATCTCAGGTGTGATAGTGCCACCAAGAAAAATAAACAGGGTGAGGACAGAGAGGGTGACTAGGTGTTCTTTTAGGTGTGGGGTGAGGGGTCACGGAAGGCAAATGAGGGTATACAGGCATCCCAGCTCATGCCCAGCAGGTGGGGGCACTCGGTAAGTGCTGGTCTCCTTCCTTCTGCTGGACGGAGAAGTCATTGGGGTAAATGAGTCAACCACCTTCAGTCAAAATGGTTTGATCAGAGAGGCCCCAGACGTGGAATACACATGCAGGGAGTCTTACTTTGATATCTTGTAGGCACATTCTTGGTTACATTGTTACACATTTTTCTCATTAATTCAGTTGCACTTAGCTCCTACTTGGAGCTTAAGTCCCATCTGGAGACATATTGTTAGTGTTTCAAAAAAAACAGTGGGGTCTGACTGGTCTTTTATTCTAGTCACCTTGTCAGCAATTAATTTGCTTTTTTATGTAGAGAGAATAGTTTTGGCCACAGATTGGGATAAAAATGAAACTTTCTCTTGGCAGTATATCTAGCGTGTGTCTCTAAACATACAAACTAGGCCTTTGAAACCTTACAACCAATCACTTAATTGGCAGTTATGTGGCACCTGCTTTTTAAAGGTTATTTACATTTTAACTAAGAATCAAAAGTTTAAAATTACTTAGTTTAACTCCAGAGTTCAAAAAAAAGGGTTTTCCACTTTCCTTTTTAAAGCTGTGAACATACTAAGAATTAAATAAAATAACCAGTAAGCAGCTCGTGGTAAACTCTGAGCTCTGTAAAACGAGGCTTGTTATTGCATTGCCTTTGTGCAGTAAATGTCCCAGCATGTGCCTAGAGATTGTGGTGCAAACAGTTCAGAGGCCCCGCAGGTGTTGGGCTGGAGACTTTATATTCTTCTCAGCTGCAACACTCTCTGTACCCTGGTGTGCATCGCACCTGGTCACTGTGGATGCAGCCATCCTCAGGCCCAAGTCCTGCCCTCCAGAGCTGTATTCTAGTGGGGGAGGCAGACAGACAGCTGCGTATAAGGGTTGATGCTATGGTGTCAGGTGTGATACGGGCCAGGAAGCAATGGGAGGCAGGAGACGGGGCAGAGAGTAAAGGAGGGTGCTCTGTCAGGAGAGAGTCGGTGAAGTCGTCCCTGAGGGGACCACGTTGGAGGAGAGCCTGGAATGAAATACGAAGTAGATGGGGAGTGAATTTGTTCACTCATTTATTGAGTAGCTGCTGGGCGGGTGAATGTGTGTCTCCCTCCCTCCTTCCTTTCCTCGCTCTCTCCCCTCCCTCTCTCCACCTTCTTCCAGCAGCTGGGGGATTGGTTTGGAAGTGGAGGCGAGGCAGCAGCTAGAGACTTAGCTGAACGGGTCGGTCTCAGGGCTGCGGCACTGAGACCCTGGTGTGATCATGCTCACTACACACTGTACCCTAGGAAGGAGCTTGTAGGACAGGGTGTCCCTCTTCCTCCTGAGATCCTTTCTGAACTCATCCCCTGCCCCGCCCGCATGTACATGGACGACTTGGCTTCTCTGAACTGCTGCTGAGAAAACTCCAACTATTTAGTTTAATCTTTAGTATTAATATCCTAAATGCTACTCTTTGAGCCCGGGGCTGGGCATTGAGGGTTGCCTGAGGCGGGAGCTCAGTAGAGTTCTTGTTTGTCAGTGAAAGCCAGTCCTTCATTTGGTCCAGGTTGGGGGCAGCATTCCCCCCTTGTGGCCTCGCCTCTCAAAGGAGGAGGACTGCGGTGACTTGTGCCAGTCATCTGGCCATTAACTAACGGAGATGGAACGTGGGCCCTGGCCTCGGACTGTCCACCACACCTGCAGCAGCCCCGGAGCCGCCAGCACTGACCTTGGCCCTGTCCCTCCAGATGCATCAGGGCTCCTTGAGCAGTTCAGTGAATTGCTCCACATCTTCTCTTGAGAAAGGGCAGGCCTAGAGACTGCAGCAGGCAATGGGGCTGGCTTTGCTGAAGTCATTTTTTAAAACAGTCTGTGTGCTGGTTTGAATAAGGTGGTGCAGTAAATGGGAAGTTTATCTTATTCCAGCTCACATTTCCATGGTTCCTTACTCTCCACTTTATACTCTGTCCAGGTGTCCCTGACTGTCCACTAAGGGTAACCATCAATCTAAACACTGATGATGATAACAGCATCTCTGTCTAGTACTCAGTAGTTTACAAAACTCTTCCCGTACGTCTGGCTGCTTTATTGAGCATCGCTTTTCTCATTTTATTTGTACATGAACTGTATCAGGTAGCTATCACTAGCTTTCTTTTCACAGATGAGGAAATAGGTTTGGAGCAGGTAAATAACTTGCCCTGAGTTACCTGGCTAGTAATGAACAGAGCTGGAACTTGAACCCAGGTCTGCAGATGCATAAATCTGGTGGTTTCTGCCACACCTACATGCTCATCTTCTACCAAAAAGGCAAACAGCGAGCCAGAATTAAAGGTCTGGCTTTTACATGGCATACGGATTCTTCACTTTTCCAGTGGAATGAAAATGTTAAGTGCAGAGAGGAATGTGGACTGTGGGTAGTTTTTTCCATTTTTGTATACTTACTGCCACATGTTAACTATTTTGGTGGGGGTCACAGTTGTAAAATGGTAAGTAATAACAGTTTCCTTAGAAGAATTTATTCAGTAGATACATGAGATGATATGTGTCTGGAATGAGTATTTATGTGTTTCTTGGTTTCACTTAACAATAAGGAACCAGTCAGTAAGGGGCAAGATCAGCAGCCGCTGGAGCAAGCGGCCAAACCATGTGCAGAGAACAATGCCAAGGTCGTGTCCTCCAAAGCAAATGACAGCATGGAAGAGCCAGCAGAGACGAAGAAGAATAAGAGAGAAAGGAAGGAAGAACGGCAGAAGAAGAGAAAAAAGGAAAAGAAAGAACTAAAATTAGAAAACCACCAAGAGAATTCAAAGAGTCAGAAGCCTAAGAAGCGCAAAGCAGGACAGGAGGCCGAGCAGGAGGCTGCAGGGGAGGCCGTCTTCGAGGCCGTCAGCTCTGCAGGGAAGAAGAGCCAGAGGAGCAAGGCTGAGTGCACCCAGGACGGGGTGGTGGATAGAGGCGCGGAGCGGGAAGGGGAGACAAAAACCAGTCTAGGGAAAAGAAAGCAGAAGCATTCGGAAGGTTTGTGGCTAGCTTATGCTCCAGGGTTTGTTTTTTGTTTTGTTTTGTTTTTTGTTTTTTTTATAAATTTATTTATTTTTGTTTACCTTTGGCTGCGTTGGGTCTTCGTTGCTGCGTGCCGGCTTTCTCTAGTTGCGGCGAGCGGGGGCTCCTCTTCGTTGTGGTGCACGAGCTTCTCATTGCAGTGGCTTGTCTTGTTGTGGAGCACGGGCTCTAGGTGCTCGGGCTTCAGCAGTTGTGGCTCACAGGCTCTAGAGCGTAGGCTCAGTAGTTGTGGCGCACGGGCTTAGTTGCTCCACGGCATGTGGGATCTTCCCGGACCAGGGCTCGAACCCGTGTCCTCTGCTTTGGCAGGCGGATTCTTTTTTTTGTTGTTTTGTTTTTGTTTTTGTTTTGCGGTACGCGGGCCTCTCACTGTTGTGGCCTCTCCCGTTGTGGAGCACAGGCTCCGGACGCGCAGGCTCAGTAGCCATGGCTCACGGGCCTAGACGCTCTGCGGCATCTGGGATCTTCCCAGACCGGGGCACGAACCCGTGTCGCCTGCATTGGCAGGCGGACTCTCAACCACTGCGCCACCAGGGAAGCCCCTGTTAAATACTTCTTAAGCTGTGAGTTTGGGATGTCTAAAATCTGTTAGACCTTGCATTTTGAACCACGTAAGGCAAAGAGCATAAGGTTTGGGATCAGGCCATCCTGGGCTTAGTCTGGGCAGGTGTCATCACCTCGCAACTGCCCATTTTGTCATCTGCCTTGGAGGAGAAACCCCACGGGTCTGGGGTGCTTGGGGAATGAGCAGGGTGATGGATGTGAGGGGCCTGGCCATGTAGGCTTCTCATTAAATGGTAGCCGCTAGTATAAATGCGAAATATTTTTTTAAATCTTTCTAATTACTTAGTTGAAGCGGATTCTAAGAAGAAAAAGATTAAGCTCCTGGGACATTCTGAGGACGGAGAACCGGAAAACCATGAGGCTTCTGCAAAAGGTATGGCTGCCATCATTTGGAAGCTCTGCCCTCTTTAGGCTGGGGGAGGAGGAGGAGAGCTGGGCCCGTCCGATGGTCATGCCCTCCGGAGGCACGTGGAAGAACTTGAAGCAAAATCCGTTCTCTAGGGTGTGACTGCTAAGTAATGAGCAAGAGCCATGTGAGTTGGTCGTACAGGGTCTGTCCAGCTTTGAGGATGGAATGTAAAGCTGTCTGGATTGGAAGCATGTGTTATCTTTGGAGCTTAAAATAAACCCTGGTTCTGAGGCCCTGTTCGCTCTCCCTGCTTCCTTGTCCCTGCCTCTCATCCTCTCCTAGAAGTACCCTGAGGTCCAGCCGGGCTTGGCTTTTCCTCCTCCCGTCTCTGGGTCTGTCCCTGCTGTCCCCGCGCTCAGAGCCCCACGGCCACCCCGTCCCTCAGCCAGAGTGCGCACTTGTCAGCTCCAAGGTTCCTCTTAAGCACTGCCCCCTCCGCAGAGCTGTTCCCACTGCTCAGGCCTAGAGCACTCCCTAGGGTCCTGCCAGTCAAGAACAGGCCCGAGGACTCCATGGGAATCAAGACTTTATTCACAGAACTTTAGTAACTGCTCGAGTTGGGTTAGATTTCTTAGCTTGTAACTTTGACTATGTGAAGCTTCTCTTTTTTTTTTTAAGTTAAATTTTCAGTTTTGAGATAATTGTAGATTCACGTGCAGTTGTAAGAAATGATACAGACTTACGGATCCTTCTGTAGCCTTTACCCCATTTCCTCCGAGGCTGGTACCTCACACAACTGTAGGACAAAATGCCACTGGGCTGTTAACCTCGTACAGTCAAGAGACAAACATTCCCGTCCCCACGAGGACCCTCCTGCTGCCCTCTTATAGCCACACCCACTTTCCTGTTGCCCCACCCCCTCCTTTACCCCAGAGGTCCACACTGTCCGTTTACCTCCATTTACCTCTCCGTTTACCTCTCCATTTCTATAATTTTATAATTTCAGAATGTGACATAAATGGCATCATTGAGTCTGTAACCCTTTGAGATCGGCTCTTTTCACTCAGCCTTGTTCTCAGCAGATTCATCCAGGTTGCTGCACATCTCAATAATCCATTCCTCTTCATTGTGAGCAGTGGCCTGGTGTGAATGTACCACAATTTGGTTATCCATTCATCTGTTGACAGACATCTAGGTTATTTCCAGTTCAGGGTTATTATGAATAAAGTGCATGTACAGGTTTTCCTGTGGACATGCGTCATGTTTTCTGGAACAAATGTTCAGGAGTGCAATGGCTGTCTAGTACGGTAGTTGCATGTTTAGTTTTTTAAGAAACTGCCCACTTTCTCAGAGTGGCTGTACCGTTGAATATTCCCTCCAGCAATGTGTGAGGGGTCCAGTTTCCCCACACCCTGGCCAACATTTGGTGTTACTGTTTTTTATTTTAGCCATTTCAATGGGTATGTGGTAATAGCTCACAGTGGTTTTAATTTGTATATCCCTAATGACGTTGAATATCTTTTCATGTACTTATTTCCCATTTGTCTATCTCTTCATTAAATTGTCTGTTCTCGTTCTTTGCCCATTTTCTAATTGAATTGTTTGATTTTTTTTAACTGTTGAGATTTGAGAGTTCTTTATATATTCTAAATACTAGTCCTTTGTGAGATATGTGGTTTGCAAGTTTTTGTTCAGTCTGTAGCTTGTCCTTTTATCCTCTTAACAGTATCTTTTTGTAGAGCAAAAGTTTTTGATTTTGATGAAGCCTCACTTGTCAGTTTTTCCTTTAAGAGATGATACTTTTGATGTCATCTAAGAACTCTTTTTGCCAGCCCTAAATCCCAAAGACTTTTTTTCTGTTTTTTCCCGAAATGTCTTACAGTTTTAGATTTTTACACCCAAGTCCATGATCCATTTTGAGTTAATTTTTCTGAGGTATGAGACTTGGTTCAAGGTTCATTTCTTTGCTCGTCAACGTCCAGTTGGTCCACACCATTTGTTGAAAACGCTGTCTTTTCCCTCAGTGAATTGCTTTTGCACCTTTGTCAAATATCTGTTGGGCATATTTGTGTAGTTCTATTCTGGGTTCTGTCTCATTGGTTTGTGTATCCGTCCCTCCACCACACATTCTTGACTAGAGTAGTTATAGCCAAAGTTTTGAAATTGGGTAGGCTTATTCCTCTCGCTTTATTCTTTTTCAGAATTAGAAGATTTAGAATAATCTTGCCTATGTCTGCAAAGAATCTTGCTGTGATTTATATAGGAATTGCATTATACCTGTATATTGATCTGGGGAGAATTGATCACTTTACTGTGTTGAGTCTTCTACGCCATGAACATAGCGTGTCTTTCCGTGTATTTAAATCTTTGATTTCTTTCATTAGCATTATGTATCTTCAGCTTACATGTCTTCATCTCCCCAGAAGCAGAGGTTCCCAAGATGAGTCCTAACCTGCTGACAGTAATTATTTGTGGCTGTCCTCTGTCCTCTCTGGTTCAAGGTTCAGCTCCTTTTGCTCATCTTTGCCTTGCTTACTGTGCTTAGAAAGCGCCTTGATCTTAGTGGATCCTTAGTAAATCTTAAGTTCATTAGATACAAGCCCTATCTTTTTTATAGGAATTTATAGGATGGTGGTACTTAATGGTACTTAGTTAACCTGCTCACTCTAAGAATGAGTTCTGTGGATGGTAGTCAGCGCTTCTCGGCCACTGTGATTGGACAGGTCAGGTGTCTGCAGCACGGTACTGTGGCATCCTGTCCGTTCTGGGCTTCTTCATTCCTGGGTAGCAGCAAATAGATGGTGCAGAAATGGTTTCTTAACCCTTTTGATAGTACAACAAAATACAGTGTTTTACATATAATTCTCTATATCGTAGGTAAATTCAACTGGAAGGGAACTATTAAAGCTGTTCTGAAACAGGCCCCAGACAACGAAATAACAATCAAAAAGCTAAGGAAAAAGGTATGAAGTATGAACCAGGTATATATAAGCTGGGGAGAATCATTTCTTTATTTTAAAATGTACAGTTTTGTTCTGTTTTTCTAAATCTGAAATACTGTAGTGTGTATGTGTGTGTCTCAGTGACTTTCAAGTTGCTCCTTTTAGCCCCTCAGGGCTTGTGGGGAAGGGATGGAGCCAGACCCCATCCACGCTTCCTCAGCCAGAGCAGTGCCTACATTAAATATGAAAATTACTGCTCTACGTATGTTGCTGTCTTTTGATTATTTCAGAACAATGGTTTTTTCTCATTGTAACTTTTTATCAGTGTCTGAAACATGCAGCCAGGTGCTCACACGTGTACAGCTACATGAATTGTCACAAGCAGGACACCCTTGTGTAACCAGTACCTGGGTTCTTTCATTTGTCACTGTCGGCCTTATTGTGGGTCAGAGAAAGAACATTGTAGGTCAATTTTCAGGACAAATACACCCATTTGACAGTTGTTTTCCTTTGTGAAGGTTTTAGCTCAGTATTATGCAGTGACAAATGAACATCACAAATCTGAAGAGGAACTCCTGGTCATCTTTAACAAGAAAATCAGCAAGAACCCCACCTTGAAGTTATTAAAGGACAAGGTCAAGCTTTTAAAATGAACATTTTTATATTTAAAAATTGAATCCATTCCGTTGATCTTCTCCTTTCACAACTGTTTGTAAAACATGTAATGATTATAACAACTCAAATTTTGCTTTCCAAAGCTGTATTTTTAAGTTAAGAAAAAAATATATTTTTGGTAGAACTTATATGAGAAAATAAAATATATTCTTGTCCCAAGTTCTAAATTTGTGGTAGTGAAAATATTTTTAAATGTGACAGGTCAAAAAATAACTTGGGGGCTGCCCTGGTGGCGCAGTGGTTGAGTGTCCGCCTGCCGATGCAGGGGATGTGGGTTCGTGCCCCGGTCCGGGAGGATCCCACATGCCGCGGGGCGGCTGGGCCCGTGAGCCACGACCGCTGGGCCTGCGTGTCCGGAGCCTGTGCTCCGCAGCGGGAGAGGCCACAACGGTGAGAGGCCCACGTACCGCAAAAAAACAAAACAAAACAAAAATAAATAACTTGGTCAGACTAGAAAGCAGTTGTTTTAACTACATCACTTCTACACATTTTCAATTAGAGGGTTTTGTGGGTTCGTTTTTTGCGTGGTTTAATGTATATGTGAATTGTAGTATTTCATCCAGGAACAGTCGAAACAGTCCTTTGTGTGTCATAATCCTTGCGCAGCCAGAAGTTCTGCTCTTTAGAGGGGGTTTCTCTGTAACAGTTTGGCCCATCCACTCTGGCCCAGTCCATCTTCGGCCACAGATGGCAGATTTGTCGGTGACTAGATTTTGGGGTGTGGCCTATGACCAGGTATAGGGAACCAGCTCGTTGGAAACTGAATCCGTTATTCAGTGCTCCAGTTGGATTGACATGCTTTCAGAACTGGTCCTCTAAATCCTAGTTTATTGTGCAGGAGGAGAGCCAGGCCACTCTTTGATATTTGAGTAGATTTTGCCCACAAGTCCCTTCACAGCTGGTGTGTGTGGTAAGAATCACCCCTTTAACCAGTGTTAACTATCATCGTTAATACCTCTTACTACAGGTGAAAGCAAGAATGGGGCATGGAACAAGTGTTAAAAGGATTGCGGGGGGCATTAATAGGAGCAGGGGGGCAACAGGGCAGACAGAGATATGCTGTGAGCCTCTGAGTCCCAGATGAGCCAGCTTTCCTCCTGCACTGTGTTCTGTTCTGATTTGGGGATGTGCTGCTGTGTCATGGCGGGATTCAGTGGCACTGTGTCGGGAGCAATGAGGACCCAGGCTTTAGAATCAGGCCTGGAGTCAGGCCCTGGCTTGGTCCCTTCATAGTTAACTGCTCTGAACCTCACTCTTTTCATCTGGACAGTGGAACAGTAAAGGTCCCTCTTGGGTTGTGAGTGAAGGGACTAATTTGTGTAAAGCCACAACACCATACCTAAACCCAGAGACACCCATTCAGCGGTTGCCATCGCTACTGTTAGCAGGAACGGTTTCTGAGCCACGAGAGGCTTTAGATGTTTTGGAAGCAAAGGGGGGAAAAAGTGGGAAAGTGAAGCTTGACCCAGAACACACAGAGGGACAAAGCAAAGCCCTGAGTCCAGTCCAGGACGTCCCTGTCCGAGCACTCCAGGGAGCAGAAGCGAGCACCGCCGTCCTCCGGGGATGGGGGTGGGGCTACAGCACTACTCCCTGGGGGTACTACAAGCACCACGGTATTTCAGGATTTGTGTTGATTCTTATTTTTCCGTCAGTTTTACTGTCATGCGTTTAAGGCTGTTCCAGAATGCTAGCAGAACATTGGGCCGGAGGAGGTAACCCCTCAGCTCCCAGACGAAGCAAGGCCAGCAAATGGCGATTCTGATGGTCAGTGTCATGGGCAGGTCTCTTCGTTGGAAACTGCAGTTGGTGGCAGGAACGTCTCCCCATGCCTGGCTGCAAAGCACAATCTACAGCTCCTTCCCAAGGTCTTGGCACAGAGACCACCCTTGGGTTTTGGCGATTGCCTGCCTGACTTGACCTCAAACACAGACGATATTGGAACTCTGGGGACTTCGGAACCAATCTAATGACATTTGTTTTGGGCTTTACAGCTTCATTTTGTCTAAGTTGAGTGTAAGATTGGATTCTACCGTGTTCCGCCTGTCCCTCTGCTGGTCTGATGGGTCTGGCACTTGGGTTTCCCCAAACCTGCCAGGTATGCATTTTGACACACTTAAAAAAAATTTTTTTTTGACACCTTCCTTTCTGGCATTCCTGGTATTTGTCAACTGTATGCACTGGCCATTTTCTGTGATGCTATTTACAAATAGGATTTGGGAGAAGATGGGCTGTATTCTGCCCGCCAAAAGATTAAGACGTGTTGCCGGCTGGGGTCCTCCTTTATGTCAGACACACAAGGCATTTTGCAGTCTGATGAGGAAACTGAGGCTCAGAACAGTGAAAGGGAGGCCAAGCAGGAGTGAACCCAGGGCTGCCCTTTCTTCTGATTGGCTGTGACAGTCAGACTTGTGCTGATGCAGAAGTCTAAATATTCAGGCAGCTGAAAGGCAGGGGGCATTTAGGTGGAGAGAGTTGAAAAATTGCAAAACCACTCAAGTTTCCCCAGGTTAATCTTGCTCCAGGCAGGTACGAGTGGTTTGTTACCTCGGTGTGAAGTAAGAAAAAAGAGGCTTTCAAAGACCCTGTTCCTAGTTCTCTGTTTAAACCCACCTCACAGGGTGGTTGTAAGAATAAACTAATAAAAGTCAAGGTTAATCGCATTGTAACAGGTCTGCAAATTTTTATGAATATCCTTAAAAAGTTATTGTATTATCCTTCTAAACACGTCATTTTTCTTTCAGAGTTAAACCTTGAGCTGATCAGTTCCTATTAAAGCAATTTACTTTGATAGTATTGGATTGGCCAAAAAGTTCGTTCGGGTCTATCCTTAACATCTTGCAGAAAAACCTGAACAGACTTGTTGGCCAACCCAGTATCAAAGCAGCCTGAATTTCCTCTCTTTTCCGAAATAGATTTCTAGGACTTGGGGAGAAAAAGAAGAAGCAATCTTTGGTGTAGATTGTTTTCTTTTAGATTGCAGTTGAATAAGGAAAGTTTTAAGAAATCAGTAGTTTTATTCAGTTCACCGCCATTGGTGAAAACATGTATAGTTCTTTATTCCACCACTGAAAACTGATCCTCCTAGGTGTTTTTTTGTGGACTCCCGCATAAAGTAGATTGTTGACTTTTACCTGGATATAGAACCATGACACCATAGCACTCTTAAGATTATAATTCCTTCCTTGTGGAAGGAAATTAGAGATCAGTTATGCTCAGATAGGAGAAAAGGCATTTTATATGTACTTACCAGTACTTTGTGGTTACTGGAACTCAGCATACGTTCAGCCTTTATCCCTTCTAATTAAGCTTTCAAGATGGCTAGAATAGGCCTAAGTTTCTTTTCTCCTTAGCCAAGGAGAGTGTATTGTATTTCTCATTTCCTAGGTACAGCAGTGTTAACTTTATGTTGATTCCTGAATGACACATGGGCAGGAGGTGGGTTGTGTAGTTAATCCTCGTTCTCTCTCAAGTAAGCTGGATTTTGGCAGAAGAGTTGGTACACGTGAGAACCTCACCCCTTTCAGGTTCGGAAGAGGAATCATTGATCATAAGCATGCAGTGGGATTTCACAATTAAGGAGATTCTGTTGGGAAGTTGTGTGCACTGATTTTTGCCTTTCCTCACAAACATATGTTTGGACCTGAATCCTCCAGTACCCTAAGAGCCTGCAGTTCTGCTCTAAGCCCTCTTGTTGTTAAAATTATGTTAAGTCACAGGGACTAATGAGATAATTCCAGAGTGCCCGCCCTGGGCCAGGCTCTGCCCTGTCTTCAGGGAGAGGGAAACAGACAACCTCAAGGCAAGCACAGTAAGAAGTCCTGCGGATGAACCAGTTGTAAGGTACACCCAGAGGGGGAGGGAGTCATTCCGCTTAGGGTGGGGATGGAGGCCGTTAGGTTATTACTGGCCCTCTAGATTGAGTGACAGGTATTTACTAACTCCTTGCGGGCTCGGGTCATCTTTTTCTTACTCTTGCCACCTCACTGTAAGGAGGACCCTGTGAGGCCTTCCCGGAAGAGATCCCCACCCACGTGCTCCGCCTGCCTTTTGTCTTAGAAAAACTTTAGTCAAAGAATAAATTTAATCAGAGAAGTGAGAAAATGCAGAAAGAAAGGAAAACAGGCAGGACAAAATACTCATACTTTAGCCATTAAACAAAGTCAAGAACCTTTAAACAAAGTCAAGTTCTTCCTCAAGGACTGTAGATAATATTCTGAGCCATGTCCTTTGAGCTGTTTTGCAGATTAAAACCCTCACCAGGTGGAAGAAATTAACTGTGTGCTGCCCACAAGCCACGTAGACCCCAAACCCGTTGGAACCTGAAGGTTGATGATGCTGATTCCTGATTACTTCACCACCAACCGATCAGAAGAACGTCCATGAGCTGATCATGTCCTGCTCCTTGAACACTGTAAGACCCCTCACTACACGCTCCAGTGGGGAACACACGGTTTTGAGGGTGTTAGCCTGCTGTGGCCCCCTTTGCCTGGCAAAGCAATAAAGCTATTCTTTTCTACTTCACCCAAAACTGTGGCTGCGTTTCTATTTGTCCCTGGTGAACAGAGGCCGAATTTCGGCAACATCACCTCCTTTCACCCTGACTCTCATTCCCACCCACAAGGGAGACGGTGGGAGGCGGTAAACGCTAGACAGGGCTCCATGTGCCAGAATGAGACTTGACATTGAATCTGACTTCATCTTATTAGCCAAGGGCAGGTTATGTAGCCTCCCTGAACCTCAGGGGTTTTGTCTATTATACTGCCTTCGTAGGGTAGACAGAGTGAAATTAAAATATTGTACATGAGGTGTCCGGCACATAGTAAGTATCTGATAATATTTCGTCTTCCAGTGTGTGAAGTCTGCCCAGACTGCACTGTCTACCATGGGTTGTCTGAGGCACTGGCCCCAGGGAGAGGCCACTTCCTCTAGATACCTTGCTTTTTTCCAGCACATGGCTTTCCAAGTGACTGGACTGTGAAAGCAAAAAGAACCACAGTGGCCAAACCAAGCAGTAAGGCAGCATGTTTTAATGTAGAAATCCACTTTAATTCTGAAGTAATTCTCTAGTTTTCAGTTATATATAATCATTTTTCAAGATACAGATATAGCCATAAGACTGTCACACAAACCTATATTTTTGATAAAAGCTTTCTATTGAAGTCTGTACATACAGAAACATAAAAACTTGCATGGACAGCTCAAAGCATTTCACAGAGTGCACACACTTAAATGCCGTTACTACCCAAATCAAAGAAATAGACTCTAGCCGAAGGGTAAGCATATCCTTACTTCTGTCAGCATGGATTGATTTAGCCTGGTTTTGAATTTTATGTAAATGGAATCATAGGGCGTGTACCCTTCTGGCTTCTTTCACTTAAGCTTCCATGAGAGGACTTCCCTGGTGGCGCAGTGGTTAAGAATCCGCCTGCCAATGCAGGGGACACGGGTTCGAGCCCTGGCCCGGGAAGATCTCACCTGCCGCAGAGCCACTAAGCCCGTGCACCACAACTACTGAGCCTGTGCTCAAGAGCCCGCGAGCCACAGCTACTGAACCCGCGTGCGCCACAACTGCTGAAGCCCGCGCGCCTAGAGCCCATGCTGTGCACAAGACAAGCCACGACAATGAGAAGCCCGCGCACCACAATGAAGGGCAGCCCCCGCTCGCCGCAACTAGAGAAAGCCCGTGCACAGCAAAGAAGACCCAACATGGCCAATAAATAAATAAATAAATTTATTTGGAAAAAAAAAAGATTCCATGAGATTCATCCATGTTGCTTTGTAACAGGAGCTTATGCTGTCTTTATTGCTGTACAGTATTTCTCCATTCTACTGTCAATGAGATGTTCAGCTTTTCCTGTGGGGCGGGGGTGGGGGAGGACAGCTGAATGTCTAATGAAATCAACATCTACACATATACTGGTACATACACTTTCTCATTTCTGCTGAGTGCCTGCCTTGGAGTGGAATTGCTGAATCATCAGGTGGATTTCAGCTCTAATAGATACAGCCAAACTGTTTTCCAGGGTGTGTTTCCCAGTTTACATTGCCACCCTCAGTGTGTGAGGAGATATGTGTTTATTTTGCCCCAAAATGCGCTGAAATTTAATATTTCTCAAACTTCTATCTCTGTATCTAGCTCCTCTAAATAGCTGTTAAATTCAATGCTGTCAAGTATAATCCCCGGGGGTTACCACTAGATTATAAAACTGGAAAATGTCATCTCCAAGTTTTCAGATTTCAGTCTCGAATGATGTTAAAAATAAATCAGAATAGCAATTTCCCTCAGCTTAAAAAATGACAACTACTTAGATACTCTACGACTGTCCTTTTAGATTTCAGATTTTTTAACTTGTAATTTGGGGCTGAACCTTCCTTCTGTCTGTCTTGGTTACAGACAATGAGGATTTCGGAGAAACCGCTGTGCCCTGGTGAAAAAGAAAAGTTTCTTTGTTTTAGAGGTCAAAGGCTAATGTAGCTTTTTTTCTTCTGGGATCCAGGGAAGCTTTAATTTATTCCCTTTGATATAAGTCATTAAACTGCCCTTTTAGTAGCTTAAATTGTAATTGCTGAGTAAATACATGTGTTTGTCAGAGTTGAAAGGTCAGACATCGCTGGGAAGGTCAGGCCATTGTTTGGCCACAGAGCCAGTATTGTGAGCTGCTGAAATACGACCTTTGCTGCTGTGCCTTCCTGGCGACCTCAGGCCAACTTCTGTTGGCGGCCTGTGGTCGTCCATATATTAGATTTCTCCACTGTAGATCAAAGGTAGGTAAAGACTCGGTCCTACTGGGTAGTTTGAACAGCGTTGCTCTTGGGATCTGGCATCCAGTTTACCTCGGGATACTAATAGTAATGTAATAGGATAGCTCTGCTCCAACCAATTTTATCCTGAACAGAGAGGTATTTTACAGCTAAAATTTAAACGGCAATCTCTCAGTTTTAGAAAAAGTTTAAGGTAATAGAATTTTCTCAATTTTAAGGTGTCCCTGCATAAAATTTCTTAAGCTTCTTGGCCCTTGTCACCACTTGATTCTAGTTTAGATGCTGTGAAAGCTGGCATAAACTTTTATAGCACTTGGTTCTGTTTTGCTTAATTTATCCATATTTCATGATATCCCCCAAAAGTGTTTGGTGCTCTACTGTATGAGGATGTTTGAGAATAGTGAGTCTGGAAGGAGAGACGGTGGTTCCAAAGCATTGTTGTGGTGGCAGGTACTGTGTGTAGGTCCCTAATATCCAGCTTCCAGTTTCACCCAGCCTGATGCTGGGTTTCATGGTGTGGCCGCCCTTCCCTTTCAGCCAGTTCTGCTCCCATTGCCAATTTTTTTTTTTAAGTTGATTTACAATATCGTGTTAGTTTCAGGTGTACAGCACAGTGATTCAGTTTTATATGTATATATATGTTAATAACCTGTATATATAGGTTATTACAAAATATTGAGTATAGTTCCCTGTGCTATACAGTAGGCCCTTGTTGGTTATCTGTTTTATCTGGTAGTGTGTATATGTTAATCCCAATCTCCTAATTTATCCCTCCCCCACCCCCCTCTCCGTTGCCAGCCTGGTGTTTTCTCCCCCTTGTTGTTTTCTTAACCTGAGGGCCTGCAGGTTCCTCAGGAGTTGTGGCCGTGCTGGTGGAGGTGATGCCCAAGGGGAGGTCACAGAGCCCAGCTGACCCTTTGTGATCAGGATTTGCCCACCAATACAACCGTGAAACACCTTGATTTTCCTAAGATTGGCAGGGGGGTCTCCCTATGGATTCTGTTTAATATATGTATGTTTGCATATTTACTTTAGTGATTTTCAGTTCATCTAGATGAGTGAAGTGAGTCTTTTAGGGAATGACACAAAGATTCTTACTGAAATAAAAGCAGTCCCCAGCTAGCATTCTGTACTGTTGTCTGGCATGTCCCAAGCCCTCAAGCTAATAACAGCAAATAGATTGTATCTGACCTATCAACTCCAGTTAATTGCGGGTGGTTTTCTGGTGTTCTTGAGGATTTGAGGCCTTATCCCTCTCTTAGGAAGGGGAAGAAATGCTGTTTCCTATTAGCAATGCCTGCCATGGGTTGCGTAGGGAAGGGGCCACTACATGTTCCCTTCTGGGTTTCTAACAGGATGAGGGAGTCTGGCACCAGGGAGCCAGCATTCGGCGAGAATGAGTCCTCCGGGCACTCTGACTTTTCCACAGCTTCTGTTCTGAGAAGCTCTGAGTCATTAGCACGGCAGCTCAGTGCTTAGGCTGGGAGCCTAAACCTCCGTGGGTTCAAATCCCAGCTCCACTTCACTAGCTGTGAGCCTAAACCTCCGTGGGTTCAAATCCCAGCTCCACTTCACTAGCTGTGAGTCTTGGCAGAGACATTTACACTCTGGGAAACTAGGTATTCACTCAGCAATTACAATTAAACTGCCAAACGGGTAGTTCAATTACACTCAAACCTCGTTTTACTGTAATTTGCAGACATTTGCATTTTTTACAAATTGAAGGTTTGTGGCAACCCTGCATCAGGCAAGTCTATCGGTGCCATTCTCCCAAGAGCATTTGCTCACCTTGTGTCTCTGTGTCACATTTTGGTAATTCTCGCCATAGTTCAAACTTTTTCATTATGATTATATTTGTTATTGTGATCGGTGATCTTTCATGCTACTATTGTAATTTTTTGTCTCGCATTTAAAATTCAGGTATGTACATTGCTTTTTTTAGACATAATGCTGTTGCACACGTAATAGACTACAGCATAGTGTAAACATAACTTTTAGATGCACCAGGAAACTAGAGAATTCATGTGACTCACTTTATTTATTTATTTTTTAAAACAATAGAAATGCATTCTCCCACAGTTCTGGAGGCTAGAAGTTCAAAATTAAAGTGATGGCAGGGCGGAGCTCCCTCTGAAGCCTGTGGAGGAGAATCCATTCTTCTTCCCTCCTCCTGGCTTCTGGTGGCTGGTTGGCGATCCTGGCGCTCCTCCAAGCTCCTCTGCACTCCTAGGCTCACAGTATATGCAGTACTTCAGTCTCTGCCTTCCTGGTCACAGGGCATTGTCCCCTTGCCTCTCTGTGTCTCTCTTCTTCATATAAGGACAATAGTCACTTTGGATTAAGCCCACCCTTCTCCAGGATAATCTCATCTTTGCTAATTACATCTGCAATGACCCTATTTCCAAATAAGGTCACATTCTGAGGTACTGGCGGCTAGGGCTTCAACAAAGCATCTTTGAGGGACACACTTCAACCCATAACACTCAGGGTTGCTTCCTAGTCCACTGTCAGTTCCCTTAGCCCTGCCCCTAGCTTGTTAAAGAATCCTTTCATTGAACCTTCTTCATTTACCCCTTTGAGTGTGTGATTCCTGCTCTGAAATGGATATTTGACCCTTACGAGCTGTGTGACCTTAGGCAAGACACTTAACCTCTCTGAGGTTCCTTCACCTCTAAAATGAAAATAATTTTCATACCTTCCCTACCTAATTCACTGAGTTGCTGAAAGGTCTTTGTAAACCAAAGAGGCCCATAGCACTGACGGGGATCATTATCATTCTGTGTGTGTTGAAAGGTACGGCTAGGAAAGGGCCATGTCTAGACTGTTCTCTTTGATCTGAACAGAACTTAGCACCACATACCAATACATGCTGAATAAACGCATCTTGATGTTGTTGATGACCTATCTCGTGCATCCTGGCCGGTATTGAGAGGCTGAACACTGAACTGCTCCCCGGAAGACTTGCTTTATTGAGGACATTTAGTTCCTCCTCAAGGGCTATAGATAATATTCTCAGCCATATCCTGCGAGCTGTTTTGTAGATCCTGAAACCCCTACCAGGTAGAAGAAGTTAACTACAAGATGAGCAGACCATAGCCATGACATAAGCTGCCCCATGTCCTCAGCCTGCCTATAATTCCGAGAATTGGCCTCAAATAAATGAGAACAAACCGACCCTGGAACTGAAGATCAACTGTACTTAAAACAATCAAGATGACGCTGATCAGACAACCGTGTGACCAGTTTCCAGATGACTGTCAGAGCTGACTGTGCCGTTTCTGCACGTAGCCCCCTCCCTCCACTTAGAAAACTCTTGCCCCCTGATTGTGTGCGTGGGGGGCAGTGGGCCTGTGGACAGCCGTCTGCCCCATCCCCTCCCCCGGTTGCCGGCATCCGACATAAAGCAAACTTTCCTTTCCACCAACCTTGCTTCTTTATTGGCTTTTGAGCAGCGAGCCGCTGGACCCCACTTTTGGTTACAGTATCCCAAGTGATAGATATTAACATTTACTGAGCATTTTTCACATGTCAGGCGCTTTTCTAAGGGCTTCACATGTGTGAAGTCACTCTTGGAGGCACTCGCAGTCCAGCTAGGGACCAATGGGGGCAGGTTCATGGTACAACGGGAGAATAGGGTGGTATTGGTCGGGCCTCAGTGTTGTAAGTAACAGAAACCCGCTCAAATTAGCATGCATTTGAAAAATAAAAATCCTTCTTTTTTTTTGGCTCAGAAATCTGTGAAGTCTCAGCAATGGATAAGCACAACAGCTAGGACTTACTGGGGGAACTATATTCAATATTCTGTAATAAACCATAATGGATGAGAATTTGAAAAAGAATATATATATATACACAATATATATATGTATGACTGAATCACTTTGCTGTATACCAGAAACACACACAACATTGTAAATCAACTATACTTCAATTAAAAAGACTTATTGAGAGTTTTCTATGGGCCAGGCACTGTACTAAGCACTTTGCATGCATTTTTTAACTTATTTTTTATACAGCAGGTTCTTATTAGTTATCTATTTTATACATATTAGTGTATATATGTCAATCCCAATCTCCCAATTCCTCCCACCACCACCACCCTGCCCTCCTGCTTTCCCCGCTTTGTGTCCATATGTTTGTTCTCTACATCTGTGTGTGTATTTCTGCCTTGCAAACTGGTTCATTTGTACCGTTTTTCTAGATTCCACATATATGCATTAATATACGATATTTGTTTTCCTCTTTGTGACTTACTTCACTCTGTATGACAGTCTCTACGTCCATCCACATCTCTACAAATGTGGCTGAGTAATATTCCATTGTATATATGTACCACATCTTCTTTATCCATACGTCTGTCGATGGGCATTTAGGTTGTTTCCATGACCTGGCTATTGTAAATAGTGCTGCAATGAACATTGGGGTGCATGTGTCTTTTTGAATTATGGTCTTCTCTGGGGTATATGCCCAGTAGTGGGGTTGCTGGGTCATATGGTAATTCTATTTTTAGTTTTTTTTTTTTGCGGTACTTGGGCCTCTCACTGTTGTGGCCTCTCCCGTTGCGGAACACATGCTCCGGACGCGCAGGCTTAGGGCCATGGCTCACGGGCCCAGCCGCTCCGCGGCACGTGGGATCTTCCCGGACCGGGCACGAACCCGCGTCCCCTGCATCGGCAGGCGGACTCTCAACCACTGAGCCACCAGGGAAGCCCTATTTTTAGTTTTTTAAGGAACCTCCATACTGTTCTGCATAGTGGCTGTATCAATTTACATTCCCACCAACAGTGCAAGAGGGTCCTGTTTTCTCCACACCCTCTCTAGCATTTGTTGTTTGCAGATTTTCTGATGATGCCCATTCTAACCGGCGTGAGGTGATACTTCATGGTAGTTTTGATTTGCATTTCTCTAATAATTAGTGATGATGAGCAGCTTTTCATGTGCCTCTTGGCCATCTGAATGTCTTCTTTGGAGAAATGTCTATTTAGGTCTTCTGCCCATTTTTGGATTGGGTTGTTTGTTTTTCTAATATTGAGCTGCATGAGCTGTTTATATATTTTGGAGATTAATCCTTCGTTGATTCGTTTGCAAATATTTTCTCCCATTCTGAGGGTTGTCTTTTCATCTTGTTTATAGTTTCCTTTGCTGTGTAAAAGCTTTTAAGTTTCATTAGGTCCCATTTCTTTATTTTTGTTTTTATTTCCATTACTCTAGGAGGTGGGTCAAAAAAGATCTTCCTGTGATTTATGTCAAAGAGTGTTCTTCCTATGTTTTTCTCTAAGTGTCTGGTCTTACATTTTTTAGGTCTTTGATAGATTTTGAGTTTATTTTTGTGTACGGTGTTAGGGAGTGTTCTAATTTCATTCTTTTACATGTAGCTGTCCAGTTTTCCCAGCACCACTTATGGAGGAGACTGTCTTTTCTCCATTTTATATACTTGACTCCTTTGTCATAGATTAGTTGACCACAGGTGCGTGGGTTTATCTCTGGGTTTTGTCTCCTGTTCCACTGATCTATATTTCTGTTTCTGTGCCAGTACCATATTGTCTTGATTACTGTAGCTTTTTAGTATACTCTGAAGTCAGGGAGTCTGATTCCTCCAGCTCCGTTTTTTTTTCCCCCTCAAGATTGCTTTGGCTATTCGGGGTCTTTTGTGTCTCCATACAAATTTTAAGATTTTTTGTTCCAGTTCTGTAAAAATGCCATTGATAATTTTATAGTGATTGCATTGAATCTATAGATTGCTTTGGGTAGTATAGTCATTTTCACAATATTGATTCTTCCAATCCAAGAACATGGTATATCTCTCCATCTGTTTGTGTCATCTTTGATTTCTTTCATCAGTGTCTTATAGTTTTCTGAGTACAGGTCATCTACCTCCTTAGGTAGGTTAATTCCTAGGTATTTTATTATTTTTGTTGCAATGGTGAATGGAATTGTTTCCTTAATTTCTCTTTCTGATCTTTCATTGTTAGTGTATAGGAATGCACGAGATTTCTGTGCATTAATTTTGTATCCTGAAACTTTACCAAATTCATTGATGAGCTCTAGTAGTTTTCTGGTGGCATCTTTAGGATTATCTTTGCATCGTATCATGTCATCTGAAAACAGTGACAGTTTTACCTCTTCTTTTCCAATTTGGATTCCTTTTATTTCTTTTTCTTCTCTGATTGCCATGGCTAGGACTTCCAAAACTATGTTGAATAATAGTGGAGAGAGTGGACATCCTTGTCTGGTTCCTGATCTTAGAGGAAATGCTTTCAATTTTTCACCATTGAGAATGATGTTTGCTGTGGGCTTGCCATATATGGCCTTTATTATGTTGAGGTAGGTTCCCCCTATGCCCACTTTATGGAGAGTTTTTATCATAAATCGGTGTTGAATTTTGTCAAAAGCTTTTTCTGCATCTATTGAATTGATCATATGGTTTTCATTCTTCAGTTTGTTAATATGGTGTATCACATTGATTGATTTGCATATATTGAAGAATCCTTGCATCCCTGGGATAAATCCCACTTGATCATGTGTATGATCCTTTTAATGTGTTGTTGGATTCTGTTTGCTAGTATTTTGTTGAGGATTTTTGCATCTATATTCATCAGTGATATTGGTCTGTAATTTTCTTTTTCTGTAGTATCTTTGTCTGGTTTTGGTATCAGAGTGATGGTGGCCTCATAGAATGACTTTGGAAGTGATCCTTCCTCTGCAATTTTTGGAAGAGTTTTAGAAGGATGAGTGTTAGCTCTTCTCTAAATGTTTGATAGAATTCACCTGTGAAGCCATCTGGTCCTAGACTTTGTTTGTTGGAAGATTTTTAATCACAGTTTCAATTTCATTACTTGTGATTGGTCTGTTCATATTTTCTATTTCTTCCTGGTTCAGTCCTGGAAGGTTATACCTTTCTAAGAATTTGTCCATTTCTTCCAGGTTGTCCATTTTATTGGCATAGAGTTGCTTGTAGTATTGTCTTAGGATACTTTGTATTTCTGCGATGTCCATTGTAACTTCTCCTTTTTCATTTCTAATTTTATTGATTTGAGTCCTCTTCCTCTTTTTCTTGATGAGTCTGGCTAAAGGTTTATCAATTTTGTTTATCTTCTCAAAGAACTAGCTTTTAGTTTTATTTATCTTTGCTATTGTTTTCCTCAAAGAACCAGCTTTTAGTTTTATTGATCTTTGCTATTGTTTTCTTTGTTTCTATTTCATTTATTTCTGCTCGGATCTTTATGATTTGTTTCCTTCTACTAACTTTGCGTTTTGTTTGTTCTTCTTTCTCTAGTTCCTTTAGGTGTAACGTTAGATTGTCTATTTGAGATTTTTCTTGTTTCTTGAGGTAGGGTTGTATTGCTATAAACTTCCCTCTTAAACTGCTTTTGCTGCATCCCATAGGTTTTGGATCATCATGTTTTTGTTGTCATTTGTCTCTAGGTATTTTTTGATTTCCTCTTTGATTTCTTCAGTGACCTCTTGGTTATTTAGTAACGTATTGTTTAGCCTCCATGTGTTTGTGTTTTTTATGTTTTTTTTCCCGGTAATTGATTTCTAATCTCATAACATTGTGGTCAGAAAAGATGCTTGATATGATTTCAATTTTTAAAAATTTGCGAGGCTTGTTTACCCAAGATGTGACCTATTGTGGAGAATGTTCCATGTGCACTTGAGAAGAAAGTGTAATCTGCTGTTTTTGGATGGAGTGTCCTATAAATATCAATTAAATCTATCTGGTCTATTGTGTCATTTAAAGCTTGTATTTCCTTATTAATTTCCTGTCTGGGTGATCTGTCTTTTGGTGTAAATGAGGTGTTAAAGTCCCCCACTATTACTGTGTTACTGTCAATTTCCTCTTTTATAGCTGTTGGCATTTGCCTTGTGTATTGAGGTGCTCCTCTGTTGGGTGCATATTTATTTAGAATTGTTATATCTTCCTCTTGGATTGATCCCTTGATCATTATGTAGTGTCCTTCTTTGTCTCTTGTAATAGTCTTTATTTTAAAGTCTATTTTGTCTGATATGAGTATTGCTACTCCAGCTTTCTTTTGATTTCCATTTGCATGGAATATCTTTTTCCATCCCCTCACTTTCAGTCTGTATGTGTCCCTAGGTCTGAAGTGGGTCTCTTGTAGACAGCATATATATAGGTCTTGTTTTTGTATCCATTCAGCGAGCCTGTGTCTTTTGGTTGGAGCATTTAATCCATTTACATTTAAGGTAATTATTGATATGTATGTTCCTATTACCATTTTCTTAACTGATTTGGGTTTTTTTTTTTTTTTGGGTTTGTTTTTGAAGGTCCTTTTCTTCTCTTGTGTTTCCTGCATAGAGAAGTTCTTTTACCATTGTTGTAGGGCTGGTTTGGTGGTGCTGAATTCTCTTAGCTTTTGCTTGTCTGTAAAGCTTTTGATTTCTCCATCGAATCTGAATGAGATCCTTGCCAGGTAGAGTAATCTTGATTCTTCCCTCTCATCACTTTAAATATATTGTGCCACTCCCTTCTGGCTTGTAGAGTTTCTGCTGATAAATCAGCTACTAATCTTATGGGAGGTCCCTTGTATTTTATTTGTCATTTTCCCCCTGTTGCTTTTAATGATTTTTCCTTGGCTTTAATTCTTGTCAGTTTGATTACTATGTGTCTCAGTGTGTCTCTCCTTGGGTTTATCCTGCCTGGGACTCTCTGCACTTCCTGGATTTGGGTGGCTATTTCCTTTTCCGTGTTAGGGAAGTTTTTGACTATAATCTCTTCAAATGTTTTCTCAGGTCCTTTCTCTCTCTCTTCTCCTTCTGGGACCCCTATAATGTGAATGTTGGTGTGTTAATGTTGTCCCAGAGGTCTCTTAGGCTGTTTTCATTTCTTTTCATTCTTTTTTCTTTATTCTGTTCCATGGCAGTGAATTCCACCATTGTGTCTTCCAGGTCACTTATCCGTTCTGCCTCAGTTATTCTGCTATTGATTCCTTCTAGTGTATTCTTCATTTCATTTATTGTATTGTTCATCTCTGTTTGTTTTCTCTTTAATTCTTCTAGGTGTTTGTTCTTTAATTCTTCTAGGCCTTTGTTAAACATTTCTTGCATCTTCTCAATCTTTGCCTCCATTCTTTTTCCAAGGTCCTGGACCATCTTCACTAACATTATTCTCAATTCTTTTTTTGGAAGGTTGCCTACCTCCACTTCATTTAATTGTTTTTCTGAGATTTCATCTTATTCATTCATCTGGTACATAGTCCTCTGCCTTTTCATCTACCTTTCTGTGAATGTGGTTTTTGTTCCACAGGCTGCAGGACTGTAGTTCTTGCTTCTGCTGTCTGCCCTCTGGTGGATGAGGTTATCTAAGAGGCTTGTGCAAGCTTCCTGATGGGAGGGACTAGTGGTGGGTAGAGCTGGGTGTTGCTCTGGTTGGTGGAGCTCAGTAAAACTTTAATCTGCTTGTCTGCTGGGGTTGAGTTCCCTCCCTGTTGGTTGTTTGGCCTGAGGGGACCCAGCACGGGAGGCTACAGTCTTTTTGGTGGCACTAATGGCAGACTCCAGGAGGGCTCATGCCAAGGAGTACTTCCCAGAACTTCTCCTGCCTGTGTCCTTGTTCCTGCAGTGAGCCACAGCTGCCCCCCGCCTCTGCAGGAGACCCTCCAACACTAGCAGGTAAGTCTGGTTCAGTCTCCTATGGGGTCACTGCTCCTTCCCCCGGGTCCTCATGCACACACTACTTTGTGTGTACCCTCCATGAGTGGAGTCTCTGTTTCCCCTAGTTCTGTCGAAGGCCTGAAATCAAATCCTGTTAGCCTTCAAAGTCTGATTCTCTGGGAATTCTTCCTCCCATTGCTGGACCCCCAGGTTGGGAAGCCTGACATGGGGCTCAGAACCTTTACTCCAGTGGGCGGACTTCTGTGGTATAACTGTTCTCCAGTTTGTGAGTCACCCACCCAGTGGTTATGGGATTTGATTTTATTGTGATGGTGCCCCTCCTACTGTCTCACTGTAGCTTCTCCTTTGTCTTTGGATGTGGGGTATCTTTTTTGGTGAGTTCCAGTGTCTTCCTGTCGATGATTGTTCAACAGTTAGTTGTGATTCTGGTGCTCTCGCAAGAAGGAGTGCACGTCCTTCTATTCTGCCATCTTGAACGAATCCCTACATGTATTAGTAGTTTTAATCTTTACCCAATCTTGTAGACAAAAGAGAGGATCCCTGGCTTTCCCAAGGTTGAAACAGCCAGTAATGACAGAACCAGTAATGACAGCTGGCCAGGCAGCTGGCTCCAGAGTTCATGTTCTTAACTAGCTTAAGTAGGGTTTGGCTGGATTCAGGGGTTGAAACAGTGCTATGAGACTGCTTGGCTTGGCTTGCATCTCAGAGCTTCCTTCCTAAGGTGGGCTCCTCTGTGTGTCTCCATGGTGACAAGCCCACACGGACCTCAGACAGGTCTTCCCAACAGCTCTAGCCTAAGTCCTGGCGACTGACAGGTCTGGTCTGGGTCATGTGCCCTCTCCTAGGGCAGGGTCAGCCTCCTGAGAACACTGCAGGACTGCTATAGAAGGGAGAAAAAGTGTTTTCTCAGAGGAAGGGATGTCTACACCAAAGACCAGGGTTAATTGTGACCAAGGGTCAAAGTGAAAACCGGGTAATGGAATTCCTATGTCGACGAAAATAATCAATAAACAATCAATAATTAGAAAAGAGTTTTATTTGCGCCAAACTGAGGACTAGCCCAGAAGCCTGGTTCCCAGATTACTCTAAGAAACTGCTCTGGAGAAGCAGGTTTTCAGCACAGTTTTATATCTTGTCAGAACAAAGAACATTAAACAAGTCAGGGATACATTTCTTCAAGGTTTCAATAAAACACCAATGCATACACATACAGCACATACAGTAATGGCCTTGGCACCTGGGAAGGGAGTCTTATCATCAAAGGAGGACCAGCATTCGTGTCCCAGGAAGAGGGGCATTTAATATTTATTTTTAAAATGGACATTCTTTACATCTGGTCAATGTGCCCTTTTCTTTAATAATTAAAGCAGATGTACAGGGCTTCCCTGGTGGTGCAGTGGTTAAGAATCCGCCTGCCAATGCAGGGAACACGGGTTCAAGCCCTGGTCCAGGAAGATTCCACATGCCGCAGAGCAACTAAGCCTGTGTGCCACAGCTACTGAGCCTGCGCTCTAGGGCCCACGAGCCACAACTACTGAGCACACGTGCCACAACTACTGAAGCCCTTGCACCTAGAGCCTGTGCTCCGCAACAAGAGAAGCCACCGCAATGAGAAGCCCACACACCACAACGAAGAGTAGCCCCTGCTTGCTGCAACTAAAGAATGCCCGCGCACAGCAACAAAGACCCAACACAGCCAAAAATAAACAAATAAATAATTTAATTAAAAAAAATAAAACAGATGTACAAAATAGGTTTGATAGGCCAGAAACAGGCTATTTTAGTTAGCATAAAATTCTAGTTAACTCATGTAGAAGCCAGAATGATTTCCCTATATCTCAATATGTAAAAATTTCTTTTATCACCTGCTATGTGCCAGGTGTTTGCAAGGCATTGGGGAGCAGCTATGACATGGTTGTAGCCCCCTGTCAACTGGGAGAGTACAAGCAAAAGGAAAATTGCAACAAAGAGTAACTGGAGGGCTTCCCTGGTGGTGCAGTTGTTGAGAGTCCACCTGCCAATGCAGGGGACACGGGTTCCTGCCCCAGTCCAGGAAGATCCCACATGCCGCGGAGTGGCTGAGCCCGTGAGCCATGGCCGCTGAGCCTGCGCGTCCGGAGCCTGTGCTCCGCAACGGGAGAGGCCACAACAGTGAGAGGCCCGCGTACTGCAAAAAAAATAAAAATAAAAAAATAACTACCAACTACCACTGCTTGAACGTGCGAGGCACTAGCCTAAACAATTAGTATACACTTATCTTCACTCTGGTACCTACTGTGTCACAGATGAGGAAACTGATACTTAGAACAATGAAATAACTTGCCCAGGGAATCCAGAGTGATGGAGCCAGGATTCAATAGTCTATGAACACCTTGGATTTAACCACATTGCTAAGGGAAGGCCAGCAAAGGTCACAGTCAAATTCATTTTTTCCCCAAAAGTAATCCACAGTCAAAATGAAATTTCTTGGTTGGTAGCAAACTGATATCATACGTCTATCATTTCGGTGCACAGTACACACATTGAAGAACTTATTTAATGGGCCCTAGCAATGAAGATGTGGTCATTAAATACCGGATTTTTTTCCAACCTGCTTTTAAGTATCATCAATATGGTCTGCAAGAAGTGCATTTAAAATATCAGGGGGGAAAAAAAAGCTGAAAGGCATTCGGATCCAGATACAAAGGCCCTGAAACCACCACAGGGGAAACTGATCTGACCCGAACATACTACATATGGAAACCCTGGAATGGTTGCGATGCTCTCGGGAATATTCAATTACAAGGGAGACCCAGCACTGACCTTTTTACAAGGAGACAATCAACAGAAGACTGTATTTGATGAGAGGAATTCACTTCCTGTTAACAAGGCTTCTAACCCTGTACAAGCAAAAGGAGAAGGGAGGGCAAAGACCCCAGGTGGCTTTGAAGAGATAAACCCTGGTTCTTTAGGAGTCTGAAAAGAAAAAGAAAAAAACAAAACGGGAAAAAGGAGGTATTGTGTAGAAAGGCCATATGATCCACCCAGTTGTTAAATCCTTTGCTCCAAAGGGTTTGCTACAAGGGCTGAAGAAATGATAGAAATAAACCCGTAGAAACTTGACATTCTTTTCTTGAATATTTATTGCATTTCTTCTGCAAACACTCACAACACATAGTGATATTAAAGAGTGCCTACTAATTCAGATTTTACTTCCTGGGTGGCTTTCTGGACTATCCATCCCTGTATTCAACCTACCTCAAGCCACTCTCCCTGGTCCCCACGTACCACAGCAGAATGAAGGGCTGCCCTTTATTCGGTGCTCTCATAACCTCATATGCAGTATCTCTGTTATGGCATTGGATGGAAATCGTCTCCACCACTAGATTCTAACTTGCCCCTGTCCTCAGCATTTTAGCAGATGTAGCTGCTCAGAAAATGTTTGTTGACTGAATTAATGAAACGCTTCCATACATTTATAAATAGTGCTTTCTACTGTACTAGGTCTCTGTGGTCATTTTTGGCCCAGGAGCTCCTCAAGGGCAACGTCATGTCTTATCCATCTTATCTCCATTGCCTCGCATGGTGCCTAACAGTTCCTAGCAGACAGTAGGTGCTCAGCAAAAGTTTGAAGGGTTAATTAAGCACAAAATTTCTCAACATATGACACGATAGGAAGGAGGCAAGAGAGTAGCAAACAGGGTTACTGATGGAGGAAAACTTGTGAATTAGTGACACAGTCTTTTTCAGTTTATGAGCGTGAGTGATGGGAACTGACGGATTTCTGGCAAAGTACAAATTTAGCTTTCACGTTCCTGGCTGGGGGTAATTTCTCACAAGCCGTAAGAAGGGGGCTAACACGAACCACATACGGGTGCTTCACATTTAAAACCCCAGAACAAATCCATGAGGCAGGTATAATCCCCGTTGTACAGAAGAGGAAACAGGCCCAGAAAGGTTTATTTCTTGCCTGAGCCCACCTGAGCGGTCAGCGCCAGGCCCAGACTCCACCGCAGGTTCCCGGGCCCGGCCCAGCGGTCTTTTCCTCCTCCTGGGTGGCCTCTGACTCTTTCACGTCTAGCTGGGCGACTCCCGAGGAGGAGAAGGAGGAAAGAAGCTGGGGGGGGGGGGGTGAGATGCTTTGGGCATACAGGAGCCACAGGGTTCAGGACGCAGAGCACAAAAGCAACGAAGTGCCCCCGTAGGGCCTAGCACACCCACTCGCGCGCATTCGCCGGCATCGGTAAGCTTGACCCTTCTGGGCTTCCGTAGTTCGGAACAAACTGGATATCTCTAGATGGGGAAGGATAAATATTTTGAAATTCAAATCATGTTTCCGGATTTGAGCACTGAGACAGCAAAGCCTAACCCTCCGTACGTTCTCACGAACTAAAACTGCGAAGACAACACAGCCTCTCCTCTTCACAAAAGGAAATCCCTCCCTCCTCCGGCGAACAGAGGCCGGAAGTTCCGGTGGGCTTGACGTCACTACCGCCCACTTTCTGGGCGGTGCTAAGATGGACGGTCTACAGGCTCGGGAGAGACTCCGGCGGAGATATCTGTTCCCGCGGGACGTGGTGGTGCAGCAGGACCGCGAGGGCTACGCCGGGCCGGGTGAGGCACCCCCCGTGGCGCGCTCCGAGTCGCGCCGAGGTTCCCATAGGCGAGGCGCCGGACACGGCCGGCCCCGCGGGCCTCTCGCAGCCCTACCCAGTCAGGAGGGACAGGGTTTCGTTTTTTCAAGTCTTACCAAGTAGTTTTGCAAGTCGGGTATTTACTGTCGTAAAAGACCCTTAGAGATCAGGTAGCCCTGCGCATCTTGGTCTTCAGGATTCCCAGGGGAGCTGGTTTAACACCTGTTTGGCCATATCCATTAAAATAAAAAATATCCACAGATTGTATTTCTAAGAACCTAACAAAGGAGCGCACTCGTAGCAGTACACAAGGGCGTGTGTGCAAAGTCTTTCATCTCAGCTTTGCTTGTAATAGCGAACGACTGGAAACATCTAATTGTCCGTCAGCAGGGAGCTGGTTAAATACACTTGGCTGTTTATACATGACACAGCAGGCAGACTTTTATGAACCAATGTGGATGCTTTTCAAAGGGAGGCGCAGAACAACGTATGGTATGCCACCATTTGTGTTCAAACCAGATAACATGCGGTGTGTGTTCACCTGTAGATGCATAGAATATGCAAGAATTCAGTAGACGTTATTACTGGTAGCTGCTTTGGGGCTGGGGAACTGGGGTTAAGGATAAAGAGAGCGATTTCACCTTAGATCTTTTTGTCCTGTATGTTGTAAATCTTGTGTATTTATTACTTTTAAAAAGTAAACGCAGAAAACAACATGTGCAGGCATGCTGGTTTATAAATTTTGAGAGTGTCTCGCAGAATTTCTATTATGAATAAGCTTCCCAGGAATTCTGATGGTCAGCTAAAAGCTCGGGAACCTTGGCTACATACTAGTGGTTCTCACATGAACTGATAGAGAGGGCATGTCAGTCACATGGGGAACTTGTTAGACCCCATTTGACCCATTCTTTCAGATTGGGTCCCAAATGGAAGGAATTTGACTTGTCCATCACCTGTCTAAGACAAGTACCATGTTGGGACTGGACCTCCAGTGTGCCCTTTCCACTTTTGAGCTGCCCCAAAAGGTTGTGTTTGTTTAAAAAATTAAAATATGTAGTTGTAAGTAGTGTTTTTGGAAAATCAAGTCCATTTTGTGTTCTAATGTTTGCCACTTGCATTTTTCTTAATTAACAGGACTAATGACTTTCCTAGACTACATGTGAAGCATAGCATTAAAATTCCTATACTACCAGATGGCATTATTCTTTCCAAAAGACTATATAAATAAATTTGGTTGCAAAACTCATTTAGCAGCAAAACAAGTTGACTATATTGGACAGGTTTTATGGCAGGCTCCTATTAATTATTTCTAAAAATATAAACCTATTTTGGTGGTTTTACAGAAGAAATTGGTTCTATCATGGGAGAGAATGTGGTTCTTAGAAAGCTCTAGGAAATTATTTTATTTGACTTAAAATAGGTGTAATTTAAAAAAAAAAAGAGGAATTCCCTGGCAGTCCAGTAGTTAGGACTCCGCGCTTTCACTGCCGAGGGAGCAGGTTCAGCCCCTGGTCGGGGAACTAAGATCCTGTAAGCGGCACGGCGTGGCCAAAAAAAAGGTATAATTTTTCCTGTGACGTTAATGGTTACTTCATAAGTTGAACTCTCTGTTATTTGCAGAAACCTCTACACCTGTTGAGAAAAAGGAGAAACCTCTTCCAAGACTTAATATCCATTCTGGATTCTGGATTTTGGCATCCATTGCTGTGACCTATTATGTTGATTTCTTTCAAACCGTTAAAGAAAACTTTCACACCAGCAGGTAAGAAAACTTTATTGCTTCGTAAGTTAAACACACTTGTTTTATTTTTCACGTTTTGTGAGCCGACTTCTTCAAACGCTTAGTAGGCGCCTACTTTCTGCCAGGCATGGTGTTGGAGGTGCTGGTGACGCAGAGTTGAAAAAGAGAGTGTGTGTTCTAGGCACGTACCGCAGAGTGGGTGAGGCTGGAAATTATTTCAGTGGGCTTTCTCAGCACAGGTGTTTTGTAGGATGAGGACGGTAGTGAATTTAAGAAGGACCTAATCCATTTGTAAACCATGCAGAGAGAATGACTGAAGGTCTTTAAGAAGATCAAGTACAAGAGCATTGGGAGGAGGGAGTGAGAATTGTGGTGGGTGGTAATTGGGTCTCAGAGCTCGTTTTCAGAATAGCCAACAAGGTAACTACATGTACAGTCTGTGATTGAATTAAAGTTGAGGTCACTGGTGGGAGGAGTCAGGAGCTTTGAGGCAGGATGTCAAATAGTCCATCGTTCATGAGGATTGAAATCTCTTTAGTATAAAATCTAGGAGTTGACATGGAGGGGAAGGTTGTTCATCACACTCCTGAGTCCTCACTGGGCATTGGAGAGTGTTCTGGAGGCCCCTAGATAACAGAAAAAGAGGGAGACGTGTTGGTGAGCATCGGAGCTGGCATTGAGAGGGGTGATTTGCTTAAAGTGCGAGTGTAATTGTTTGGAAGTACCAGCGGGGCTAGAAAGGTGCAGACGGGACTGTTTGATCCGGTGATATCGTTGGGGGTTGGGGGACACACAGTCTCTCCCGCAGAGGCCCTCAGGAAGAGCAGTGACTGCTGGAGGGGCGCCTGAGGAGAGTGAGGGAGCAGGTGGTCCGGGGAAAGCAGGCGGGGGGTGGGGGGGCGGTGTTATGTAAACTATGGCAGGGAGAGAGCTTGTTCCTGTTCCTTATTTCCACAAGCAGGAGCTTTCCCTAAACACTCCCATTTTCTGGCTCTTCCCCTCACTGGCTTCTCCCCTGGGAGGTGCTAGACCTCCTGATAGGGTTTGGGATGAAGAACCAGGCATGTAAGCTCAGCACCTTCTTCCTCTTGGGAGCCAGCTGCCCACGGGAAGCACAAATTCTGGGCTGCTTTTCTGCACCATTGTTTCATGGGGCGACCCTGACATGAGAAGGTCTCTAGGTTTTCACTGTGACTTGAAACCCAGTGGGTAAGTCTGTCTCTTTCTGGGTTTCATTGTGAGGAAGCACGTTGTCATCATTCACCAAAGCTATCTTCTTTTCGTAGCTCTATCAGTAAAGAAGCTGACAGTTGGTCTTTATCAGTTTGGTTTCTTTGTGTCTTTCAATTGGTCTAGAACTTGGGCTGGGAAAAGAAGCAATGGTTGTTTCAGACACCATCAGTAGCACCTGCTGCTTCGTTCATGAAATATCTCATGAGAGCCTGAGATGTATCCAGTTACGGTCACAGTGATGAACAAGGCACATTTCTCACCCTCCACCAGCTCATTTTAGGCTGTGATAGATGAGTAAGTCATGTGGTGCGTACTGTTTGCGTGTGCGAGGGTATGTGCGGGATGCCGTGAGTGCACCTAGAAGGGGCACCCAGTCCAGCCCAGCCTCAGGAGGTAGGCCTTTTTGAGGTTTCAGGAGAGATGACAGGATTTGTCCATTTGTGTCCTGTGTATCCTTGTATATGAGAATACTAAGTATTCTTAGTAGTTAAAGGAGATGGTGAGGTAAGGAATAACTCACTACACTGTAAGGTGTTTGGGGGCGCCCACAGGAGTAGCGGCACACAGTAACCCACCGGTGGTGTGTGACAGAGCCTGGACTCAGCCTCCAGACCAGGACTGGGGGGCATGAAAAGAAAGTGGGAGTCATAGGCCTGTCCTCAAAGAAGTGTCATCTTAGAGGAAGAGAGACAGAAACGCATGGCCGAAGGCTGAGGGTTTTGAGTAGAGTAGTGTTGCTTTCTTGCTGAGACCTCGGTAAGCAGCGGGGAGTTGGGGCAGCTGTGGCGGGAGGGCGCTACCCAGAGGCAGTCCGTGCAGGCTGACTTCTGCTTTCTCGAAAAGGGTTCATTCCTCTGATTTTCCAAATCTGGCCTCCTCCCATGACCAGCAGGGGCTGGAAGGAAGGGGCTGATGAGCTTTTTCTCACACACACTGAGCCAAGTCTTCTGTGGAGTTGGAAGGAGCAAAAAGCCATGGGCCCTTGAGGGAGGACTGGAGATATTCTAGGAACGGGAGGGTTTCATTTAGAAATCTTTTACGAGAGGCAATATGAATTAACTCCTTCCAAATTGATATTCAGTATTTCAAGAAACCCAGCTTAACTTGGAGGAGTTGATGGTATCTGTTGAAATCTTTATTACTCTCACACTCAAAACTTCAGAAACAACCAGAAAGCCGCTCGCTTTCCTGTATGTTTAAAGAAAACGTCCTTTTTTGTCGGTTAGTTTATGAAAGTGTGTGTGTGTGTGTGTGTGTGTTTAAAGTCTTACTTTTTCATCCTTTCATGCGTCTCACTCTCATCTTTACCTACCCATCTCCTATTAGATCTAGACTTTCTGCAAGCTGGGATTGAGTAACTGTGGGTCCCTCTGCCCCTTCCCCAGTTGATATTCTTCTTAGAAATATATATTTAGTCTATTAATGAAAACTTTTAAGATACCTGATTTGTTAAGTGCTGTCAATTAGCACTTTTTTTTTTAAACCACTTTATTTTTGTGTACATATTTGCTTAACAATCACTGAATTTCTAGTCAGCTTCAGGTATCTGAAGAGCCTTTAGAAGTAGTTTATATTGTCTAGACCCAAGGTATGCTGCACACAGTCTGGAGCAAAATTGCAAATAACATCTTTCTAAAGATAGGCATAGAAATTCTGATTCAGTAAGTTAAGATGCTTCCTTTCTCTAGTGGCAGGGCTGAGTCATACCTGGCTGGTAGACCCTGTGTTATGGGACAGGACTCAAAATTCAAATCACCTGTATTCAAAGGTAAACTTACAAAACCTTTGTCAGATACATGCACTGTCAAAAATGGGATCACTGCCATTGGTATGGTAAGCCAGCAACGCTATGAGCCTATGTCACATTTCAGATGTGTCAAAAAAGATTATTTACTATTAGGCTGCAGAGGATGTAAAAGAGGATAATAGAAGGGTATTATTTTTGTCTCTACAGTTGGTTTCTGTTTGGCGGTACCTTGTTGCTTGTTAGCTTATCGATTGCATTTTACTGCATAGTCTATCTGGAATGGTATTGTGGAATTGAAGATTATGATATCAAGTATCCAACGTTGATACCTATTACAACTGCTACTTTTATTGTAGCAGGAATTTGGTAAGTTACCTTTGGAATGAAAATTTTTTTGATCAGGTAATGATGTACATGGTACAAAATTCAAGAGGGAAAAAAAAAGGGAATGATGGGAAAACAGTCTCCTTGATTCCCTTTTCAGTAGTGTCTTTCTTTACTTATATATTTAGTTATTTAAAATACAAATGGTGACATGCTATATATATATATATATATATATATATATAAATATATATATATATATAGCATTTTGCTTTCTAAATCATTTTCATTGTGAAGTATAATACAGACAGAGAAGTGGAAGAATCTAAAATATACAGCTGAATTATCATGCAGTGAGCCTTGGTGTAAACCCTAACGAGAAAGATCTGTGCCGGCCCCCTCTAACCCCTTCCATGCCCCCTCCCAGTCACTGTACCTTCATTCCTGCCCGCAGGTAAACACTGTCCCCACCTTCATGGTAACTGCTTTCTTTTGCATCTCTTATAGAAATGGGTTCATATAGTATGTATTCTTTTACATTTGACTGTTTACATGCAACATTATGTATGATTCGTCCATATTGTGCATAACAGTTGCTCGTTTTCATTGCTGTTCAGCATTCCATCTTATAACCAACTCCCAGTTTATCTGTTCTGCTGTTGATCGCATTTGGATTGTTTCCAGTTTGGGGTTATTATGAGTGATGCTGTTAAGAACATTCTTGTGTATGTCTTGTGTGCCTGTGCGTGTTTCTGTTGGATGTATATGTACATGCATACATATATACATATCTCTAGAAGGGAAATCGTTGGCTCATTGGGTATGCATACCTCCAACTCTAGTAAATAGTGCCAAACTGTTTTCCAGAGTGATCTTTTTTTTTTTTTAAATTGAGTTTGGAATTCTTCCATACCAGTACATACAGATGTGTCTCATTCTTTTTAACAGTTACATCATTATCACTGCATGGACATATCATGATTTATTTAACCAGCTCCCTGTTTTTTTATTCTTTCGCTGTTATAAATAATGCCACAATTAACATCATTTTTCATAAGCTAAGAGATTCTCAATGAAAAGTTTTTTTTATGTTTATAAAAGTATTTTATAACTTGCTCATTAAAGAAAAATCTATAAATTACAGAAAAACACAAAGGAAGTAAATCCCATGATCCTGCCAACCAGAGAGAAAACTACACTGAACATTGTGTATGGGCTTTTAGGTTTTTTCCCTCTCTTTATATTAATTGCATTTTAATTTGGGGAAAACCACACACCTTTGTACATATTCAGTTTGAATGTATTTTTTCTATTATGTATTTTCTGTAGTTGAAGTTTATGGGTGTTTGACATATGTTGCATTGTGGTGCAGTTTTTTATTAACCCTTCGGTGACGAGTGTAGACTGTTGTCTTATTTTACAATTTCTTATAAGGCTAATGTCACCCCCGGAAATATTATTGTATGTTTTAGAACAGTAGGATTATAGCTATTTAAATGTCTACTTCTCAAAATATTATGTTGGTCATTAATTATCTGAAACACTTATTTAATTGACTATAATTTTCCTTTATTAACTTCTGCTGTTAAAAATTCAGTTCATAAAAATCATTGCACTTAGAAAGTGTGTTATTCTTACCTGGTGACAGGAGTAGTATTTTTCTCAATGGAAAGTTTAATAGCAGCTTATAAATGATTACTTTTTCATTCTGTTTCTAACAGAAAAATACTTTAACCGTCTATTTTTTTTTTTTTTTTTTACCATTATAGTTTGGTAGTGTGTGAGATAGTAAAAGCATGCTGTAGTCATTATATTTCGTGTTCCTTTACTAATGTTAAGTAAATGTTAACATTTAGTTCCTTTACTAATGTTAAGTAAATGTTAACATTTAGTTCCTTTACTAATGTTAAGTAAATGTTAACATTTAGTTCCTTTACTAATGTTAAGTAAAAAATGTTAATGTTCCTTTACTAATACTAATGTTAAGAGACTGAAGTCTCTGTTAAGCCAGGCCAGCTCTCGTTAGAGGAGCTTTAGTGATTCCAGTTCTGAGTACTTTGTGAAGAAATTGTGATATTTCCAATATTGGCTAAGTCACATATCTGAGAAACATGATTTATATATAGAAAGTTACTGGCAGATGAACTTTCCCAAACCGGGTAAAAGTGAGTCCTTTAAATCTAGATTCTGCAGTAGAATATAGTTGTGTAGAGTATAGCTATAGTTGTGAACTGTGTGGCTATTTTGTCCTTTTCTTTTCAGCTTCAATGTTGCTTTATGGCATGTGTGGTCATTTTTCACTCCACTGCTGTTGTTTACCCAGTTTATGGGGGTTGTAATGTTGATCTCACTCCTTGGATGATTTCTAAAGGTAAGATTTCTGGAATGGTATTTCTAATAATGAATGCATTTGAAAAAGTCTTTCATGATAATTTTCAGTGGACATAGCAGTAACGGACTAGTAAATTATTTCAGTCATGTTTACACGAGAGTTGTTCATCCATTGAACTCTGAGGTAGAAGGGACTGTGATCCCTTCCCATTTGCATAATTTAGTTCTAAGTGACTACTTTTTAGAGAAGGCACCCTGACCTTCCAAGATCTCATGAAGAGAGTATTTGCACCTTCCAATATGGATAAGTTCACACATTGATTCATTTTCTATTGCAGTAAACTTCCATCTACTTCTATACTGATGACTATTGGCTAGATCGTTCTTAGTTAATGGGAATATGGGAAGAATGGGCAATTTTACCCAGTTGAGAAGAAAAATCTGTTTTCTAACTGTCCTGGCTGCCTCATAAAAATCTGATGGATGGCACACCAGCCTTTCCCTTCCATGTTATTTATAGAATTTCTGCTTCCCCAGAGACCACTGTGTCCCTGGGCCTGCTGCCTTCACAGTGGGGTCTATTTGCTAATTGTCAGATAACTCATTTATTGAATAAGTATGTGTTCAGAGTACTCACTGTACATGCTTAGGGACATGGTGAAAAAGACAGACGGTCCCTCTCTTCATGTTGCTTACGTTAGAACTTGGAGAAAATCTATTCCATGTGTCAGTTTACTTACTTGTAAACTTGAAAACTGAGACCCAGAGAAGTAAACTTGGAAAACTGAGGCCCAGAGAAGAAAAAGTTAATGCACTCAATTATTGGGGTGCAAAAGAAAACTGACATTTCAGCTCACAGACAGCATGTTCTCCCTTTGGAGTTTTAAAGGAAAGTCCCTATAACCAGGTAAAGAAGAAATGGATGTCCTCTCATTGTTGCTAGTCTGAAAATAGCTGCTAGCACACACATGCTGATGTGCAGAGTCCCCTCCACACGTTGTGCTGTGTCTAGGACCGTTTGGACTCTCACAGTATGTCCTCTGTCCCTGTTGACCTGTCGCCACAAGAACATTCCCTCATCTGACCCTGTCTGCTTTGAATCTCTGGCTGTTCCGTATTGAGTTTTTCCACGTGTTCAGGAGCTTTTGACTTACTGCCGACATCAACGTTTAATTGGTAACAGAGAGCCAGAGAATGTTGTAGGCAGGGAGATTGAACTGTGCTTTTTAATATTAAATCCAACAGCCTGAGATAGAATGTCTCGCTTGGGTTTTCTTTCAGGTGTAAGGGCATGTCAGTTTAAAGCGAATGATTAATATCCTGCTAGCTGAAAGCACCGCAGACATGATGGAAAAGCTACAGTGTGTTTTTGCATCTATGAAGTGAATGGTTTCCTTGGAAGAATTGTAACTTTATAGCTCTGTAGTTGAAATCAGAATAAATTATATTTCATTTGTATATTCCTAAACTCATTATCGAATTTTTCAGATTCAAAGTAGAAATATTCTATTCAACACAGAAATAACTAATTTGCAGTGTTAATCTGTTTGGATCATTGGAGAAATTGTTGGTGTAAAAATTTAAATGAATTTTCATTAGAGATGCATAATGTACTCCCGATAGTTCAGAGAAGTTGTTCACTCTTCCATTTAAGGGTGAGCAGTTCAGTGGTTGAGATGACTGGCTGTGTATATAAAGGAATGATAGTGTCATGTGCCTTTAACCCAACTTCAGCAATTCCTAATAATACCGTTTTTATAATAGCTTTGTAAGGAGGAGGACCAGTTGAAAGGATTTTGTGTTTTCCCATCACTTAAGATTTATCACTGTGTAAATTACTGGGTTTTTAGCATTTGTTTAACATATGAACTTTTAATCATCTTAAGTACGTGTAATTTTTTTCTTAATATTTAAATAAAGTATTTCTATAACTTTCTTGTGGGTTTTGTTAATACAGACTTTGGAATTGTTTCTGTCTTCAGCTATTAGCACTTTCACTATAGAAATAAGGCTTCTTTTTAGAGAAGGCTACCCTGCTTTTCAAAGACCAATGGAAGACAGTATTTGCACTTTCAGATGCAAATATGTTTACATTAAACCTAAACATCATAAGCATTGTGACATTTTAAGTATCTTATGTTGGTTTCTGCGCTCCCCATCCACAAGGAACTTCAGGTGATGATATGTTTCAGTCAACACTTGTGTCTGGCTTGGATCACACCCTGCAGTAGTAGTTAATCTTGACCTTGAGCAGCAGTTAGTCTTTCTCCAGCTGTGAGGCAGGAACATTATCTGTGTTGTTGGGTTGTGGGTGATAAGAATAATGTTTATGAGACACCTACTACAGTGCCTGGCACACTGTAGGTGCTCACTCAATAAATGGTAATGGAGAGGGAATGAAAGACAAAGTAGATCAAAGAGCAGGAATGGGAAGAGGCAGGCATGATCGGTAAACAGAATCAAGCTCAGTTGGTGTACATATGCGTGTGAGGGTGTGTAGAGAGAGTCATTTAAAGTAAGGAGCAAAGTCAGGCGAAGGTCAGAATCAGGTGGCCAAGTCAGTCAGTGATGTGAGGGTCCAGTGCAAGGTGGAGGTTGCAAACCCAGGAAGTAGGATTAGAGGGAGCACTGATTCAGACCCTCCGGAGGGAACTTGGTGCGGGGCAAGGGACGTACCCCCCGTGACAACTCCCACAGAGTCTTTGGGCAGATTCTGCAAGAAATCTTTCCTTCCCTCCCTCCCTTCCTTCCATTTTTCTTTTCTTGCAAAGTAGTTTTACTGTTGATACTTGGTTAGAAACCTAAGGCTGGGATTTTCCGTGTAATACAGTCATTAGAACCCAGTTAGCCAAGTGCTGATACTGTGGTATAGCTAGGGTGGTAAGGAGATGATCCTGTTACAAAGAGACATCTGAATAAATTTGTTTAAACAGGATCATGCCTGGTCCCTGTGCCCATTAAATAAGTGCTGTGCAGATTATTTGTGGGTCTTTTCCTATTGTTATAATTATTATTTTCTAAAATAAATTTATTTATTTATTTATCTTGGGCTGTGTTGGGTCTTCGTTTCTGTGCGAGGGCTTTCTCTAGTTGCGGCGAGCGGGGGCCACTCTTCATCGCGGTGTGCGGGCCTCTCGCTATCGCGTCCTCTCTCGTTGCGGAGCATAGGCTCCAGACGCGCAGGCTCAGTAGTTGTGGCTCACGGGCCCAGTTGCTCCGCGGCATGTGGGATCTTCCCAGACCAGGGCTCGAACCCGTGTCCCCTTTATTGGCAGGCAAATTCTCAACCATTGCGCTACCAGGGAAGCCCTTGTTATAATTATTAAATAAAAACTGTGTCAAGCAGTGTTGTTGCTGCTTCTAAACAAGCCTGTGGGAGGAACATCCACTCAGAATAGTAACGAATAACGGAACTAACCGTTGTGAATGTTTATCATGAAAGTCAGGGATATGGTAGAAGCAATTGTGTGCTCTTAAAAATGTCCCTGACTGACAATCCCAAGTGTCAAGACCGAGTCTTCCACCCGGGTTGCACACTGGTTGCCTCAGGCCTGCTGCTCAGAGGTTCCCATTGCAGCTGGTGACAAGGCTGTCTTGTGAAGAGTCCTCCAGGTGATTCTAACGTTCAGCCTCGTTCCAGAACTATCCTGTTCCAATCACTTTGGGCAGAGATGTCTCTGCAGAAGCTAGAATGTTCGAATTGTCAGGGAACACAGAGATAGCAGAATCGAACTTAGCTCCCTAGGGTAAAAACCAGATTGAGGCTCCCTCCAAATCCGTGTCTGGGACCTAGCTTGGGAGGCAGTGGTCTTTCTAGGAGACTTTATAGCATTTAACATCCTGGCTGTCTCAGGGTTCTTTGGTTTTATACAACAATAACAAGAAAAGGTCTCTGGCTATGCTTAAGCAAAAGAGAAATACATTGGAAAGGAATCGAGGGAAAAGCTAAGAGCCACATCTTTATAAGTAGAATCATTTGGGGCGGTGGGGTGGGGTGGTCCTAGGTAATAGGGGTTAATAGATGCCCTCTTCCGTGGCCACAGTTAGGATAACTGCCCTTCACTTAAAAATATTTAAAGACTTTGATTCAGCTCAGTGTTTCTTGAGGTGCGAAAGAGCTTGGTAGATTTTAAGAAATGTTTACATAGAATTCATAAAAATAAATAACAATCAGGAATATTTCGCATACACTAAGGACTAATTTGAAAGAAGCCAAATTGCAGGCTCTGGGTCAAGGGAAGATTGGGAGTTGAACAGAAGAGTAAATTATTCCTAAAAAGGCCACAAAGATCTCTTCTAAGTCTCTCAGATTCAGTTTTGAAGTTGAGGAATGGGATTGTCCCAATTCGGCAGAAATGTAATGTGTAGCTATTTTATTTCTAAAGCAATGTGAGCAACTAGCTTTTGGTAGAGCTGTAGCTTTGGCAAACCTTATTATACCTCACTTTGGGTATATTCGTGATGCCTTGAGATGCATCATTCCTATCCACATACAAATGTGTTGTACTATTTACCATCTTCAAACAAACACCCAAGATAGGGCTCCCTCAAGCTTCTCCAGTTATTAACCACTTTTTGGGTCCCCTTTACAGCAAAACTCCACCGAAGAATTCTCCAGGCTTATGATATCCAATTGTGTTCCTCATTAAAAAAAAATTGTATTAGGACGTATGGATGCAAAAGAGTGTGTGTAATGTTCCTTTATGTATAAAAATAGGGTCCAAAAGGATGTCAGGAACTTGGTCCCTCCCCAGCCCACACTCAGGGGTAGGAGTGGATCCTGGAGTTCACTCAGCTCACTGCTTCCCTTGCTCCCGTGTGCCCAGCCCGCAGCCTGATCCCCACTGTCTCTCAGGACCAGCAAGACTCCTTGTAATCCCTCCACCCCTGTCATGGTGCCGCCACAAAACCTGGGATTCCTTCTCATACCCTGGGCTGACTTCCACATGCATCTGTCTGTATGTCCCGGTTATCACCTATCACTGCATAACAAACCACGCCAAAACTAAGTGCCTTAGGACAACCACCACCCTTTATTTTGCTCAGGAATCTGAAATTTGAGCAGGAATTGACAGGAACAGCTTGTTATGTATGGGGTGACTCAACTGTGACTGGACGGTCCACTTCCAAGGTGGTTCCCTTGTGGTTGGCGAGATGGTGCTGGCTGCCAATTTCACTCCGCCTGGACATCTTCATGGGCAGCTTGGGTGTCCTCATGGCATAGTAGCTGGGATTCAAGGGTGAGCTTTTACATTAGTTTTCTGTTGCTGCTGTAACAGATTGCCACCAATAGCGCTAAAAATGACAGAAATTGATTATCTCACGGTTCCTTGGTTAGAAGTCTAATATGGCTCTCGGCAGGGCTGCATCCCTTTCTGGAGGCTCTTAGGGGAGAATCCATGTCCTTGTTCTTTCAGGCCGTTGGCAGAATTCAGTCCCTTGCAGCTGAAGGACTGAGATCCCCATTTTTCAGCTGGCTGGCAGCTGAGGGCCGTTCTCAGCTTGGAGACGCCAGCCACGTGCATTTCTTGCTCGTGTAGCTTTCTTCCTCCATCTTCAAAGCCTAGGACAGTGGGTCAACACATCCCTCTTATACTTTGAAATTCTCCTGCCTCTTCTTCCATTGCCACATTGCTCTGACCCACTCTTCTGCTGCCTCCTTCACTCCTAAGGGTCTGTGTGAATACATCGGGCCCACCCACCTGGGCCACCCAACATCATCTCCGTGTTTTAAAATCCTTACTTCATTTCAGTGTTCCTTTTGCCAGGTAACAACATATTTATAGGTTCCAGGGAGTAGGGTGTGGACATCTTTGGGGCCATTACTCCACCTACCACGGTGTTCGTAGAGACAGGAAAAGGAAGCTACTGCTTAAAGCGTGGGCTCAGGAGCTGAGTGTAACTTCCATCCTATGCTACTGGTCAAGCAGTCACAGATCCCCTGTTTAAGGGGAGGGGGACATGGCTTTGCCCCATCCTAATGGAGGAGTACCAAAAAATTTGGAGGTCGTGTTTTAAAATTGCCATAGTCTAGCAGCCACTGTGGAGGGCAGTAGGGAGTTTCCTTAAAAAACTAAAAATAGAGTTGCCACATGATCCAGCAATCCCACTCCTGGGCATATATCCTGAGAAAACTTGAATTCTAAAAGGTACATGCACCCCAGTGCTCATAGCATCACTATTCACAACAGCCAAGTCATGGAAGCAACCTAAATGTCCATCAACAGATGAATGGATAAAGAAGATGTGTATAAATACAATGGAATACTGCTCAGCCATAAAAAAGAATGAGATAATGCCGTTTGCAGCAACATGGATGGACCTAGAGATTATCATACTAAGTGAAGTAAGTCAGAAAAAGACAAATATCAATGTCATATGATATCACTTATGTGTGGAATCTAAAATATGATACAAATGAACTTATTTACAAAACAAAAACAGACAGACATAGAAAACAAATATATGGTTACCAAAGGGGAATGGGGATGGGGGAGGAATAAATTAGGAGTTTGGGATTAACAGGTACACACTACTCTATGTAAAATAGATAAACAACAAAGCCTACTGTATAGCACAAGGAGCTATATTCAATATCTTGTATAAACCCTAAGGAAAAGAATTATGAAAAAGAATTATATATATATGTAAGATTCACTTTGCTGTACAATAGAAACTAACATTGTAAATCAACTATACTTCAATAAAAAAAAAAGAAAAGTGAACATTGCCACAGTCTAATCTCTGTTCATAAATTCTCTAGATTCCTTCCACATGCAAAAGTCATTTATCTTCCAGGAATCACTGAAGTTTCATCCCATTACAGCATCAGGTTCAGGCTCGAGCTCCTGGATCTCATCATCTAAATCAATAAAAAGTGCCTCATCAGACAAAAAGCATAAAATACCTAGGAATAAACCTACCTAAGGAGACAAAAGACCTGTATGCAGAAAATTATAAGACACTGATGAAAGAAATTAAATATGATACAAATAGATGGAGAGATACACCATGTTCTTGGATTGGAAGAATCAACATTGTGAAAATGACTACACTACCCAAAGCAATCTACAGATTCAATGCAATCCCCATCAAACTACCACTGGCATTTTTCACAGAACTAGAACAAAAAATTCACAATTTGTATGGAAACACAAAAGACCCCGAATAGCGAAAGCAATCTTGAGAACGAAAATCGGAGCTGGAGGAATCAGGCTCCCTGACTTCAGACTATACTACAAAGCTACAGTAATCAAGACAGTATGGTACTGGCACAAAAACAGAAATATAGATCAATGGAACAGGATAGAAAGCCCAGAGATAAACCCACGCACATATGGTCACCTTCTCTTTGATAAAGGAGGCAGGAATGTACAGTGGAGAAAAGACAGCCTCTTCAATAAGTGATGCTGGGAAAACTGGACAGGTACATGTAAAAGTATGAGATTAGATCACTCCCTAACACCATACACAAAAGTAAGCTCAAAATGGATTAAAGACCTAAATGTAAGGCCAGAAACTATCAAACTCTTAGAGGAAAACATAGGCAGGACACTCTATGATATAAATCACAGCAAGATCCTTTTTGACCCACCTCCTAGAGAAATGGAAATAAAAACAAAAATAAATAGGACCTAACGAAACTTCACAGCTTTTGCACAGCAAAGGAAACCATAAACAAGATAAAAAGACAACCCTCAGAATGGGAGAAAATATTTGCAAATGAAGGAACTGACAAAGGATTAATCTCGAAAATTTATAAGCAGCTCATGCAGCTCAATAACAAAAAAACAACCCAATCCAAAAATGGGCAGAAGACCTAAATAGACATTTCTCCAAAGAAGATATACAGACTGCCAACAAACATGAAAGAATGCTCAACATCACTAATCATTAGAGAAATGCAAATCAAAACTACAATGAGGGCTTCCCTGGTGGCGCAGTGGTTGAGAGTCCGCCTGCCGATGCAGGGGACACGGGTTCGTGCCCCGGTCCGGGAGCATCCCACATGCCACGGAGCGGCTGGGCCCGTGAGCCATGGCCACTGAACCTGCGCGTCCGGAGCCTGTGCTCCGCAATGGGAGAGGCCACAGCAGTGAGAGGCCCACGTACCACACACACACACAAAAAAAGTGTACAGGTGGTGGGATAGGGAGGGTGGGAGGGAGATGCAAGAGGGAGGAGATATGGGGATATATGTATATGTATAGCTGATTCACTTTGTTATTAAGCAGAAACTAACACACCATTGTAAAGCAGTTACACTCCAATTAAGATGTTAAAAAAAAACCCACAAAAGCAACTGTACAGTTGGTGCCTCCTCCGGGAACCTCTCACCCTTCTTGGCAGACTCAGGGCTTGCCCAACCCTCCCGCCCTAGGGCTCCTGGAAGGCAGGGCTGAGTCTCCTGTTTGATACTCTATAGCTTCTCAGCGAGTTAAATAGTTATCCGTTGAGTGTGTCTCCACCAGAATGTCAGCTCCGTGAGGGCAGTCTTTCATAACTGAATTCCTGGCACCTAGAACAGAGCCTGAAATGATTCAGTGTAGTATAAATGCGTGTAGACCACATAAATGAATGAACAGAGTGAAAACGTGAATGATGGCAAGTCCTCAGGTTGACTCCCTCCCAGCCCAGGGCTCCCTCACAGCCAGGACCTTCTGGCAATCAGAACCGGCTAAGTAATTTGCTGGATCCACTGCAAAAATGAAAATGTGGGTCCCCCTGTTCAAAAATGAAGAATTTCAGAACGGCAACAGCAGGATGTTAAACCAAGGGGGAAGGGGTGTCTCCTGAGTGCTGGGCCCTGTGCTACTGCACAAGGGGCTCGCTGTGAGCCCTGCCTGCCCCTTCCTGGGCTCCATCCCCCAGCAGCTCCCTCCCAGCTTCCCGCTCCAGCCCTGATCTCAGCCACGCCAGCCCTTAAGACCTCCTGAGAGGGGCACTCTGGCGGACCAGGTCAGCTTGGGGGGTCTGGGGGAGCAGAGGGAGATGCTCCGGTTCCCCCGGCTCCAGGGAGGATTCCTGGCAGCCCCCAGCCCCAGCTCAGCTCAGTCTAGAAGTAGCTCCCCATTCCCTTGGAGGAGGGAGAGAGATGTTCTCTTTTCTTGGAAAGTGGCTTCTGTCTTGTCCGCATCTGGGCATCTCCTGGCAGACACCCAGATACACCAGACGGACAGACAAACAGACACAAACGAAAAGGACACCCTGTCCCCCTATTCATAGATCTAGGGACAGGGGCTGCCACCCCCTCCCATCCTCCCCGACCCAACCAGACACACCCAAAGACTGACCTCTAGAGAGACACAGCAACACGCAACAGAGAAAACAGACCGTAGAAATACGCAGAGACAAGGACAGGCAGACACTCATGCACACGGACGCGTTCGTCCGGGCTCACCTAGACCTCCGTGGTCCGCTACGGAGACGCTCAGGGGCACCAGAGGAGCGCACTCACCCGCGGGGTCCCAGACGCACCGCTCCGCCGCGGCCACGCCTCCGCGCCCACACCCTCGGGCAGGCTCAGGGCGACACCTTGCCCGCCATCCCACCTCTGGGAGCCGGCGGGAGGCACCTGTCATCCGGCATCGGCTCAGGGGACAGAGCTGAGGATAGCGGGCGGGTCCGGGCGCGCGGGTCGGGGAGCGGGAGGACGCGCGGCCATCGGGGCAGGGTTGGCCCCAGGCCGAGGCACCAGGGGCGGGGAGCGGCCCGCGTGGGTCCAGAGTGGGCGGAAGTGTTGCCCCGGACATTGAGGAGGGAGGGAAGGTGGGCGGTGCGAATTGGGGAGCGCGAAGAAGCCGGGGTCAGCCCGGGTCAGCCTGGGTCGGCGGGGAGCGGGGGGGAAGGTGGTAAGTGGATCGGGTGGGTACCTTGACCGAGGGTAGGGGTCAGAAGGCGGGAGATCAGGCGTCCGAGGGTGATCAGGACAGCGGGCTGTTTGGCAGAGGGCGTCGGGGCTAGGGCAGAAGACGGGGGCAGCGGGTGGGGCCCGGGTCGCAGCCGCCCCCGGGACTAGACTCAGTGCGGGTCCCTCAATGATGCCCGAGGGCCAGGAGGCGCCTGCCTCTCCCCAGGCGTTTCGGAGCAGCCCGGACAGGGACTCGTCGGGACCCGCAGCCTGCCCGCCGCCCCAGCTCCCGGCCCCGGGGCCCCCGGAGTCCCCGGCCCCTCGTCGGGGCGCCATCCGCGCCAGCTTCCCGCAGAAGCTGGCGGAGGCGCTGAGCAGCCAGTATGGGCTGAACGTGTTCGTGGCGGGGCTGCTGTTCCTGCTGGCCTGGGCCGTGCACGCCTCGGGCGTGGGCAAGAGCGACCTGCTGTGCTTCCTCACGGCGCTCATGCTGCTGCAGCTGCTCTGGATGCTGTGGTACGTGGGCCGCAGCTCCGCGCACCGCCGCCTCAAGGACACGCACGCCGGCGCGCGCTGGCTCCGCGGTGAGTCCCCGAAGCAGCGAGCCGGCCGGCGGGTGAGTGCCCAGCGAACCCAGCCTGCTCGCCCGCTAGCCGCAGCCCGACAGCAGCTCTGTGCCCTTTCCTCCTCTGACTTCTCTCCTTTAGTCTTTTCTGCCTCCATCTTCCTGCACATCTTTTCTGCCCGCCTCCGCCCACCTTCCCTTCTCTCTCTTTCTTTCTTAAGGCTGGATTATTGCCATAATCTCCTCTCTCCGCCTTCAGGCTCTTGCCTTACATGCCATCGTTGGAACTACGGTTACACAAACCTATTCACATCTTTCCTTGTTTAAAGCCCTGCCATGGTTCCACGGACCCCATGATGGAGGCCACACTCCTTATCCTGGCATTCAAGGCCCGCTAAGATCTGAGCTCAGATGGCCTCTTTAGTTTAATCCTCTCCTTGGCCCGCATTCTGTGCTCCAGTCTCAAAGGCTTTTAGTTCCCATCACAATATTTCATGCTTATCTGCCTTTGCATATTCTGTTCCCTCTTCCTGGAATGCCTCCCACCTGCCTTGCTTTAGGAGATAGGGCTCAGGCCCCACCCCGTGCTCCCCAGTGATGCTTTTCAGACCCCCTCTCTCACCCTTTGGGGTTCTGACTGCACTCCTTCAGCCCTCACTGCGCCCTGGGAAGGCACTGTGCTTCTTGTTGACACTTCTGTCCCCTCCACCACACTGGGGGAACTCTAAGATGCTCATCTTTTCGTCCTAGAGCCAACTCAGGGCCTGGCATAGAGTGGGTACTAAGAAAATGCGGTTGAGATGAATGATGTAATCAATGAGTGGATAAATGTTCAGGCAGCGGGGAATAGAAGCACTTGCTAGGTACCCACAACACATTGATTGAAACGTTGTCAAGACAGGAACCCTTCTCTCCTCAAGGACCTTGCACTGTTGGAAGGGAGATAGACATGATGCAGGTCAAAGGGAAGAGGTGGTGGGGAGTCTGTGGAGAAAGCGGGTGCCTGAGAAATCTTCCTGGGAGGGGCCGGGTACATTTCACTCTGTGTGGTCCAGACACATCACAGGTCTCTGCTTGAATTCTCATGTTTGATCTGAATTTAAGTCTCAGAGTGTGGCTGTCATTTTCCTTGCATGCTCTTGGGCACGTTATTTAGTCTTCCCACTCCCCTAGTTTCAGCATGTGTAGAATGGGAATCACACGTGTAGGACCAGTGACTGCTGGGTACAGGGTGGGCGCCCAGCACACAGTCACTCTCCCTCCCACCCACACTCCCTTCAAAGGTCTGCCCCAAGGACACCTTCTCTACACACCTGGCAGGAATTACTCCTCACTCCCATGGGCTGCCACAGCTCTCTCTGTGTAGAGATCTTTGGCACTTGTCAATTTCTGCCTTGTCTTATGACTAGTGGATATAAGCCTTGTCATCTGGATGAGATTTTAGGTTTCTTAGGCTCAGGGACTGCTCATCTTGCCTTTGGAAAAACTGCACACAACCGCAGCGTGGCCCAGATTCCTGCTCTGAAAGTAGTTGTTTCAGGGAGGTTCGTGGTTTTGTGACCCTATAAATGGCAGTGAATCCAGTGTCACAGCAAACAAGCAAACAAGAATAAAATGTTATTTTGAGGTTGTTGACTTAAACGGGCTAAAAAAATATTGCATACAGAGGCTTTTGACCTATGCTTTCCTGTAGTGGCAGGATCCTTCCTTGGTCTTTCCCTCACTTCCTTCCTACTCCATCCTTCTTTTCTTCTTTCTTCTCTCCTTCCCTTCTTCTTCTTTCCTCATCCATCCCTTCCTTTCTGTGTTACTCCTCCCTGTTCCATCCTCCCCCTCCTCCCTCCTTTCCTTTCTCTCGCCCTCCCTCCCTCTCTCCCTCCTTCCTCTTTTTCTCTCTCCTGCCCTGCCCTCATCCTTCCTTCCTCTCTCCCTCTCTCCTTTCTCCCTTCCTTCCTCTCTCCCTCCCCCACCCTGTTCTTCCTCACTCTTCCCTCCTCTCTCTCTCCCTCTTTCCAGGAAGACTCTAAGCACTGGGACCCCAGTCAATGGGTGAATGGTCGTGCCATTTCCCAAGACTGGGAAGACAGGAGGAGGAGTAAGGGTGGGGATGCAGAACCAGGATTCCTCTTGTGGACGTGTTACAGCTGAGATGTCCATTAGACACCAGGTAGAGCTGGAGCAAATGAGGCAGTGTAGGAGAGCACATAGTAGGTGTTCAGTAAAGGGTGTGGCTGTTTAGACGCTCAGCAAGTTACCCCATAATAACATAACTATTCAAGTGAGCTATGTGGATGATGGAAGTGGTGCTGGAAGTCTTGGCTTGATGTCTCGGCTCTGTTACCTTCGCCTTTCTGAGTCCCGGTTTCCTCATCAGTAAAATAAGAATACTGGCCATCTCTCAGGGAGGAGCTGCGAGAGGTCGAGTGAAAGCTGTGTGCAAAGCACTGTCTATCCCTGTGAATGAGCTGCAGTTTATCAAAGAAGCAAGAGCCTAATTATCCCCAAAGTACCCCAGGAGGCCATAATGCCAAGGGAAGTACCTTCAGCCCCAGCAGGGACTGAGGATTTCCCTGGAATCCTAGCTGGAAAAACAGGTTTGACTTAGCTCTGCCCTGGCTTCTGTGATGGTCTTAGAAGTCTGGGGCTCTGAGAAAGAGCCACCCTGTGGAATTCTGGGCACTGAGGTTTTCCAGAGAAAGTTTTTGGGTCTTGGTACGGGCTGTGAGGCATTTCTTTGAGCAGGAAAACATTCTGTCCCACCTACTGGGTGTGAGAAAGTGAAGACTTTCTTTGGAACAAAAAATATTGACTAATTTTTAAAAATGAGTGGAGGGGCTTCCCTGGTGGCGCAGTGGTTGAGAGTCCGCCTGCTGATGCAGGGGACACAGGTTCGTGTCCCGGTCTGGGAAGATCCCACATGCCGCGGAGCGGCTGGGCCCGTGAGCCATGGCCGCTGAGCCTGCGCGTCCAGAGCCTGTGCTCCACAACGGGAGAGGCCACAGCAGTGAGAGGCCCGAGCACCACCAAAAAAAAAAGAAATCCATAAAAAAAAAAAAAGAGTGGAAATGATGGATTATTCATCCAGACCCTCTGTTTGCTGAGTAAAGAGATTGATTTCTTCTGGAGGAAGTGGCAGCAGCTGGGATATCTCATGCCAGTCCCGTGTGTCCAGTGACGTGAAAACCTAATGAATAGCCATTTCTTCCTGTTAATTACCAGGGTCCTGTTTCTGTTCTGTTTCTGGTCTCTTAAAAGACCGCAGTGGTGAAGGTAGTCCTTTTCCTTGTTTCTGGCCTGTCTCAAGCCCAGAGAAGTGTTATTAACACAAAATCATGGCAATGACGACAGTAAGACTAATAGCCACAGTTATTGAGTGCGTTTGGAATGCTGGTACCTTAGAAGCATTGTCCCAGTTGTTTGTCACAGTGAGGCTTTCTTTGTGCGTGTGAATAATCACTCCCAAATCTACTTTCATGAGATCAGATTTTTACAAAGTGCTTTTTACTTAAAATGAGGCACGTCCACGTATACGACACATTCCATCTCTGTCCAGTGCACCATCCTTGGAAAAGCGCTGCTCAGAGCACTGTGTTCCTTATCCCGAAGGGGCTGCAAGTAAAGGGGCAGACGTGAGCTGCTTTTGTAAGATCTGCCCAGGACAGGTGGCTGTACAGGATGTAGAGATAAAGATTGGGACACAGTGATGGGTTTTAGAAACAGGCGGTCCAATGTGTGAGAAAGTGAAGGTTGCTAAAAGAAATGGTTCCAAGTGCACGTGTGAAGAGAGGCGGACTGCCATGCAGGTTGGTGGCGGAGAGCAGAAGAGGAGGGAGAGGGGAAGGAGGAAGGCTGCAGGACACGAGGATGCAACCGCCCCTGCACCCAGGGGAGCCCACAGTCTAGGAGTGCAGCCAGGACTCACAGAAACCACTGGAGGATGACTGACAGGACTGCAAAACCTGGTGTGCAGTCCTGTGGCAGCGTCTGGTGTGGCCAAGGAGGGAGTGGTCAGGGTGGGCCACCGTGGTATTCCAGCCCACCCTGCTGACTTCGGGGCAGATGCAGCAAGTTCATGAACATGGGTCTGGGCTTCACCTTGTTTCCCTCCTCAGAATGCACGCTCATCTCAGTTTGATCACCTCACTCCTCTGCAGACACGGCCTCTCCAGATACTCCTCATTTCCTTGGACTTCTGTCCCTGCTCTGGGTATAGTGAGCCCATGTCAGTGTGCCTAGCAATTCTCCTCCTTTCTTTAAAACAATAGTTTCCTTGAGATGTAGTCCACATAGTCTACAGTTCACCCATTTAAGGTGCACAAGCCGATGGTTTGTAGGATATTCACAGAGACGTGCAACCATCACCACAGTCAATTTTTAGAACATTTTCTCATCTCAAAAAGAAACACTGTGGGGCTTCCCTGGTGGCGCAGTGGTTGAGGGTCCGCCTGCCGATGCAGGGGACACGGGTTCGTGCCCCGGTCCGGGAGGATCCCACATGCCGCGGAGCGGCTGGGCCCGTGAGCCATGGCCGCTGAGCCTGCGCGTCCGGAGCCTGGGCTCCGCCACGGGAGAGGCCACAGCAGTGAGAGGCCCGCGTACTGCAAACAAAACAAAACAAAACAAAACAAAAGAAACACTGTGCCCTTTAGCTATCATCCCCCAGACCCTCCCCAGGAATAGACAACCATGGATCTACTTTATGTCTCTAAACTCACCTGGTCTGGACATTTTTATAAATGGAATCACATAATATGTCTTCTTGGCGACTGGCTTCTTTCACTGAGCGTAATGTTTTGAGTCTCCCAGCGGTTCTTGGGGTGGGTGTTATCACCCTCATTTTCTAGACCAGGAAGCTGAAAGGGCATCAGGAGGAGGGTTGAGCCCCTGTCACCAGAAATATTCGGACAGAGTGAGAAAGAGAAGAGAGATAAGTTCCTGGCTTCGGGACAGAGGGTGTGATATTAGCAGGTGACAGAGAAGGCAAAACCTCTAACTTCCATTTGGTTTCTGTCCTCTTCATCGAGCAGAGGGGCCTTTGGAACTTGCAGGGAACAACAGAGAAGGTGGCCAAGCCCACTGCACGGGGACAACTTTTGTGACGTCGGGGCAGAAACTTTGGTCTGGTTTTGTTCAGCAGTCTGGACCGAGCTCCCATTCTGTGCCAGGCGCTGGCTGAGCCCTGGGGAGAGCAGGATGCTTAGGTTTGGCCCTGTGTGGAGGGCTGCAGGAGGGGGCAAAGACGGTGCAGACAATGAGGGGCAGCAGAGCACGATGGCTAAGAGCTCCCCACCAAACCCCACCCCAACCCATGTAGCCTCACTTTTCTGCCCCGGTTTCCTCATCTGTAAAATGGGGAGGATGATACCCCCCAACCATCACATAGGGTTGTATGAGAATCAGTGAGTTTGTACATATAAAATGCTTAGAGAAACCTGTGGCATTTAGTAAGAGAAATACATTATTATTATTCACTAAATGATTCAGTGTTATGATGTGCAGGGGATGGGTGGGTAGGCAGAAGGGTAGCCTGGGGCAAGGGTTTGGGGGTTTAGTGAGAGGTCCCAGAGGAGGACCTTCTGCTTTTGCTGGAGTCTGGAAGTGAGTCCAGAGATGTCAGCAAGATCTGAGTTAGCTGGAACCCTATCTGCAGGCTTCAGATCTTGGTTTTGTCCAGTGGGTAGTGGGGAGCCATTGAAGGTTTTGAACAAAGGGAATGATGTGATCATACTTGTATTTCAGAATGATCACTCCATCTGCAGGGTGGGACCTGGTTTTCAGAGGAGTAAAACAGGAGGCTGAGAGGTCAGTTAGGAATTAAGTGGACTTAGGGAGAATATGTAGGGTCTCAGGAAGCTACCCTGAATTTTAAAAATGATAAAAGAATACACAGAATATAGAGAACTGAGCATAACAGCAACTCCCAGCAAAATTCTGGAGCAGATCAAGATGCAGGGAGTTTTGAGCAATTCCCTCAGGAAAGGGAGCGGTGATTCAGCCTGGGGTCACCGTGAGAGAGTCCTGCCTAACTGCATGCATTATCGTGCATGTTTGGGCTTTTGGGATGGGATTTCTGCTCTAGTAGAAAATGTAAACCTGATGTCAGGATTTCAGCCTCATGATGTAGCTGCCCAAAAAGCCGATGCTGGTCGGGCATTGATTGGAAAGGAGGTCAGGCTGCACGTGGAGTGTCACGTCCCCCTTTGAGCATCACATGGGTGCCTGCAGGAGGGCGGCCCCAGGAGGAGCGAAAGGATGTCCAGTTCAGGAGAGAGAGGATGTGGAGATGTGGGGTGGAAAATGCTGCAGGCCCACCCCCTTCAGCTCCAGGTCAGCAAACGAGAGTCACTTCTTCAGGGAAGCCTTTCCCGATGCCTTCAGACCAGGTGTGGCTTCCGGGTTGTATGTTCTCATAACACCCTGTTTTCTTCCTAGCACTTCTCAAGCAGGAGATTGTGTCATTCAGTTTGTTTGTTGATCTGACCAGATGGTGAGCTCTTGAAGGCAAAGACCCTGTCTGAATGTAATTACCATTATAACCTGAGCTCCTGGCACTGTGCCTAACGTGTAACAAGTTGATATTTACTGAATCATCAAATGGGTGAATGCATGGATGAATGGATGAAGGAATGAGTGAACCATGGCAGAATCTCCAGGGAAGGGGATGGCAGTTCTGGGAGGCTGACTGCAGTGCACTGTGGGGAAGAGCATTGTAATCTAAGCACCAGCTGGTGATGGAAGGGTGAGCCTCCCAGCCCTGGGCATGTCCAGGTGGAGACCAGATGGCCGCTGGTCATGATGCCCTGGGAAGCATCCTTGCATGAGATGGGAGATGTAAACTAACTTTGTGGAACCTTCCACCTCTAAGAGCTTATGGTTCAAGATTCTAGACTCCTAGAAGGGATCTGGGAGCCTAACACAGAGGAGGAGTCTCCCCTCTGCCAACACTAGACATTTTAGGATTATTCTCAAGGAATGTGGCTGGGGAACTTTCTAATTGGTTCTAATTCATTAAGTGTTTCTTTGTGGTTGAGTGACGATGATGATGATAACATCCCGTTTATAGAATTTTCTATTTGTGGGGCACTGTTCTAGGTGCTTTTCATGTTATGACTCATTTAATCTCCTCTACATCCCTAGGAGATAGTCAATCTTATTATCCACATTTTACAGATGAGGAAACTGAGGCACAGAGAAGTTAAGTAATTGCTCAAGGTCATCAACTATAATAAGTGGTAGAAAAAGGATTTGAAGCCAGGCAGTCAGTACCTACCTCTATACTCTGTGTACTGTGTTTTTATAGCATAATTGATTTTTATCAATATGCAAGGTGGTATTATAAAACCAAGTTTATCAATTGTGTGATTCAATTCTTCTGTTTCTGTGCCATATCTTATGTCTACTAGATCTGTCTAGTTCTGAAATCTTCCACTCTTTTTTTTTTAAAGTAGCAGTTAAATATACAAAACAAAAATGATTTTATATGGGCTATTTGATTATTATATCTTCCTCATACATTATGTTTTTTTTTCATGTGTAGTGATAAGGGTGGAAGGATTCTTTATCCTATTTATTACATTGAACCCTAAATCCCAAGTGGTCTGATATTAATATTGCTGTTCCTTCTTTCTATTCGTTTGCATTGCTACTTCCTCTTTGCCCACCCCTCTATTTTCCACTATTATCACTTAGTTAAAAGTGTGTTTCGTAAAAAGAACATATAGCTAGGTTTTGTTTTTAATTCAATATTCCCATCCCTTAACTAATGCAAGACTTAGATCATTCTAATTGTAACGACTTATATCCCAGACTTTATTATTTCTATTTTTCTTTATGTTGATTATAATGATTTATTTTACATATTGTTGCCTCATGTGCCTTTTCTACATGTTTGCTTTTTCGAACACTTTGAACATTTTATTGTGTTTTTCTATTCCATTAATGGCTAGATTCCCTTTTCTCATTCTCATAACCAGATACATATTACTCCATTCTTACCTGAAAACAAAATATGCAACATTTCCCCCAGCAAGACACATTGCTTCCCACTCCAAGATCCTCCCACCCACTCTATTCCAGTGAGACAAAACCTTTAGAGTATACATTTGTTTCCCTCTTTTCCCCTAGTACCCATCTTTTTACCATGAGAACTTTGAAAGGTTTTTCATCTCTGCTCCCTACTTAGTCATCCCCAATTTTATTCTGTATCACAAGTCTTTATACAGCATGTAAACGACACATTTCCAGACAGTTTATCTTCATCCATTCGGATTTAACCTCTCTTATCTTGCTTTCTTTTCTATTAATCTGTTTATCTACTGGACTATTCACCCATTCACATTCATCCATCCATCATCCATCCATCATCCTTCCATCCATCATCCTTCCATCCATCATCCATCCATCCATCCATCATCCTTCCATCTACCCATCCATCCATCATACATTCATTTACACCCTCCCTCCCTTCCTTCTCTCCTTCCTTCCCTTATATGTCCATCTACCTCTTCATTCTGTTGCAAAGTTTGTTGCTCACTATCGTTGCCTCTCCTCTTCGTCTTCTCTCATTGAGAGGACTCTCTCCTAATTCACTGGTTGTTTGGTTAAAGCCCTTTTTCAGGTGAGTTATGTGGGTGATATTTTTCTCCCTGTCCTTTTTTTGTCTGTTCAACTGTCACCTTCTCAGAGAATCCTTTTCTGACCACCACCGTCAACCTCAGTCCTCTTCCCTGCTTTACTTTCCTTCATGCACTTAGCACTTCCTGACATTTCTTCTGTGTTTATTATTTATTTGTTTATTTTTCTGCTTCCCCACTCAATGTTAAACTCATCAAGGACAGGTACTTTATTTTACTGGCATTTTAATATCCCAAGTACCTGGATCATAGTTGAACAACAAATAGTTGTCAAACAATTATATTTGGCATACCTTCAAATATCTTTCTGTCTTTTGCCCTGACGAGTGGGTACCATCTTGGCTGGGAATAGGGTTCTTGAGATGCAGTCCTTTCCTTGCAGTGGCCTCTAGCTACTCTTCCACTGGCTTCTGGTTTCCCACGATGCAGATGAGAAGTCTGGTGCCAGCTCATCGCTCTATGTTTTGTGTGCTCCACAATTTATGCAATACTATGTGTGTATTTTTGTTTCTCCAGCAATCTTACTTGTTTACCTTTGAGCCCCTGGCAAAATGCCTCATGCACAGTATGAGTCCCTAAAATATTTGTTGTACAAATAAATGGATGGAAGGACGGATGAAGGAAGGAAGGGCTTTAAGAGCGTGAGAAGGCACGTGATGTGTTTGTTACAACTCTTGAAATGTCGGTGGCAAAGATCAGTGGTTCTCAAGGTGGGGTCCCAGATCACCCCACCTGTGAACTTGTTAGAGATGCAAATTTGGGGGCCCCACCCCAGATCTATTGAATCAGAAACTCTGGGGGTGCGGCCCAGCACTCTGTGTTTTAACAAGCCCTCCAGGTGATTCTCTTGCAGTTTGTGAGCCACTGCTGTGGACCAATCTCATTTTATAGATGGGAAAACCGAGGCCGGGAGCATGGAAGTGACCTGTCTGAACTCCCATGTTCCATTGGTGGCACAGCCAGGTTCCCAGAGTTACAGCCTGTGCCCTTGCCACCCAACCAGGCTGCCTCACCTCATCTTGCTATTTCTCTTTGTAATCAAAACGAACCATGCATTTATCAAACCATTTCAAAGCCCTGGGATTGATTCTCCACTCTTACAAAGTTTCTGATTTCACTGGGGCATTTCCAGGATTTAAGAAAATGTGACTTAGAGTTGTTTCTATAATGCTTTGAGCAATGGAAAGGAGCCAGGCGATTGCATTACTCTTCACTGGAGGCTTCTTAGGCCAGAGCTGTAATATTATAGCTCCCTGTATGGCTCATGCCCTTCTCTCTTCTCTTGCCATAATTCATGTCAAACACGATCCAGTTTCCTCTGTTCGTGGGAGAGAATGTATGAATGGTGGTTAATGTTGGCCCAGAAGGGGGATTAGGGACTGTGACATCGATCAAGTCCCCACCATCATTATGGTTTTCTTGCTATTTTTTTTCATTTGGTTACGAGTTTCTTTTTAATGTATTTTGCATATTCCTTCCCAGTCTTATTCATATGCATATTTCTTGTTTGTTTAATTCGTTGTCAATTATGCTGGATGTACCATCAGAGAACTTGCCTTTCTTCACTTCACTAGCACAGCCCTTTTCATGCCACTGCTCTAGACCCCTCCCTATCATTTTGAAAAAATAAACCTTCTATTTTACAGACGAATTGCAAAGATAGTACAGAAAGTTCCTGTATACCTTATACCCCTTACTTTTATTATTTAGAGCAGGAATTTAGGATCAGAGAACTGAGATTTTTGAGCAGAACAGTGACACTCTTAGATGGATCATTTTGGGGGGAAAACTTCTAGAGGAAAGACATAATATTGTCTCCTACTTTCAGCTTGTGAGGCCAATAGTAGAATTTGCTTTATATATATTTAAAACTTTTTAAATTGTGATAAAATAGACATAACGTACAATTTACCAACGTAATCATTTAAGTGTACAGTTCAGTGGTGTTAAGTACATTCATATTGTGAACTCATTACAATTGTAATGTCCAACACTCTTTCATCTTGTAAAACTAAAAGTCTGTATCATTAAATAACTCCCCACTTCCCCCTCACCCCAGCCCCTGGTAGCCACCATGTTGCTTTTTCCCCCTATGAATTGAACTATTCTAAGGCATTTTCTAGGAGCACAGTCATGCAGCATCTGTCCTTCTGTGACTGGCTTGTTTCACTTGGCATAATGTCCTCAAGGTTCATCCACGGTGTAGCAGGGGTCGGAATGCCTTTCCTTTTTAAAACGGAATCATATTCCATTGCACAGATATGCCACACTTTTAAAAAAAAAAACAGGGCAATTAAAAAATAAATTTATTTATTTATTAAATATTTATTTATTTATTTTTGGCTGCATTGGGTCTTCGTTGCTGCGCGTGGGCTTTCTCTAGTTGCGGCGAGCAGGGGCTACCCTTTGTTGCAGTGCGCGGGCTTCTCATTGCGGTGGCTTCTGTTGTTGCAGAGCATGGGCTCTAGGTGTGCGGGCTCAGTAGTTGTGGCTCACGAACTTTGTTGCTCCGCGGCATGTGGGATCTTCCCTGACCAGGGCTTGAACCTCGTCCCCTGCGTTGGCAGGCGGATTGTCAACCACTGCACCACCAGGGAAGTCCCTGCCACGCTTTATCTGTTCATCTATTGATGGACACTTGGGTTGCTTTCACCTTTAGGCTATTGTGAATAATGCTGCCATGAACATGGGTGTACATGCTTTTGTACCTGCTTTTGATCCTCTTGGGTATCTTGCTGGACCATGTGGAGTTACTGTTTTTAAATTTTTGAGAAACTGCCATACTGTTTTCCATAGCGGCTACACCATTTTACATTTCATCAACAGTGTATAAGGGTTCCAATTTCTCCACATCTTTGCCAGCACTTGTTATTATTTTACTTCTCTCCCCACGCCTTCTCTCCCTCCCTCCCTCTCTCCCTCCCTTCCTTCCTTCCTTTCCCACCTCCCCTCGCTCCCCTCCCCCTCTCCTTCCCCCCTCCCCCCACCCCTTTTCTTTCTCTTTTTTGGGTAGCAGCCATGCTAATGCACGTGAAGCGGTATTTCTTTTCTTTTTTTTTGGCCATGGCACACAGCATGTGGGATCTTAGTTCCCTGACCAGGGATCGAGCTGCACCCCCTGCAGTGGAAGCATGGAGTCTTAACCACTGGACCACCGGGGAAGTCCCTGAGGTGGTATTTCATAGTGATTTTCATTTCCCTAATGATTAGTGATGTTGAGCATCTTTTCATGTATTAATTTATCCATTTACATATGTTCTTTGGAGAAATGTCTGTTCAAATCCTTCGTTTATTTTTTATTTTTTTTAATTAATGGTTAAATTGTAGTTCTGTATAGAGTCTGGGCCCTCACACCTTATCAGATATACGATTTGTGAACATTTTCTCCATTCTGTGGGTTGATAGTGTCCTCTGATGCATAATTTCTTTTCATTTTGATGTAGCCCAAGTTACCTATTTCTTACTTTTGTGGCTTGTGCTTTTGGTGTCATATCCAATAAGTCACTGCCAAATCCAACATTATAAAGATTTCCCCCTATGTTTTCGTCTAAGATTTTTATAGATTTAGGTTTTACATTTAAGTCTTTGATTCATTTTGAGGTAATTTTTGATATACTATAAGGTAAGCCTCCAGCTTCATTCTTCTGCATGTGGATACCCAGTTTCCTAGCACTAGTTGTTGAAACAAATGTACTTTTCCCATCGAATTGTCTTGGCACTCTTGTCAAAAATCATTTGACCATTTATGTGAAGGTTTAATATAATTTATTTTGAAATGATATTAGTGCATATTAACACTTATATGTGTGTATTTCTACCCTTCCCCCTCCCCCAATTTAGGTAGTATCACGTTGTTTGCAGTCATTACCGTCATCCTGGGATGCCTTAAAATTGGGTACTTCGTTGGATTTTCTGAATGTTTATCAGCCACAGAAGGAGTTTTCCCTGTTACCCATGCGGTACATACTCTGTTGCAGGTAAACCACACGACACTTGTTGCTTGTTCCTTGTTGCCTGGATTCCTGTTAAGTGTATCCCAGGGTATATAAAACAGTCCTTCAGCTGCCTGCACTGTAAAGTGGGACTGTGTCCTCTTGGCCATTTTTGTGGGAATCTTAAGTGGCAGAACTTACACTGATGAAGAATCAGGAAACTCGGCCAAGTCAGAGTCCACCAGAAAAGGCTCTGGGGAATTTTAATTAACAGTTTTATTGAGATATAATTCACATACTATACAATTCACTGATTTAAAGTGTACATTTCAGTGGTTTAGTATATTCATAGGGTTGTGCTACCATTACCACAGTCCATTTTAGAGCATTTTATTCACCACCAAAAGAAACTTTGTGCCATTACAGTCCCTCCTCTGAGTCACTGAGACCTTTTCTTTGTTCATTTGTTGTTTGCTTACTTGTGGATTAAATTCTTTAGAAATGAATGAGAGGTTCATTCTCAGCCTTGGTCAACTTGGTGTGGGTAAGAAATAAGGATTTGATATATAATTTAAACCTATAGCTTAGAATCAGAAAAATCTCATGTTTGAAAAAACCTTAGATGGATCTCCAGTGTAGCTTCCATCCTTGGCAGAAATCCCTGGAAATGGCTATCAGAGTTGAGATAACAGTAAAAGTAATAAGTAGTATGTCTATAGGACTTTTGCAAAGTACTTTTCATTTTCACTTCATGTAATGCTTTCAACAACTCCACGAGAACAACTGTCGGATTGTCACACTAAGGAAGGAGAGGGGACAAATGACTTGCCCTAAGTCACAGCCAAGACGCCATGATTCTTTTTTTTTAATTGAAATATGGTTGATTTACAGCGTTGTGTTAATTTCTGCTGTACTGCAAAGTGATTCAGTTATACATATATATATATACACATTCTTTATATATATATACACACACATTCTTTGACAGATATATTGAATACATTCTTTATACATACATATATATATATATACACACACACACAATCTTATGCGCATATATATATATATATATATATATATATATATTACATTGTCCATGGTTCTTCTCCACAGAAGTCACCCAGAAAGACCATGAACTTGGTCCAGGGGTACTGTCATTGCTCAAAATATTTCTGCATTCCCGATTTAGGAACATCCTTCAGGACCAATTTCTCACCTGCGAATGCCAAGGATGCCATTTTTAATCTCAGTCTTTTATAAGAAAGTGGTCTCCGCTCTGCACCCGGGTGACTGCCAGTCAGCTCTTGGTGACCTTACGGTGCTTCTTGAGATCAACACACTCTCACAAGTGAAGCTCTGTGAGAGACGAGCCTGACAGCAGTTTGCCGCTGCGGGAGGAACAGGGTGGCAACATCGGTGGAACAGGGTGGCAGCTTCCAGGGAGACTTGTTTGAACGGGTCGCCTTGCGTTTTGAGAGTTGTTGAGGGCTGAATTGTGTCCCCTGCATTCAGATGTTGAAGAAGTCCTAACCTCCAGGACCTCACAATGTGACTGTGTGCAGATAGGGTCTTGATGGCAGTAATTAAGGCTAAATAAGGTCATGAGGGTGGTCCCTAATCCAATAGGACTGGCATCTTTATGAGAAGAGGAGGGAAGGACCCAGACACACAGTGTGAGGATGCTGAAGGGAGATGGCCATCTGCAGGGCAAGGAGAGGGGCCTCAGGAGGAACCAACCTGCCAATACCTTGATCTCGGACTTACGGCTTCTAGAACTATGGGAAAATTAATTTTGGTTGTTTTAAGCCATCCAGTCTGTGGTACTTTGTTCTGGAAATGCCGGTAAAGGAATATTTATTCCAGGGGCGTCCAATCCTATGATGAAAGTCTTATAGTGATGCCAGTGACAACATGGAAAGCCTTAGGGGACCAGAAAGAACTTCCTTCCTCCCTCCCTTCCCCCTTCCCTCCTTCCTCCCCCACCTTCCTCCCTCCTTCCACTCTACTCTCTCTCTCTCTCCCTCCCTCCCTTCCACAGGGGGCAAAACCCTGTGTTCAGTACTGTGAGTCCAGGGTTGAAAAGCTGTGGTCTGTGCCCTGTGGAGGTGTCAGAGCGGGAGACAATCACCAAAACAGACTCTGTCCGCACTGTCAATGCTTTGACATAATCGCCCAGAGCGGGTGCCAGGGAGGGCCTCTCACTGGCTTTGGGGTACGGGGTGGTTGTCAAGGAGAGAGGGGTGTGGTGTGTCAGACACCATTACAAAGGACATGTGGGGCTGTGAAGTCTCTCCACCAGATGGGGGGAAGATGTGTGGCCCGTGGGGGGTGGTGAGCAGGGGTGACGGGCCCAGACTGGAGCCATGGTTTAATGCAGGGCTTATAAGCATGGACTCTGGTCAGACTACCTGGCTTTGGCTCACACCAGCAGTGTGACCTCGGGCAAATGTGTTAACCTCTCTAGGCCTCATGAGTCTCATCTGTAAAAATGCCTCCTTCACGGGGTCATTGTGAGGATTAAGGTGCTGTGTGTAGAGCACTTTGCAGTGAGCGTTTGGTCAAGGCTGACAGCCACTTAGCAGCTTCGACTTTACCTTGAGGGCAATGGGGAGCCATTGAAGGTTCTGGGCAGAGGAAGGACCTGGACAGAAGTGAGTTTTCAAAAACTGTTACTTGGTGGGTTGGGGATCTCTTTCTTCCTTATTTAAGGCATTTGGTCAGTAGGTCAATTAATCAATCTTCCTATACCTGTTGGACACTTACTACGTGCATTTGCGACATTAGACGATGGGAGAATACAAAACATTACTTTCTAAAACATACTATTTATTTTTAAATTGTGGTAGAGTACACATACCATAACATTTGCCACCTTAGCCATTTTTATGTGTATGGTTCAGCAGTGTTAAGTATATTCACATTGTTGTGCAACCAATCAGCAGAACTCTTTCATCTTGCAAAGGAAGTTCTGTCCTGTTTAAACGCTAACTCCTGATTCCCACCACCCTTAGCCCCTGGCAACTGCCATTCAACTTTCCATGTCTATGAATGTGACTACTTTCTGTCTCTTTGAATCAGACAAATGGAATCCTACAGGATCTGTCCTTCTGTGACTGGCTTACTTCACTTAGCATAATGTCCTCAAGGTTCATCCATGTCGTAATGTGTCAGAATTTTCTTCCTTGTTAAGGCTGAATACTATTCCGTTGTGTGGATGGACCACGTGTTGTGTGGACACTTGGGTTACTTCCATCTTTTGACCATTGTGAATAATGCTGCTGTGGATATGGGTGTACAAATATCTTTTTGAGACCCTGCTTTCAGTTCTTTTGGATTTGTACCCAGAAGTGGGATTGCTGGGTTGTATGGTAATTAAAAAAATATTTATTTAAAAAATATAGTATAGGGCTTCCCTAGTGGCGCAGTGGTTGAGAGTCCGCCTGCCGATGCAGGGGACACGGGTTCGTGCCCCGGTCCGGGAAGATCCCACATGCCGCGGAGCGGCTGGGCCCGTGAGCCATGGCCGCTGAGCCTGCGCGTCCGGAGCCTGTGCTCCACAACGGGAGAGGCCACAACAGTGAGAGGCCCGCGTACCGCAAAAAAAAAAAAAAAAAAGAAGTATAACATTACTGAAAAAATTGAAAAAGAGACTAAAAAAGTGTCTGTAAGCCCATTAACTGAAATATTTGTTGCTGTTTTTATGTGTTCCCTCCATTCTTTGTACTCAAGTGTACATTCTTGGCAAAGTTCTACATGTAAGGGGCAGAATTTACTGTTTTGAGTGTTTCACTTAAAAAATCGTAAACATTTTTTGTGTTGCTATGTAGTCTTTATCAAGGCATCAGATAAGTGGTCCTCTAACTTAGAATTCATAGATAAAAGCTAATTTACTTCAATGTTTCCCTATTGTTGGGTTGAATGTCCTCTTTACCAGGAGTCACTACTATCTGTTTTTTAAATTGTTAGGTGTTTCGAGAATCATGCCTGAAAGTGTTTTCCAGAGCAGGATAGTAAATCTTAGGTGAAACGATGTGGAAGAGAGAGTATGTGTAAGTGTAATTTCTTGTGTGTTGTTTGATTTTCTTTTTTATGACACTTAATTGAAAATGAAGGCTAAATGAGACAAATTTATAAAGTGCCCAGCTGTGTTTGGCACGTAGTAGGTGCTAAACATGTGTTTGTGTCTAAATAAGGCCCCACATGCTTCTAGAGCTCAGAAAGTGCCTGGGACAGAGGAGGTGCTCATTCAATGTCCACAGATGAGTGAGTTGAGAGCAGAGAGATTTTCCTGAAAAGGTACCTGCTCCAGGCACTGTTCTAAGTAGTTGACATGGATTATCCTATTTCACTGCTCACAGCACCCTCCAAGGTAGGTTCCACTATCATACCCATTTCATAGATGGGAAAACAAACCTGCCCAAGGCCGAGAGAGCCAGGATTTGCACACGGGTCCGATACGGCCCCCATCCTGAGTTGCTTCTAGTGACTGCATGGCCAGGGGCCTGGGCAGCCTATATAACTGAGTGAAATAAAAGACCAGCTTGAACTAATTCTGTTCCTCATTTAAAGTGCTCAGAATCTGGTTTCCGGCCACTGACGTAGTAACGGTTCAGTGAATATTTCTCAAATGAAGCCTGATAAGGATGACATAAACACGTGAACAGGGGTTATGGTAGGCAGGCTGCCACTCCCCAAGCCCCACCCCACGGCAGACTCGTCACTATTTCCTCCTAAACCTGGAGGCCTCATCTGATTCTCACGGCAGTGCCCCTGCAGCACTGTTCCCCCCAACACCCCCGGGAATGGCACTGCCACCTGAGATGAGGATAGTGACTTGCCATTTTGGGGTGGGGGAGGTCACTGCACTGACTTTCCCAAAATTTTTCACACCTTTCCCTTAGGTTTTATAGCTTCTCAAGGGTGCAAATACAGTGATGGCTTTCCCATTGATGTATCTTTCTTTTCTTCCTTTATTTCCGTTTAGGTGTACTTTCTTTGGGGGCACGCAAAGGATATCATCCAATCTTTCAAAACACTGGAAAGGTAAAAATCATGGGTAATTGCTTACGTGTTGAATTTAATGTTCATTTGAAACAAACAAAACTCATCACTGCCATCTTGATTGGGGTTTTTTGGGGGTGGGGTTTGAACTGACTTTATTATTCTGTAAATGTGAATTTTACAAAGCACTTTATAATGAATGATCACATCTTCTTGTTTGTTTGTAACGGATTTCACCTCCTGAAACGGCTCTGAGCACACTGCAAGCCCTCGGTTTCCTGGTCACTGGTGGACGTTGTGTCTTCTGAGTTATGATACGGTGTCAGCCGTGGCGAAAAAGCAACAGTCTGGACTCTGCCAACTAGCTTGCTTGGGTTTTAAATGAGACCGAAGCTCCTCTCCATCCTGACAAGCAAAGCCTTCATTTGTGGCCTGGGAAGGGGACCCTCCGCTTTGCCCTCTCTGGGACATCTCTGGAAGTAGGGTGTTGTGGGTTGGATTTCACTTCTGCTGTCTTAGAAACTTCCCCTTTATGAGCTTCAGTTTTTCTCATCTGTAAAATGGAGATAATAGCATAGCCAACCTCTGGGGACTGGATGAAATAACTGATGTAAAGCTTGTTCCTGGCATAGAACAAGGACTCAGTAAGTGTTGGCTCTATTATTATCTCTGATCACCTCTCCCTCGAGATGATTGTGAAGATCAAGGCAGAGAATCTACAGGATAAGAGGGTGAATTACCTAAACGCATGGTATGATTATCATGTAAGAAAGCCTCTGTGCACACATACAGGGGAATCAAGGGATCACTATTTGGTTTCTAGAAAGATCCCTCATCATATAAACTGTCAGTGAGGAACAGAAAAGTCCCCCAGTACCTTTTGAAATGAAATCTGCTATTTAAGAGAGTGACTTATGAAAGACCACTGGTTGGAACTATTTTAACAGACTATTGAATTAGAAATAACTTTCACCAACCTCATTACGCAAAAAGGATCAGCTTCGACAAGGAGTGAGGCATCTATTGAGCTCCTACTGTGTGCAGAGCCTGCTGCCAGGCACTGGTGGTGATATGCAGAGGTAATGGGCTGAGATATCCAGGCATCTGAGCATCATTCCAGGAATGTGCAGCCTGTGCTCTCCCCTGTGCAGCCCCAAGCAGTGGCCTTGGCAGTGATCTTTAACTCCCATCTTAACACGAGAAGCCACGCCTCCTGGCAGAAGGCGTCACTGCTCTGCCTCCAGGGGAGGAGAATGGACAAATGGGGTCCAATGGATAAGTCAGGGACAAATGAAGTCCAGGCCCCGATGACCCAGCAAAGGCAGCTTTAATTGTGCCTTAGGGCAGGACAAAGACTTCCACATCCATCCTCACATTTAATCCAGGCTCTGCCAGGGTAACTATGGTAACTATTCTTTTCTGCATTAAATGGATGTGGCAGGTTAGGGGACTTAGCTGGGTCTCCAGAGTGCAAGTGGCCAGCTGGGGATTCCCATCCAGTTTCTCCTATTTTGTGTGCTGGACCAGGTCACCTGGTCCTCCTTCCATCAGTGAGCCTGGGCTCCACTCGCAGCTTGAGGAGAACACTTGCTGATTTTGTTCTGGGGCATGGGTTTCACTTCATCTATTCCATAGACATTCTTTAAAAAAATGTCACTTTTTTTTTTTCCTGATAAAACTTGTAAGGGTACAGTGTAATTAAAAATCATCATAATGCCACTGTTATGGACTGAATGTTTGTGTCCCCCCCAAATGCATATGTTGAAGCCCTAACCCCCAATGTGATGGTATTAGGTGGTGCCTTTGGGAAGCAGTTAGGTCATTAGGTCCCACTAATTCCCCATGATGGGATTAGTGTTCTTATAGAAGAGGAAGAGACACCAGATCTCCCCCCTCCTCGACCCCTGCACAAAGTGCCCCTAGAGGAAAGGCCACGTGAGGACACAGTGACAGGCAGCCATGTGCAAGCCAAGAAGAGAGGCATCACCAGAGACCAACTCTGCTGGTACCTTGCTCTTGGACTTTGAGCCTCTAGAACTGTGAGAAATAAATATCTGTTGCTTTGTTATAGCAACCACAGCTAAGACAGCCGCTACCCAGAGGTCACTACTATTCACACTTTGGTCTGTTTTCTTCCAGTCTTTTTTCAGTGAATAGATATATATATTTTTTTTCTTTTTTCCTTTTTACAATTTCGGTCCTGGTGAGGCTCTCTTCCTGACTTTCAGGTGCTGCCTTCTTGCCATGTCCTCACATGGCCTTTTCTCTGGGCAGGGAGAGAGAGACCTCTCTGGTGTCTCTTCCTCTTCTTATAAGGACACAAGTCCTATTGGATCAGGGCCCCACCCTTATGACCTCATTTAACCTTAATTACCTCCTTGTACCCCATCTCCAAGTACAGTCACATTGGGGGTTAGGGCTTCAACATGTACATTTTGAGGGGCTACAATCCAATCCATAACACATCTTGTTGGACATCGAATTTTTCTGAAAGTTTTTGTTGTTATTATAAATAGTACTGTGATGAACATCTTTGGCTAAAAATATTTTTGAACATCTCTGATTCTTTTCTTTTTTTAAATTATTTTATTGCAGTATAGTTGATTTACAATGTTGTGTTAATTTCTGCTGTCTAGGAAAGTGATTCACTTGTGTATATTCCTTTTCCATTACAATTTATTGCAGGATATTGAACGTAGTTCCCTATGCTATACAGTAGGACCTTGTTGTTTATCCTCTGGTTATTTTCTTGAGTTAAATTCCTAGAAGTAGGATTGTGGGGATAAAGGGTGAGATGTTTTCAACAAATGTATATTGGGTAGTTTGACCTACTGGGAACTCCTGGCTGAATGAAATGGGCTTTCCCATTCATAAAGCATTTTCTTTTACATGTGTTACTTATGAGAACCTCTCACAGTAGCCCTGTCAGGGACAGTAGGTATGATCATGATCCCACTTTGAGATGAGGAAACTGAGAAATGAAGTAAATGTCCAAGGTCAGGCAGCTCCCCTGTGCATAGCTGGGCAGGATCTGACTGCTGACTTTAAATCTACTGCTATTTCCATGGCATTGCAGTGGCTGCAGTGGCCAGCAGGGTTTGCTGGGTGAAATCTTTCTCTTTGATTAGTTGACATCACAGTATATTAGATATATTGGGATTAACAAAATATTATTAAAATTATTTTCACCTGTTCCTTTTTACTATTCTTTAAATGTGGCTACTAAGAAATTAAAAATTACATATGTGACTCACATCAGTGCCTTGCATTATCTTTTGGGGGATAATGCTATTCTAGGCCATGTATGCAGACATTTCCCACCAGGATTTTTCATCTGAAAAAGTCCCTATAGGACTGGGGCCTAGTCCTGCCTTGGCCTTGCTTGTTGAGCAATTGGAGACAAGTTTCTTCCTGTCTCTGGGCATCTTTCCTAAGCTGGATAGTGAGTGGTTTGAACCAGATATGCTTATAACTTGATTTAGCCTGTTTTGTTTTTTTTTTTTAAATAGGGCAAAGTGTTAACCATTTTTGAGTTACTACCTTTCAGTTTTTTTTTTTTAATTTATTTTTTTCGTTGCACTGGGTCTTTGTTGTTGCGTGCAGGCTTTCTCTAGTTGTGGTGAGTGGGGTCTACTCTTCGTTGTGGTGCATGGACTTCTCATCACGGTGGCTTCTCTTGTTACGGAGCACGGGCTCTAGGCGCGTGGGCTTCAGTAGTTGTGGCACGCGGACTCAGTAGTTGTGGCTTGTGGGCTCTAGAGCGCAGGTTCAGCAGTTGTGGCTCACGGGCCTAGCCGCTCCGCGGCATGTGGGATCTTCCTGGAGCAGGGCTCGCACCCGTGTCCCCTGCATTGGCAGGCGAATTCTTAACCACTGCGCCACCAGGGAAATCCCACCTTTCAGTTTTAGATTTAGACGTCTCTTAAAAAATTGGGAGGTTTGATAATCCAGAATGTGCATGGCAACAAAGAGCTAGAGCCAAGTTGGGGTTGTTCCCTCCAGATGGGGGGGGGGTGGCTGCTCAGTTAGCTACAGTCCCCAGCACTCCCTAATGTTATCCCAGGCCTGCTTTATTCATTGACATTTCTTGCCATGCCCTGGAGTTTTCAAAACTTCCCTCTCCTGGACTTACCCTTTTTTCTGATCTTTCGAGCCAATATTCCACTATCCATGCTTTTAGTACATACAAGGACTTTTCTCCTGGTGTGAGAATTCCTCTTACTGGTTTGAGTCCTTTTCTTTTCTCAAGAATGAAGTTTTGAGGAGCAGCAGTTCTGAAAAAAGACCTGGAAACATAAATTGAGATTAGAGAACGGCTCACAGAACCCTTCTTTATTGTGGTCTGGGGTTATCGGATCCAAGTGTGAGAAAGGCAGCTTGGCATGAGGAAACAACGCTTGCCTTTAGTTGGTAGGACAATTTCCAGATCAAATCAACAGGAGGCTGCCAGCTCGCAGGGAGCGTTTGTGGCAGAACAGCCAGCAGCTGTGGGCGGCATTAGTATTACCTGCTCAGGTTCAGTGGACCTGGGTTGAGACAACGCCATTTGGACCAGGAAAGAGGAGAAGAAAGGGGAGCTGTGTGCATTATAAGTAAAAGAAAAGCCAGCCAGCCGGAGGCAAACAGCATTGTCTGCATTTGTCAAAGGCTCTATACAATGCTTCCCAGATGTCCCGGGGAAGGCTGGCCACAATCTATAGCAACTGGGCAAGCATGAGGGGCAAGCAGATGGGCAAATAGCTGACTCAGACACCCCCAGGCGGCTGTTTCCTTCCCCACTTGTGCCTCGACACTGGGAAGTTGCCAAAGGAAGCTGGAGTTCAAATGAGGAAAGACTTTGCTTGCGGTTGCTCGTGGGAACCCCAGGGGGTCATCTGGGGTTAAAACTCAGAGGAGAGGCAAGGTCAGGGTTGAGGACCCAACTGTACCATTCTTCCTGTAGGGAGATTATGGACAAGGGTGCTCTTGGTTACATGGGGAGGGGGCTCACATCCTCTGGGCCTCTGCTCTCCAACTGAGAAGTGATCAGTTACACACAGGTTTCAAGGAATTCCTCTCTCAAATCACCTGTACTTGCTGCACCTGCTCCATGCAAGGCCCATTGTTAAGCACCCTGGAAGCTACCAAAGTGAATACATCTTAAACTGGCAGCCATGGGGAATCTTTGGCGGTTTTGAAACAGACAGTGACTCCATTGGAACCATATTGCCCCAGATCCCTCCTCTGTTCTCCAGAGTCCAGAGTCCACCCTCCCTGTCGTTTCTTTTCTTCTTCTTTAGGAGGCACTGTGGTCAGAGGCAAGGACAGAACACTGTGGTCAGAGGCAAGGACAGAACTCTGAGGTCAGACTAGAACAGCCTTGTCGCTTCCTAACTTTCAAACCCCAAATGCAGCTACATATTCTATTTGTAAATAATATGGCCTAATTCCTGAACCTATCCGAGACTCCAGCAGCTCAACAGTGTCGTCACAGAGCAGGATCTTTCTATGTTTCCACTCTGCCACCCTCAGTGGGTGAGGGTTTCATCCCATGCTTGTTGCTTCATGGTCACAAGATAGCTGCCAAAACTCCAGCCTTCATGTCTGCATTGAAGGCTGGAAAAAAGGGGGAGAAGAAGAATAAGTAGGCTTTTCTCATTCTGATCTCTTCCATCAAGAAAGCAAAAGCTTTTCAGTAGTGCCCAGTAGACCTCATCTCACATCCTACTGGCCACAGTGGCCATGCTTAACTTCAAGGGAGGCCAGATGGTGAGCTTCTGGTTGGTTTTGGTGTCTTTAGAAGTAAGTGGTAAGACAGAGGGCGTGGATAATGATCATTGGGTTGGCAACCCAACAGTAAAGGCGTACCCAGTTCTCCAGATTTCCAAAGTAGCCCTTTCATCTTTCCTTCATTGTTCTATTCCCTTTTGGAAGAAAGGGTTTGGGGTATGGTGGGGTAGGTTGCCCGTTTTTAGTAAATTTCCATCCCTGTATCCCTGCTTCCAAGACCCAGATTTTTATTTGTTTTGTTTTGTCCCGTAGACAATGAGTTGAGTACTGGCAGGTTCAAGATTAAGGCAGGATGCCAAGGCTGTGGTTTTGGAAGGTCCCATGGAACTGCCAGACAGGGGACCCTCAGGACCAGAGCCTGAGCTGCCAGATGACATCACAATCACTGCTAAGAAGGAGGCTTGTGTGTGTGCCCGTGTACATGTGTGCAGTGTCTCCATCTCACCTCACGGGGCTAGGAGCTTCCCAGGGCTGCTCAGGAAGTGGGTCCTTGTGTTTTTCAGGTTTGGGGTGATCCACTCAGTGTTCACCAACCTGCTTCTTTGGGCGAACAGCATCCTGAATGAGTCAAAGCACCAACTTAACGAGCACAAGGAACGGCTCATCACCCTGGGCTTCGGGAACATAACAATAGGTGAGTGGCAAGAGTTGCCCAGCTGCCATCTTGGAACAGCTCGGAAACCTGCAGAGACCAGAATGTCCATAGATGGAGGTATGGGTTTCAAAGACCTGCAGGGTCCACCCAATGCAACATCGGCCAGACAATCCTCTGTTGTTGAAAATCTTTCAAAACCTCCTAAGTCTCTCATCCTGCTTCCATAAGTAGGGTGTGCTGAGCATAATTAAAGGTTTCTTCAGTGACTCAGGGACTTGTCAGATCCAGGGGTCATCATTTTGATCACCATTTCTCATGGTCCAGTTTGGTATGGAAATGAATGTCTTTGTTTACAACCTTGGAAGATTGGTGGTTGTTTCTGTTTGTGTTTTTAATTAAACCTCTATTACCAGTTCTTTCTACTAAAAGTATAGCTTTAAAAAGTCCATAGAAGTCTAATGGTATGTTGTGGTTAATTGATTTTCGTTCATTTGAAGTTTTTATTTAACTCTACTTAGTTTATAATTTTGGCCCATCTTTATCCCCCCCTTGTTCCTATTGGAGTGCCTGTCTCATGACTCTTCATTTTCTTCCAAAATTCTTTAGCGTTTGTGACCTGTTGCTTCTATATTAGAACACTGGGGTTGAGAAGAATGTGGGGTAGGGAAGGTGCAATGTACAGGGGACTGATGTCTCAGGTTTGGGTCTTGTTCCCATCACCTTCTAGCTGTGTGACCTTTGGAAAATATTCAACCACTCCGAGCCTCCCTTTTCTCTTTTATGAAGTGAAGGGACTTGAACCATGTACTTTCCATGAGTCCTTCCAGCTTTAATGTAATGCACATCTATCCTCTCTGCACAAACCCAGGTCAGTCCCAGAGAGCAACTTTAAACCCGTTTCCTCACCAGTGCAGTGGGGATGACAAAATTAGGGGGACACACTACATTTCTTCACCACCCCTAACAAGCAGCCCACTCTTGGGAAGGCCATTCTCTTTGGGACCCGTCTCCTCACTGGTATCAATAACAGTAACAGCAGTGACAACAATAACAAAAAGTTTTATTAAGCATTTTCTGAGTGGCTGGCACATTAAACTCTTGTCCCAACACTCTGAGGTAGGCAACAGTGACCTCATTATATGGGTGAAGCCATTGAGCCAGAGAGAAGTTAAGTGACTAACCCAAGATCACACAGCAGATGGACGATTGAGCTGGGATTTGAATTCCAGCAATCTTGCTCCAGAGACCTTGGTGAAGATGGGATTAGATTAATTTATAAAAAAGGACTCTGTCAGCTCTAACATTCTGTTAATCTGAACCTTTTCTCCTGAGTATTTCCCTTGTCTTTTGCATTGTATTGTATTGTGTTACAAGTGTTGGGGAAACTCCTTTTGAATTGAAAATTGCAGTATTCTGCAAAAGTGAGGGTAATTAATGCTAAGGTAATTAATTCTGCAAAAGTGAGGGTAATCAATGCTAAGCTTTTTTGTCTGATTATAAGTAGTATCATATAAATTAAAACATATCATAAATTAAAACAATGACAAAACGTAAAGAAAAAATCCACAATAGCACCTACACAGAAGTGCACTTAAATGCTGTTAACATCTGGTTATTTTTTGGTCTTTGTGCTATGTATTTTTTTATAGTTGAGATCATACTGTACATATTCAATCATTTTTTTCTACAACATACAATAAGAAATAGATTTTACATTGCAACCCAAATGAACACATACCTGTATGTGTGTACACATGAAATAACAATCTTACTATATCAGAGACACTCAAATTTCTATTGTATTTGATTCCATTCATTCAATCCTGTTTTATTCCATTGCAATTCCATTAAAAAATATATTGTTTGCTACCCTCTAAATTGGTTTCACAACTGAGTTCTGTGTTGTGGTATGCATTTAAAAATACCGGATATACAATTTGTTCTTACTTTTTTCCCATTGTTATTGTAACAATTATTTTCTTGTATCATTAAAACACAATTATAATTTTTAATGGCTGCCTACTATTCTATTGTAAGGATGTACCAAAATTCATTTAACACTTTCTAAATTGTTACACATTGAGGTGTTTCTCTTTCTTTCTCAAAAACTCACAACAAAATTTTACCTAATGCTTTGACTATATTTTTGACTTGTCCTTTAGAATAGATTGGAATTATAGGCCAGAGACTTTATATCATCTTTAAGGCTTTTGTTGCATATTTCATTAATTACTTACAGCTTTTCCCCTCCTTGTTATGAAATGGTCCTTTATACCATTGCCAAGTGTCTTTCAGAAGGTGGGGCCTGTCTCGTGCCACACTTGCTGGCTTCGGATATTCTCAAGAGGAAAATTTTTGCTGCTAAGGGGCATTTTCCCCCACAAAGTTGTTTTTAAAAAGTAATTTAAAAATCACACAGGTCAATCATATTCATATAGAAAGTTTAGAAAATACAGCGAAGCAAAATCTAGAGGGAAACTTACATAAGGTCGTATGTCAATTATATCTCAATAGAAGTTTCTTTTGCTGAAAAAAAAAAAATTCACCTGCCATTTTCCCGCCCAGAGATAACCATTGTTAACATTTTAGTTTATGTCCTTCCAATTTTTTTCTATGTCTGTCTACCTCCCTATCTCTCTGTCTCTGTATGTATACATCACCAAGATATCTATAATTGATAAAAACGGAGCCGTACTCCAGCCTCTTTCGCAGCTGCTTTTGTTCAACAGTGTCTTCTGAACGTCTTTATATGCTGATGAGTAAATTTCTAAAATACCATTTGCAATGGCTGGACAATATTCTGATGTATGGATAAGATCTAATTCGTGTAATTAGTACTCTTTGGGGGGTGTTCATGGCTGTCAATTTAGCCATGATATGAAACGTGACAAAAAGCCATGAAATAAAGCTTTTAATTCAATGGCAAACCCAAGCATGAATCCACAGTGAGAGTATTTGTTTGTGGTTTTCTGCTTCGCCACTGAATGTTCTAATTGTCCTTCCCTGTGGTCTGTCTCCCCGCTAGTTTTAGATGACCACACGCCTCCATGTAACTGCACACCCCCAACCCTCTGCTCTGCCATCTCCCACGGGATCTACTACCTCTACCCTTTCAACATAGAATATCAGATACTGGCCTCCACGATGCTCTACGTCCTGTGGAAAAACATCGGGCGCAAAGTTGACAGTCATCAGCGTCAGAAGATGCAGTTCAGGTCTCACGGGGTCATGCTGGGCTCGGTACTGGGCCTGACCGCACTGGCTGCCACCATTGGGGTTGTGGTGGTGTATCTGATTTGGATCGGGCGTTCCAAAACCGGGAGCGAGTCAGCACTCATCATGTTCTACCTGTATGCCATCATCTTGCTCGTACTCATGGGGGCGGCAGGGCTGGCTGGGATCCGGATTTATAGGCTAGATGAGCAATCACTAGACGAGTCCAAAAATCCGGCCCGCAAACTGGACGCAGACCTGTTGGTGGGCACTGCCTCCGGCTCCTGGCTCATCTCCTGGGGCTCCATCCTGGCCATCCTCTGTGCCGAGTCCTGCCCCCTGTACACCTGGTACAACCTGCCCTACTCCATCCTGGTGGTTGTTGAGAAGTACATCCAGAACCTCTTCATCATTGAGTCCATTCACCGAGAGCCGGAGAAGCTCTCCAAGGACATCAGAACCCTGCAGGTGGTCACAGTCTGCAATGGCAATGCCACATCCCTCCCTTCTTCTTGCTTCGAGAGCAGACCTGCAGCCGGGGACGTGGCTCCCCAGGACAGCGAGATGCCACATGCAGCCAATGGAAATATGTGTCTGAGAGAAGTTGGTAGCAAAGAGGAAGAGGAGAAGAGCTGGGAAGGGGCCCTGGACCCAGCCTGCCACGCCCATTTCCTGCAGGGCAATGCCCAAAGAAGAGTCTTAAGGAATATTGCAGCCTTTTTGTTCCTCTGCAATATTTCGGTAATCTGCGAGTTATTTCTTTATTTAAAAATACTGATTAATCTATTTTCCTTGCCGTTTTCAAATAAGGAATAAAGGCAGCTTTTAATCAAAATAATTTAAACGTAAGGTTAAAATATTAGACTGGAACATAGGCTTATATTCTACAAATTTGCTGACTGAGTATCTGTATGCCATGGACTGGGGTGGGAACTAAGAATTAAAGGTGAGAAGACGTAATCTCTTTCCTCAAAAAGGTCACAGTATTACTGGGAGAGGGAGACAAGGAAAAAATATAATAGAGTGAATATGGCAAATGCTGGGACAGGGCTATCTGCAAGGTGGAATGGGAGCATGGAGTCAAAGAGGGACTTCAGTAAGTAGGGGATGCTTGAGGTGAGACAGAGACTCAATTAGGAGTGATTTTGGCTGCAAATAACAGATAGCTTGATCAGCAGTATCTTCAGTCTTAAAGACAAGAATTCTGGAAGTTGGCTATTCAGGGTTGGCCTGGCTGCTGAACCCTATCATCAAGGATCCAGGCACTGTTCACCTTTCTACTGAATGTGGTTGGCACATGGTCATAGGATGGCTGCAGCAGCACCAGGCATCACATCTGGGTTCAAGACAGGAAGACAGAGGGAAGGATTGGTGCCAGGCAATATCTGCAATTGATGTGATCACCCCTAACTGCAAGGGAGGAGGGGGAAGTGGATGGTTTGCTTTCTAGCCTCTATAATGGACGGTAACAAGGTAGAAAAAGATGTATAATCAGCTACTCAATATTGTCTGCTTCAGCCTCAAGGAACAGTTGGAAGTTTACCAACTATGATCAAGGCAAGAAAAAGAAAGGCTTGGGGCAGAGGGCACGTGATGTGCAAAGACACAGAGGCAAAGGACACCATGGCCTGTTTGAGTAGCACGAGCAGCTTGACATGAATTCCATACACGTGAAGCAGGGCGGGAAGCAGGATGGAGGGTCTGGTTAGACGGGTCTGGCTTGAGGAGAGCTTCATAAGCCTGGCTGAGTCTGGTCTTCACGCTGAAGGCAGTAGAGGACCCTCTCAGATTTGTGTTTTAGAATGATCTTCCAGCAGCAACGTGCAGGAAGGATGGAGGGAGGTAAGATCAAAGTCAGGGAAACCGGAACAGAAGCCCCACACAGCTGCCCAGATAGGAAATGATGGAAACTTGAACCAGGGCAGTGCTGGTGGGGATGGTGAGAAGGAAAAGGAATACAAAGCATTGTGTGTTGTTGGGATTTGTTCTAGAGGTACATAGAAGGGTGGCAGGTCTGGGTTAAAAGGAGGGAGAAGCAGCCTTTGGTGCACACAGGCATCGGCAGTGACTGTGGCTGGTGGAATGGTGACGATGCCCCAGCCCACGGGGCCCGCCCATCATCGCAGCCAACTCTCTGCTACCAGCCTCCGTATCATCAGGGCTGCTCTGTTTCCCCAGAAGCTTACTGATTTTTAGCTTCCTCTCCCTAATATCAGTTGGTGCATGTCCAGGGACTGCAACTTTTGATATTACCCTAAGGCCACAAAATTGGGGGTTCCATCTGAAGCTGAAAGGGCCATGTGTCTGCCAACCGAATCTGATTCTTGCTTTGGGTCACCTGGACCTTGGTCCCCCTCCAGGTTGGCAGACAGTTATGGGGAGTTCTGAAGGGAGAAGGGGTCCCAGAAGAGTGTGGCTCCAGGTGCGCCCTCTTCTTTCATCTTATAGACATTTATGGGGCGCCTGCTCTGTGTCAGGAACTATGTGGGGGCGGCAGTGAACAAAGGACTTAAAACAGGAAAACAAGAGAGAGAGATATTAATAACTACAATGGGGCTGCATTTTATATAAGGCTTACATTCCAGAGAGGGGTGTATCAGCTTAGATTCTTATAAAGTCAGAGTTGGTTCTAGAAAGCCCCTAAAGCGTATTTTATTTTATGCACCCCAAAGTATGAAGATCTCTCTTTTCCGTGAGTTCAGAAAGACCACTTTCCCTGTGTTGGTTTTTTGCTTGATCACCAGGTTGTATACTTGGCTTGCTTTTTTGGACCAGCCTGACCGAGAATAGCACTGCTATACTAGAATCGAGTGGCAACTGATGGTCTCTTGGGACCCGAAGGCCAGGTCCAGGGCTCTGGACCAGGAGAAGGACACGTTTTATCTCTTCATCTCTGTGCTCTGCCCCTGATGGCCCCAGGCACTGCCTCCGTTCCCTGGGGAGTGAGCCAGAGGACGGAAATCATTGCAGGCTGATGTCTTAGGATGACCTGAGCCAACTCCATGGGCAGCACTTTGAAACCCTGCACTTCATCCCATGTTGTGCCAAAGGCATCAGGCAGAGGCAGGAACTGTTTCTGTCCGGGACGAGGAGCTGGCGCAGAGGCAGCGGCTGGAGGTGCTGGTGTGCACGACCACGTGGGGCAATTGGCAGCTGTGGGGTGGACAGTAAAGGGTGGTGGGTGTGATGATGGAAGACTTTGGGTGCTGTGGGAACACTGGGGTTCAGGGGAGGCCTCCTCTTGGTGGAGTGGAGCAGTCTGGGCGAAGCAGCAGGTACGGGGAAGGCACGGATGCAGAGCAAGGTAGGGCTTGCTGGATGTGCTCAAGAACTGGAAGGAAACCCATGTGGCTAGAACTCGGAGAGCAAGAAGAGAGAGGCGTGGCCTGGTAAGCCATGGCCACAAGCCAGGACTTAATCCTAAATGCAACAGAAAACCATCTAAGGGTCTTATGCTCTGAGTGACAAGATCTGATTCGTGTTTTTATTCTTTTAAATTAAATTAAATTTTAATGGTGGTAATGAACACATAACCTAAAATTTACCATTTTAACCATTTTCCAGTGTACGATTCTGTAGCATTTAGTGCATTCACATGATTGTGCTACCATCACCGCCACCCACCTCTAAAACTTTTTCACTTTGCAAAACTGAAATTTTGTACTCATGAAACAACTCTCCATTCCCTCCACCCCCATCCCCTGGCAACCACCGTTCTACTCTCTTTCTCTGTGAGTTTGACTCTGGATATCTCATATAAGTGGAATCATACGGGATTTATCTCACGTGGTGCAAGGACCTTCAGGTTCATCCATGTTGTAGCCTGCGGAGGGAGAGGGATGCCAAGAGCGGCTCCCAGGTTCTGCCTTGAGTTCCTGATACATGGTGATGCTACTTATGGAGATTGGGGTCTCTGGAGGGGGAGCAGGCTTGGGAGGGGCTCAGGTGAAGGAAGCACATGAGTTTAGTACTGGACACATTCAGTGGTAAGGACATCCAAGTGGACATAACAAACAGGCAGATATTTTGGTTTTCTATTGCTGGGTAACCAGTGACCCCAAATGCATGACAAAAACAACAACCATTTTACTATGTCTCAGGAACTTGTGGGTTAGGAATTCTGGCAGGGCTTGGCTGGACAATTCTATTCATAATGAAACTGACTGAAGCTACTGGATGGGCTGCTTGAAAGTCCACGATCTGGTGCCTTGGGTTGGGGAGGCTGAAAGGCTGGACTCAGTGGGGACTCTGGCTGCAGTGTATTCGTGGGGACTCTCCAGCACGGCGGTCTCAGGGGAGGTGGACTTCTTAGGTGATGGCTCAGGACCTAGAGCCAGGCTTCCAAAGGCCTGGAAGTGCCAGTCTCTTAAGGTCTGGGTGTGGACATTGCACGGCACCATTTCTGCCATATTTTATGGGTCCAGCAGTGATAGCGTCCACCCAGATTCAAGGGAAGGGGGCATAGGTTGCCTTTCAAGGGGATGAGTAGCAAGAATTATAGCCAACTTCACAGCAGATGGAAAGATCTGGATTTCAGGAAAGAGGTCCATAAACTCTTCTTCTTTTATTCTCATTTTCTTTCTTTTTTTTCTTCTTTTTAACATATTTAATGGAGTATAATTTGCTTTACAATGTTGTGTTAGTTTCTGCTGTATAACAAAGTGAATCAGCTATACATATACATATATCCCCGTATTTCCTCACTCTTGTGTCTCCCTCCCACCCTCCCTATCCCACCCTTCTAGGTGGTCACAAAGCACCGAGCTGATCTCCCTGTGCTATGCAGCTACTTCCCACTAGCTATCTGTTTTACATTTGGTAGTGTATATATGCCAATGCTACTCTTTCACTTCATCCCAGCTGACCCTTTCACCTCCCCGTGTCCTCAAGTCCATTCTCTATGTCTGTGTCTTTATTCCTGCCCTGACCCTAGGTTCATCAGAGCCATTTTTTTTTTTTAGATTCCATATATATGTATTAGCATATGGTATTTGTTTTTCTCTTTCTGACTTACTTCACTCTGTATGACGGACTCTAGGTCCATCCACCTCACTACAAATAACTCAATTTCGTTTCTTTTTATGGCTGAGTAATATTCCATTGTATACATGTGCCACATCTTCTTTATCCATTCACCTGTCAATGGACACTTAGGTTGCTTCCATGTCCTGGCTATTGTAAATAGAGCTGCAATGAACATTTTGGTACATGACTCTTTTTGAATTATGGTTTTCTCAGGGTGTATGCCCAATAGTGGGATTGCTGGGTCATAAGGTAGTTCTATTTTTTAGTTTTTTAAGGAACCTCCATACTGTTCTCCATAGTGGCTGTATCAACATTCCAACCAACAGTGCAAGAGGGTTCTGTTTTCTCCACACCTTCTCCAGCATTTATTGTTTGTAGATTTTTTTGATGATGGGCATCCTGACTGGTGTGAGGTGATACCTCACTGTGGTTTTGATTTGCATTTCTCTAATGATTAGTGATGTTGAGCATCCTTTCATGTGTTTGTTGGCAATCTGTATATCTTCTTTGGAGAAATGTCTGTTTAGGTGTTCCGCCCATTTTTGTATTGGGTCGTTTGTTTTTTTGATATTGAGCTGCATGAGCTGCTTATATATTTTGGAGATTAATCCTTTGTCAGTTGCTTCATTTGCAACTATTTTCTCCCATTCTGAGGGTTGTCTTTTTGTCTTGTTTATGGTTTTAAGTTTCATTAGGTCCCATTTGTTTATTTTTGTTTTTATTTCCATTTCTCTAGGAGGTGGGTCAGAAAGAATCTTGCTGTGATTTATGTCATAGAGTGTTCTGCCTATATTTTCCTCTAAGAGTTTTATAGTGTCTGGCCTTATATTTAGGTCTTTAATCCATTTTGAGTTTATTTTTGTGTGTGGTGTTAGGTAGTGTTCTAATTTCATTCTTTTACATGTAGCTGTCCAGTTATCCCAGCACCACTTATTGAAGAGACTGTCTTTTCTCTATTGTATATTCTTGCCTCCTTTGTCAGAGATAAGATGACCATATTTGTGTGGGTTTATTTCTGAGCTTTCTATCCTGTTCCATTGATCTATCTTTCTGTTTTTGTGCCAGTACCATACTGTCTTGATTACTGTAGCTTTGTAGTATAGTCTGAAGTCAGGGAGCCTGATTCCTCCGGCTCCGTTTTTCTTTCTCAGGATTGCTTTGGCTATTCGGGGTCTTTTGTATTTCCATACAAACTTTAAAATTTTTTATTCTAGTTCTGTGAAAAATGCCATTGATAGCTTGATAGGGATTGCACTGAATCTGTAGATTGCTTTGGGTAGTATAGTCATTTCCACAATGTTGATTCTTTCGATCCAAGAACATGGTATATCTCTCCATCTGGTTGTATCACCTTTAATTGCTTTCATCAGTGTCTTATCTACATACAGGTCTTTTGTCTCCTTAGGTAGGTTTATTCCTAGGTATTTTATTATTTTTGTTGCAGTGGTAAATGGGAGGGTTTCCTTAATTTATCTTTCATATTTTTTATCATTAGTGTATAGGAATGCAAGAGATTTCTGTGCATTAATTTTGTATCCTGCTACTTTACCAAATTCATTGATTAGTTCTAGTAGTTTTCTGGTAGCATCTTTAGGATTCTCTATGTATAGTATCATGTTATCTGCAAACAGTGACAGCTTTACTTCTTCTTTTGTGATTTGGATTGCTTTTATTTCTTTTTCTTCTCTGAGTACTGTGGCTAAAACTTTCAAAACTATGTTGAATAATAGTGGTGAGAGTGGGCATCCTTGTGTTGTTCCTGATTTTAGAGGAAATGGTTTCAGTTTTTCACCATTGAGAACGATGTTGGCTGTGGGTTTGTCATATATGGCCTTCATTATGTTGAGGTAAGTTCCCTCTATGCCTACTTTCTGGAGAGTTTTTTTTTTTTTTTTTTTTTTTTTTGTGGTACGCGGGCTTCTCACTGACGCGGCCCCTCCCGTTGCAGAGCACAGGCTCCGGACGCGCAGGCCCAGCAGCCATGGCTCATGGGCCCAGCTGCTCCGTGGCATGTGGGATCCTCCCGGCCCAGGGCACGAACCCGTGTCCCCTGCATTGGCAGGCGGACTCTCAACCACTGTGCCACCAGGGAAGCCCTGGAGAGTTTTTTTCATAAATGGGTGTTGAATTTTCTTGAAAGCTTTTTCTGCATCTATTGATATGATCATATGGTTTTTAGCCTTCAGTTTGTTAATATGGTGTATCACATTGATTTGTGTGTATTGAAGAATCCTTGCATTCCTGGGATAAACCCCACTTGATCATGGTCTATGATCTTTTTAATGTGTTGTTGGTTTCTGTTTGCTAGTATTTTGTTGAGGATTTTTTCATGTATGTTCATTGGTGATAATGGCTTTCTTTTTTGTAGTTTTCTTTTTTTGTGATATCATTGTCTGGTTTTGGTATCAGGGTGATGGTGGCCTCATAGAATGAGTTTGGGAGTGTTCCTCCCTCTGCTATACTTTGGAAGAGTTTGAGAAGGAGAGGTGTTAGCTCTTCTCTAAATGTTTGATAGAATTCACCTGTGAAGCCATCTGGTTCCGGGCTTTGGTTTGTTGGAAGATTTTTAATCACAGTTTCAATTTCAGTGCTTATGATTGGTCTCTTCATATTTTCTATTTCTTCCTGGTTTAGTCTTGGAAGTTTGCACTTTTCTAAGAATTTGTCCATTTCTTCCAGGTTGTCCATTTTATTGGCATATAGTTGCTTGTAGTTGTCTCTCATGATCCTTTGTATTTCTGCAGTATCAGTTGTTACTTCTCCTTTTTCATTTCTAATTCTGCTGATTTGAGTCCTCTCCCTTTTTTTTTCTTGATGATTATGGCTAATGGTTTATCAATTTTGTTTATCTTCAAAGACCCAGCTTTTAATTTTATTGATCTTAGCTATTATTTCCTTCATTTCTTTTTCATTTATTTCCGATCTGATCTTTATGATTTCTTTCCTTCTGCTAACTTAGGGGTTTTCTTTGTCCTTCTTTCTCTAATTGTTTTAGGTGTAAGGTTAGGTTGTTTATTTGAGATTTTTCTTGTTTCTTGAGGTAGGATTGTATTGCTATAAACTTCCCTCTTAGAACTGCCTTTGCTGCATCCCATAGGTTTTGGGTCATCGTGTTTTCATTGTCATTTGTTTCTAGGTATATTTTGATTTCCTCTTTGATTTCTTCAGTGATCTCTTGGTTATTTAGGAGTGTAATGGTTAGCCTCCATGTGTTTGTTTTTTTTTTTACAGTTTTTTTTTCCTGTAATTGACATCTAGTCTCATACGTTGTGGTTGGAAAAGATACTTGATACAATTTCAGTTTTCTTAAATTTATACCAAGGCTTGATTTGTCCCAAGATAGGATCTATCCTGGAGAATGTTCCATGAGCACTTGAGAAGAATGTGTATTCTGTTGTTTTTGGATGGAATGTCCTATAAATATCAATTAAGTCTGTCTGGTCTAATATGTCTTTTAAAGCTTGTGTTTCCTTATTTATTTTCATTTTGGATGATCTGTCCATTGGTGAAAGTGGGGTGTTAAAGTCCCCTACTATGATTGTGTTACTGTCGATTTCCCCTTTTATGGCTGTTAGCATTTGCCTTATGTATTGAGGTGCACCTATGTTGAGTGCAAAAATATTTACAATTGTTATGTCTTCTTCTTGGATTGATCCCTTGGTCATTATGTAGTGTCCTTCTTTGTCTCTTGTAATAGTCTTTATTTTAAAGTCTATTTTGTCTGATATGAGTATAGCTACTCCAGCTTTCTTTTGATTTCCATTTGCATGGAATATCTTTTTCCATCCCCTCACTTTCAGTCTGTACGTGTCCCTAGGTCTGAAGTGGGTCTCTTGTAGACAGCATATATACAGGTCTTGTTTTTGTATCTATTCAGCCAGTGTATGTCTTTTGGTTGGAGCATTTAATCCATTTACATTTAAGGTAATTATTGATATGTATGTTCCTATTACCATTTTCCTAATTGTTTTGGGTTTGTTATTGTAGGTCTTTTCCTTCTCTTCTGTTTCCTGCCTAGAGAAGTTCCTTTAGAATTTGTGATAAAGCTGGTTTGGTGGTGCTGAATTCTCTTAACTTTTGCTTGTCTGTAAAAGTTTTAATTTCTCCATCGAATCTGAATGAGATTCTTGCTGGGTAGGGTAATCTTGGTTGTAGGTTGTTCCCTTTCATCACTTTAAATATGTCCTGCCACTCTCTTCTGGCTTGCAGAGTTTCTGCTTAAAGATCAGCTGTTAACCTTATTGGGTTTCCCTCTTATGTTATTTGTCACTTTTCCCTTGCTGCTTTTAATATTTTTTCTTTGAAGTTAATTTTTGATAGTTTGATTAATATGTGTCTTGGCATGTTTCTCCTTCGATTTATCCGGTATGGGACTCTCTGTGCTTCCTGGACTTGATTGACTATTTCCTTTCCCATATTAGGGAAATTTTCAACTCTAATCTCTTCAAATATTTTCTCAGTCCCTTTCTTTTTTCTCTTCTTCTTCTGGGACCCCTATAATTCGAATGTTGGTGTGTTTAATGTTGTCCCAGAGGTCTCTGAGACTGTCCTCAATTCTTTTCATTCTTTTTTATTTATTCTGCTCTGCAGTAGTTATTTCCACTATTTTATCTTCCAGGCCACTTATCCATTTTTCTGCCTCCGTTATTCTGCTGTTGATTCCTTCTAGAGTATTTTTAATTTCATTTATTGTGTTGTTCATCATAGTTTGTTTGCTCTTTAGTGCTTCTAGGTCCTTGTTAAACACTTCTTGTATTTTCTCCATTCTAGTTCCGAGATTTTGGATCATCTTTACTATCATTACTCTGAATTCTTTTTCAGATAGACTGCCTATTTCCTCTTCATTTGTTAGGTCTGCTGGGTTTTTACCTTGCTCCTTCATCTGCTGCCTATTTCTCTGTTTTCTCATTTTGTTTAACTTACTGTGTTTGGGGTCTCCTTTTCGCAGGCCTCAGGTCCTTAGTTCCCATTATTTTTGGTGTCTCCCCCCAATGGGTGAGGTTGGTTCAGTGGCTGTGTAGGCTTCCTGGTGGGGGGGACTGGTGCCTGTGTTCTGGTGGGTGGGACTGTATCTTGTCCTTCTGGTGGGGAGGGCCATGTCCAGTGGTGTGTTTTGGAGTGTCTTTGAACTTAATATGATTTTAGGCAGCCTCTCTGCTAATGGATGGGGTTGTGTTCCTGTCTTGCTAGTTGTTTGGCATGGGGTGTCCAGCACTGGAATTTGCTGGCCGTTGGGTGGAGCTGGGTCTTAGTGTTGAGATGGAGATCTCTGGGAGAGCTCTTGCCAATTGATATTACGTGGGGCTGGGAGGTTTCTGGTGGTCCAATGTGCTGGACTAGGTCCTCCCACCTCGGAGGCTCAGGCCCGACACCTGGCCTGAGCACCAAGACCTTGCCAGTCACATGGCTCAGAAGAAAAGGAAGAGAGAAAAAAAACAAAAACAAACAAAAAATGAACAGACAGAACCCTTGGACAAATGGTAAACGCAAACCTGTACAGACAAAATCACACAAAGAAGCATACACACTCACAAAAAGAGAAAAAGGAAGAAATATATATATATTAAAAAAAAAGGAAGAGAGCAACCCAACCAATATATTAAAAAAAAAAAGGAAGAGAGCAACCAAACCAATAAACAAATCCACCAATGATAATAAGTACTAAATACTAAACTAAGATAAACATAAAACCAGAAACAAATTAGATGTAGAAAGCAAACTCCAAGTCTACAGTTGCTCCCAAAATCCACTGCCTCAATTTTGGGAACACTCGTTGTCTATTCAGGTATTCTTCAGATGCAGGGTTTATCAAGTTGATTGTGGGGATTTAATTTGCTGCTCTGGGGCTGCATGGAGAAATTTTCCTTTCTCTTCTTTATTAGTACAGCTCCTGGGGTTCAGCTTTGGTTTAGGCCCTGCCTCTGTGTGTAGGCTGCCCTCAGGAGTCTGTTACCCGCCCAGACAGGGGGAGGCAGGCGTACGGTAGTCATAATTGGGATGTGGTGTGAACCTGAGGCAGCAGAGACTGGTGTGATGTTACAATAGCCTGAGCTGTGCCGTGCGTTCTCCCGGGGAACTTGTCCCTGGATCACGGGACCCTGGCAGTGGCAGGCTGCACAGGCTCCCAGGGTGGGTATGGGTAGTGACCTGTGCTTACACACAGGATTCTTGGTGGCAGCAGCAGCAGTGTTAGTGGTTCATGCCTGTCTCTGGTGTCTGAGCTGTTAGCCGCGGATTGCGCCTGTATCTGGAGCTCATTTAGGTGGTGCTCTGCCCCCTGTGTGCAGACAGGGGAGGAATCCCCTCTCCTTGTGCACCCTGAAACAATGGTCTCTTGCCTCTCCGGCAGGTCCAGACTTTTTCCTGGACTCCCTTCCAGCTAGCTCTGGCGCACCAGCCCCTTCAGGCTGTGTTCACGCCGCCAACCTCAGTTCTTTCCCTGGGGTCTGACCTCTGAAGCCCAAGCCTCAGCTCCCAGCCCCCGCCCACCCCGGCGGGTGAGCAGACAAGCCTGTCAGGCTGGTGAGTGCTGGTCGGCACCAATCCTCTGTGCGGGAATCTCTCTGCTTTGCCCTCTGCACCCCTGTTGCTGTGCTCTCCTCCGTGGCTCCGAGGCTTCCCCCCCTCCGCCACCCGCAGTCTCCGCCCGCGAAGGGGCTTCCTAGTGTGTGGAAACCTTTCCTCCTTCACAGCTCCCTCCCAGAGGGGCAGGTCCCATCCCTATTCTTTTGTCTCTGTTTTTTCTTTTGCCCTACCCAGGTACGTGGGGAGTTTCTTGCCTTTTGGGAAGTCTGAGGTCTTCTGTCAGCATTTGGTAGTTGTTCTGTAGGAGTTGTTCCACATGCAGCTGTGTTTTTGATGTATTTATGGGGAGGAAGGTGATCTCCACGTCTTACTCTTCTGCCATCTTGAAGGTCTCTTCCTTTTCTTCTAATTTTCCCTGGCTTCTTGAAAATATATCCTCTGTGTGCCCACTGAGGGCCAGCAGTGCTGTGAGTGATGAGGGTGCAACATGCCCCAGAGCTCTGGTCTTCCTCCTATGGGGTCTATAAACCAGATGGCAGGACTAGCAACAAAAAATCAAACAGCAGAAATGCCTATAGTGCTGCGTGCCCTGCAGGGAAGTAAGAAAAGATGGGCGTTAGGTGGTGATTGGATGGCCATGGTAGATCACATGGCCAAGTTGGTGGGAAGGGCTTTCTCAGGCGGTGGGATTAGAGTCCAGAGCTGGATGGCAGAAGGAGCCATGGGTGCTCCAGGCAGAGGAATCAGCCTGTGCAAAACCCTGGGTGGGAAGAGCTTTCCTCCTTTGAGAAGAGGAGGAAGGCCATGTGACTGGGGTGGGTGGGTGGGGACAATCTGGGGAGCTGGGCTGGGGGAGGGTAAGGGACCATCTAACAGAGAGCTCTGCCATCCCATGTAGCAGGTAGATTTTATTTTAGATGTGCTGTGAAGCCCTTGGGTGTTTAACCAGGAAAGGGACACCATCTTATATAAATAGTTAATCTGGCGATGAGTGGTGAATAGACTGTAGGCTGAGAGCTTAAGCAGGGGGCCACTGCAATGGTCCAGGTGAGAGATGGGGGTGGTGGCCTGGCAGGTGGAGTGGAGAGAAGTGGGTGGATTGAGAATTGATGGATTGGGTGGCAGGCGGATTGTTATGAGAATGAGTGAGAAGATGAGGATGATGCCTGAAATTTTGATTGAGCCTCTGGGAGGAAGATGTTGCTGAGGAGACGGGGAGAAATGGGAATGTAATGTTGAGTTTGAGATGCATTTTAGACAACCAAGTAGCCGGTGGGATATACGAGCCTGCAATTCTCAAGGGTGGACCAGGATGGTGATTTAGGTTGGGAAGTCGTAGGCCCATAGCTGGTATTTACAACCAGGACTGGGTGAGATCATCAGGGGTCATGGGTATAGGGTAGAGAAGAGGACCCAGGAATGAATGAGCCCTGGGACCAGCCAACATTAAGAGACTGAGCAAAGGAGGAGGAACCAGCTAAGGAGGGCGGGAAGAACCAGCTGGCGTGGGAGGATGATGCTTAAGGACCCAGAACACAGAGAACACAGTGGGCTAGAGATATAAGCCCACGAGTGTTCTATATGAAGATGTTAACGAAAGCCACGTGTATCAGATACCCATTGCTGCGTAAGAAATGAGCCCTAAACTCGGCAACTTAAAACAACAGACATTTCTTATTTCACAGCTTCTCTGGGTCAGGAATCTGAGTGCGACTTAGCTGGGTGGCTCTGCTCAGGGTCCCTTACAGGCTGTGGTCAAAGTGCCCAATGGGGCTGCAGTCATTTCATGGCTGGATTTTGGAGGGAAAGGGGGTCTGTTTCTAAACTCGATTATGTGGCTGTTGGAAGGATTCAGTTCCTGGTGGGCTGTTAGGCTGAGGGTTTGAGTTCCTTGTGGCTGTGAGCCTGAGATCCCCCTCAGTTCCTCTCCATAGGCTGGCTCACATGGCAGCCAGCTTCCTCTCTTGCAAGAGGGGGTGAGCAAGATGGACTCCAGAGTCCTTTTGTAACTTAATCTCAGAAGTGACATCCCATGACTTGTGTCATATTCTGTTGGTTAGAAGAGAGTCACTAGATTCAGTCCAACTCAAGGGGACAGGGCTCCACAAGATTCCCAGGAGGTGGGACCATTGGGGGTCACCCGAGAGGCTGCCTGCCACAGTGTAGGGGTGGAGAAAGTTGTAGAAATGTCATTGTGAGAGGGAAGCAGGTCTAGGAGCCCAACAATTTAGGGGGAGGTAGAGGAGGAGGAACTGGGACAGGGAGGCTGAGAAGGGGGAACCAGTGTGTAGGTTCCACGAGCACCAAAAGTAATAGGTTATTGCTTTATGTTTTGCAGACTTAGTTGCCATTTTATTCTCACCTGAGCCCTCTGAGACAGGTGTTAGTATTCCCATCTTATAGGTGAGGAAACTGTGGCTTGGAGATGTTAAATTATAGTCTGTAAGTGGCAGGAACCCAGGGCTGGTTCCATGGCATGTGCTTCTCTTCCCGATCAGGGGGATGTGGGCAGGGCCTGGGCTGCCTCTCTAAGCCAAGAACAAGGCAGAAAAAGGACCACAGAACTCACCAGCCCAGACCCACGTGGCTGGGACCCCCGAGCACCAATGGTGAAATGTAAAGACGGGTGTGGGAAACAGGGAGCACCACTGTAGGAAAACACTGGGGGCTATGGGAACACACAGGGAGTTCCTGCCTGCCTGGTTAGATCAAGGAGGACTTCCTGGAAGGGGAGGTGTCTCAGGACTTGGAAGAAGGTAGGACTTAGCAGAAGGAAGACAGGGAGTCCCTGATAGAGGAAGAGGCAGGAGCAAAACCCTGAAGGCTGGGGAAAGGCACATTTGGGGGCTGTGCACAGCCCGGGAGGGCCAGAGTGAAGGGCGTGACGAGAGATGTGGAGACGTGGATGTGTTCCCGATCACTGAGGGAATTTGGACTGTCTCCTGAAGGCATTTGGAGCCCTGGTGAGTGGTCAGCAGAGCAGTGACAAGGTCAGATGTGTGCTTTATAAAGATCACTCTGAAGCCACGTGATGTGCTGGAGCGGGGTGGGTGGGGGGAATCGAAGGCACCCACCGTAGTTGGGGGGATCATGGGAGGCATTGCAGCAGTCCGGGGAAGAGGAGACGGAGGACCAGACCAAGGTGAGGGCTGTGGGGATGGAGAGAACCAGGTAGGTGTGAAGAGCATTCATGCAGGATCGGGGCTCAGTGGACTGGCTCAGTGGACTCCATAGAGATGGGAAACACGCAGGGGCTGCTTACCCCTGTGACAGGTGTGACTCGGTCTCCCTGAGTCCAAGTCAGCGCCTGGGTTTGTGGGGGGGCCCCCGGGCGGCTGCTAGGACCACCTCCTCTTCTCTTGCAGCTCTGGATCCCTCCCGCCTTTGGCTGCCGCCCCGAGTATGACAATGGATTGGAGGAAATTGTCTTTGGCTTTGAACCCTGGATAATAGTGGTCAACCTGGCCATGCCTTTTTCTATTTTCTACCGAATGCACGCAGCTGCCTCCCTCTTTGAGGTCTATTGTAAGATATAATCTGTATCCACATCAAAGACTGAGGAGAGAGCTAACAAGAGAATTCAGTGGAGCCACCTGGGAAAGGCGAGGTCGGGCAAATATTGCCTTACAAATGGGAGAAGGGCTGCCTTTTGTCTGCGATAATTGTTTTTCCCATGAGCTGGAATTGCCCATCACCCTGGATGAGTGTAAACCAGTTAGATCAAAATCTGAGATGGCTGAAGTCTGCCCTTGGTTAGTTAATTCTAATTGAACCTAAATTATTTGATCTCCTTCGAAATGAGATCCTCTGTTTTAGAATAATGTGATTTCAGGTTGGAAAAAAATATATCCAGTTTGTTTTTCATTAAAATATTTTCTGTTATCATGTTACTGTATACAACCTTTTCCTGACCATCTGCATAGTCTAATCACCTTTAAATTTTATCTTTCCCAGAGCTGATGAATGTAGCTAAAATCACATTTAGTTTATATTGTACTTTCTGAATACGTTTCATTTTTTGAACAAAGTTATTTTTATCGTCTGGATGGAAATTTTTGTATAGATCAATATAAAGACATATTTCTCACCTGAAATTTTGGTATATTTTCATTTGTAAAGTTTTTTTTTAATACATTAGTATCTTTCACTATAAATATATATATGATTATTTTAGAAAATTAGGACATTTCAGAAGAGAGAAAAATCCCCTAAGATGCCATTGTTCAATTGACAGTCATGTTTTTCTTCCAGTTTAATTGAGATGTAATTGACATATAGCACTGTATAAGTTTAAGGTGTACATTAATGATTTGGCTTACATCATGAAATGATTATCACAATAAGCTTCGTGAACACTCGTCATCTCATATAGATGCAAAATTAAAGATAAGGATCTTGACAGTCAGTTTTTAAACATCTTGATGTGTTTCTTTTAACTGTGTTGGACTCACAGGATTCTTTTCATTGTTGTTTTGTTATACCTGCCAGAGATGATGCGACATATTCAATTTTGTATGCAGTTTCCCCTCAACAGTATGGCACAAACCTTCCCACCCGCATTGTTATAAACTCTTTGTAAATATAATTTTCATACTATATTCTATTCTATTGAGTACCATAATTAACTTTGTTTCCTATTGTTGGTTTTAGAGTGTTTATAACTTTTTGTTTTTATCAGTGACTCTGCAAAAATCCACCATATATGTAAAACATTTTCTATATTTAGAATTGCTTCTTAAGATATTTCCTTAAGGGCTTCCCTGGTGGCGCAGTGGTTGAGAGTCCGCCTGCCGATGCCGGGGACGCGGAAGATCCCACGTGCCGCGGAGCTGCTGGGCCCGTGAGCCATGGCCGCTGAGCCTGCGCGTCCGGAGCCTGTGCTCCTCAAAGGGAGAGGCCACAACCGTGAGAGGCCCGCGTACCGCAAAGAAAAAAAAAAAAAGATATATCCTTAAAATCAGGATGCCATATCCAAAGGTTATAAATAGTTTAAAGCCTCTGAAGGAATATTGACATTTGGGATGGCTTTGTATATGCTTTTTCTTAATTCTTTTAAAATCATAATAAAATTAGTTAACTTACTGTAAGTACTAATGTGAACATCTTTTCATCTGAGTGTATATATATATATATATATTTTTTTTTTTTTTTTTGACAACACAGAGGGACATAAGAAACACCAAAATTTTTAAATAACTGAAATACTTTATATTCATTTTTGGAAAAAGTAGGAAATGGGCAGATAGACTAAAAGCAAAGTAAAACATTATCTATCATACTTTCCATCTAGGGCAGTGGTTCTCAACCGTGGGTGATCTCGTCTTCCAGGGGACTTTAGACAATGTCTGGAGATATTTTTGTTACCGCTAGGGGGCGTTACTGGCATCTAATGGGTAGAGGCCAGGGAAGCTGTTAAACATCCTCCAGTACACAGGACGGGACTGTTTCCACCACAAAGAATTATTCTGATCCAAATGTTAACAGTGCCTAGGTTGAGAAATTACCATCTAGAGGTTACTGCTGTTAATTTTTGGTACCTATAAGTACACACACAGACACACACACAGTCACACAGGCCCAAACGGGATTGCTTTTATGTATATTGTATTTGCATGTAACTTGCTTTTGAAATCTTAATACACCAGCAAGCTTTGTAACTATTTTAGGGTCCCCCGGCATCGATTCTCACACTTCTGAATGCATTAGAATCATTGAGGGAGCCTGTTAGGATTCCTGCCTTCCCAGCTAGAAGGTCAGCTTCTGTTGGTCTACAGCGGGGTCCTGGATGCTTAAATAAGCATCTCAGGTGATGCCAACTCCCTTCCAGAAGCATCTCAGGAGTCCATGCACCTCAAGTTAAGACTCCAGAAGGACATTTCTCGACATTGTGTTCTCTTCTGCAATGTGACTTTGCACGGCTTCAAAGTACATTCCCTGGAGGGAGGTACCATTCCTCATGTAGTGAAACCCTGATGTTGGACATTTAGAGACATTTAAGTGGTTTGCTTCTTTGTTTGTTTGCTATTATAAATGACACCATGGCAAGCATCTTCTGCTGAGTTTTTGTGCACATTGGTAAACGACACTGTGTGAGATTACTACACGTGAATGCCAATTTCTCCAAAAGATCCCATTTTGGTCATTATTAATTTCCCCCCATTCTAAGCACATCAGTACAGCCCTAGGGCCTCAGTCTGTGGGTTTTAGGCCCTGCCAAAGAGATATAGGGAATCACAGTAATGCTGGGAACAACTGGTCCAGGTGTGGTGGTTTTGGGGTGGGCATGGGGCACCATCAGAGCTCAGAAAAGTCAGCATAGCCTTGCTGGGCTCACGGCTTTTGAGGAGGGATCTTAAAGATGTCCCTGAACAAGAAGAGCCCACAGCCTCAGGGGTGGCTATTCCAGCCAGGCAGCTTCTACCCACAAGTAGTTAAGCATCCCGACTCACCAGTTGAGGCACCAAGGAAAATTTATTACCTTAATGCAATTCACAGAAAAGGAACCAGAGTGTGCAGTTAACAAGTGTCCAGATCTCAGGGCTAGAATAAGAGCAATGCAAATTAAAATAACAATGAGATACTATTTCCCATTCATCAGATTGGCCGGGGTGGTTGGCAAGATGTGAAAGAAAGGGAATTCACATACACGGGTGGTAGGAGAGTATATTGATAAAGCCACGTGGAAGAACAATTGGCAATGTTGACTAGGGCTACAGGTGCATATTCCTTAAGACCTAGCAATACCACTTGGTGTGTGTGTGCCCCAGAGGTACCCTCACTCACACGTGTTCGTCACACATAGGAGATGTGTTCAGAAATGTCTACAGCAATAGTGCTTGTCATTGGGAAAAACTGAAAACAGCCTAAATGTCCATCAGTTAGGAGTATGAATAGGTAAATTACGGACTAGTCCTACAATGGAATATTTTTTCACAGGAGTGAAAAAAATGAATGGGCCAGAAAAACATGTATCAACCTGGGTAATCCCTCAAGACAATGCTGAATTAAGAATGAAGTAGCACGAAGGTGTAATTAGTATGATACCGTTAATATAATGTTTCAAAACAGACAAAACAATTCCTGATATTTAGGGGATACATCCATACACAGTAAAATTATAAACACACATGAAGATAGGATGCATCCCAAGTTCAGTGTGGTGGTTACCTGTGGGCTGGGAGGGAGGTCTGGAGTGGAGACAAACGGCTGAGTGCACGCAGTGCCTGAAATGTTTGATGTCTTAGACAAAGTGATCGGTATAAAAGTATTCATTATAGTTTCTTCTGTGCTTTTTGATATGCACAAGATATTTCATAATAAAAACATTTGAAAGAAAGAGAAAAGAAAGTCAACATAAGGAAGATGAACTCAGAGTCATCAGAGAAGGTGAACTTGCAATATTCATCCATCATTGCTGGGACGAGGGTGTCAAGGCTACTGCTGTGTGGTCTCCTGGGCAGGTAGATCCCAGAGGTGGAGTAACTCAATGCCATTAGCTGTAAACATCACCCGACTCACTCCCCAGGGATGATTCCCTGCCCGTCAGGAAACCCGACATGGATTTGTTTTCCCATGTGGTTCTCTACTGTGGGAACCGATGCCCTTGGCGCTCAGGTTACCAGGATAATCTCTTTCTCATCTGTTCCCACCTGTGGCAACCTGATCAGGGAAGAGCCTATGCATTTGGTAGCTTGAGCTCATTCATCCCTGACCCTGGTCAAGGCAGGATTTGAACTCATGAGTTTTGGGTACCATGGCTCTTGGTGAGGCTGAATGGAAGGGCAAAAACTTTGGACCTGGACACCCAGGGTCACAACTAGCCCCATGGAACCTGGGTGTGCCTTAGAAAAGATTTCCCTTCCATAAGACCTTTTATGAACTGCTGGACTAAACCGCACCAGCATCTGCCTAGTCGTCCTTGCCTGGAGGTCAAATTAGCTTCCTTTGTCTCCCCACAGGGAACAGGAAGCCCAGTTGGAGTAATTACTACTCTCGCCTGCTCACTGCATAACCCTTCAAATTCACCAAGCTCCTCATGTCTGTCTCTGTCTATGAAGTCTCAGCTCCCAGCTGACCTCACTGGATAAGCATTACTACTTTATTAGAATGGGGGGTAGGACTTCCCTGGCAATCCAGTGATTAAGAATCTGTGCTTCCACTGCAGGGGACATGGGGTTCGATCCCCCGTCGTGGAACTAAGATCCCGCATGCTACGCGGTGCGGCCAAAAAAAATGCAGGGAACCTTTGACCATGCCTACATCACGAGGAAGTTGTAGCATTTGGACCACTGAGCCTTTTAAAAACCCATTGCCTTTCCTCTCTATTAGACATATCGTCTTAAAAAGAAAGCCAATTTGGTAAAAATATCATTCAAACAGTTGCTTGAGGATGTGTGTACAGGCCAATGCATCCACGGACAGAACATCTCCCTTTTCTCCCAGCTGTAAATTGCTACACTTAGCTTCACAGGGTGAAGAGTGAGCGGAAGCTGCTGCAAACAGCTGGTTCTTCCCTGGGACTACGAGCGTTGCTGTGGAAGAGGTGACCAGCAGGGGACGCTGGTGCCTTTCCTTCTGAGCCCACTTCACTTGCACTTTCAGGCCAAAGTGAGGGGAGATGTTGTGGTGGCAGCCTAAGGGTAAAAATGCCCCAATTGTACTCTATCCATAGCTCTGGGTTCCTGCGATGTGTCAGAGATGGCTCTCACCATCCCAGCGGAGGGCTGGGAAAATTCTGAGTTCTCACAGGGAAGTTGAGAACTAGTTAGTTTCAACAAGGATGCTCCTTCCACGTTCCCTCACCACCTCCCACTTCCTGGGGGAGGTTTGGAGGAACAGGGTGTATGCAGGGTGTTATGAGGCTGGGGTGCAACTTGGTCAGGGCAGCTGGCGGGAGGGCACTCTGTGGGGTCTGATGGGGAATGACCGAGACATTAGCTTGTCCTAAAAGCAGAGCCGAGGGGACCGTGGTGAGGAGACAGGAGAATGATGAGTGTAGTGTTTTAATGCTCAAAAGGGATGGTAGTTCTGGTGTGGTGTTTCAGCTGCATTAATAACATAGGAAACACCACAGTGATGACGGTATGTTAATTGTCTAAAAAAAGTAAATCAAATCAAGTCATCTGCTAAAAACCCTTCAACGGCTTCCCGTTGCTTTTAGAAGAATGTACAAACTCCTAACCGTGGTCTGTTGGGATCTTCAGGAGCTGGCCTCTGCAGCTCCATCTTCTTCTCAAGCCAGGCCCTCCCTCTGCCTCCCCCTCCCCCAGCCACCCCCGCCTGCCTGCACTGCTCCAGCCACAGCCGTCTCCCAGGGCACGTCCTTGAATATTCCAAGCTCTTCTGCTCCTCAGGACTTTTGCAGTGCTTCCCACCCCTCCTTGATCATCTGTCTAAACAGACCCTCTGTTGTGCTTCACCTCGGTGCCCTTTACGATTACTTGCATAGTTAGTTACTTGTTTTTTTGTGCTTTTCTCTTGGGAGGGTGGGGCTTTGCCTCTTTCTCTCCCAGGGCCTCACCACGTGGGTTGCATGACCACATGTGCTGCTCTCTCGACCCCAGACTATCGCAGGGCGTGGGGAGACCCTGGGAAGGCTTGTGATTGGCCAGTTTCAGACCTGGCAGAACTTCTCTGCCCGATTCTAGTCCACATCTGCGGACCCTCGTTCGCCTTTAAGGCACAAGAGGGCGCTTTAAGCCTGGTGCTTAATAAAGAGTCCAGACAAGACCGTGCATTAGGATGTGCTCACCTCTTCCTGCTCTGCATCAGGAGCTAAGCAGGGCACCCAGTTCTACGGAGGCCTGTAGGTGGGGTCTGTTCTCCTCCGTAGGGAGGAACCAGCGGCCAATCACTTCTTCCCGCCGGGACAGGAAGTGATCCGACCGTCTCCCCGACAGACTGACAGCCGCAAGGGCTGCCTACGTGTCTTGGCAGATGTTTCTAGAACACCCGTCTTGGGTGATTGGTCTAAGCCAAGCATAGTGACAACCTCCTCCCCTTCACTGGGCATCGGTATGGACGGCATGGAGGTGGGCATGTGAATAGCTCTAGACCAGTTGGGGGTAACGTATGCCTGTGAGCTAAGAATTGTTTTTACATTTTGAAAGTTTTTTTTGTTGTTGTTGTTGTTTTCGGTACGCGGGCCTCTCACTGTTGTGGCCTCTCCCGTTGCGGAGCACAGGCTCCAGATGCACAGGCTCAGCGGCCAGCTCCGCGGCATGTGGGATTCTTCCCGGACCGGGGCCCCGTGTCCCCTGCATCGGCAGGCGGACTCTCAACCACTGCGCCACCAGGGAAGCCCTGGCAGCAAGTTATTATTATGGCTACACGGACAATTTCAGGTCTCTGCCTCCAGGGGTGCTGCCGAGTGTGGACCAGATGTCTCTCTTTGCACACAAGCGCTGCTCCCGAGATTGCTGGTCCTCAACATGGCCCAGAGAGCCCGTAGGAGGAAAGACAATGCCCCCTAAAGATGTCCACACGTCCTAATCCCTGGAACCTGTGAATAGGTCACCTTAGAAGGCAAAAGGGACTTTGCAGATGTGATTAAGTCAAGGATATTAAGGTGGGAGATTCTCGTGGAATATCAGGGCAGGCCCTCAATGTAATCACAAATGTCCTTATAAAAGGAAGATTTGACTATGGAAGAGGAGGAGGCAATGTGATCACAGAGGCAGAGATTGAACTGATGTGGCCACAAGCCAAGGAGTGCCAGCAGCCACCAGAAGCTGGAAGAGGCAGGGATGGGATTCTCCTTCAGGCCTCTGTTGATGGCTCTGCCAACGCCTTCATTTCAGTCCAGTAAGACTCATTTTGATCTTTTGATGTCCAGAACGGTAAGATAATAAATTTATGTTTTAAGCCATAAAGTTTGTGGCAGTTTGTTATAGCATGCATAGGAAATGCTTTTTCCCTTTGCACCAGAAAAAGCTGGATGGTCCAGGGCACTACCGAGCTGTCTGTGTCTTGGTTTCGCTGTCTGCAGATGGAGTGGGTGAGCAGCATGAATCGGGTCTTGGCTTCAATGACACACCTCCTCTGGGTTGGTTCTATTACTCTGGCCTCCCTTCTCAGAGCTGTTTGCAGGCTCATGGCCCTCTTCTTGGCCATTTGGTGTTGGAATTTCTGCGGGGCTATACTGGGTCCTCTTGGCTTCTCACTGCTCTTCTTGGTGGTCTAGTTCATGGCCAAGGGCTTGCCTACTGTACAGATACTGTTGGCTCTGAGATTTGCATTTTCAGCCTGACCTCTCAACTGCAGGCTGGTTATTTCCAGCAGCATACTTGGATGTCTCAAAGGCATTTTATACTGAATGTGTCCAACACCAAACTCAAGATATCCCACTCCTCTGGCTACTTCTCACTTCATATTTTCCATCCCCATGGATTGTTCCAGCCTCTGTCTGTTATTCAAGTCAGACATACAAGGGCTGTCTTTACACCGCCGTTATGCCTCGTTTCCAATCAGTGGCCACACCTGTCACTTCTACCCCCAAATACCTTGGTTGCATCCACTTCTCCCCACTTCCAACCCCACCACCTACTCCAAGCCACCATCATCTCCATCTTGGTCTTCTGAAGTAGCTTCCTCACTCGTTTCTCCAGTGCATCCCTTGCCTCTACCAGTCTGTCCTTCATGCTATGGCTGGAGTGGTGTTTGAGAAAGGCCAAGATGCTCCTGTCCCTCCCCTGCCCAACATCCTCCGGTGGCCTCCCCTCACTGCTGAGACAGAGAAATTTACCTTGGCCCTGGGTCCCGCATGGTCTTTCTTGACCACCTCTCCAGCCTGATCTCATATCACTTTCCTTGTGCTTCACTTTTCCTCTGTGCTCCATCACACTGACTAGCTTCTTTAGTGTTTTGAATGTGTTATGTTCCCTCCTGCCCCAGGACCTTTGCACTTGCTGCTTCCTCTTCCTTTCAGTTAGTTAATTCCTACTCATCTTTCAGATCTCCATCCAAACAATGGTTTCTCAGGGAAGTCTTCACTCATCCCTAGACCAGATCTGGTGTCCCTATGAACTTTTGCAACACCATTTAGCTTTCCTTCACTGTCTATCGTACCTTTTAATCATACAATTATGTGTAAGATTGTTTGAACAGTGGTCCTTTTTTTTTAAAACCACTTAACTGTAAGCCTCAAGAGGGAGAGTTTTTTTTTTTTCCTGAGGACTGTGTCCTCAGTCCAGGAGAGGAGGAGCGCCATAATCATTGTCAAATGAAAAAATAAATGAATGAATGCTTAAAGATCTTTTAAGACAAAAATGGGGAACTGGAAGATAGTTTCAATACTGTGGAAAACTCAGTAAGAAAACATGTATTTGTTTGATATTTGGCTAGGACGGTTAAAAAGTTATTTATTTATTTGCTATGGAAAAACTCAGATAAACTTTGTGAGGTCACCTTTTCTTGGTACCACTTCCTAACTGAACTGTGAAGGGGCTTCCACACTCCAGATGGAGGGCTGTGATGGGGGAATTACAGACTGTGAGCTCCAGGGATGGGGACTGAGTCTTCATCTCTTTAATTCATCTCTGATGTTCAGTACAGTGTCGACCGAGCAGGTATTTAGCAAATATCAATGATGACACACACTGCTAATTGCTTTCCGAGAACAATTCCTTTGCTTGCTAAGAAAACCCTGACTTTGGTTGGGGACTCAAAGTGCCCGGTCTCAGGTGATGACTCACGGTCTGTTGAAGCCTAGCACAGGCAGTTTTTTCCCTTTTCCCTGATACTGGAAACATTTTGCAGTCTGCCTTGTAGCTAGGAGTGGCCACGTGGTTCCCTTCTGGCTAAGGAGACATAAGGTCCTTCTAAGAAGATTTTCTTCACTGGTGACAGGTGAGAGACACATCAAGAAAAGTCCCGCTGACATAGTCTTCCCCATTTTCCTCCTGGAGTTTGAACTTGGTCATGATGCCTAAAGCTGTAACAGCCATCCTGTGACCATGAGGCTCCAAGGGCACAAAGCCACAACCTTGAGAAGGTGGAGCATTTGGATAAAAAGATGAAAAGATTCTGGGTCCTCAGTTGTATCACTGAGCTTTTGCACCAGCCCTTGCCGGCTCCCTCTGCATTTCCTGTTATGCATGTCTTGAGTGCATAAAACACGAATAGTCAGGCTTTCTGTTATGCACAGCTGATAGCACGCTTAATCAATATATTTATTTAAAATTTCTTTTTAAAACAATTAATTAAAAATTTAATTGAAGTATAGTTGATTTACAGTGTTTCAGATATACAGCAAAATGATTCAGTTATACATACATACATACATATATTTTTTCAGATTCTTTTCCATTATAGGTTATTATAAAATATCGAATACAGTTGCTTGTGCTATACAGTAGGTCCTTGTTGTTTATCTATTTTATATATAGTAGTGTGTATCTGTTAAACCCCAATCCCCAATTTATCCCTCCCCCATCCCCTTTGGTAATAAGTTTGTTTTTTATGTGGGTCTATTTCTGTTTTGTAAATAAGTTCATTTGTATCATTTTTTTTTAGATTCCACATATAAGTGATATCATATGATATTTGTCTTTCTCTGTCTGATTTACTTCACTTAGTATGATAATCTCTAGGTCCCTCCATGTTGCTACAAATGGCATAATTTCATTCTTTTTTATGGCTGAGTAATATTCCATTGTGTATATGTACCACGTCTTCTTTATCCATTCATCTGTTGATGGATATTTAGGTTGCTTCCGTAAAATTTTTTTTATCTTGAAATCATTTCAAGCTTACAGAAGAGTAGTAAGACAAAGAACTTTCATTTACCCTTTACCCAGATGCACCAGTTGTTCTTGACCACGTCTCTACTGCATATATGGCCTGATCTGATGTGATCTGTTATAGATCCTCTCCTGGAGCATGTGAAGTTTAGTTTAGGCATCTGGCTCCTTTTCCCTTAAACATTTCAGCAGGTATTCTCTAAGAACAAGGGAGGTCCAATGATCAAATTCAGGAAATTTAAGGTTGCTGCCATACACCTGTCTTAATTGTCAATGATTGTTGATTGTCAATGGTCTACTTGTCAATGACTGTCTAATGTAGTGTCCACATGAACGTTTTGCCAACTGTCGCAATAACATCTTTTAAAGGGTCTCCTCTGATCCCTGGCATGCTTCCATGGTCTTCTTTAATCTGGAACCGTCCCTTGGCCCTTCTTTGTCTGTTGTGACATTGATACTTCTGAAGAGTTCAGGTCAGTTGTTCAAGGTCCGCAGTGTGGGTTTGTCTGATGTTTCCTCGGGAGCAGGGATGCTACATAAAGATGCTGTGTCCTTGGTGCCTCACATCGAGGGCCACTTGGTGTCTGTTTGTCCCACTCCTGGGGGTGTTAACTTTGTTCACCTCATTGAGGTTTCTCAACAGTGAAGTTACCATTTTTTCTCTTTGTAATTAATAAATAATATGAGTGGAGGTGCTTTGAGACAATGCAAATATCCTGTTCCTTTCCAAACTTTTACTTAGTGATGATTCTTGTCTAAATCAATTATTACTATTATGGTTATAAGATATGATTTTATTTTCTTCTTTTTAAAATTTTTTATTGAAGTATAGTTGATTTACAATATTGTGTTAATTTCTGCTGTACAGTAAAGTGACTCAGTTATACACATATATACATTCTTTTTCATATTCTTTTCCATTATGGTTTATCCCAGGAGATTGAATTTGGTTTCATGTGCTATAGAGCAGGATCTTGTTTATCCATTCTATGTGTAATAGTTTGCATCTACTAACCTCAAACTCCCAGTGCATCCCTCCCTCCCCTCCACTCCCCCTTGGCAACCACAAGTCTGTTCTCTGTGTCTGTGAGCCTAATTCTGTTTCCTAGATAAGTTCATTTGTGCCATATTTTAGATTCCACATATAAGTGATATCACATGGTATTTGTCTTTCTCTGTCTGACTTACTTCACTTAGTATGATAATCTGTTGCATCCATGTTGCTGCAAATGACATTATTTTATTCTTTTTTATGGCTGAGTAGTATTCCATTGTATATATATGTACCATATCATCTTTATCCATTCAAAAGATGTGATTTTCTAATTCTCTTATTCCTTTGATGTTTATTTATTTTATTTTATTTTATTTTTTCTTAGCCAATGGCTTGTTTTTAAAAAAATTTTCTTTTCTTTCTTTATTTTTTAACATCTTTATTGGAGTATAATTGCTTCACAATGGTATATTAGTTTCTGCTTTATAACAAAGTGAATCAGCTATACATATACCTACATCCCCATATCTCTTCCCTCTTGTGTCTCCCTCCCACCCTCCCTATCCCACCCCTCTAGGTGGTCACAAAGCACCGAGCTGATCTCCCTGTGCTATGTGGCTGCTTCCCACTAGCTATTTTACATTTAGTAGTGTATATATGTCCATGCCACTCTCTCACTTCGTCCCAGCTTACCCATCCCCCTCCCTGTGTCCTCAAGTCCATTCTCTTCGTCTGTGTCTATTTTCCTCTCCTGCCCCTAGGTTCTTCAGAACCATTTTTTTTTTTTAGATTCCATATATATGTGTTAGCATACAGTATTTGTTTTTCTCTTTCTGACTTCACTCTGTATGACAGACTCTACGTCCATCCACCTCACTACAAATAACTCAGTTTCGTTTTTTTTATGGCTGAGTAATATTCCATTGTATATATGTGCCACATCTTCTTTATCCATTCATCTGTCGATGGACACTTAGGTTGCTTCCATGTCCTGGCTATTGTTTTTTTGTTTTTTGGGTTTTTTTTTGCGGTACGCGGGCCTCTCACTGTTGTGGCCTCTCCCATTGCGGAGCACAGGCTCCGGACGCACAGGCTCAGCGGCCATGGCTCATGGGCCCAGTCGCTCCGCGGCATGTGGGATCTTCCCAGACCGGGGCACGAACCTGTGTCCCCTGCATTGGCAGGCGGACTCTCAACCACTGTGCCACCAGGTGTCCTGGCTATTGTAAATAGAGCTGCAATGAACGTTGTGGTACATAACTCTTTTTGAATTATGGTTTTCTCGGAGTATATACCCAGTAGTGGGATTGCTGGGTAATATGGTAGTTCTATCTTTAGTTTTTAAAGGAACCTCCATACTGTTCTCCACTTTTCATGTTTATTAATTGTCATTCTACTGTAAGGAAGCCTCTTTCCCCTTCCCTCCCTCCCTCCCTCCCTTCCTTCCTTCCTTCCTTCCATCCTTCCTTCCTTCTTCCCTCTCTCCCCCTCTTCTTCCTTCCCTCCTTTTTATTCTTATCACTATGGATTCATGGATTTTCATTTTATTCAATAGGTTATAATCCATTATTATTATCAATTCTGATGCTCACACCGTCCCAGGTTTAGCAAGTGGGAGCCCCTTCAGCTTGGTTGCTGTGCCCTTTTCACATGTCTCCATCAGTCTTTGAGCACTCTCTTGTTTTCTGGCACCACAAGATGTCCCAGGCTTGTGTGGTACCTTCTCTGCCCAGCTCTGGCATCAGCCATTTCTCTGAGACACTCTGAGTCCTTTTGGTGAAGGCTGGTATTTATAAACCACGATCTGGGTACCCTGTGGGTACTGAGCAACATTTAGTCTGAAGCCATGAGAAATGGAGCAACACTTACTCATCTGTGTATTAGTCATGCTAACTAGCGTGACCTGGAGAAAGAAGCATATGTGTCACTCATGGAGAGTCTGATGCAGATTAGTGGATCCTGGGAGATTCCATCTTTGCAGCCCTGACGTCCCTGCACGAGGTCATTGCTGAAGAGAAGGCCGAGGAGTCATGCCCGTTCTTAAGATACTTCCAGCAAGGAATTCTGCATCACTTTTGCTCACGCTGCCATTTGCCAGAAGTCCAAGGGAGTCTGGGCAGCACAGGGAACACACAGTTAGTTGGTGCGCCCTTACCCCTTCTAACCACAGTATGTTCATTCATGCAACAAATGTCAACTCGGTTCCTCGTAGCCAAGCTGACTCCAAGAGGCTGAGATGACTTCACCTCAGGTGGTTTACAGCAGGGGGAGAAAGGTAAGTAAACAGTAAGTGAACAGACCATCACATGACAGTGGGCTTGCGCACTGTAGCAGGGGTAGGTGCTGTGCGCTGCGCCGATACTGAATGGTTACCTCCCTGGAGACTTGAGGAAGACCCATCTGGGTGGTCCATTGGCACTGGGTTTGAAACGTGAATGGGAATTCGCTCCCACTCAGAAAAGGGTGGGGACGTCTCAGGCAGAGGAGAGAGCCAGGGCAAGGGCAGAAGACCTGAAAGAACTAGGCATGCCGGGAGAAGAGGGAACAATTTGAGGTGGGTAGAAGGTGGGGTCTACTGGGAAAGGCTTGGGAGGCAAGGGATGAGGCTGATAACCAGGTGAGAAGGGCTGTGCTAAGAAGTTTGGAATTAACAGATTAACTTTTGTTAGTTGGGTGAATAATTAATAGTGTGGGTCACAAGGCATCATGGGATGTGTTTAAGCTGATGAAAGACACCTCATCTGTGTTTTAGGAGAATCATCTCGACGGTAGAGCACCGGATGGAAGGGAGAGAAGACATCAAGACACACGGACCTGTTGGGAGGCTCTGGCAACCATGTAGGCATGAAGCAATGAGGACCTGAACTGGGGGTAGCAGAGGGGACAGATGGAAGGGGTTGGCTGTTGGAGCCATTTGAGAACAATGGAACCATAGTGATTTCCTTTATTGCAGACCGTGTGGTTGATATTATTTGCTCACAATTGTTCCTGGCCTCCTCACATTGCTGTGGCTTCCCTGTGGACAGGGCGTCGTTCTTGCTCGCCCACTGACCTGCTTTGGTCCTGGGTGCATGAGTTGAGTTAACATATGCACCATCCAACCAGAAGCTCCAAGTATGTGCATGGCTGGGGCAACCCTCTTGGCTCCCACCCTGCATCCCGAGAAGGCAAGCCCCAGGGGTATCAGTGGCCTGGGAATGAGGGAGTGGAGGAGCAAACTGAACCTGACCCACAGTTCGGGGCAAAGCTTCCCCAGCTGACCACAGACCATTAGCGACAAATAAAAGTTCGTTATTTTAAGCCACTGAGATCCTGGGGCTGTTTGTTACACAGCATTATGGTAACAAAACCTGACTAATATAGGGGCTTACCATTTCCTAAGTACGACATGTTGTTTATTAGTAATATCTCTGCATAGTAGGTATTAGTGTTACCATTTTAAAGATGAGGAAACTGAGGCTCAGAGAAGTTAAGTAACTTGCTCAAGGTCCCACAGCTAGTAAGTCAGAGAAGAGGGATTTGAACATGGGACTGTCTGACTTGCAAACCCCTCTTCCATCCTCTATCTACGTGAATATACTAACTTCTGGGATAGCTATTTTTTCCTGCCAGAAATGGCTGCTTTCAGCTTCCTGTGTTTCTGAGTTGGGAGAGGGGTGGGGGCCTGAGGACCAGCCTTTGGGTTTGAAGAGGCCTCCAGGTCACCATCAGTGGATGTGTGCTTGAGGCGGCTTCTCCAGCCTCAGGGATGGAGGCTGATGTTTCATCTCTACCTTTCTGCCTGGGCTCCGCTGAGCCGAGCTGAGTACATTGACAGCCTGGGTGTATCCTACAGCCAAGGAACTAAGCCTGTCTTGGTGTAAAACAGAGTGGACTCTTTTGATATCATCAACGGTGGTGGTGGCGGTGGCGGCAGCAGCAGCAGCAAAATCCTGGCTGTTGGCCCACTGATTTAGCCATTTGTCTCAGCAAGCGAATCCAATTTAAAATATATCTTCAGAAAAAGAAGGATCAATGAGTTTAAATAGAGGACTATTTGCTAACCGGATTAGGAAAACCCCCTTCGTGCTAAAATGTTCTAAGTAAATCCTCTTAGTACAATTTTGCAGGAGCCAAAAGTGTGAGAGGATCACTCACTTGCTGTCATCCTCTGAGGGCAGGGCTCTAGCTGGGATAAAATAAGAGAAGGAATTTATTAGCTCCTTAGTTGGCTAGAGTCTGTGCAGACGTGGCTGGGTTCGGAGGCTGACCCAAGAGACTCCTTGGTTTTCGGTTGTTAACCAGCTCTTTTGAAGTATGTGGGAAAGAGCTTGGGTGAGAGAGGGCAGCCACTGCTTACACAAAACCATCATCCCTACCAGGCAGACTGCTCCCTGTGAAGATGGAAGACACAAGGGCTGTAGCACCCTGGCAGCATATTAATTTACTTTGCTTGCCCAAGGTCTTATGGATAGAGAGAAAACTCTCAGTTTCCAAAAATGATGAGAAACCTGATATTTTGGATAACAGAGGAAAGAGTGTTGGAGTTCTGAAATCTGTCCTTTCACACACGAAGCTTCATGCCTCTGAGCCTTTGCACATGCTGTTCCCTCTGCAAGGAATGCCCTTCCAATCCCAGAATGCTGGTGGACTCTGTTCAACCCTCCAGCTTGAGTGTCCTCTCTTCTGTGCTGCCCTTCCCCGTGCTGCCCACCCAAACGGGCAGTTCATTCCCCTGTTCTCAGGTCACCACTGAACTTGTTTATTCCCTGCTCTGGGCAGGGCTTTTTCAGTCGTAGGTGACAACTGAAACTCAACTCAGATACGTGTTAGCAAAAGGCTTTTGTAACTGCAAAGAGCAGGGTAGAGGCTCAAATGTGTCATTCTTTCTCACGAACTCTCTCTCTTTCCTCTTCCTTTTCCCCTTCCCCTCCTTCTTCCTCCTCCACCACCTCCTCCTTCTTCGGGAATGTAAGCCGCAGGAGGACAGGAATGTATATTTGATTCTTCTTCTTCTTTTTTTTTTCTTCGGTACGCGGGCCTCTCACTGTTGTGGCCTCTCCCGTTGCGGAGCACAGGCTCCGGACGCGCAGGCTCAGCGGCCATGGCTCACAGGCCCAGCAGCTCCGCGGCATGTGGGATCTTTCCGGACAGGGGCACGAACCCGTGTTCCCAGCATTGGCAGATGGCCTCTCAACCACTGCGCCACCAGGGAAGCCCTTGATTCTTCTTGTATCCCCCAGCTTAGGGCAGAGCCTGGGACGTAGTTACGTTTGAGCTTGGCTCAAACATCAATTTTGTGTTAATTAGAAAAAGATGCCCCTTTCTCAATATAATTTACTGCCTTTTGCTGGAAGTTTTAAATAATCACTATACAAACCTACCCTGGCTATGACTTGTATACCCCAAATAGCCTCCCTTCCATCTCCCACATAGTAGGTCCTTAATAAATGCTTGCTGGATGAATGAATGGATGAAATTCAGGGAGTCAGAACTATCTGAAAAACCAATGCAAAACTGTGTGGTGAGCTTGTGTGTACCTTTGCTGATTGAATTGTCCATTAGTGTCAGAGTGTTGGGCACAGAAACCCCCTTTTATTATTCCTCCATCAACGAAGATTTGTCAAGCACCCACTCATTGTGTTGGTTTGGGGAATTCAGACACAAATAAGATGCAGTTTGTTGATTTAAGAAGTTCAGAGGCTAGAGGGTCAGATAGCCATGTAAATGAATGGTGACAATATAGTGTCACGATTGCTGCCTTATGAGCCAACCCAGGGCTCCACTGGAGCTCAGGATACTGACTCAGTCCAGAAGAGCCAGGAAGGCTTCCTGGAGGGGTGCAGTTTAAGTCAGATCTAAAAGGAGGGAAAGGTACTAACACTGGTAAGTTCTGCATACAACATATAAAGCCATGATCTGTGTGTTTCAGTCTCCAAGCAGTGTTATGTTCAAGAAGATAATTTCTTAACTCAAACTTTTCTTGCATTTCTTAAGTTCTGGGAAGGCAGCAGGTAATACTTGTCTAAAATTCCCTGTCCCTTCCTACCCACTTTCCTACAGACCCCAGTTCCCTCACCTCATTCACATCAAACTTCCCTGTGAAACCCCACCTTGAGCTTTCAATCCCTTTCCCACTTTTCTCCTTCTGCTCTTTATTATGAAGACAAACATAATCTCTTCCTCTGGGACCATTCCTTCTTCCTCCAGCCTCTCAGGTCCAATAATGCATCCACTTTCTGACTCTCTTTCACAAAACTCAGGGCAGAAATATCCTTGGAGAGCAGCCCAGGGTAAGGAACTGCCCCGGTACAGCCAGAGGAAAAAGGGCGGCTCAGAGTCACTCATACAGGAATGATTTTGGTATTATCACATTTATCTTTTAAACTACTATGATCAACCCATTCTGAAGATGAGAAAACTGAGGCTCAGAGAGATCAAATAACTTGCCCAAGATCCCACAGCTAGTAAATACCTGCTCCTGCCTGCCATGCTTTCCTTCTCTTATCTTCTCTTTTGCCTTCTTAACTGTGATTTCAACCCAAAGAGAGATTTCCCCAGGGAAGACTTCTCTAGACATTTTGTCTTGGTCAAACCAACCTATTGTACACTTTCATAAGGCTGTGTACTTTTCCTTCATAGCACTTGTCACAGTTGTAATCGTACATTTCTTTGGGTGATTCTTGGATTAAAGCCTCTCTCCAACACTAGACTATAACTTTGTGGAGAGAAAGGGCAATATATATATATTTATATACCCTTGTATTCCCAGCAAACAAAACAGCATCTGGGACATAATAGGTGCTCAATAAATATTTGCTGAATAAGTGAATAAGAAGCTAAAATTCAAACCCCTGTCTCTAAAACCCAAGTTCTTTGCTAACATCATGTGTTGGTGTTCCCCAGGAGGACAAAATGGGAGGGAGGTCATTTCAGGGTGAAGAATTACCATATGACTCATTAGGGAAATTACAATTTGTGTGTGTGTGTGTGTGTGTGTGTGTGTGTGTGTGTGTGTTGATAGTGGTTTGAATCCAGGCTGCATATAGAGGAGCAGCAGTAGAAGCTGGGGCACTAAGCAAGGGCACAATGATTAAAAGACTTAAAAGACCTCGCTTGCCTCAGGATCAAGGATCACAGGGAGCTACTGAGAGTTTTTCATCTGGGGAGAGGCATGATCAGAGTTAGATTTGAGAAAGTTCACTCTGCCTGCCACTGAGTGGAGGGTGGACAGAACCTGGAGGCTAGGGTAGCGTCACTATAAAACAGCTTGGAGAAGGAAAAGTCCTGGACAGGGACATCAGTGGAGAGAGGGGTGGTCCAGCTCCTAGGAGATGGGGAGAGACAGGTGTAAGTGTGACTCCCCTGTTTTAGGCATAGACACCTGGACAGGTGGTCTTGTCATCTCTGGCAGCATAAAGCACCGAAGGGGGAGATGGTTTGCGGTGGGAGAGGCTGCGTAGGGCTGAGCAGGCTGGGTCTGAGAAGTTGCTTCACTTGCAGCTGTTGGACCAGGGTACAGGGGGGGCTCAGGGCGAATGGGGCAGGTGGGTCAGAGTGCAGAGAGAGACTAGGGAGGAGTTGAGAGTCCAGCCCCCATTTCTAGACCCCAACACAGGGTGGGTGTATAGGTCAGCGGATCTCAGATAAGCCTGAGCAGCGTGCTGCTGCCTCCTCCATTTCTCGCCAGCTGCCTTCCACTGAGCTTAACACCGCAGAGAGACCCGGGGACTCACAAGCGCAGCTGTCAGCTGGGAAGGAGGTAAGATCCAGGAACACTGCCCTCCCTCTCCAGTGTCTCCCCACTGTTCTTTTTTAAGAATTTGGGCTTTGGGCCACCTATTCAAGCCTCAGATTCCTCATCTGTTAAGCATGAGATAGGAATCCATCCCTGTAAAGACTGAATGCACCCTGCAGGGAGAAGGCACCTGGCTGGGGCTCTTCCTCACCTGCTGGGTTCATCCAAAATTATTCCCCAAAGGAAAAGCCGTGTAAGGATTGGGGGTGGGGAATAGGCTTTCCCAAGAGGTCACGTTAAGTCCCAATCTTAGGATGGATGTTCCGGGGGAGGCTGGGAGAAGATGTTCCCAGGAGACACCACTTCCTGGCTTCACTGAACCCTTACACCACCCGATGGAGAAGGAAGGAATCGTTTACCCCATTTTGTGGACGAGGAAACCAAGTCCCAAGGAAGTTAAGGAGGACTCTTAAGGTCACACAGCCAGTCCGGAGTGGGACTTAGGTCTATGAGAAATCCAAGGCCATCCTCTTGACCCTACAAACGCCCTTTCCCAGTCTAGAAGCCAGTGATTCTCCCCATTCCTACTCCACCGCCCTGTTCCCCAAAAGTGCCCAGGGCACCTGGGCTGGGCCAGACACCTCTTCGGCTTCCCGGGGCGCGGATCTGGGTCTTCAGAGGGCCGGGGTCTGGTACTAGAGCGCCTCTCAAACCTGCGGGTTTGCCCCCAAACTCTGGCGGACGCAGCTTGAAGAGTGAGGGCGCCAAGGCATAGGTGGGGCGGGTACGCAGGAGATTGGGGAGTGCGGTGGCGGGGGGCGGGGGCGGGAGCGCGGGCCCCGGGAGCAGCGAGGAACGGAGGAGGCCGCGCAATAGCGCTAGCCCGGCGCCGGCCGCTCCCGGCCCCCGCCCCCTCGGTGGTGGCTCGCTCTTCGCTTATCCGGCTCCGAAGCAGACCCAGCCGCCGTCGCCGGCTGGCGCACTGCCGGCTCCCGGGAACAGCCCCTCCGGCACCGGCCGCTTCCCGGCACTGGAGCGGCGCAACGCGGCCACAGACCCGGTGGCGGTCGAGGAGGCAAGAGGGGTGCCAGCGCGCCCCGGGGCCCCGGCGCAGCTCACGGTGAGCGCCCCCCGAGACTCGGGGATCCCTTAGCCGCGGTCCCGGGGTACCACCCCCCGGGTACCCGATGGAGCCGCCCGGTGAACGCAGGGCAGAAGTTGGGACCGCGCGCAGCCAGCCTGTGCCGCCGAACTCGATATGCTGCCGCCTGGGCGAAACGGTACCGCCTACCGGGCGCGGTCCCGGCAGCAGCAGCTGGCGCAGGGGGGCGCCGTGGGGGCCTCGGAGGGGGCGACGCTGCTGGGGCCAGCGCAAGTGGTCACGGCCTGCCTCCTGACCCTGCTCATCGTCTGGACCCTGCTGGGCAATGTGCTGGTGTGCGCGTCCATCGTGCGCAGTCGCCACCTGCGCGCCAGGATGACCTACGTCTTCATTGTGTCTCTGGCTGTGTCTGACCTCTTCGTGGCGCTGCTGGTCATGCCCTGGAAGGCGGTCGCCGAGGTGGCCGGTTACTGGCCTTTTGGGGCCTTCTGCGACATCTGGGTGGCCTTCGACATCACGTGCTCCACCGCCTCCATCCTGAACCTGTGCATCATCAGCGTGGACCGCTACTGGGCCATCTCCAGGCCCTTCTGCTACAAGTGCAAGATAACGCAGCGTGTGGCCTTGGTCATGGTCGGCCTGGCGTGGACCTTGTCCATCCTCATCTCCTTCATCCCAGTCCAGCTCCACTGGCACAAGATGGGCTCCTGGGGTGGGGTGGAGCCACCATCTAACCTGGTCAACGGGACGCCCTGGGAGGAAGCCGGGGAGCCAGACTTGAGGGCGGAAAACTGTGACTCCAGCCTGAACCGAGCTTACGCAGTCTCCTCCTCACTCATCAGCTTCTACATCCCGGTGGCCATCATGATCGTGACCTACACGCGCATCTACCGCATCGCCCAGGTGCAAATCCGCAGGATTACCTCCCTGGAGAGGGCCGCGGAGCACGCGCAGAGCTGCCGGAGCCGTGAGGCCTGTGCGCCCGACACCGGCCTGCGGGCATCTATCAAGAAGGAGACCAAGGTCCTCAAGACCCTATCGGTGATCATGGGGGTCTTCGTGTGCTGCTGGCTGCCCTTCTTCATCCTTAACTGCATGGTCCCTTTCTGCAGCGGACACCCCGAGGGCTTCCCCTGCGTCAGCGAGACCACCTTCGAAGTCTTCATCTGGTTTGGCTGGGCCAACTCCTCCCTCAACCCTATCATCTACGCCTTCAACGCTGACTTCCGGAAGGTGTTTGCCCAGCTGCTGGGGTGCAGCCACCTCTGCTCCCGCACTCAGGTGGAGACAGTGAACATCAGCAATGAGTTCATCTCCTGCAACCAGGACACCGCCTTCCACAAGGAGATCGCAGCTGCCTACGTCCATATGATCCCCAACGTGGTGACCCCGGGTGCCGCGGAGGTGGACAAAGGAGGAAGAGGAGAGCCCTTTCAGTCGCACGTCCCAGATCTCTCAGACGTCCCCAGATGGTGACCCTGCTGCCCAGCCTGTCTGGGAGCTGGACTGTGAGGGGGAGATTTCATTAGGCAAAATAACGCCTTTCACCCCAAATGGATTCCATTTAACTGCCTAAGAACTGCTCTTTGTGGATCTATATAACCGCGTAGACATTAGCCAGCATGCAGAATACACACTGGACACACACAGGCATCTCCACTGCTGCTCAGTTTATCATGCCTTCTGTGTCAGTGTAGTAGTCCATGTGCTTAGAAACCTCACCAGACTGATTTGTTGAGGAAAGATTCGGCAGAAGCAGTTGGAAAAAACTCAGTCAAATATACCCTAGCCTAGCAGAGATGGGTCAACGGTTCTGTTAGAGAAGATAAGATGGTGATTGATTCTAAAAAAAAAAAAAAGTGGTATTTTTCTTTAAAAAATATACTCTCCCCTCCCCTTTTAAATGAATAGATTGTCCAGTGACTTATTTGTGTTTGGGCTGATTTTTAAGCAATAAGGTTCAATGTGTGTGTAGCGCTGATGGAAGTGTGTGTGGTTTTCCTGTATCTTGCTTCCTGTGGCCTGTGTTTCTGCAGTTTCTCCTTGCTGTGTGTCTTTGCTACCGCTGAGGAATTCTTCCTGATTTGTTCTGGTGTCGAATAGACACAAATTATGTATTCTATGGGGTGATTATCGTTGCTTTGCCAGATTGGTTTTCAGGATGGCTCCTAGAGAAGCCATGAGAGCATCCTTAAAAGCAGGAAAGATTTTGGCTGGGTCTGGAAGCACCCATTTATTTTCTTTACAGTCAGTTTGGCCTTAAAGGTACACACAGGGGCAAGAGAACTTGAAGAGTTTCTGATATCTCAGAATCTTAAAAAATTAGATACACACATCTTGAGTCTGTGCTGAAAGCTGGCTTCATGCCACAACATCAAATATGGACTTCTCAAGCCTGGAATTCCTTTTTTTTTTTTCTCATTTGGAATCTTCTTTTTCTAATTACATAACATAAAACAATTCTCCTGGTTCCTAGACAGATGCTATCAGTTCATTGAAAAGATCATATAGAATAATCACCTGGTCCTTCTCAACCTCATATCTATAATGTTTTAAAGTTACATGGCTTTTGATCTACCGTGTTTTCTGAAGGGCTTTGAAATGTGTGAGTTGATATGCTTTCAAAAAACAAAACCAGTTTTTAAATAGGCATTTTCATTTGTAGACAATAGGAAGTGAGGGAATGCATTTTAACTAAAATGTAGGAGCCAGAGATGATATTTGAATGAACTTGAAATTGGAAAATCGACGAAAAAGCCCAATGAATTCCAGTCTTTTTGTTTTTCTTCTGTGCAGTCTGCGCAGCAAAGGGGAGCATTTAGTTCCAGAGCCACTCCAGACCAGAGCATATTATTACCATTAGATCTAAATGTGAGCGTTGTTAATGGAAGCAAATGAAATGTGAACATGTAATTTCGTACAGGTCCCTACTTTGAAGCAGGCTTCTCAAGGATGGTTCAATCAGTTTTGGTCTCTTTAGGGAGAATTTTTTTTTTTTTTTTTTTTTTTTTTTTGTGGTACGCAGGCCTCTCACTGTTGTGGCCTCTCCCGTTGTGGAGCACAGGCTCCGGACGCGCAGGCTCCGCGGCCATGGCTCACGGGCCCAGCCGCTCCGCGGCATGTGGGATCTTCCCGGACCGGGACACGAACCCGTGTCCCCTGCATCGACAGGCGGACTCTCAACCACTGCGCCACCAGGGAAGCCCTAGGGAGAATTTTATTGTCAGTCTCCTGAACAACCAGGTCTTACTGCAAAATGTGCAGTGACTGGTACATAATGCTTAATAAACTGCTGCTGAATGCATAACTGACTTTCTGCTATGGTGAGATTGAAAGCGAATCCTATTTGATACATTAGTTTTCATATATGATTTAGTCAGATTGATATGGGAATCTGAAGTCTAGTGTTCCATTTTTACCTCTTGTGAGCTGATTGCTAAGTGGACCATTAGGGAAACATCAAGGGCAGTGAAAAGCGCCCTACTCTGAGATTCAGGAGATAGCTGTGTGACCTCGAATGAGTCAACTCACCTCTCTGGGTCTCAGTTTCTGTCTGCCTCTGTAAATTGAAAGACTTATACGAGAGTACAGTTTTCCAAATCGTGTTTCATGATGCAAATATTAGTGGATAGGGTCTAGGGTGAAATAAATTCAGCAAACCGAGGTACAATATCTGTTTTCTACAGGGCTTCTTAGAACTTTTCCTGTGCATCGTGACTCCCCAAGCAGGAGAGAATTCTGCATTGTTCTCCAATGTCTTTGACCTTGTGAATACCTGTTTGGTACAATTCCTTATTACTCTCTCTTTGGAGATCACAGTTTCAGGGAACACAGTTTCAGGGAACATAGTTTCAGAAACTCTAATTGATCTGAAAAATCTCTAAAATGCAACTCTTCTATTCTAAAAGACAGGTTGTTACAAGAAAAGTTTTTTGGTGGCAAACGTTCTCGGCCCCAGTTCAAATAATTTCTGTGTCAGGAAACATGGGTTATGTGAGGATTTGGGGAATGCCTTCTGCACAATATCACACATCATTCATTACAATTATTTATACCTACTACGTGCTAGGCACTCTTCTAGGAATATAGTTGCCAATTAATTACTCTGAGGTCTGGGAACTTATATTTCAGTGGGAGAGAGACAGCAAACCAACACTATGATACTGTACTGTACTGCAGTGTATTATGCTGTCCAGACTCTGAAATGTCATGTCAGGCAGTGATACTGATGTGACGCAAAATAAAACAGAGTGGAGTAATGTGGCTGCCATTTGATTTAGGGAAGTCAAGCAAGAGTCATGAAGAAGAGAGACGCAGATGGAGAAGGAAGGCTCAGGGCGACACCAGTGTCCAGGGGGAGGAGTGCTCTGGGCAGAGGGAGTGGCCAGTGCAGAGGCCTGGACACAGGACTGTGTGGGGCATGCTGGGAGAGAGAAGGGTGGCCGGTGTTATTGCAGGGCTGTGGAGGGTTAATGCTAACAGCAAAGGCAGGCACTGTAGAGACTCATTCTGTGCCCGGGCTGCGCATGTACGGATTCATTTAATCCTTGCAACCCTGCAAGGCAGGCACTTTTGTTACCCCCATTTTACAGATGGGGGAGTGAAGGCATTGGGAAGCTAAGTAACTAGCCCTGGGTCACAGAGCTTGTGAGTGGCCAAGCTGGACTTGAACCGGAGAGTCTGCCCATTGCGTCTTCCTTATCTGCCCTGAGGTGGTGAGAGGGGCCGCTGAGGCATGGCACTCAGCAAACGCACTGATGCCTGTATCAGAATACTCCTCGTTCATCTGTTCATTAGCTGGTTAACTGGTGCATTCCTATATGCTTGGATAAGCTGATGTTCATTGTGTCCCTGCCCTGGTGCTCCTTTGTGTTTGGAGGGGAGGCAGCAGTGAAAAAAGGAGCCCATATTTTGGCCAGGTACTTTCCTAATCCCTATTTGATCCTTACGTTAACCGCACGTACGACTATTTTTCCATTTTACGGATGAGACCACTGAGGCACAGAGAGGTTAAGTTGGTTTTCCAAGGTTAGATGACTAGTAAGTGGTGGAACCAGGGTTTTTACCTAGGCCTGTGGTTCTCAATGGAGACAATTTTCTCTCCCAGGGGACATTTGGCCGTGTCTGGAGACATTTTTTGGTTGCCACAATTGAGTGTGAGGTGCTCCCGCTGAGGCAGGAGATAGATGGGCCCCAGGCTGAGCAGCTGGAGTCGGTGCCCTGTGGACAGATACTCCAAGAAGAAGATAATAGCTGGAGCAAGAGGTGCTGAGCCCTGCCCAGATAAGAGATAAAGAGACCACGGATTTCTCATTCTCGAGGTCAAGGAGACCCTCAAGGCTACACATGCACAGAAAGGCTCCTCGGGGGCCAAAATGTGGGGGTGTCATCCCATAGTAGGTGATGTCAACTTAACCATAGGCCTCTTCGCTAGAATCCATCTTGGCTAAGAGATGCGCGTGCACATGGGGAGGACCCTGAGTTATACCAAATACGGACTCAGAGCCAGGCAAAGCAAGATGACCGGGCAGAGGAAACCTGGAAGAAATGCCCCATAGAAGTGATTCAAACTACCACAAGGGCGAGACACTGAGCCTGACTGTGTGTCTACTCACATGTATCCTTTTTCCTCCTAATAAACACTTTACCTGTTTCACTGCTTTCTGTCTCTTTGTGGAAATTCATTTCCGACAGGAAATTCATTTCTACAGCCTTGTCACTGGCCACTGGTCTAGTGGCTAGCATTCAGCGTTCTCGCTGCCGCAGCCTGACTTCAATTTCTGGCCGGGAACTGAAATCATGTTTCAAGCCACTGCAGGCTGAGGCCACCTGAGATCACTGCCATCTAACGGCTGAGGCCAGGGATGCCGCTAAACTTCCTACTGTGCGCAGAACAGCCTCCCACCACAAAGAATTATTTGGCCCTGAGAGGCCCTAACTCCACACCCCAGCTGCCTGTCGCAAAGCCACACTACCTAGGCTTTGAAGCGCCACAGCCTTGAGTTCAGCTTTTAGCTTCCCCTTTCTTAATTGTCTGAATTTGAGCACCTCTCCTAGCTTCAGTTTCTTTGCCTGAGAAATGGGTAACTTAACCCCAACGTTCTGGGTGAGGATTAAATGAGTTCGTGTAACACTGAGATTATTTTCGTGTTGTTCTTTTTCCTTTCCTTTTCTCCTTTTTTTTTTTTTTCGGTAAGTGGGCCTCTCACTGTTGTGGCCTCTCCCGTTGCGGAGCACAGGCTCCAGACACGCAGGCTCAGCGGCCATGGCTCACAGGCCCAGCCGCTCCGCGGCATGTGGGATCTTCCCGGACTGGGGCACGAACCCATGTCCCCTGCATCGGCAGGCGGACTCTCAACCACTGCGCCACCAGGGAAGCCCCCTTTTCTCCTTTTTAAAAGAACTCTGCAGTTTGATAAATTTTAAGAAGACTTTGAGGTTCCTAGCTTAGGTAGAACTACATCGTCCTGAAAGCCAACAGGGACGAGAGTTGAGACTCCTCTGGTCTTGTTCCCACAAGGCTTGGTCTCCTTCTCAGTCTAGACCAGTGTTGGGCACAAAGTAGATGTTCAATAAATGTTGATGTCTCTCCCGACCTCGGTCTCCTACACACACACACACACACACACATACACACACTCACACACACACACACGCCAGGCTCAGATGATGCCACTGAGTAACTAGGTGTTTACACAGCGAGTCCAGGGGTGGTGTTTTCTGTCGGGGCTGGTGGCGGTCCTCACACTTAGGACTGATCAAGGGCCTGCAGGGCTGAAAGCCCCACAAGAAGTGTTTTCATCATGCAACACACTTGAATGCTCTTTGTAACTAGCAAAGTGCCTTCAGAGGTTTACCTTGACAATACCCCCGTGAGGTCCTTCCAGCCTGCCCATTAAAGAGATGAGGCATTTGAACTGGGGAGGGGTCCAGAGACTCGCCCACGATCACCCAGCCAGAGGGACCCCCGCGGAATTTGAAGGTGGCCTTAATTCCTGCGCTCTCTCCACCCACTGCACGGAAGGAGCATGTGACAACAGGCGAGCAGTGAGCACTTCCTTAAACTTTGCACCTCACTCTCCTTACCCTATTCCTGTCTCTGAGTAATGGCAGGAACGCTCTGTCCCCCACTTTGGGGAAGTTTCATGGCCTGGTTGGTGAGACAGGACATGGCAACCTATGGAATAGCAGGGGCACCTCGGGCATTGCCCTCTCTAGGGGGTCTCCCACATGGTCTGTCTAGCATGACGAACAATGCCAAAACTTGGCAGTTTGAAGCAATGATAATTTATTTCTGGTGATTCTGTGAATTGGTTGGGTGGTTCTTCTGCTATTTTTTCTTGGACTCACTCATACAGCCACATTCAGCTGGAGGGTCACCGGATCTGGGCTTAGCTGGAACAGTGGATACCGCTGGGCCTCTCCCTTTATATGGCCTTTCATCCTCAAGGAGGCTAGATTGGGCTTCCACACATGATGATATTAGCACTTTAAGAGGGAGAGAGCTGGAGCAAAAGTGCTCATCAAGCTTCTGCTCATATCACATTTTCTGATGTCTCAGTGGCCAAAGAAAGTTGCGTGGCCAAGTCCAGACTCAAAGCAGTAGGGAATTACACAAGGGGATTACATAATCATGTACACCAGGAAGCATGATTCATCGGAGCTGTTAATGCTACAATCTACCACAGATCAGTATGTGTCAGGCAGTCAGAGCAGAAGGGATGAATATACATGTATGGTACACACAGGGAGGGATGCATGTCAGAGTCATGGTCCCAGCCATGTCTCCTGGAGACAAGGGGCTGGAGCCAAATTTCTGAGATCCTGTAGTGCAGTGACAGGAGAACTAAAGTTGGCTGGGCTTGGAGCTGGAAGAACAGGGTTTGGATGAAATGAAATGAATCCATTAAAATTTACTACACAAGTTACCACCAGCATCATAAGCAATAATGTGAAAGTATTCTGCAAACTTGTAAAGAAGAGAAATTAGTATTCTTAGGCAGAAAACCCAGGTCAGCACCACAGACAGCTCCAAGACTACACAGAAGCTGCAGTAACTACGCAACATGAATATAAATTCATGCTCCCTTAACCCGGAGGCACCTGTGCCCTAGAGAAACACCTTGCTGAGTGTCTAAATGATTAGATTTGCTTCATATATTCTCATTTGCCTTGGGCTATTTCCTGTCATGACCCGTATGAATTGAGTTTAGGTTTAGTCATGAGGAAGAGAAACCCCAAATAAGAGTAGCTTAACCAAGAAAGAAGTTTTGACTCTCACCAGCAAAGGTTATTGCTAGACAGTTCAGGGCTGTTACAGCAGCTCTGCTCCATGAAGTCCAGACCCGGGATTCTTACTGCTCACTGCCCTTTATCCTTCGGGTGTGACCTTCAACATCATGGTCTAGGTGGGTGGCCGGTGCTCCTGTCACTACATTTACACTCTTTCATTTGCTCCTCCCTCCAATAAACACAACTTTTCTGGGGCCTACTATGTAACAGAAATAGACAGAAGGGTTACATGTGCTACATTAAAAATCAGGAATCTTGAAATTCTGAGAAGAGGAAGAGAGAAGTTCTTCAAAACATCTGCAAGGGGCTTCCCTGGTGGTGCAGTGGTTGAGAGTCCGCCTGCCGATGCAGGGGACACGGGTTCGTGCCTTGGTCCGGGAAGATCCCACATGCCGCGGAGCGACTGGGCCCGTGAGCCATGGCCGCTGGGCCTGCGCGTCCGGAGCCTGTGCTCCGCAACGGGAGAGGCCGCAACAGTGAGAGGCCCGCATACCGCAAAAAAACCAAAAACCAAAAACCACAAAACATCTGCGAGGAGAAGTAGCCAAGACATGTAATCTAACTAACGGCCAGTCTGGGTTAGGGATGGTGTTTGAACCACGTAAAATAAGTCCAGTAATATTTACTTTAAGAAGAAAGATGAATATAAATCCTTTATCATATTTTCTCCTTAGATCCCAATGAATTGTCTTGTGCTCTGCTTACTCATATCTCACTGTGGAGACAGCTGCTCTGGGCTAACTGTATTAGTTTCCTCTTGCTGCTGTAACAAATCACTGCAAACTTAGTGCCCTAGCACAACACATATTTATTCTCTTATCGTTCTGGAGGTCAGAAATGATAAAATCCGTATGTTGGCAAGGCTGAACTCCTTTTGGAGTCTGTAGGGGTGAATCATTTTTCTTTCCTTTTCTAGCGTCTAGAGGTACCTGCATTCCTTGGCTCAGGAGTCCTTCCTCCATCTCCAAGGCCACCAGTGTAGCATCTTCAAATCTCTCTCCCCTTCCCTCTCTTTCTATGTCTTTCTCTATCTCTCTTTCTCCACTCTCTGCTTCCACCATCACATCTCCTTCTCTGACTCTGACCCTCCTGCCTCCCTCTTATATGGACCATTGTGATCACATGGGATTTGCCTAATTCCCCCATCTCAAGCTCTGTAACTTATTCACATCAGCAAAGTCTCTTTTGCCATGCAAGGTAACATACTCACAGGTTCTGGGGATTAGGCCCTGGGTATCTCTGGGGGCTATTTTTCTGTCTACTGCACTACCCATTCATTCATTTATTCGTTCAACCAATATTCATTGTGCACCTGCTATGTGCTAGATGCTATGCTATCTGGATACAGTGTAGAGTCAAACAGACATGGCCCCCTCTCTCTTGGAGCAGTTCTTCATTTTTCTAGATAAGCGCCAGTTGATAATGCCCAGAGCAGGTGAACATATGCAATAACATAAGAGGAATGTTTCATGTGTTTAAAACAGACACAGACACATTCACTCACTTACATAATCCCTTCAAGTACACGCACCCTTGTGACTATAAATGTTTAGGATGGAACGCCCACCCTGTGACCTGTTTCTAAATGAGTGAAACTTCGTTATAAGGAAAACATCTCTAATGCTCTGTGCAAACATCTCTACCTCAGTCTCACTAGAAAATAAAAACTGGGGAGATATTTTTCCACTAAGTTCTGTGCTTCTTGATAATATCAGCTTCCTAATCTCTCAAGGGCCCATAGGTGACTCTAGCCAGTGCTGCGAGAGCAGAGTCAATTCCTGCTGAGGGAACCCAAGCCTGGCCAATCACTGACTTTGTCTCACCTTCCTTGCTTGCTGGTGATTGGCTGGTGGATTGACCAATGAATACCTGGCTAGGGATTTTTTTGCAGGGCAGCCTTCCAGGGCTGAATTACTTATAAAGTTTCCCAAACTGCCTGTCCATTTGGAGTTGAGAATTATAGATCCACTTGCCACCTCATTGTCAGAGGCCCAGAACCTTGAGTTCCCTTTCCTGTCTTCACGCCAAAGATGGAAGCTGTATCTTGAATGACTCTAGCTGTACTGGGAAGTTATCCTTTCATCTTTCATCTGGAGACTTTCATCTCCATCTGGCCCTGTGTATGGTCCAGCCACTATCTTAAACAGGAACTTCTCTGCCCTTTTTACTCACTCTTCCCCCAAGTGAGGAGAACTGGTTTTCTTGGGGAAATGGAGAATCTGACATTCACTGGTTCAAATTTTCTTTTTTTAAAAAAATTAATTAATTAATTTTTGGTTGCATTGGGTCTTCATTGCTGACGTGGGCTTTCTCTAGTTACAGCAAGGAGGGGCTACTCTTTGTTACCATGCATGGGCTTCTCATTGTGGTGGCTTTTCTTGTTGCGGAGCACAGGCTCTAGGCGCGTGGACTTCAGTAGTTGTGGCACGCAGGCTCAGTAGTTGTGGCTCATGGGCTCTAGAGCACAGGCTTCAGTAGTTGTGGTGCAAGGGCTTAGTTGTTCTGCAGCATGTGGGATCTTCCAGGGCCAGGACTTGAACATATGTCCCCTGCATTGGCAGGCAGATTCTTAACCACTGCACCAACAGGGAAGTCTGGTTCAACTTTTCTGATTGGATTAAATATATGGGTTCAAAGCTGTGAGGATTGCCAAAGGAAAATTGCACCAGATGGAGTTAAGCAGGCAAGGAAAACATTATTCAAGACTATCGCAATAGCAGTTAAGACTATTGAATAGGGGAGAGAAATTGAGCTCAACTTGAATAAAATGGGGGCAGCTAGGGATTTATAGCCAATGGGCAGGGTGAGGGAGTCAGTGGATGGAAATTACTAAGATGGACTTGGTTAGATAACAAGAGCTTGATTGGATATGAAAGATGGGGGAAGAGGATCTTGATTAGATATCAAAGGTTGGGGTATTCTCATTAAACTGGCTTAGCAGGATTCTTGCTAAAACTGGGATCTGCAGGCCAAGGACAAGGTCTAGTCAAGAAGAGTGCTCAGAGGAGACTGACTAAAGTTTGGTCAAGGAGGGGATCTTTATCAGTGTCACTGTTTCCTCTGTATCAGGAATTGACTTGCCACACGACCTACACGCTCTCTGTCCCTCCATGCAGGAATGCCCTGGCCCCATGAGTAGGTGGGAGAGAGAATGTGTCAGTGTGTGTGGGGTGGGGGGTGATGAGAAGCTTGGGCTTGGTGCACACGTTCAGCTCACGAGCTCAATATTAGGAAACATGCTTTAGATGTTTTCTTTGATCACCATTCTAGAGAGGCTGCTCCTGTTTATAGTTCCCACCAGTGATGTAGAGGAGTTCCAAATGCCCCACATACTTGCCATTACTTGGTATTGCTCATTCGTTCACTCTTTTCCCCCTCGTTGTTCAGATTGAGTAATTTCTATTGATCTGTTTTTAAGTTCACTGATCTTTTCCCCTGTCATCTCCATTCTGCTACTAATGCTGTAAAGTTAATTTTACATTCCAGTTATTGCGTTTTTCAGTTCTATATTTTCAATTTTTAGAAATAGTTTTAATTTCCTTTATGAGAACTTTCTTTCCATTGATTTCAAGAGTGTTTTCCCTTATTTCACAGAGCAGGACTATAATAGTTACTTTAAAGGAGCCATAAAATTGGAGTCATTTTACCTAGAGGGATGGGATAGGGAGGGTAGGAGGGAGATACAAGAGGGAGGGGATATGGGGATATATGTATGCATATAGCTGATTCATTTTGTTATACAGCAGAAATTAACACACCATTGTAAAGCAACTATACTCCAATAAAGATGTAAAACAAAAATCGGGGTCATTTGGGGTTGGCATCTGTTGATTGTTATTTCCCTTGAGTGTTGCTGAGGTTTTCCTAGCTCTTCATATGTCAAGTAATTTTAAATTATATCTTGGGCATTTTGAATATTATACTATGAAGCTCTGTGTCCTATTAAAGCTTTCTGGACAATTTTTTAAAAGCAGGCAATCAACCTAGTTACGTTCAGACCGCAAGTCCTGACCCACATTCTGTGGACAGTATTTCCATTTTCAGTTTAATTTTCAAAGCTTTTGCAGTGCTATCTGGGTCTGCCCTGTGTGTGTACCACCCAGGGGCTGGTCTGGGCCCATGTGGTGGTCTAACTTGTAGTTCACTTCTCAAAGTTTTTTTTTACATTGCTTCTGGTCAGTTCCCTGTTGTGGTGCTCAGGGGTGAGCCCAGGACTTCATACCTAGATTCAGAGCATCCCTTTCTTCAGCTGGCTCCTCACTGTGATTTCCCCAATAATCTCCAGTTTCCAGTTGTCACTCCTGGTATTTTGGCTAGAAATGCAAGGATATAGCCTCCCCATTGTGTTAAGCTTCACAAATGGGTTTGCACCTGGGGCAAAACATTGATAGAAAAAAAAATAAAGAAAACATAACTGGCATTCCCCCACAATCTTCAGACCACAGAGGCCCATTTTGCCTGTTCCTGTTATCAGAGAGAAGATTACTTTTCTTAGATTTTTGGTGTCTATGTGGCTACCAGTGCTGCCACAATCCTAGGAGTTCAGCTTCACGGCTGATGTCTCAGGGCCAAAAAAAAAGGGAGAGATTTTTACACTTTTAAAGGTGACTCTTTCATACCTACTGTATTCTTTTCCCCACGTGGCCAGTTACCACTTCTGTCCCTCTGGCCAGATAGGGAGGATTTCTCTTAGAGCTTTTTCTGCCAGTGCTTATTGGGCAGTTCTGGGAATTGTCTGTTCAGGAGTAGGAGCCAAGAGATATGGGAGGAAAAAATGCAAAATTCTCACTGCCATATTGGTTGTTCTTCAAGTTTTGATTTCCCTTGTCAATTTGCCTGCTATAATTTATTTTGAGAGTTCTTGTATACTTGTATTACGTATTATATTCAGGGCTTTTAGCTATAATCAGTGAAAGGGGTGGAATGTGCTTATTTCTTCTTAACCAGAGCCAGAAGCTGGATGAGTTACTTTTCTTTCAGTGAACTTGAAAAGAAAAAATGTCAACCTCCATGGCTTGGAGATGAAAGAATAGATAAAATAGTAAGACCAGGACCTAATCTCTAAGACCTCAGCAAGAATTAGGACAGCAGGTCTGTTAATTTGAGTAGATTACTTTAGGGTCCATGAATGGATACAGGGTGCTGTAAATGGTTAGTACCTTTCAGCAAAGCACTAGAGCCTGTGTCCCCGGGCTCATGGAAATGCTCATCTCTCTGACTCACCATTCCCCATTATCTTTCAGTATCTGAAAAACAACTCTGCACATGAAGAGTTCACTGCAATGGATAGTAGAATACGAGCAAAAGGCCTGAAAATTGAGATGATGCATTTGACTTAATATAAAATGGAAAAAAAAGAAGATAGATAAGAGTTGTAAGTTGTGCTTTATATATTCTGTGATTATAACAGGATAAATAATAGACCAGAATAGGACAGAGACGTATAAAAATTAAAATGATAGTGTTGGGGAGCATGAAACATATGAGATTATGGGTGTCTTATTGTTTTCTTTTTCAAAAAATTTCTTAATGTTGTTCTACTAACTTTTCAACTGTAAAATGTAAAAATGATTCCTCTTCTGTTGCCTGATAGTATTCTTTCTCATTCCACTTCTATCATTATTTTGGGAAGCCTTTCTGATTCTCATCTCTCACTCCAACCCCAGATAAGGTGGTCCTGTTGTATGTTCCCATATCACTGTGTCCCTCCTCCCCCAAGTGCTGATGACACTTTCCTGTTAACACTTCTATGATTTTCCATCTCCTGTGGAGACATGAGCTAATGCAGGCAAAGGCAGTGTGTTTTCTTGCTCACTGACGTATCCTCAGTGCCTAGTATATGGTAGGTACGTAATAAACATGGAGTGACTAAATACTCAAGTCCAATAATGAAAGAGAACACCCAAAAGCTAATATTTCTTTTTAAGCCAAATTTGGCTTTTTTTGGGTTTCAGCCACTTTTTGTACCCACATATCATTTTCTCTCCATATTGACAAACACTGTCCAAAATTTCCGGCCGAACCAAAGCTGGATGGTATGGTGCATTGAGTTAGCAATCAACCAAAGGAGAGGCCCAGTGATGAAAGAATAATCTGCAGGAAAGGAAAATCAGAACTCAAGTTTTGGCTAAGGCCTATTTTGTCAAGGATGTTCAGAAATACGGAAGGGATTATGGCTGAACGGATTCCAATGGTGTTGATAGGTCCAGGGCTTTTTTCCCCTCTGGCCAAACTCTTTCTACTGTGACATACTAAATTCAAGTATTTTGCATTTGTTTCACTCTGGAGGCAAGTATAGGGAAGCACCCAAACCATAAGGCATACACTATAATGTTAGGCTGCAAGTGTTTCCACCCAAACAATGCTAGCATAGAAGGGTTGGAAGAGCCCTTAAGTATACTGCCAACATCTACTCCTAACAACTTCCTCCCAAATTGACACTTAGATTTCCTCAACTGTCAAGGCAAGTAATCAACCGAAGTTTGCTTGTGACTTTAAGCAATGGTGAACTCACTACCTGTGACAGTTAATTTTGTGTGTCAAAAATTATTCGTCTTGGGGTGCCCAGATATTTGTTTAAACATTGTTTCTGTGAGGGTGTTTCTGGATGAGATTAGCATGTGAATCTGTAGACTGTGATGAAGATTGCCCTCCTCAATGTGGGTGGGCATCATCCAGTCTGTTGAAGGCTTGAATAGAACAAAAGGGCAAAAGAGGGGAGAATTCATTCCACCTGACTGATTGAACTGGGGCATAGGTCTTCTTCTGCCCTCAGACTGGAACTTATGTCATCGATATTCCTGGCTCTCAGTTCTTTGGACTCTGACTGGAATTACACCACTAGCTTTCCTTGGTCTCTAGCTTGCAGATAGCAGATTGTGGGACTTCTCAGCCTCTATAATCATGTGAGCCAATTCCTCTTAATAAATCTCTATATTTATGCTATTGGTTCTCTTCTTCCAGAGAACCCTGATGAATATAGGTTTTGGTACCAGGAGTAGTTCTCAATAAACAGAATTTTAAGGATGAGTTGTTTGAATTGGCTCTGGGGTTTCTGGAATTGGCCCTTGGATCTGATTAGATTTAAAGAGGCTAATGACTCTATCTCCAGCAGTAAAGACAGCACTGGTTGTCCATGCATGGTCTGGCAATGGAGATATGTCAAATATTTCCATTGGATTCTCCTCATCAACCACTTACAACAAGCAAAGAGTGGGGTGACTGTATATGATTCTTTTGAACATGTTTTGAAAATGATTATAATGAGGTAGCCTGGCATGAAAGAAAAGGATGAGCTTAGGGATTTGAATTCCCAGCTCAAGCACTATATAAATGACCTAAAAGCTTCTGTGTGTGCCCTGAAGGAGATCCTTATCTCCTGTAGCTGCAGGACTGAGATTGCTGAAAACCAAACACAAAATCTCATCCTGTGGCCAGCTGGATTATAAGGCACGTTGAACTCCCAGCCTCACAGGGTGTCTACTGTTAAAGTGAGGGCATTGACTCTGATCCTGTAAGTTGGGATGAGGACAGGTGGGAAGATCTTGATGAAGCTAGGGACATCAAGCCCCTAAATTCTGATGAGTCTTCTGTGCCAGTGGAAGAGGTCACCCTATCCCCAGCAGAAGTGACCTTCTCACCTCCAGTAGAAGCAGCCTCCCCATCCCCAATGGGTAGTGTCTTCTGCACCCACAGTGGTATTGGCCTTTGCATTTCTGTCCAAGGGGGTTAACCTTGCATTGCCTGGGAAACTGTAATGGCCTCTCACCACCCCTCTTTCTTCTAGACTCAAGTCCCAGCAGGCCCCTAAAGGTGAGGTACAAGTGTGGCCCATGGAGGTGTGCCACACTCCTAAAGAACAGCTTGAGTTTTCTAATTCAACAGACATAAATATGGGGACCATGTGTTGGAATGGATGTCAAAGGTGTGGGATAATGGTAGGAGGACCATAAAGTTGGATCAGGCTGAACTTACTGATATGGACCCAGCAGAGATCTGCAATTGATGTTGTAGCTAAGGGAGTTAGAAAGAGCTCCCATGGTTAGTTTGGTTGGTTGGCTGAAATACGGATACGAAAAAGGTGGCCCACAGTGGGCAAATTAGAAATGCTGGACCTTCCTTTGTTCAATGTAGGGATTCAAGGTTTTAGGGAGATTGGCAAGTTAGAGTGGATTTGTCATTTAAGACCTCTTCACCCATACTGGGAGGGTCCAGAAAACATACAGTTGACCAATACTTTGAAAAATATAGTATTCTTGAAGAGCTCAATGATTATTCTCTATAGACAAGACCTTACAATGGGAACTGCAGTCAATGAATTGGAAACCTAAATGCAATGGGAGTAATTGGATCCCAGGGTGACCATGGCCAAGTGCTGGCACTTAGCTGCCAAAGTCAAGGTGGGCTGGGTTACCATAATTGGCAGTAGAAGCAAAGCCGCAGTCAGAATAGTCTGACTAGCATAGACCTTATGGCATTGGCTAGTTGACCATGGTGTTCCTGGAAGTGAAATAGATAGAAAGCCTAGTAAATTCTTACTTGATCTGTGTTAGCAGAAAAGTTCTAGACCAAGTGAACAAAAGTCTAAAAACAGAGACACAGCCTCTCATTCTATTCTCAGAATTCCTTGAATGAAGGGGTGGCTGGTTCCCCTTGAAGAAAGATCCTGGTACAATACCAAAAACTTATCCCGTTCATCTTTCTCCCAGCCTATCCTTAAGTGACCTACAAGTTTACCAAGGTAATTGTAAATTAGGAAAGAGAATAATAAGCTTTTGGGGACTACTGGATGGGCTCTGCCCTGATATTAAGTCGAGGAGACCCAAAATATCACTGTGGTCCACCAGTCAGGGTAGGAGCTTATGGAGGCCAGGTGATGAATGGAGTTTTAGCTCAGGTCCATCTCACAATTGGGTCCGGTGGGTCTCCTAACCCACCCTGCGATTATCTTCCTAGTTCTTAGCACAAAATTGGGATAGATATACATCAGCAGATCCCCACATTGATTCCATGACCTGTGGAATGAAGACTATTATGGTGCAAAGAGGAAGCCATTAGAACTGCCTCTACCTAGGAAAACAGTGAACCAAAAGCGATACCAAATTCCTGGAGGGAGTGCAGAGATTACTGTCCCCAAGAAGGACTTGAAAAATGCAGGGGTGGTGATTCCCACCACACCCCTATTCAACTTCCTTATTCTGTCTGTGCAGAAGACAGATGGAGCTTGGAGAATAACAGTGGATTATTATAAGCTTAATCAGGCGTTGACTCCATTTGCAGCTGCTATACTAGATGTGGGTTCACTGCTTGAGCGATGAACACATCCACTGGTACCTGGTATGCAGCTATTGATCTGGAAAATGCTTTTTTGTTGACACCTGTTAGTTAGGACCATCGGAAGCAGTTTGCTTTCAGCTGGCAAGGCCATCAATACAACTTCATTATCCTTCCTCAGGGGTTTATCATTTCTCCAGCCCTTTGTCACAATTTAGTTCACAGGGACCTTGGTTGTCTTTTCCTTCCACAAGATATCACACTGGTCTATTACATGGATGACATTGTGCTTATTGGACCCAGTGAGCAAGAAGTAGCAAGGACTCTAGACTTATTGGTAAGACATTTGCATGTCAGGGGGTGGGAAATAAATCTGAGAAAAATTCAGGTGCCTTCTGCCTCAGTAAAACTTCTAGGAGTCCAGTGGTGTGGGGCATGTCAAATGTTGCTTCTAAAGTGAAGGATAAGTTGTTACATCTGGCTCCTCCTACAACCAAAAAAGAGGCACAATGCCTAGTGTGCCTCTTGGGATTTTGGAGACAACATATTCTACATTCGGGTGTATTACTCTGGCCCACCTACTGAAAAGCTGCTAGTTTTGAATGGGGCCCAAGATAAGGCTCTGCACCAGCTCCAGGCTGCTGTGCTCTGCTACTTGGGCCACCAGATCCAATGATACGTGAAGTCTCAATGGCAGAGAAGGATGCTATTTGGAGTCTCTGGCAGTCCCTATAAGTGAATCCCAGCATAGGACCTTAGGAATTTGGTGTAGAACCTTGCCATCCTCTGTGGATAACTTCTCTCCTTTTGTGAAACAGCTCTTGGTCTGCTACTGGCCTTAGTAGAAACTGAACACTAGACCATGGGCTACCAAGTTACAACTTGACCTGAGTTGCCAATCATGAACTGGGTGTTATCTGACCCACTAAGCCATAAGTTCTATTATCCAGTGGAAATGGTGTATATGCGATCAGGCCTGAGCAGGCCCTGAAGACACAAGTTACATGAAGAAGTAGCCCAGATGCCCACGGTCCCCACTCTGACTGCGCTGCCTCCTCTCTCCCAGTCTGCACCAGTGGCCCCATGAGGAGTTCCCTACAGTCAGTTGACAGAGGAAGAGAAGAGTCTTCTCTTCCTGGTTTACAGACGGTTCTGCGTGATATGCAGGCAACACCCCAAAGTGGACAGCTGCAGCACGACAACCCCTCTCTGGGACATCGCTGAAGGACAGTGGTGAAGTGAAACCCTACTGCTGGGCAGAATTTGGGCAGTGCGCTTGGCTGTTCACTTTACTTGGAAAGAGAAATGGCCAGTCATGTTCTTATGTAGCAATTCATGGGCTGTCGTCAATGGTCTAGCTGCGTGGCCAGGGATTTGGAAGGAACGTGATTGGAAGATCAGTGACGAGCAAATTTGGGGAAGAGGTATGTGGATAGACCTCTCTGAATGGGCAAAAAGTGTGAAGATATTTGTATCCCATGTGAATGATCTTCAAAGGGTGATCTCATCAGAGGAAACCTTTAATAATCAAATGGATAGAATGACCCATTTGGTGGATTCCGGTCAGTCTCTCTCCCCAGCCACCCTCGTCATCTCCCAGTGGGCTCATCAACAAAGAGGCCATGGTGGCAGGAGCCGAGGTACACACGGGCTCAGCCACATGGACGTCCACTAACCAAGGCTGGCCTGGCTACGGCCAAGGCTGAGTGCCCCACCAGGCAGCAGCAAAGACTGACAGAGTCCCCAATACGGCACCATTCCCCTAGGTGATCAGCCAGCTACCTGGGGTGGGTTGATTACCTTGTACCACTTTCATCGTGGAAGGGGCAGTGTTTTGTCCTTACTGGAATAGAAAATTACTCTGGACACAGATTTGTTTACTCTGCACACGGTGTTTCTTTTACACCCGTGGAATTATGGAATCTTTATCCACCATGATGATATCCATATAGAATTACTTCTGATCAAGGAACTCACTTCACAGCAAAAGAAGTACAGCAATGGGCTCATGCTCATGGAATTCACTGGTCTTGCCATGTTCTTACCATCCTGAAGCAGCTGGCTCCATAGGATGCTGGAATGGACTTTTGAAGACTTGTTAACAGTGCCAGCTAGGTGGCAATACCTTGCAGAGCTGGGGCAAAGTTCCCTATAAGGCTGTGTGTGCTCTCAGTGTCCAGTATGGTGCTGTTTCTCCCATAGCACAGATTCACGGGTCCAGGAATTAAGGGGTGGAAATGCGAGTGGTATCACTCACTATTACCCCTAGTGACCCCCTAGCAAATTGTTTGTTTCCTGTTCCTGCAGCCTTACGCTCTGCTGGCTTAGGAGTCTGAGTTCCAGGAGGAGGAATCCTTCCACCAGGATGTACAATAATGATTCCACTGAGACTGTCACCCAGTCACTTTGGGCTCCTCGTGCCTCTGAATCAACAAGCAAACAGTAAAAGGGACATACTGAGCTGTCTAGTGTGATTGATCCAGACCACCAAGGGGAAATTGGATGACTGTTCCATAGTGGAGGTAAGGGAGAGCGTCTGGAAACAGGAGATCCCTTAGGGCATCATTAGTATTACCAAGCCCTGTGATTAAGGGTCATGAAAAACTATAACAACCCAATTGTCACTGGATTAATAATGGCCCAGATCCTTCAGGAAAGAAGGTTTGGGTCACCCTACCAGATAAAGAACCAGGACCAGCTGAGGTGTTTGCTGAAGGCCAAGGGAATACAAAAAGTGGAAGGAGGTAGTGATAATACCAACTATGACCATATGACCAGTTACAGAATGAAGATTGTAATTATCATGAGTATTTCCTCACTTTATGAACAGGTTTATATTTCTCTCTATAGATCTAACAATATCTTCGTTTTCTTTCTTTTATTTCCTCACCATGTAACATAAGATGTATTGACTTTATATCACAGTCCTTAAGTATTGTTAATTTTACCTCATAGCATTTCAGTTAGGAAGAATCAAGGAGAAGAGAAAACATCACTCAAGGACTTTACCTCCTCTTCTGGAGAAGGGGTTAGTGAACTTTTGGTTGAACACAGGATAGTTCTATCATGTTAGGCAGATTTATGACCTTGTTATGGTCTTTGTTTGGAGTCTGAGTATGATTTAAAGAGATGCATATAGGTGCCAAGTTGACAAGCGGTGGACTTGTGATGTTTAATTTTGTGTGTCAACTTGACAGGATCATGGGATGCCCAGATATTTGGTTAAACATTATTTCTGGGTGTGTCTGCAAGGGTAATTTGGATGGAATTAGTATTTGAATTGGTAGACTGAGTAAAGCAGATTGCCCTTCCCAATGTGGGTGGGAATCCAATCTACTGAGGGCCTGAATAGAGCTAAAAGGTGGAGAAAGGGAGGATTTGCTCCCAGCCTGATGGTTGAGCTAGGACACTGATCTCCAGCCCTTGGGCTGGAACTTACACCATCAGCACTTCTCTTCTCAGGCCTTCAGACCTGGAGTAGAACTCACACCACTGGTTACCCTGGTTCTCAGGCCTTTGGCTTTCTTGGGTCTCTAGCTTGCATGTGGCAGATTGTGGGACTTCTCAACCTCTGTAATTGTGTGAACCAATTCCTCATAATAAATTACATATATACATATATATATATTTTCCTGTTCTTCCAAATAACCCTGACTAATACATTGTCTTTCAGGTAAATCTCTTCTAAGATTGGCAAACATAAAGCATGTGTGATACTCTCACTCTATACCTGTGGCAGACATCACTAATCAATCACAGTGTTCCTTTTCTCCAAGCTTAGGTTTAACTTCAGAATCATTCTTAACATTGTTTTTTTCAACTGAACGGTGTTAAATTTGCAGTCCCTGCCTCAGCTTCTGGGAAGTTACTTCTTATGTCTGCGTCTCTAGGTCTTCTACATATTGATCCCCTTTATGCCGTCTGTGAGCACATCTGATACTCAGAGGTGAAGCTATTTCTGGAGCCCCAAGGGACAGCCTTGGAGAGACGGGACCTGGAGGGTGGTGGGTTGGTATCAGCCTCTCCTGAGTCTGAGATCCACAAGGTACAGCTAAAGATTGGAAACAGGCATTTATTAGGAGGTATGAAAACCTCATCCAGGATCAAAGCCAAGGGTCCTTGGATGCTTCAGGATCCAGGCTGAGGGTGGCTCAAGGCTATTTCTGGCAGAGCTGGGACTGGAAACTCAGTCTGGATCTCTAGTCCATCGAGTCCTCTGTCGGACTAGATTGTTATTCTTTGAGAAACCATTCAAATGCTATTTCCCCAATTTCATTTTGAAACCATGGGGCAAGTCATGAAGAAGGCAGGCCATGGATGTCTACAGAAGAACGCTGGGTCCACTGAAACGTAGGGTGATTCTTTCCAGCTGCCAGAAGAGTCTGGGGAATTCAGCTGTGAATCAACCCCAAATGGCTGCGATGTTAGGTGAGCAAAGGTTTATTTTTAAATACTTAGTAAGGTTGAACTTGCAGGGGGACTCTTCCGTTTCCAAAAATGGTGAGATCATCCATTCAGACAATCCTCTTTTTGACACAATTCTCCAGTGTGGAGGAGGAGTCTGGTTCAGGCCTTCCATTTGTTTATCATCAGGTTCAGCTGTCAATTTTCTTCTCTGGTGGGTAGGCCTTGTTCCTTTTGGCAAATGCCTGGCTGATTTCTGCATGGGTTTTGTTTTTGGTCTCAGGCAGGACAAAATACAAATAGAGAGCACCTGCGAGGCAGATTGCGGCAAAGACCAGGAAACAGTAGGTGTCCAGACTTTTCTGTGGGAAGGCAGAGACAAAAAACATCAGAAAGACAATTGCTAAATTGGCTGTGAAACCATCTCTGGGCTGATTTTTTTTTTTTTTTTTTTTTTTTGCGGTACGCGGGCCTGTCACCGCCGCGGCCTCTCCCGCCGCGGAGCACAGGCTCCAGACGCTCAGGCCCAGCGGCCATGGCTCACGGGCCCAGCCGCTTCGCGGCACGTGGGATCCCCCAGGACTGGGGCACGAACCTGCGTCCCCTGCACCGGCAGGCGGACTCTCAACCACTGCGCCACCAGGGAAGCCCTGATTTTTTAAAAATAGTTTCCCATTCATGTATCAATGTTCCTGGATAAAACACTGCAGGTGTGAGGCTGGCTCTATGGGCAAGTGTGCCTTATAAATGTCTACATGAGACGTTCTCACATGAGACACAAATGAATCAGCTTCAAACCCTGGTAAAGATGAGGAAATGGCAGTCTTTATTTATTTATTTTGAAAACAAGGCATATAAAAATTACTCATCATGAAAGCAAAATGTGATACTTGCTGAATCTTATCCTAAGTTCATATTTACCATTAACCACATTCTTCCTCCCTCCAATATACACATGAGAAAACTGCAATGTCAAAAGGGAAGTGAAATTCCCCAGTTCATATAAAAATTCCAGAGCATAGGCTAGGCCAAGATAACACCATTTTTTCTAATATGCAAAAGATTTAACTCACTGCTCCTCTGAGACGTATGGCTTCTTACAAATAAGAGAGACTAGAAAAAAAGAGAAATGTTGAATGCAATCACTTTATGTATCCTGATTATAGCACTGGAATGACCCTGCCCACTGCACTAGACCTTGAGCTTCTCCGTGACTCAGTCACCTCTGTAGCTCCTGTTCCTATCCAGTGCCTGGCTCATAGTAGTTGATCAATAAATGTTTGTTAAATAAAAGGCTTTCTAGGTTCCAGCTGTCAGGGCTGTGCCTTTTTCATTTAACAAACGTCTACTGATTCAAAGATAAGGTGACACTGTCTTTGAATGATACTTCACAGCAAGCGATATCTTGATTTTAGTCAATTACATGCTATTCTTTGATTTGACAAACATTTAATTTTGGAATATGACATAGTGTTGAAGAACTTGATCTCTGGATCACATCCTAGATGCACCGTGTACTGAATCTGAGGCTCTTTGTGCCTCAGTTTCCACCGTTGTAAAATGAGGATAATAACGGTAGTTATAGGTTGTTGTGAGAATTAAATGAGGCATTGCCCTGTGGAGGTCATAGAGCGGTCCTGGATGGAGTAAAGAGTCCACACCTGGGAGCACTTGGCTGGGAGTGCATGTGCCTTCCCACTTGTCCACAGAGATTCCATGAGTGGAACAGAGAAGGGAGGGGGTGGGCTCTATAGTCAGTTGGGTAGAATTCAAATCCTGGCTCCATCATTTACATGATGTGTCAACACTTAAGATGTGTCATTTAGGATAGAACTTCAATGCACTGATTGAAGTTTCCTCATTTCTAACATGGTGATCTATACCACATATTCTTTTAAAGATGAAATGAGATATATTCAATATGGCTTTCAACATCCTCACTTGTATGCTGAATGTGCACCTTGACTTACCAAGTCCCAATGGAGCCTTTAAACCTGTTCCTGCTCTGGTCTTCCTGGCCTCGGTTGATGGCCCCTCCATCCTGTCATTTGCTTAAGCCAACCAAACACTTTTTATCTCTCACACCCACATCTGATACATCAGGAAATCATGTCAGCTCTACCTTGACATATATTCTGAATCCGAGCACTTGTTACCACTTCTACTGTTACCATTTTGGTGCAAGCTATCATCATCTCTGTGTTGGATTGTTAGTACAGCTTCCCAACAGATTTCCCTGCTTCTCCTGTGTCCCAGCTTAAGATTATTCTCAAGAGAGAAGCCACCGTGATTCTGTTGAGCAAAGGACAGAGCGTGTCACTCCTCTGCTCCAAATGCACCATGACATCCCAAGGCAGGTGAGCAAAGCCCAAGTCCCTACCATGGCCTCTAAGCCCAGCACCCACATGGCCCCCTTACTTCTCTGCCCTCCCTCTCCCACTCTCTTTCTCTGCTCCCACTACACTGCCTTTCTGACACTCCTCCAACATCCTCAGGATCTTTGCACATGCTCTTCCCTTTTCCTGGAATAATCTTCTTCTACCTGTCTGCACATCCTGCTTTCCCACTCCCCTTCATCTCGGCTTTCTTTCTCAGAGAAGTTCTCTCTGACCTCTGTTTCTAAGGGCTCCCCCAGCTCTCCACTTATTCTGCTTCATTGTTCTTTAAACCATCCACCGCTACCCAGCAGGATCGTCACTTGTTTATTAACCCTCTCCCCGACCAGGTGGTAAGCTGCCCGAGGACAGGAGTTGTTATTTTTCTTGTATTTCCAGAACCTGGGAGACTCCTTGACACATAGTAGGTGCTTCACAAATGTTCACTGAATATGTAAATGTGCTGAGGCTCAGAGAGCTTCCCTGCTTACCCCGGGCCACACGTGGAGCTGCCTGGCACCCCTCTGCCACCTGCAGAGCTGACACCGGTGGAGCAGCCACCTGCTTCACTTCCTTTCCCAAGAGACCCAATGTGCGGCAACAGGATTTTTCTCACCACTTCACAGAATTGAGCCAAGAACCGTGCGGTACTGCAGGCATCCTGGGAAAGGACACTGCCCACCCCAGGACTCTCAGGGGCCAAGTTATTGGAATATATATCGTGCCAGCAGTCATGTGGCAACCTGGCAATCAACTGCAAGCTGTGATTGCACTTAATGTGGGAAGAGAACTGCACTTATTAAGCACCTCCTGGGTACCAGCAATATTATAGACATTATCTCATCCGATTCCCATAGCCCACACTGTGATGATACAGCCACTTTCCTTTTTACAAGAGATGAAATTGAGGATTAGAGAGCTTCTGAAACATGTCCAAAGCCACGTAGGGATCGATGAGAGTCAGGACTTACACCGAAGTGGGCCCGGCTGGGAGCTTACACTCTCTCCATTATTTAGCAGGACTCCCTATCTGGGGTGTGTGTGTGTGTGCGTGGGCAGATAAATGTTACTGGGATCCTTCAGTTTTCCCCAATAGCAGTTGCAAAGCAGATCTTCCTAACCTTTTACAGGTGAGAAAGTGAAGACCAGAAAGGGCAAGTGATTTGCCTGCAGTTACCCAGCTGGTAAGGGCCGTGTCTGGAATTTGAACCCAGGTTGGCCTGATATGGAGGCCATTGTATCACTTCCATACCTGCCTCTCTTGGGCAAATTCATTCACTGCAGTTCATCTGGCAAAGTGCCTGGCACAGAGGATATACATGTCACTTTTTCCCTGTCTCCTCTCTTAGTTCAAAACAGCTCAGAAATTCACTTTCTGCCCAACTGCTCCTGAGAAGTTACTCAACCCCTGCGAAGTATGGTTGGTATGGGAGGGTAAGTCCAGTGTCCCCCAAGCGAGATTTTAGGCAGCACGTCTGTTGCAGGAAGGACCTTACCTAAGAAGCAATAGACCTCAACTCCAGATTTGACTCTGTCAAACACTCAACTCATCATGGCACCCTGGGAAGCACCCACGACTGGTGTGGGCCTTGTTTTCCCCATTAGTAAAATGGACAAAATCATATTAGAGGTTTTCTGTAAAACACTCACATTCATAAAGCTTAGTTCATAAATTAAAAAAAATAAATCTGGCAACTTTAAAATTAAGAGCATCTGTTCATCAAAAGGTACCACACATAGATGGTTCTTTGGGACACTAGTCCACCACCTTCTTGATCTGCTGGCTTTCCGAATAAAGTCACAATTTCTTGCCCTAACAAAACAAACAAACAAACAAAATAGGGTACCATACAAAGAGTACAAGAGCCACAAATGGAAGTATTGTGATACACAGCAAACAAAGAATTTGTCCCCCAAATTTAAAACAACAACTCTTATGAATCAATAAGAAAAAGATGACCTAACAGAGAAAATGGCAGAATGTATGAATGAGCGTTTCACAAAAGAGGAAATACAAATGGCAAATAAGCTTGTGAAAAGGTGCTCATTCTCCTTTAGTAATTTGGGATAACAGGAATTAGAGCCATAATTTTATACCATTTCACACTATCGGATTGGCAAAAACGTGAAAAACCTGACAATGACAGTACCAAGTGTCGATGAGCAACACGCGTGTTCATACCTGTGGATATACAGTTGAGGCTGTAAGTAGCCACGACTACTTTGGAGCATCCCTGGGCCTGACCAAGTCAAGGCGAGTTGTGCGTGTCCTATGACCCAGCAATGACACTCAGAGTGGATCTGTTCTGGAGTGGTGCTGTTTGAATTTAAATTAATTAAAAGTTCAGTTCTTCGGCTGCACTAGCCACGTGCAAGTGTTCAACAGTCGCATGGCTGGTGGCTCCCGCTTTGCATAGCAGACGGCCAACGTTCCCGTCAGCACGGAAGCTCCTGTGCATTGTACCCGGATGTTCGTAGTAGCACTACGAAGTGGGTTTTTTTTTTTTAATTTATTTTATTGAAGTATAGTATAGATTTACAATGTTGTATAACAGCACTATTTCTAGAGCAAGGAAATGGGAGACGACACCAATGTTCATGGAAAAGGGAAGGGATAAATAAATCAGGTACGTTCGTACAAAAGATTCTACGGAGTAGTAAAAGACAACGGCCTGTAGCCGGGCATATGACACAGATGGTGCTCAACAGTATATGTTGAGTAAAAGAACAAGGCACAGAAAATACCTTCAGGACGATTTTCTTTGCATAAATATAAAAACCAGGAAAAGCAAAACACTAGATTGTTAAGGGACACATTCATACAGGGGTCAAATCCTAAAGAAAACCTAGAGAATAATTAGCACAAAATCCCTGCTAAGGGATTAGGGAGAGGCACCCAGGGCATCACAATAGCTTAAGTCGGCTAACTACATTGATCTTCCCTACTACTTCTAAATATAATGCATTCTATAATTACAATAATAACAATTTTTCTCTTTGTATATATGAAAGAAGAATATTGCCTGTCATATCAGTAAACAAAAGATGTTGTAGCCATCAAGCCATCACATGACAGCCACTCTGAAGGTGAGCCCTGAGGGAACTCAGGATAGAAACAGAATGCCCGCCATCAAATCATCAGACATTGTAGCCCCCCCCCCAACTTTGCACGTTGAAGAAACTCAGGATGAGAAAACACAGGATGCTGGTCCCAGATAGCTGAGGTGCATATCAAAGGAATGATTTCAGTAAGCCCAGACTCTTGCATCATCTCATACATAGAAAAGCGCTAAATTTCCTAACTTGAGATAATCTGGTTTTTTTTAATTAACAGCAATCTTCTGATGTTCCGACTACCTGGTCTTTGTTGCAAAAACCCCTATATATCCTGGGTCCCCCCATTGCCTCTTCAGAGCAGTCTGTCAGAGCTATGTGAGATGCTGTGTCCCGGGCTTAAGTCCTCAGCTTTGTCCACCGAATAAAACATAACTCTCAACTTTCAGGTTGTGCCTTTTTTTCAGTCGATATGTATATGATGCATTTCATACTCTTTTGCATATAATGTGTTTCATAACACAATTAAAATATACACATATAAATATACATTTAATAGTGTAAATGAAAGAGCCTAAACCCAAGCAGTAATTCACTCATGGTGAACAGGTATCAAAAGGAAACTTACCAAAAGAAAGCTCTAAAGCTGGAGTCAGATGTAAGCACTTTAGTTAAAGAAAAAAAAAAAAAATCCTCCAGGATGCAGGGCTCACCTTCCCAGGTGGTTCAGCTGAGGACCAGTCTGGAAGTAGAGGCAGGACCCTGAGGTCCTGAGGATACCCTGGGAGCCTCACAGGAAACAGAAGTAGTAGAAACAGGAGAACTTCATCAGTTGTAGGTGTCTGGCCCTCTCACCTGGGTAAACTTCCTTCTCCAACTTATGAAAATGTTATAAGCTATAGTTACATCCTTTCTCTGAATACACCCATTGGGTTATTACAAATGATCATGAAAGTGTTCCATATTCTTTAATATGGAGAAACAAATTTTCTTTTGAGAATGCACTATACCACCAAATTATGCTAAAAATATTAGGCAATTGTGGCAAAGTGCTACTTTTAGGAAGAGATCCTTGAGAACAAAGAGAAATCTCAGCTTTCTTCTACTCCAGTTTATCAGAACGATGTGAAAACACAGCCGCTCTTTAGAGCTGCCAGCTTCCCTGAACAAGGAAAGTAGATGCGAAGTACAGTGCTGGGAACAAAGTCATGAGCTCTGACAAATTAGTCCTGGATTCCTTTGCATATCAGCCTTGTTGGGTGTGGACAGGGGGAGAGGCATGGGCACTGCCTAGAAATCTAGTCACCAAAAGCCATGAGCTCTAGAGGTAACAAAATGATAACCTGGTGTAATTCTGGGTTCAGTTTAGAAGTAGCCATCAAACAGATAATCAAAAGCAAAAAGCATTCTGAGTTAGAATGAATAATTCCTGCAATAGCAGCTCCATCCCCCAGAACTGACCAGAAGGACTCTTTCTGACTTAGAAGCCTTCTCTTCATCTTTCACACTGGGTCCAAGCATGTCCACAAACCTCTACAGGGCATGTCCCACTCTGCGAGTTGGCGGCATCCCAATTGCTGTCTCCCTGGGGACAGAGGCACATGTCACCCCTCTCTGGGTCCCAAGAACTCATCATAGTGTCTTGTGTGGACTCTTTTCCTAAGTAAGTTAATCACAGGGTGTTTAGAACAGTGCCGAGCATCCAGTATGACGTGAATGTTGGCTTTCCTCCCTCTCTGTGGGGCTCTGCACAATGTAGAAGGGGACGTTTGAGGCTGGACCACACAGGCTAGAACTCTGAAAGTCATTCGTCACACCTCCTGTCCTCTCAGCAGATCCTCCCAAAAGTCCTGGTGTGTTTCCTTCCTTCAGTAGCCTCCAATCTAGCCTCCCCTTGGCATCTCCAGGCTGGAAGTCTAGCCCAGGGGTTGGCAAACATTTCCTATAAAGGGCCATCCAGTCTGTCAGGACGTCTCAACTCTGCTTTTGTGGGAAGGCAACCAGAGACAATGAAACACACATGAATGTGCTTGGCTGCATTCCAATAAAACTTTATTTACAAAAACCCCCTGTGCTTCCTTCACATTGGTTCTTGGTCACTCCTGCCTCCCATCATGATTCCTGCTGACTCTGGGCCTCTGTGCTTGCTGTTCCCTCTCCCCCCAACTTTTCATCTCCTCGCCTGGTGTCCAAGCCCAGCTTGGGTTGTAAATTCCACGATGGCAGAATCCATGTCCCCTGCTCTCTGTTGTACCCTCAGCCTGAGACAGTGCCTGGCTCACTGTAAGCATTTTCTTAATATAAATATGTCCCATGAGGGGATAAATGAATGAAATGGGAGGACTCTTATGGAGATGCACGAAGGTACAAAACGTGGTCCAAGTTAGATTTTCACGATGAGACAAAAACAGAATTCTTCTGCTGAGTTTCCACTCCCGCCTGTGGAACTGGAACATTGGTTCGTTGGTGATTCAAACGAGCTCTCGGATGAGTCAGGGCCCAGACTACCATTTAAGAACTGATGGGAAGCCAGGTGCCTTACACTTGTAACTGCAATTCTGCAAAGAGCTTTGAAAGGCCAGGCTGTTCTACTTTACGAGCAGAGTGGACCTGAAACATTAGGATGCTTCTGGGGGAAGTTAGAATGGGGCAGGGATCTTAGTGATGACTTACATCTCTGGCATGTGTTGTGGCTTCCAAGTCATTGTCACGGGTCCCGTTAAGGTCTTGTTGGTGCTGCCCAGGAGCCTTTGAGTAGGCACAGCCCTGGCATTTCAGCTCACTGGAAGCCACATTAACTACCCTGCTGACGCCTCCCACTCGCAGCCTCCCGGTCCCGGGCAAGCCTGCTTCTCTTCCACTGCTCTCAGAACTGGCACTGCCACCCTCCCACCTGCCCGAGACGGACATCCGAAATCACCTTTGACTATTTCCTCCCTCTCTGCCTGTTTTTGTTACTAAGTCCTGATGACGTTACCCTGAAACCTCTTTTTCCTTTCTTAAAAAACATACAACTTTCTATCAAGAAAGAATTTACATACGGTGACTTACCCAGATCTTAATTGTACATATAGGTCAATGCATTTGGAGAAAAGTATACCCCTGTGTAACCAACACCTTTATTAAGATGTGGAACATTCCCACCTCCCCAGAAAGTTCCTTGTGCCATTTTCTAGTCCATTCCCCCCGCCCCACTCCCCCACAGAGTTAACCACTGTTCTGGTTTCTATCACCTTAGCATCCATCTTTCCTGCCCCTGACCTCAATCTAGTTCCCAGCAGACAGCTAAAGAAGTCTTTTAAAAGTACAAAATGAATCATGTCTTAAAATCATGCAGTGGCTTCCCAGAGTCCTTCGGATAAACCCCAAATCCCTATCATACCTTCAGCGCCTCGAGGGATTTGGCAGGCATCCTTGGATGCCTGCTCTGTACCTGCTCAGGGCTTCGGCCAGCATCTTCCGTCTCTCTGCCAGGCATCGCCTCCCTCCCCCACTCCGCACACACACTTCCTCAATCTCAGCTTGAAAGGTCCCTGCACTGGTCAGCCCACTTAAGCCCCCCACCTTACTTCCTCCCATGAAACTACACCCGCCCCGTGAGAGTCGTGTCGGTTCTTCCCGAAATGTTAGGCGGTTTGCGCCCTCCTGTTCAGTGCCCGCCTGCAGGGCGCAGCACACAGGCACTGAGCGCATGAAAGATGCTCTCTCCTCAGAGGATCCCCTGGCCCATCCAGAGAGGCTGGGGGCGGTTTTGCTTGCTGTTAGAGCCCACCATCTCAGATCGGCCTCAGCTTTCCCCCTCACTTTGCACAGGCATTTGGGATATTTTTCAAGTTGAAAAGAATCGTTTTCTTGCTTCCAGATTTTGTTGAACTCGAAAGGAATTTTAGAACTCCAGTGGAATCAAGCAGGCATACATTTGCATGCCATTTTTTCCCAACCAGAAAATATTGATGCTAACGGCAGAAGCCCAGTTATCTGGAGGCTTTGACAACCAACGACCCAAGGGACACAGTGATGCTGACCACAGCAAAGGTGAAGGCAGAGGAGAAGAACTCTGCTTCTCAGAGGAGAAGGCAGCCTGTGGCTGAGGGCAGAGAAACAGAGAGCGATAGTAATCTCCCCAGGGGTCAAGGCAGCCCAGCCCAGCCCATCAAGAACATTTTGCAGGAAGGGGGCAGGGTGGGTGGGAGAGAAGGAGGAAGGAGGGGGAGAAGGCGAGCTTTGAGAGGCCACTTGTCCTGATGGCTCAGCCGGTAAGGGGTGGTGCAAGTTTCCAGCGTTTACCATGATTGCTTTTTCTGTCCTGTCTCCTCTTTTCAGGTGACCCTAAGATCGCACGGTAGGAAACAGCCTTCCCAGTACTAATAGTGATCATGACAGCAACCGATCCCGAGTGTCTGTGGGTAGACCCTGCACTGAAGTCTTGACTTTGTCTCTCATTCTTTGGGGAGCCCTGCTGCAAAAGTGGGGCAATTCTCTTGTTTTATAGAAATGAAAATTATGGCTAAGAGGGCAACCAAAGGTGGGCAAAGTTTGACCAGCCTTCCCTTCACCTAATTGCTGAGCTGCAAAGCCAGGGTTCAAGGTCAGGCTGTCTGACCCCAAAGTCTGTGCAGTTTCTTCTTGTGTCTCATTTGTACCTGGAGAGTGGCCAAGATGTCAGAGTAGAAAGACCCTGAGCTCACCTCCTCCGACAAGCACACCAAAGTCACAATTATCTGCAGGGCAACCATCCATGAAAAAGACTGCTGAGCCCAACTTTCCTCCTCGAGAAGTGGACTCCCTAGCTCCCTAGTCCCTCATCAGGGAAGGACACAAACTTTCTGGCTCTTCCCCTTTGGGACACAGGCAGAGTGCATTTCCCCTTAGGTAAGGTGTGGTCGTGTGACTTTCAATCATGGAAAGTTGCACAGAACACACGTCACTGCCATGCTAAGGTCTTAACTGGCAGGTGTGAGACCTGCCACATTCCCTCCACCTGGCATGGGGGCAGTTATTTCAGAGAGAAAGGTCCTGCCAGCCAACATCCCTGAGTCGGGAAGCTGTGGGGCAGAATCTCTAGTCTCCCCTGCAGTGAACATTACCACTATCCCAGGTGGTTTAACACCACTGAGGCTTGGGGGCTGTTTCTTCCTGCAGCAAACCCCAGCCCATCCTGACTGATACATGGGGCTGATAAGACTTTCCATGCAGTGGCGTGACTGCACATGTGACCTGGTACATAGTAAATGCCCAGTTGTGGTCACTGTCCTCTCTTCTACCCTTTCCTTGACATGTAAGCCAGCTGCGTATGTTGAGCTAGCGTGCACTGAGCATGAATCTGGGCCAGACTCACTGGACTAAGAAAATATCTCAAGGTAAATGCGGTACCGCGTTTCTACTTGGGAGACGCTGTGGATGGGCTACGATTTGCCAAATGAACAACGTGAAATAAAAGTCACAGAAATCCGATTTCAGCTGGAGACCTCTCTGAGCGGTTTGTGTGGTATGTGTGTGTGTGTGTGTGTGTGTGTGTGTGTGTGTGTGTGTGTGTGTGTGTTTGTGTGTGTGACTGTGTGCTTAAAGATAAATTAACTACTCAACCCCAGGTCAAATGGGCTTTTAAAAGAGTCATCTGCTTATAACCAAAGGTTTTTTCCTCCCATGTCTTACCGATGAGGGTGAGAGAAGGGGTTCCAACCTGGCTCTGTCATTTCTCTGAGCATCTCTCTGAGGCTCCTGGTCTGTAAAGGGAGAAATACAGACCCTACCTCCCAACACTGACAGGGCTGAATAGCGCCTGGCACTCAGCAAGCGCTCAGTAAACACTAGCATTAGTGGCATGTCAGTGCTGTTAACTCCCAAACTGCAGCGGGAAAGTGAGATGCCCTTTTTTGGTCTGGGGGTCCAGAGGTCTTTCATGCCCCTCAAAATCGCTCAGAAGATGTGGCCTACTTCCAGGACACATAAAGCTTAGTTGTGGGTTGTGTGAAGGCTCTAGAATGTCTCACTTACCTTGTAAGGGTGGTGGGGAGATGTGCGTTGGCAAGGAAGCGATTTAAAGTGAATTTTCCCCACAATAATGAATATTGTACTGACCCCCTGGCTCTGCTGGCTTTGAACCAAAGCGGAAAAAGCCATTAAAGGTTTGAAGTCAATTGAAAAGACAATTTGTGTTCTGGGCCCAGCCGAGCGAAGGCGCCCCGAGGATGGAGTAAATGAACGAGGAACCGTCTCTAATTCTCTGGTCCATGGCCTCCCCGTGGCACTTACGTTTCAGAGATGCAATGGCTGTAGCTGAGTCAGGATGCTTTAAAGGTTGCAAAGTGCGTCAGCCCCTAACTCTGAGGCTGAGACAGAGTGGCACATGGAGAATGTTGACGAGGAAGAGGGGGCAGGGCAGGGCCACCGGGTTGGACAGTGACTCAGGACCTGGGGCTGACCCCGTCTACTCCCTGAGCCTCAGCTTCTCTGCAGGATGGAGAGGATGAGAAACCGCAGCCCAGGGCTGCATGAGGGTGACGTGAATTCATAATTCACGTGCAGGGGGGCTGGTGCAGAGTAACTGCACTACAGTCGGGGATGCAGGAGTACCCATCACGTGGGCCTGCAGCTGGGCCACTGACCTTCACTCAGCCCAGCCTGCAGCAGAGTCTCTGGAATGTGCTGGGCTTGGCACTAGTTAATGAAAAGAGGAGGGTTGAATTAGGCCCTGAAAATGGATGGTGGGTTCCTTCTCAGAGGTTTCTGATGGATTCTCACCTTCACCAGTGGTGTCACCTGCTCTCTGGGCAGCAGGGAACCCTGGTGGGAATTAGGGCAGAGAAGCTTGACCCTCCCTCCTGGAATGTAGCTGGGCCCCTTGCTCTGTGCGGAACACTTGTAAAGTCCTCGTCTTTGTGTTCCTGGCCCTGGAGAACTCTCAGATGTTATTTCTTGCCTCTCCTGTCTTTTTTGTTCCTTCTGTTCCAGCCACACTGGCCCCTTTGCTGTTCCTTACACAGTCCAAGCATGGCCCTGCTTCAGGGCCTTTGTACTTGCTGTTTCTCTGCTTGGACATCTCCACTCCCAGGCTGCTCTCTCACTTCACTCAGGTCTCTGCTCTGAGGTCACCTCCTTTGAGAGGCCATCCCTGATTGCCCCACCTAAAATAGCATGTCCACCTCTGTTGTTGCTTCCCGTTTCAGCTCCAAGACCATGGAACACAGGCTTTAGTTCCCCTCTATCCTCATTGCCTGAAACAGTGCCGGGCACAAGGTAGGGACTCAGTAAATATGTGTGGAATGGATGAGTGAGTGAATGAATAGATTCTTTATGCAAAAAGAACTTGTATCTGTTTCCTGAGTTATCATTCTCCTGTCAAGGGTGGTAACCCTTGGGACAATGACCCCATTAGCTGTGGTGATGCTGGCGACAATGAGCATTGGCGACAATGCTGGCTACGTGCATGGCAGGGTGGCAGCGTGCCCTGGAGATAGGACACGGACCTTGTCTCACACCAGGACGAGTGCACTGTAAAAATGCAGGTTTGAGATTCTCCCCGAGGTTTCCCTGCAGACCCTCAGCGACGGGAAGCCCACTTCTTTTGAGACGGCCCTTTTAGGAGCAGCTCCCGGACCACGCAGAAGGGAGAGAAAGGATTAAGGATTTAGGCCAAACTACATTTTTGCCATCCTTGGGCCAATAGAGTTTCCACTTGAGAGAGGCTCAGCGTCTGCGTTATGAGTCATCCATCACTCGGAGGGGATCTCACGAGCAAGAGCCCCCTTGTTGGTCATACCTGAATGAACGGGAAGAGGAGCCCGACGGCAAAGTTGGAGAGCCAATTGACGGTTCCCGCCACGGTGTAGGCAGCTGGCCGCTGCGACTGCTGGAAGAACTCGCCGGTCAGGATGAAGGGGATGCCGCCTGCAACCAGAGCCAGGGCGCAGATTAATCTCCCTGGGAAGGTCAGGCCGCCAGCACCCATCTCCATGTGGCAGGGGACCGCCACCCGGTAAGAGCCGGCTCTACCTGGGAGAGTGATGCCTTTGGGAGTGGGTGCTGGAGTTACAGCCTGTAACCCCTAAAGGTAACATAAACCATTCCTCTGAGCTGGCCCACCCAAAGGAGAGACGATTCATCCTCTTGGCTTTCCAAATGGCCTCTGAATCAAGCTGTGCTCCTCCACAGACTGAGTACGACGTGTATCAACATGACGTACCAGGCGACTGACACTGAATATATTGTGCCAGGAATGCTTATAATTTATCTTCAGAACAACTGAGTCAGCCAGGTATTGGCTACCATATTCCCTGGATGAGAAAACTGAAGCGCAGAGAGGTTACTTGACTTAGCCAAGGTCACTCAGCTCCTGAGTAGCAGAGCCGAGATTCAGGTTTGGGACTCGACCTCCAAATCTCAAGGTTTTTCTGCTAATCGTTGCTTGAGAGGAGTCCTTACCTCCTCTCGATTGGATGCCTGGTGGGCCCCAGTCCCTGAGTCGCCCCAGCAGTGGAGCAATAGCAGAAACATCATTGTCATGGGGCGGGACAATGCTTTATTTTGAGAGACTGTCCTGCGTGATTGCAGAATGTTTCTCACCCCTTGCCTCCAGAAGCCGGGAGTGCCCCTCGTCACCATGGCAACCCAAACTACTTGGTCACATTTCCCAGTGCCCTCTGGGCACCACACCTGGCTGAGATTCTCTGAGTCTGCACCCTCAGACTGTGACCCTGAGTGGGCCCTGTGACCACGTGCAGGACCTGGGGTTCAGGATGACACGCCCATTCCCTGCCGTCCTCAACAGGAGTCTCCACTCGAATCAGACCTACACCTTGGAGGTCCACAGAAAAGACAGGATGGGTAGTAGAAGAGGAAACCCTGAGGGCCTTTGCCCATCTCAGTTTGGGAACCACCAGGCTCATTCCAACAAGATTCTGTGATTATTGGCTGTGCTGGGGCTGGTTCCACAGTCTTGGAGGAGAGCGGCAATGCCCCTGCCCTGCGGAGACTCCCTCATCTGGTGAGAGAGACAAGGTGACTTGTTTCTTACAAAGGAAGTGAAGGAGCAATAGATAATCGCAGCATGTGATAAGCACTGGAGGAAATGCTCAGGGCAGTGGAGGGGGTGGGGATCTAGGTTAACAGTTGTGGGGAGGGCCCTCCGGGCAGGTGACGGTGGAGATGTGGCTTGAAGGAAGAGATGCAGCTTGTGAAGATTTGGGGAAGATCTTGCTAGATTTGGGGAAGATCATGCCCGTGGAGGGATGGGAGGGCTGAGACCCTTAGGGGTGAAAAGGACTGGGTCAAGGTCCAGAACAGAGGCCAGTCTGTCTGGACACCTGAAGGAGGGTAGAGAGGCATGGAATGAGGTGGCAAAGGTGAGCAGAGCCAATTAAGCAGCCTCTGGAGATCAAGGAGAGGGGGTCGCCATTGAAGAAAACCAATGAGGGGGTTGAAGTAGGGGTTGATGTGATCAGTTTGCATTTTGTAGAGATCACTGCTGCTTGACCGGAGGATGCAGGGCTGGGTGCAGGAGGAGGTGATGGTTGTCTAGAGCGTTCAGATGGTGGCGGTGGGGATGGAAGGAAGGGGCCGAATTTGGGAATTCTCCATCCCATGGACGCAAAGCTTTTAGAGAGAGCGCTGCATACAACTGCAGCACTCATCATCAAGTTCAACCAAGCAACCCAAGGTCACAGAGAGGACCACCTCAAGTCTGTGTCTCTCCAGAGTTTTCACAACAATCACCCAGCATGCTGCCAGGAAGCCTTGGACTCCACACCTCAAAAATGACTCAGAATGGACCACCCCTGACCCCTCGCTAGACTGTGAGGCCTCCAGGGCAGGCAGCATCTCCACTTGCCTGACAGAGAGTAGACAGGCGATTGGTATTTACTTACTTGAATTAAATGCTCAACATTTAATTTTGAAAAGCTTTGATATGCAGTTTATTACAAAAGGGGGAGTCTCTTTATCTTAAAGGTATCTATCAAAATGTGCAGGAACAATGACTGCACGTTGAAATGTGCTAAAACCAACCTTAGGTCTGTAGAGCATGTGATATTGCGTTGTTGGAAAGCGTATGTGTCACACACCCAGTTGGTCCTGCAGATAACACTGCCGTGAGCCTTGCTGCATATCCCAGGGGGCAGTTCACAGCTATTCTGAAGCCTGAAGAGGGTTGAGGGCTGGTGTTTCACCTTCCCTCACTTTCCTAGGTGTGATTTGGAAGCATCTGTGGATAACTCAGTTAACATTGGTGCACCAGCTTCCAATGGAGCAGAACATTGACGAACCTGCCTCCCTGTACTTTCTTTGTGGCTTCAGGGCTGAGGCCATGACTTGTTTATTGGTTATGGCCCTCCTCCCAGCACAGCACCTAGGACACACATACCAGGTGCTCTGTAAAGGTTTTCAGGATCAGCGGAGGAATGATTAAGATACCCTGGGGTTCACAGGACATCTACATCAGGTCTGTTTCCTTCATCAGGCCTTCAGACCACCCCCAGAGAACAATTATAAGCAACCATGAGGATCCTACACAGCTCACTGTGCTGATGGGTTTTCATTTCCATTATTTCCTTTGAACTTCACAACCAAAGAAGGTGGTGAGGCATAGTGGGCTTGGGCTCTGTCGTCAGAACAGGGTGAAGTCCTGGCTCCACCAGATCCCTCTAGAATTCAGATCTCTCACATGTGAAGTATGATAGCAGGGACTTACTGCTGAGGGTACTTGTGAGGATTAAATGAACAATTGTGTGCAAGTACAACTGTGTGCAAGTCTTCCCCATGAGAGGTACTCAATAAGTGTTACCTTACCTACTTAATAATTGTTAGCTACTATGATAATAGTTTAAAACTCCTCTGAATTATTTCCCCCCTTTTTATGAGTTAGCTGAAGCTCAGAGAAGGGGAGTGACAAGCCCAAAGTCTCTTAACAGGAGTGATGGTGACAATGATGATGGTGATGGTAATGATGATGATGATGGTGGTGGTGATGATGGCAGTGATGGTGATGATGGTAATGATGATGATGGTGATGGTCTTGATGATGATGCTAGTGATAATGATGGTGATGATGGTAATGATGATGATGATGATGATGATGATGGCAATGATGATGATGGTGATGGTCTTGATGATGCTAGTGAGGATGGTGATAATGATGCTGGTAGAAATGAAGATGCTGGTGGTAATGATGATAATAGAGATAATGGTGCTGCTGCAGTTGCTGAATGATGGTGGTGGTAACTATGTGACAGGCATTGGGAAAAGCATTTGACATACATTATTTCATTTAATTATCACTGCTATGTGGTAGTTACTACTATCATTTTTTTCCCATTTAACATATAAAGTAACCTAGGCCTAAGAAAGTTAAGTAATTTCCTCAAATTACATCACTAGTGGGACTCAAACTCAAGGCTGGGTGACTTCCAAATTTGAGTCTTAATTACTCCATTGTGAAGGAAGCAAGTGTAAGACACTAACAATCTTAAAAATATGTGAAAGGAACTTAGCAGTCTTCATGGTTTTATTTGAATGCTCTCCCAAGTCCTGGAATTCACTTGTTTCTCTTTTGCCTAAAGGCATGGGTGGCCTGATTTCCTGAGTCTCTCATGGTCTGATTCTTTGAATCCAAGGTAAAATGAGAAGGAATGGGGTTTGATATGGAAACAGAACAGGTTTCTTGCAGGTCCTCTATCTTTGTTTTGCTTTTCAAAATGAAAATAATTTTATCATTTTTTTCTGATTATCATGAGTAATATTTGCTCCTTTTAAACAATTAAGGAAAGCATGCAATACAGAAAGGCATAAAAAGAAAACAAAAGTCATCCCTAAACCTTCCACCCAGGATTGATCCCCATTTGTATTTCGGTACTTGGCAAATTGAATGTTGCTATAAAAAAGCCTAGAGCGAGTCTGATATTTCTGCTTTAGTGATTGGCTTTTTCTGCTTGAAGCCCCGAAGACATCTTTCCTTATCCTTGAAGTTTATTAACTTAACTATGGTGGGTCTTGTGTTGATCTTCCCATAACCATCTTTCTTAGAACATGGTGTGTCCCTTTGACTACAGATTCACTCTTTATTCATTTCTTAGGTTATACTTTTGAAAACTTCTGTTCTACATGTTGGATTCTTTATTCTGAGACAATTGTTATCCTCATGTTGGATCAACTTTGTCTCTCTTCTGCACCTACAGTCTCTCAAATGACTTTATTCTCTTGTTTTCTGCATACATTCCTCACGCCCTGGGCAATCTCTTCCCTCTTTCTCTTCTCCCTTCTTCCTTCTTCCATGTGCCATGTTGGTGCTTGCCCTGTGCTCCTGTTCTCCTTTCCTCCTTTTGTCTTCTGGGTTGTCTTGTCTTTCAAGCCACAGTTTGAGGTGTGAGTACGATCTTCCACTAACTTCTATAAAAGGTGGGAATGGGGTTGTAGGCGGAAGGTGGTGAGGGCTGCCGGAAGCCCTTTCTGGGAGGTCTGGGCTCTGCTTTTTCTTTCCTCTGAGATTTTGTGACGTGACCTGCAGAACCCATTCCACAGGGTCAGGGGGATTTTCTACTTCTGTGAGCTTCGACTGGTCTTCTCAAATTAGGACAAAGCCTTGGAAATTGAGAAGCCCCAGGGCCTTTGAGGTTTGCTGTGGGGGAAGGCATCTTTTTATCTTTCCCCAGGATTGCTGACTCACTTCCTTACTCTATTTCCCTCACAGATTAGGATGTTAGTGTGAGAGTTCTTAACCGTTTTTGAATCCCCTTCTCTGGTTAGTGATGTTTCTGAGGAGTGGAGACCAAATTCTAGCCCCACACTAGAATTACCCTTAATTGGTGCAAATTTTCAAAGTCTATGGTATAATTTTATTGTTTGGTTGATGGCCAGTTTTTTTCAGTGTAAAGATTTGTTTGGTTGTTATTACTGTTTTTTTTCCAAAACAAAAATTTTTTTTTCTGCTCATTTCATTAGATATTTGGGGGAGGGAGATCCTATAACCAGGCTATACGTGACCGTATTTACCTGAAATCTCTTTATGATTAGGTTTTTAAAACCAAGGTATTGGTGTTCCTTTTGGTAGGTGTGTAGATGCTGCTTATCTTAAAATTATATGCTTCAAAATTAAAGGGCAGTTGAAGACAATACTTTTGTGTAAAGGATTGTGACAAGGGGACGCCTTGTTTAAAATGATCTGTTTGGGGGCCTTTTATTTTGTGGACATTATTATTTGAGAAAAGATTTTACATGCCTGATCTCATTGACTCTTTCTTCACGACCAAACTATGAGTTATGAATTATTATTACAGATTAGGAAACTAAGACTCTAGAAGATGAAGGGCCTTACCTAAGTTACTAGTCCCACTTGTAAGTGTTAGAGTTGGATCTTTTGACTGCAATCCCTGCTTTCTTTTGACTGCAACTTTCAGCTAAAAAGGATAGAAAGATGACAATGAATTTGTACTGCTGTTTCCCCGTATGCCTGGATACAGGATGGAAACAAGACATATTACAGCACTCAATACCTATTGCCTAATCACACAATACAACTTAAACACTGAAGATAAGCCCCAAGGATGACATCTCTTGGTCAACATATCTTGTTATCTTATTTGGCAATTATTTGTTATTTTATTTGGCTATCTTATTCTGGATTCCCCCAGAAGCAAACCCTGACAGTAGTTTATGTGTGAGTTGATCCTAGGAAATACTAGTAAAAGTGTGGGTAACTGAAGGAAGTGAATAAAAGATATGTCATCAACAAGTTACCACTGTGGGCAACGAGAGCTTACTCCAATTGGAGACCCTTGGGAAACTGTGGAAAACACATCTCAGAGCCGTCCCATCTGAGAGGCAAGGGAGCTGGGCATGGGTCCACCAAACCTGTCAGTCATCGACTGAGGGCTGCTCTTCGGGCAGCGCTTTTGGCGGCCATAAGATCGGGCTAAGTGACGTCTGTAGGCCCTCAGGGTAAAGGTGCATGTGGTGGTAGCTGCAGGTCCTATTGGGATGCCCTGAAAGGGTTCGGGTTAGGGTTAGAGGGGATTTGAGGAGGGACACCAATCACCTTTGCTACTGACATCTATTCTCCAGGCGTTAGACTTCACGATGGCCACTGCAATATGTATGTCTGAGTAGTTAAGTGTTTATATCTTAGACATCTTAGTATTTGCTTCAGGAATGGGAGTAGAACACCACGATTAAGAGCATGGGTGGGATGTAACACTATGGTTAGAGCGTGGGGTAGGGTATCACACTATGGTTAAGAGCATGGGTGGGGGGGTCACACTATGGTTAAGCTCATGGATGGTGGTACCAGACTATGGTTAAGAGCATGGGGTGGGGTATCACACTGTGGTTACAGCATGGGGTGGGATGTAACACTATGGTTAGAGCATGGTTGGGGATATCACAATAAGGTTAAGAGCATGGGGTGGGGTATCACACTATGGCTAGAGCATGGGGTGGGATGTAACACCATGGTTAGAGTATGGGGTGGGGTATCACACTAAGGTTAAGAGCATGGGGTGGGGTATCACACTATGGTTAAGAGCATGGGGTGGGATGTAACACTATGGTTAGAGCATGGGGTGGGGTATCACACTATGGTTAAGAGCATGGGGTGGGATGTAACACTATGGTTAGAGCATGGGGTGGGGTATCACACTATGGTTAGAGCATGGAGCAGGGTGTGGCACAAAGCTCCTGTCTCTGGCTCACTGTTGTAACAACCAAGCTGTACTGGATAACTGCGCCCCCTGGTGTCCACAACGAGCAGCCATCTGACACCAGGTCTATTCTCACAACCGTTCTTTCTCCTCTGGAGACAAACCTGATAGAAACTCCCACATTTCTACCTACTGGCTATGTAACCATGGGAAAGGACATCTATGGCTCTCAGTTTTTGCATCTATGAAATGAAGATAACACTGCTTCCTACCTCTTAGTATTGTTTTGAGGATCAAATGCAGCCTGCTTAGCAATGCGTGTATGTCACGTTCCAGCAAACACAGCCCTTGTTATTTATGCCCGTGGCAAGCTTCCCTGCACATTTTCTTTAGCTCCCTTTCTCTTCCTCTGCTGTTTTCTAGCTCTTGCCATGTACCTGAGAAAAATCTCAATTTGTATAGAAAAGAAATAAAGGGCAACTGTCCAAACTTTCCTATAATTCATATTTATTAAAATTCTTCAATGGAACCACTATCATCAATTTCAAAAGCCCTTTAAAATGCCTAGAAATCCCTTTAAAAATCTCTATATGTGTGTCCATAAGTCACATAAGCCTTTACATACATTTTCCCCTTAAGTACCAGCTTTGAAAAAGTGGCTTACTAAATTTTTTTAAATCAAATATAATCAGTTTGACAATTCTTTATGGTTAGTTTGCTGTGTTTCTTTCCCTAGACTTAATCTTGTTTGTCCCTTCACTCACCCATTTTCACCCAACATTTATATACCAAGTCCTGTGCTGAGCATTTTCAGACTCTACTAGCCCACATTCTAATCCTCACTGGACAGATGAGGAAATCAAGGCACCGAGTAGCAGAGTGGCTTGCCCAAGGTGGAACAAGCTATAAATGATAGGCGTTGTCCCCAAACCAAGAGCTTCTGGTTGGGGGAAAAGACTCTCTCCCCTGCCCTTTCCCCAGGAGACATAAAGGCAGGATTTCCAAACAGGTTTGTTTTATGATGGCAGGCGGGAGCTTCTCAGCAATCAGTGAGCACAGCCTGCAGCCTTGGGGGGAGCTGGCACCGGAACCCAGCCGGTGCAGGAAGCTGAGCAGTGCCCAAAGGGGCTACCCGCTCTGGAAGCTCCTTACCTCGGAGGATGCCTGTTCAGCCCAACAGGAGAGGCAAGGCTGTCCCCTTGTCTCTGGGGAGCTCGGATGCCCACCTCCTTGGAGCCCTTCCAGAGGTTCGTCCCATCCTGACTCTCAGTGGGCACCTCTGGCTCCACAGACCACATGTGGGAGGCTGTGGTCCTTCTCTAAGCCTCAGTTTCCCCACCTATAACCTGAGCACTGGATGAGCTATTTGAAAACTTAGTAAAGCCTGTCTACTCAGCACATGTAAATTATGACCATGCTGAGGCGCCCAGGCTAGTGGCTAAGGGCACTGGCTTTGGAGTCAGATAAACTCTCCACTTACAGTCTGTGTGACCACAGCAAGTCATATGGCTCTCAATTTTCTCATCTATAAAATGAGGATAGAGCTGCAGTTCCTACCTCTTAGCATGGTTTGGGGATTAAATGAGACAGTGCTTAGCAATGTGTCCAACATGTAGCAAAGGCTCAATCATAACAACTGCTACCATCTTCTCATCATTCATTCACTTAATACATGTTCTTTGTGTATCAACTATGAGCCAGATGCTGGGACATCCATGGTGAGCAAGAAGCAGACTCAACTTCTGCTTTCAATGAGCCTCCAGCATTTGGGGATCCACTAAGTCAAGAAGGCCATGGGCTTCCCTGGTGGCGCATTGGTTGAGACTTCGCCTGCCGATGCAGGGGACGCGGGTTCGTGCCCCGGTCCGGGAGGATCCCACATGCTGTGGAGCGGCTGGGCCCGTGAGCCATGGACGCTGAGCCTGCGTGTCCGGAGCCTGTGCTCCGCAACGGGAGAGGCCACAACAGTGAGAGGCCCGCGTACCGCAAAAAAAAAAAAAAAAAGAAGGCCAAACCCATCACAAGATTAACGTTCTCCTGGACCACACCTCTTCAGAGCAATTTTAACGATAAAAATCGTTCATGCATTGAGTACTTCCTATGTGTTAGACTCTGGAAAAGCTTCCCCTTTGTGGAGTTTTAAATTATTTCAGAAAGGGGGTGATAAACTCCATAGGGATACAGCATCAGACATTGCCAGTCATAGATAAGGAGGAATTACAAGTCAGCAGGAGTCCTTGGCCTGAACTGAAAGAGCAAAGACAGTTTGCTCCTTTTGTATCCAGAGATGCTGCAAAATCAGACACCACGTGTCCAGCCCCATCCCCATCTTCCAGGTGTGGAGACTGAGGCCAGATAGATGAAGTGAGATTCTCCATGTCTCAGGGTTTCCAAGCTAGCCTGTCTGCTCTAGTCACTGTCCTTGGGAATTCGTAGCTCCTGCCTATGCTGACTATTCCCACTGCTGGGAATGTCCCCAGCTTTGGACATACTTCAGGGCACAAGGGATGTGGGCAATTTACTTATCATGGGCTTGGGCTCCCAGAAGGTGATAATATATTTGTGATGGCATCTTTCTCCCCTTCCTCCCAGCCTAATCCCAGCCCAAGCAGCTAAGCGGCAGAGGTCCTGACCCCAGCCGGTGGTCTCACCCGCATGCAGCATGTCTCCTAAGGAAAGGGAAGGGAGGTTCCTCCAGGAGGGGAATTGAGACTTGGCGTGAATTTAATTAGACAGAAGGAGGAGATGCCGTCACCACCACCTAGTCCTTCCACGGATGGTGTCACTATCTTTTAATTACTTTATTCTCTGCTTGTTTGTTGCGTTCTTTGAGGGCAGGTATCTTGTTTCTTTTGCTCACCGTTGCCTTCCCCATAGCAACTGTGTTCCTTAATAGACATTTACGCTCAATAGATGATTGTGGAATGGACGAATGAACAGGAAAGGATGACAGACAGTTAAGCCTTTTAAGTGTGAGGTGGAAATTCACTCTGTGGCTGGTGGATGGAGGGCTAGCTGGGCCCGGGGGCCAGCACGGGGCAGAGCATGGGGGTGGGTCTAGAGGGTGCTGTTTGGTGGGAACCCAGCTTGGACAGGGGAGATAGGACAGCAGAGGCATCGTCTGGAGGGTCCGCTGGGTGGATCCTGGAGTCTAGGTTGCTACGCTAGGGGGGTTGGAGTTTGCAGGTGGGAGATGCGGTGGCCAGCTGAAAGGCTTTAGCAGGAGAGAGCCACGATCAGATTTGTGTTGGGAAAGCAGTCCTGGATGCAGAGTGGAGCCTGTGTCTGTGGAGGGAGAGTGTGGAGGCGGACAGGGTGCTGGTTAGGACACGATCATTGGGAACTTGAGAAAAAGTTGGAAAAATGTTTGTGTAAAAGTATTTTGTGCCCTTCAGCATCATTAACAACCATCTTCTGTGATTCTAACCTGAATTTGCATACGATCCATCATGAGACTTAGACTCTTTTCCGAACTGCACTCCACTGAAACACAAAGTGAGTCCCCTCTTGACCACCAGTTAGTATGTTTTGATGAAGACTGTAGTCTAGTGGTATTTCTTTAATCTGGACTTTTAAGTCAAATTCTTAGGTCTGAAGGTCTCTGTACTGGAGTTTCTGGGAGAGGGGATGTTTTCGAAGCAGCTCAGGAGCAAATGGGCCACAGAAGGCCAAACGGACTCTGCTAATTCTAATTAAAAATGAGGAGCTGCCCCACTCTAATGAGTGCAGGTCGGAAAACACAGTTCAAATCTATCAGGACGTGTTCTGTTTGGGAGGTTCAGCACACTCAGAGGATGTGACAAAGCTTGATCAGGAGTTTACATTTCAATAAAGCCAGAGGTCAGAGGTCTCAGGAGTCAGTTCTCAGGGGCACAATTTAACGTCCTTCCTTATTTGGATGAGCACTAGAGGGGCCGTCGAAACAGACAAGCGAGGGCGACGGGAGAAGGAAGGGTCTTTAGGACGGATGCTGAGTTATAAGTCAGCCTGGAACAGAGTCAAGGATCCTGGGGACAGAGCCTGGCACCTGCAAGTCCAGGCAGTCACACCCTCAGCCTGGGTCCCGGCAGAGTGGATCTGTATATTCGTTCAGTGAACACAAATGACTGAGTTCCTGCTCTGAGCTGAGGCTGTGCCGGGCACTGGGGATACAGCTCTGACGGAGTCGTGTCCCCGGGCTGGATGGCATCTCAGACCCTGTGGGTTCATGGTGCTGTCTGGCTCATGATCCCAGAATGCTGAAGCAGATGTGGCTGGTGACCCCCCTTTGTTCCAGGTGCCCCCTCCCACCTCAGTGCTGCTGGCCCCTCACCCACCTCCCGGCCACATCCCAGGCACAAGACTTTGTCTGGCTTTCCATCACCAGAGGGCTGGGGAGCTGACACCAGTTTTTCCCCAGACTGCCTGCAGGGAGATGCTATAAATACTTCGCAGGGAATGACTCTGAGATGTGTATTTCCTACAGCTTTTCAGACTTTCCCAGCAGGATTCTGCTCTGGTTGCCCGTGGCAGTAATTTACTGCACAATGCACCTCCCTTCTGCTGCCTTCCTTTCCCCACCTCAGGTGCCCATTTCCAGGTGTTTCCTGGGATCATCTCCTAAATAAACGGGTTCCTTGAGTCCTTGTCTTAGTCTCTTTCTGGGGAAACCCATCCTGGTTTTTCAAAGTCATGTGTTGTCCAAGACTGAAGCCGACACCAATTTGCCCTTTTCTGAACAAAAACTGATTTATAGTCTAGACTCCTGGGGCATCTGGGGTGACCAGCTTGTCCCAGCTTTACATACAGAACATCCTGTATCTCAGAAACCCCTGGAGTGGTTGGTCACCCCAGTGGTATCTCAACCTATTTCCTGATCGCTTAGCAGCGTTTATTGTGTTTATGAGCTGTGGGGAAAGAGAAAATTCAAGTTGTAAATATTTTTGGACAGGCCGAATTGATCTACATAAGGAAGAACTGAGAAGAACGAGAAGAGACAATGGAAAGAGTTTCAAATGTGAGCCTAGAGCGGGCAGGAGCTGGGCTTCGTGGCAACTCAATACATGAGTGATGCTGAGACCAAGAAAGGTGGAGAATGAAGTTTTCAACAAATCCTGCCGCCTGCTGAGAATGGTGCCCTAGTGCCTGGCTGTAGTAGAATTTAAATTATTGCTTGTTTTTGGCTCTCAGACTGATGTTTCTGTAAATGTGAGTCTGGCATATGGCGGGTGGGCCTTTTTGGTTCATCAGGAGTTTTCCTTTGCTTCTTCTTTGTTCATCCTCCCAGGAGTCCTTGAGGGTGGCCGTGTCATACCCAACTGACTGATGGGTGAAGAGACTGTATGATGTGTTTTCAGAGACACAGGGGCTGCTCTTGATAATGACGTCAGGATATCCGGGGCAAGCTGAGACTGGCCCAGGCAAACTACTGATGAGGGAATCGGGCCCAAGGTAAAAATTCTCAGCTGAGGTCCCACAGCTGGTAAGGCAGTGGCAGAAGTGAGATTCTAACCCAGGTCTACTGGACCTTCCATGGAATCCACCCAGTCAAGGTGAACAGCTTAAATAATAATACCTACCCTGTGTTGCCCACCCACGGTGTGGTGGCCTGTGCAGAGTCATAGTAATTAATTCTAATTGCCTAAGACTCTTACTAGGTCAGCAGTATTATCCCCAACTTACAGATGAGGAAACTGAGGCACGAAAAGGGGAGGTGACTTGCCCAAGGTCATTTACCTAATACGTGGCAGAGGTAGGATTTGACACGTGGTCTTCCTGACACACCAGCTATGAGGCTGAGTCGGGGAGCACAGAGAAGGGAGCCCACATTCAGATGATTAAAACAGGAGACCCGAGGATGCTGCGATAGATCCCGTGAGGCCAAGTTGAAGTGCTCTGTGTGCGTGTGACCTAGGAAGGCCTTGGGGTTTTTCCTGATTTTCCTTGGGAGTTTCCCTCAGTGGAGAGGTGAGCTTATTCTTTTTTTCTAGGTGTCTTCCTCAAATCCTCGCAGCCCACAGCTCCTACGGCTGCAGCAGATGTTAAGGCTGAGAAAAAAGCTACCCCTGGAAGTCGGGGAGCGCTGCCTTTGCAGGTAGCCGCCCCAGCTGCGTTTTCATCCTGGGTTGGCTGTGACATGCCAGCCTCGGCACAGCTGAACCATTTCCACATCAAAAGCCTAAACCCAATAGGGGTCTGCTCAGCCCTGGCTCCTGGGGGAGCAGAAACCTTCCTGCTGGGCGGGACCACAGCTGATCGGTTGGCCTGAATCCACAGCCTGGGTTCTCCTGCCAGTGAAGCTGCTGCCTTGTTGGAAAGGGCAAAGCCAGTAAGACAGCAGCCAAGGAGGACAACCTGCAGTGCCCGAACGCACCTGGCCTGCATCTGGTGGTTCCCTGTGGGGATCCCCTTCCCCTATCCTTTTCCCAACTGTCTGCCTGAAAACTCTTTCTCACCTTTTAAAATTCACCACTGGCACCTTCCTCTGTGTGCCCAGAGACCCCTGCACACTGGGGGACACAGGGACAGGCCTGGCCTAGACGGGGGCGGGGAGGGGGTGTTGGGGGAAGGTGGGGACAATGGATGAATCAGTGCCCTTCTCAGCCAGGGCTGGACTCCAGGTCAGACTCCAGCTCCTTTCTATGGAGTCCCATCAACACTGTTCCTTGTATACCTCAAGTGATGGGGAGCTCACTCCTTGTGAAAGTAAGAGTCCAGCTGTTCGATAGAGCCCAGATCTGAGTCTTGATCACCTCTCAGGCCCCAGCTTTGGCATTACATCTTCCTCAGGAGGTCCTCCCTGAGGCTGGCATGTGCAAACACCATGTCTCTGTGTCACTCACTGGTGCATCTCGGTACCTGGATCAGCACCTTGGGAGCTTCCCTCTCGAGTACAGAATTACACGCAGGGCCTGTGCACCGGCTGTTCCCTCTACCTGGACTGCTTGTTTCCAGATACCCGTACGGCGGCCTCCCTCCCGTCTCTCAGATCTTTGCTCTGTTATCACCTCCCCAGGGAGGACTTCTGTGCCCCGTCCCCATCTCAGCACTCCCTCCTCCATTCTCCTTCCTCTCATCACTATCTTATATTTTTATATGATATTTATGTTTTTTAAATTTAATTTATTTATATTTTTATGTTTTCACTATAACCCTCCTCCAACAGAACGTCAACTCCTTGAGGGCAGATATATTGTCTGTTTTGCTCCATGCTCTGCCCTAATTTCTAGAACAGTGTTAGGCTCAGGGTATGAGAGCTCAGTAAACATTGGTAAATGGATGAATGAATGAATGAAACTGGCTGTTTCTCTACTAGGTGAGTCTTACTCATCTTTGCATCCCCTGGGCCTAGGGTGGAGGCAGACACACAGTAGGTAATTAATAATGATTTGCTGAATGAAGGATTGAAATATAGCCACATCTCTTGCATTCTGAGGCTGGATCAAATTCCTCCTCTGCTTCCAACTTCCAATAGCTTCCCATTGCATTAAAAATAAAATCCTAACTCCTTACCAAAGAGTTATGAGCTGCTCCATCACCTGGTCCTTGCTATTCTTCCAACTTCACCTCTAACTTCACCTCTTTCCCTTCCTAACACTCTAGCCTTCCCTGAACCTTTCAAGCAAGCTTCTGCCACAGGACCTTTGCACGTCCTTTCCCTAGATCCTCACAGGGCTGATTCCTTCTTAGCATCCAAGTCTTGCCTTCAAGCTCACAGAAGCCCTTCCTGTCTGCCCTCACTAAAGCAGCCCTTCTCTTACTCTATTTATTCCTTCTTAGTTCATGTCACTCATTATAAAGTATTCATTAGTTTACTGGTCAGGGTTCTATAAATATGCATTTGTTGGGGGGGGCAGCTTGGGGTCTGAACACTCCCCCTCCCCTCCCTCCTCTCCAAGACGGAAGGTCCAAGAGCAAGGACCACGTCCCTGTGTCATTCACTGGTGTGTCTTGGGTGCTGGGTCACCATAAGGAGTGCTTGATAAATACTTTTAAATTAACAAATGCACTTTCCTACCAACCCTACTCATCCCACTCCCCCTATTGTTCGTGACAGCCGAGCCCACGGAATTTGCACTTCCCAGGTTATGTTTTCAGTTTTTTAGGTTATACTTATTTACAACCTAATTTATAATTATTTATAATTAATTTATAATTATGTATAATTATTTTAGGCTAGAATTATTTGATTGTCTATCTTAATTAGACGATGAACTCCACAGAGACGGAAAATATCTCCGTTTCTGCATCCTCAGTATGGAACACAGTATCCGGTACATCGTATGTGTTCAAAATATTTTGTTGAATGAATTAATTGGGAACATAACTGAGAACAGATAAAAGAACAAAAAATGTACTGTAAGCCACCAACATAGGTTTCAGAAAATCCATGCACTAAAGCGCATGCATGAGTTTCCTTATAAAGAAAGCCCCTGCAGGCCCCCTTTTTTTTTTTTTTTTTTGCGGTACGCGGGCCTCTCACTGTTGTGACCTCTCCTGCTGCGGAGCACAGGCTCCGGACGCACAGGCTCAGCGATCATGGCTCACGGGCCCAGCCGTTCCGCGGCATGTGGGATCTTCCCGGACCGGGGCATGAACCCGTGTCCCCTGCATCGGCAGGCGGACTCTCAACCACTGCGCCACCAGGGAAGCCCTGTGAGTTGGAATTTTATTAGGCACTTAGCAGAGATTTCTTTTACACTCAGACCATAGCTTTCTTGTATGCATTATCCTCATATTACATATACATATCCTCATATTACAAACAGGACCGAATCAGAGAGCTGAGCTAACCTGACCAAGGTCACACAGCTGGTAAGTGGGGTCCCGGCCTTCAGGCCCAAGGCTGGAAGAGGATGAAGCCCATAGTTTTCCGACTACATGAAGCTGCCCATGGGAAACATAATATAGAGGAAATGCCATTTCATGTTCCCGTTGTTTTCTCCCCCTCATGCAAACTTGGAGCATAAAGGATGCTGTGATAGGGGGAATGATATCCCCCCAAAGAAGCCCACATCCTAATCCCCGGAACCTGTGAAAATGGTACCTTAAATGGCCAAGGGACTTTGCAGATGGAATTAAGAATCTTGAGATGGGGAAATTATCCTGCCTGGTCAAGGTGAGCTCAATGTCCTTAAAATAAGAGTCCTTAAAAGAGGGAGGCAAGAGGGTCAAAGTCAGAAAAAGAGATGTTATGAGAAGAAGCAGAGGTTTGAAGATGGAGGAAGAGACTGTGAGGAAAGGGATGCAGGCGGCCTTGAGAGGCTGGAAAAGGCAAGAAATAAATTCTCCCCCAGAGCTTCCAGAAGGAAAGGTGCTCTGCAGACTCATTTTAGACTTTGGGGCTCAGACTTGTAAGATAATAAACTAGTGTTGTTTTCATTCACTGAGATTGTGATAATTTATTACAACAACAGCAATAGGAAACGAATGCAGACTCTAAAAGATACTCTATTCATGCAGACACTGGTGCCTTAGAAAGATCTCGACTTAAAGCCAAGAGACGGTTTGAAGACCCGCTGCTCCTGCCTCTTCTGAGTATGTGGGCATCAGCATTTGAGTCGTCCCTTGCTGTTTCAGGGTTCCTTCCATTAATACTGAGTCAAACACCTCCAGGTGTAATATCTTAACATAAGAAAACAATTGCCAGGAGATTTTAAGCTTTTTCCTATTTCAGTGCAAACACTTTGAGATGCAACCATGGCATGTGGAACCCTAAGGATCTTCTTGATTGAAATCAGTTTAGTGAGGAGGCAACTAGTGCTTATTGAGCATTGACTGTGTGCCAGGCCCGGTTCAGACATGGTAGGTGGTACGTCTCACTGAAATCTCCTAGCTCACTGTCTCGTGTGCATTTCAGAGGCAGGGAGCATAGTGTGGTGAAGAGTGTGGATTAGGAAGCTGAACTGCCCTGATTTGAAACCTGGCTTGCCTGTTACTGGCTACAAGCCCTGGGTGAGCCCCTTGTCTCTCTCTGTGCCTCAGAGTCTTCATCTGTAAAATGGTTAATAATCACATAGGCTTTTGGTGAGAATCGGAGGTGGGTAAATGAGGAAGGGAACGGGTGGGGTGCAAGCGGGAGGTTGAGACTGAGAGAGAGAAAGAGAGAGGGAGAGAGAGAGAGGGAGAGGGGCTTGCCCCAAATCACACAGCAAGTAAGAGATGGAGCTAAGTGGATTTGAATCTTGAGCCAGCGCTTATTCCAAAACACCCAGTTATGGCGGTGGTTCTCAACCAGGGGTGATTCTGCCCAGGGGACATTTTTGCGCCACTTTCAATTATCACAATGGAAAAGAGATGCTACTGGCCATTGTAAGTAGACGTCAGGGACCCTGCTCAACATCGTACAGTGCACAGGATCACCCCCAGAACACAGGATCATCTGGCCCCAAATACCAGTAGTGCTGAGATTGAGAAACCTGCCTAGAATTTTCTCCAGCAAGTCACATAATGGCCTTAAGTTACCATGTGTTTATCACCTGGGGCGGGGTGGGGGGGGGGCTTGTGAAGGAACCAAATTTCTATCAAACCATTTATCATCTTTCTAGAACTCAATTTATAATTTGTGTTGTTACAGAATGTATTGAAATCTGCCTTCATAAAGGGAGGGAGGCAAGGAAGGAAATTACAGCTCACCAAGCACCTTCTGTGTGCCCGGCACCGGCACCCTGCGCATTACTAAGCTATCCTTCTTGCAGAGCAAGGTGAAGGTTACTTGTTTTATTCTGCAAATGAGGAAACGCAGCTTAGGGAAGCTAAGTGACTTTCCAAGGATGTCACAGTAGTCAAAGGGGTGATCTGACTTCAAGCCCGTGCGTGCCTCTCCCTTTGTGCCATGTGCCCAGGGTGAGTTTCCTACGCTTTTCTGGACAGAAGAGAGAAGAATATGTGGGAGCTGTTTCCATGCTTGATGGTTTTTGAAGATCTGCCACCCCTGGATTGATGAGACAGCCCAAGGTCCCTGCAGTAGTGCTGGTTTGCAGAGATCTGGTTCCAGGGCCCATGATTTGCCATCTTAGCAAACAGCATTTCAAAGCTTATGGCTCCCGGATGAAAGGATGCAATGCAGACAAATGAGGCATGGCCATTGCCTCACCTGGGGCCCCTCTGCCTCCAGCTAGGGATTCAGGAGGGGGTGAGGGGGAATTGTGGTACAAAGGAACACAGCTAGACCTTGTTCTGACACTAACTGTGGTATATGGGGCCAATTACTGCCTCTCTGAGCCCCAGTTTTTTTATCTGGAAGATGGGGACATTGACCCAATAGGGTGATGAGTGTGAAAGTGGCTGGTAACCTCTAAAACCTTAATTATTATTATTGGTGCTGTGTTACTACAACAACCACTACTGTTGCTACTCTTATTAGTGAAAGACTCACCTCAGAGTGGCTCTCTGAGGATGCCTGGGACACCTCCTTCAATCTGTTATCCACACGGCAGCCGAAGTGAGCATTGGAAGTAGAAATCGAATCGTCAGCCCTCTGAGTAGACCCTATGATAGTTCCCCACTGACTGCGCTGGGAATCCAACAGCTAAACTAACCCCCACTGTGGGCCAGGCTCCTTCCTACTCCTGACTTCATGTCTCTCACCTCTACCCTGTTTGTTCACGCCAGGCACACACGCCTCCTTGCTCGTTCTAGAACTGCACTGTCTGACATGGTAGCCCCTAGCCTCATGCAGTTATAGAGCCCTTGAAACGTAGCCAGTCTGAACTGAGATGTGCTGTAAGTGTAAAATACACACTGACAACTTCAAAGACTTACTGTGAAAAGAAAGAAATTGAAAATACCCCATCAACGCGTTTTATATAGTGATTACATGCTGGAATGATAATGCTTTGAGTATATGGAGCCGAACACGATATATTAATAAGAGTAACTTTACTTGTTTCCTTTTTACTCTTTCAGCGTGGCTACTAGGAAATTTCAAATTACATAGGTGGCTTGAATTGTATGTCTTTGGGCAGCACTGTTCTAGAACATGCCAGGCAGACTCTTGCCTCAGTTATTGCCTCTGCCTGGGGGAGTTTCCCTTTAGGTATCTGCAAGGCTCAATTACTAACTTTGAGGAGATCTCTGTTCATACTTGACCTACTCAGAGAGGCCTTTCCTGATGACCTTAGTTAAACTGCACCCCCTTACTGTCTGTCACCCTTTATTCCCTTATATTGCTCCCCCCTCCCCATGGGACTTAGGATTACCAGAAAAACAGCAGACAGTGTGTGAATGTGATAGGCTGCCTTTCCATTTTAGCTGTTATTTTCGATACTTCAGAGAAGTGATCACTATCATGTAATTGTATTTCTTTTGGAAACATACAAATTAAAACAAGGTTAATGCCAATCCTCTTGACCCCCACGAGAGTTTGGTCATTAAAACTGTGAAAGAGGGGCTTCCCTGGTGGCGCAGTGGTTGAGAGTCCGCCTGCCAATGCAGGGGACACGGGTTCGTGCCCCGGTCCAGGAAGATCCCACATGCCGCAGAGCGGCTGGGCCCGTGAGCCATAGCCGCTAAGCCTGTGCATCCGGGGCCTGTGCTCCGCAACGAGAGAGGCCATAACAGTGAGAGGCCCACGTACCGCAAAAAAAAAAACAAAAACAAAACAAACAAACAAAAAAAACTGTGAAAGAGGAAATAAAGGTGGATGTGGTATTTCTTTCATGACCTGTTTCCACTGCCCGTCCCAGCCTGCAGTCTCTGCACCCACCTGGGTTTCTGATGTGAGCAGAGGCAAAGGAAGGAGAAGCCCTCTTTCTTTCTCAATTAACTCTTGAATTCTTATTAAAGGAGATAATGTGGGCAATGTAGTTAGCACTGTGCCTGGCCTATAATAGGTGCTCAGTAAATGGTATTGGTGATGATGACGATGATGTTGTTGATGATGATGGTGATGGTAATGGTGATGATGATGGCAGTGGTGGTCATGGTGGTGATGGTGATGGTGGTGGTGGTGGTCATGGTGATGATGATGGTGTTGGGAAAGGTGGTCCCTTGCATGGAACCTTTCAACCTCCACTAGGCTACACAAGAGTGAGCCTTGGGCTTGGAACGCTTCCTTACCAAGAGACAAAGAGTCCACACAGCGTGTGCATGATTGTAAAAACCTCCCAACTAGTTTCCCAGCTCCTACCTTGACCTCGTACTGGCTGTTTTAACACAGCAGTCAAATGATCCTTTCAAAATGGAGCTCAGACACTGTTTCTCTTCGACCCCCAATCCCCAGAGGGTTGTCATCTCCCCCAAAGAAAAAGCCCGAGGCCCTTAGAATGGCCTATGGAGCTGTCCATGATCTGCTGTTTCCTCGCTCTCCATCCTCAACCCTTCAATCCCAGTTCCTGCCGTTCTTCATTCACTTATTCCCCTGGCCTCATTGGCCTACTTGCTGTTCCTCAAACAGATCAAACATACTCCTACCCCAGGGCCTTTGCACTGGCTGTTCCATCTGCTCAGTGTGCTCTTCCTCCAGCTCTCTGGATGTCTCGTTCCCTCATGGTTTCACATTTTTGCTCAGCTATCACCTTACCACCAGGGCCTTCCCTGACAACACTGTATCAAGTTGCAGTACCTTCCCATAGATGTTTCCTGGCCACCTCTCCTGCTCAAATTTTCTCCATAGTGCTTATTCCAGTCCAATATACTTTATAAGTGAATTTTCACATTGTTTTATATTGTTTCCCAATACAGCATATGTCTCACTATAATAAACATTCCATGGTGACAGGTGTTTTGTCTCTTCACTATTGTATCCCTAGCACCTACAGAAATGCCTGGAACATGGCTGCCATCGGTAATTATCCACTGAATAAATGGATGGATTTAATCCTTACAGTGGCCCAGTGAGGTGGATACTACTGTTATCTCTAGTTTTCAGATGAGGCCCAGAGAGGTTAAGCAACTTGCCCCAAGCCACACCATTAGTAAGAGGAAGAATTAGTACCTGAACCATGGATGTTTCTTGTTCTAGGACCTTCATTTTAAATTACTGTTATGGGCTGAATTGTGTCCCCTCCAAAATTCATGTATCGAAATCCTAACCTCCAATACCTCAGAATGTGACTGCATTCGGAAATGGGGCCTTTAAGATTAAATGAGGTCATGTGGGTGAGTCCTAACCCCATCTTATAAGAAGAGATTAAGGCACAGACACACACAGAAGGAAGGCCACGTGAGGCCACAGTGAGAAGAGGGCCCTCCACAAGCCAATGAGAGAGGCCGCAGAAGAAACCAACTCTGTTGACACTTTCATCCTGGACTCCCTACTTCTAGAATTGTGAGACAACACATTTCTGTTGTTTAAGCTGCCTGGTTTGTAGGACTTTGTTATGGCGGCCCAAGCAAAACTAATACACTCATTATAGAAGTTGAGTATACGAGGCAGAGTCTGATCTGGTCCTGCCTACCTCTTAGCCCCTCTGCCAATACTCACTGCTCCCCCATGATGCCACCAGCCACCTGGACTACTTGCCATTTTCCAAATATATCCCACTTTCTTATGCATTTTAGTCTTAGGAAATGCTATTACCTGGAATGTCCCTAACCAGCACCCCCTGCCCTCACAAAGATGTCTATGTCTTAATCCCCAGAACCTGTGAATGTTACCTATAGGACAGAAGAGATGTTGCAGGTGTGATTAAGTTAGGATCTTGAGATGGGGAGATTATTCTGAATTACCCTACCCAATCCAGATGGGCCCAATGGAATTGCAGGGTCCTTATAAAAGAGATGCAGGAGTTCAGAGAGTTCAGAGAGGAGAGAAGGTTCTACCCTGTTGGCTTTGAAGATTGAGGAAGGAGCCACAAGCCAAGGCATGTGGGCGGCCTCTAAGTGGGAAAAGACCAGAAAACATATGCCCCCAGAGCAGAAGGAACCAGCCCAGCAGATACGTTGACTCTGTCCCCGTGAAAGTGGTTTCAGATTTCTGGGCCCCAGAACCATGGAGAATAAATGTATGTTACTCTAAGCCACCAGGTTAGTGGTGGTTGTGAATGGCAGCCACAGGACACTGACACAGCCCCTGCCCCACCCCACCTTGCCCCCAAGAACTACTTCCTATTAACTCAAGATCCAGACACTGCATGTGTTCCTTTTTATGCCTCCCTGACCCTCTTTAACGGAGGTGACCACTCCTTGCCTTGTAACCACATTGTGTCTACTTAACATTTATGTTACGTGGGTAACAGGAGGTTAACACAGAAGCTTCATTTGGACTCAGAACCAGGACACAACAGAGGTGGAAATTCCATAGGCAGCTGCCAGGTCACTGCCTGTGCGAGGAAGGCCAACAAGCGTTGGGTCACAGCTGTTGAGCCCCTTCACCCACTGTGAGGTTAGAAATGGGTGAGACAGGAGAGAAGGAGGGTGGAGCTGCGTGGCGGTGGGAGGGGGGCGCTGTTGCAGAGCAGTGAACCGAGGAGTGGGGAGAGGTCTTCCATGTACATACCCCATCTCCTAATCCCCGGAGTGTGTGAATGCTACTTTATCCGGCAAAAAGGATGATTAAGTTAAGGGTCTCGAGACGAGGCACTTATCCTGGATTATCGCCGTGGGTTCTAAATGCAATCACACGTATCTTTTATAAGAGAAAGGTGGAAGGATTTGGGGGCAGACACAGAGAAGGAGGCAACATGAAGATGGGGCAGAGGTTGGAGTGATGTGGCTAAAAGTCAAGGAATGCTGGCGGCCACCAGGAGCTAGGAGAGAGGTGTGGACAGATTCTCCCCTGAGCCTCTAGAGGAGCTCAGCTCTCCTGACACCTTGGTTCTGGACATCTGGCCTCCAGACTGTGAGAGACTAGCTTTCTGTTGTTAAAGCCATCAGTTTGTGGCACTTTGGTACAGCAGCCATGGGACACTAATAACCCGGACAGAGAATCATGCTCTCACCATCTTAGCGGCTGCAAGGAACAACTAAGTGACAGGTTCCCCTGCCCGGTCCCAGGATTGCTCCATCCCAGCCAGGAGGAAGATGGTTGCTGGGGGAACCACAGGGAAGCCTAGAAGCCTGGCGGGTGTCACTGACTCCAGGGCTGCAGAACCAGAGTTTTCAAAACTTTCCACACTTTGGTTGCAAATCCAGGCTTCTGCCCTAAAGCTTGGAGGGCTCAAATTCACTCTCAGAACAGCGTTTGCTTGGGATTGCTTCTGAGGAACCATCCTCTCCAGGAAAGACTTGGCAGACAGTCGTACAGAGCACTGTCATAATTCCAAATTAACACTGCAGGAGATAAACTCACTAATTAACTCTGCCTTAGGCTGTGGGAAAGAGATAAAGAAGAAAACTAAGTGTTTGGAAAAACAGGAGAGAGTATGGCAGGAAAGGTGACGCCAGAGTCAGGTAGACGTGGGTTCAAATCCTGCACCGCCTATGCCCACATGATATGGACAATGCGGGCTCCAGGAGCCCAGGTATGTCTGTCAGGAATAGGGTGTTTCCTTGGCAGGATGCTCTGAGGATCAGGGTGAATGTGGTACCTAGCTCTGAACAGGTGCTCCCCTTAAGGAAGATGATATTAATTTTAAAAGTTCCCCTTGGTCTTCTTGAATAAGCAGAATGCCCACTGTAAGCTTGGCGAGCAGCTTACCAGCCATCTGTTTGGTATTAATGATGATGGGAATGATGATGGTTAGATGATGGAAATCTGTCATTTCCAAAGCCCATTGGCCCAACATCAACAGCTCTCTGGGGATAAGGAAATCTTTTCCTGCCAACCTCTTGGCTAGTTTCCTAGGGCTGCTCTAACAAATAACCGCAAACTTGGTGACTAAAACCAGCAGGTATTTATTTCTTCTCTTCTGGAGGCTAGAAGTCTGAAATCGAGGTGTTGGCAGGGTTGGTTTTCTCTGGAGGCTGTGAGGGAGGAAGCATCCATGCCTTTCTCTTAACTTCTGGTGTGGCTGACACGCCTTGGTGCTCCTTGGCCTGTGGCCACATCACTCCAATCTCTGCTTCCATCTTCACATCACCCTCTGTGTGTCTCTCTGTGTTCTCTCCTTGTCTTATAAGGCCACTCGTCATTGGATTTAAGGCCCACCCTGAGTCCAGGATGATTTTATCTTGAGATCCTTAACTAAATACATCTGCAAAGACCTTATTTCTAAACAAGGACACATTCTGAGGTTCCGAATGGACATGAATCTTCGGGGGGGTCAGTATTCGCTGAACTACGGTAGAAAAGAGCAGAAACATTGCCACCCGCTGACGGCAGGAGCATCTGCACACATGACCTATAAGAGTCATAACCTCCTGGAGGCTCAGCCTCCTCATGGGCAAAATGGGAATAAGATGTTCTGCCCCATAGGGCTGGTGTGAGAGCTGGGTGAGATCACTTGAGTGAAATACTCAGCACAGAAGCTTAAATGCTGGCTAAATACTTGATTGTTCACACTGTCATCATGGTCATATGACTTTTCCCATTGCCCAGGGGGTCTGGTGCAGGAGAAGTGAGGGGCAAGTGGTCAGTATGGCCAGCCACCTGGGTGTAGGTCTTTGGGTAGCCCTGGAGTTGGTCACTAAGCCTGAAAGCTTCCACAAGCAGGGAAGTGGTTTGGGCTGGACCGGCTACTCAGGAATCTTTCAGAAAATGTGTTAAAATGCCAATCCTGTTGCCTACCCAGCGGCCTGGACAGCGGATGGGGAGGAACATTTGACCTTAGCAGGGGGTTCTGAAACACAGCCACCCAGCTGGAGAGCCCCTAATCTGGCTCAGCCCCACATTTCATTGATGGGGAAACTGAGACCCGAACAAGGACTTGCCGAAATCGATGCAGATTTTTTTTTTTTTTTTTTTTTTTGCGGTACGCGGGCCTCTCACTGTTGTGGCCTCTCCCGTTGCGGAGCACAGGCTCCGGACGCGCAGGCTCAGCAGCCATGGCTCACGGGCCCAGCCGGATCTTCCCAGACCGGGGCACGAACCCGCGTCCCCTGCATCGGCAGGCGGACTCTCAACCACTGTGCCACCAGGGAAGCCCCTCGATGCAGATTTTGACAAAGTTGTAGTGAGATCCCAAGAGCATCCACTGAGCATCTTTCTTGAGTCCCACAACTTCCCTGGGGGCTCCCTGGGGCTCTGGGGCAGTGGAGTACGGTATCTCTTTGTCCTGGCCAGAAATTACGCTTGGAGAAGTGACTGATGAAGGGCACATGGTCGGCTCAAGGTCAAGTCACCAAAAGACAATGATGTAAAATCCATTCGTGAATAAGAATACGTGAACAAGAGAAACCTCATCTACCGATGTGCGGGTATCCCTTGCTCTCTGTACCTTTGCTACCCAAACTCTTGTTTTCCAAACACAGGAATCAAATAAATTAAGATAAATGTGTTGACACATCTCTTGCTATCCAAATCCTGTTACTTGTTGTGTGTATGAGTCTTTGGAATAAAATGGATTTGAAGAGGGAGGAAGATATATATTCTTACTGTGGATACAAATATATTTTATGCTGCTCAACTGTGCCTTCTCTTGCCCAGTAGCCTTCAGCTACAACAACAGGGAACTAAATTTAAAAAAAGGGGGCTTCCCTGGTGGCGCAGTGGTTGAGAGTCCGTCTGCCGATGCAGGGGACACGGGTTCGTGCCCCGGTCCGGGAAGATCCCACCTGCCGCGGAGCAGCTGGGCCCATGAGCCATGGCCGCTGAGCCTGTGCGTCCGGAGCCTGTGCTCCGCAACGGGAGAGGCCACAACAGTGAGAGGCCCGCGTACCGCAAAAAAAATTAAAAAGGGAAAATTTTTCTAAATTCACTTATGCAGCCTAATGAAGAACAACACAGAAATCGATGAAAGGTGTTAAAATTGTTGCGTCCATACAAAATTCCCTACATTCTTGAGAGATAGTTTAAAAAATATGATAAAGTCATTAAAAAAGATAAATTCAGCAAATTGATTTTCTCTATGATATGGCTTTCAGCAATTTAACCATTCAGTGAGTTGACTTGTGATGAATTAACTTTCAGTAAATTGCTTCCTACATGGCCAGTAATAGGTGGAGGGGTGGACGCTCGTGTCATATGCTGAGACCGTAAAAATAATTAGGGTCTTTGACATTTCCCTGTAGCCTGCCATCACCACTGCAATTTGTCTTTTCAAATTATCCCAGTGGAGTGTGTCATACATTTCCAGCGGGGACCCTGATCTCTGACTGTTGCTTAAGTAAGCTCCCCAAAGGCAGGGACTGCGTGTGTGTGTGTGTGTGTGTGTGTGTGTGTGTGTGTGTGTGTGTGGTTCACCACTGTATCTCCAGGATTTGAAGGATGGCTTTTCCACAGTTTGCACTCAATAATTACTCATAAAATGGGTAAATGAATGAATGACTTATATTTCTTCCTAAAATGAGAGTCCATAATTGTCATTCCTTTCCTATTCTATGGTTACAACTTCTGGGGAGATTGCAGAACGGCCCCAGTACTTTGTAGACTGTCGCAGGAGAGGTAAAGGCTTTTTCTCCACCCCTTGGTTCTGGGCTGGCTTTGTGACTTATTTTGGCCAAGAGAATGCAGCAGAAGTGAGGTCAAGCCTGGACCTTGGGAGGTTTTGCACGTTTCTTCTCTTGCAATTTTGCTACCATCATGTAAAATGCTGGACTAGCCTCTTGGATGGTGACGGACATCAAGTGACCCCTCTTGATTACAAACAGTGGTTGAGGCCACCTCAGACTAACTGGAATCCAGCCAATCTGCCAGCCAAAGGCAGACATGCATGGATATCAGCAAAGCCTGGGCCAGTGTAGCAAACTATCATGGCAACCCATAGAGTTGGGAGCAACAATAGATGGTTATTGTTTAATGCACTAGGTTTTGGGGTTATTTGTTACACAGTGATAGCTCACTGATACAAATTCTTTAATGACCCCTAAATTCATTTCTACTAAGCCTCTCCCATCTTCCATATTTTACTTCCAATTAGTCCCCACACTATAGACTTTTTAAACACCAGTCTGATGATGTCACAGTTTAGCCTGAAGGTCTTCAGTGGTTGCCTACTGCAGGGAGGACAAAATATAGTATTTCAGCCTGCGAGGGCCGTGACAGTCTGACATTGCTTTCCTTGTGTCTGGACCTTCCCTGCAGCCCCCCCACTCCGCTCGACTCTCTCCTCCTGGACACTCTGTGTCCTTTGAGTCCATCAGCATACCCTGCTCTCTGAACTTCTGTCCTCTGCCCAGAAGTTCTTCCTTTTCTTTTCAGCCAGCCAACTGCAGGGCTACTGCTAGCCCAAACAACACTGTTGTAAACCAGAAAATGTGGCCCTTCCTCAAAAAAAAAAAAGTTTCACAAATTAGTATGTTTCTGTATGACCTGAACAATCACACACTGTGGCCCAGCTCGCCTTAGTCGGGGAAGCTCTCCAGACACCTGGCAGGCAACAACTCTGTCTGGTGCCCGTGCATGTCACATTGTCTGCTCACCCCACCCAGGAGGCCAGGATCCACCCATGCTCCCCCCCCACCCCCTTCCCTGAAGTCGGGAATCCAGGCCAGATTTGGAATCGGGCAAGGGATAGGAGTCAGGCCTCTGAGAGTGAGTAAGAAAGGAGCCTCGGGGGACATCTGCAGAGAGGGGTACACACACGTGTGTATATGTATGTATATGTGTGAACCAGTGTGTGGGCATGCTTTCCCGAGTATGTGTATGACTGTGTTTGCCTGTGGGCTGATGTCAGAGACAGCACATGTTCTCTGTCTAACATGGGGATGATGCATCTTTAGACAGGGCACTGTGGGGAGTGCACACTCTGAAAATCCATGCTTGATAACTCTGCTCTCTTCAGCTCAACATTCGGGAAGCAGTTTAACTTTCCTCCCGCCAGGTAACCTGACCCCCCACTTGTCCAGGTAACTATCTCCACATGCTTACACAGTGTCCGGGTCCTACGTTATCTTGGTAGTCTACTGTAGAGCTTAAGAACTCAGGCTCCGGAGTCACACTAACCTGAACTGGAATCCTGGCTCCCCTGCTCATTGTGTGACTTTTGGTAAAGCACTTAACCTCTCTGAGCCTCAACTGTCAATCCAGTCCTGTTCCCCAATGATAGTCAGACAGTCAGCTGGACACCCAGCTGGTGTTAGAGAACTGGAGGATGGGTGTGGGGAACATGACACATTTGGTGCCAGAAGTGGTGTTGGGGTCTCCATGCGTGAGTGCTGAATGAATGCATGAGAAATACAATCGCACATTGAGTGCTGACCCGTTGCCAGGCTCTGTGTTTGGTGCCTGGAATACAGAAGTGATGGAAACAAGTTCTCTGCTTTTGAAACATTCCCAGATATTACAGGAAACGGAGCAGCCTCAGCCATTGTAATCTGGGGTGGAGAGGGTGAAACCAGCTGCAATTCTGGGGGCTGAACGAGCACAGAGGAGGGGCTGTCTAGTTCTAAGAAAGGTTCAAGGGACAGTGTGAGCTGACTTTTTAAAGATGAGAAGCCATTCCTCAAATGGATGGTGCCAACTACAAATTGGCACCTGCCATCTACCTCTACAAGGATCAAATCATGAGGCGCTGCAGCCGCTGACCTTCAACACCCCCTGAGAGGAGTTCAGGGTGGAGATCAGGAGTGAGGCCCTCTGTGCTCTGGGAAGAACTGGCAGAACAGGTCTTTAGATAGTTAGATATTTTCAGGAGAAGATTTTATGAGCCCAATTCTTGCATCTCCTCGTATCTAGAAAAGCACTAAAAATGTTCACGGTGACGTCTGCCCCTCGAGACTAGCAGCAACGTTCTGCAAACACGTGTGCTTGACTGTACGTACTCCCCCTTCACCAAAATCGCATATATACTGACCTTCCCCCCACCTCTTGGGAGTGGTCTCTCAGAGCTATCTTAAATGCTGTCTCCCGGGCTATAGTCCTCATTTTGCCCCAAATAAGACTTAACTCACAACTCTCACGTGCATTGTTTTTTTTTAGTTGACAATGTGTAAGGGTGGAGTTCTAGGTGGGGGGACAGGTTTGTAAACTCAGGTAAGCGTGGGTGACAGTGGGGCAGCTGCATGCAGCTCCGTGTAGCTGTAAAGCAGGGACAGTGGGATGGGGCAGGGGGAGAGGGGTGGGCAGGGCAGAGATCCTGATGGCCCCTGCAAAGGTTAGTACACGCGGGCAGTCTTTCCAGATTACATCAGTGTGATAGATAGAGGTGTCCCCTTTTCAAGCCAGGCATGTGCTCCCTGGGCACTTGGCATCTCTCCCATCAGGACTGCTCCAGCCTTCTGGAAGGCTCAGATCCTAATGTGCTCCTTTGTCAAAGCGGTGATCAAACTCCATCTTGTTGTGTAGACCAGGGTGTGTCTGTCCTCTGCACCCGCTCATAAACTGCCCTTAAAGGGCGGAACTTGGTGCCAGGTACAGAGTCAGTGGGTAATAAGAGTTTTCAAACTGTAATTTACATGCTTTGGGGATGACCTCCTTTTTCTCGAAGATAAAGCTCTTCTATCCTGTGCCTCATTGATTAGGCTTCTCTGCCACTGCCTTGGGGTCACACAAACAAATAAAATATGTAGCAGGAAACTGCCTTTCTTGTTTTCTTTCTTTCTCTTCACCTAATTTCAACTCCCTGTCAAGTCTCCTTCTTTTGATCTGCTAACCACCTAATTTCAACTCCCTGTCAAGTCTCCTTCTTTTGATCTGCAAACTTACAGCTTCTCTCCTGGGAAGAAGATTCTTTTCATTCAATCGTGGAGGGGCAGCCTCCCCGGGGAGGCCCTTGGCCTAAGTTTATCTCTTATCGGCTCCGAACCTCGCTTTCCCAGGGTGGCTCCTCCTGGGGTCTGTTCCTTCATGTACACTTAGAAGGATGCAGGATGATCTCACAATCCAAATGGCAGTTCCCCTTGGACAGGTAACTCCCCCAGGGGCTTAAGCTGTGTGCTGCCAGTGTGAATCCACGTGAAGTTTCTAAGCCCTGGTCAGTCTCGGGGTACAGTAGCTGGAGTGGGTGAGGCCCAGCAGCTCGGTGAACATGGGGGGTTTGGGGAGCGGAGGGTAGGGGCCAGCAGCTGATCCGAGATTAGGGGGGCAGAGGGACCTTCCTCAGGGAGCCTCCCTGACACTGATGGAGAGCTCAGAATCTAAAATGCTGGAAACTCAGCATGCAATACGGTCGCACTCACAGAAAAGCAGTGTTTGCAAACACTGCAAGGGGAGCCAACATCATCGCAAGAAGGGAGAGGGTTTGGGAGAAAGCACAGAAGCCAAAGCTTTGTGATTTGGGTCAGGTAACCACTTCAGGCAGGTTTGTGGATGAGTTCAATTTAGTATCTTTGTGTAAGAGGACAGAGAAAAAGGCCAAGCCGTCCACTGAGAGACCATGTCAGCACTCACTATTCTTCCTGGGAGAAGAGCTGTTATCAGAAAAAACCCGAAAAGTGCTCAAATCCCACCCTGAAATGTGGAGCTTTCTCTCAGCGGCCTGCACTCAGCACAGGGCCCCCGTCCATGGGGTCCCTGCCGGCTGGCACTGCCCAGGCCCACTGCCCTCGTCTGGCCCTCATTTCCTGCCGCCTGCGTTTCCCACCTGGCCCCTGGCTTGCGGCTTCGCCTCTGCTTTGTTTCCATCCACCCGCCTCCCAGATCCACTCTTCTCACTGCAAATCTTAAAAATCCCCCCAACGGACCTCTCTGGAGCTCAGGATAAAATGGCAAATCTTAACGCACGGCCCCGGCTTCCGTGGACCTGCTTCCAACACATCTCTGACTTGTCCTGTGCTGTACACCCCGCTCCAACGCTCCCCCCCGCCCAATGCTGGGACAGCGGTTCTTGCCTGGCTCTACCCCGGAGGTCTGACTGAGCCAGCGTCAGGTGAGGCCTGAGTCAGAGTTCACTGTAGTTCTCAAGCCACCCAGGTAATTGTAATGCTTTCAGATGAGGTTGGAAAAGGCGTCTCTAGCCCAGGGATTTCCAAGTTTGGCCTAGGTCCCACCTCCAGATTAGGGTTTGGTTGCCGTGGATGCAGCCTGGCCATCAGGACTTTTAGAAGCTTGCCAGGTCATTTAGCAATGTTTGAGGACCACTGCTCTGGCCCTGCTGGATTATTTGTTGTTCCTTTGCCATTAACTTCCTTTTACACTCTGGCATTTTCGCTGGCTGTTCCTGCTGTATGGAAATTCGTCTTTCCCTCCCTCATAAGCTACCTCATTCTCCCTTCTTCCAAATGTCAGAATTGAGGGACGCTAGAGGGAGCAGCAAACTTTTTCTGAAAAAGGTCAGATAGGAAATATATTAGGCTTTTTAGGCCACTGCATGTGGTCTCTGTCACGCATTCTTTTTGTTTTCCTTTTAAAATGTAAAAGCCATTCTTTGCTTATGGGTCATACAAAACAGGCCATGGGCCAGATTTGGCTCACAGGCCATAGCTCCCTGACCCTGGACCACAGCATTGTTTGTTTCGTAAGATAGTGAGTTCCCCATCAATGGAAGCAATCAACTCATGGTTGGAGGACTTCCTGGCAGGGAAACCATAGATGGGACTTGAACTTCCAATGAATAACTGGACTGAAAACCTTTCTGTTCTTTCATGAACTTGGGATGCCTTAGTTCTAATTCATCCCAGCTCCTGGACACAGCCCCTCATCTGCCAAAAGATCTCTGGGGTCCCCTGCCAGCTCTGAAATCATCCCAATCCTCTGTTCTGCCTCAGTTCATTGTGAAGCTCTGCGTGTGTCAGCACGGCCTTTGTTTCAACACGAAGAGCTGTGATTTCCATAACTGAGTTTAAGAGACAAAGAAGAAAGACTGCTCCTGACCTCTGTGTACAGATGATATTTGAAGCAAGAACAGCTGGAAACCATGAAAATCAAAATGCTCTGATTTCATCTTCAGCCACAGACATCTGACAACTAGATATGAATGGCAAAATTATACCTTTCTGTGTAGACACAAACAGGACTGATTCACAATGATTCAGAGTAGACCCATCTGAAGAAGATAAAAACAGAAGCTTCCCCTTTTATCCCGAATTCTTTGTGTCAGTCTTGCAAGTCAATCTCAAAATGGGCCTAACTCCACGCACCTTTTAGCAAACAGCCAATGAGTACTGACCACATGCATAGATCAGAGTTCAGACTGCAGGTCCTAGAACAAGATGGTATAGATGCCAATCTAGCACTTGTCTCTTAGCTGTGTGACTTGGGGAAAATGACTTAATCAATATGATCTTTGTTTTTTTTTCATCTATACAATGAGAATAAAATTAGTTTGGGAAGGAAAGGTTTTGCAGCTTACCTGTAATTCATCTTCTATCAACTGGGATAGGAAGAGAGGAAAGAAAGAAAAAGAAATGACCTGGTCCATTCTGTTTGTAAACTTGCTAAGCCAACCTCATAATGATATTTTCTAGCAGAAAGATAAGAGAGTCCTTATGTACCAAATGCCTTTAGGGGGCTACACCTGGCCTATTTAGAATGGAATGTAGAGCTATGGGTATAGTCCACTGGAAAATGTCAGTGTCAGCTGTGTAATTATCAAAGTATAAAATGAAGATGCTTCATGAATAAAATACTTCCTGTATGTAAGTGTTGCCCTGCATGTTTTATTTAGACACCTCACAAGTTTAATCTGGGCCAGAGTGCACTCTAACATGCAAGGAAGAATCTGGGGAGCTGTGTTGATGACTTCAGACTTCACCTGGGTCTTAACGATGACCTGAGAATTATTAGTAAAGTCTGATTCTGAGTAAAATCTCTGATTGTGATTTTCTTTTGATAGTCTGACTCTGTGTTATCTTATATTCACAGAGTATGTTTATGAGAAAGCATTAGAACAGGGCCTGGAGCATAGTAAGTGCTCAATAAATGTTATTATTATCAGACAACTGGTGTGAGGACTAGATCAGGGGACAGAGGGAATGTGCTGGAAAAGCTCAGAGCAGTGCATGGATGTGAATTCTTATTCTTTGCAATGGGGTAGAGAGAGTACAGGTTTTTAAAGATCTGGTTCAGATCTTAACTCCAGCACTCACCAGCTGGTTCATGTTAGGGGACATTGTAACCTCTCTGGGTTTCAGTTTCCTCATTTGTAAATGGGAGCAATTAATCCTAATATGAAGACTACTGTGCAGAGTAGGGATGATGTGTATTCAGACATCCAGCGCACGAAGATTGCCAATCCCTGTATTAAACAGATGAGGATACAGTATGGAGATGAGCCAGTAAACGATGCTGTGAAGGAAGTAAACCAGGATGATGTGATCGAGAGTATGTGTGTGTATGCGTGTGACTATGGCATGTGTGTGCATATGTGTACATGTGTGTATGTTTGTGTGTATTGTATGTGTGTATGTGTATACTTGTATGTGTATGTGTACACATGTGGGCACGTGTGTGTGTACATGTGTGTGTGTGTGTATGTGTGTGTGTTTGTGTTTGTGCATGTATACTAGGTGGTCAGGACAGGCCTCACTGGGCGGGTGACATCCCCGGTAAGATGGCCACACCAGCCTATGAGCTCCGTGAGAGCAGAGACTGTCCCCCTGGGTTTCCTCCCCAGTGTCCCCAGGCCTTGCATGGAGCCGCTGGCTACCCACCTCCAGGGGTACCAATGTGACTACTGCCCGTGGAGCTGGTAGTGCAGAGGCCCCATGGGACTGAGCACATCCCTCCTTGAATCTCCTTTAACTGCAACGTGGGCTCCCTGTTTGTCCTCCTGTCATTAGCTGCTCCCCCGGAAGGTGCCTTCTTCCTCTGGCCATCTCATCATCACAGCGCACTGTGTGTATGTGTGTGTGCATGCACGTGTATGCGTGTGCACACAGGTGTGCGTGCCTGACGCCCTCCCCCAGTCATTCCACAGTCCTCTCCACCATCTCATTACAGTCTTCTGTTGTCGTGGCTAGGGACAAATGTGACAGGGCTCGGAACATGACGGCCCATGAACATCAGCAGTGCAAAGGGAGAGAGAAATTTGGGTCCATTTGTTCTGATAGAAACTTGTTTTCATCAACACAAAAACCAAAACAAATCAGAACCACAGCAGTGCTTCCCAGAGAGATCTGTACAGTCATCAGACCTTCCCCACACCATCTTCCCAGCCCCAGCGCGGCCTCTGACTGGGCCCCTGTGGGACACAGACCCCCAGCTGGGGGTGGCAGGGCCCTCAGTCTCACCTCCCCTGGCCATTTGAAAGATGAGGAAACTGAGGCCCCAGGAGAGCAGAGGACTTGCTCACTAGGGAAATGGCAGAGCTGGGGCTGAAGGTGGGTCCTGGGTGAACTGAGGCTCAGAGTACTCCAGACTCCACACTCAGGCAGGTACAGTGTAAGGTGGTGGTTAGGGCCTGGGGGTTGGGCAATTCCATCGCTGCTTGCTCTGTGCAAGTAGCTTCCCATCTCTGGCTTCTCTAGAGCGGTCACGAGCCTTAAATGAGTTAACACACATCAAGTGCGTGGCCAAGTATAGTACATAATCAGTGATGAATAAATCTTAGACATTACCATTATTATTATAACTATCATTATACCTTCCATACTAAACTGTAGCTTCTCTGTGGGCACGGGCTGTAACTTGAGTATCTTCGATTCATCCCAAACTAGTGAATCTGGCTCCCAGCTCTCGCAGCTGTTAATGGCTGCGGTGTTGTTGTATGTTACCATCTATGCATCTTTGAGTGAGCCTGTTACCTACCATCGGTTGGATGGAAACCAAGGCGGTCACTGCATTTAAATCGATGGGGACCCTCCCCTCCCCCTCCACTCCCAGCGGCCCTTGCCCCTCCCCAGACCCCGAGCTCTCTATCCGTACAATAAGAACACCCTACCCTGATGGTGCCATGAGTGCCTGGGCTGGCATGTGAGGAAGGAGGGGCGCCTTACCTGGCCCGCTGCAGAAGGCGGCGATAATGGCCAGAATGCACACGACGCTCAGGTAAGGGATCCAGGCTGCGTGGTCCTGCAAGAGAGCAGCCGTTGGGCAGGTGAGGAGGCAGCTGTGCTGGAGGACCTGGTACCCAGCCCAGCTCCTCCTTAGTCCACCTGCATGACCTGAGGCCGCTCACTTTACACCTCTGAACCCCAGTTTCAGCGTCCATAAAATGGGGATGATGATAACCCTTAAGCCATCCCATCCGCCTATGTTACAGATGTCAGAGTGAGATGAGATGATGCCTGTGAAGCAGTTAGCATCGTCCCAGCATACTCCAGCCAGTAACTCTTCTTGCCTGTTCACTGGATGCCAGCCCCTGGATGCCAGCTGTTGTACTGTACTACTGTACTTTTCAAGGTACTGTACCGTAAGATTAAAAATGGTTTCTTTATTTTTTGTGTTTGTTTTTCATGTATTATTTGTGTGAAAAGTATTATAAATATGTTACAGTACAGTACTATATAGCCGATTGTGTTAGTTGGGTACGTAGGCTAACTTTGTTGGACTTACGAACAAACTGTACTTACAAACGTGCTCTCGGAACGGAACTTGTTCATATGTAGGGGAATTACTGTAATATTGCCTTTTTCTAAAGATGTGGGGGACGTTGAGACCTTTGGCAGATGACCAACACGTGCAACTCTCCATTTAGGGGTTTGTTTTTGAAAAATACAAAGTTTTATTGACCCCTGTGACCTTGCATCATGCTTCCCATAGGGCCTAGATGGACTCGAGGCACCGAATAGGTGCTCAATTAATGCAGGCTGCCTTGAGCATTGCGGGGGGCAGAGGAAACCCCAAGATCCTGGGGTCTGATCCCAGCTCTGCCATTCACCAGCTGTGAAACCTTGGGCAGCTTATTCATTTAGATATATGCTTCGGTTTCCTCATCACCATGAAAGGAAAAAAAATACCACTTTCATAAGAATTAGCTATGGCTCTATCCATCCCCACAAATATACATTCACTGAGCACTTATTATGCTCCAGGCCCTGTTCCAAGTCCTTTCAGTGCATTTCCCATTTAATCCTCATGATACCCCTGGATATAGGGATAACTGTCCCATTTTAGACATGGGGCCCCGAGGAGCAGAGAGGTTAAGTGACTTGCCAAAAGTTTCATGGAGAGTAAGTGGGAAAGCCAGGATTCCCACCCGGCGTCTGGCTCCAGAGCCCCTCTTGGTACCCACAGGCGGCGATGTGACTATTGTGAAGGTGCCTCATACGGCAGTGCCAGCCACCCTGAGCTGGAATGTGAGAGTTGCAAGAGGCATCTTAGGACTCATCTAGTGCTATCTCTTCTATTCCACAGATGGGTAGACTGAGGCTCAGGAGGGGACATATCTTGCCCGAGGCCACACAGCTCATTAGTGGCAGCGACAGGACCAGAAGTCATGTCTCTTATCCCCCCAGTTCAAGGACCCATTACTAAACCCCCTCCCCAAGGGTGCCCAGCAGCTTCAGAGCCGAGATGCCCTTGGGAACCCTGCATTACAAGAGTCGTCTGTAGACTGTACGGACCTCCCAAGCTGAAGGGCCCAGAGCACAAAGCCAGAAGCCATGCCCATGCTGTGCTCCCTTGGGGAGCAACAGACACGTCCTCTCACCTGCAGCGTCAGCGTGACGGTGAGGATCCCAAAGAAGAGGGTCATCAGCCCAAAGCCACCAATGAGAAGGGGTCTCCGTCCCATGCGCTCGATGACCAAGCCCTAGGTCAGGGTCAGAGAGAGATGGTTATTACTCCCCTTCTAGCAGTGAGCGAAGGGGACCATGATGCCTTGGAACTGCACTGGATGGCTCTGACCTGGAGGCGCTTGGCCAGTTTCTACCCTGCCACAGCCATAGGAATGATTTTCACGAGAGCGGAAGAAAGGGAGGGAGAAGAAAGTCACAGGTGCACATCCTGGGGGCCAGAGAGTGGGGTGCAGGGAATGCCCTTGGCCAAACTCAGAAACAGAACCACCCGATAAAAGGTATTATCAGAGTCGGGAGTGGATGGGAAGGGTACCTCAGGGAAATGGGCTCCCAGCGCAAAACTGCTTGTCTGCTTGGGGACACGGGGCCCTGACTCTGGATCCCCCCTTACTGGCTCCCCTTCTGACGCCTCCTCCCATGAGGATGAGCCCTCAGAACCAGGAGAATCCCCACATCCACATGCAGACTTCCCACCAGGCAACAGGTTAACGTAAGCGCTTCTCAAATGATGATGTAAGCGCAGGATATGAAAGGCTGCTTAGCCTGAATTCCTGACAACTGCAAAAACTTCTTGTCATGAGTAAGGGGTCAAGAATGGCTTATGTTAATTCTATTTCCCCTGATTGAAAAAAGCCCAGGGAATTCCCTGGCAGTCCAGTGGTTAGGACACTGCGCTTCCACTGAAGGGGGCGCGGGTTCGATCCCTGGTTGGGGGACTAATATCCCACATGCCGCGTGGTGTGGCCAAAATATTAAAAAAAGAAGAGAGAAAAAAGAAAAAAAAAAGCCCAGTGTCCCAGCTACTCCGCGGAATGAGCCTCGTGCTCCACAAGCCGCTGCCCCGCGTGGCAGCCGACCCTCAGGCTCGTGTGGCCTGAACGACACTCCGTGGACCTTCACTCATCAGAGAGTTGAGGCTGCGGCGAGAACATCGATTTGGAAAACCAGCTGCTTCTGCAAGATGGCAATCATTTACAGCTGCCCAAGCTGACAAGCAATGCCAGGAGGTGAAATTAATTGCAGATCAAATGACCAAAAATCTTTCTCAATGTTATTAAGGCCCAAAGCCATTTTAATAGACCGTCAAAAATCTCAGTAAGAAGAAAGAAAAAAAAACCCAAAAAACTTGGCAAGTCCTTTTGATAGGGAACTACCTCACGGGGTTGGATGAAATAGTATATGTATATTTGGAAACAAGGTAATAACAGCTTTGGAATGGGCAAGGGATGTACTGAATATTGACTCTGTCAGGACCGTCCAGTGGGCCTTCATACACTTTGAGTTTTGTTTCCATGAGAAATTCTGTAAGGTGGTGCATGAGTTTCCTCTGGCTGCTGTAACAAATTACCACAAACTTAGTGGCTTAAAGAAACACATATTGATTATCTCCCAGTTCTGGAGGCCACAATCTAAAATAGGTCTTAGGGAGCAAAACTCAGTTGTTGGCAGGGCTGCCTCCCTTCTGGAGGCTCTAGGGGGGGATCTGTTCCGTGCCTTTCCCAGCTTCTCAAGGCCGCCTGCATTCCTTGGCTTGGGGCCCCTCCCTCCATCTTCAAAGTCAACAATTACACCACCTCCGCTTTTGTCATCACATCTCCTTGTCTGACTACAGCTCTCCTGCCTCTTTTCGGAGCCTTGTGATTACACTGGATCCACTGGATAATCCAGGGTAACCTCCCCATCCCCCCAACCATTGATTTCATCACATCTGTAAAGCCTCTTTTGCCGCATAAAATAACATATTCGTGTTTCCAGGAATTAGGACGTGGACACTTGGGGAGCCAGTATTTTGCCTCCCACAGGTGGGTATGGTTATGTACCCATTTTAAAGATGAGCAAATACGTTCAGAGATGTTGGTGATTTTCCCCAAACCACTCAGCTGGGAAAAGGCTGATTAGGATTTGAATTCAGAACCGCCAGGCCCTAGAGCCCAGACGCTTTCTCCCCGAGCACATTGTTCCATCCCAGACTCCCAGCTTCACGTTGACTTTAATCTCATGAATTTCCAGCAGCTGGTTTTCCAAATTGATGTTCTTGCTGCAGCATCAACTCAACTAAGGGGTTAGAGTAAATGCTACCATTTTTTTTTTTTTACCACTTTTTTTCCAATGGATGATTCTGCATCTTCAGCTCCTTTAGAAAATAAACTAGGAGGGAGTGCAGACCGGGGCCTTGCACACAGGGCCACGGAACAGGCTTTCCTTTACCTGGCTAACTTCCGCTGGCCCTTCAACTCTCAGCCTCCTGGGTCCCTCCTCCAGGAAGCCCTCCTGGACCCCCTCACAGGAGAGCTCATCCCAGCATTGCATGTGGCATGTGTCTGTTTCTGGGTCTTTCTCCTTAGATCATGATAACATCACTGGTGACCTCCAAGCACAAGCATGATATAGGTGCCCTGCAGCTGCTTGTGGCATGGATGAACGCATGGAGGAATGAATCCACCACCAACACTATGAAGCCGCCATCCCTGCTCTGGGCCCACCGAAGGTGCCCATGCCTCTAGAATGCACAAGATCCAAATGACCACGGCCCATCATGATCCAGACTTGAAGGCAGCAGCGGGCGGACTCTTCAGAGGCTGTGACCTCCAGTTCTGATCTTAGAAAGGTCCTCTCTTTCTCTCCCAGTCATTTACCTCCTTCTTGGGATCAGTCCTTGAAAGAAGTACTTCATCAAAGACTATCAGCTTTACTGAGGATGATCTACCAGCCAGACAGTGGGGACCAGAAGCAGGGGTTTCTGGAGTCAGAGAGACCGAGGGTGGAAGCATCCCCACTCCCTCTGTTTGCTCCTCTTTCAAATGGGGGCAATCACCTGACTTCCAGGACTGATGTGCACGTTCCTGAGATCTCAGGTAGAGCACAAAGGGTCTTGGGGAGCAGAGGGGCCCTGATGTTAGCGCTCCCCATGCCCTCAGGTTCTGACCTACTGCTGTGTGATCCTGGGTAAGTCATTGCTTCTGGTCTTGGTTTCCTCAACTACGGAAAGATCGAGAGAGACTCTGCAAAGTCCTGCTCTCTGTGAGAACGTCCATCACAGCCTTATTTAAGATGACAAATAATGGGAACCTACCTAAATAGAACAAGAATAGTTAACACTCACTGAGTCATATGTCAGTGCCAGGCATTGCTTGCATCACTGTGTCTACTTGTTTAATCCTCACTCCTTCCCTGTGAGGCAGGGATGGTGTCCTTATTATAGAAATGCGGAAATCGAGTCACAGAGCTGTTGAATAACTTATCGGAGTTATGCAGCTTAAAAGGGACACGGCTGGGAACCGATTCCAGGCAGCGTGGCTCTGCCATCCAGGCTCTGAGCAGAGACACTCAACAACCCTACCCCGCAAACAATGGTTAAGGAAATTGCTGTATAGCCAATTTCTGAAGAACGATACAGCTTTCACAACTAGTGCTAATTCAGAGGGGGTGACGATCTACATATGTTTCTGTACATATATGATACTTCAATAAAAATTTACTCAAACAAATAATAAGATGGAAAATCATTTGGACATAAGTTTATGTGAACAAAAGCGGAGTTAAGATTAGTCTATACATAGGATTACACTGAGTAAGATTTATACAGCCATCGATGTATAGAAAACACAAGGGGCGGGACTTCTCTGGTGGCGCAGTGGTTAAGAATCCACCTGCCAATGCAGGGGACACAGGTTCGATCCCTGGTCTGGGAAGATCCTGCATGCTGCAGAGCAACTAAGCCCGTGTACCACAACTACCGAGCCTGAGTTCTAGAGCCCGTGAGGCACAACTACTGAAGCATGCATGCTTAGAGCCCGTGCTCTGCAACAAGAGAAGCCACTGCAATAAGAAGCCCACGCATCACAATGAAGAGTAGCCCCTGCTTGCCGCAGGTAGAGAAAGCCTGCATGCAGCAACGAAGACCCAACGCAGCCAAAAATAAATACATAAATTTATGTAAAAAAAAGAGAAAACACAAGGAGAGATTTTGCCAAACTTATGTGGATAGTATGATTGTAGGTGATTTCTTCTTTGTTTCTATTTTCTGTATTTTACAAATTTACCCTAATGAGCTCATGCTGATTTCTCATAACAAAATACTTTACCAAAAAAAACAAACAAACAAACAAAAAAGGGAAAATCCAAAAAACAAACACTGTAATTTCCCCATGACTTTCGTTCCAGACTGACTGTGATTTCCTGATGATCAATGTAAAAATTAATAATAACAGCTGGGTAGAGTCTATAACTCAAGACAAGAATTTTGAGAAACTTCCAGATTGTGAAACATCAAGATATTGTCTCTCTAACAAAAGACTGTGAGTGGAAGAGGGAGGCAGATCATCAGGTCTCTACACTCTTATGACATCCGTTTTTAAAAGCATCTTGTTAGAATGCCCCATTAAGAGCAGGGAACAAAATAAAGTGTTCTTTCAGAAATGAGTCAGAAATACAATTGGAAGCCTCTGCCTGTTTGCACTGATATCAATCTTGTCAGTGCAAATCAGTGAGCAAGAGTGGAAATAAAAGGTCAAGGTAGAAGACATGGGAATAGCTCATAAAGGGAGAAACCAAAGACCAGAGAGGTTGAGTGCATTGTCCAGCATCACACAGCCAAGAATTTCCAGAGCCAGGATTCAACTCCAGTTAGGTCTGTTTGCAAAACCTCTGCAATTTCTGCTAGATTCTGAAATTCCCTAATGTTTTATCCACCACCCCACGCCCCCCGTATGTTTATTTTACATATCAAAGGTTGAGAAAAAGTGACAAGCTCTACGTCTCTCTTCTTTTGGACACTGTTGCTTATTAATAAGTTACCCTCTTGATGGACTGATGGACTGGAGTGTACTTTCTCCTTTTCTTTGCCTTGCAAACTCCTACATGTTTGGGGTGGTGATGACAGCTAATGGTTTTAAAGTGATGGCAACAGAACTTAGGCTCATACGGACTCTGCTCTGGACTCCCAGGGAGATGTGGCCCTCTCTACAGGGTGCTCACCACAATGTGTCATTTGGGACTAAGTGAGAGTTCAAAGAAAAGAACTACTTATTGAAAAGAAGACAGTAGGGAAACAAGATGTAGATAAGAATATTCTCTAGATGGGTGAAACGTCAGTGATAAACTGCATTATAAACTCCCCAAATTCAGACACTTCAGAGTGACAAAGGGCATGTTTCTTTAAATTCATGCGCTTGTTACCTGGGGGTCCCTGCAGCTCTGTTTAACCCCCCATGATGTTCTCAGGAATAACCCTCAGTTTACTCACAGAGAAGATGGCAGCCAAAGTCTCGATGCCACCTGTGCTCAAGGTGATGTATGGGATCTTTTCCGGAGGGATTCCAGCTTTTCCAAAGATACTGTTGGTGTAGAACCAAATCTATAAAGCAGGAGAGAAAAAGAAGGCAGGAGGGTCAGTGAGAGGCATCTATTTTCTAAATTAAATTCAGGTACAAGGTGGTCTCTGAGATTTGCTGCTCAATCCAGAGGCATAAGGTGGAGCTATGCGGCTTGGCCGACCGCTTATTTTCTCCTTTCTCCCACATTTTCCCTTTCTCCAATACTAACAGAATGTCTACATTACTGGGAGCAACATGTGCTCAGCTAAGTGTGGCAATGAGATATGAACAGAACTATTGGTAAGGCTTCCAGGAATTCTCCTTAAAAGGAGATTTTCATGAAAGAGCTGTGATCTCTTCTTTGCCCTTCCTCCTTTCTGCTCTCAGGATGGTGAATGTGATGGCTAGAGCTTCAGCAGCCCTCTTGGGACACTAGGTGACCTCAGGACAGCACTGCTTTTAGCCCCCATGGTAACTTTGTGAGAATTAGATAAGGTCCCTGATCCACAAGACATTTTACTGTCATCCACTGGAAACTGTCATAATAAATCTATAATGGGTACAACATGAATGAAGCTCCGGAGAGTTCTGCAACTCACAAGCTGCATAACTATACATAGAACCCTTATGGTATGAAAGCCCCAGTTGAGATGCTGGAGCAGGAAGTTAGAAGGAGACTGTGTGAAATCTCTTGCATTACTATACACTAATGATGAAAAATATGACAGAGAAATTAAGGAAACACTCCCATTTACCATTGCAATAAAAAGAGAAAAATACCTAGGAATAAACCTACCTAGGTAGACAAAAGACCTGTATGCAGAAAACTATAAGACAGTGATGAAAGAAATTAAAGATGATACAAACAGATGGAGAGATATACCATGTTCTTGGATTAGAAGAATCAACATTGTGAAAATGACTACACTACCCAAAGCAATCTACAGATTCAATGCAATCCCTATCAAACTACCAATGGCATTTTTCACAGAACTAGAACAAAAAATTTCACAATGTGTATGGAAACACAAAAGACCCTGAGTAGCCAAAGCAATCTTGAGAAAGAAAAATGGACCTGGAGGAATCAGGCTCCCTGACTTCAGACTATACTACAAAGCTACAGTAATCAAGACAGTATGGTACTGGCACAAAAACAGAAATATAGATCAATGGAACAGGATAGAAAGCCCAGAGATAAACCCACGCACATATGGTCACCTTCTCTTTGACAAAGGAGACAAGAATATACAATGGAGAAAAGACAGCCTCTTCAATAAGTGGTGCTGGGAAAACTGGACAGCTACATGTAAAAGAATGAAATTAGAACACTCCCTAACACCATACACAAAAATAAACTCAAAATAGATTAAAGCCCTAATTGTAAGGCCAGACACTATAAAACTCTTAGAGGAAAACATAGGCAGAACACTCCATGACATAAATCACAGCAAGATCCTTTTTGACCCACCTCCTAGAGAAATGGAAATAAAAACAAAAATAAACAAATGGGACCTAATAAAACTTAAAAGCTTTTGCACAGCAAAGAAAACCATAAACAAGACAAAAAGACAACCCTCAGAATGGGAGAAAATATTTGCAAATGAAGCAACTGACAAAGGATTAATCTCCAAAATATACAAGCAGCTCATGCAACTCAATATCAAAAAACAGACAACCCAATCCAAAAATGGGCAGAAGACCTAAACAGACATTTCTCCAAAGAAGATACACAGATTGCCAGCAAACACATGAAAGGATGCTCAACATCACTAATCATCCGAGAAATGCAAGTCAAAACTACAATGAGATATCACCTCACACCAGTCAGGATGGCCATCATCAAAAAATCTACAAAGAATAAATGCTGGAGATGGTGTGGAGAAAAGGGAACCCTCTTGCACTGTTGGTGGGAATGTAAATTGATACAGCCACTATGGAAAACAGTATGGAAGTTCCTTAAAAAACTGAAAATAGAACTACCATATGACCCAGCAGTCCCACTACTGGGCATATACCCTGAGAAAACCATAATTCAAAAAGAGTCATGTACCAAAATGTTCATTGCAGCTCTATTTACAATAGCCAGGACATGGAAGCAACCTAAGTGTCCGACAGATGAATGGATAAAGAAGATGTGGCACATATATACAATGGAATATTACTCAGCCATAAAAAGAAATGAAACTGAGTTATTTGTAGTGAGGTGGATGGACCTAGAGTCTGTCATAGAGAGTGAAGTAAGTCAGGAAGAGAAAAACAAATACCGTATGCTAACACATATATATGGAATCTAAAAAAAAATGTTTCTGAAGAACCTAGGGGCAGGACAGGAATAAAGACACAGACATAGAGAATGCACTTGAGGACACAGGGTGGGGGAAGGGTAAGCTGGGATGAAGTGAGAGAGTGGCATGGACATATATACACTATCATATGTAAAATAGATAGCTAGTGGGAAGCAGCCGCATAGCCCAGGGAGATCAGCTCGGTGCTTTGTGTCCAGCTAGAGGGGTGGGATAGGGAGGGTGGGAGCGAGATGCAAGAGGGAGGAGATATGGGGATGTATGTATATGTATAGCTGAATCGCTTTGTTATGCAGCAGAAACTAACACACCATTGTAAAGCAATTATACTCCAATAAAGATGTTAAAAAGAAAAAGAAAAAGGAGGAGACTCTGTCCATACTCACTAGCGTAATTCAAACCTGGGCATTCTGAAGTGTGTTAATAATGATTCCAGGATAACAGGCATAAATAAAGACTGCCCTCTGCAAACCACTGTGTGTGGTCCTGGATCTGCTGTACCAGCCCTACTAATTTCCTTCATGTGAGAGAGAAGACCTGTATTGTTTAGATCACTGTTGAGGCTTCTGCCACATGAGGCCAAACCTAACCCTAACAGATACTCACAGGGCATCCGACAATGACTGATGTGGAGTTTGGAGACCTGGCTGCATCTTGAACTACCTGTGTGACCTCAGGCAATTCCCTCTGCCTTGCTGAGATTCCTTCTCCTCCTTGGTCAAAAGAGGATAACCACGCCCTTCCTGGGAGATGTCAGGAACTGGGTAAGTCACTATTCATTGATCTAAAGTTTTGGATCGATAGGCTGAACATAAATCATTTGTGTCCTCCCAATCCTAGCCATTTCCTTGAAAAGCAAGAGTTTGCTGAATGATAGAAAACCATGCAGTCTTGATACATGAAATCTGACAAGAAAACGTGCTGCCTTGAAGGGCTTTGGGAACATTTATAAACTGATCATTGTTAAGCAGAAACATTAGGGCTTGTTGCTTATAACTTGTCAGGCTCGACTGTAGCTGGGTGTGTTCTCTGCATTTGGTTCTTTGTTTCTGGAGAAAGGTCTTGTTTCTACAGATTTGTCTTTTTACCAGCATTGGTTGGAAAAAAACCTTTCACACATTGGGGGAGAAGTTATAATTTAGGACCTACTCATATCTACAGATGGTTTTGCCAGCTAAAGAATGTCTCTCGCCACCTGGCTCTACAAGGGTTATGTCATTAGCCACTGCAGTCATTGACCTTCAACATACCCTGAAAGCAGTTCAGGGTGGAGGTCAGGAATGAGACACTCTGTGCGCTGGGAAAACTGGCAGAACAGGCCTTCAGATAGATGTTTTTGAGAGAAAATTTTATGAACCCAATTTCTTGCATTTTCTCATACTTAGAAAAGCACTAAAATCATTTATGAGACATATGCTCCTTGTGGCTAGCAGCAACCTTCTACTGAGATGTGTGCTTGACTGCACGTACCCCCTTCACCAAAATCATATATATACTGATCTCCCCCGCTACCTCTTTGGAGCAGTTCTTCAGAGCTATCTGAGAGGCTGGTTCTTGGGCTATAGCTCTCAGTAAGCCCCCAGTAAAGCTGAACTCACAGCTCTCACTTCGCATTTTTTTAATTTCAAGAGTTTATTTTTTAGTAAATAAGTAATTCTTCATAAAGTTATAGGCACACCCAGAGACTCCAGTAAAAACTACTGCATGAATTTTTCTGGGCTTGTGGGCATTGATGCATTTGGTGGCAAAAATTGGTTTTAATACTCACGTAAAACAGGGACTTCCCTGGTGGCACAGTGGTTAAGAATCCGCCAGCCAATGCAGGGGACACGGGTTTGAGCCCCGGTCCAGGAAGATCCCACACGCTGCAGAGCAACTAAGACCATGCGCCACAACTACTGAGCCTGCGCTCTAGCTCCTGCAAGCCACAACTACTGAGCCTGTGAGTCACAATTACTGAAGCCTGCGCACCTAGAGCCCGTGCTCTGCAACAAGAGAAGCCACCGCAATGAGAGGCCTGCGCACCACAATGAATAGTAGTCCCCGCTCGCCACAACTAGAGAAAGCCCGTGCGCAGCAATGGCTTGCAGCAACGAAGATGTAACGCAACCAGAAATAAATAAGATAAAATTAAATATTATTTAAAAAATATTCACGTAAAACAAAGACTCTCCTGCTTGTGTCTGCCTCTCATTTGAATGAGCTGATAAATTAGAATTTTAGACTCTATCTTTGCTGTCATGTCCATAGAGTACAGAAGTAGCTCCTGATAATTCATTAATTCCTAAAGCTCTTAGGGCTCTGACAGAAGCTAAAATAATTCCAAAATGCCTTAGTCTCCACTGGATCTGTTTATATGATCTCTTCTCCTTTTGAAGGTAACTGATTCCCCAGCACATCTTCAGGGTTGGATCAGAAGAGTTTAGCTGCCTTTCTTACTCTTTGCCCAAATTCATGGATTTTCAACAGTCAGCGATCTCTCTGGGCCCTTTCCACCCCCAGCTGCCCTGCTGCAAAGGTGGATCTGACATTTGTATCATTCTCAGCCTCAGCTCTGAACCCCACACCCTGACCTGCTCACATTCCAGAAGCTTCCAGCCTCTGATCCCATGTGATATGTGTTCTCCGTGGAAGCTATGTTCCGGCCTCCTGCGTGGTGCTCCTTCCTGGCCTCTCACACCCCTTCCAACCCCCTTTCTTCCCTGCTTCCAGCTCTCCCTTGTAGCAACAGTGCCAGGAGCATCCCTGACAGGTTTAAACGTTAGTGAAGAGAGTCACGGTGAAGACAGCCCACATTATGGGCTCACAGGGACAGTTATAAGTGGCCCTCCAGTCATCTTATACTTAAATGCATTTCTGCAATGACAGGCAGAAATCGGCCCTTTGGACCCTCTCCCCATCCAGGGCCTGCAGTGAGGACGTGCTGGGCTGGTCCTGTTGCCATGGGGACGGCCTGTATATCACACAAGCCGTCGGCCTCATTTTGCTGGCTTCACGAAGCCATCTCCCTCTCTCTGCCTCACCTTACAGAGCCGGAAGGTAACTCTCTGCATCTGCTCCCACTGAGTTTTATGTGATCTGGCAGTCTGAGGGCGTTGAACAACACGGAGGCACGAGGAAGTTTGGAGCGTGTCCCCCAGAGGACCCTCCTGTGGACTGTGATTTGCATTGACCTCATCCCGACACAGTCGTGCTTTTTCTGGTTGCCTGGTGGTCTTCAGCCACTGATGCAGATGGTGGGGTGGAAGGGGCAGCAATTCTGAGAGGCCCACAAGCCGGGGTTTCAATCCCAGCGCTGCTTCTGGTGACCTGTGGGTCTGGAGGCAAAGGACTTCACGTCTCGAAATCTCCGTTCTCTGAAAGAAGGTAATCATACTCTGTCTTTCAAGGTTGTTGTGAAAGTTTTTTAAATGATGAAGTAAAGCATCTTTTCTCTAACTGGTGCATAACAAATAATGGGTATCATTTTGGAAGATTTCCATCTCTCTATGGAGATGTGACTGCTCCTTGGTAAAGGAGAACATGGGACAGTTGTGTGATAGGCCCACGTACCACACACACAAAAAAAAGATAGGAATCCAGAAGAAAGAAGGGCAACCCAAGACAGATAAGAGTACCATCATCCTCATCCTTGACCTTCCAGAAGATTCCAGAAGGTTCAAGAAAACTATGGCTTCCTTGCACCAGGTATGGCAGTCGGTCCAATTTTCATCAACCCAAGGACTTGGTAGAAACAGTGCCCTCCTTGCCCTTGTTCTTCTCACCCCGCACTCTTTGCCTTCCTAAACACTCAGCTGCCTCCCCTATGCCACGGGCTGCTGGAGACACAGGCACCGTGGGAAGGGTCTCCATCCTCGAGGATGGTTGGGGGGAGGGGAGCAGTGTCAGAGAGACTAAATATTTGCACAAAAGCCTGTTTTTTGTGCAAACGACAAATGGCTCAGGAGGAAGGCAGCTGCATAAAATAAGTGATTTTAAGTGACAAGTCTAATTTTAGAGAAAAGTACTCGAAAGCTATTGTGAGAAGGAGGGGAGAAAACACAATATGACACTGAAAAGGAATTTAGAAATAACTAAATGTTAAATTCAACTTTCACTTGATTTTCTAGTATGTGAAAACCATTCATTGACTCTTCAGCCAAAAAGTACTGAACAATACGTAATGCTTGTTTAGGACAGTGGTTCTCAACTGGGGGCAATTTTGTCCCCAGCAGATGTCGGGCAACGTCGGGAGAACTTTTTTATTGCTGTATCTGCTGTCATCTAGTGGGGAGAGGCCGGGTAAGCTGCAAAACATCCTACAGTGGACAGGGCAGTCCTCGTGGCAATGAATTTTCCAGCCCCAAATGTGCACAGTGCTGAGAAAGGCTGGTTTAGTGCAAGGTCTTAGAGATGGGCTGGCCAAACTGGCAGGGCCCCTGGTGCCAGGACATGTGAGTTTGACAGCACAGGCGTCACCCACTGTGACCTTGAGCGAGTCCTTGACCCTCTGTAAGCCTCAGTTTCTTCATCTAGAAAATGGGGACGGTGCCACCTACCCCGAAGGACCTTTGGAGCCAGAAAAAAGTGATGAATGGAGATGTCTAGCAGTATTTACAACTGTCTTAACGTATGGACCATGTCCTCCCACCCCCAAATAATTTCTGGTAAAACTAAGGGGACAGAGCAAGTCTTAAAGGACATTTAAAGTTTTTCATCTGTGTTAGACAGCTCTCTTCCTTGGTGTCATGAATTATTTGGATTAAAAGGTAGCAGGTGCAGGGAGAGAGATTGGACTGAAGCACAGGACAGTTGGGCTCTGAGGCTGGGATTTGCTGCTAACGAGTGTTTATCCTTTTGTATGTAAGATGGAAGTAAGGCTTGTCCCCTTGGCTTCCTAGGGATGACCTGGGGACACAGCCCAGTGACACATATGGGGATGCTCTGAAGGGGCCTTGGGGATCCTTCCTGCACGGGGTTTAAGCACCCAGACCTTGTAGCGAAATGGCTGAGGCTCCCCTTTCCACCATTCCTAGCTGTGTGACCTAGGGAAAGTATCTCAATGTTTCTGTGCCTAACAGTCATGCCTAGCTCACAGGGCTGCCATGGAGACAGCTCTTGGCTCATATTAAGTGCTAAGTAAGTGTGTGCTTGATTGTTATTACAGCTGAGCAGACAGAGGCTGGGCAAGGGAAAGCAATTGGTCTGGTTTAAAACTGCAGGTTTTGTGGTCACAGTGAGACAGAAAGCCAGGCCTCTGGATCTTGGCCCAGAGCTCTTTAATCTAGGCCATGTCAGGTTCCATGCCAAGCTGGAAGTATTACTCCTGATTTAAAGATTAAAAATAATCCTCGGGGCTTCCCTGGTGGTGCAGTGGTTGAGTGTCCGCCTGCCGATGCAGGGGACACGGGTTCGTGCCCTGGTCCGGGAAGATACCACATCCCGCGGAGCGGCTGGGCCCGTGAGCCATGGCCGCTGAGCTTGCGCGTCCGGAGCCTGTGCTCTGCAGCGGGAGAGGCCACACTAGTGAGAGGCCCGTGTAACGCAAAAAAAAAAAAAAAAAAATCCTCAACAAACTAAGAATAGAAGGAAATTACCTCAATGTAATAAAGGGCATATAGTTGTTTTATATTATTTTAGACACACCAACATTCTCATGTTTACTGTTTGCATGGTGTATCTTTTCTCCATTTTTTACTTTCAAATTGTATCTTTATGTTTAAATGTTTTTCTCTTGTAAATAGGATATACTTGAGTTTTGCTTTCAGATGCATGCCAATAATCTCTTTTACTCGGAGCATTATTTCCCATTTACATTTCATATAATTATTGATATAGTTGGGTTTAATATACCTTTTTTGTTAAAAAAAACCCAAAACAACCCCTCCCAAAACAAAACAAAAAAATAAAGGGCACATACATGATAAGCCCACAGCTACCATCATACTCAACGATGAAAAACTGAAAGCTTTTCTTCTAAGGTCAGGAAGGTCTTAGAAGGATGCCCACTCTTGCCACTTTTATTCAACATAGTACTGGAGGTCCTAGCCAGAGAAATTAGGCAAGAAAAAGACACAAAATGCATCCAAGTCAGAAAGGAAGAAGTAAATTATCACTGTTTGCAAATGACATGTTCTTATATGTAGAAAACCCTAAGATACCACACACACACATACACATACAGAATGTTAGAACTAATAAACAAATTCGGTAAAGTTTTAGGATACAAAATCAACATACAAAAATCAGTTGCATTTCTATACACTAACAAGGAACTATCCAAGAAGGAAATTAAGAATATAATCCCATTTTCAACAACATCAAAAATAATAAAATACTTGAGAATAAAGTTAACTATGAAGGTGAAAGACTTTTACATTGAAAACTACAAAACACTGATGAGAGAAATGAAAGAAGACACAAATAAATGGAAAGATCTTCCATGTTCACGTATCAGAAGACTTAATATGTATTAGTTAAAATGTCCATACTACCCAAAGCAATCTACAGATTCAATGTGATCCCCATCAAAATCCCAATGGCATATTTTACAGAAATAGAAAAAAATAATCCTATAGTTTATATGGAACCTCAGAAGACCATGAATAACCAAAACAATCTTGAGAAAACACAGAACTAGAGGCACCACACTTCCTTATTTCAAAATATGTTATAAAGCCACAGTAATTAAGACAGTATGGTACTGGCATAAAGACAGACATACAGACTAATGAAACAGAAGAGAGAACCCAGAAATGAACCTATGCATATACAGTCAACTGATTGACAAGGGTGCCGAGAATATTCAGTGGGGAAAGGATAATCTTTTTGACAAATGGTGTTGGAAAAACTGGATATCCACACACAAAAGAATGAAATTGGACCCTTATCTTCACTCAAAATGGATTAAAGACTTAAACATAAGACCTGGAACTGTAAAGCTTCTAGAAGAAAACATAGGGGGAAAACTTCATAACATTGATCTTGGCAATGATTTTTTGAGTATGACACCCAAAGCAAAATTAGACAAGTGGGACTACATCAAACTAAAAAGCTTCTGCACAGCAAAGGAAATCATCAACAGCACACAAAGGCAACCTACAGAATGGGAGAAAACACTAGCAAACCATATATACCCGATAAGGGGCTAATATCCAAAATATATAAGGAACTCCTACATTTCGATAGGAAAAAAATAAAAATAAAGCAAAATGACAATAATAAATCCCCCCCCCACCCACAAAGCTTCTAAAAAACCCTGTTAACAAGTGGGCAAAGGACTTGAATAGACATTTCTCCAAAGAAAACATACAAATAGCCAACAGGCATACGAAAAGAGTCTCAACATCATTAATCACCAGAGAAATGCAAATCAAAACAGCAAGAGATCACCTCACGCCTGTTAGGATGGCTGCTACTACTACTACCACCAAGTGCTGGTGAAGATGTGGAGAACTTGGGAGCCTAGTCTAGTGCACTCTTGGTGAGAATGTCAACGAGTGCAGCCACAATGGAAAACAGTATGGTGGTTCCTCAAAAAGCTAAAAATAGAGTTACCATATGATCCAGCAACTCCACTCTTGGGTTTTTATCCCAAAGAGTTGAAAGCAGGATCTTGAAGAGATGTTAGCACTCCTACATTCAATGCAGCAATAGTCACATTAGCCAAGATATGGAAATAACCTAAATGTTTGTTGATGGATGGGTGGATATAGAAAGTGTAGTATATACATTTAATGCAATATTAACCAGCCTTAAAAAAAAAGAAAGAAATCTTGCATTTTATGACACTGTGGCTGAATCTGGAGGACATTATGCTAAGTGAAATGAGCCAGTCGCAGAGGACAAATACTGCACGATTTCACTGATATGAGGTATCTAAAATAGTCAAACTCATAGAAGCAGAGAGTCGAATTGCGGTTGCCAGCGGCTGGTAGAGGGAAAACTCGGTGTTGCTAATCAACAGGTGTAAGGTTTCAGCAAAGCAAGATGAACAAGCTCTAGAGATCTGCGCAATATGGTGCCTAGAGTTAACAGTACTGTGTTGTGCACTTGGACATTTGTTAAGAGGGAAGATCTCATGCTAAGTGTTCTCACAACGATAAGAAAAGAGATGGAACACAGTCAACGCGAGGCGGGTGGCTGAGATCTCAGCACTGCTGGCTCTGGGAGCGGAGAGACTTTTTTTTCTATCTATGCTTACGCAGTGGGGCTTATAGATGCACCCGAGGGGAATTTATAAAGTTATACAGGGTATGCAAATTGGAAAATTATGTCCCAGCGGAGGAGAGAATTCTGTTTAGAAATGTCACGGTTCTCAATCTAAATGCCTCGTTAAATACAGATTCCATATGTGGTTTTATGACTCCACATGCTAACTTTAAAGAGTGGATACATTCTCTCTCTGCTTTCTCAGAACAGGCAGGGTGCATTTGAGACTGTCTAGCATGACCTTGGTCTTACAAAGAGAGGAAATGACAGGACTAATCCAAGGTCACGCTGTTAACCCAGGGGCTCCCTCATTCTGCTGACCAGACCAAGGTTAAACAATTAAGTAGGGAGATGATTTCATTTCATCCCACTGTTTCCAAAAAAAGAATTAAGAGTTGATGAAATGAGGCACAGCATTGTGGTTGTAACTTCCTGTGCTGTAATCTTCCCTCTCCGGACAGGAATTACTCCCCTTTCAGGTCACCTCCCCTACATACCCACAAACACCCTCCCTGCTGACTTTTGTATGCCAGGCTCATACACACAGGGCAGTTATTTTACCCAGACCTCTTCAGAAGTTCCCTTCTCCCTCCCTCTAGGCCTAGCCACACTTGTCCTGAGCTACGTAAGTGACCTCAGAGGTAGTTTGGATGCTTCGGTACAAGAATCTCCTCTATGCATCCCTGCCAAGTGGCTGGCCAGCTGGCTTGCACACTTTCATGAATGGGGAACTCACCACCCCTGGAGGCAACCCACTCTTTTCCAGAAGGGACAATAATAATAATCATCCTAAGTATGCCTCCTAGGCCTCAAGTTCCTGAATTCTACCTTCTGGAGCCCCCAAGACAGAAGGGGCGGCTTTGTCCATCAGAGGGTTAGGGAACCCCATGCAAGACTCCCTCCTCCGGTTTCCCTGCCCACGTCAACTCAGGCCCCAAGAAACTTTCTCTTTAAAGCCTTGAGGTTTTCTCAGGCCAAGTTGGGCACTGAAGCCAGCCCAGCCAAGGGTACTTTTATTTAAATCACCTCAGTGTTGCTCACTTATGACTTCCTAATACCCATTTTATTAAGAAATATGACTTTTAAGTATTTCTAAGGATAAGTAATTATACTGATAGGCAGCCTTTATTAAGGGGTAATTCTGGGCTAGCTGCTTTATTGAACACCTTGCATGGATTATTTCTTTCAGTATTATGTTATCCCATTTTACAGATGCAGAAACTAATCAGGTTATGTGGTTGCCCAACGGCACAGAGCTGGGGCTGGGACTTGGGCGTCCAGGCCCTGAACTGCCCCTCTCCCATGCCTCCCTCTGGTTCCTCCGTTTGTGCAGGAGTGCTCACCGCATTGAGGCCACAGAGCTGGTAACAGGCCATGGTGATGACCACAGTGATGACCTGCCAGCGGACAGAGGGACTCCTGAGCAGCTCCAGCACGGACACCAGACGGCTGTTCCTCTGCTCGCGGCTCTCCGCCAGGACCTCCTCCACCTCTCGGGAGACGTCCTCTTTGCCCAGGAATGTCTGGAAGGCTGCCAACAGGGACAAGCACAGATTTCAGTGGGATTAGGATGTCTGTTGTGTCTGATGCTGGGTCCCACAGGGATGGTTGGTCCAACCAAGACACACTCCTTGTCAGGGATGCAGCTGGCAGGGATCTTTGAAACCATGGAGTGCCAAGCCTTTGTTTAAAAGTTGGAAAACAGAGGCCCTGAGAGATGCAATGACTTGCCCAAGGTCACTGAGCTGGCCAGGAGAAGAGCCAAGAGAGAACCAGGGTCTCCTGATCGATCCCACAGCAAAGCCCGTCTCTACCACTGGGTAGATGAGCAGTGCCCCGTGCCTCACATGGCTCCTGTAATGATTGGGTGATGTAACACATGCTAAACCCTGGCTTCATGAATATAACTGAGCCCCTCCTGTTTGCGCGGCCCTGTGTGCTCATCCTCATAGGAGACATCCAGACAGAGGTCTGATCGCCACTTGCTCAGGATGCCCAGGAGTCGATTCTATCTTCAGAAGGAGGATTGAACTAAATGACCTCCAGGGTCCTTTCCACAAGCCCCTCTGAAACACAGAAACCTGGGTTGGAATATTCTCAAAGAGCTAACCTTCCGAGGATTCAAGCTCACCCATGTGACTCAGGCCTTTCCCAGCCTGAACACTGCAAATTTCCAGCTTCAGCGAACCTGTCATTTTTTTTTTTTTTACCAAGCCCTTAATTGAGTAAACCTCCATGGATATATGCACAAATGTGGGCTGTCTGATTAGACCCCTGAGATCACAATAATCAGATCAGGGGAGATGCATTTAGAACATGGATTTAAATATTCAGCACTTATATATTCATCCTCCTACAGGGATGGTGGCTATGGTGACGGCTCCTGTGGACATTCCATTCCAGACACAATGGGCATCATCCCTGAAAACACTGCTCTGCATCACAGGCCATGTGAAATTGCTCTTCTTAGGTAGGAAAAAAAAAAAAAAAAACTGTTAAATTTCTCCAGATTCTCCAAGAAGCAAGCCCAGGAGTATATTGAAAACTGTCTCAGAATGTCTCTTTTGTAAGCTGTAATTTAATATTTTTCCTAGCATTTATTAAGGGTAAGTGGAAGAAACAGCTGAATGAGTAATGTTTCTGCAGCATGCACTAAACCATAGTATTTCTCAAAGTTCAAAAATGCAACATTCATGTGACAAAGTAATCCTAGAGTGTTAGGGCAAGAAAATATTTATCTCTCCTCCCTGACATACATGCTTTCCATATAAAATAAGGAGAACTTTAGAACTTCTTTTTTTTTTTTTCCTTTTCACCTTGGCTGTCAGGAAGCTCTCAGCTAAATTCAGTGTTCAACTTTTAGAGTTTCCTGGAGCAAAAATCTCTCTTCTTCCTCTTAAAAGTTCTGTTCTCCTTCTTCTTTTAAATCATCCACTTAACTTCCCTATTGTATTTATGTTCATAAAAAATTTGCTTCTACTTGTCCCACACCCCTCCTTCTGTGGTTCCCCTGAATGGGTGACGAAGAGTATCTCATGCGACTGGCCTAGCAGACATGAAGATGCGCCACTCGGGCTCCCTTCAGGAAAGGACTTGGCTTCTGGGCTGTGAGGAGGTTGGTTCGTCGACAGCCTCCAGCTCTTAGCTTCAGGGGCATGCATCTCATCTTTGAAGCCCAGGAAATGCCATTCTCATAGTGGTCCCAGCCCATGACTGAGCATGGCTGTGGTACAAGGGCCCAGCCATCCTTGCCCAGCAGGGACTCATGTAATGCACAAGTGTTGTTCTGGGGCTCCCTCCAGGGCTGGCAGAGACCTTGCCAGGTGGCCTTGTGGTCTGAGGCTTCCTCTGTTCAATCCTGCTGCGCCCTTTCCCTGCCCAGCTGTTACTCCCCAGGGAAACGTCTGTACTCCTAACTCCTCAGCCTCTGTTTCCTGGAGAAGCCAACCCGCAACAACTAATTACTTGACAGGGCAAAATCATCAGTCAGCGTCACTCTGTTTGCAACTTTGGAAGTGCCAAGCTGCTTTGGTTCTCACACCTTATCCTGAACTATCCCAGTAGTCCATAACTGCTCTCCTGGGTCCAGTCTTCTCGTGCCCTGTGGAGCTCCGACCATAACCCCCTCTGCACACTGCAGCATCAGCACCCATCTCACCAGTGCACTTGATTCTAAAAGGCCCCTTGGCCTCTACACTCTGCAGGGTGAAGGTCAGGCTCCATGGCCCAGTCCATGGCTCTCCTTCAGCTTTTCTCCTGCTGCCCCCATCTTTGCATGCATCTCTCTTGGATGTGCAAACATGCATCTCAGCTTTCCTACACACGCTGTGCTTTCTTGGTTCTCTGCACTTTGCCGTGCCCTTCCCTCTGCCGGAAATGTCCTTCCTGCCATTCCTTGCCTGGCTAACTTCTCCTCCCTCCCGATGCCGGAGCCTAGGCTCTCACAGCCCTCTGTGCTTTCCCACCTCGGTGCTTTCTCCCCACACTGTCATCGGCACCTCATTTCCACCTGCTGTGAGCACTTTGAAGCCCACTTCCTGGTGCCCGGTTGGAGGGCAGATGCTAAGTTCGTGCTTGTTGATCTGAGCTGAACCAACCCAGCTGGTAAACCCACTGCCTTCCCTGAAAGCAGCATTTCTCCACCTTGGCACTTCTGACGTCTGGGGCCAGAGAACTCTTTGTGATGGGAGCAGTCCTGTGCATTGTAAGGTGTTTAGCAGCAACCCCTGCCCTCTTACCCACTAGATGCCAGAAGCACCCCCTCAGTTGTGATAATCAAAAATGTCTCCAAGCATTATTGAAAAGAGCCAAGACATCAAACAACCCAAGTGTCCATTGATGGATGAATGGATACAGAAGATATGGTATATATACACACACACACACACACACACACACACACCCCACACACACCCCACACACAATGGAATATTATTCAGCCTTAAAAAAGAAGGAGGGCTTTCCTGGTGGCGCAGTGGTTGAGAGTCTGCCTGCCGATGCAGGGGACGTGGGTTCGTTCCCCAGTCTGGGAGGATCCCACATGCCGCAGAGCGGCTGGGCCCGTGAGCCATAGCCGCTGAGCCTGCGCATCTGGAGCCTGTGCTCCGTAACGGGAAAGGACACAGCAGTGAGAGGCCCGCGTACTGCAAAAAAAAAAAAAAAAAAAGAAAAAAAAAGAAGGAAATCCTGCCACTTGCAACAACATGGATGGACCTTGAGGGCATTATGCTGAGTGAAATAAGTCAGACGGAGATCTGACTTATGATCTCAGTTATATGTGGAATCTAACTCTCCCCACCCCAAACCAAGCTCACAGACACAGACAACAGATTGGTGGTCGTCAGAGGAAGGAGGTGGTAGGTGAGTGAAAAGGGGGAAGGTGGTCAAAAGGTGCAAACTTCCAGTTAGAAAATACATAAGTCCTGGGGATGCCATGGACAGTACGGTGACTATAATAAATAACACTGTATTGAAAAAATAATAATAATACTGTATTGGATATTTGAAAGTTGCTAAAAGAGTGTGTCAAGCGGGGGCCTCAGAGAGCCTTGTGGCCTGGCACAGGGGCTCAGAGGCCCCTCCCAGGTGGGAGACCCCCACAGATGTCCACCAATACTAAGAAAAGCTTGCTTTGCTCAAAACCTGCCCATGGCGCCTGGCTGGACACAGAGTCCTTTGGGACAGGAAGGGGGTGAGTGGCTTCCTTAGGTAAATTCTAATGTCCTCTTTTCCCTGGAGGCCATGGGCCTGTGGTCAAGGGGGGACATGGCTTTGAATTCTCCTCTGCCTCAGCCTCAAGGCCAGCAGGTCTATGGCCGGGCCAGTGACCGCAGTCCAGGATGTCTTGTGGTGGGGGGTGGTGGTTTGGCTTTGCCTGGCTCTGCTGATTGGCGGACAATTGAGTTTCAGGTATCCCAGGCATATCATCAACTCTGATCAGTTCTACAGAACACAGAGCCCTTGCGGGGGACAGCACTGGCCTTTTAAAGGGAGGGTCTCAGGCCTGGTTGATGGAAGTCACAGGCCATTCAGAGCCAATGCTCAGCACGAGCTTACTGAGCATCTACTAGGCTTCAGGCACTGTGCTAAACAAAAGCCGCAGATCCTGCACCGGGGAGGTGGTGTCCCCATCACATCACATTTCCTAACAAGCTTTTGTGGAATTCTAATCCCAAGAGAGGCTCCATGGAAACCAGATTCCTTGATCAGAGGAGTTTAGTGTCATTGCATGAGCACTCTGTCTCTTGGTGGTTCAAACTTCACATTAGAATAGTAAAGGTTCTGATAAGTCCTGCAGGAAAGACACCCATTTAGTTTTGTTTGGCTTCACTTTTCCCAAATGTATTTGCTGGGGTACCTACTAACAACCTGCAGAAGTACATCAAGAAGTGTGATTCTAACTTTATATGGCACGTATCACAGAGGCAGTGAATCCAGGACATCCTGGGAGCCTGGAGGGGGAATCTCATGGACGGCATTGAGCGGAGAGAGGAGGCAAACATCACCAGACAAAGGGCTATTTTGTCTTTTAGGAGGAACTTTGAAGAGCAGAAAAAATCTGAGGTAGGCAGAATAATGACCCCCCAAATCAGTCCATGTTCTAATCCCCAGGACCTGTGACTATGTTAGCTTTCATGGCCAAAGGGACTTTGCAGATGTGATTAGGTTAAGGACCTTGAGATGGGGAGGTTACCCTGGATTATCGGGGTGGGTCTAATGTCATCACAAGGGTCCTTATAAGAGGGAGGCAGGAGGGTCAGAGTGAGAGAGAAAGAGAAGTGACCATGGAAACAGAGGTTGGAGGAGGGACACACTTTGACGAAGGAGGAAGGGGCCGTGAGCCAAGGAATGCAGGTGGCCTCTACAAGCTGCAAAAGAACAGGAATGATTCTCCCCTAGAGCCTCCAGAAAGGAACACAGCCCTGCTGGCACCTTGATTTTAGCCCATTGAGTCCTATTTTGGAGTTTTGACTTCCAGAACTGCAGGATAATAAATTTATGTTTTAAGTCACTAAGTTTGCGGTCATTTTTTACAGCAGCAAAGGGAAACAGATGCAGAGCCATTGAAATTAGATAGCTGTAGGTTCTGCCCCACCACAACCACTCACTTTCTGTATGACATGGGAAAAGCATCTGACCTCTCAAGCCTTAGGTCTCATCTGTAAGGTAGGGCTGAGGCCACCTATGTCTCCAGGTCACTATGACATCCACCTGGGGGAGCGTAGGCAGGGCACCAGCCTGGAGCCTGGTTCACTGCAGATGCCCTTCGGTGCCCCCTTTCAGGGACAAGTAACCCACTGGGAGGCTAGTAGGCACGAGTGAAACCCTCATCATGCAAAACCTAATAAGGGCAAATGTGGGGTATATCTGTCCAGTGCTGTCTGGGGTCTAGGAGGGAGGGTTTGGAAGGGACGGGGGCTGCAAACTCAGCTGTGCAGCTGCCAGCCTGGTACTTAAGCACACGGCCCTAGATGTCAGGCCCTGGCGTGGGTACCCATGGAAGAATCGCTCAGCCTCTGTGGCTCCCATCCTCACCTCTAACACAGTGATGACACTCGTGCCAGCCCCTCAGGCTGTGAGGACTGGGTAGTGGGCACACATCTGGGGGGGTGTTTGGCTCATGTGTCACGTGTTAGCTGGACCCATGTGGACAATACAGGCAAGGAGCCTCCAAGGGATGGGTCTGGGAGACATTTTGTGGCTGGAGCCTGGATGGGCGCAGGGGTTTGGAAGTGGGCAGCATGGCGATGGGGGATGGGGACGATGAGCTGGAGGCTATGGGACCCTGCGAGCTCCTGTCCGCACTGTCGCAGAGGGCGGAGCCCACATTCTGCCCGCCCACGCTTCACACCGCAACACGAAATAAAGAAAAACAGGTGTTCTTGACCAGGTCCAACTCACAGCCCTGAAGTTTCCCAGATCAATGTTGCGCTGTCTGGAAGTGGTGCCCGAGCCTGGCAAACTCGGAGAAAGAGCTGAAGGTTAAGGGCAGCGTGATTCAGGCCCTGAAATACCCGCAAAATGCCGCACCCTGAGTAAAAATGGGAAGAGGTGTGTGACGAAGAGGAAAGGGACAGGCCCTGCAGATGGGCTGAACTGGGTCCCACCCCGGATCTGACGCCCATCAGCTGTGGAGCCTGCAGGCCTCCGGAGCCTCACGCTCCCGCTTCCTGGGGTTCCAGAGGGGTCAGTGTGATGATCTGGTGCAGTGACACCTGCCAGGTCACCACACCTGTGATGGGTTATGTAACGGTGGGGAGGTGATCAAGAGCCCCAGCTCTGGGGCCATGCTGCCTGGGTCTCCATCCCGACATCACCACTTTTCACCTAGTCTGATGCCAAGCCAGTTACTTAATGCTTCCGTGCCTTAGTTTTCTCATCTGTAAAATGAGCATAACAGCATTGGGGCTGCCAGTAGTGTTAAACACCAGCAGTCACGAAGTCCTTAGAACAGGGCTGACTCTTTTTTTTTTTTTTTTTTTTTGCGGTATGTGGGCCTTTCACTGCTGTGGCCTCTCCCGTCGCGGAGCACAGGCTCTGGACGCGCAGGCTCAGTGGCCATGGCTCACGGGCCCAGCCGACCCGCGGCACGTGGGACCCTTCCGGACCGGGGCACGAACCCCCGTCCCCTGCATCGGCAGGCAGACTCCCAACCACTGCGCCACCAGGGAAGCCCAGGGCTGACTCTTAATGAGCTGTAAGTACTAGAAGTCCGTCAACTATTACAGAAGGTACTTGGTACAGTACCTCCTGGCCCTTCCTTCTTTTATCTTCCTTTTACCTTAACCTGACAATGGGTACAAAACACTATAATCTATCGTGACCCCATAAACATATGTTTAAGTCCTAACCTGTACCTGGGAATGTGAATTTATTTGGAAATGGGGTCTTTGCAGGTATCATTTCGATGTCAGTTAAGATGAGGTCATCCTGGAAGAGGGCGGACCCTTTATCCAGTATGATTCTTTTCCTTATAAGAAAAGGAGAAGAGACAGAGAGACAGACACGCACAGGGAAGACGGCCACGTGATGACAGAGGCAGGGACTGCAGGGACGCGTCTTTTAAGCCAAGGATTGCCGGCAACACCAGAGGCTGGGAGAGAAAGCAGGTCCTGCCACCTTGATCTCTGGCCTCCAGATCTGTGAGAGAATAAATTTCTGCTGTCCTCAAGCCACCCGATTTGTGGCGCATTGTTACAGCACCTACCACACGTGATCACCCCCATTAGCATTTATCACCTCGTGCTAGAGCAAAGCACAGAGCAACCTGGAGACTTGTTCTCGTGACCCGGAGGGGCCCTGGGACAAGGCAGGCCGAGGGATTTCGGTGGGAGCTTAGGGTGATGGCCCTTTGCAGTCACCTGTTGGGGACAGCATTGAACTCAGCATGGGGCAGGCCTCGGTGTTTCTAAAAATAGGAGGTTTCATCGAAGCACTGATTTTCAACTGCTATTGGTATTTAAGAGGAGGAAATCATTGGGTTTTTAACTCAGGCTTGGTTTCTTTTTATTACTGACAGCAGTAGGATCCACAGGGAGGGATGTCAGAAGGGGGGAGTAAAAGATATTGGAACTCATGTTTATACTTTTACAACATTTCATTATGGACCAACCCTGGAGTCTTCACATGGCCCACATGAGGCGGGTATGGGGGTTCCACCGTGCACAGGAGCTGCCAGCCCTTTTTCTTTCTTTGCTTTCAGCGTAGAGTGATATATTGAAGTTACGTATGCAATTTACTGGTTAGCGGATTTGAGAATGATAGTTTTCAGGGTTTTTTTTTTACATCTTTCTTGGAGTATAATTGCTTTACAATGGTGTGTTAGTTTCTGCTTTATAACAAAGTGAATCAGTTATACATATACATATGTTCCCATATCTCTTCCCTCTGCGTCTCCCTCCCTCCCACTCTCCCTATCCCACACCTCTAGGTGGTCACAAAGCACCGAGCTCATCTCCCTGTGCTATGCGGCTGCTTCCCACTAGCTATTTTACGTTTGGTAGTGTATATATGTCCATGCCACTCTCTCACTTTGTCACAGCTTACCCTTCTCCCTCCCCATATCCTCAAGTCCATTCTCTAGTAGGTCTGTGTCTTTATTCCTGTCTTACCCCTAGGTTCTCATGACATTTTTTTTCTTAAATTTCATATATTTGTGTTAGCATACGGTATTTGTCTTTCTCTTTCTGACTTACTTCACTCTGTATGACAGACTCTAGGTCCATCCACCTCATTACAAATAGCTCAATATAGTTTCTTTTTATGGCTGAGTAATATTCCATTGTATATTTGTGCCACATCTTCTTTATCCATTCATCCAATGACGGACACTTAGGTTGTTTCCATGTCCTGGCTATTGTAAATAGAGCTGCAATGAACATTTTGGTACATGACTCTTTTTGAATTATGGTTTTCTCAGGGTATATGCCCAGTAGTGGGATTGCTGGGTCATATGGTAGTTCTATTTGTAGTTTTTTTTTTTTTTTTCTATTTGTACTTTTTTAAGGAAACTCCATACTGTTCTCCATAGTGGCTGTACCAATTCACATTCCCACCAGCAGTGCAAGAGTGTTCCTTTTTCTCCACACCCTCTCCAGCATTTATTGCTTCTAGATTTTTTGATGATGGCCATTCTGACCGGTGTGAGATGATATCTCATTGTAGTTTTGATTTGCAATTCTCTAATGATTAATGATATTGAGCATTCTTTCATGCGTTTGTTGGCAGTCTGTATATCTTCTTTGGAGAAATGTCTATTTAGGTCTTCTGTCCATTTTTGGATTGGGTTGTTTGTTTTTTTGATATTGAGCTGCATGAGCTGCTTGTAAATTTTGGAGATTAATCCTTTGTCACTTGCTTCATTTGCAAATATTTTCTCTCATTCTGAGGGTTGTCTTTTTGTCTTGTTTATGGTTTCCTTTGCAGTGCAAAAGCTTTGAAATTTCATTAGGTCGCATTTGTTCATTTTTGTTTTTATTTCCATTTCTCTAGGAGGTGGGTCAAAAAGGATCTTGCTGTGATTTATGTCATAGAGTGTTCTGCCTATGTTTTCCTCTAAGAGTTTGATAGTTTCTGGCCTTACATTTAGGCCTTTAATCCATTTTGAGCTTATTTTTGTGTATGGTGTTAGGGAGTAATCTAATCTCATACTTTTACATGTACCTGTCCAGTTTTCCCAGCAACACTTATTGAAGAGGCTGTCCTTTCTCCACTGTACATTCCTGCCTCCTTTATAAAAAATAAGGTGACCATATGTGCATGGGTTTATCTCTGGGCTTTCTATCCTGTTCCATTGATCTATCTGTCTGTTTTTGTGCCAGTACCATACTGTCTTGATTACTGTAGCTTTGTAGTATGGTCTGAATTCAGGGAGCCTGATTCCTCCAGCTCTGTTTTTCGTTCTCAAGACTGCTTTGGCTATTCGGGGTCTTTTGTGTTTCCATACAAATTGTGAAATTTTTTGTTCTAGTTCTGTGAAAAATGCCATTGGTAGTTTGATAGGGATTGCATTGAATCTGTAGATTGCTTTGGGTAGGATAGTCATTTTCACAATGTTGATTCTTCCAATCCAAGAACATGGTATGTCTCTACATCTATTTGTATCATATTTAATTTCTTTCATCAGTGTCTTATAATTTTCTGCATACAGGTCTTTTGTCTCCTTAGGTAGGTTTATTCCTAGATATTTTATTCTTTCTGTTGCAATGGTAAATGGGAGTGTTTTCTTGATTTCACTTTCAGATTTTTCATCATTAGTGTATAGGAATGCCAGAGATTTTTGTGCATTAATTTTGTATCCTGCTACTTTACCAAATTCATTGATTAGCTCTAGTAGTTTTCTGGTAGCATCTTTAGGATTCTCTATGTATAGTATCATGTCATCTGCAAACAGTGACAGCTTTACTTCTTCTTTTCCAATTTGGATTCCTTTTATTTCCTTTTCTTCTCTGATTGCTGTGGCTAAAACTTCCAAAACTATGTTGAATAAGAGTGGTGAGCAAAAAAAGAAAAAAAAAAAAAAGAGTGGTGAGAGTGGGCAACCTTCTCTTGTTCCTGATCTTAGTGGAAATGCTTTCAGTTTTTCACCATTGAAGACGATGTTGGCTGTGGGTTTGTCATATATGGCCTTTATTATGTTGAGGTAAGTTCCCTCTAGGCCTACTTTCTGGAGGGTTTTTATTATAAATCGGTGTTGAATTTTGTTGAAAGCTTTCTCTGCATCTATTGAGATGACCATATGGTTTTTCTCCTTCAATTTGTTAATATGGTGTATCACATTGATTGATTTGTGTATATTGAAGAATCCTTGCATTCCTGGAATAAACCCCACTTGATCATGGTGTATGATCCTCTTAATGTGCTGTTGGATTCTGTTTGCTAGTATTTTGTTGAGGATTTTTGCATCTATGTTCATCAGTGATATTGGCCTGTAGTTTTCTTTCTTTGTGACATCCTTGTCTGGTTTTGGTATCAGGGTGGTGGTGGCCTCATAGAATGAGTTTGGGAGTGTTCCTCCCTCTGCTATATTTTGGAAGTTTGAGAAGGATAAGTGTTAGCTCTTCTCTAAATGTTTGATAGAATTCGCCTGTGAAGCCATCTGGTCCTGGGCTTTTGTTTGTTGGAAGATTTTTAATCACAGTTTCAATTTCAGTGCTTGTGATCAGTCTGTTCATATTTTCTATTTCTTCCTGATTCAATCTTGGCAGGTTGTGCATTTCTAGGAATTTGTCCATTTCTTCCAGGTTGTCTATCTTATTGGCATAGAGTTGCTTGTAGTAATCTCTCATGATCTTTTGTATTTCTGCAGTGTCAGTTGTTACTTCTCCTTTTTCATTTCTAATTCTATTAAGTCTTCTCCCTTTTTTTCTTGATGAGTCTGGCTAATGGTTTATCAATTTTGTTTATCTTCTCAAAGAATCATCTTTTAGTTTTATTGATCTTTGCTATCGTTTCCTTCATTTCTTTTTCATTAATTTCTGATCTTATCATTATGATTTCTTTCCTTCTGCTAACCTTCGTTTTTTTTTGTTCTTCTTTCTCTAATTGCTTTAGGTGCAAGGTTAGGTTGTTTATTCGAGATGCTTCCTGTTTCTTAAGGTAGGATTGTATTGCTATAAACTTCTCTCTTAGAACTTCTTTTGCTTCATCCCATAGGTTTTGGGTTGTCGTGTCTCCATTGTCATTTGTTTCTAGGTATTTTTTAATTTCCTCTTTGATTTCTTCAGTGATCACTTCATTATTAAGTAGTGTATTGTTTAGCCTCCATGTGTTTGTATTTTTTACAGATCTTTTCCTGTAATTGATATCTAGTCTTATAGCGTTGTGGTCGGATAAGATACTTGATACAACTTCAATTTTCTTAAATTTACCAAGGCTTGATTTGTGACCCAAGACATGATCTATCCTGGAGAATGTTCCATGAGCACTTGAGAAAAATGTGTATTCTGTTGTTTTTGGATGGAATGTCCTATAAATATCAATTAAGTCCATCTTGTTTAATGTATCATTTAAAGCTTGTGTTTCTTTATTTATTTTCACTTTGGATGATCTGTCCATTGGTGAAAGTGGGGTGTTAAATCCCCCTACTATGAATGTGTTACTGTTGATTTCCCCTTTTATGGCTGTTAGTATTTGCCTTATGTATTGAGGTACTCCTATGTTGGGTACATAAATATTTAAAATTGTTATATCTTCTTCTTGGATCGATCCCTTGATCATTATGTAGTGTCCTTCTTTGTCTCTTCTAATAGTCTTTATTTTAAAGTCTATTTTGTCTAATATGAGAATTGCTACTCCAGCTTTCTTTTGGTTTCCATTTGCATGGAATATTTTTTCCATCCCCTCACTTTCAGTCTGTATGTGTCTCTAGGTCTGAAGTCCGTCTCTTGTAGATAGCATATATACAGGTCTTGTTTTTGTATCTATTCAGCCAGTCTGTGTCTTTTGGTGGGAGTATTTAATCCATTTACATTTAAGGTAATTATTGATATGTATGTTCCTATAACCATTTTCTAAATTGTTTTGGGTTTGTTATTATAGGTCTTTTCCTTCTCTTGTGTTTCTTGCCTAGAGAAGATCCTTTAGCATTTGTTGTAAAGCTGGTTTGGTGGTGCTGAACTCTCTCAGCTTTTGTTTGTCTGTAAAGGTTTTAATTTCTCCATCGAATCTGAATGAGATGCTTGCTTGGTAGAGTAATCTTGGTTGTAGGTTTTTCTCCTTCATCGCTTTAGATATGTCCTGCCAGTCCTTTCTTGCTTGCAGAGTTTCTGCTGAAAGATCAGCTGTTAACCTTATGGGGATTCCCTTGTGTGTTATTTGTTGTGTTTCCCTTGCTGCTTTTAATATGTTTTCTTTGTATTTAATTTTTGACAGTTTGATTAATATGTGTCTTGGTGTGTTTCTCCTTGGATTTATCCTGTATGGGACTCTCTGTGCTTCCTGGACTTGATTAACTATTTCCTTTCCCATATTAGGGAAGTTTTCAACTATAATCTCCTCAAATATTTTCTCAGTCCCTTTCTTTTTCTCTTCTTCTTCTGGAACCCCTATAATTCGAATGTTGGTGTGTTTAATGTTGTCCCAGAGTTCTCTGAGACTGTCCTCAGTTCTTTTCATTCTTTTTTCTTTATTCTGCTCTGCAGTAGTTATTTCCACTATTTTATCTTCCAGGTGACTTATCCATTCTTCTGCCTCAGTTATTCTGCTATTGATCCCTTCTAGAGTATTTTTAATTTCATTTATTGTGTTGTTCATTGTTGCCTGTTTCATCTTTAGTTCTTCTAGGACCTTGTTAAATGTTTCTTGCTTTTTCTCTGTTCTATATCCAAGATTTTGGATCATCTTTACTATCATTATTCTGAATTCTTTTTCTTTATTTGTTAGGTCTGGTGGGTTTTTATCTTGCTCCTTCAACTGCTGTGTGTTTTTCTGTCTTCTCAGTTTGCTTATCTTACTGTGTTTGGGGTCTCGTTTTTGCAGGCTGCAGGGTCTTAGTTCCCGTTGTTTTTGGTGTCTGTCCCCAGTGGCTAAAGTTGGTTCAGTTGGTTGTGTAGGCTTCCTGGTGGAGGGGACTAGTGTCTGTGTTCTGGTGGATGAGCCTGGATCTTGTCTTTCTGGTGGGCAGGTCCACTTCTGGTGGTGTGTTTTGGGGTGTCTGTGGACTTATTATGATTTTAGGCAGCCTCTCTGCTAATGGGTGGGGCTGTGTTCCTGTCTTGCTAGTTGTTTGGCATAGGGTGTCCAGCACTGTAGCTTGCTGGTCGCTGAGTGAAGCTAGGTGTTGGTGTTGAGATGGAGATCTCTGGGAGATTTTTGCCATTTGATATTATGTGGAGCTGGGAGGTCTCTTGTGGACCAGTGTCCTGACGTTGGCTGTCCCACCTCAGAGGGGCAGGAAACCATGCTGGGGGAACAGAGCATGTGGCGTGGTGTTGGGGTTGTCCTGCAGCCAGTGAATGGCCGCCACCACTGCCCTGTCATCACCGGAGTCCTACCAGCTCTGGGCAGGTGCTTATGCTGGTGTGAGGCTTATGACCTGTCATACCAGAGGCTGGGTCTTATTCAGGTCTTGATATGCAGCAGGTGCTCAAACTACGTTGGATAAACGTAACTGGACCCTACTCGTATTTGCTAATGTTTAGTCCAGAGGAGAGGGTGCTCTGGGGGGAGAGGCCTGGATGTGGGTGGGGTTGGTCTTGTTCTCCTTGGCCCTGAGCCAGACAAGGACACAGGGCAGCAGCTGTGATGCATTGGACGTCAGGTCGTCACAAGAAAGAACTGTCTGATTGATGTGTTCAGGGGTGGGCTGGGTGCTCTCTTGAGCTGTGAGTTCCCCATCCCTGGAGGTGAGCAAGGAGAGGCCTGAGGACCACCTGTCAGAGATGTTGTGAAAGGAACCTGGGCATTAAACAGAAAGATGGACAAGGTCTCTAAAGCAAGTGTAGAACCTCAGAATCGTGCAGGTTCTATGGGAGACTGGGGCGCGGCATCTATGGGGTGGAGGGGGAAGCAGTGGGACCGACACATGCAGTCATAACTAGCTGTCTGTCGAGACAGAGGAAAGGGCTTTAGAAACTGGTCGTCTACGAGCCATTTCAAAAAGTCATTTTCTATGGAACACAACCCTCCCAGAAGAGTCCATCGGCTTGAATCTCCAAGCCATTGCAATAGTTCATCGCATCTACCCCAGGACCTCCCCTCCGGCTCAGCCTCCCACCCTCGCCCTGGCCTCCTAACTCACACCTCATTCATATTCCTGGCCGTGTTCTAATCCCTAACTCCAGAGAACTTGAAAAAAGAATGAGAATTTGCATTTCCCAACTGGAAAGAAACCCCTCTGGGAGGCATGGTCAACTCCCGGGCTGGGAAAGGGACCCGTTATGTAACCAGATCTTGTACCAGTTAAAGACTCGCCTTTATTCAAGAGGACTCAGGACACCTGGCAGGCGTGAGGAGTCTAACATTTATCGTGTGCCTAATGTGTGCCAGACTCTGGGCTGGGTGTCTTACAGACGTCGCTGCGATTCCTAGTGTGGTTCGGTCCCCTGAGCCTCAGGAAATTAGGAAATACGCCGGAGATCCCAGGTCGAAAGGGAGACAGTCAACGTTCCAACCTGCATCTGTCTGACTTTTCTTTCCGCACACCTCAAAGGATGACGAAAAGAAACTGCGGAGCTGAGAAGCTACCGGAAGCAAATTGAGTTCATTTCAATTAACCTGCGGCTTCTGAGAGCTTGTGATATGCAGCGGGTGCAGAGGTCTACTGCGCTAAGGAAAGAAAAAGGCACGGTTTCTGCTCGAAGGAGTTCTCTCAAGTGGGAGCCAGAATGCAACTCACTGCCACTCCAGGCGAACAGTGATGGATGCGGGGTCTGCAGGAGCCTCAGAAAACCCCTGCCATTTAACAGATGGAGAAACCAAGGCTCAGTGGGATGACGTGATGTGCCTGTGTCACACAGGAGAGCTGGCGTTTCCACTGCTGCACTGCCTCTGCCCACAGGGGTGATGCAAGCCTAGCTCAGAGGATGGTGATGGGAGGCAGTTACAGACAGCAGGCATCCTGGTATCACCCAAGCTTGTTCATCTTGCATAACTGAAACTTTGTGCTCATTGATAGCAACTTCCCACTCCCCTTCCCGGCACCCCAGTCCCCGGCAATCACTATTCCACAGTTGGATTCTATGAATTTGACTCCTTTAGATCCCTCATGTAAGTGAGATCATGCAGTATCTGTCCTTCTGTGACTGGCCGATTTCTCTTAGCCTAATGTCCTCCAGGTTCATCCATGTTGTCACATATTACAGGATCTCCTTCTTTTGTAACACTGAATAATATTCCATTGTATGTATACACCACATTTTCCTGACCCATCCATCCAACAATGAACATTTAGGTTGTTTCCACGTCTCGGTTATTGTAAACAGTGCTGCGGTGCTAATAAGAATAGGAGTGCTAATACCGCTTTGAGATCTTGATTTTGATTCTTTTGGATGAAATTCCAGAAATGGAATTGCTGGATCATATGGTAGTTCTAGTTTTCATTTTTTGAGGAACCTCCAAACTGTCTTCTGCAGCAACTGCCCCATTTTGCATGCCAACCAACCGTGTGCGAGGGTGCAAGGTTTCCAATTTCTCCACTTCCTCACCAATACTTGTTGTCTTTTGTTAATAGCCATCCTGGCAGGTGTAAGGTGATGTCTCATTGTGGTTCTGATCTGCATTTTCCTGATGATTAGTGACATTGAACTACATATATATACATACGCCATTTGCATGTCTTCTTTGGAGAAATATCTATTCATGTCCTTTTCCCCTTTGAAAAATCAGATTACTCGTTTTCTTGGTTTATTTGTTTTTGCTATCGAGATGTAGAAGTTCCTTATTTATTTTGGAGATTAACCCCTTATCAGATATATGGTTTGCTAATCTTTTCTCTCATTCATGTAGGCTGCCTTTCACTCTCTTGATTATTACCTTTGCATTGAGGAAGTTTAGTTTAATATAGTTCCACTTGTCTATTTTTGCTTTTGTTTCCTGTGTTTTTGGTGTCAAATTCAAGAAAAACATTATCAAGACCAATGTTGTGAAAATTTCCCCCCGTTTTCTTCTAGGAGTTTTATATTTTCAGGCCTTACGTTTAAGTGTTTGCTTTGTCTGGAGTTGATTTTTGTGTATGGTGTACAGTAAGGGTCTAACATTCTTTTGCATATAGTGATCCAGTTTTCACAACACTATTTGTTGAAGATACTTTAGCCCATAGCTAACATCATACTCAATGGTGAAAAACTGAAAGCTTTCCCTCTAAGAATTGGAAGAAGGAAAGGATGTGACTCTCAACCACTTCTATTCAGAAGCCCTCACCAGAGCAGTTAAGTGAGAAAGAGAAATACAAGTCATTGAAATCAGAAAGGAAGAAGTAAAATTGTCCTTGTTTGCAGACAACATGACTTTATATATAGAAAATCCTAAAGACTTCACCAAAAACTGTTAGAACTAAAAAGTCGATGCAGTAAAGTTGCAGGATACAAAATCAACATACAACAATCGGCTGTGCTTCGACACCCTGACAAGGAACTACTTAAAAAGGAAATTAGGAAAACAATCCTATTTGCAAGTATCAAAAAGAGTAAAATACTTAGGAATAAACTTAACAAAGGAAGTGAAAGGCTTTTACACTGAAAAAACATTGATGAAAGACACAAATGAATGGAAAGATATTCCATGATCATGGATTAGAAGACTTGATGCTGTGAAAATGTCCATACTACCCAAAGGGATCTACAGATTCAATGAAATCCCTATCAAAATCCCATTGGCATATTTTACAGAGATAGAAAAAAATAATCCTATAATTCATATGTAACCACCAAAGACCAAGAATAGCCAAAACAATCCTGAGGAAAAAAACAAAACTGGAGGCATCACACGTCCTGATTTCAAAATATATTACGAAGCTAAAGTAATTAAAACAGTATTGTACTGACACAAAGACAGACAATAGACTAATGAAACAGAATAAAGAGCCCAGAAATAAACCGCTGCATATATGGCCAACCGATCTTCACTCAAAATGGAATAAAGATATAAACATAAGACCTGGAACTGTAAATACTTCTAAAAGAAAACGGAGGGAAAAAACTATATAACATTGGTTTTGGCAAGGATTTTTTTGGATATGACACCAAAAGCAAAATTAGACAAGTGGGATTATATCAAACTAAAAAGCTATAGTAATCTAAATAGTATGGTACTGGCATAAAGACAGACATACAGACCAATGGAATAGAACAAAGAGCCTAGAAATAAACCCATGCATATAGGATCAACCGGTCGAAACAAGCCGTGGCTTTGAAATGGGCAAAATGGCAATGGGACCAAAGGCTCACACTGGAGTGAGAGAGAGCTGGGCTACAGCAGATTCCCTCCCTATATAACCTGGAAAGTCACTTGGCAGCTAAAACGTCAGTTGCCTTCTGTAAGGAACTGGAGTTAATATCAACACCAACAAGACTAGCCAACATTCATGGAAGGCTGCTCTGTGTGTCTGAAGGTACTTGTAAGAATCAACTGACACGGTGTATAACAGGTGAATTATCCCTGGTGAACAATAGCTATTAGAAGTAGATTTTGGAGGTAGAAATAGTGGAAATACTTGTTAAAAACAAACAAACAAGAAAGCAAATGACAACAGTGTCCCAGGTCAGTGTCTGTCTCACCCAGCCACAGGTATTCACTCGTTTATGATCAACCCTCTGACTGTGGATGGATTCCTGCCCTGTCTCCCTTCACCTAGTTAATGTCAACACATCTTTTCACCCCAGCTCAATTGCCACCTCTTCCAGGAATCTCTCCCTGATCTCCCTCTAATTATCCCAAAGGAGCTCCACACTCCTCCCTTTGTAGCTCCTGGCCTGGGGCAATCTCACACTAGTCCTGAGGTTTGCCTGGCTCCTGTCGGGCTCTCACTGACTTCTTGCTTCAGGACCAGGGGTCCTGTCTGGTTTTGCTCCATATTTTATCCTTCAGGCTTAGTACTGTACCTGATACACAGTAAAATCTCCATAAATAAGGGGGCATCGAATGAGTGGTGACCTAGTTTACTCACAATGAAGACTCTATTACAATGGCCTTCTCTAAGCTGCACTTCAGACTTGCACCTTCAGCTCCTACAGAGGGTCTGTATAAAAAACGAAAGCATAGAAAAATATCATTTTCAATTGCTTTAACTTTAGTTCAAGGCTCTATTATGAGTCCCAAGACTCGCCTCTGGAGGGTCCCTTGTAATAAACGGTTTTTCGAGTCACGTGTAAGTAAAGTCTCTCTCTCCTGAGAAATTGATCTGCTTCTCCTAAAGAGAGAGGCTGTGGACACCCCAGTGCCTTTCTTGCCCTGGCTGCCAGGACGCTCAGAGACTAATTTGGTTCCTCCTCCTAGAAAAACAACAGAAATGCTTCCCACGATGTAGGCGATTTCCAGGCACTGTTCTAAGCCTTTTGTGTGAACCAAATCATTTCAAGGTTCAAAACAATCCAGTGAGGTTAGTGCCACAGAGAAAGGCTCCAAGATAAAGGCTGCACATAACCAGGAAATGGCAATGAAGGAGTATGAACCCCAGCAGCTTGGCTCAGAAAATCTGAGCTCTTAACCTCCATGGTGTGCTACCTCACCACAGCTCTGTGCAACCTGGTAGGGGTTCTTCCTTCTCCTTCCAGGGCCCTGAGTTTCATCTGTAACACACACACACACACACACACACACACACACGTGCACGCACATGTGCTCACTTGCTTATAAGCTGCCTCAATTTTTTCCTTGACTCCTATAAAGTAGAAGATGGAGCGGCTAACACATAATAAAGAGAGAAAAAAAGAAGCCTCTAGGGTGTGGTGTGGCAAGGCCACTTGACCTTTAACCTCCAGCTTCTTCATCCCTACGATAAGGACCATGTGTCCAGGTTCCCTCACAGCTTTGTGGTACTTACTCTCCCATATGACAAATACAAGGGAGTGTAAAAGTTATGGCCACTCTTGCTCCAATAAACCACTGATATGGGAGCAAAAAGCTAGTGGCAGGGTGATCATGGTTGTCTAGCAGGTTAGAACCACTGGGGCCACCATCAAATGCAGGCTGGTCCTCCCCTGAACTTGGCCCGAAGCTCATCTCCTGCGCCTTTGGGGATGGGAGCGGGCGATGAGAGCACAGTGGACATGGGCCAGGAGAAAGGGCCCAGACGCTGCTCAGCCACTGACTTGCCTGGGGCCTCAGGCAAGGCACTCACCCCTCTGGGTCTCAGTCTGCAAACTGAAGGCAGTGCGTCAGCTTTGGCTTGTTTCTATTTCCTGAGGCTGGAGGAAGGTCTAAGCTGCGCTCAGCTACTCTCCTCCAGACGCGTTCCATTCAAGCCAAACTTTGTCCTCATGCTTTTTGGTCAACAATGTATGACCCAGATTCTGTGGTTTTATAAACAAAGAGTCAGGCAAGCTTGGGTTCAAGAACCAGCCCCACCACTTACCAACTGAGTGACCCTTAGCAGGTTGTACCAACCTCCCTGAGCCTCTATGTTCTCACCTGTAAAGTGGGGGTGAGAACGCAGATCTCTTAGTTGAGGAACGGTGTAACGGGTGAGCCACTGGGATGGGCCCGGGTGCCGCAGGTCCTTAGCACGTGACGGGCCCCCTCCTCCCTTCTCTCGGGCCACCGCACAGAGTTAGGATGCCTTCCACCTGTGCACCTGTGTTTTAAGCAGGCCTCGTGTATTTGTTCATTTATTCAACACACGTTTATTGAGCACCTACAATATACCAAAAGCTAGCTCTCTGTGAGTCCTAATCTCAAGGGCTTGAGATTTGACCTCAGGGAAGGGCAGCCTTCAGGTCGTGCATCAGTCTCCACGTCTGACAACAATCACTTTGAACTGGAGCCTATCCCGAACACTTCCACGATATTCCACGTCCGGTTCCTTCCCTCTCGGCACACGTTCAGACATCCCTGCCTGCACAGCCTTCCCTGCCACCGCGAGTGACAGCAAGGAGTCTTGAAACGGGGTGACTTCGTATATATACACATGCTTTGCTTTAACCTGGAAAACGTCTACCCTGAGGAAGACCTCTCCAGGGCAGAGGTAGAAACTATCAAGGCAAAAACATCAGAAAGTCCAAATTCTCTGAAACATCTCCCTGCTAAAAATGGCTGGTCTGCATCCTACAGGTCCCTCACTCCTGTCTCCCCCTCTTAGCCTTCTTCTCTTCCATGTTCCCAGGGCAAGTCAGCCTCCTGTCCAATTGCCATGAACAACTCCAAGTGTGAAGCACAGAGCTTCGAGAAGCAGCGTGCTCTGGAGACCAGAGGACGCACTGTGCTGTGAGGTATACTCTGTACTCTGGTTTCGTTCATTCTTTCAACAACTGTTTAATGAGCACTTACTACGTGCCAGGCTCTGCTCTAAGTGCTGGTGTTCTCTGCAAAGAATAAAACAGGAAAAGTCTCTGCCCTCAGGGAGCTTTCACTGGAGTGGAGGAGACAGATACTAAACAAATAAACATAGAACCATGTAAGTTCCGGTAGCTGATAAAGTTCCAGTAAAAGAAGAAAACTAAATCAGGGTGAGTGACAGTGAAGAGGGGAGGATGCTGTTTGAGCTACTGTAACTGGGAAGATGTTTCTGAAGAGATGCCACTGCAGCAGAGAACTCAGTGAAGTGAGGGCGCGGGGCCAGGCAGATACGTGGGGGGAGAGCCTTCCAGGCAGAGCAGCAGGTGCAAAGGCCCGAGGGTGACATGTGCCGGGAGCATCCCACCATTTACTAGTTGAGTCAGATCCTGCCCACTGGGACTCAGTCCCAAATCACCCTTTTAGAATCTCTCCTGGGTCCCTGGGGCTAGAAGCCCGCAGACCACATTCCCAGGACTCCGTGCTAGCCCACTCCTGTTAGAGTCCACCCATAAGAGGCACTGATGTGCACCGAAGGTAGGAGGAAAAAGACTTTCTTCTGCATCTGGTTGAACCTCTGGCACCGTGAGCGGTGGCAGCTCCTGCTCAGTCTCAGAGACAGAGGCTCTTGCGTCCCCACTGGCGATGACACCCGCCACATTCGTGCCAGCCACTCTAGCATCTGCTCTGCAGCGGAGATGGGCTGCCTGTGGATTCAGCGAGGAGGCAGGACTCGGGGCTCGAGCCTGAGTGGTGACCCTGGGGGACCCAGCCTGCCCCTCTGCCCCAGCACCTTGGCAACCATGTCCTGCATTCCACGCCTCTCTGTCTGAAATGTTATTCCTATTTATTTCTGTGTCCTGAGGGTGACATTGACCAGTGTATCGACCTGCTCAGAGACCATGACGTCATCTCGCCGAATCTCTCTGAGTCTTAGTCTCCTCGTCTGTATAATAAGGAGTAGAAACGTTGTAGGCCTTTTTTTTGGGTGAGGCTTAAGGCAATGGCTGCAGTATACATAGCTCTGTTAGTTTCCCATGGCTGCTGTAACGAATTACCACAAATTTAAAACTTGGCGGCTTAACACAATGCAAAGTATCATCTTACAGTTCTAGGGCTCAGAATCTGAAAAGGGTCTCACTAGACCGCAAGCAAGGTGTTGCCAGGGCTGAGTTCCTTCTGGAGGCTCTAGGGGAGCCTTGCCTTTTCTGGCTGAGGCTGCCTGCTTTCCTTGACTCATGGCCCCTTCCTCCATCTTCCAAGCCAGCAACCTTGTGCCAAAACCTTCCCATACAGCTGTCTGCAGGCTCTCTCTCTTCTGCCTTCCTTTTCCACTTAGAAGCATCCTTGCAATTACACTGGGCCCACGTGGATAACCCAGGATAATCTCTGCATCTCCAAGTCAGTCGACGAGCAACCTTCATTCCACCTGCATTCTTAATTCCTTTGCCACGTAACTTAACCTGTTCAAAGGTTCTAGGAAGTAGGATGTGGACACCTTCTGGAGGTGGGGGCATCCTTATTCTCCCTCCCACACTAGCACATGATAGAAAACTAGCACATTTTGAGCCCATTTTATTTAGTGCCATCTCACTGCCCCTTGGTGGGAGCAGGACACTCCAGCAATGGCATCTGTGACCACCCTGTAGTGTGAGCCCATGAGTGGTAGCAGACCCTGGGTGCCTGTTTTCCGGGAGCCCTGGGCACAACCCGAGATCCTGCCCCAATGTGCCAGATCCTGACCACGGAGCCTGCAGCTGGACCAGCCTATAGAAATTAACTCGTCCGTCCTGACGACACAGGTGGGGAAACCACAGCCCGGAGACGCAGCACAGCAGGACCAGGGCTCCTGATGCCAGCAAGGGTGTGACACCGGATTCTGGGGGCTCTCTTGGTGCCTGCTGTCTATAAGGGCTTGACAAGACTGATACCCAAGAAATAATTAGCAAGGATGTTCAGAGGATGCACCTGCTGTTCCAGGAGTCACACGGCCGATCATTCCTAGCTGCATCTCCCTGGTAGACCGCCCCGGCAAAGCTGATGAGTCCCGGAGCCCAGGTCTGGGACTTGAAAGTCTCTATTCCACTGCTTCCGGCAGGGAGCTCCGTGGCTCATAAAATATTTAAAAGGACATTGTTGCTACTTCATTAAACACCCAGTGTACGAAGAACGAGTTCTGGGATATCTGGGGATCTGTCTGGGGATGTGTTCTGTGCCCACCAAGCACATTCATGAATTCTTCATCTCTGAGTCCCGAGAGCGGGTAAATGTCTTCTGCTGCCCCCTCCTAGAAAATGGGGTGATTCTTGTAGAACCCTCAGCATTAGGGCCCCGAGAGACGCGAGGTGACAGGTAACTGGCAAGAATCTCCCTCTGGGAGTCAGGGGCCCTGGCATTTGAGCCCCTGCTCCATGGATGGTCAGGTGCGGGGGACGGTGAATCCCAAACCCCTCTGGGTTGAGTTGCTCGGCTGTGGGAAGGAGAGGCCAAGCTGCCTTCTCCCTGCCCAGGAATTTGGTGAGACTCACTATTTTTAATGACTTTCACAGGTGGATGCTCTTCAACAGTTTGGACCACGCATTCAAGTCCTTGATTTTTTTTCTTATCTCTTCGGCATGCAGCCAAGTGGAAGTCTATGCTGGATGCCTGGGAAGGGGGAAGGTAGGGGGTGTGGTGCTCACACTCAAGGAGATGCGGTCCCTGCCAGGGAGAGTGACATCAATGGCAGGTGACTCCACCGTGTCACCAGTACCAGGGTGAGGTGACGAGGGGAGTGAGGGACGGGGTAGGGCTGAGACGCTCAGTGTTGTGTGTCAACTTGGCTGGGCCACAGAAAGCAGGTATTTGGTCAAACACCAGTTTAGCGGAGGGTGACATTTACATCAGTAGACTCTGAGTAAAGCAGATGGTTCTCTGGAATGTGGGTGGGCCTCACCCAATCAGGTGAAGGCCTTAAGAAGTAATGACTAAGGTCCCTGAGGAAGAGGGAACACTGCCACCAGATGGCCTCCAGACTCGAGATGCAGCATCAGGTCTTCCCTGGGTCTCCAGCGCCCACAATCACACGTGCCAATTTCTCAAACTAAATCTCTCTCTCTCCCCCTCTACACACACACACACACACACACACACACACCATATTGGCTCTGTTTCTCTGGAGAGCCCTGACTAGTACAGGGGCCACCCTGACCACCTTGGGACCCCAGGGAAGACGTGACTCTGTCTCACTCCTCCTCTGAGTGCACTGTTCTAGAGGTGCATGGCCTACCACACAGTGGCGGCAGGAGGACATGCTCACAGACCCCCGACTACAGGTCTGGACCTGACCAAGGGCCACAGCCCCTGGGCTCTGTAATCCCTCATCCTGGGTGTCCAGGCCAGGCTTTGGGGGTCAGCTCACAGCCACTGGCGGAACACAGCCAGGCAGCTTTGCTGCCAGGCAGCCTTGCTCCTGGGACACACACAGGGCTCCTCTGGGGCTGACCTTGGCTGGAGGATGTGTCAGGGCCTTGCTGAACCTTCCCTGTCCTGTGCAGCACCTAGACCCTTCTGCCCAAGCCCTGTCCCTCTCTTCTCCACCGGGGGTTGGGCTGGTCCCATGTCTGTGATCTCTCCACCTCCCCTGGTTCCTCCACATTCCCTTCACATGCACTTATGCCAATAAGTTCCCGACCACTGGTCCACCTGGTGTCTGCTTCTTAGAGGACCCCAACTGACAGTTGGCAGCCCAGACACTGAATTCGGAACCCCTCAGTGGGCTGCACTGAGCCTCCTGGCATAAGTAGGAATAAGCTGGGCAAGAAGGAAGGACAAGCATCTTCAACAAGGCGGCCATCTCCTGGCCTCTCCACAGCCCTTTGAGACAGGCCTGGTATGACAAGATGACATGGAAGGTCTTCCAAGGCCTAGGACCTCTCTGCATGACCCCAAGTTCTCGGCTGTGTCCAGGATGCGCATGGCCTGTATGGACAGTTGTTTCCTTCCCTTCCTGGACAAGGACCTACCTGATAAAAAACAAGTGTTTGTTGACTGACTATTTTGGCCACATGATTATCATGACCACAGCCGATGTTGCTACAGTGTTTTTGCACACTGCAAATTATTCTCACATCCATGATCTTATTTCCTCATCCTTCTGGTCCCTGGAGATAGGCATTTGTGCTATTCCCATTTCACAGATAAGAAAACTGAGCCTCATCTGAGACGATGGGCAACTTGCCTGGGCTCACAGCGCTATCATGTGGAGAAGCAGAGACTGGAACCCCAGAGGCTGGGCTCCTTCTTTGGAGCCCACATACCATGGCTTCCACATACCTGGGAGCATCAAATAGAAGCAGTGATGTTACCGGTATAAAGAAGGAAAGAAAAGTGTGTAAACTTAACGGCTGACACCAGAATGTCTTTCAAGGAAAGAACTGTCTTCACTGAGAAAAATATTTTGATAAGTGCCTAGGGGAGGAGGGTTTGCTGAACGTTTGCATGGCCGCTGGCTCCAGCTTCAGAAGGGAGGGAAGCTATTCCACACACTAGAAGAAGAAGAAATTGGAGCTCAGGGGCCCTCTGAGCAGGCAGAGCGGACGAGCAGAGATAAGAGGGGAAAACAGAGGCTGGTGAGAGGCAGGAAGTCGGGCACCTTGGGTAGCGCGCTCCTCCGGAAACCCTCCAGTGATCCTGTGGGCGTGACTGCTGCTATGCCGTTTAAGGAAACCAAAGTAGGTGGTGAAGTTCAAGTTGGGGTTATTAGGCTGTAAGACAGGGCAGCATGCAAGAATGCCGGTGCCCAAGACAGCTCAAAGCCCAGAAATGCTCAGGACTTCAGAGACATTTGAAGAAGCCTTTGAACATCCTCATGCTGTGGAATTGAGGGGACAGGCAATTCCTCCCAGCACTGAGGGGCACGGGGACCCCCAGCAGACCCGGGGGCTGCACAAGGATGGCACCGACCACAGGCACAGTGTAGAAAACATCCTTTGCTTTCCTGGAACCCTCTGTGATTCTCTAAATTTAAAGTGAGTGGAAAATAACAAACGTTGGCAAGGGTGTGGAAAAAACAGCACCCTCGTACGCTGTTGGTGGGAATGTAAATTGGCGTAGCCATTGTGGAAAATCATATGGAGGTTTCTCAAACAACTAAAACTACCATATGACTCAGCAATCCCACTCCTGGGTACATATCCGAAGAAAAACAAAACCCCTAATTCGAAAAGACACATGCACCCCAATGTTCCTAGCAGCATTATTTACGATAGTCAAGGTATGGGAGCAACCTACGTGTCCATCGACAGATGAATAGATAAGGAAGATGTGCTATATACCTATAATGGAATACTACTCAGCCATAGAAAAGACTGAAATTTTGCCATTTGCAGAAACATGGATGGACTTGGCGGGTACTATGCTAAGTGAAATAAGTCAGACAAAGACAAACACTGTATGATCTCACTTACATGTGGAATCTAAAAAGTACAACAGACTAGTGAACAAAACAAAAAAGAAGCAGATTCACAGATATAGACAACAAGCTAGTGGTTACCAGTGGGGGAGGGGCCTTAAAGGGGTGGGAGAGGGTGAGTACTAACTATCAGGTGTAAGATAGGCTACAGGGAATAGAGCCAATATTTTGTAATAATTTTTAATGGAGTGTAACCTTTAAAAAATGGCATGAAAAATTTAAAAAGTAATCTATGCAAGAAATTAAAAAACAAAAAAATAAAGTGAGTGCAAGCGGCTCTCAGTCTCTCGCTCTTGGGAATGAAGATGTGCCTTTGTGCTTTGGGAGCCTGGGGCTTTGACACGGTGGTTTCTGAGCTGTGTTTTGCTGCTGCTGTGGACCCCTGGGTGTTTTGTAGGAAGGTGCCTGTCTCCCCAGACTGCTGGTCCTTTGCTCTGCAGCCTGTCCCATCAGCGGGCTCTCCATCCCAGGGAATGCAGAGCCCTGGGAGACAGCTCGTCCAGGGGCAAAGTGGGGAGATGCTCAGAGGTCACTCATCGCTACACCGTAAAAGTGAAGGCAGAGTGACAACAGGGGTGGGCACTGGTCTTCCAGGAGCAGGTGACTGTGCTGGTGGGGGCAGAGATAAGACCTCAGAGGGACTGCATCTCCTTCTTCTGCCACGTCCCTCGGCTGGGTCCAGGAGATGGTGCCACCTTTCTAGCTGGCAAGTGTGAGCCCAGGGCACTAAACGGCCCCCTTCTCTCTTTGGTGTCTCCAGGTGGACACAGTGTGGCCGTAAGCCTCTAGGCAAGAGCAGGGCCTGGGAGGGGCTGACCACCCCAGGGCTTCCTTCGGTTGGTACCTTGGTACCTTGGGTGACCACCTGGGTACTTGGCTTGGGTTTTGGTGGATGCATTTGGGGGGCAGGAAGCTTCAAGAGGACCAGCTCACCTTGCACATCCTCCCTTATCAAGAGCCCACCCAGCACAGAGCACAGCAGAAATCCCTATCCAGGCCAGCCTTCTTCCCTTCCCGTCCTACTTATCTCTATTCTTTCCACACTTTTGTGATCACATGGATTTATTTTATGTTCTATTTTTTCCCCACTGAGCATTATGTACTAAGCATGCTTTCACCATGCTACAATCATCTTATAACCGTTTGTTACATAAGTGAATCAAGTTGGCCTGGGGATACGATTTTTAGTTTCGAATACAGATGTGCAATGACTGACTTAACTGTTCTCTGATGCAATCAGCGCATATCTGGAGTTCAACCCTGGCTCAAATATAGAAAATCACCATATGGCAGTGGACATTTTTCTGGCCCTTAAACCTAGCGACCAATGGATCAATTATTTTTTGCTTATTTTGTCTCTATGTACATGCTGTGTCTTACAATTAGCAATCCACTTAAACATACACCAAAGGCATCATACTGCCCTCTAGTGAATTCAGGACTGGAGTGAGGCAAACTGAGTTTGAACCTCATTTCTGTCTCTACTGGCCGTGGGACTGCAGGCAAGGGGCTCAACTTCTGAGTGTGGGTTTCCTCTCTGCAGTCTCTGAGTTTCTGGAGACTTGTGATACTGGACACAATGAAAGCAAGGCACTGGACTTGGAGCAAGCGCTCGATAAATTATAGCAAGAAAGTGGTGCATGGGAAAGAAAAAGCTTTAAAAGCTTCAGGCAGGGCTTCCCTGGTGGCACAGTGGTTGAGAGTCCGCCTGCCGATGCAGGGGACACGGGTTCGTGCCGCGGTCCGGGAAGATCCCACATGCCGCGGAGCGGCTGGGCCCGTGAGCCATGGCCGCTGAGCCTGCGCGTCCGGAGCCTGTGCTCCGCAACGGGAGAGGCCACAGCGGTGAGAGGCCCGCGTACCGCAAAGAAAAAAAAAAAAAAGCTTCCTGTACACAGCCCTTTCACTCAGTTATTTGTTATAAATGAAAATCAGACTGCCCCCAAATTTTGAGAATTCAAGTAATAAAATGTTTAAACTACATTTAAAATGAAGGTAAAGTCATAGTTCAACCGGAACTGATTTTCCTTGCTTAACGTGATGTCTGAATTTCCTGTGCTGCTCTAGTAAATCACCACTAGGCTTAAATCAGTACAAACTTATTTGACAGTTCTGGAGGTCAGAGGTCCAAAATGGGTCTCACTGGGCCAAAATCAAGGTGTCATCAGGGCTCTGCTCCTCCTGGGGGCTCTAGAGGATGGTCTGTTCCCTGGCCTTTTCCAGCTGCTAGATGCTTCCTGCATTTCCTTGGCTCCTGGCCCCTTCCTCCACCTTCAAAGCCAGCAGCACAGTATCTTCAACCTGTCTCTGGCTCTTAACACCTGCTTCTGTTCTCACAGCTCCTTCTCTGACCCTGATTCTCCTCCTCCCTCTTTCACTTATAAGAAGACTTGTGATTACATTGGGTTCGTCCAGATAATCCAGGATAATGTTCCCTACCTCAAGACCCTTAAATTAATCACTTCTGCAAAGTCCCTCATGCCATGCAAGGTGACATTCACAGGTTCTGAAAATTAGGATGTGGACATACTTGGAGGCCATTATTCTTCTGCCCATCCATGATAATATAAAAACAATAATAAGGAAACATGTTTAAGGCACAAACATGGGGGGGGGGTAAAAACAGCCTCACAGATAAATCCACATGACTGTCCCCCCTGTAAACGTGATGGAAATGTCATGGAAAAAGACAGGAAAAGCTCAGGTATAAATGACGATTGACTTTAGAAAGTTGTGGGTGGTTTTTCCCCAACATTAAACACATTCTCCATTCCCAGCGCAAAAGATTTCAGATCACTTTATCCATAGAATCCCTTTCTTCAAATGCAAGGTCATGCAGAAATTCACATGGCAAAAGCAAACAATCTCCTTTTGATGTGTACCATCCTTTACAGTTTGCAAAGCCCTCCTCCCACAAACACCACTGTACTTGAACTTGTCTACCTTACCCAGAGGCAGGACAGTTGTGATGTTTCCCTTCTTAGGAATCAGGAAACCAAGGCCTAGAGGACATTGGTGGGCCTAGAGGGTCTTGATTAAGCTGGACCTTCTGCCTACTTCCATTGGCTCTTTCCATTCCTGCCTAGTGCTCAGACACCTCCAGAAATGAGAACTCCCCGCCTCCATAAGTGGCCTATTCCATTCTTGCATCTCCTGTCTCATGGTGAATCAAGTCCTTCCTCGCTGTGGCTTCTCCCATTTGCTTCTCAATCTATCATCCAAAATAAGGCTGCTCTCTCTTCTGCTTGACAGCTTGTCAATGGTTTGGTCATGCCCCTGGGTCTTTTCTTCCTTAGATGGAACTTGGAGAAGGTGGAGGCAGCTGTGATGGCAGCTCTCTTGAGCCATGAGTGGGAAGGAGACTGGGGGGTGGAGGAGACTCACATCACAGTGCGTCCTTTAGGGCAGAGACCTGAGACCTCTAGTTTGTACCTGCTCTTGGTCTGCTACCCCATGGAGGGTCCATGCAGGTCCAAGGGCCTGGACCTCCAACTTGGCCAGCCTGAGGAATCTCTGTTCTTTTTGAAGACAGGTGTTGCAATGGTTTGGAAAAAGCTTGTATTTTCAATGCACCTCTAGCAAGAATCCACTTGAATATACTTTATTCTTGCCTTAATAAAAACCAGACTCCTTGTGACCAAGGTAATGTACTTTAGCCCCTAGCACAAAAGGGAATGAAGTCAGCTGTCTGTCATAAGGGCCATTGTTGGGGCTCACTTCTGTCCATCCGGCATGGGACCTTGCCTCCTGAATGTTTCTGGCCATCTCTGGACTGCAGAGAAGTCCCTTAATCCAGCTCAGGCCACCGAGGCCGTTGCCCAGAGCATCCATGGACAAGGGGCACGATGGCATCCCCTAAGGCGCAAGGGCAGCACTGGAAATGTAATGATATGCAGACCAAAATGGGGTTGACAGTCCTTGTGGGGTGTTCAGGAATGACAAATGAAGGCAGCTCCCACTAAATTCGGGGCTTTGACTTGGCTCACTGGGTGCAGAGCTCACGCGGCCTCATCTCTAAATATGCCTCAAACGGCCGTTTAAGCAGCGCCATCTCGAAGGAGTCGTGAGTCAGCCTCCAGAGCGCACGAAATGCCTCCGTCTGGCTGGTCCCAGCCAATGGGTACTTCAGTTGCTTTCTTTCCAGACAGTGGCAGAGCCTGCTGGTGGCCAGAGGCTATTACTCACTCTCCCCTCCTCCTTAGGAGCAGGGCCTGACGTTCTGTGACAACAGTGCACTAAAGGACTACATTTTCCAGCCTCCTTGGCAGTTAAGAGGGGAAACATGATCACATTCTGACCAAAGGGACCTAGCAGACGCGTGTGAGCCTTCAAGGAGACTTATTAAAATAGAAGGGCAAGTAATCCCTCCTTCTCGCCCTGCTCCTCTTGGCTGGAAAGCAGATATGATGGCAGCCACTTTGGACCATGAGGCAACCTGGGAATCTAGAGATGAAGGGCCCGAGGCAGATGGAGAGATGAAAGGAACAAGGTCCCTGACACCATGAAGAATTGTAACAGCCTCAGTCTGCCTACCTTCAACCTTTTCTTATGTGAGAGAGAGAAATAAACTTCTATTTTGTTTAAGACACTATCGTTTGGGTTTTCTATCATAAGGTGGCTGACCTTAATCCTGATATGTACACCTTTCTCTCAAAAAAACCAAACCAAGGGCTTCCCTGGTGGCGCAGTGGTTGGGAGTCCGCCTGCCGATGCAGGGGACACGGGTTAGTGCCCTGGTCCGGGAGGATCCCACATGCCGCGGAGTGGCTGGGCCTGTGAGCCATGGCCACTGAGCCTGCGCGTCTGGAGCCTGTGCTCCGCAACGGGAGAGGCCACAACAGTGAGAGGCCCGCGTACCACAAAAAAAAAAACAAAACAAAAAAAAACAATAGCAGCCAATAACGGACAGTCTTCTTTTTCTATTCAGGTCTAGCCAGTAACTGGCTTCTAAATGCCATAGAAACACACTCCCTCCCATCTACAAAACAACAGCAATAAAAAGCACTGCTTTTTTATTTATCTGGGGATTGAGGTCTGAGCTCTCTGCCAAGTCTATATGCCTGATCAGGGCCTGGTGACAAAAATACAGACCATGGGGGCTGGGATGACAAAGCATTACCGGGAAGGAGCATCCAGAGGTATCGTTCCTTCACGGTGATGAGCATATATTACTTTTTTCTCTTGCCTGTATCTTTCTTGAAGCCATCCTCCTGGACTCTCTATAATTCTACTAGAGATGTCAATCAAACCTTGCAGCCTTCCATCCCCCAATCACCAGACTGGATAGTAACCCAGACTGGTCAATTCTGGGAATTCCCATCAGGGAATTCTAACTCCTGGGGCAGTGATTGGTTCAAGCATAGCCATGTGACCCAGGAAGGGCCAATTAGAATTATCTCCTTCAGGGATTGAGATGTGTGCTATGTGAAAGGGAATCTCTCTCCTTCTAAAAGTGTTTAAAAGTTGGAACTCCTCAAGACTGTCTTGACACCAAATGGAGAAAACCCGTCTAAGAATGAAGCCAATGAAATCCTAAGAATGTCTAGGAGTTGTTGAGAGAGGGACAGTACCTTGGTGACTTAGTTTAATCTCCTGGATCCCACCATGCTAAAGGAAATCCAGCCTTCTCTATCCCTATTATAAGGCAGAACACATATGGCTCACTTCTGGTATTACTTTCCTCCTGGAGGGGCATTTCATTAAGGTACCATGCTTTCCGCCCTCTCTGCCCATCCCTCACTCACTGGTCCCCAGGAAACGAGAAGGGACTTAGCTCATTGGTAAGTTGGGGAGAGAAATGGCCCACACAGCTTAGTTCCTCCCTTTAATTTTGAGATCTCTCTGGTTGGAGGAGAACACAGTCTTTTCTTCCGTGTTCTGCATTTTTCAGGGGTGGGCCCTGTTGGGAGCCCATGAGTACCATCTTATGAGGCTCTCCTGGCCATCAGACCAAAAGCCAGTTTGCCAAGTGGCCTTTCTTTATCCAAACTAAAAGTGACATTTTTATTGCATCTCCTCCACTTCTGCATCCATCTCTATATTGGTATCAAACTTGAGCCAGAAAGAAGAGTGGTAATTATTGGTGCCCTCAAATCCCATTCCTAGGGACATGTGTTAAAAGTTTCCCTCTTGCTTATGCTGTTTTTTTTAATAGTATTTTAAAAAATCATTTATTTATTTATTTATTTATGGCTGTGTTGGGTCTTCGTTGCTGCACGAGGGCTTTCTCTAGTTGCGTTCAGCGGGGCCTACTCTTCTTTGCGGTCCATGGGCTTCTCATTGCAGTGGCTTCTCTTGCTGCAGAGCACGGGCTCTAGGCATACGGGCTTCAGTAGCTGTGGCACGTGGGCTCAGCAGTTGTGGCTCAAGGGCTCTAGAGCGCAGGCTCAGTAGTTGCAGCGCACCGGCTTAGTTGCTCCGCGGCATGTGGGATCTTCCTGGACCAGGGCTCAAACCCGTGTCCGCTGCACTGGCAGGCAGATTCTTAACCACAGCGCCACCAGGGAAGCCTGCTTATGCTGTTTTGAGTTTCTGTCTCCTATAACCCAAAAGGTCCTGATAGATGCAACTTCCCTGACTCCAGTGTCTGAAGCGTTGCCCTATCACATTCCCCATGCTCATATTTCATTTCTATTCAATTAAATAAACACTGTTTCTCACAGTGGAAGTTTGGGCTCTTTCCCCCATTTTTAGGTGCTGGGGACTTCTCCTCAACTGGCAAGAGGGCACAAAGAAATCAGACTCAGGGCTGGAACTTAACCCCTTGCCACTCTGAACTGGGGGTGGGGAGGATGGAAAAGCCGGAAAGGGGAGTGTGGTATGCATTGTACGCATTGATGGCCTCCATTCATTGCTTCTCTACATGTATGTCCTTTGCGCTGTAACTGTGTAGCCCCTCCCTCTCTGACTCTGGGGCTTGATCATGTGACTTTGTCCAATAGTATTTTAGCTGACTCAAAGCTTGAAAAACTGTGTTTTTCGCTTCCTCTCTGGGACCTCTGTGCTTGCTGTGAGAATATGCCTGAGCTAGCCTGCTGGAGGATGAGGTACATGGAACAGAGCTGAGCCATCCTGGATCAGCTGGCTGACCACCAGATATGTGAGAGAGCTTCTGCTGAGACAAGAAGAGTTGCAAGGGCAAGCCCTATCAAGATTAACAGAGTAACTGCCATTGTCTTCAGCCAGTGAGTTCCGAGGTGGTTTGTTATGCAGCATTATTATGGTAATAGCTAACTGCTACAGGGTCCTTTCTACCAAATTACCAACAGATTGGGCAAGGTGTATCTCCCATGGTGACAAACAAGGTGGTAGGTAATAGGGTGTGTTTTATTTATGCTCATAGGTTCCAGAGCAAGACTTTCAGAGTTCAAATCCCAGCACTGCCATTTGCTAGCTTTGTGACTTTGGTTAAGTTATCTTGTCCTCAGTTTTGTTTTGTTTTTGTCTTAAAATGGAAATAATAATGCGATCTACTTTCCATGGTTGTTGTGAGGGTTTAACAATCTAACAAATGTGAAGTGCTTAGAATGAAATGTTCTCAATGCAGATGAGCATTGAGGAGTGTGTCTGCCTCCCGTAACTAGATGCCCCCTTCACCTCCTGGAAGGCTGGAAGACCACCTTATACTCTCCTCTCCCCACCACCTGGCAGAGCACCCAGCACAGTAAATATCCATTGTTTGCTGAATGCCTGGAGTGAACTTAGCACTTTTATTAGTATAGATGCAGGTTTCAATGTTCTATTTCAACCTAAGGCCAACATCTTTGTTCTTTTTATAAAGCGTACATGTAATATTTATCATTTTTTACAACTGGCATTCTCTCTCACTCCCTGTTGTGCTATGAAATAAATCTTTTAAACCTTCTGCGCTGTCTGGCATTTGGATGCACTGCCCATTCTGACTGTACTTAATTGGAGCATTTCCCAGGATTTCCTCCCCAGTGGAGCCAGATGGGCATCCTCACATGCCAGGAGATCAAGCTGGAGGAATTGCTGTCTTCTAACAACCTATAACCTAGTTGTTTTTGGAAATCAGATCCCATTGGCTCCTTCTCAGCTGCCTTCGTTTTACTCCAGAGCCTCCAACCATCTGACCATCAGCCTTCTTCCCTGAAGCCTGACTTTTGGATAGGTTGCCTCCCCAAGGGCCCCATGGGAAGCCCCGTAGACCACTACCCACTTGTGTCCCTCTGTGCGTGAGGGTGGTGGGAGGGAAATCACCCCTGGGTTCCAGTCCTTCTTTTGTCACTTATTGGCTGTGAGATGGGGGAGGAGCTATTAACCAGGGTCCCCTGTGGGCTTCTGGGGGAGGGGGCTCAAGTCCCATCCCCACCACCATGCTCCAGAAATTTTGTGTATTTGGGCGTCTACCGAAGAAAGATCTGTCCTTTCCATCAATTTTTAAAGGCCTCTAGAAACCAGAAACCATATAACCACAGCCCTGGACAAATCATTTCACCCCTGTAAGCCTCTGTTCCTTCATCCAAAAAATGAAAGTAATGGTAATGTTCTCTGATTTCATGTTATAGAAATGTCGTAAATGAGGAAATAGATCTGAACTACAAACTGCTGGACAGACATAGGCAATTATTAATATTTCATTATGACACGTCAATTCAGAAAATACTTAGGTTGTTTGGATTTTAAAAGATGTGGCACAAATTATAGTGAGCTAAGGACTACATATAATTCTCAGTTTTTTCTTGGATGTGGACATTTGGGGAATTTAGATTAGAGGACAGGATATGGATAATAAGAAACTGGACAGAGTCCTCAGTAATAATGACAGCAGGTAATACTGTGGACCATATAGATATAGATATCATCTAATTTAATCCTTACAACAAGCCCATGGGGGAGGCTTATGTCATTTCCTTTTTACAGATGAGGATTCTGAGAATCAGAACGGTGAAAAGAATTGGTCAAGGTCAGACTGCAGAGCTGGGATGTGAAGGCAGCACTAGTTATTCCCAGCCCTCATGCTGAACCTCGGTGCTGCCGACCAAGTCTTGTTTTATAAAACTAAAAGAATGGGTATGCTATTGTTCATTCTACATTGTCTGTCTCCAGGCAAAATGATTTTGCCTTTTCCGGGCTGTAGAAATGTCTCTGATTCTGAAAGCTCTACTTTGAATCTGGCCCAGAAAGCTACACAAGATGACTGCCAAGCCCCACGTGGGCCTCAAGCTTCCCTCCTGTAAAATGGGTATATTTCTGTTCCCTTGCAGGGCTAATGGGAATGGTCCAGTGGGTCTTGTTGCAGAGGCCCCACGCTGGTGTGATGTGAGGGCTCATTCTGTGCTTGTATGTTCCCTTTCCTTGCATGTGAATGTTAAGATGGGAAATCTGATCAGTGAGGACGAGAGGAGCAGAGGGAGGGCCGGGATAGACTTAAACCACTAAGAAAGATGCAGCATCTCTGGGGTTGGGACAACCCGAGAGGTGACCACGGAGAGACACTGAGCAGAGGTGAGCAGACCTGGGCCTTATCCTACTCTGTCCTGGCTTTTCCAGGCTCCCTGTTGCTAACCGTAAAATTGTCACTTGCTATCTGGTTCTACAAGGATTAAGTCACTAGCCACTGCAGTCGCTGACCTTCAACAGCCCCTGAAAGGAGTTCCGGGCAAGGATCAGGAATGAGGCACTCTGTGCTCTGGGAAAATCTGGTAGAACAGGGCTTCAGAGAGATATTTTCAGGAGAAGATTTTATGAGCTGAAATTTCTTGCATCTCCTCATATCTAGAAAAGCACTAAAATCATTAACGGTGACATCTGCTCGTGACCAGCAGCAGCCTTCTGCCAAAATGTGTGCTTGACTGTACGTACCCCTTTCACTGAAATCATATACTGACACTCCCACACCTCTTTGGGCGGTCTCTCAGAGCTATCTGAGATGCTGTCTCCCAGACTATAGTCCTCATTTTGCCCCAAATAAAACTTAACTCAAAACTCTCATGCTGTGCATTTTTTTCAGTTGACACTTTGATCTGTGTCCCCACTCTGGGCCACCCATAGCAGGCTGTTGGGAAGATGAAACAGGATAGGGTGTCCTAGGGCACCCAGCATGCCCTGCAGCGCTGACCCCTGTGAAGAGGCCAGAGCCACATGGACCAGACAAAGCGGCTCCTACCTTTCTCAGCTCCAGCCTGGTCGTGCTTCTCAAAGATCAGGTAGCGTGGGCTCTCAGGGAGAAAGGGCAGGCTCACCAGCTGGACCAAGACGGGGACAGCAATCACCCCAAACAGGTACGGCCAGGTGCTCTCCTGAAGGGAGAAGAGGGGGCCGGTGAATGATGAGGACTTCAGTCATTATTTGGGGGCTAGGCCCCTGGGCCAGGCAGCTTCTGCTGTCTGCACAGGGTCCCTCTGCACAGTGTGAGCCCCAGGAACAAAGGCTGGGGAACGATTGGACACTGGTTTTGTTAGGGAACCATTGACTGAAACCGCCCGCCTTGGCCAAGCATGATAATGACCGCTTGCATGAGTTGTCTCACACAGGAGGTCCTAAAACTAAATGGGCGAATTCAGGAGAGGCCAAAAGGAGGGAGGAGATGCCAGCCCATAATAAGTCCTGCCAACCTTCCAGAAACCCTCACGCTGGAATCCATCTTGGCTGAGAGATGCGCACTCCGCCAGGAAGGACCCTGAGTCAGACCAAGTATGGGCACAAGCAAGATGATGATTGGCCAGAGACAACCCGGAAACCAACCCCATTGCCCTAAACCCTGAGACTGCAACACAGGAGGCAGAGCAGTTCTCCTGGGTTCCCTTACCTGCTGCTCTCTGCCCGGGCGCCCCTTCCCAATAAAGTCTTTTGCTTTGTCAGTACGTGTGTCTCCTTGGACAATTCATTTCCGAGTATCAGACAAGAGCCCACTTTCGGGCCCTGGAAGGGGTCCCCCTTCTGGGAACGGTTTAGCACCAGGCCCACGTGTTTGGTATCTCCATGCAGGGGGTTGGTGAATCTTCAGAGCCACCTGACAGGCGGTTACCTGAAGGGTGACTCCGAGAAGGTGCAGTTCGGGGAAGCCAAGAGCTGGCCAACTCAGAGGCCCCTGGGGCATCAAGCCTGGCCTGAAGCGGCTCAGCTGTTTCCTGGCTGTGTGGCCTTGGAAACATCCTCACGGCCCCTTGGAATCCCCTTCTCCTCACCTGGGGAATGGGGACAGCCACAGGCACCCCTCAGGCAGGCGTGAGAGTGGGATCAGATGATGCCTTCACTGTGAGGCCTGGCACCCAGTAGGTACACAGAGGAAACTACTACCATGCGGGTGGTACCACCCAGACGCCTCCGAGGCCCAGGATATCCGACCCATCTTGCTCCTGTCAGTGAAGGGCGGCTGGAGCTTTTCCACGTCCCCAGGGAAGTGAGGGGGGGCCTTTGGGCACAGCTCGCCCCTGAGGTGGGGGAACTTGTCACTTCCCACTGGCTGTGAAAGGCAAGCAGGCAACACCCACCATTCAAGAGGCATTTTGAGTCCCTTCAAGCAGCACCATTCGCCTATTAGGTAGCTTAAATGCTGCACTGGGGGCCCATATTATTATGCTGATTAAGGCAGCATTCTTCCTGATTTTTTTTTAAAACCCAGGTTTACAAATAAACTCTCATCGTGTCTCTGAAAGGAGAGAACATCAATAGACAGCAGTTCTGATGGGGAGAAAGAGGAAAAAAACCCAAAGTTCTCACTGTGGAATTCTTGAATGTTTCATTTCCTAAGAAAGTACAAGGAGAAAAGAAGACACATCCAGACCTAGAAAGGCTTCGCACAGGGAGAAGGTTCAGATGCCCTTGTTCCCGGTGAATTTAAGGTTCTTGTCTCGTTGCAGAAGAATTCGGAGACAAGGCAGGGAGGTTAAGAAAGTAACGTGAGAATTTATTTAAGCAACAATACGCTCTCAGAGAGGGGCAGACAGGTGAGCTGCTGTCCTGGACTTCTTTGGCAAGCCAGGGTATACAAATGAAGGCGTAGAATATTCCCTGGGGAAGGAAGAGTCTGGGGGTTGTATTCCTTGATTTTCATCCCAGCTCCATCTTCCCAAGGGGAGGAGGGGTGTTTGTCCTTATTTAGCTTAGATCAGAAGTGTCACACAGGGCGAGAGAGAGTCATGGGCATATACACACTAACAAACGTAGTAAGGTAGATAGCTAGTGGGAAGCAGCCGCACGGCACAGGGATGGATATTGGCTCGGTGCTTTGTGACAGCCTGGAGGGGTGGGATAGGGAGGGTGGGAGGGAGGGAGACGCAAGAGGGAAGACATATGGGAACATATGTTTATGTATGACTGATTCACTTTGTTATAAAGCAGAAACTAACACACCATTGTAAAGAAATTATACCCCAATAAAGATGTTTAAAAAAAAAAAAAAGTGTCACGGTGTCGGTGCATGATGGGTACTTATCTGCAAGGCTAATTTTATTGTAATGAGAGCATAATGAACAACAGGTTACATTTGGACACAAGAGATTCCCGAATTGCCTCATCTTTCTTTGTCTGCTTCCAGGACACTTATCACCCAAAAGGTGTGGTTTCCTGTCAGTCTGGAGCTTCCTGCTTTTCTTTGTCTGCCCATGGACCCCCACTGTTTACAAGCTGCGTGATTTCTTGCCACCATAGGATATGACAAAAACTGGTTAGAACCAACTAGGTCCAAGATGGCGGAAGATTCAACTTCTGGTGTACCTTAAGCCTCATTATACACTCGTTGTAATACATTAGCTTGCTAAATGACACACCCATGACGCCATGACAGTTCTGAGGCCAACCATAAAAGGCCAAAAAGTGGGCGGTGGCCCAGTTCCTGGAAAGCCCCGCCCCTTCCCCTAAAATAGTTGGAATAATCCTCCCACTCATTAGCCTATGAAATTACCCAGTCCATAAAAACTAACAAGCCATATTTTGAGGCTTCTTGCCTTTTGAGATGGTCCACATTCTGTCTGTGGAGTGTGCTTCTCTCTAAATAAATCCACTTCTTACAGATCACTTTGTCTCTCACTGAATTCTGTCTGCAATGAAACATCAAGAACCTGAGCTTCATTAAGTTCTGAGACCAGGTGCGTGATCTCAATTAAAAGACCGTGGGTTCAAGTCCCAATCTGAGGTACACGGTTTCACCACTAGATGGAAACTGCTGACCATCAGCAGGCAGACCCCAGAGTGACCATCAACTTATACACCCCCAGGCTGGTTGGAGCCAGAAGACCGACATCTAGATTCCTGAACCATCATCCTGTTGCCTCACCATCAGCCAATCAGAGAATTGCATACAAGCTGATTGGGCACCCTGCGACCCCCTCCCTCACAATGTCTTTAAAAACCCTTCCATGAAAGCCATCTGGGAGTTCGGGTCTTTTGAGCAGGAAGTGCCTGTTGTCCTTGCTTGGTGCCCTGCAATAAATGCTGTGCTTTCCTTCACCACAACCCGGTGCAGTACACTGGCTTTGCTGCATATCAGGCAAGTGGCCCTGAGGGGCTGGGAGCGGAGAGGGGATGCTGACGGGTGTGGGGTTACCTTTTGGGGTGTGAAATAAAATTCATATTTTATGGCAAGCCAAGAAAAATTTAAAAAAAAAAATTGTCCCTGCCCTTTGGCTCCTCTGCCCTCTACTGTGCACTGTGTATCTGCATTATGCATCCACCAAACCTCCCCCATCAGCAGCAATACCTGCTCAGCCATAAAGAGGAACAGTGTCCTTGCATCAACAAGACAGCTACTTAAAGATAACATTCCTTCTTGACCTTGGAAGGGGCCACGATGACACTTGGATCTGGATTGTGTAAATGGTCAATAATACGTCATTTAATGTACACCCCTCTGTCTCAAAAAACTTATATAACTCTGCCTTCATTTCTAACAGGTGCAACAGTTCTTGGAGCTTTCTGAGGTGATCTTCCTGGGTTATAATCCTCAAATTTGGCTCGAATAAAATTTTCCATTTCTTTCTTAGATCGACTGATTAATTTTTCATCAACAGGGGTAATGAAAATATTCTGGAATTAGAAAGGAGTGATGGTTGCACAACTTTGCAAATATACTAAAAACCACTTTTAAATGATGAATTTTATGGTATGTGAGTTATATCTTAATTTTTAAAAAGAATCATGGAATAAAAAAATGACATACATATAAGTAGAATTTTCACTACATCTTTTTTTTGTGTGTGTGTTTATTTTGTTTTCTCTTAGAGTTTGGCTACTGTCTCAGTAAGAGCAAAACCAGAAAGCTGGGGGAAAAAGACAAGGGGACCAACCCAATTAAGCTCCTACTATGTGCCAGGCATGGTGTGAGCTCATCACATGATTGTGTCTTTTGACCTTCCAGCAGCTGATGCTATTTGCACGGGAGAGATGTGGAGACAATGTAATATCTGTGCCGAGGCCTCCAGCCAGCAACTGCACAGGTGGGAATCAAGCCCAAGCTTTTCCCACAGCATCAAATTAGAGAGGCCCCTCCCAGAGGTGGCAGCCTTGGAGCTGCCACTGGGTGGAAGGAGGAGGGGAGCTGGAAGGGTACTCTTGGAATAGGAACAGCAAGTACGGATGTGCCGAGGCATGATCCACCCAGGATCATTGGGAACAACAACTGTAGAGGAAATGTAGGACCAGGGGATGCTGGAGACATGGGAGCTTGGGTGGAGGCTGGGTCATGGGTGGCTTTGCTGCTATTCCATGGCATTGGACCTGGCTCTGAGAACAACCAGGAGCGTTTGAACTGAGATGGACACCCCCTATTTCCCCGAATCTACAATTCAGTATTTCTGGAATCATGCAGTCTGTGAGTACATTGAATGGATTCCCAGTATTACTGAGAAGCCCAGTACAGCCTGTGATCCACAGCGTCTTAAATGCAATCTTTCCTAACGGTGATCACTTTGGTAGCTGTGATCTGGGCTCCATCTCTGGAGAAAAACTGATGCTACTGACCCCAGGGTGGGTGAGCCCCAGCTTGCGGTGCTGATGGTGTCTGGACCGGGGAGGAAGAACAGCAGGAATGTTTAGAGTGGAGCTTGGGCAACAGTTTACTCCCGAGGCCCTGAGCTTAGCCAACAGCGGAGTACGTGAACTTGGCTCTTTCCAGTGAGTGTTTAGAGGTTTCCCAGAAATGTTAGGCAGTCATAGGGAGAGATGTTGTATTTAGGAGTAATAATTGCCCATCTTCTACCAAGAAAAGTACGAGTGGGTATGTGGGTCGTTGATCATTTTAAGTAGACTGTTTCAGCCATATTATGCCATGTGACCCACCCAAATAATAATACAAATAGCCACAATGCCTTGCTTCTATGGATGGCTGCACCAAGTGCTTTATCTAAGCATTTATAACAATGAATGAATATGTCTGATCTGCCAACGACGTAATAACTATCGTGAACACTTATGAGCAGTGACCTGCAGCCTGGGCACAGATCCTGAGCAGGCTGTCTGGATTTGAATGCTGCCTCTCTCCCACTCTCTGTGGCCTTGGGAAAGTGACCTAACTGCTCATGCCTCAGTTTTCTCATCTGTAAAATGAGGATAATGCTTATGTCTATACATTGGTCATTGTGGGGGGGTTTAAATGATTTAATAGATGTATAAAGTGTTCGGCCTAGGAATCCACACACTAGCATTCCACAGGAAAGAGCAGTTTTTACTACCAAACACCGTGAAAAGTTCATCACATAGACTATCTCTTTGCATCTTCACAGCTGTCCACCGAGATGGAGCCCATGAGGGTGCCCAGTTTACGGAAATAGTCACCACAGCATAGAGAGGTTAAATGACTCATCAGGGCCCCAATTTGGTCACAGAGCCCCGACTGAACGCCAGGTCTCAGACCCCAGAACCTGAGTGCTGATCCATGAAGCCTGGTCACAGGTGCCTCAGTGACCAAGGAGGGACCATGAAGCCACCAGACCCAGGGGATCTGACCTCTTCCATCAGCCTCCAGTGGTCCTCAAAGATGCTCCTGGGTACCTGGTCCTAGCACCGAGCCGAGGTCTCAGCATTTCCCATTACAGTTTAGACTTCTTGCTGCCTGAGGGCAGAGAGCATGCCTGGCACATAGTAGTTGTTCAATAAATACCTACTGGAGAAACACAGGAGCGTGGGAAGGGGCTTCTTACATATCATCGCTGTTGCAAAGAGCCCTGCCATTTGCATTTCTTTCTTTCTTTCTTTTTTTTTTTGCCGTACGCGGGCCTCTCACTGTTGTGGCCTCTCCCGTTGCAGAGCACAGGCTCCCGACGCGCAGGCTCAGCGGCCATGGCTCACGGGCCCAGCCGCTCCGCGGCATGTGGGATCCTCCTGGACCGGGGCACGAACCCGTGTCCCCTGCATCGGCAGGTGGACTCCCAACCATTGCGCCACCAGGGAAGCCCTGCATTTCTTTCTCAGGAGCTATTCAAACAAAAAGTCATGTTTTAAAAAATCATGTATTGAAATGGAGAAGGACCCTATGGTCCTTGACCCAGCACTATGTTCTCCACCTGCCTTTTGTCTGTGGAAAAACTTTAGCCAAAGAATAAGTTTAATCAGAGAAGTGAGAAAATGCAGAAACAAAGGAAAACTGTCCAACAGGACTAAATAATAATAGTTTAGTCATTAGGCATAGTCAGGGTCCTTTAGTTTCTATTCAAGGGCTATAAATAATACTCTGAGCCATATCCTGTGAGCTGTCTTATAGATACTAAAACCCTCACCAGGTGGAAGAAGTTAACTACATGATGACCAGACTGTAGCCATGACATAAATTGCCACAATTCCAAGAACTGGACTCAAAGAAATGGGAACAAACCAGCCCTGGAACTGAAGATTAACTGTAGTAAAACAGTCAAGATGACGCTGATCAGACCACCATGTGACCAATTTCAAGATGACCGTCGGAGCTGACTGTGCTGCTTCTGCATGTAGCCCCCTTCCGCCACCTATAGGAGCTCTTGCCCCCTGATTGTGGAGGGGGGCGGTGAGTCAGCTTTTGGACAGGAGTCCGCCCTCCCCCCGCCAACCCCCGGTTGCCGTCAGCTGAAATAAAGCAAACTTTCCTTTCCACCAACTTGCCTCTTTATTGGCTTTTGAGGGGCGAGCAGCCAGACCCCACTTTTGGTAACAGTATGACCCACTTAACATGGGACCGCTAAGTGCTACGGAGAATGACTCTCAGATGAGTCCCTGTGGCGCCAGTTAGAGCCTGTTGTGTTCAGTAAAGCATGAGGTCAGAGCCCTCACACTTGCTTATTTTATTTACGAGGGAAGAAAAATGGAGTCTTGTCTGCCGAGATGATTTTCACTCTCTCTCAGGTAAGGTGAGTGGGTCTTGCGATAACTCAGGTATCTTCCTCTTTCATCTGCAAGGCTCCCTTTTTTAAAATAGACTTCTAGGTCCTATTTCCCCCAAGCTATAGATGACCTCAGGTCTTTCCATACATAAAACCCTCCTGGACCATGATGAGATAGCAAAAACTTTTAAATAGAGTCGGAATCATTGATCTTATCCCAAGTCAGGTTCTAATTTAAGGACATCACATCGTGCCATCGCCCCCCAGTCAAGTGGAGCCGGGAAGGTGATGCTGGTGGCCACTCCTGCCACTGCCAGGACAGGCTCCCAAGGCCGCCGAGCTCCATGCTACTGGAGGTGAGAAGGGGAGGAAGGAGATCTCCCTCACAAGGCTATCTGGGGGATGAAATGGGCTATTTTTCTTTATATGTCTTCATATTTAAGATCTCATTCATTAGACTCAAGGCTAACATTCATCCAGCTCTCCAAGTGTCAAGCTCCATGCTGGATACTTTACAAATGTAACTGCAACAAAGTTTAAAAACATAGAGTTCATGGTGTCTTCGAATCACAACCTTGGTTTTTGTCTCCTACATTCATTCAAAATGTAATCACTGAGGGTGCCCTTCCCCGCCCCATCTCAGGGATCTTAGATGGTCCCAGAGTCACAGTTTCAAAATCAACCTGACTGAATGATGAATTTTCCACCCCCCTCCCCCTGCCAGTCCAAGCTTGCATCAAGCTGGAGTCTGCAGTGGAAAGAGGTGGGCGTGGGAGGTAGATGTTTGAGGCTCATTTTTCTTCCTCCCCCTGCCCTCCCCCAGCTTCTACCCAGCGTCTGACCACCCCCCTCCCCACAACGATGGAAGAGGTAAAGAACTAGGTCAGCTCCCTGGAGCTGGCAGGACGTTTATAGCTGATATTCCTTCCTTGTGAGCATTTTCACAGGAATTCTGGAGAGTTCCATCCCTGGGATCAAGCCCCCTCCCACCGCAGTTTCCCTGACCTGCGAGTTTGCATCTTGTTTTCTCTCTTCTGAAGAGTCATCTCCTCTGCAGCCCCAAGGAATCCAAGGTCAAGGCTACTGTGTACTGTGAAAGTTGTGCCCGGTGCCCCCAGGGGGTGAGTTGAGGCTGAAATCCAGCCCACTCTGACCTCCAAACTGAGGGCCCTCGGGGCTGGTTATTAACCTTGCTTTTTACTTCCTGTGTTTTATGATGAGTTGATATCTTGGAGCCTTACTGATCCTGGAGAGACTCCCCCTCCCAGGCTAGCTAATTCCTAGCAAACAACTTGCCTGGGAGCATGCCTTTAACATACAAACCAACCAATCCAGAGCCCACACCAACCACTTCCTCTGTTTAACTCTGACACACCAAGTCAATATGCCCCCTGCTCTAAATCGCCCCAGGGCCAGGTACCAGACAGGTAGAGACAGCCTCTGTAGCCCTGGGACCACCTGAAATTATTCAAACTATGTCATCCTGAGCTTTCCCAAGCTTGCCTCCCCCATTCCTTCCCACAGAAGCCACAGTAAAGGCTCTGGGCCGCGCCCTGTCCTCTCTCCTTCTGCCTCCTGACACACCCTGGTGCTTCCTCGTGTGGTCCTGCGTGGGGTGGTGCGCACCTTCACAAGGGGACTGTGAATAATCAACTCTTCTTTCAAAGGCAGTGTCTCTGCGTCTGCCACCTTACAATGCCCGATGAAAGCCAAATCCCAGGTGTATTTTAGAGCAGCTGGGTCGCCCTCTCCCTCAGGCGTGGTGCCACATGGGTTCCTGCTGCAGGGGAGCACTTCTTTCTGGAATCCACTGCCTGTTACCTTCCAGGACACCTCTCGCCTGGTTCTTCTCCCGTTTCTTTGAGCACCTTCCCAGGGATCTGAGCCCAGCCCTCTTTTCTGTTCGTCTCCATCACTTCCCCCAGGGCAGTGGTTCTTAGACTTGGCTGCATATTCGAATCACCTGGGGGATTTTGAAAACTACTGATGCCCATGGTCTCCCACACTTGGAGATCTGGGGTTAATGGGCCTGGGGGTGTGGCCTGGGCGCTGGGTTGTTCAAGCTGTCCAGGTGGCTCCAGTGGCAACCAGTTGAGAACCTAGGGCCTCACCTCCACCTGCGGCAGACAGTGGCGTGTGGCGCAGAACTGAGGGGCTCATCCCCCAGCTGCCAGGAGTGCTGTTGGCTGTGCGAGAGCAGGTGGGTCCCCGCCCTCCCTCACACGCATGCCCTTGAAGGATGCTTCCTCCACAAGGCAACTCATGCCTCCTTAGAGGCAAGCTTCACCCAGCGGCTGGCTGATGTGGAGGCACAAAGGCCTCTCCTCCCCTGCCTGGAAGTGGTGCGTCTCTGATGGGTCCTCCCGGGTCCAAAGCTCCCTGCGGGCTGAGACCTCTGTGGCGACTGAGGGCAGCTCGCCCTCTCCCTCTGCTGAGTCCTGCTTCCTTTACTGCCTGACAGGGGTTGATCTGAGAACACTCCCCAATCAACTTCCTGCTCACAGATCTCCATCTCAGTGTCTCTTCCCTGGGGAACCCAACCTAAGACACATGTATGGGGCCATGACTCCCAACCTCTACATCCGGGCCACACCTCTCACTGGGGCCCCTAACTCACATTTCCAGTTGCCTAGGGGACAGCTCCACTGATAACCCTTGGGTTCCATAATCTCTGCATGGTGTCCCCCACCTCCCAGCCCACGCATGCCTGTCCCTGGACCACAGTTGGGGCTATCACCACCTGTCCAGAAATTCAATTAAGAAACCCGACATCACCTCCATTCCTGCCTTTAACTCACAGGCCTCCCACTGCCATCCGATCTGCTGCCTATCCGCATATAATCCTATTGGCTCTGTTTCTGAAATCTCTGTCTTGTGCACCTCCTCCTTCTCTACCTTGCTAGCATTTGCCTTAGGGGAGTTTCTTACAACGTTTTGCCTGGATTCTGACAACAGCATCTTAACTGTCCCGAAATCCTACTGCATTCTTTGCTTTCCCCTCACAGCCTCAGAGTGATCCTTCTAAAATGTGAATCTGACGTTCTAAGCTACTTCTGTGTCTAAAACGTTCAGCAGTTCCCTACTGCCCTCACGATCAAGTTCAAATCTCTTCGCCTGGAATACAAAGCCCTGTTTTATGACCACCCTTCCAGGATTCCAGCCTTGCCACTGGCTAGACAGAGGAGCCCTCTGCTCTGGTCCTGCCAACCCGAGGGCGCCCCTGAGCCTAACAAGCTGACTTCATGATGCTGTGCCTTTGCACCTGCAGCTTCCTCTCCCAGGAACGCCTGCCCTCATCCACAGAACATCTACGCATCCTCACAGTTTTGGCATTTCCTCCTCTGGATGACATCTCTTGCTGGTACAGAATCCCGTGAAAGCACTTGTTACCTGTATAGCACGTATTTCTTTATGGGTATGTCTCTCCGACTAGACAGAGCTTCTCAGGGCCGCCCCCTGCCATGTTCTTTTATGTTTCTTCCCAATGCCTGGCACTTGGCAGGTGTTCAGTAAATGCTTCTTGACTAAATACGTGTTGAGTAAGATGAATGGCATAGGTAAGCGATGCTGCAGGTAAGATAGAGACCCCTGAAATAACACACACCCCTGCTTTTAAAGTACTAAATACACACACACACACACGCACACCACATATAAAACTTCCCTACATGGAATCCTATTAAAGGGCTAAAGTAGCATCAATAATAGTCCCCTATGAGGTATGATTATAATTTTCAGTCTATAGAAGAGAAGAATGAGACCCACAAAGGTTAAGCAGCTGAGGCAAGCTCACGTGAGAAATTGGGGGACAGAGTTGAATAAGAGCGTGGCCCTTCTGAACTGTGCACGGGGCTCTTTTTGTGACATTATTCCTGATACCACGTGGTTCTCAGTGCGAGGCAATACCTATCGCCTTCCCTCGCGGCACCTGCTAGCTAAATAGTGAATTTATATGCAGATGATATTAGGCTGAACCAATCCTGCTCCTCTGTAGAAAGTTCTGTACAGAACTCATCAGAGATCACTCGAGCTCAGCTCCAGTGGCTCACGCGGTTACCAAAACGGATTCCACCAGGGTGAGGGGCAGGTCCGTGCATCAGCCAGTCAGCGAGGGAGAAACAGTCACCTTCCGAAGGGATGCTCTGTAAAAGGGTTGAATGCACCTTGCTTGTTACTTGTCACAAGCTGGGTCTCACAGCACCGGTCAATGAAAGTCCATGGAACCCATGACCTCGATGTCCCCACAACCATCTTCCAGAGGGGGGGACCCTGCTGGCTGCAGCTAACAGAGCCCTGGGGTGGGAACCATGTCCCCAGCTGTGTCTGCACCACACTACACCACCTTATGATGGGTCAGTCTCTCACCATCTCCACTCCAGATCTTGCAGAAGTCAACACAACCTGACCCCACAGGGTACAATCCAGACGATAAGATGCTCAGGTCATTGCAGCAAACGTGTTGTTCTAGAATTGCTGATTCCGGTACAGTAAGTCCCCTACATACGAACCTTCAAGTTGCGAACTTTCAAAGATGCGAACATGTGTTTGCATGTCCTATCATGTAAGTTAGTTCACGTGTCTGGTGTACATTGTCACCTGTGTGCGTCCTCTACAAGTGGTTGTGCTTCTGTGTACTTTACTGTCCAGTACTGTATAGAGTACAGTAGTACAGTATCTTTATTTCAAGCCCAGGATGTCTGGAAGCAAGCGTAAAATCAGCGGTGATATAGCTGGTACAGTGTAGCCAATTGTGTTAGTTGGGTCCCTAGGCTAACTCTGTTGGACTTATGAACAAATTGGACTTATGAACACGCTCTCGGACTGGAACTCGTTCGTAGGTAGGGGACTTACTGTAGGTATTCATGGTCTGACTCTGACTTCAACAACAAAAGACACCTCAAGAACATCGCTGTATGATTACCCTCGCATTTTCCTGTCTTAGAAATAATACTGAAATTACCCTCCCAGGGCGTAACACTCACCTCTCAGAAAGTTGTCCCAAGTGCCACACGTGAGTGAAGTGACCTGCGCAGGGTCACCTTTCAAGAAACGCCAGCTCCCTACCCGCTTCCTACATGTTTCTGCTTTTCAAAGGGTTTGAGTGCCTTCTGCTTTGCTTGGTTCTCAAGCAATCTTATGGGAAAGTAAGGTCAGTAGCTATTATTCCCATGTTACAGATAAGGAAACCGAGGCTGGAGAGGTGGAGAGAGGTTAAAAGTCCTGCAGCAAAATTTTCCATGAAATCAACTTTGTCCCTTCCTCATTATAGAGAGAGAAATCCATGCAATGTTTGAAGGTTGTTGACCTGCAGAGTGCCTCCCCAGGCCAACCTACAATGACAGGCAGACACTGAGCACGTGTGAATTTGCTGAGTGCTTCATACAGAGTAACTCGATTTCACCCTCACAACACCCCTGCCTCATTCCCAGTTGACAGATGAGAAAACAAAGGCACCAAGAAGTTAAGTGATGAATGCATTCATAGTCATGCATCTTATAAATGGCAGAGTGGTCCACCCACCCCAGGCAGTGTGGTACCCAGCTCTGTGCTCTTAACCTGAGCAGTCCAATTTCTCTGACAATACGTTTATAGAGATCACTGTTCTCTTTCCCGAGGGAATTAGGTAACCAGCATTCTTTTCTAAATAATGCTGCCTGAACTTGAAGCTCATTATGAACCCCTTCGTCAGGCTCCTGTGTTCTAGCGGAATCATCCTGGTTTCTGGGTCTCATTGTTCAGATCCAGTCATACCAGGGCTTCGTCTGTCACCTCCTGCTACAAATCCTCATTGTGGCTCATCTGTGATCAGATCAGTGTCCTCCAAATGGAGCTCAAGAAAGGAAGACAAAGAAATGTGGTTTGGGGCTTCCCTGGTGGCGCAGTGGTTGAGAGTCTGCCTGCCGATGCAGGGGACACGGGTTTGTGCCCCGGTCCAGAAGATCCCACATGCCGCGGAGCGGCTGGGCCCGTGAGCCACGGCCGCTGAGCCTGCGCGTCCGGAGCCTGTGCTCCGCAGAGGGAGAGGCCACAACAGTGAGAAGCCCGCATACAGCAAAAAAAAAAAAAAAAAAGAAATGTGGTTTGTTCTAAGCCTCACAGAAGCACAAGGATGGCCTGTGATTTGGACTTTCCAATGGATGACCTAGATTCTGGGGACATGGAAGGTGTGACTGCCAGTGGTCAGGTACCAGCCTAGTTACCAATGAGCTCCAAGACTTTGGGTCACAAATTTGGGCCATAACCTTGGGCCTTTCACAGTCCCACTCAGCTTCAGAATTAGACCCAAGTTCAGTTCTGGTTCTTCTACTTACTAGCTCTGGGGCCTTAAGCAAATTACTAGTTCTCTCTGGAATCGCATGAGAAGAGTAATTAACACTTATTTTGCAGGGTTGCTGTGAGGTTGACAGCTGCGATATCCTAGCGTGGGCCTGGTACGTGGTTGGGAGCCAAGAGATGTTGCTTCTTTTTTCCCTTTGCTGTGGTCCTGAGCCAACACAAGTTGCCCATCCTAATTGAAGAGCGTGTCTGCGATTAGATCTGCTACGCTGAGCCTGTGACTTCGTGTCTGGGTTGAGTGTATGAAACTCACCTTTCAGACACGAGCGGGAAGTCTAGGAGTTAAAGGCCAGCTTACCCACAATCCGGGGCTCCCATCTAATTTCATCAGCCACTGTCCCTGCTCCTTGGGTGCTCTGTCCCCCTTGGAGTCTCTGTCAGCTATCTGGTGCCCCTTCCCTGGACACGGACACCCCTGGCGGCTCTTTGCTGAACCCACCAATGAACAAGCGTGGCACCCCTCGGGTGCTGCTTCCTCATCTATAAGGAGCTAGGCTGCACCTATGTGCATGCTCCCATCCCCTCTGCCTCTGAGGACCCTCCATTCTCTGCACACCAAGGATATGGGGCTGGATTTTTAAAGCAATGCTAACATCTCAGTGCCTTAACTCATTCATGTTGTCATTCATTCAATCTGTGGCACTCTTATCGAGCCACTCTGCTTCCAAATGTGCCTAGCTCTCTCTCATTCTTCTTATTTTTATTTTTGTTTTTGCACTAGCCATTTGTTCTACCTGGAATGGTGTCTCCCTTCCCTACCACCTGGCTACCTAATTGTCCCCTTGTCCTTAAGGTGGATACCACCCTCTCCAGAAAGGCTTCCCTGGGCGTCCTCTGCTGCCTTAGGGCTGCTCTGGTGGTCTTTCCACCCTTGGGCTTTCTGCACGGAACGCCACTGTCTGTGGTCCCTTCCATCTGCCCCTCTAGCAGTGAGCTCCTTGCAAGCAGGGACTTTGCCTGTCTCATCTCTGTGAGGTCTGGTGCATTGTGTCTCCTCAATAAATACTGGTTGATTTGAGTTAGTCAGAATTATATGGCTATATGAGGTAGAAATTACAGATGCAAGTCTCCTGGAGTGGTCCAGAGGAGAAGTGAGGAGCACCTGAATTTAGGGGCAGTGGTGGGGGAGGGAGAGGCGCTGCATCAGTTGGAGACTTGGTGGGAGGTGGACAGGACCAGCAGTGGGTGGGAAGAAGCCAGGTTAGGTGAGGGTTACCGGAGAGGCATCTCTGGGAAAGCGCTAGGACTCTTCCCCCAGCAATCCGCCTCTGCTGCTGCTCCCATGCTTCACATGCATCTCAGCCCCAGAGGCCTCTCCCCCCGACCCTGCCTGCCTAGAACCTGTCTAAAATAGCCTCCCTCGCCACCCTCTCCCTCCTTCCTGCTTTGTTCTGCTTCACAGCATTCATTACTGACTGACTTCAAATATGTATCTGCCTCTGATCTATGTCCTCCACCAAAATGCAAGGTTTGTGAGGTCAGAGGTCCTTGTCTGTTTTGTTCACTGCTGTATACAGCCTAGAACAGTGCCAGGCACACAGTAGGTGCTCAATAAATGTCTGTTGAATGAATGAATACATCACCAATAGACAAAGTCCAAATGGGGGCCTGGGCTCCTGCAGGCTGCAGACACTAGAGGGCACCTGACCACAGTCTGGATCTGGGCGAAGCGCCACGGAGTGCCCCAGACTTTGTGCTCGGGTCTTGGGCAGTAGCTCCCTGTCAAGTGAGAGTCCTGGGCTCCACTGCTTTGGTTACAGATGTACAGGGCGATATGAGCAAGGGTCTGGGCCAGACTCCCTGGCTAGTGGGTGGCCATGGGCAAGTTCTCCAACTTCCTGTGGGACTCGGTTTGCTCATCTGCAAAACGGGTATAATAATAGCAGTCAGGTCCTAGAGGATTGTTGTGTGTTGTGGGGATCACATCAGACAGTGAAGAGCTCAGCACGGTTCCTGAAACAGGACAGCTCCTTCGGAAATGGGGGTGGAGCTCTTACCCATGTATTCAATAACATCTTCTGCGAGTCTTCTGGGTGAAGGGTACATGCTCCAAGGATGAACACGACTGTCCTCACAGAGATGAAGGGAAGGACTGAGCAGTGTGCTTGAGGGTCTCACATACGATAACACATTCGTAATGCCTCCCCAAGTTTAAATCATGTCCAAGATCACTGGCCAGATAGCTCTGGGCAAGGTTTCCCCTGAGTCTCCATTTTCCAACCTGTAAAATGGGATGATGACAGAACCTATTTCCCAGGTTGAGATGAAATTTAAGTGAGATGATGTGGATGAAACCCACTGCTTGCAAATTCTAGGTCTCCTGCTCCACCCTTTCATCTCCTACTTTGCTGTGTGAATGAAGGATCATCCCTGCCCCCCTGGTCTCCAAATGGGGGGACTGGGCCTCAGAGGCACTGAGTGACTTGCACTAGACAGTCGGGCAAATCAAAGATCAGGATGGGATTGAGCTGCCATCTTGGAGGCTCAGCCTCCTGGCGTCACTTCAGATCTTACCTGTAAGGTTCCCCCCATCCCAGGGTGGTGAGGGGCCTGCATGAGATGGCTCAGGACCTATTTCCGAGACAGTGGCCGCTACAGGGTGCACTGGATGGGGCTGGGCCGGGTGGCCAGGGGCTGAGGGTACCGTCCTCCTCTGCAGCCATGCAGCCCAGAATCAGGCACTGAATATCCCTGAGACTTGCTCTCCTCATCTGAGAAATGGGTCTAATGATGACAGTGCCCCCAGGGAGAATGAGCCATTGCACAAAGAGCACTGGAGGCTGCAGGTGATGTAATCTCTTTGGACACCTGTCCAGCAATATGTAGATCACAAGGCATTTCAGATCCATCTTGTCTTTCCAACAGCCTCATGAGATGGGGATGATGATAAAATGGCCAAACTTCTGGAGGTGATAAGGGTGTACCTTTGCTGTTCAGAAGCATTTGTGTGAAGAGAACGTGTTATACTGGACCACAGACAGTAAGACCTGGCTGTGGGCAGGGAGCATTTTGTTATAAGCACTTCTATTGAGCTGGGTTCTGCCCGAGAAAGGCCAAGGCCAAAACAGCAGGAATTCTACCACCCTGCATTCAAATCCCAGCTTTGCAACTCGCTACCTGTGTGACCTTGAGCACATTTGTAAATCTCTCTCTGCCTCAGTGTCCTCATCTGTGAAATGGGGATGATACCGACGGTACCTAATCCATAGGGTGGTTGCATGGATTCCATGAGTTAACGTGTGGAAGAGGCCCACAGCAAATGTGAACTTTTGGAGCTCAGGGCCCAGGTCTGAGGATGCAATGACCCTGCTCTCTGCCTGACATTTGCTGAACTGTTCTGCCTTCAAGGTTTCCCTCTGAGGCATACAAGTCTGGCTGCTGGGGCCATGTGAGTCACAGGGCAGCACAACTTAGGACCAAGCAAACCTCCAGAGTCACCCATCTCTTCCTTCTTGGGGCTCAGGAAACTCTCTCTTTCCAACACCCACGCCAGGCCGCCTACTCAGAGAGCAGCTGGGCTAACCGTTTTCCCCTGAAGCTGTCTCAAAGACAGGACGGCAAAGTTCAGGCAAGCTTCAGAGACTGTCTTTAAAATTCTAGATGGCATGACTTCAAGATCAATTAAATGTACCTTTGTATCCCTTCAACCTTCCTTGCCTGTAAACTGAGATACGGGCCGAGCTGAAGCGGCCCCAGCCCAGGGGCACGCGCCACCCACGGCATTAGCCATCACACAGCAGCTAGAGCAGACAGGAGCCTGGGAGCGACTTCCATGTAGGCCCCTCCTTTTAGGAATGAGGAGCTCGAGGTCAGGAGAGGGGACAGCCCAGAGCCACAGCACAGCACTCGGTGGCCTTATGCCTGCCCACACACATCACAGCTGATGAGCACAGGGCTTCGCTTGTGCTCTCAGGAGCAAAAAAACATTAGAGAATTCATGAATTGGGGTTTTCTTCATCATTCCAAGGTCAAGGAAAGTTTGTGCATTCCCTCCACACCTAGGGAGCATCTCAGTGTCACGGACCCCACTGTCAGATCTATGATGATACAAAGAACTGAGACCTCTGACCTCTGTGCTTGGGAAAGATCTTCACGTGGATGAGCACTTGACTCTGTAGCAGAGCAAAGCAAGTCTCTTAAGAGAGGATTGTCATTTGAGGAAGACTGAGGTGGGAACAGCTAACTCTGATGGTTCACAGGGAAGAGGTGAGGCGGTGAGGGGTCCAGCATATGCCTTATATGGAGTGAAGCCAAATGGAGCTAATATTTAGGGAGTGAGTCCTAAGAACTGTAAGTGTATCGTTGCATCTAATTCTCACAAGAACTCAGTGAGCTGTGCACACTTATTGCCATTTTACTAACAAAGATGCACAGAGGTTAGCTGTGTCTAAAGCCACGTAGCTAGTGGGTAGTAGAGCCAGGATCCTACCCCAGGCATTGGTCCCAGGGTCCTCGCTCTGAATCACTCTCCCTGGAGTTCTCAAAACTGAGTAGGCATCAGATTCCCCGGTGGGGGAGCCTCTTAAGACACAGATTGCTAAGTCGCACCCCCAGAGTTTCAGATTCAGCAGGAATCGGTGGGGGGCACAGATCACACTTTAAGGATATCTGCACTGGCAGCCCTCTGACTACAGCTGGAAGTGGTCACTAAATCAACCTTAAAAATTGCAATTTTCAGACATGAGCTCTAACACTTGATAGATGCCAGAGCCCTTCCCACACAGAACAGAATTCTTTTTCCTACTGTTGGAGAGGAAGACTCAATTATAGCCGACACAGGGAGCTAACAGGACTCACACTGCCCCATTAGAAAGGCTGAATTATCTAAAAGAGAAAATTCAGAGCTCGTTAGATCGTCTGAAGGAGATTGGACATCACCCTGTGAGGACCTCTGAAATGGCAGCAAAGATGCGGAGGGGACAGTCTCTAATTTTTTTTTTTTTTTTTTTGCGGTACGCGGGCCTCTCCCTGTTGTGGCCTCTCCCGCTGCGGAGCACAGGCTCCGGACGCGCAGGCTCAGCGGCCATGGCTCACGGGCCCAGCCGCTCCGTGGCATGTGGGATCTTCCCGGACCGGGGCACGAACCCGCGTCCCCTGCATCAGCAGGCGGACTCTCAACCACTGCGCCACCAGGGAAGCCCCTCTAATTTTTTTGTTTTTTTCCTATTTTCCATCAAAGGAGATTCATCGTGTGGCTGCTCCCGACCCACCAGCATGTTTTCTCCGGCTGTAGAAAACATCTGAGGCGTGCCCCAAATGAGATTCTTCATTTCAAAGGGAAAAGATGTGATTTCTAAGTCACTGGAGAAATAAAGAAGATTCTCACCAGGTGAAAGTGGTGTTGGGCTGTCTGGATCCACTTTAACGTGGATGAATACGTGTCTTATATTTTTATAAAAATCAAACGGATTTTTCTTCCTGGGCTTGAACGAAGGACAGAGTTCAAGATGAAAAGCTCACGGAAAAGAAGTGTTCTCACGAGCTCAGGGGCTGGGGCCACATGAGAAACATATGAGACCGAAGAGGACTGGCCTGCCTGACTTCCTGTGCCAGGACTCTAAACTGTGGGGACGCCTCCCTGCGCTCCCCACCTGCAAGTCCCGCTCTGCACGTCCTACAGCACAGAGGTCATGGCTTCAAAGCCAGGAAGCTCAGGCTCCAACCAGGCTCCACTGCCTTCTTGCTGTAGCCATCTGGGGTAATTATTAAACCTCTCTGAGCCTGAACCTTTAACCTCTAACATAGAAAGTAATAATATTCATTTCGAAGGGCTGCTACATGAATTAATGAGCTATTGGCTGACGTCTATTTACCACCAGCTCCAGGTACTGTTCCAAATGCTTGACATCTGTTTCCTTCTTCTAGCCTCACAAGAAACCCCCATGAGAGAGATGCCATTGTAATCTCATTGATAGGTAAGGAAACGGCTAAGAGAGGTTCAGAAACTTTACTCAAAGTCCCACAGCGCGTGGTGGTGGGGCTGGAAGGCAGACCCAGGCAGTCTGGCACCAGAACCTGCATGCCCGTGACTCGATGCTGCAGCTGCAACTGGGCTGCTCTGTGCCCTGCCCTTTGGAGTTCATTTGTCTATGATAGAATCACATTTTCTCACCTCTTTTTAATCTCGTGTGAAATTTTTCCTTAGCATTTTGTAGATTAACAATAATTGTTGTGATGACATCATAGTCATTTTGTATTACCAATTCTCTGTGTTACAATGTGCCAAGAAAAAGGTACTGTCCTTGAGCAAACATGGGATACTTCTAAAAGGTGACTGCAAACTGGCCAGAGTAACCTTAACGTGTTCCCCAAGGGAGGAATTTATGGATTACTTTCTCTTTACACAACAAAATAAACTGGCAGTGAGTGACAAGAACAAAGTCACATCTGTTTAGGAATTGAAAACATTATTCTAATTAATTGTTCCCAATATGGAATCAAAATGACAAATTATTTAGAAAAATAACATTGAGAAAGTGGCATACTAAAATTTTGGGAATGTTGGCAAATCTATGTTCAAGGAAAAAAATGTATGAATAATAATGAAAAGGCAGAAATTAAAATTGGAAAGCAATAAAATGGATAACAGAGTTTAGTCTTTCAAATAGCAAAATTAGAGGCAACCCTTTGGACATGTTATTCAAAAAGGGAGAGAGCAGGGGGTTCCCTGGTGACCTAGTGGTTAGGATTCAGCGCTTTCACTTCCGTGGCCTGGGTTCAATCCCTGGTCGGGGAAATGAGATCCCACAAGCCCTGCAGTGTGGTCAAAAAAACAAAAAAACAGAAAAAAAAAAGAGAGAGAGAGAGAGAAAGCAAAATCAAATTAAGTCAAGAGAGAAGATATAAAGAACAGACATGAGGATGTTAAAACCTACATAGTTGTATGTATATTTGTGTGCATATCTGAATGTTTCAATGAAATGAGTGATTTTATTGAAAAGGCAGCAATTTTTAAAACTGACTTTACGTGGGTGAGGTGTTCCTCCTTGCCAAGGCCACACAGCAAGTACATGCCTGTACTGGGATTTAAAGTCAGGCCTTCCTGTTTCCAAAACAGAAAGCCAACAACAGAAGACTGTGCAATTACATATTAATGTGGGAAAGAAAGGCTCAAGAGTGAGGTAGAGCGAAGCCAAACATCTTGGAAAGATGCCCAAAATATATTAAATGAAGATGGCAAGTAACAGAACAATGTATATGGCATGATTCCATTAAAAAACAAAACAAAACTATGTACATATAAGTTTAGATAAGCAAAGAAAAAAGCCTAAATGAAAATTATTGAGCTGTTAACAATAGCTATTGGCTGGGTGGATTCAAACATTCTGTAAGGTTTGAATTTTTTGTATATTTTTTATTTTCTAAAAAAAAAAAAAAATCAAACCCAATCAAAGAAACTCAACAACAACTCTTGTCCAATAATAAGCAAAAGTCTTGAATGCTTAAGAATTCTAGGACATAGGGACAAGCTTTTGGAGGAAGGGCTCACCTGTGACTACCCTTCGTCTGGCAAGGGACGTGGGGAGCAGAGATGGTGACATGAAGTGCAAACGGACGTGGTTGGCTGGGGAGCCACACTTACCTTTCCCAGCAGCTCAGGAAGGCCCAGCAGCTGCCCCGTGAACACGCCAATGCAGATGAAGATGGCGGTCACCTGCCCCAGAGAGCCGCGGATCTCCTTGGGCGAGATCTCGCTCAGGTACATGGGGAGCACACTGAGGGCGATGCCTGTGAAGGAAGCATGGCAGCAGTGAGAGAGCTGTCTTCTTCAAGGAAGACTCTGGTCACGGCACTTCCCTCTGTTCTGTGCTTGACAAAAATAGTGCTGTGGCCACAACACCATTCCCAGCACTCTGCACAAACTGTCAACATTTTAACATGCACTTTATTATTTACTCCATAGAGTATGGCTGGGAGGCGGATTTCATAGGAGGGGAAATGGTGGTAGCTGATGGCAGTGATGCTGGTGGTGATGGTGACGGTGGTGACAATAATAACCAACGCACATAGTGCCTACCAAGTAGCAGGGATCTTCCTTCTCTCTTTACATATATTAACTTATCTATTTTAAATAACAACCCTCTGAAGTAAATGTACTATCATTATCCCCATTCTAAATATGAGAAAACTGAGGCACGGAGAGGTTGAGTAACTTTCCCAAATCACCAAGGGACATCCAAAAATGCTCCAAGAGATTATTTGCCCAGTAGATCAGGTCTCTGATTCTAGAACTTGAACTTTCCCGCCAGCTAACGGCACCTCCTTAGGTAAATCACGGAACTCAGTTATGACAGATACTGTTAAACCCATCGTACAGCATTTTATAGATGACGTCACTCACATAGGGTCTCATAACCTTTGAGATAAATTTATGTGTTCAAAGGCTTATGACTGATATTTCTATTTAAAAAGTAATAGTTATAAATATGTCTCATAAAACATAATACTCTGCACTCATAGAGGTTCTGTTAGTAAAAATATCATGAGGCCTTGTCAGGTTCAAGAAACTTTGTTTTCTACTCATTTCGGGGCAGGGGTATTCTTAAGACCCTTTATAGACCCATGAAGGTCTACAAATGCACTTATCCCAGGCAGATTCGTGGCTTGCTTATTACACTCTGAGTCACACTGCTTTCTGGGTCAAATCCCTGCAACTTACAAAAGTTGAGGACTTGGGCTGAGAGAGTTAGCCTCTCTCAGCCTCAGTTTCTCTATCTACAAGTTGGGGATGAGAACTGAGTCTGACTTCATAGGCTTGCTGTGAGAGTTAATTGAGATTTGCTCAGCGTTTCACTCAGCGTTCAAGTCAGCATTACTAGCCCTAACTACTATTGTCTTCTAATTTTTCACCAGATTGTTTGGGCAATCAAAAACTTCTTTCCTGCCCTGGCCTCCTGATGCCTAGAGGTTAGAGTACCGTTCCCGACACACTTTAGGCACCAGTCGATGTGTTTCATCTTAAGCTGGATTCACCCCAGTTTCTAGCATTCAGGGAAGCCCTTCCTAAAAAGAAATAGTGAAGGGAACGTGCTGCCCAATTTATAAGCTGAGCATCTCATTCATTGCATCTCAGCCCAGGATAACTTTTTCTGGTTCAGCACACAAGGGAAGCACGCTTAAGGTGCAAAGAGACAGGAATTATCTCCAAAGCTGCAACACAAACCAGATGCTATCTGAATTTTTATCCCAAACACACATATTGAGAGCATCTGGCCTCATGAAAAAATCAAGTGGCCACGGATCAGTGTGGCACCTTGTTGCTTAGGGGGCAGTGGAATAGAGAGGAAGGCGCAGGATTCAAGTCCCACAGCCCTGCTTTCCTCACTAGGTGACCTTGATCAAGTGAGTTAGCTTCTCCTAGCCTCCGCCTACCCATCTATGAAAGAAGGGTCATAATTGCTGTCTATTCCTGTTGCGGTGGGAATAAAATTACTACATATAAAGCACCTGGCTCACTTTTGGTCACTTGATGGACACTTGGAAAACTGTTAGGTCCTCACCCTGACACTCCCCCTACCCTCTGGGTATAATTATCATCATCATCTCACGAAAAGCTATTAAGGAAATGATACGGCTGGTAGGAAAGAGGAGGCATGGTCGTGGTAATGGACGTGGCACACGGTTGGCACAGGAAGAACGCCTCCTTCACAGGGCGCCTGCGCAGACTGAATCCCTGGAGAACGCTTAGCAGAGTGAAAGGCACACAGGACACTGTCAATTAATGGAGACTCTTCTTCCTTGCCCATTGTGAAATTTCGGGCAAAAATGAGATGCTGCTGGCTAAACCAGTGGTGAGCCATGAGGAGGTAGCCGGCTGTAGGAGGACCAACTCATCCCAGTTTGCCAGGGACCATCCTGGCTTTAGCACTGAAAATTCTGTGTCCCGGGAAGCCCCTGAGTTCCGGGCAAATGAGGATGGTTGATTACCCTGGGCTCGTGTTGCTGCACCAAGAATCCCATACACCTGAGTGGCCCCTCTTGACCTGTGACCCTGTATCCTGCCATTCTTCCCCCCCAGGTGCCCCAGCCTTACGATTTACCAGACACTCCAGGCTCATTCTGATTGTGGGATATCAGCCTTTGTCGTTCTGTTTATCCCGAGTCCTCTGTCTTCACAGCTCCACAGGCTGACGCCCCACTGTCCTTCCCGTCTCAGCTCAGCCTCACTACCTCCCGCTAACGGGAACTAATGTGACCCAACGGGTCCTTTGCAGATGGAATCAGGTTAAGGTGAGGTCACACTGGATTAGGGTGGGCCCTAAACCCAATGACTGGTGTCCTTATAAGATGATAAGACACAGGGAGACACAGAGGGAAGAGGGGCGCGTGAAGATGGAGACAGAGATTGGAGTGATGCTGCCACAAGCCAGGGAATGCCAAGGCTTCCCGGCAGCACCAGAAGCCAGGAGAGGCATGAAACAGATTCTCCTTCAGAGCCTCCAGAAGGGACCAACCCTGCAGATACCTTGATTTTGGACTTCTGGCCTCCAGAACTCTGAGAGCATAATTTCTGTTGTTTTCAGCCCCCCAGTTGTGGTTTTTGGTGACAGCAGCCATAAGAAACTGCCCTACCTCCTCATGGAGGCCTTCACCCGTCGAAATCAATCCCTCCCCGTCACTCCTTATCTCTCCATCCTGTCTTATGTTCCTCATGGCACTCAGTGCTTTTTTTGTTCGGTATTTACAGGGGACCCTTGAACAGCATGGCTTTGAACCATGCAGGTCCACTTATACTCACATTTTTTTTCACTAAATACGTACGACAGTGCCACACAATCCGATGCTGAATTCGCAGATGCAGAACCACATGTATGGAGGGTCGACTGTAAAGTTGCGCGTGAATTTTCGACTGCACTGAGGGTCGGCACCGCTAACCACTGCGTTGTTCAAGGGTCACCTGTACTTGTATATTGTCTGTTTCCCCACTTCCAGCCACAGAAAATTTCCTTCGGAGAACAGCGCCAGACCCTGCACACGTGCTTGATCAAAGTCTATTGGGTCCCCAAGGCACTTTCACTCTACCGTTATTTATTTAACCAAGGCTGCGGTAAAGGTGAGGTTGCTGGGGTCGCCAGTGGTTGGGAGTTGCAGACCGGCAGGCTGGTGCGGTTATAATTGTGGTCTATGGGAACAGGCCTCAAAGGCCAGTCCTACAGGGGCTGCAGACTCCAAGTGCACAGAGGGCAGAGTGCCTCTCATCTAAAACATCAACAACAGTTCCAATCTACCGAGCAGTTCACAACTTCCAGAACCACTTTACAGTCTTCCGCTTCCTCAGGGTACGTGGCCTGATGCAATGAAAGGAGTGAGCTCTCCCTCACACAGAGCTAGCCTAACTTCCAGATTCCTCCTAGAGTCCAGTTCCAGAAGTAGCATTTTAGCCCATACAAAGCAGAAGGGATTGAAGGAAAATATTGTCTAAGGGCACTCAAAGATGTTGCAGGGACAACTGGATAATTGCATTTTTCTATGGGGTTGCAGAAAAATTTGAGTCCAGTCCAAAACTAAGCGTTTCACTGAATATAAATTTAAATTTGAAGATTAAAGTATGACACACATTTTTAAATTGCACAAATAATATGTGTGCAGTTTGATGAATCATCACAAAATGTACACACCTGTGTAACCTCCACCCGAGTCAAGAATCAACTTACGGGCTTCCCTGGTAACGCAGTGGTTGAGAGTCCTCCTGCTGATGCAGGGGACACGGGTTCGTGCCCCGGTCCGGGAAGATCCCACATGCTGCAGAGCGGCTGGGCCTATGAGCCATGGCCGCTGAGCCTGCGCGTCCGGAGCCTGTGCTCCACAACGGGAGAGGCCACAACAGTGAGAGGCCCGCGTACCGCAAAAAAAAAAAAGAATCAACTTACAAGACCAACACCCCAGAAAGCCCCCATGCTGTGCTCCCTCAGAATCACTATCTTTCCCCTCCTTCCCAAAGATCACCACCAGCCTAACTGCAATCACCAAAGATTAGCATATGGAATCAGAGAATATGTACTTCTTTTACTTCTTGCCTCTTTTGCTGATATTATGTTTGTGAAATGCATCAGTGTTGTAGCATGTAGCTCTAATCTGTCTGTTTTCATTGCTGTGTAGTATTCCAATGTGTAAGTATTCCACAATTTATCCACCCTACTATTGATGGACAGTTTGGGGTTAACACTAACAGTGACCCTATTTACAACAGCCAAGACATGGAAGCAACCTAAATGTCCATCGACAGATGAATGGATAAAGAAGATGTGGTACATATATACAGTGGAATATTACTCAGCCATAAAAAAGAACAAAATAATGCCATTTGCAGCAACATGGATGCAACTAGAGATTATCATACTAAGTGAAGTCAGAAAGAGAAAGACAAATACCAAATGATATCACTTACATATGGAATCTAAGATATGACACAAATGAACTTGTTTATCAAACAGAAATTGACTCACAGACAATCTCTTTAGAACAGACTTGTGGTTGCCAAAGCAGGGTTGGTGAGGGATGGATTGGTAGTTTGGGATTAGCAGATACAAACTATTAGATATATGCATAACTGAGTTGCTTTGCTGTACACTGGAAACTAATATAACACTGGAAATCAACTACGCTTCAATAAAATAAAGTTTAAAAATACTAATAGTGCCCCATAAATATTCTTGTACAAGTCTTTTGGTGCACATGTATGGATAACCGAAAATGTATACATATATGACTGCAAAAATCATTGTTTTGTAATGATATTGGCCTGTAATTTTCCTTTCTTGTAAAGCTCCTACTAGGATATACAATCAAGGATACATTCATTTTATAAAATGAGTTGGGGAGTGTCCCCTCTGGAAATGATTGTATGGTGTTAGTGTTATTCTTTCTTAAAGAAGCCATATGGGCCTTGCATTTCCTTTGTTAAAAGGTTTTAAATTACATGTTCAACTTATTTAATAGAATAGGACTATACAGAAATTCTATTTTTTCTTAAGTCAGTATTGGTAAGTTTTTTCTTTCTTGGCATTTGTACATTTATCTAAAGTTTTCAAACATATTTTATAAACATGTTCATGATATATTCTTATGTTTTTAATGCTTCAGGATCTATCCATTCTGATCTTACGGAAAAACACAAATGAACTTTTTGGCCAACCCAATAGCATTAGTTATCAATTCCTTTTCTCTCTTTTTATAAACAGTCTTGCAAGGGGTTTATCAATTTTATTAATCTTTTCTAGAACTCACTTGTCTTTGCTGATGTTCTCTAATGAAAATTCTTTTTCTAACTTCTTTGAGATGGAATATTAGATCATTGATTTTCAGCCTTTCATGTTTTAGACTATATGCATTTGAGGTTATAAATTTTACTCTAAACACGGCTTTAGCTGTATCTGACAAAATTTGATATGCCTTATGTGGTATTTTCATAATCATTTAATTCAAACTACTTTAAAATTTCCATTGTGATTTCTTTTTTGTCCCCTGGTTACTGAGAAGTACACCTCACTTACATCTTAATTTCCAAACATATGAGGATTTTCTACTTATATTTCTGTAATTAGTTTCTTTCATGCAAGTGTGCTAGGGATAAATTTTATTAGCTTTTGTTTGACTGAAAAGGTGTTTTCATTTCACCTTTATTTTTGAAAGATATTTTCACTGGTTGGAGAATTCTAGGTTGGCAGTTATTTTCTTTCAGCTCTTTGAAAATATCATTTTGCTGTTTTTTTGTCTTCCATTGTTTTTGTTGAAAAGCCAGCTTTCCATTTTATTCTTACTTATTTGAAGGTAACATATCTTTTTATCCTGATTGTTTTTCAGAATAACTTTCTGTTTGCCCTTGGTTGCCAGAAGTTTTACTAAGCTGTGCAGAGTTGTGGTTTTCTTTGTTTTTACCCTACTAGGGATCCATAGTGCTTCTTGGACTTGTGGTTTTTCATCAGAAAAAAAAAAATGTTGGCCATTATCTTCCAAAAATTGTTTTTTCTCCATCCTCTGTCTACTCTCTTTCTGATTTTCCAATTAATGTACGTTAGACATCTTTACAATTTCCCAGACATTTCTTACCCTCTTTTCTGTGTTTTCATGCTTCAACCTGGATGCTTTCTTCTGATCTTTGATGCTTTAGTTCCCTGATTCTTGCTTTGGGTGCATGCTATCTGCTGGTAAAACCATTCATTAAGTTCTTGCATTTTTTGCATTTTTCAGTTTTTGTATTTTTTAGTCCCAGAATTTCGATTTGGTAAGTCAAAACATAGCTACCATTTCTATGCCAAAATTCTTGACGTTATCTCTTGATTATCTGAACATATTAAGCATAATTATTTTAATGGCTGTGTCTAATACTGCTATTTTCAGAATCACTATCAGTTTATTTTTGATGTTATTTCTCTTGGTTTTCTCCTTGTATGTCTGGCTACTTTGGATTGAATATCAGAGTGTATATGAAAACTGCAAAAATAATTTGAGGTTCTGGATGTATGCATCTGGCAGGGTGAGAGGCTAGAGGCATGAGCAATCCCAGCTTACCACAAATCCGTTGGTGACTGAAGTGATTTGAAGATCTGGTCTATTTATGATTCACTCTTGCTCCTATGGTGTAGCCCTGTGGTGACTAGCGACCTTCCTACCTGTCAGGAGTTCAACTCCAATTCCTCCTCCTCAGCCCCATGAATCTGTTGAAAGGTCTACTAAGCATCTCAGATTCTCAGCCATCATCCTGGAATTGGGAGATACCTCTAGAGGAAAAGTTGTCCCAAATGCAGGGCTTACCTCTCTGGGTTTCACTCCTTTCCCAGATTGTGGTCCTATAAGTCCCCCCATGCCTCGGTAGCTGTCTGATACCTTTAAACAGATGCTTTTTCTAACCATTTTATTCTAAAAGCAGAACTCTCTCTTCCTCCCTCCCTCCCTCCCTCCTTCCCTCCTTCTCTCTCTCTCTCTCTCTCTCTCTCTCTCTATATATATATATATATATATATGGCAAAGAAATGGTTTGTTCTCCATTCAACAAATATTTACTGAGTGAGTGTATACTGAGAGGTCGTCACTGTTAGAAGCCAAGGCAATGGCAATGAATGAAACAGATAGAAAAGCCTTGCTGTCGTGTAGTTGCATCTTGGGGAGGGAGGTACTGGAGGGAGGCTGAGCATAAGCATGAAGAGTGTGCTGCCTGCTAGATGGTGATAAGAGCTCTAGGGAAACATCAAGCGGGGAGGGAGGACAGGGATGCCCGGGGTGGGGAGAGTTGCAGTTTCACATAGGGTGGTCCCTGAGGCCACATGGTGGTGGTTCAGAGAGGGAACGGGGCAGCGGAGGGGGGAGACCATTTAGGGCCTGGCTTACAGGCCAGGATGTGTTTTATTTCCTTCTCAAATCTATTTATTTAACTTAAAAAAATGAGTCCATTTAAATATAAATAATGTAATCATTGCACAGGAAAAACGGAAAGAGAAAAGTCCTGACCCACATTATCCCTCCGGTTCCTCTAAGCCGAGCAATTTAGGAAAAGTGTGGAGTCAGGCACACCTGGCTCCCACCTTGGCCCAGACACATCTGAACTGTGAGACCTTGGCAAGGTACCCCCTGAGGCTCCATCTCCTCACATGCAAATGCAGGTAGAGCTCTGAGTCCAAGAGAGTTGTGCTTTTGAAGGGAAACACACACACACACGGACACAGAGACACACAGAGACAGTCATACATAAAGACACACAGACACACAAACACACAGACACAAACACAGACACACACACAGACACAGACACACACACCTGTTTAGCACCTGGATATTGTTAGGTAGATGTCATTATCTTTACTTTATGTGCAAAAGAGGCTTTTCTCAGGCCACCGGGCTAGTCAGTAGAAAGGCTAGGACTAGAATCCATTTCTTCTGAGCACCTTACCCTCTCTTTGTCATGTTAAAATCTGACTCAAGTCATAATAATAAATTAATAATATTATTAGTGTTTTTGTTGGTTTCCTATTGCTGCCATAGCAAATGGCCATGAACTTAGTGACTTACATTTATTTTCAGACAGTTCTGCAGGGCATGAGTCCAAAATGGGACTCATGGGTCCAACATGGGCTAAAATCAACATGTTGGCAGGGCTGTGGTCTTTCTGGAGGCTCTAGGGAATAGTCCATTTTCTTGCCTTTTCCACCTTCTAGTGACACCTACACTCCTTGGCTCATGGCCCCTTCCATCCTCAGTGCCAGCAACTGCATCACTCCAGTCTCTGCTTTCATCATCTCGCCTCCTTCCCTGACTCTGGCTCCCCTCCTCCGTCTTTCACTTACAAGGACTCCTGTGATTACACTGGACCTGCCTGGAGAATCCAGGATAACCTATTCATCTCAAGGTCCTGAATTTAATCACATCTGCAAAGTCCCTTTTGCCATGTAAGCTTACATATTCATGGGTTCCAGGGAATAAGATGTGAACACCTTTGGGAGCAGTAGGCAGAATAATGATAAATAATAAATCATTTGCTTGTCAGAGTGGTGCACACCATTGCCGGGAGCTTGCGGCAGAGGTAGCTGGGTAAGTCCACACATGATATACATGGGCTGACCCCACCAGCCAGGAGGGCCAGTGTTTCTGCCCTATTCCTTTATTTCTCAGTCTCCTACACTGTGGTGTTGTTTAATTAGTAGACGATAGAGCTACATGTGGCATGTGAAGTCTGGAAGCCTAAAGAGGACATTCATGGTAGTAGCTCTAAGGGGAGAACAAAAAGGAGCCAGAGCAGATTTTTAGAGCTGGTGGAAACCTCAGCTACCAGAGTTCATTCTCCCTATTTTCTAGATTACATCACTGAGGCCCAGAGAGGGGAACTGATGGCCCCAAGGTCACCTGGCAAGTCAGTGGTAGAGCCAGAACTTGAAGTCAAGTCCTTGACCCTGATTTCATGTCCATGCCATATGATTCTCTAAACGCTGCTGCTTGAACTTGTCCACTAGAGAGCACTTAATGCAGCAGATATGAACTTGTCACTGGAGAGTTCTTAATGCAGCAGACTTGGGCTTGTCCACTGCAGAGGTGCTAATGCAGGAGATGTGGGCTTGCACCCCTGGGAGTGTGGACAGCTCTGGGAACGCTGTGGCAGAAGCCTGTCCAACACAATCATCCACAAACACAAAACACCTCTGCACTCTTTTACCTTGACTTTACAATCAGCAAGGATTTGCCCTCCAACGCCATGCTTCATCATGTTTGTTTCAATGTAAAAATAGTGTGTTTATTTTTGCTCCAAGCCTTTTAGAAATAGGACACTTCAGTCCGATGTTTTCTGCAATGGTTCCAAGTATTCCCCCCGAGAACCTGGTTTGAGCAGCACAACCACCTGAAAATCCTCCAGGCTTCTCATTTGGTTTTAAATTATTTATTTCAAGAAGGGCAGCAATTCACCTCATAACCAGCAATTTTCTTTCTTTCTGACCAGTTGCCTCACCTTAAATGCCCTCACATCTGTCTCTCTGCTTTGAGAGGGTTTGGTGAGAATAGATGACACAAAGCTTCCACATCTTGGCTCAACTCCAAGAGGCCACATTCCAGAAATCAGGAGTGCATTTTATCCCCACCTGTTGATTTTACTTTTTTTTTTTATTTTACTTTTTTTTTTGTTTCTTTTTGAAAAGCTCATAGGACAAATGGTCTAAAAGACGTTTGTCTTGAATATGCGGTTTTGTAAAAATGGCATCTCTCTTTGAATCAGCTTATTTTTTTTGACATCTTTATTGAGGTATAATTGCTATACATTGTTGTGTTAGTTGCTGCTGTATGACAAAGTGAATCAGCTATACATATACATATATCCCCATATCCCCTCCCTCTTGCGTCTCCCTCCCACCCTCCTTATCCCACCCCTCTACGTGGTCACAAAGCTCCGAGCTGATCTCCCTGTGCTATGCGGCTGCTTCCCACTATCTATTTTACATTTGGCAGTGTATATATGTCAATGCCCCTCTCTCACTTCGTCTCAGCCTACCCTTCGCCATCCCCGTGTCCTCAAGTCCATTCTCTATGTCTGCGTCTTTATTCCTGTCCTACCCCTAGGTTCTTCAGAACTCTTTTTTTTTTAGATTCCATATATCTGTGTTAGCATACGGTATTTGTTTTTCTCTTTCCAACTTACTTCACTCTGTATGACCGTCTCTAGGTCCATCCACCTCACTACAAATAACTCAATTGTTTCTTTTTATGGCTGAGTAATATTCCATCATATATATGTGCCACATCTTCTTTATCCATTCATCTGTCAATGGACACTTAGGTTGCTTCCATGTCCTGGCTATTGTAAACAGTGCTACAATGAGCATTGTGGTACATGACTCTTTTTGAATTATGGTTTTCTCAGGGTGTATGCCCTGTAGTGGGATTGCTGGGTCATATGGTAGTTCTATTTTTAGTTTTTGGAGGAACCTACATACTGTTCTCCATAGTGGCTGTACCAATTCACGTTCCCACCAACAGTGCAAGAGGTTCCCTTTTCTCCACACCCTCTCCAGCATTTATTCTTTGTAGATTTTTTGATGATGGCCATTCTGACTGGTGTGAGGTGACACCTCATTGTAGTTTTGATTTGCATTTCTCTAATGATTAGTGATGTTGAGCGTCCTTTCATGTGTTTGCTGGCAATCTGTGTATCTTCTTTGGAGAAATGTCTATTTAGGTCTTCTGCCCATTTTTGGATTGGGTTGTTTGTTTTTTTTGATATTGAGCTGCATGAGCTGCTTGTAAATTTTGGAGATAAATCCTTTGTCAGTTGCTTCCTTTGCAAATATTTTCTCCCATTCTGAGGGTTGTCTTTTTGTCTTGTTTATGGTTTCTTTTACTGTGCAAAAGCTTTTAAGTTTCATTAGGTCCCATTTGTTTATTTTTTATTTCCATTTCTCTAGGAAGTGGGTCAAAAAGGATCTTGCTGTGATTTATGTCATAGAGTGTTCTGCCTATGCTTTCCTCTAAGAGTTTTATAGTGTCTGGCCTTACATTTATGTCTTTAATCCATTTTCAGTTTATTTTTGTGTATGGTGTTAGGCAGTGGTCTAATTTCATTCTTCTACATGTAGCTGTCCAGTTTTCCCAGCACCACTTTTTGAAGATGCTGTCTTTTCTCCACTGTATATTCTTGCCTCCTTTGTCATAAATTAGATGACCATATGTGCATGGGTTTATCTCTGGGCTTTCTGTCCTGTTCCATTGATCTATATTTCTGTTTTTGTGCCAGTACCATACTGCCTTGATTACTGTAGCTTTGTAGTATGGTCTGAATTCAGGGAGCCTGATTCCTCCAGCTCCGTTTTTCTTTCTCAAGATCATTTTGGCTACTCAGGGTCTTTTGTGTTTCCATACAAATTGTGAAATTTTTTGTTCTAGTTCTGTGATAAATACCATTGGTAGTTTGACAGGGATTGCACTGAATCTGTAGATTGCTTTGGGTAGGATAGTAATTTTCACAGTGTTGATTCTTCCAATCCAAGAACATGGTATATTTCTCCATCTGTTCGTATCATGTTTAATTGCTTTCATCAGTGGTTTATAGTTTTCTGCATACACGTCTTTTGTCTCCTTAGGTAGGTTTACTCCTAGGTATTTTATTCTTTTCATTGCAATGGTAAATGGGAGTGTTTCTTTAATTTCTCTTTCAGATTTTTTGTCGTTAATGTATAGGAATGCAAGAGATTTCTGTGCATTAATTTTGTATCCTGCTACTTTACCAAATTCATTGATTAGCTCTAGTAGTTTTCTGGTAGCATCTTTAGGATTCTCTATGTATAGTATCATGTCATCTGAAAACAGTGACAGTTTTATTTCTTCTTTTCCAATTTGGATTCCTTTTCTTTCTTTTTCTTCTTTGCTTGCTGTGGCTAAAACTTCCAAAACTACGTTAAATAATACTGGTGAGAGTAGGTAACCTTGTCTTGTCCCTGATCTTAGAGGAAATGGTTTCAGTTTTTCACCATTGAGAATGATGTTGGCTCTGGGATTGTGATATATGGCCTTTATTATGTTGAGGTAAGTTCCCTCTATGCCTACTTTCTGGAGAGTTTTTATAATAAATCGGTGTTGAATTTTGTCGAAAGCTTTGTCTGCGTCTATGGAAATGATCATATGGTTTTTCTCCTTCAATTTGTTAATATGGTGTATCATCTTGACTGATTTGCATATTTTAAAGAATCCTTGCATTCCTGGGATAAACCCCACTTGATCATGGTGTATGATCCTTTTAATGTGCTGCTGGCCTCTGTTTGCTAGTATTTTGTTGAGGATTTTTACATCTATGTTCATCAGTGATATTGGCCTGTAATTTTCTTTTTTTTGACATCTTTTTCTGGTTTTGGTATCAAGGTGATGGTGGCCTCATAGAATGAGTTTGGGAGTGTTCCTCCCTCTGCTATATTTTGGAAGAGTTTGAGAAGGATGGGTTTTAGCTATTCTCTAAATGTTTGATAGAATTCACCTGTGAAGCCATCTGCTCCTGCGTTTTTGTTTGTTGGAAGATTTTAAGTCACAGTTTCAGTTTCAGTGCTTGTGATTCGTCTGTTTATATTTTCTATTTTTCCCTGGTTCAGTCTCAGAACGTTTTGCTTTTCTCAGAATTTGTCCATTTCTTCAAGGTTTTCTATTTTATTGGCATATAGTTGCTTGTAGTAATCTCCCATGATCCTTTGTATTTCTGCATTGTTAGTTGTTACTTCTCCTTTTTCATTTCTAATTCTGTTGATTTGAGTCTTCTTCCTTTTTTTCTTGATGAGTCTGGCTAATGGTTTATCAATTTTGTTTATCTTCTCAAAGAACCAGCTTTTAGTTTTACTGATCTTTGCTATCATTTCCTTCATTTCTTTTTCATTTATTTCTGATCTGATCTTTATGATTTCTTTCCTTCTGCTAACTTTGGGGTTTTTTTGTTCTTCTTTCTCTAATTGCTTTAGGTGTAAGGTTAGGTTGTTCATCTGAGATTTTTCTTGTTTCTTGAGGTAGGATTGTGTTGCTGTAAACCTCCCTCTTGGAACTGCTTTTGCTGCATCCCATAGGTTTTGGGCCATGGTGTTTTCATTGTCATTTGTTTCTAGGTATATTTTGATTTCCTCTTTGATTTCTGCAGTGATCTCTTGGTTATTTAGTAGCATATTGTTTAGCCTCCATGTGTTTGTATTTTTTACAGTTTTTTTCCTGTAACTGATATCTAGTCTCATAGCATTGTGGTTGGAAAAGATACTCAGCTTATTTTTAATTAAGGAAATTCAGAGAGCAACCAGTTATGTGTAACTAGTAAGTGTCACCTCCCCCAGAATAGCTAGACAAGCAAAGCAGCAGGAAAGAGGCTAAATGGGTAAAATACAAAGCTGCCAGAAAGAGAGACTTCAGTGGCCTCCATTAGAAAAGGACTTTTAGATGCTCCCGTCTCACCACCCTTTCTCCTGAGCAGGCAGGGTCTTCGAAACCCGACCATCGGTCCAAATCCTGGATCTGCATCGTATTAACTAAGAATAAATTGATAACAACAACAATAATGGCAACGATACCATTATTGGTGTTGGGGGAAGGTAATGGGGGCTGGAATGTACTTGTTTTGCACACACAGCATACCATTAAGTTTTACATTCCCTAACAAGGGAAGCTTAGGAGTATTCCCCTTCCCCAGATGAGAGAAAGGGGCTGAGACAGGGAGGCAGACTGCTGCTGTGTGGTCTCCACTTTGTCCATGCTCCCTGAGTCCACATCTTTGGGTGGTTAGATGCCTCTGACCCTGACTCTGCATCCGGTCATGGGACTCACCTTGGCCAGTGGGACTCTGGCAGATGTGTCCAAGCAGACTTGATAAGTGCTTGCACACTGGGACTTGTTCCTCTTGCTGCTTATTGGAACCCTGAAAATCCCATGGAAGAAGCTGAGTCACCCCATCTGGGGGTGAGAGACCACATGGAACAGAGATGAGCCAGCCCTCGGGATCCCAAGACCAGCTCACCTGCTGGCAACCAAACATGAGCCTGAGAACATCCAAGGTCATTCAGCCGCTGACTGGCCCGCAGCCAACCTCAGCCATGGGAGAGAGAGCCCAGCAGAGCCCAGCAGGGCTGGCCCTGGTTAGAACTGCCCCACCAACCCTCAGAACTGTAAGCTCAGCAAAAGGATTATTGCCGTAAGCCATTATGTTTTTGTTTTGTTTTTTAATGCAGCAAAACCTAACTGATGAAGTTAACCTTGGTAAGTGTCAGAACCCAGGCCGGCTTGATCCATAGCCCTCACCCTTAACCACTTTACTGTGTCGTGTTTCTGAGCCTCAAGGCCCTCATATGTAAAATGACAACAAAACAGCGTTTCACTGAAGTACAGCTGGCTTATAATATTATATTAGCTTCAGGTGTACAATGTAGTGATTCAGTATTTTTATACATTACAAAATGATCACCACTAAGTCTATTTATGATCTGTCGTTATACAAAGTTATTGCAATAGCACTGACTATACCCTCTATGCTTTACATTCCATCCCATGATTTATTTATTTTATAACTGGAAGTTTGTACCTCTTAATCTCTGTCATCTATTTTGCCCAATGCCCCACCCCCTTCCCCTTTGACAGCCACCCATTTTTCTCTATATCTATGAGTCTATTTCTGTTTTGCTATGTTTGTTCATTTGCTTGTTTTTTGCTAGATTCCATGTATAAGTGAAAAAATACAGTATTTGTCTTTCTCTGTCTGACTTAATTCACTTAGCATGCAACCCTCTGGCTCACAGGCCATAAAAAAACTGTCTACAGGCCAAATTTGTCCCAAGGGACGTAGTTTACCAAATCCTGTTCTTTTCTAATATAAGCATGAAAATTCATAGCTTTTCCTCTAACTGCATCCAACAAATTTTGATATGCTGTATTCATTATCGTTCCGTTAAAATATATTTTTTAATTTTTAATTTATTTTCATTTTTGGCTGCGTTGGGTCCTCGCCGCTACACGCGGGCTCTCTCTAGCTGGGGCGAGCGGGGGCCACTCCCCGTTGCGGCGCACGGGCTTCTCACTGCGGTGGCCTCTCTTGTTGCACAGCATGGGCTCTAGGTGCTCGGGCTTCAATAGTTGCAGCACGCGGGCTCAGTAGCTGTGGCTCCCGGGCTCTAGAGCGTAAAATATTTGTAATTTCCCTTGTAACTTCCTCTTTGACTCATGTAATACTTAGAGGTGTGTTTTTATCATTTTCCAAATTTAGGGGGGTTCTTAGATATTGTTTGTGATTTCTAATTCAATTATACTGTGGTCAGAGAACATATTTATATGATTTCAATAAAAGATTTCAATCTTTTCAAACTTATCGAGGCTTGTTCTATGCCCAGCTTTTGGTCCATCGTGGTGAATAAACCATGGCCGTTGAAAAATATATATATAGCAGCCTTTCAGCGTTAGTGGGAGATCAAAGGTGATGAAGTTCATAAACATGATTGGTCAATTAGAAAATTCTACATGAACACCAGCCAGTGTTCTCTCCAGTTAATGTTCTTTCTACAGGCTTCTCCCTTCTACTTGAATAGTGAGAGTTTGAGGTATTACAAAATCCTGAATTATTTCCTGCCAGCAAAGCAATGAAAATAAATGAAGTCTCTTCCTCCCTGACCTCCTATACGGCCTCTTACTCTCATGCTCTCCCTTGTCATTCCCGTCACTCACAACGCCTGGTGCCCTCAGCTTATAAAAGATGGAGAAGGAAGGGAACTAGCCCTTAACGACTTCATACAGGGTTCCAGCAGCATTAGGCAGTGTATGTACACACACACACACACACACACACACACACACACACACGTCTTCATGTCAGCCTTTTAACAGCCCTCCAAGGTAGCTATTGTTATCTCCATTTTACAGATGAGGAAACTGAGGCTCAGAACCATTCAGTAACTTATCAAAAGTCAGTAATTGGCAAATAGCAGAGCTGGGATCCAGTCCCAGGGGTTTCTAATCTTAAAGCTTGTGATCTTTCTACAAAGGCCTGAAAGTACCATTCTACGGATTTGCGTATTTAGAAAGAAAGCAGGGTTGGCTTGTTGGTTTTGACAATATATTTTGAGTCTCCTACTCTCACAGGCCATGGCCAGAATCAGGCCATGTCTCACCACTTTCACCGCCGCCATCCTGTCCTACTCATAGCTATCACCCCGGGGCGGATGGCCTTCCCACCCCACTCCTGCCCTCCCCCTACCTTCTCTCTACACAGAAGTGGGAGGAATCTTATTGAATCATAAACCAACTCTTGTCACATTTCTCTCAACCCTACCCCGGCTCCCCATCACACTCAGCACAAATCCGCAGTCCTCACTGTGACCTACCAGGTCCTGTGGGATCTGACTGGCCCCTCTTCAACTCATCTGCATCCACTCTCCCCCTGGCTCACCAGGCTCCACCACACTGGCCTCCTGACTCTTCTTTGAACTTGCCAAGCATGCTTCCACTTCAGGGTCACTGTCCACTTCTCTCCGCCAGGTACACAATTCCCACAATATTCATTTGTTTCTTGCCCTTGGTTCATTCCCGTCTCTGCTCCTTTGTTTCCTCCTCCGAGCAGCCTTCCCTGAGTCCTATTTAAAATAGCCCTTACTATCTTCCTGTGCTGCTTCTTTTCCTCCTAGGGCTTACCATTATCTACCTCATATATCTAATTACATATCTGTCCACCCACTAGAACGTAAGCTCCAGGTGTAGGGACTGGGGGGTCCTGTTCACCACTGTGTCCCCAGTATAGACCACAAGGCACAGCATGTACTCCGTAAACGCTGCTTGGTGAATAAATGAAAGGATGAATGAGGGACTTCCCTGGCGGTCCAGTGGTTAAGACTTCATCTTTCAATGCAGGGGTGTGGGTTCGATCCCTGGTAGGGGAGCTAAAATCCCACATGCCTCAAGGCCGAAAAACCAAAACATAAAACAGAAGCAATATTGTAACAAATTCAATAAAGACTTTAAAAATGGTACAAATCAAAAAACATCGTTAAAAAAAAAAAAAAAAAGAATGAATGAGTCAGAGGCCCAGACAGGAAACATAATCCTCATAAAAACTCCCTGGAAACCACAGACAACTTGGAATAAGAATTTTATGGTGACGATGACAAATAGAATGCATGATGTGCCGAAGACCATCCAGGTCTTTGGAGTTGGTCTGGGTCTGTCCCAGTCAGTGCTTCTCCATTAGAGGAGCATCGTGGGTGGGTGGTCCATCCCATGGGACTGCCCCACTTTATGCAGGGTTCTTGTGTTCTCCGTCTCTGCCAATTCAATATCAGTAGGGATGCATGTGACAGCCACAAGTACCCCTCACGTTTTGAAACACGCCCCAGGAATGTGTTACTGCCCCCTCTCCTGCCACGGTGAAGGCTCACCTCCATCCACGCCCATGATGAAGCGTCCCAGGATGAGCATTTCAAAGGCTCCTGCTTGGAGAGAACAAGCCATCAGCAACAGGGCGGAAATTGCAAACCCATTGTTGACCAGCAAAGTGAATTTCCTGGAAGAAAAGGAGGGGTTTGATGAGGCTGCCACTGGCCTGTGTATCCCCAGAACAGGATCTAGACCCCCCCTACCCCCATTGCCACCTTTGGCCATATGACCCTGAGCAAGGAACTTCCTTCCTCTGGGTTCATTACCACGGTTGATTAGGTCACCTCCGAAGGCACTGAGAGCCCTGATATTCTACGAGTCTCCCTGTTGCAATGTTTTATCTCATCGGTTCTAAGACCTTCATTTAACACTACAAAGTCAAAATGCGTCTTACAATCCATGAGTCAGATGTCAGGCAGGGAAATGAAAACTACTCTAGTTAGTTTCACAGAGAGAATTAACACAGGGAACTGGTTAAGGTCACTGCTGGGGCTGGCAGGAAATTCAGGCAAACTAAAGGGAGCAAGTGCCCCCTCTTCTAGTGCCCCTGTGGCAAAGGGCAGGTGAGGCTTGCAGGTCTCAGCCCCTGCATCACAGAGCAGAGCACAGAAGGGTACTTTGGGAGCTGGGAGCAATAGCTTGTTAATTAGCACACCTACAGCATCCTATGACTTCAGCTGGCATAGTTTTTCTCCCTCCCTCCCTCCCTTCTTCCTTCCTTCCTTCCTTCCCTCCCTCCCTCCCTCCCTTCCTTCCTTCCCTCCCTTCTTCCTTCCTTCTTTCCTTCCTTCCTTCCTTCCTTCCTTCTTCCTTCCTTCCTTCCTTCCTCCCTCCCTCTCTCCCTCCCTCCCTTCTTCCTTCCTTCCTTCCTTCCCTCCCTCCCTTCTTCCTTCCTTCCTCCCTCCCTCCCTCTCTCCCTCTCTCTGTTTCTCTCTCTCTCTCTCTCTCTCTCTCTCTGCAGTTCATGTAACAATGCTTCTTATACCTAACTATACCTAACTATAGCATGAAGCATGAGGCTGAGCTAATCCCCTCAAACGAGGTCAGCCAAATTCCTTTGGCAAGTCTTACTATTCATTGCTCCTTGTTAGGACCACTACCACTGTTTTATATGAACATATAACATATTCCTAAGACCTCACAGTTGAGAAGCATAACTTATTTGGAGGTCTGGGGACCTGGGTTCCTGCACCAGCTGTCTCTTTTATGACCTAGGGGACTTCGTACTTCATTGCTCTGTGCTTTCCTTGCCTCATCTGCAAAATAATCTTAATAGCTCACACTGACTGAACTTTTGCTATATGACAGACCCCATTCTAAGCGTTTTACATGAGTAGCTCATTTACTGCTCAAAAGGACCCTATGAAGTAGGTACTATTCTTATCTCTGCTCTATAGATAAGTTAACTAGGACACATAAATTAGTCACTTGTTTTAGGTCATACAACTAATGAATCAAGTAGCTGGGGAAACAGCCTCTCACAGGATACTTTTTCCCTAAAGACTCAATGATTTAACAGTATTAAACTGTTTCAGAAATTGTAAGAAGCTAGGGCTTGAAAGGGAACTTCGTTATTACTTGTAGGAGTTAGCTCTCTTAACTTCCGGGCCAAAGTTCTTTCTACTATTTTTGATTTATCTCAAGCTGTTCATTAAATTTTTTTCCCTTTCCTACAACTTCTTGGAGAACCCCAAACTTAGTGAATTTTGCAGCTCAATTCAGATGGTATAAAGCCTGCTCATTGCAACTTCTTCTATAACAGCAAATGATTGAAAGAACCCAAATGTCCATTAATAAGGGGCTATTTAAATAAATTATGATACATATATAATGTGGCATATTATGCAGACATTAAAATAGAGGTAGCATTCTATATTCTGATATGGAAAAATCTCAAAGATGTATTGTTAAGTGCAAAGAATAAGATACAGAACTTTATGTAGAATATGCAACAACTTATGTGATAAAATGTGTGTTTGTGTGTGTGTGTGTAGAGATAGGCACAAATCTTGGAAAAGATACACAAAAAGCTGGTAACACTGTCTCCAAGGAGGAGACAGAAGACAGAAACAAAAACGAAACTTTCGACTTTAATTGGTCCTTTTGAAAGTTAAGTCACATGAATGTATTAATTATTAAAAAATAAATATGATTTCAAATTAGTCTTTCAAAAGATTAATTTAACTGGACCTTATCATGGTGAAAAAATGTGATTTAGCAGAGACTTAAAACAAAAATTCCAATCTAGAGTAACCTCCCTTATTCTGATGCCGAAGGTCACAGCCTCAGGATTCAATAAAGATAAGTCTGAAGGCACTAATTTCTGTTATTGGTGAAAGCTCAAAGCAGGATGCGAATACCCTGCACCCCACGGCACTGCTCCATGTTCAGGGCCCTTCCCCTCAGTCCTCTGAGGAACTACTGTGTCAGCCCTGCGAGGAAAGCGGCACAATGGTTGGAGGGAGTGGCAGGAAGACCTGGACCCTCCTCACAGAAGCTTTCACTTGGGTTCCACTCATCATGTATTTAGTGAGTGCTAGACACTGGGTCTACCACAGGAATATGAGAGTCATCTCCGTCCTCCCCATCATGGGCTTTAGAGCCTAGTGAGGAACACAGACAGCAAATAAATCACACAAGTCAATTAGTGACCATCTGTGACTTCTATAAGTAAAGATATAGAAAATATGAGATTGTATAACTCAGAACTGTGCCCACCATTTGCCTGTTTGTGCTCAGCTCCCTTCTTTCTCTGCCTGACTCTGTTTCAGGGGGAACTACCTTTCCCAGGCTCCCTTGCTTCTGGCTTCCTGGGAGGATTGGCCAATGAGAGGCCAGATGTCCATCTAGAGGGCGGGGAAGGGGAGAAGCAGGGTATTTCCCCCTCTCTGTGATCCATTCCAGCAGCTCTGTGTCTTCTCCTCTGCCCTAGCCATCTCTCTGTAGTCCCAGCAACCTGCTCACTAAAGTGTGGCCCTGGCTTTTAAACCCAGGAATGCTGCTTCTCCCTTTTGGACCTTCCATCTCATGGGTGGTAGCAGCTTGTCTGTAAAAAAAAAAAAAGATTTCTACAACATGCCCAAATATTCTCCGTGTAGCTCCACCTCTGGGTCTCAGTTCCCGCCTTGAGGCCACATAGGATAAACCCCTGTTGCTGCAGAGGCTAGTGTAAGGTAAGTTTGTGAAGAGATTGTTGAGGGAGGAGAGGCAGGAGGGGGTTGCTGTGGCCAGATCTGGAGGGTTCTTGGATGTTGGACAAAACAATACATTCTATAATCTGTAGACAATGAGAAATAAAGGGCTTGATTAGGAATCAATACCTCAATTCCTATCCCCAGACAATTTGTCCACTGCCCTACTTCAGTTAAACTGGACATTTGATACTCGGATGATATTAATGATATCCATAAAAATAATGCTAGCATTATTTAGTGGTTCTCCAGTCTGGTTGCGCATCAGATTTCCCAATAGCACATACAAATATGAGATCCTTGGGTCCACCTCTAGAGAATTTTCATCCTTGGGGGAGACTCAGTGTGATGCCTTTAGTATAGTACTAAGAAAGAGCATGGCTCTTCTGTAAATGATTTCATCTCATTTCGTCTTTAACACTTGTAGTTATCAGTGTTAACGAAATCATCAGTTCACAGAGGAGGAGGTAAGGATTACTTCATCCCCCACCACCAAATTCACCCACCTACCTGCATTGGATGAAACTGCCCCAGTGATGTAAGGTCTATCAGTGTCATTGTGCATCCCTACCCCAGTGAAGGATTTGTTCCCTCTCTACTCAATCATTCCCATATAAACACATCTAAATATTGTCTCTCTTGGTCCTCATCCCTCTGCCCCTCATGTTGGTTCCCTTTTAGAGTGAAACTCCTTCATGAATGTTGTCTGCTCATCTTCTAGTCTTTCCTCACCCACACTCTGATTAGATCATTTCTACCACTCCATGGAGATTGCCTTTGTGAAGGTCATCAACAACCTCTACCTTGACAAACAACTGCCAATTCTCTGCCTTCCCCTGGTACAACATCTCAGCAGCATTTGATGTGGTTGACCACACCCTCTTTCTTGAAACACAATCTTCTCTGCATATCTGGGATTGCACCCTCTCCATTTTTCTCCCCGCCAGCCTCACCTTCTCAGTCTCTAGGCTGGTTTATCCTCACCTCCCTGAGCCTTGAAAGTTGGGGTGCCCAGAGCTCCGGCTCATCTCTCTCCTAGTCTCACCTCTCTCTACACTCCCTCCCTGGGTGATCCCATCCAGTTCATCCCTCTAACCGATGACAATTCCCAACTGTATCTCTGGATGCAGCCTCTCCTCTCAACTCTAGACTTACATATCCAACTGCCTCCTGGACACTTCCACTAGCATATTTAGTAGGTATCTCAAACCAAGCATATTTAAAATAGAATTCTTGAATTCCCACTACTAAATCCCTCCCTGCTCCAAAATGCATGTCAAATCCCTCTTCCCATAGACTTTTTCATAAAAAAAAACCCACTACCTTCCTAGTGGCTTAGGCAAATATCTGGGAATACTACTTACATCTTTTATTTTCTTCACGACCCATATGCAATCCATCACTGAGTCCTATCTATACTACTTCCAAGATGTATCCCAAATCAAACCACGTCTCCCATTTACAGCCCCACAATATGGCAGTGGTCCAGGCCACCATCATCTCATAAAAGTGCAATAGGCTCACACACACTCTTGCCCTGCTGGAGTTCAGGGTCCACAGAGAAGCCAAAGTTATCCTCTCATAGCACACACGGACGTACTTTTTCTTAAAACCTGCTAGTGGCTTCCCACTGCACTTAGAATAAACTCTTCACCAGGGCCTATAGAGCCCTGCATGAGATGGCTTTTGCCGCAGCATCTCATACTCTCACCTTCACGCTCTTGAGCCTTCCCACGGTCCCTCAGGTGTGCCAGGCTCCTTCCTAACTCATGGCCCTCATCCTTGGTGCCCCTCTATTCATTGCATGAGTCTCATCTCACTAAAGTGTCAACTCAAATGCAACCTCCTGACACTCTTTGACATGGCTTCCCCCAAATGCAGAGCTCATTCCCCTCCATCCTCTCACCCTGTTCTATTTTCTTCACAGTCCCAACACTGTGGAAAATTATCCTCTGTATTTATTTGCTTTATGCTAGTTGTCTATCTTCCCCTACTAGAATGTAAGTGCTATGGGGTCAGCGACTTTGTCTTGCCACTGTAGCCCCAGCAACTACACCAGATCCCGGCATATGCAAGTGTCCCAGATATATTTGCTGCATAAATGAAGGGAATGAATCTAGGAGCCAAGTCATGTGGACCCCAACTTACCCCACGTGGCCCAGCTCTGATCTGCCCTGAATCTCACTTTAGCTTCTACGTCTATGGGCTGGAGAGCTGCTGTTCACCCGAATCCATGTCCAATAATGTTCCTGCTTGGACAGCCCAGCCACATACTAATTGAACAACTCTGGGCAGGTTTCTTTCTCTCTCTCAGCCTTGATTTACCCCCCTGTAAAATGGGTATAATAATGTCTATCTTGTAAGGCTTCTATGAGAATGATTTATGTAAAGTGCTTAGGATGGCACCTGGAACATATTTAGAGCTTCAATTAATTTAAAAAGAAATAAAATAAACCCATGGTGATAGCTAACATTCACGGAGTTCTTATGAGGTGCCAGGCACTGTTTTAAGTGTTTTATACTCACTGAAGACCCTAGAAGTCAAGTAATCTTGTTACCCTATTTCTCACATAAAGAAACAGATCTAGAAGTTAAGTACTTGGCCAAGGTCACGTGCTATTAAATGGGAGATTTGGCATTCCAGGAACCAGGATACTAAGGCCGCTCACAATGGTGGCTGCCACATTTATTCACAGCCATTCGCCTTTCAACAATCATTTATTCATTCAACTGGCATTCGTTCACTCGACACATGTTTGAGGTACACTGGGTGCTGAGTATCATTCTAGGTTCTGGCACATAGCCATGAACATGGCCAAGCCCCTGCTTTTATGCTCTTCTTTTTTTTTTTTGCGGTACGCGGGCCTCTCACCGCTGTGGCCCCTCCCGCCGCGGAGCACAGGCTCCGGACGCGCAGGCCGAGCGGCCATGGCCCACGGGCCCAGCCGCTCCGCGGCATGTGGGATCCTCCCAGACCGGGGCACGAACCCGCGTCCCCTGCATCGGCAGGCGGACTCCCAACCACTGCGCCACCAGGGAAGCCCTATGCTCTTCTTGATAAACAGGTAAAAATAAAACGTATGTAGCATATCAGATGGTGATAAATGCTGCACAGAAGACGAAAGCAGGGAAGGGAGTGTACTTTTACACAGAGTGGCCAGGGAGGGCTTCCCCAAGAAGGTAACACCTGACCACAGACTTAAAGACAGTGCAGTGCGTGATTTGAAGAAAGAGCAGACGTGAGCCATATGGACACTGGGGTACAGCAATCCTGGCAGAGAAGAGCCAGACATGGGCTATTTCAGGAACATCCGTGAGGCCAGCATGGCTAGAAGCATCGAAGAACCAGAGAGCAAGCAGTAGAAGGTGAAGGTGGAGGGGAGTGGCAGAGAGCTCATAAGGGGTTTGTATGCCACCAAGAGAGCTTGGGTTTCTACCCTGAGTGAGACGGGCAACCACTAGAAGATTCTAAGGAGAGAAGTGTCATGGCCTGACCACTTAGCCTTCTGTGTCAACCCTGGGCTGTAGGGGTAAGTGTGGGAGCAGGGAGACCAACTGGGAATATTGCAATAGATCAGGCAAGTGCTAATAGGAATTTGCACCTGGATGGTAGCAGTGGAGGGAGTGAGCCAGTATCGGTGGAGGGAGTGCCATATCTTGGCATGTTTTGAAGACTGGGCTGGTGGAATTTGTTGATTGTGATATATAATAACAAAAATATACACAATCTTTGTCCCTGGTTTCCAGCTCACAGTTCCTGAAACCCGTGGAAATTCCCAAGTGATAAGAGCAATGAGGGCATCTTTTGTTATAATATTTAGTCTCTTGTACTCAGTTCCTGAAACTGCTTCAGAGCCGTAAAGATGAAATAGATATCCTGTTATTCATAACAAGCCCCTTTTCACCACAACTGGGTTTATGTCAATGAGGTGACTTTTGGAAAGGAGCTAAGGGTGGGGGATTGTTGCCAGTGGAGCCAACCTTGTGATCAGAAGGTTGAGACTTTCAATGCCATCCCCAACCTCCAGAGACAGGAGAGGGGCTGGAGATTGAGTTCAATCACCAATGGCCAATGACCTGAGCAACTGTGCCTATGTAATAAAGTTTCCATAAAAACACAAAAGGACAGAGTTTGAAGAGCTTCCAGGTTGATGAACATGTACAGATTTGGAGAGAGTGGTGCACTCAGAGAGAGCATGGAAGCTCCGAGCCCTTTAGCAAATTAATCAAACTGGAAGGGGGCGGTCATTGGAACCTCTGACTTATAGCCATTGGGTCAGAAGCACAGCGGACAACCTGGACTTGCAATTAGCATCTGAAGTTGGGGCAGGGGCAGTCTTGTGAGACTGAACCCTTAACCTGAAACCCGAGGCAGGGGGTCGTTGGAACATCTAACCTATAGCCAGTTGGTCAGAAACACAGGTGACAACCTGGGCTTGTGACTGGCGGATGAACTGGTGGAGGCGGCAGTCTTGTAGGACTGAGCTCTCAGTCTTGTAATCTGATGCCATCTCTAGGTAGATGGTGTCAGAATGGAGGTGAATTATAGGACACCCAGCTGGTGTCCGGAGAATTGCTTGATGGTGTGTGGGAACTCCCTCCCCGCCACACATGTTGGAAATTGGGGTTCAGAACCCAAAATACTGATGAATTGGATAGAGGTGGAGAGAAAGAGAGGAGCCAATGATGACTCCCAGGGCTTTGGTCTGAGCTCCTGCACTAGATGTGATGATGTATTTTGTGCTATGCAGGGGATGTTAAAATCACATTCAAGTCTGATTTGAAACATTTGCAGATTGGGCTGCACACCCTCTAAGCAAGTTCATCATATTAATATATTCCTTCCCAAAATAACCCCCAGCATGACAGTGTCCCAGTGAGGATAGAAACCTTATTTGCAGATAATTCACAAAGCTGACTCACTCAGGTTCAGAGAAGGGAATTTTAATCAATTGTGTTTCCATATTTTTCCCAGGCAGGACATGCAGCAGAACAAGGGGGGCCAGCACCATGCCGTTTCTGAGAGCAGAACTCCAGCGCCCCCTGGGAACCCCACTGCGGACACCAGCTTCACTGTTTTGAGCTTCTCCAGTGGTGAAGAATCTCCCCAGTGCAGCCCAGATCATCAGCTCTTGGCAGAAGAGGTCAAATTCAAGGAAGAGCAATAGGATAATGAGGAGATTGAAGCCCATATCCTTGAGAAATGGCCAAAGGGACTGGGGACATTTAGCGTAGACAAGAGAAAGCTCAGGGAAATTGTGAGAGCTGCCTTCCACTATGTTATGCTTTAACAGGATAGAAAGCCCAGAGATAAACCCACGCACATATGGTCACCTTCTCGTTGACAAAGGAGACAAGAATATACATTGGAGAAAAGACAGCCTCTTCAATAAGTGGTGCTGGGAAAACTGGACAGCTACATGTAGAAGAATGAAATTAGACCACTGCCTAACACCATACACAAAAATAAACTGAAAATGGATTAAAGACATAAATGTAAGGCCAGACACTATAAAACTCTTAGAGGAAAACATAGGCAGAACACTCCATGACATAAATCACAGCAAGATCCTTTTTGACCCACTTCCTAGAGAAATGGAAATAAAAACAAAAATAAACAAGTGGGACCTAAGGAAACTTAAAAGCTTTTGCACAGCAAAGAAAACCATACACAAGACAAAAAGACAACCCTCAGAATGGGAAAAAATATTTGCAAATGAAGCAATTGACAAAGGATTAATCTCCAAAATTTACAAGCAGCTCGTGCAGCTCAATATCAAAAAAACAAACAACCCAATACAAAAATGGGCAGAAGACCTAAATAGACATTTCTCCAAAGAAGATACACAGATTGCCAGCAAACACATGAAAGGATGCTCAACATCACTAATCATTAGAGAAATGCAAATCAAAACTACAATGAGGTATCATCTCACACCGGTCAGAATGGCCATCATCAAAAAATCTACAAACAATAAATGCTGGAGAGGGTGTGGAGAAAACAGAACCCTCTTGCACTGTTGGTGGGAATGTGAATTGGTACAGCCACTATGGAGAACAGTATGGACGTTCCTTAAAAAACTAAAACTAGAACTACCATACGACCCAGCAATCTCACTACTGGGCATATACCTTGAGAAAACCATAATTCAAAAAGAGTCATGTATCAAAATGATCATTGCAGCTCTATTTACAATAGCCAGGACATGGAAGCAACCTAAGTGTCCATCAACAGATGAATGGATAAAGAAGATGTGGCACATATATACAATGGAATATTACTCAGCCATAAAAAGAAACTATATTGAGCTATTTGTAATGAGGTGGATGGACCTAGAGTCTGTCATACAGAGTGAAGTAAGTCAGAAAGAGAAAAACAAATTCTGTATGCTAACACACATATATATGGAATCTAAAAGAAAAGAAAACTGGTCGTGAAGAACCTAGGGCAAGATGGGAATAAAGACACAGACCTACTAGAGAATGGACTTGAGGATATGGGGAGGGGGAAGGGTAATCTGGGATAAAGTGAGAGAGTGGCATGGACATATATACACTACCAAATGTAAAATAGATAGCTAGTGGGAAGCAGCTGCATAGCACAGGGAGATGAGCTCGGTGCTTTGTGACCACCTAGAGGTGTGGGATAGGGAGGGTGGGAGGGAGGGAGACACAAGAGGGAGGCGATATGGGGACATATGTATATGTATAACTGATTCACTTTGTTATAGAGCAGAAACTAACACACCATTGTAAAGCAATTATACTCCAATAAAGATGTTAAAAAAAAAAAAAAAGAAGGGACAAACCATGGCTTGCTGGAGAATCTGACTGAGGATCTGATTTCAAAGTCCGTGTGAGTTTCCCTATGGGTTCCCACGTATTTTCTCTGCTCCACTCTGGAGGGAAGACCTAGATCCAATGATATGTGAAAGAGGCCAATGTGAGTACATCTGAAGGGACATTTGCATCATCGGCTCTGTCAGGTGATGGACCGACGCCTCTCAGGAAGCACTGATGATGAGGACGATGGGATGATGAAGATGCTAGTGAACCTAAGTTGGATGCCGGCTCTACGTCAGTGGCTGAGATGAATGCTCTACATCCGTCATCCCATTTAACGCTCACTACCGTCCTCCAACGTGGCTATGACTTTATCTTCACTTTACTGTGAACTAAGTGAAGCCCAGAGAGTTCAAGGAACTCATCCAGGGCCCCACGAGCTGTGAGCATCAGAGCCCAGGTCTACAGCCGGGCCTGTAGCCAGGGTCTGTGCACCCACATGGTCACCGTCCAGTCTCACGAGGGAGGAGGGTTCTGTCACTAAAGCCGGGTAAGCAGAGGATAGATGACCCCAAATGAGGGGCAGGGACTCAATCAGAATTCTTTTTGGCTCAAATTTTCCAAGCTAGAGACTCCAGGAGACAAGGAACCTGCATCCCTGAGACCACATAACGGGGGTGGCTCAGCTCCAGAGACGGTTTCAGGTCCCTTATGCTCCCATGTCCTCATTCCTCTCCTAAATCACAGATGAGCCACATGCCTCAGCCAGGATCAATCCCATTCCTGGACCTGCTGGTGACCAGGACCACCTGACTCCAAGGACCCCCAGCTCCACCCAAACTTCCCTCCAAGTCACCCATCTGGGCCCCTTTCTTTGGATCCGATCCTAGCCTTAGACATTGAGCCAGCCTCCTCTTCCTCTGGGACAGCCACCATCAGAGACAAAAAACGAGGCATCAGGATGCAGTTTCCATCCACACCACATCATGGGAAGAGTGCAGCCTTGTGGTCTAACAGACCTGTGTCTGGATCAGGTCAACCCCATTCTTTGTCACCATGGGCAAGTTGCTGGGCCTCTCAGGGCCTCTGGTTTACTATAATACAGAGAGTTGTAAGAAGTAAATGATGTACCATATGTCAAGGACTGGTCTATAGCTGGAGGTGGATACATGGTAGCCAACTTCTTTAATTTTTGCTCCTTTTCTCCCCTACAGAGTTACTATTCAAGCTGAGACTCAATTCAACTTTTATACTTATGATGATGAACAAAGGAACTGGCAGCTGCTCGGGGCATGACAACCAAAGCCCTTTAATCAATCTCTCTCTTCATCCTAGGACTCCTCCATCACTTAGAAATTTAGTACTTTTCAAATACATTTTCTCTTTTGCTTTCCTTCTGTTTTGTTTTGCCGCCATGTTATTGAGGATGGTAAAGCCACCTTGATCACCTTCACTTCACACGCAGGAAAAGCGCTGGCTGAGAGGTGAGAGGTGGCAAAGTCCCATGTCACACACTTGGCAAGTTGGGGAGTCAGGACTTGCTGGTCCACGACATCCGATTCCAGTGCTCCTTTTCCTGTACCAGCTGCTGGGCTTCAGAGCTATCTTCTGGGGCAGGCTTGGGGCATAAGTGCCCACGGCCAGATATAAGGTAGGAATGTGACACAGGCAATAGTGTCTGGGGCCAGGGGATGACTCCATCTACTGGAATAGGCAAGAGGACTTGGGGCCACAGGCTTAGCGACAGTGCCTTGGAGACCCTGGCCAGTGGTGCCAGTCTGGGGCCAGCTGGTCACTTATCTGTTGTCAAATAGTCAAGGATGTTCCAAGACCAGTGCCAGCAGGACACTATGATCTCCTTGGCAAGTGGAAAGGTCATGGTGCGTGGCCGACGTGTGTTGGGTCCTACCTGAGCTCAGGCACTGTGTGAGCCGGCTGAGTTTGGCCAGATGCTCTGACCTTGCTCAGTTCCCATTCTCCATCGATAGACCCCACGGAGTCGAATGAATTAAACAAGAGGGTGTGTGTGAGTGCCTGAAACATTGGGGGACCTCAGAAAACGGCAGCCCTGACTCTACTCCACGACCGTTGTACCTCCTGTGTACTGAGTTCTCATTAGCTACTGCCCTGGAAGCGCCCCTGGGGACACAGAGAATGTCGGCACCTCCTCTCCCTCACTGGGGTACCACAGGCCTTTATGAGCATCACATGTTTTCAGACGGCCTCCTGCCCCAGCCTATGGAAAGGCTGCTCTGAACATCATCGGTTCTAATTTGGGGATGTGAGGCCGAGTGTAAAGGAGTGGGCAGCACCATTATTAACACTGTTTTTGAAGCCCCAAGGCCGGGGGGGATTTCCTGGGGTCTGATGAATCTCTTTGCTAATTCAGGTCACTGCAATATGGAGATCTGTGGAGTCCCTACTGTGTATGGGTGTCAAGGTGATGATGAGTAAATAATATGGTAGATAATAATAGCTTCTCTTTATTGAGCTACTGCTAATGGACCATTCCCCCTCCGTTAATTTTCTTTAGCCCTTATAGCATCCCCTGCAGGGTAGCAACTACTGACTCCATTCTATAGATGATGGAACTGAGGTTCAAATACATTAAATGACTTGGCCAAGCCCACACAGCCAGGATGTAGAAGACTCATGATTCAAGTTCATACACGGTTGCTCTAGAGACTACTCTTTCCATTAACACCTCAATGTCCCCCAGGAAGTTGCTATGAGAAAGGATGTAGAGAAAATGTTTTGGGGGAATTTATTGATAACTCAATCTTATACGAGAGAAGGCCTCACATAAAAAATAAATGAGGAAAGAAGCTCAGAGGTAAATTGGATCTGAGTAGAGGGGGCGAGGATTGGGAATTTCAACACGAAATTGATACTCACTGCAGCCCTGTTTGTAATGGAAAGGATTTGAAACCACCTGAATGTCTCTCAATACGGAACTGGTTAAATAAGTTATCATCCAGTCATACAACGGAAGACTCTCTAAGCAACTGATTTTTAAAAAGCAGTTCTATCGGTACTTATGTGGAACAATCTCTAAGACACTGTGCTGACCCTTCTCCATTTGCTCCTGTAAATGGATTCCCTCCCCTCTCTCCCCGCTCTGCTCTGTGCCCTGGGAGCAGGTCCTCCTGAACCGCACCAACAAGACTCCTGAGTTTTCAGACTTCCACTTGGGTTTGACCAATGAGAGGTACCAGCAGCAGACTGGAGGGCAGGAGGAGAAAGGAGCCAGGGTATTTCTTCCTAGCTCCTCCCTGTTTGGACAGTAGGGTTCTGACATAGCCTGGTGCCTCTACAATCTCAGCGGCTGCCTGTCAGCCCATCACCCACGGATTCACCTCTCCTTGGACTCCGGTACCCTACTTCCGCTCCTTGCCCTTCCGGCGTTAAAATTTCTCCAGTTGGACTGAATGGAACTCTGTTGCCTGCTGGGATCCTGACTCTGATACAGACATATTTATGAACATTACAGAAGGGATCCCCAAACAGAGATGGCCCCCACTGACCTCCCAAGAACCTTTCCGATCAACTTCACCAGGAACGTCCCCACAAGTCCACCAATGGCGAATATGGACACGGTCACAGACCAGAGCAGAGTCAGAGTATCCAGGTCTATCCGATGTCCATGCCTTCTCTCCCATGACTCATTGTAAAAGGTCTTGATGTACTGAAAACAGACAACAAACCAAGTTATTCCTCCGTCCCATTCTGCTGTCCTCGAAGCCAGCCAGTTTATAAACAAAACAGCTTTTATGAAGCATTGTCTTCATGCCAGGCCCTTTGCTAAGCTCTCTTTGAGCTTTATTTCGTTGAATCCTTCTAACACATTTTGTGGATGGGCCCTATATTTACATCCTTTTGCAGATAGGGAAACTGAGGCTCAGAGAGACAAGGTGGCTTGCTCAGCTAAGTGGCAAATCTGGGAGTCAAACTCAGATCTGACTCTGAACTTAAGGGAACCGCACAGCAGAATCACCTCAGAAATGTGTTTAAAATGTACGTACTTAACATAAGAGAAAATATTTACCACCTAGATAGGTAAAGATTCAAGACACACAAAAACACTAACCATAAAAGAAAAACAAAATGCTCATTTGGATTTCACCAAAATTAAAGTGCTGTGCTCTTTAGAAAACATCATGAAAAATGAAAAGACAAGCCACAGACTAAGCTAACATATTTGCAACCCATATAACTACAAAAGAATTGTAGTCACAATATGTAAAGAGTTCTAATAAGTCAATAAGAAGACAACCCAATCAGAAATGAGTGAAAAACTTGAACAGACTCCAAAAAAAAAAAAAAAAAATTCAAATGACCAGGAAGCTAATGACATGATGCTCAACATCATTAATGAAAAGGAAAAAGCAAATTACAACCACAATGAGATGCCCACTTCACATTTATTAGACCCCCACTGCTGTCAATTCTGATTCAGTGGGTTTGGGATGGGACTGAGTGATTCTGATGTGCACCAAAGACTGAGGTCACAGCACTACACTCCCCAAGAGAGTTCCATGCTCAAGATGCTCATAGTTACCCATAGCTACCCAACAAGGACCCACAGACTTCTCCAATAAGTATGTATGGAGTATGACGTGGCAGAAGAAGCATAGGGTCCGGTCACACAGACCCGGGCTTGAATCCCAGCACCATGATTTGCTAATGATTTAAACCAATGCTGGACCTTGGCTTCTTCATCTGCAAGATGGGAAAGACGACACTGATGTCTCAGGGCTGTTGTGAAGGTCATATGAGAACCTGGAGCGGTGCCCAGTACTTGTGTGGAGCTCACACAATCCCCAGGTCGGTTAACAGGTCTGGTAAGAGTAAGTAGTGACCAGCAGTGTGTACTTTCGTACATTGATGGTGGGGGTTTAATTTGTACAGTCATCTTGGAAAACAGTTTGGCGTTATCTAGTAAAGTTGAAGATGATCCTAACCTACAACCCAGCAAATCCATTTCTAGAAAATTCCCCTTAGTTACCGAAGGGGATATTGGGGAGAGTGGGAGAGATAAATTAGGAGTTTGGGATTAACATTTACACAATACTATATATATAAAATAGATAAACAACAAGGACCTACTGTATAGCACAGGGAACTATACTCAGTGTCTTGTAATAACCTATAATGGAAAAGAATCTGAAGAAGAATATATATATATATATATATGCATAACTGAATCACTTTGCTATACACCTGACACTAGGACAACATAGTAAATTAACTTTTACTATAGTAAAAAATGGTAAAAACCAAACCAAAACAAAACAAAAAAACCTGGCACTCTCATAACTGGAAAAAAAAAACCAACAACCCTCCTCTTTCCCATCTGCCCTAGGATACATCTATCCAAACATCCATGGTAGCATTGCTTATAACAATCCCACACAGAAAACAATCCAGATGCCCACTGACAGCAGAAGAGATAAACAGATTGTGGAATAGTTATAATATGAAACACTACAGCCACAAGCATGAATGAATTATAGCTACGTGCAAACACGCAAAATAAAGTCTCACAAAAAATAAGATTGAGTGAAAGAAGCCAGAAACAAAAGAATGCATACAGTGTGATTCCATACCTAACCTTCAAAAGTATGCAAAATTAAAAGGATCTGGGGGAATTATACAGAGATTATAAAACTACAGAGAGAAGCAGACAATTATTTCAAATGTCAGGTCAGTGGTCACCTGTGGGTGACGGTGGAAGAAATGATTGGAGAGGGGCATTTGCAGGACCTTCTATTCTCTATCTTTTACTCTTCTTCTTACGTAGGTGCTAGGTTTACAATCATTCTTTAAACTGTGTGTGTGTGTGTGTGTGTGTGTGTGTGTGTGTGTGTGTGTGTGTGCATTTTCTATATTCTTTAAGGATAATATGTTTCACCATTTAAAAACTTTGTTTAAATGGTGGAAGTGTTCCGGGCAGAGGGAAAAGCATGTACCAAAGCGGCTGAGGAAAGGTTGGGGTGTCCGTGAACAGAGAAGAGGCCAGTGGGGGTGAAGTGGGACAGTAAAGGAAGGAAGGGGCTGCATGGAGTTGAAGGGGCTGGAAAGGACAGGTTATGTGGGACCATAAGGTCCTGGTAATAAGTTTGCTTGTTATTTAGATTTTTGGGGAGGGGATGGAGTGGGAAACTATTGTAGGGTTTTAAGCAAGGGGAGGACATGGCATGGCTTTTATTTTCAGGAAGCCCGTCTGGCTTCAGAGTGCCAAGTGGATTAAAGGGGGGGCTAGAGAGGAAGCCGGCACCCTGTTGGGGGGCTTTGCAGTCATCTAATGTCATGGTGGCCTGGACCAAGTGATGGAGATGAAAGAAGGGGATGAATTTGAAGTATGTTTTTTTCTTTTGCGGTACGCGGGCCTCTCACTGTTGTGACCTCTCCCGTTGCGGAGCACAGGCTCCAGAGGCGCAGGCTCACCAGCCCAGCCGCTCCGCGGCATGTGGGATCTTCCCGGACCAGGGCACGAACCCGTGTCCACTGCATCGGCAGGCGGACTCCCAACCACTGCGCCACCAGGGAAGCCCTGAAGTATGTTTTGAATGTAGAATGGACAGGACTAACTGAGTGATTGGCTTCAAGTCTGGGGAGAGAGGGTGTTGGTGATGGCAAAGGAGGAACGCAGCAGACTACCAGGTGTTTGGCTTAAGCAAATGGGCGGATGACAGGAGATGAAGAAGTGAGGGGTAGCACCCTCTCCCTGTGAGATATCTATTCTCCTCCCATTTTCTCTCTCCTTCTGATCCCGTAACTACCTTGCTTATAGTATGGAGCAAGGATAGGATATATTATCAACAACTAGAGCTTTTCCCAATGATGATGAAGTTTCCATGTGTTAATACACAAGACACTCTGATCTGCCGTCACCCATTGATTCATTCAACAAACCTGTGCTGAGTACTGGGAACTGCGCTGCACACAGACGTAAACCAAACCCCTGATCTCAAAGAGCTCTAGTCCACTGGAGCTGATAATGCATTGCATAATTTAAGGATGCTCTTGGCTGCAAGAAACAGGATATCCCAACTTGAAACAGCTAAGCAACATGGACATTCATTAGGACGATTTGTCTGGTGGCTCCGTGATGTGGTAAAGAATCCAGGTGCTTCCTTTTGCTTCCGTCTGCTAACCATAGTTTTGACCTTATCCTAAGGCTGCACCCACTCATAATGATAGGATGACTCCTAGTAGCAGTTTTGACCACATGCTTTCCCATTCATGTTTGACTAGAGAGAGTACTCCTGACCTCTCAGAGCCCTCTTGATGCTAAGAAGAACTTTCCTAGAAGCCTCTAGTAAACCTCTCTTTAAATCTTGTCCACCCTGGTTGGGGCACAGGCCAACTACTAAGCCAATCGTTGGAGAGTGGGACGGGAACCATGAACTGGATCTCTGGTCCCGAATTCCATTTCTTTATCTTCTCCTCCTCACCTTATTAAATAGCACACCGTTCTCCAATTGCTCAGCTAAAAGTCATAACTTCATCCTTAACTCTGGCCCTTGATCCACACCCCTCAGCTAAGCCATCTGGACTCATCTCTGTCTGTTATGGGTTGAATTGTATCACCCCCAACAATTCATATGTTGAAGTCCTAGCCTCCAGCACCTCAGAAGGTGACCTGTTTGGAGATAGGGTCTTACAGAGGTAATCAAGTTAAAATGTACTTATAAAAATGATACGTTTGGACACAGAGACGTGCAAAGAGGGAAGATGATGTGAAGAGACACAAGGAGGAGATGGCCATCTACAAGCCAAGGAGAGAGGCCTGGAACAGTCCTTCTTTCACAGGTCTTAGAAGGAACTGACCCTGCTGAAACCTCGATCTTGGACTTCTAGACTCCAGGACCGTGAGAGAATAAATTCCTGGTGTTTAAGCCCCCAAGTCTGCAGTACTTTGTTCTGGCCTCCCTTGCAAATTAATACACTGCCTTACCTTCAAAATACTTCTCACTTCTTTCGTCACTGAACCCAGCCCAAGCCATCATCCCTCTCCCTGGGGCTCCCATAACAGCCCACCATCTGGGACCCTCATCAAGTTGCCACGCCCAGCTTCTCTGAGTGGGTACTGTGCTCCCTGCCAGTGCCTGGACATGAACATTGAACCTTAGTTTTCAAGTACTCCAGTGGCCATCTGTCATCCTCCTGGCTGCCCAGCATCAGAAGCCCCCTTCTAATTTGGGAGAACTTGCTTCCTTTTCTGAGCCCTGCGGGAAACAGAGCCTGCTCATCTTTCAACCTCAATAGAGGTTGAAATTGTCAGACACACATGCTCTTCCCGGCATCCCCTGCAGCTAGGGAGTGGTCATGTGACTAAGGTTTGGCCAATCAGAGGCCTGGCTTCGCATGAAGCGCGGGAGGCCAAGAAGCGGGACTGAGAACTCTTTGGCAGCAAGGGCCTGCCAGGAGGATTGGGTTTGGGGCAGCAGCGGTGGCAGTGTCCTTTGCTAGCTGTGCAGGAGCGGCAGTGATGGCCACAGGACAGCCCCCCAGGACCAGCTCTGGGATCCGGCTGCAGAGCTTTTAGGCCTGTCTCGCCAGTCCTCCCACCAATCTTGCGAGCCGCTCACTATTTTTTCAACAACGTCTTTTTTAGCTTCAATCAGACAAACGTTGTTGTTGCGTCCAACTCCTGAAACTCTACCAAAACACATAAATAATCCCATTTCATCCTCACAACCCTAGCGGTAGACACCCCGTTTACAGAGGAGGGAGCCAAGAGTAAGGTAACTTACCCACGGCCACGGGGCCAGTAAGTGGTAGAGGAGGATTTATGCAAAATCTGCCTGGCTTCAGAGCCTGAACACGGCAACCTACCAGTGACAACCCATTTCATGACAAAGGTGTGAAAACAGGGCAGCTAAATCCAACAGGACATTTATTGACTTAAAGATCCGTATTGGTTAGGGCCCTGTTATGGGCTAGACTCCCTGTCGGGTCCCGGAGAGTGTAAGGAGGACACCCCTCAAGGAGCATACAATAGGGCAGGAAACAGCATGGTTAGCGCTAAGCCAGAGGGATAGATGAGCCACAGGTAGGCAGGCGGGTACAGGATGCCCCGAGGGCTACTTACAGGGTCCAGACCCTCCAGAGAAACTGGAGTGAGTATCCTGGACTTCCCAGGCCTCCTGCCCAATAATCAGCAGACCCCCATGCGTTGAAGTTCATTCTTGGATGTCACTTGGTCCCTACTGCCATCCCGCACGGATTCAAGCAACTGCAGCTTCATTGGGAGCAGTCTTGCTGATACCTGCTCTAGAGAGCCTTTTATTCCCACGCCTGCAGCAATGACCAGTTTCCTGAGTTAATGTAGAGAAACTAAAAGGACGCTGTTTGGGAGGAAATGTTCTCTTTTCCTTTCCAGTCATTCAGGAGCCTGGTGAGAAAAGAGGCAGATTTCATATCGCATGCTGCTAGGCGCTGCTTTGGGAGTCTCTGCAGAGACTTCTCATTTCAATTTGGGGAAACTGGACAACACAAGCATCTGCAGAGGGCTGGAGAAGCCTGGAAGAGTAGCCCCCTGAGGAAACACGTCTCCAACAGTCCCCAAAAGCTGGTTTCAGAGCGATGGCTTTAGTGATGAAATGTTTGTCTTTGGGTGTGAATTTAGCAAAGGCCTAGATGAAAGGCAGCCCAAAAGTATATCTGAGAGCAGAAGCCGGGTGTTGGGGGTTGGTAAGCTAATTCACTGCAGGATTCATTCATTGGGTTGGAGATTCACGGAGCTGGTATATGTCAGCACTGACTTGTAGTGCCTTGTACAGAGTGGAGGCTGAAAGAAATGTTTGTGTCTTAAATTGAATTTCTGCTATGGGCTGGTCACCATATAATAATAAAAATAGGTAACCCATACATCATATTCACCACGTGTCACACACTATTTTAAGAACTGGACACATGTGAACTCATCCCCTCTGCAACCCTATGAGCCAGGCAGTGTGTTCTGAGTTCTCTCTCGGGCAGCTGAGGAATCTGAAGCCACAGGGCTTTCCCAAGGTCCCACCATGGGCACGAGGCAGGGTCAGGACTCAAACTCAGGCAGCTGGACTCCAGAACCCATCTCTTAACCACGGTTCTATTCCCATTCTTAGTATGGAAAACATAAAGATGATCACATCAATACCCCAGCTGCATGTGGAGAGACTGAATTAGGGGAGAAGCGGGGACGTGGAATCAACACTGGTTGACTGCTAAGTATGTACTGGACATCTGCATACTTCCCTCGGCTCAGCCTTGCAGCCATCCTGTGACGTTTCATGAGAGCCAAGAACTCTGGAGTTGAGCCATGCATCTGAAAGCTACACAGAAATCCGGTGGGACTGCAGACCCCACTCACGCTCACAGCGTCTGTGCCCTGGCTTCACAGCCTCCTCTTCCCGGCCGCACTGCCACATCACACTCCTCAGTCCCTTGCGTCTGGGGGGAAGGGAGGGTCATAGGACTACTGCTCACCAAAAGTGTGTGAGGAGATGTGTCACCTCCATCGAGGATTAAGGGTTCGTGTGCCTTCTCCTCACCCGCTCCCTTTCCCTGCAGGCTAGTCGTTCACAGAGAGCCCAGCAGAAACCTCTGAAGCCCTGAGGAATGGGGGAAGGCACTCAGCAGAAGAAGCCTGGGCCCCTGTGTGGCTGCATGGAGCAGAGCGCCCCTGCTCACCTGCTTTGGGCGGTGACGTGGATGAGAAATAAACTCTCATTGTGTTCGGCCACTGAGATGTAGGGGCTGCTTGTTATAGCAGCTGGTTTACTCAAACACAATGACCCCCAAGCCCATGACAATGACCATGACATGAGGCTTTAGGAAAGAGGGAAGATTTAGGGCAAAGTCATGAAGGGTGGGTAGGTTTGGAGATAGGGGCCTTCGACTAGAAGTTTCCTTTTATATTTGGGGGAAATTGTAAGTCTCCATTTGAAACAAATGTTCTGCAATAAAATATAGTTTGAAGATCAGTGTGCTAGCTAATCTCTAGGCCCACTTTGGGCCATCTCGTTCATGGAGTCCACATTTTACACTTCCATTGGGCCTACTTCCGAGAAACCCATTCTTGTGTCTTTCTATCTGGATTTACACACCTACTTCCTTACCACCAGGGGCCTGGGTTCCCACCCTGTCTTCTAGAGACGAGTTCTGCCGTCCCTGCCTTCAAGGAGCTCAATGACAAGAGCCGAATAAGCATGCACTTACAACATGGAGTGGAAAGAGCTGGGGCACTGGGAAGCTGAGAAGGGCTGCAGCCACTCAGCCACGAGATCAGGTACGCAAGAAAGGCGGGATCAGGGGGGTGGTGGGTACGCTGGGGTCAGATGATGGTAGACAAAAATTCTCAAAGGTGAAGAAGCTGATGGCATAGATGATGACATAGAGAAGTGATAAATGAGTCAGTGGGGTTGGAGGGTGGCCCAGCAGCTGGAGAAAGATTGGAGAACAAGGCAGGGGCTGGTCGGAACTTGACTGCCAGGCTAAGGAGTCCGCACTTCATCCTGTGGCCGTTGAGGAGTGATTGGAGTATTTGTTCATGGAATCGAGATTCTGCTTTGTGTGTTAGAACATTCACTGTAGGTGCAGTGTGAGGCTATTTCAGAAAGTTTCGCCTGGAGGCGGCTGGGCCAGGCAGGAGGCTCCTGGATTGATAAGACGTGATGAGTCTAATAGAAATGTTTGATGAACCCATCAAGGAGAATTTATATTATGACTAGTAGTGATTAGAGTCCAAACTGCAAAGAAAGTCATAGAGGCCACGTGATTAAAGGAAAGGAGACCCAACAAACAGCTGAGAATCTTGGGGTCAAGACTTGCTTGCACTGCTGAGTCCTGTGACCTCTAGCAAGTGGCTCTGCCTCTGAGGGCCGGGTTTCCAGTGGTTAAGGACCCTGGAATCCATTTTATTCAACTCTCAGCTTTTCTGCTGGGTGACCTTGAGTAAGTTACTCAACCTCTCTGTGCTTCAGGCCCCTCTGCTGTGAAATCATTTTCCTCCCTAAAGAGTTACCGTGAGGATTTAATGTGAGGATGAACGCAAAGGACAGCGCTGGGTCCACAAGAAGCACACAATACAAATCAGAAGCTGGGATGGCTGGTGGTGATGTTCATATCATTATTTCTATCTCGTGAAATAAGAGTCCTAGTCTTGTTAGACTTGTTTATTTCTCAGGTCTATGAAGCCATGAGTAATTGATCACTATCTCCCCAGCCAACAACACGGGGGCCAAGCTTCTGACACCAAATTGAACCATGCAATTCCCAGCCAGGAGGACTGGCATAGAACACCTCCAAAGGATGACAGGAAATTGCCAGACAATGGGAGGCACATTACCTTGTAGGCTGTTCTACCATGTTGATGTTCCTTACTGATTCGCAGAGCCTGTCATGAACCCATCTCAAGTTTTTCTCAGGAGTGCTATAATACTACTCATAAATAGAACCCTTCTGTGGATGGACCAGAGTATACACAGCATTGCATAAGAGAACAGGTCATGCCCGTAACTCCTTAGGGATTTGGAGAGACAGTCCGCACCACTGAACACACTGGCGCAGGGAGGAAAACAGTACAGAAGTCCTTACAAAAGTGCCCACCACCACCAGACCAGGCTCTTTGAAGTAAGGACCACACAAGACAAAATTCCATAAGCCCAGCAGTGGCACCTAATGTCACCCGAGTAGCAGAGCTGAGGCCTCCTATGCAGAAAAAGTGAACGTGTCTGGCCAGAGACGTCTAGCCTCTGAAAGGTCTGCTTGCAAGATGGGCCCTGGGCTGGCAGCAGGGACCTTGGATTTGGGGAGGGACCCCACCATTCCCAGAACTGAGAAGAGGAGTTTGTAGGGCCTAAGCTGTGCCAACAGTGTGGTTTGCGCTTCTTTTCCGGAGTCAGGAATTGTACACATGCCAAGAGGAGGTGCCTCTGTGACCGACCTCCTATAAAAACCCTGAACCTAGGGCTTCCCTGGTGGCGCAGTGGTGGAGAGTCCGCCTGCCGATGCAGGGGACACGGGTTCGTGCCCCGGTCCGGGAAGATCCCACATGCCGCGGAGCGGCTGGGCCCGTGAGCCATGGCCGCTGAGCCTGCGCGTCTGGAGCCTGTGCTCCGCAACGGGAGAGGCCACAACAGTGAGAGGCCCGCGTACCGCAAATAAATAAATAAATAAATAAAATAAAACCCTGAACCTTGCGCCTCTGATGAGTTTCCCTGGAGGAGCACCGCTCACGTTGCCATCACAGCTTGCTGCTGGGGAAATTAAGTGCGTCCTGCGCAGGGCCACGGGGAGAGGACCCTGGTCTCCTCTGCACTTTGCCCCAGGCACCTTCTCCCTTGACTGATTTTGCTTTGTATCCTTTCCCTGTAATAAATCACAGTCACGAGTAAGCCTCCATGCTGAGTCTTATGGGTCCTCCTAGCGAATGATCAAACCTGGGGTGGTCTTGGGAACGCCGACCCACCTCCCAGGTCCTTAGGAAAATATCCAGCTACATCTCGACTTAATATTCAGTTTGCAGGTTTGTGGTGGCTTATTTCCTTCCTACTGTGTGATTCCCCTGGAGGAGTTTGGGTAACTGAGGAGAAAGAGGCTTCTGTACTTCCAGACACCTGAGGCTATTTCACTCCTGCAGCTGGCTTTCAGAATGAAGAAGGAACACAGTGAAAGGGGATACATCAGCTGCAAATGATCATTGGAGAGTAAGATTTCCAGAGTTTTCTGGGTTCCCCCCTCAACCACCTTTGCAATGAGGAAGGCTGGCCCGACACTTGGGTTTAATTAAATAGAGCAGGAAGAAAGGAAGTTTCATTTTCTATGTGGCCCCAGGCAGGAGCAGAGAGAAGTGTGTGTACTCCCAAATATCCTTCTTATAAAAAAAAAAAAATTATCTGGAGCCTCTCTCCTGCTGGAATGTGCTTTTGAGAGATCGCATAGCTGTGTTTGCAGGACATCCACACAGTCCTGTGCATCCACACAGACCTTACTTTGAGATAACATTTCCCACTCCTTTCTGCACGTCCTCTGGTGGTCTGGAGTGAAAAGGTGAGTTTTTTCATTACTGTTCAAATTGCTTGTGGCTGCTACAAATCAGTCTTGAGGCAGTAGGGACTCTCAAAGGGCTTGGAGTCTGTTCAAATCCAAGTTCAGGGTGATGGTTTTGAGCACCAATCATGGAATAACTTATTTGCAGAACAGGAATAACAACCCTAGCTTGCAGATGGAGCTGCAGGAAGAATCAGATGGGGGTGAAGGGTCCCTAGCATGATGTCCAGCATATAGTAGGTGTTCAACAAATCTCAGTGTTTTTCTCCCGTGGGTCAGAAAGAGAATGTTTCCAATTTTATTTGTCTGGGTTTGTTCATACCAGCAGTGCCATCCAACCTCCTCCATCCAGGTTTTCCCAACTGCTTGCCTTGCTGGGTTGGCCGTTCCCCTGTTCCTCGGTCTGGCTACACCTCCCCCACACCTCTAAGCATAGCTGCCCTGAGCATGGATGGAAATGTGGTCCTTTCCCCTTTATGTTCAGCGAAGGCATTTTCCCCAGAGGAACTTTATGAAATGGGAAAATTCTGAATCAAAGAGGCAGGCATCTCAGCTCCAATAATCTGGGGACCCCAGAAGTAGGCAGGGGTGGCACCCACAGTCTGGAACACCCAGACACCAGCACCCCGGGCCTGGAAAGGCCCCCCTCCTCCTGTCAGCCAGCAGCTCTGCCAGCTCTGATTAAAACCAAACCAAACAATGACTCACAGATCCCAATGTAAACAATTCCGCAGCAACTTAGAGAAAAACTGAGAACAATCTTAGAGGTCCACATTAGGAAGATGGGACATCTATGTGACACGGCAATACACAGCTGTTAGAAATCCTGGTGATGGGGAATATTCAGTAACATGGAAAAATGCTTACAATGTAAATATTGAGCCCAAAAAAGAGAATATAAAATGGCATATATGACGATCTCTGCAGAAAAAAAAGTAGATTTAGATAAAGCCTTAAAAGTGACCTCTGAGTGAGGTCGAGGTTGTGACTATTCATTGGCTGAGTGGCCTTGAGTCAGTTACCCCATCTCTCTCCTCTCGGTAAAATGGGATTATTGTCACAATAGCTGCCTTGCGGGCTGGTATCCCAATGAGAGATACAGTCCGTGTTTCGTAGAAGGGGAATCATAGCAGTAGTTTTATCATTACATTATTAAAGTTGTACTGTTTGCTTTTGCTAATAGCAGCCTGTTTTGCTTTTATAACTAGTGAGACAGGGTGAGGCAAAAGGAAGAGAGAAGAAAGGAAAAAGCAAGAACTGAGATTCCCAAATCAGAGGCAGTTCTGTTCCACACTGAAATTAACCAGAGATGCCCGTCTCATCAAATAACGGCTAGTCGTTTCTGTAATAACAAGATGCGCTGGTTTCTCCTGTAATCTCAGTCCCCTCCCGCCGAGATGCGGAGCCCCACACACTACTCCCCACCCGCCTCTGTGCCGGTGTCTGCAACAAGCTCCACACTCATCATCCCTCCTCCTTTTCCCTGTTAAAGGCCTTGGAGCACAAAGACGTGCCCCGCCATGTGCCCTGCTTTTCTGAGAGCACAGGGTCTCCCAAAACAGTGGCTAAAACAGCAGCACGGAGTGGGATTAATTGGAAGGACCAGACCTCGCTTCTGGTTCTCTGCCTGCTGGTTCACTGGCATCTTTTCTTTGGCCAGCATCTAACATCTGCTGCTAATTGGGATGGCTCTACTCTTGCCGAGAGAAGATGATTTTACTCCCTATCACCACTTGTTTACCTGCCCTTAGGGAAGGATTAGGGAGAAGAAAATGATAAAATATACCATTTCTGCTGGGAAATGTATGACGAGTCAGAGTCAAATTAATTGTTCTGCTGAAGCCCTGGGCTTACATACTAACACGGGGTGGGGGGGCGGGAAGGGGGCCAGGGAGGTGAGCTATCTCCATCCCAAGAAAAGAACAAATGTCACCAACTCAGAAATCATTGGAAAGGTGAGTCATTCATTATATTCAAGAAAAGCCAAACCACTCACTGTTATTTTTGTGGAGGCTGGCATTGTTTCAAATAAGTCCTAGTTTATACGCCTTGGGAGCGGGGGCAATAAATTAGACCCCCCCAAAGCAAAGGTCTCATTTATTTTTTCTTTCTCACTTCTTCCTTCTCTTATTCACTAATTCATTTAACAAACTTTTTTCAGTATTTTTATGTTTAGAACATACTTTTGTAAGATACACCTCGTATATATACAATGTACAGTTGTGTAATTAAGAATCTGGCTCGCCTTTCTGGAACCCAGCAGGACCCTATGGGACCTTCCCGGGACAGACCCCTCCCCCAGAGCCTCTGCTGTAAGCTCCTCTCTGAAGGACCTAGATAACAGTGTCGGATGCACATTTCTTGAGCTGTTTTACAGATGCTAAAACCCCTACCAAATGGAAGATGTTAACGACTTGATGACCATGAGCACATAGCCCCAAACCTACAGGTGCCTAAGAATTGATAATGTTAACCCCTGTGACTCCGCCCTGTTACCTCATCATCAACCAATCAGAGAACTGTGCACGAGCTGATCACATCGCCTGATCACATCCCCTCACATGGCCTTTAAAAATGCTTTCCTGGGCTTCCCTGGTGGCGCAGTGGTTGAGAGTCCGCCTGCCGATGCAGGGGACGCGGGTTCGTGCCCCGGTCCGCGAGGATCCCATGTGCCGCGGAGCGGCTGGGCCCGTGGGTCATGGCCGCTGAGCCTGCGCGTCCGGAGCCTGTGCTCTGCAACGGAAGAGGCCACAGTGCTAAAAGACCCGCGTACCGCAAAAAAAAAAAAAAAAAAAAAAAAAATGCTTTCCTGAAACCCATCGGGGAGTTCCAGTGTTTTGAGCACTAGTTTCCCGGGACTCTTTGCTGGGCGCCCTGCAATAAATGCTACAGTTTCCTTCCTCACAACCCAGTGTCAGTAGATTGGCTTTACTGTGTGCAGGTGAGCAGACCCGAGTCTGGTTCTGTAACATTTCTTCCTGGTTCTTGAATAGTAGCCTCTAAACCCTTGGGATTTCCTGGATAGGAAATGTTGATGATACGAGTGTCTGTGTTATCCACAGGGGGGCTCTCGGACCCCACCTGATGGTTTATGCAAGTGAGATAACCCAGTTTGGGGGCTGGCCATGCTGGAGATAGCAACAATGTGGTTGGCAGTGGGGGGGAGAGCTTCAAGCCAGGTGGTACCAGCCGCACCTCCAAGGAGGGGAGGGGACTGGAGATCGATTTGATCAGTCATGCCTGGGTAATGAAGCGTCAACAAAAACTCCAGACATGGAAGCATGGCGAGCTTCCCTGGTGGACAGTACTCTGTGTGTTGTTATACATCGAGGTGCTGGGAGGGTGATGTGTCTGGATGTCAAGGGGAGAGAACTCCAGAAGTTTCATGTTTGGAACGCCCTCACTCTAAGTGTCTCTTCTTTTGTCTGCTTCTGATTTGTATCCTTTTGGCAATAATAAAACTGTAATTGTTAGCATAGTGCTTTCCTGAGATTTTTGAGTTGTTCTAGCGAATTATCAAGCCTGAGGGGCTAGTGGGTGCTCCCCAAATCTGTAACCAGTTGGTCAGAGTTGTGGGCAGCCCTGGGATCCCCGAGCTTGCAGCTGCTGTCTGAAGTGAGAGCAGTCGTTAGAAGACTGTGCCCTTAGCCCGTGAACTTGGCCTACCTCTGGGCAGTCAGCATCTGAAGGCATCACAAACCTTTGTTCCAGGCAGTCTGCTGGGTGCCAGGGAAGCAATGACCAGCATTGTCTGCAAGGACACTTTGACCTATAGAATCCCATCCGCTGTCCTTTTGCTAAACCTCAAAGCACTTGCCTGAACTGTGGGCCAGGACTGGGCAAACGGGCTCTAGGTGTTCCCTCTCTATTTTTGGAATCAGCTGTAAACTCTCCCTCCCAGCCACCTTCCTATCTGTCCTCCCAGCCATAGCATTGCCTGTTTACTAGCTGATTTCTGTTTTCACTTAGGCCTCCTATTCAACACACTCATTTAGCTCAACTTTGGTCCTTCTGGGTGACTCTTCTTTTTTTTTTTTTTTTGCGGTACGCGGGCCTCTCACTGCTGTGGCCTCTCCCGTTGCGGAGCACAGGCTCCAGACGCTCAGGCTCAGCGGCCATGGCTCACGGGCCCAGCCGCTCCGCGGCATGTGGGATCCTCCCGGACCGGGGCACGAACCCGCGTCTCCTGCATCGGCAGGTGGACTCTCAACCACTGCGCCACCAGGGAAGCCCCATGGGTGGCTCTTCTTAATGTCTGCCCCAGTGGTCACCCTGCTTGAGGCTGGCGGCTGCCTCAGGCCCTGGCTATGTGGCCGTGGCTCATCCTGCAGCCCCAAGCACTACACAGGTCTCAGCAGGAACGCATCCAGGCCCACCACTCCCCACCCACACTCCTCGTGATTTATTCCACCCGAGCCCCATCCCATTTGGGCCCATCCTTGTCTCTGTGGGACCCCTTTGGACGGGAGTCTGGGCTCCATAGCTTCCACTCAGGCTTGGACCTTTCATTTCTTTAGAATACTGCTTCCAGAATCTTCCTGTAGGCTCTCCAGACATCACTCATGAGCAAGAGGAATTTTGATTCGTGCTCTAGGCTGACACATCACCTCACCCAAGCCACATCAGCCCTGCCTGCCCGAGGACGGGCACCCACCTTGGCTCCCAGACAACAGCCCTGGGAATAAGACTCTGATGTCTCCTTCCAGCCCTCATCGGCCTCTCAGGTGAGATCCAGACCCAGGGAGCCCTCAGGCACCAAGGGGACATCTCCCACGACAGCTCTGGATTATCGTAGCAGCGCTGATGGAACAGATCCCAGGCAAGAAGCATTCTCCTACTAAAAGTCAAGGCTTCAAATGGCTTAAATGTGAGGCCATTTGACAGGTTTCAGAGGAGCCCCTTTAGCCTGCATACATGACTGCTTGAAAATTCAGCAATTATCACGTTTCATTTGATGGGTATGTAGATTAGCTCTAGATTTTTCATAGCCTTTACAAGGGCTCAGAATGCTTTAAATAGATAGGTAAATAGATAAATAAGATAGGTAAGTAGATAGAAGATGATAGATAAGTAGATGGATGGATAGATTGATAGAATCTAAAAAAAAAACGGTACCGATGAACCCAGGGGCAGGGCAGGAATAAAGACGCAGATGTAGAGAACGGACTTGAGGACACAGGAGGGGAAGGTAAGCTGGGACGAAGTGAGAGAGTGGCACTGACATATATACACTACCAAATGTAAAATAGATAGCTAGTGGGAAGCAGCCACATAGCACAGGGAGATCAGCTCTGTGCTTTGTGACCACCTAGAGGGGTGGGATAGGGAGGGTGGGAGGGAGGCTCAAGAGGGAGGGGATATGGGGATATATGTATACATACAGCTGATTCACTTTATTGTACAACAGAAACTAACACAACATTGTAAAGCAATTATACTCCAATAAAGATATAAAAAAAGAGCTGGATAAATTGATAAATAGAGAAGTAAGTAGATGGACAGATTAGATAGATAGATGATAGATCGATAGATAGAACTATGCCAATTAGAATTAGTCATTGGAAACAGAAAAGATAAAGGTTTAGACATGCAGCAATAAATGGACAAAAGAGAGAAAAATATTAGGAATATAACATCTGTAGGAAAATTCACCACTCATGGATTGATTGTTCAGAAAGCCAGCCAGCTCTCTGCCAGGAGGTCCTAATGACAGCAGGCGTCCACAGGGGCCTCACCACTTTCATGGAACCTTCAGCACAGAAATTAGCAAACATGGATCACTGGGCTAAATCTGGCCCACTGCCTGTCTTTGTAAATAAAGTTTTATTGGAACACAGCCTTGCCCATTCATTTACATATCGCCTATGGCAGCTTTCTCACTACAGAGATAGACTTGAGTAGTTGGGACAAAGGTCTTATGGCCTGCAAAGCCAAAAACCTGCAAAAGCTCTAGCAGATCAACTTAGTAGAGCAGAAAAAGGGTACACCTTCGAGTTCGGCAGACCTGGGTCAGGTCCCTGTCCGTGTGAATGCGGCAGAGGCATCACTAGAATTTTCACGAAGGGCAGACTCACATCTGGCAGTTTGGCTGGGGGGTGAGGAAGCCTAGGGGACTTGCCTTGGAACTGAATTTTCACACAAAGAACTTTAAAAAAATCTTAAATTTATCCATTTACTCATTCAGCAAATATTTACTATAAATGCTTACTGTGTGCTAGACCCCGTTCTAGTGCTGGTACTAGAGAAGCAAGAAAACCATGAAGTCCATGTCTTCATGGGGCTTACTTTCGAAAATGGGGGAAGAATGGACAAGAATCAAATAAATATATAGTATCTCAGGTGGTGTTATATTCTGTAAAGAGAAGTAAATTAGGGGGAGGGGCTAGAGAGTGATAGAGAGGTGCTGCTGGGATAGGCTGGTCGGGGGAGACATCTCTGAGGAAGGGACATTTGAGGAGGAACCAGAGGTAATTGAAGGAGAGAGCATAGGACTATCTGGGCACATCTGGGAAAGAGCGCTCCAGGCAGAGGGAAAAGCAAGTGCAAAGGCCCTGGGGTGCCCAAGTGTGGGTGTTTTTGAGGAGCATCAGTGGGGGAGGGGGGTCTTGTGGGGGCAAAACAAAGAGCAAGGGGGAAAGTGCTGGTGATGAGAGCAGAGTGGTCACCAGGCGCCAGGCCCCCTGGGCTTGGGGCCACACGGTCTTCTGGGCTGTTTTCCAGGTGTGATAGGCAGCCATGGAGGTTTTGAACAGAAGCACAATTTGATCTGCCTTAATTTGTAAAGGGTCCCTCTGGCCCTGGGTGAAGAATAAACTAGAGGAGCCAGAGTGGAAACAGGAAAACCAGGCAGAGGACTCAACGGCAGGCCAGGCTGGAGACCTGGAATGTCCTCACGGGCCAGGCCTCCAGTGTCTTATACTCACTTCTGCTCACATCCCATTGGCCAAAGTTGGGCAAGGGCCATGTGTGGATGCCCGAGGTACCTGGGTGTCCTCTTCCAAATGGGGCATGATAGGTAGTCAGACTTGGGGGGGGCTCTCTGAAAGCAGGGTGGACAGGACCTACAGTCATTTAGGGTAACTGTGTTGAAGAGAAACAAGTGGGTATATTAAGAGTGAGGGCTAAGGGCTCCCCCGCCCCACACCAGGAATGCGGACACATTAACCTCCCTGGGCTTCAGTTTCCTCATCTATAACGGGGGTTAGTTCTGGCTCCCTTGGGGACTGTAATGAGGATGAAATCTGATACCGTCCCTAATGGGGCAGCACAGTCGGTGCCACAGTGGGCATTATTTTCATCATCAGCTTTCCAGAAAGTTTCCAAATATCTGAGGCGAGAGAAACACGGAATGCTTGTGAGATGCAGCCAGGTGGCGGCCAGGACCAGCGCCAGCTACTGCCTGGACTGTTCACGTGGTGAAATTCCGCCTCGCCTGAGGGTGGATGGCCTTGTCCTGCAGTCCCTCTGCTCCTCCGACCCCCACCTTGGACCTGGTTATCCCACTACTCAAGAGGCGAAGCTGGTGGGCAGGGGCCTCCGGACCCCGTGTCATCGCTAAACCAGCATCCCTTCTGCTGGGTAGGTGTCCTCGCTGTGACTTATTTTCATCAGCACCTCCGGCGGCAGCCTCTGCTCACCATGTCTGTGGACCGTCACCCCCAGACCCCAGCATCTGCATCTCCTGGGTCCGAGAGTTTCTTTCTCCTTCCGAGAGGCCAGAGCCCCGGTGAAGTCTGACGCCGGCACAGAAACCCACCACCAGGCGTGGGCCCTTCCCACCTGCGTTAGACCCGGCTCCCTGGGCTCTCTGCTCCCATACTGGTCTCCTGGACCCTGGGGCTGCCTCGCTTGCCCACACCTAGGCCCACAGCAAAGGGAAGAGGTTTCTGAGTGATCGCTGGCCACAGGCTGAGCCCCTCCAGCCTCGGGCCCCCTTCCATCCTCCTGGCCACTTTGCCAGGGGATTGTCACCACCTGTCAGGACCTGGGGCTCCCAAGGGAGCTGGGGTCCCCGTGCAGGCCTGCCCGGCTCCAGCTCTTCCAGCTCCTCCAGCTCTAGGCAGCTTCCGCCCTGGGAGGGGCTCCCAGGCTGAGCCATGGCCCCCAGCCCGCCTCCAGTGCTTGCAGGCTGGGTGGCGCTGACTCAGGCTCCTGTTCCGGCGCCTGTGATCCTCCTTGAGCTGGCCCTGGCCTCCTTCCCAGCCTCCTCCTCCTCCAGCCCTTTGGACCCCACAATCGGGCCGCTCCCTCTCTGCACCATTCCCAGGAAGCCTGCCGCTCTCTCAAGCCCGGGATAACATAAAGCCCTTCCACCAGCCTGTGTTCCCATCTCCACCCCACGCATCTCTCACTGCTGGGCATCTCCCCAAACTGGAGAGACAGGTAGATACAGAGAATCACAACTTAACCAGAGCAAAAATGCACAGCAGCAAACCAGTGCCAGGGCAGGAAAACCTGAACTGTAATTAATGAATTGCTGAAGGCTCAGTGTGGACAAGTCTGAGAGTTAGTATCTCTCGGCACCCAGTCATATCCGTCCCCCTTTTGTGAATTTTACCTCCAGGGGCTCTACCAGATTCTCACAGGGACTGTCAGAAAAGTCCCTTATGCTTCCAGCAGGGGAGGGGAAAAGGAACCATTCTGAACTATATCAGAGCATTCTGTTCTTCTTCACGAGGCCTGTCCTTGGGAGAAAATATTTCACTGAGTACATGGAGAGATATTCCATGTTCTTAGACAGGAAGACTCAATATTGTCAAGATATCAGTTTCCCAACTTGATCTATTTAACACGATACAAGTCAAAAGCCCAGCAAGTTATTTTGCGGATACTGACAAACTGATTTTAAAGTTTATATGGAGACACAAAAGACCCAGAATGGCCAACTCAACATTGAAGGAGAACAAAGTAGGGTCTGATGTTACCCTACTTCAAGACTTTACTATAAAGTATGGTAATCGAGACAGTGCGGTATTGGTAAAAGAAGAGTAGCAGATCCGTGGAACAGAAGAGAGTTCAGAGATGGACCCACATATAGTCAACTGATCCTTAACAAAGGAGCAAAGGCAATATGATGGCGCAAAGATAGTCTTCATCAAATGGCACTGGAACAATAGACATCCACATGCAAAAAAGGGGGAAAGAAAGAAGCTAGACATAGATCCTACACCCTTCATAAAAGTTAACTCAAAATGGATCAAAGGCCTAAATGTAAAATGCAAAACTATAAAACTCCTAAAATTTTTAACATAGGAGAAAAATCTAGATGACCTTGGGTATGGTGATGACTTTTTAGATAAAACACTAAATGCGTGATTCATGAAAGTAATAATTTATAATCTGGATTTCATTACAAGTTAATGCTCTGCAAAAGATGTCAAGAGAATGAGAAAAAAAGCCACAGACTGGGAGAAAATATTTGCAAAAGACACACCTGATAAAGATCTATTACCCAAAATATATAAAGAACTCTTAAAACTCAATAATAACACAAACAAATCTGATTTAAAAATGGGCCAAGGACCCAAACAGACACCTCACCAAAGAAGATATACAAATGGCAAAGAAGGATATGAGAAGACATTCTACATCATATATCATTGAGGAAATGCAAATTAAACAATGAGATACCACTACAAACCTATTAGAATATCCAATCCAAAACACTAACAACATTAAATATTGGCGAGAATGTGGAGCAACAGGAACTCTCATTCACTGCTGGTGGGAATGCAAGACGGAACAGCCACTTTAGGAAGACATTTTGTCAATTTCTTACGAAACTAAACATACTTTCCCCATACAATCCAGAAATCATGCTTCTTGGTATTTACCCAAATGAATTCAACACTTACGTCCATACAAAAAACTGTACATGGATGTTTATAGCAGCTTTATTCATAATTGCCAAAACTTGGATACAATTAAGATGTCCTTCAGTAGGTGAATGGATAAATAAACTGAGGTACAGCCGGACCATGGAATATTATTCAGAATCAAAAACAAATGAGCCTTCAAGCCATGAAAAGACACAGAGGAATTTTAAATACATATTACTACGTGAAAGAAGCCAAGCTGAAAAATTATACACTGTATGAGTCCAACGATATGACACTCTGGAAAGGGAAACCTTCAATCTGTAAAATATACAATATCTGCAATACAGCAAAGGGAATAAAGCAAGATGTGCCTGTACAGAGACAGTAAAAAGATCAGTGGTTGCCAGGGTGAGGATGGGAGGAATGAACAGGAAGAGCACAGAGAATGTTTAGGGCAGTGAAGATATTTTGTAAGATACTATAGTGGTGGGTACAAGTCATCACACGTGTGTCAAAATGTATAGAAAGTACAACACAAAGAGTGAACCTTAATATAAACTGTGGGCGTTGGGTGATAATGATGTGTCAAGGTGGGTTCATCCGTTATAACAAAGGTACTGCTCTGGTGCAGGATGTTAACAGTGGGGGAGTGGAGGCAGGGGGTATATGGGAATTCTGTGCTTTCCACTCAATTTTGCTGAGAACCTAAAACTGCTCTGAAGTATAAAGTTTATTAATTAAAAACATTTTTTGAATGAGTGAATGACAGGACTGCTCCTTCCTCGTGTTCCCACAGTCATTGCTTGAACTACTACTTTTCTACTCATATCATTCTATTCCAGGTTCAAGTTTTACACGTCTCCTCGCATTATAAACCATGAGTGTAAAGGTTCTCCACCCTCTGCCGGAGGCTCTGCTGGATTACCAAGATGAAGCAAGAGTGCATATTCCCAATCCTCTTAAAGACAAATATGGACAAATTGGATCCCATCTCAGGATGACATCACAATGACAAAATCAAAGCCGTTGATTAATGCAAGCGTTCGGAGAAGCCATCTAGACCTGCTGGTTTTCAAACTGTTTTTAGCATCAGAATCAATTTTTCAAATGAACTTACAGAGCCCCTAAAATGTAAAAGAGTTAACAGAATAAAAAAAGTGCTGTTCTAGTACAGATGGAGTCTGGATCCCTGAGGCACTTCTGCAAAGTCCAGGGCTCCTGGGGCCCCTTTGTGACCCACTGGTCCAGCTTCCCCCTATGTTTTGCACACAGCATGCTGGGCCCCCAAACAAAGAAAAGCCTTAAAAGCACCCACAAAGGTCCACAGCCTGGCTTCTGTCTGCCTCTGTAGCTCATGCCCTTATGCTGTCCAAAATACATCCTGGGCTCCGACAGCATCAGACCTGCATTTCTGCAAATGTTTCATATCTCAGGCTTCAGTGCTTTTGCTCCACCTTCAAGATGCAGCTCTGGCATCACCTCCTCCAGGAAGACTTCCTGTATACCACCATCGACCCATCCACTTTACCCCAGGGATGGAGGTAGGTCAAGCAGAAGCCAGCACCCCCAGGAATGGGTAGCATCTAAACCTAACAGCCTAGGTGGGTGAGAACCAAAGCTTCATCTGCAAACCAGCAGAGTGGTGTTAGGAGGGCCTGGGGAACTGCACCTAATGACCTGATTTCAGAAGAAAACAAAAGCCAGCAATGGATCTTAAACCAACAGATATTCAAGTGACCTCCAGCTGCAATTAAAAGCCATAAACAAAGAAAAGGCAGATCAGGGAAATGTTTCTGTGCCTAAGATCCCTCCGTAAGCCTCAGATTTCGTGTTCCTTGCCCTGGAATAAGACCCTTAGGATCTGGCCCCTGGGACCTCCGAAGATCCCTCTCCTCTCTACACTCTCCCAGGACCCTGCATGAGCAGGGAACTGACCTCACAAATTGTCATCATCCTCTATTTCTGTATCTCCCACCTCCCCCTCGAGGGCAGGGGCTGGTCTAACTCTCTCTGGCCCTCCCTTCACCCCAGTGTCCAGCAAGGGTCTGGCACAGAACCGGTCTGCAAATGTTTGCAGAATGGGGTACCACCCCGGGCTGGGCGGTAACACCCGGCTTTCCGCGTTGCCGCAGCGCCCTCTGCTGGGCACATCCCGCTGCCGCGGGCACTCACCGGAGTGGGGGCATTCACCGCTGAGAGGTTGTACCCATAGAGGAAGGAGGAGCCGAAGGCGCCCACGAGAGAGGCCACGACCAGCGAGCAGGACCAGTCCTGGGAAAGGAGAGCAAAGCACGTCAGACCTGGCACTCGGGCGCACAGCCAGGGGCCCGCAGGACGCAGCTGGATCGTCCTCTGCTGGGGAGGATTTCCAGATCAAGGATGCAGGTTCCTCAGAGCCAGCCGGCAGGAGGGGCTCCCATCCAGGTCCGGTCCAGGGGGGTGTGGCCAGACCAGGGAGCTCAGTTTGCCTCTGTGCACACCATTGCCCTCCTTGTCCGGCTGCAAGAGGATCTGTGAAACTCAGACCTACTGTCCTTGACAGGTGCTGTTAGCAGCTACGACACCATTATTTTAGCTGAATTCGGCCAGTCTCTGACTCACATAGGAGCAAAAGCAAAGGCAGACTCAGCTGCCAGCAGCAGCAGCAGCTGGTTCTTATTAAGCGCTATGGCCCAGGCGTCTGTTTTAAGCACTTTCCGGGTATTCTCCCATAGAATCCTTGGATCAGTACTGTTTTATCTTGATTTTACAGGTGAGAAAACAGAGGCATGGGGCAGTCCCTGGTGCTGTCTGGGTTGGGGACCAGAGCCCAGATGGTCCGGCTCCAGCCCCCATGCAGCCACCCACCGTACCACACTGCCTCTACTCCCCCCCCCCCCGTCTCTTCCCCCCTGACGCTGCTGGCGGCCACACAGATGCGCACACAGCCACGCACACTCTGTTCCAGGCTGGAGCTGTCCATCTACAGGCCAGTGTGAGCACCTTGGGACAAGGACCTGCAGACAGGTACAGGGCTTGACCCGGAGAACCAAGCATCTGCCTCCAGGTAATCCTGCCCTATGGACCCATCCATGGACAGCCACAGGCATGACAGGACCAGGAGTAGAAACATCTGGGCCCCTTGGCAAAGGCTGGACAGAAGGCAGGGGCTGGAGGCAGGAGGGGCTGCCATTCTAAGCTGGCCAGAAAAGTGTGGGCCACTTGTCAGTGGGACCCAGGTGCTCTTGGAAGGCACTTTCTCTCCATGATTTATCACATGTTGTGTGTGTGTGTGTGTGTGTGATGATTGGGGGTGCGGGGGGAGAGCCGTGAGTTCTAGGTGCCAAGCCCTGACAAGCTCCTGGGATACAGCAGGTAAACGTGACAGATGAGGTCCAAGGTTTAGGGATCTGAAGGGATCAAACACCGTTTGAAAGGGAAAGCCAGACCTCGATAGCCGACTTCCTGCTCTGCCCGCCTAGACAGCCTCCTATAGCACAGGCTCCATGCTTGACGGCTCCACCACTCAGCTGTGGGGTCTCTCCAGGGTCTTGACCTTTCTGAGCCTCAGCTTACCCAGCTGTAAAATGGGATCTAAATTGTAGCACCGGCTGCATAGGCTGTTGTGGATGTGTTGCTGGCTGAGGACGTTGAGGGGCTTGTGCACGTAGCCAGCGTTCAGAAAGGCTGTTCACTCACTTTGTTCTCTCCCTCTACTCCCTCTGACCCAGCCGTGCAGAATGGCCGTTGCCCAAGCTACGTGCCAAGGTCTCTCTTGCCCTGGCCCATATAGCCATGCCCTGCTGAAACCTTCCTTTCTGGAGACTTTCATATCTAAGACCCACTGAAAGCCACCCTGAAAGTTCCACCTCCTCATTTTTACTTTTCTATCTTTGATTCAACGTTGTCTGACCCTAAGGTCTGCCTCTTATGACTGCGTAACCTCAGACCAGTTACATAGCTGCTCTCTGATGCGGTGTTCTCATCTGTGAAATGGCGATGATAATACAGCCACTTCATAGGATATTCTGCCGAAGAAAGGAGTTAGAGCAGGTGAGGTCCTCACCTGTCCAGGGGTAGGTGCCCCTGGGGGTCAGCAGCAGAGGCTGGACAGTGGGCGTGGGTCTTACGTTTTGAGGGCAGGGGTCTTGCTTCCAGGCACCAAGCCTGCTACAGAGGAGGTGCTTGGTAAATGCTGGTGATTGGATTGAGTCCAGAGGGAGGGTTCATAGGCCACAGAGAGGGACGCTGGCAAGTGTGGAGCCAGAATATTTTTCTGCAGTAAGAGGAGCTTGAACTGAACGGGATTCATTGACGGAACAGAATCGCATTTTGGACAAAAGGCCCGTTCTCCATTGCCTTTCACCTTTCAACTCATCTTCTGGGTCTCAGCTCAGATGTTATTCCTGCTGACTCCCGGGCTGTGCTCGTCCCCTGGGCTTCCCTCACTCCCAGCCCTGGTCATTATTCCCCTGTCTGCACCCATCAGAGGGCAGAGAAGAGCAGGTGGGGGCCATCTGCCCCGAGCCCCCCACCCCTGTGTGGCCCACCTGTGCCCACCACCTCTCACCACCTGCCCCAAGCTGGGGACACCACCCAGCACGTGAGAGCAGTTCGCTGCCTTGGCCTCCTTGCACGAGCACAGCCGCGCTGTCAGAAGGTACTGTGGGTCCCAGGAAGCTGCGACTTACGAGTTGGAGCACCACGGCCAAGGTCACAGGGACTAAGAGGCCAGGACTCAAGGCCAGAGGCCTTTCAAGCAGTCAGAGTGCTTCTGTGGCCCAGACAGCGGCCAGTTTCTGTGTTTACCTTTCTTCTCCTCCCACACGGCGTCCCGCTCGTCAGATGGGCACACTCAGGAGGCGCTGGGCGGCCCAGGTCACGGGCAACAGGAGCTGAGCGCGCTTCCTCAGAGTCCATGTTTCCTGACAACCCACCTGCCGGCCCTCCCTGAAGCTGGCTCGGCCCCCAGTGCCTTCCAGCCCGGCTCTGCTGCGGCATCTCCGTAAATGAGGAGGCAGAGTCCACGGAGGGAGGGTGGGCGGGAGCGTTGAACAGGAAATGTGGCAATTGTATTTTGCTGAACAGGAAATGGGCAGTGAATGTTTTTCCCCTTTCCAAATCATCACAGCGTCTGGAGAGCCCTAAAAGGGAAACTTGTCTTCCCAGGAATCACCACCCTGAGTTTGGATTCTTTCTTTGGCATGTTTTTATAGTCCCTCTTAAGGCCAGCGTGCTGGGAGGGGAGCAACTGGCATGATCCCAGGGCAAGTTTCCCTAAGGACTGGGACAAATGGAAAGGTCACTGACCACAGGAGAAGGCTGGTGCGGTTCCAACCCTGACTCCACTGCTTTTTAGCTGTGTGTCCTTAGGCAAGTCGCGTTGCCTCTCTGAGCTACCACGTTTACAAGTGCGAAATGGGCGATTGATCCCGCCCTGATTATCCTGCAGAGTTATTCTGAGGCTGGAATAGAAAACACACAACCCCGAGCAGCGTGTTGGAGATGGACCCGGGCTGCCCTGCAGCTCTAGAACAAGGCGAGGCTGTGGGTTTGGAAGAAAAAGAATTTGCCACTGGTCATTACTCTGCCCTGCTCATTCAGCCAGGCTGGCTCAGTGAAAGCATTAAGGAGGCAAGACCCTCATGCACACCAGGACGTCATGGGAATTAACTCACTGTGTAGCTGAATTGCCCAGATGTCAGAGAAGCGCCTTAAATCATGTGTAGGACAGGTTGCCTTGACTGTTTGCTCCCAGAGGCAGAAAACAGGTGCAGAGGCCGGCAGAATGATGGCGTGCTTGGGGTACGCAGAACCCCTAGAAGGCCAGGGCGGCCTCAAGTCCACAAAAAAAAAAGACCAGAAGCCGGCAACCTGGGTTTAATGGAAAGCGCATGTTGAAATAAAAGCTGTGGATCATGGCAGAAGCACTGGGAGCGTGGATTGTCAAATGCTCATGAAAACATCCAGCCCGGAATGCACAACAGTGGGAAGGGATCTGCTCAACGGGGAACTGAAACTTGCAAAAGAAAAAGCCAACCCTGAATAATTAGGCTATTTAAGGAGTGCATGAATCGGTCAGCGCAATACTCATTCTGCATATCAATCATGCAGGGTTGCGGCTTGGAGAATTGGCTGTTTCTGGAAACAGTTTTTGGCCAGTTGGCCAGCTCCCTTCACAGAGCTGGGTCCAGAGCAGGCCTCTAACATGGAAGTTCTCGATCATGACATCACGTGCGATGGCTGAGGATTCCTGGGGAAACACAGAGGAGGCACCGAGCCAACCAGGGGGGCTGATCTTGGAAGACTTCCTGGAAGAGGTGATTGGAGAGCAGACTCTTACAGGATGAGTAAGCTGGGGGAATATGCAGACAGAGAAGGGTGCGGGGTGGGAGGGCACTGAGCCAGGCCTGCAGACATGGATGCCCTGGGACATGGGGAGAAGCAAAATAATTGAGCTAACTGGGGCCTAAAGTGTGGGAGGGGCAGCAATGGCTGCATTGCTGTGCAGTGAGGAATCCCCTGTGCCATCCTGTGAGGTGTCATATTCATCATCTCATTTCCTCCTCCACCCCCTCCTTGACTCAGGCCCTTCCATGTATCCACCCTGGTCTCCTCATCTGTAGCAAGGGTCTCCCTGATCTTGCTAAAACTCACAGTGGATCAGGTGATCTACCCCCTTCATTTAAAATGGTTCCATGTTCCCCATGGGGGCCGAAAACTCAAAAGGCCCCAGGACCCGGGTGGCCCACACAAATGTGCAGCTACAACTGGGAGGGTCCTTGGTGTCTGGGGAGTACCTGAGCTGCAAAGGCATCCTAGTCCAAAAGCACTAAAGGCTCTGCCACGCAGAGGGGGTGCAGACTGGCCAGGGGTGGAGGGTGGGGACAAACTGCCCGCAGCTGCCCTGGCCCTGCCCCGCACCAGGGGCTCTCCCAGTCAGAGGAGGGAGAGAAACTTGCAGGACATCACTTTCCCTTTTTGCCCTGCAGCCGGGAGGCAGTGCTTGGCATGAAGACCTCCTCTTATTGGTGGAGCTGGCTGTCTGTGAGTCCTCCCCCCAACCTGCCCACAAGCCGGCCCAGAGGTGAGCAGCGAAGTCCCACTTCGCTGACATCAGAGCCCAGGTGTCCTGGCTCGAGTTCCAGGGTGGCCTTGGCTATTTAAGAAGCCTGGCCTTGGGGTGAACCACGCTTTCCTCCTTCAGGCAGATGGGGGATCTCAGGTTCCCAGCGGGCGTCCCCAGAGCATCCCAGGGTGAGAAAACGAACAGCTCCACTCTTTGGAAAGCCTTGGTGAGGGTGATGGGAGCTGTCCCCTCACTTTGCCACAGCTCAGAGGGTTAAAACCCAGACAGTAGCGCCGGACAGACAGCCTGGGTTTGGGTCTCGGCTAAGCCACTTACAACCTGTGAGCTCTTGGGCAAGTGACTAGGCTTCCCTGTGACACAGTGTCCTCATCTGTAAAATGGGTGTGATAATGGTGCCACCACGTCTTACACTTAAGATTTGATGAGCTTGTACACGGACCACACTAAACCATGGAACCTAAAACAGCGCCCGGCATATATCAATTGCACAGTGAATATTCATCATTATTCTTCAAACCCCCTGTCCCCAGAAAATGAGCCATTTCTTGACCCAAATGCTCTCATCCTTTGCTAAACAAACGCCATGGTAAGTACTCCACGTAGGAAGATTCGCCCCCCACCCCCGGGATATAAGTGTCCACAGGTGTAAAGAAGAGGTCTGGGGCCAACTTGATGTTGCTGGACCACTGCTAAGGCTGTTTCCTGGGCTTGGGTTCCTGCCTCCAATCATGTAACGAGCATGATTGGGTACAGCTTTGTGAACCAGATGGCAGCTAACCGGCTTCCCAGTTACCCATCTCACAGCACACGTCTACACTGCTCTGCCTTTGGCCAAGTGTGTTCACACCCGTGATATCACCAACCCTCCCAGCAGGCTCAGGAGGAGCCACTAGCCTGACGTTACAGAAAAGAATGGAAGTTCAGGGCTTCCCTGGTGGCGTAGTGGTTGAGAGTCCGCCTGCCGATGCAGGGGACACGGGTTCGTGCCCCGGTCCGGGAAGATCCCACATGCCGCGGAGCGGCTGGGCCCATGAGCCATGGCCACTGAACCTGCGCGTCCGGAGCCTGTTGCTCCGCAATGGGAGAGGCCACAACAGTGAGAGGCCTGTGCACCGCAAAAAAAAAAAAAAAAAAAAAAAAAAGGAAGTTCAGGGAGAGCCTGGATTCATCCGTCTCCAAATCCAGTGCCAGCCCCCCATACACACAGTCTGTGGCCCATGCTCTCAGCAGATCCTAAGAAAATAAACTCTATCAAGGATGTGGTCATATACAAATGAACCTATCTATGAAACAGAACAGACAGAAATAGACTCATGGACATAGAGAACAGACTGGTGGTTGCCAAGGGGGAGGGGGTTGGGGGAGGGATGCAGTGGGAGGTTGGGGTCAGCAGATGGAAGCTGTTATATAGAGAATGGCTAGACAACAAGGTCCTACTGCATAGCACAGGGAACTATGTTCTGTATCCTATGATAAACCATCATGGAAAAGAATATGAAAAAAAGAACATATATATATATATATATATATATATATATAACTGAATGCTGTACAGCAGAGATTAACACAACATTGTAAATCAACTATACTTCAATTTTTAAAAAGTTAATTTAAAAAAAAGGATGTGGTCATAAACCAGCATTCCTGGGTGTGCTGGGCCTGTCCTGACACTCACTCACTCCTCCCTGCACACACCCATTTACTGGTGCCCGTAACTTTGCTCATCCTTCAGTGCTCAGTGCCTTTGCCACCTCCCCCCAGAAGCCTCCCTAGGTGTCTCTATGCCGCCCCTGTGTTCCATGTGCTGCTAACAGCTGTGCTGGCTGTGACCTTTCTCCCAAGTGTTATCCTCATGTGTGTCTTCCCCTCTGGATAGGAGCTCAGCAAGGGCAGGGACTGTGTATGTTAAGGGGTAAACTGTGCCCCCCAACATTCATATATTGAAGTCCTAACTTCACTACCTCAGAATGTGATGGTTTGGAGACAGGGCTTTTAAAGAGGACATTAAGGGAAAATGAGGTCATATGGGTGGGCCCTAATCCAACCTGACTGGTGTCCGCGAAGAGATTAGGACACAGACAAGCACAGCAGGACAACCATGTAAGGACAAAGGGAGAAGATGGCCACCTACAAGCTAAGGAGAGAGGCCTCAGAAGAAACCAAGCTGCCCACACCTTGATCTTGGACTTCCAGACTCCAGACTGTGAGGAAATATATTTCTGTTGTTTAAGCCACCCAGTCTGTTGAGCTCTGTCATGGCAACCCTAAAAAACTCACATGGTAGATAGCCTCATCCACCAGAGGGCAGACAGCAGAAGCAAGAAGAACTACAATCCTGCAGCCTGTGGAACAAAAACCACATTCACAGAAAGATAGACAAGATGAAAAGGCAGAGAGCTATGTACCAGATATAGGAACAAGATAAACCCCCAGAAAAACAACTAAATGAGTTGGAGATATGCAACCTTCCAGAAAAAGAATTCAGAATAATGATAGTGAAGATGATCCAGGACCTCAGAAAAAAATGGAGGCAAAGATTAAGAAGATGCAAGAAGTGTTCAACAAAGACCTAGAAGAATGAAAGAACAAACACCTAGAAGAATTAAAGAACAAACAAACAGAGATGAACAATACAATAACTGAAATGAAAAATACACTAGAAGGAATCAATAGCAGAATAACTGAGGCAGAAGAATGGGTAAGTGACCTGGAAGACAAAATGGTGGAATTCACTGCTGCAGAACAGAATAAAGAAAAAAGAATGAAAAGAAATGAAGACAGCCTAAGAGACCTCTGGGTCAACATTAAACGCAGCAACATTCACATTATAGGGGTCCCAGAAGGAGAAGAGAGGGAGAAAGGACACAAGAAAATATTTGAAGAGATTATAGTCAAAAACTTCCCTAACATGGGAAAGGAAATAGACACCCAAGTCCAGGAAGGGCAGAGAGTCCCAGGTAGGATAAACCCAAGGAGAAACATGCCAAGACACATAGTAATCAAATTGACAAAAATTAAAAACAAAGAAAAATTATTGAAAGCAACAAGGGAAAAATGACAAATAACATACAAGGGAACTCCCATAAAGTTAAGAGCTGACTTTTCAGCAGAAACTCTACAAGCCAGAAGGGAGTGGCATCAGATATTTAAAGTGATGAAAGGGAAGAACCTACAACCAAGATTACTCTACCCAGTAAGGATCTCATTCAGATTCAACAGAGAAATCAAAAGCTTTACAGACAAGCAAAAGCTAAGACTTCAGCACCACCAAACCAGCTATACAACAAATGCTAAAGGAATTTCTCTAAGTGGGAAACACAAGAGAAGAAAAGGACCTACAAAAACAAACGCATAACAGTTAAGAAAATGGTAATAGGAACACACATATCGATAATTACCTTAAATGTGAATGGATTAAATGCTCCAACCAAAAGATACAGGCTCACTGAATGGATACAAAAACAAGACCCATATATATGCTGTGTACAAGAGACCCACTTCAGACCTAGGGACACATACAGACTGAAAGTGACGGGATGGAAAAAGATATTCCATGCAAATGGAAATCAAAAGAAAGCTGGAGTAGCAATACTCATATCAGATAAAGTAGACTTTAAAATGAAGAATGTTGCAAGAGACAAGCAAGGACACTACATAATGATCAAGGGATCAATCCAAAAAGAAGATATAACAATTATAAATATATGTGCACCCAACATAGGAGCACCTCAATACATAAGGCAACTGCTAACAGCTATAAAAGAGGAAATCGACAGTAACACAATAATCGTGGGGGACTTTAACACCTCACACCAATGGACAGATCATCCAGACAGAAAAATAATAAGGAATCACAAGCTTTAAATGACATAATAGACCAGGTAGATTTAATTGATATTTATAGGACAGTCCATCCAAAAACAGCAGATTACCCTTTCTTCTCAAGTGCACACGGAACATTCTCCACGATAGATCACATCTTGGGTCAACAAATCAAGCCTCAGTAAATTTAAGAAAATTGAAATCATATCAAGCGTCTTATCTGACCACAGTGCTATGAGATTAGAAATCAATTACAGGGGGAAAAAAGTATAAAACACAACACATGGAGGCTAAACAATATGTTACTAAATAACCAAGAGATCACTGAAGAAATCAGAGGAAATCAAAAAATACCTAGAGACAAATGACAACGAAAACACGATGATCCAAAACCTATGGGATGCAGCAAAAGCAGTTCTAAGAGGGAAGTTTATAGCAATACAAGCCTACCTCAAGAAACAAGAAAAGTCTCAAATAAACAATCTAACCTTACACGTAAAGGAACTAGAGGAAGAAGAACAAACAAAATCCAAAGTTAGTAAAAGGAAATAAATTATAAAGACCAGAGCAGAAATAAATGAAATAGAAACAAAACAATAGCAAAGATCAATAAAACAAAAAGCTGGTTCTTTGAGAAGATAAACAAATTGATAAACCATTAGCCAGCCTCCTTAAGAAAAAGAGGGAGAGGACTCAAATCAATAAAATTAGAAATGAAAAAGGAGAAGTTACAACAGACAGCACAGAAATACAAAGCATCCTAAGAGACTACTACAAGCAACTCTATGCCAATAAAATGGACAACCTGGACGAAAAAGACAAATTCTTAGAAATGTATAACCTTCCAAGACTGAACCAGGAAGAAATACAAAATATGAACAAACCAATCACAATTGAAACTGTGATTAAAAATCTTCCAACAAACAAAAGTCCAGGACCAGATGGCTTCACAGGTGAATTCTATCAAACATTTAGAGAAGAGCTAACACCCATCCTTCTCAAACTCTTCCAAAAAATTGCAGAGGAAGGAACACTCCCAAACTCATTCTATGAGGCCACCATCACCCTGATACCAAAACCAGGCAGAGATACTACAAGAAAAGAAAATTACAGACTAATATCACTGATAAATATAGATGCAAAAATCCTCAACAAAATACTAGCAAACAGAATCCAACAACACATTAAAAGGATCATACACCATGACCAAGTGGGATTTATCCCAGGGATGTGTATTGAATTCTTCAATATACGCAAATCAATCAATGTGATATACCATATTAACAAATTGGAGAATAAAAACCATATGATCATCTCAATAGATGCAGAGAAAGCTTTTGACAAAATTCAACACTGATTTATGATAAAAACTCTCCAGAAAGTGGGCATAGAGGGAAACTACCTCAACATAATAAAGGCCATATACGACAAACCCACAGCAAACATCATTCTCAATGGTGAAAAACTGAAAGCATTTCCTCTAAGATCAGGAACAAGACAAGGATGTCCACTCTCGCCACTATTATAGTTTTGGAAGTCCTAGCCATGGCAATCAGAGAAGAAAAAGAAATAAAAGGAATACAAATTGGAAAAGAAGAAATAAAATTGTCAGTGTTTGCAGATGACATGATATACTATACATAGAGAATCCTAAAGATGCTACCAGAAAACTACTAAAGGTAATCAATGAATATGGTAAAGCTGCAGGATACAAAATTAATGCACAGAAATCTCTTGCATTCCTATACACTAATGATGAAAAATCTGAAAGAGAAATTAAGGAAACACTCCCATTTACCACTGCAACAAAAAGAATAAAATAGCTAGGAATAAATCTACCTAAGGAGAAAAAAGACCTGTATGCAGAAAACTATAAGACACTGATGAAAGAAATTAAAGACGATACAAACAGATGGAGAGATATACCATATTATTGGATTGGAAGAATCAACATTGTGAAAATGACTATACTACTACCCAAAGCAATCTACAGATTCAATGCAATCCCTATCATACTGCAAATGGCATTTTTCACAGAACTAGAACAAAAAATTTCACAATCTGTAATGGAAATATAAAATACCCCAAGTAGCCAAAGCAGTCTTGAATGAAGAAAATGGAGCTGGAGGAGCCCCAACTTCAGGCTCCCCAACTACAAAGCTACAACTATCAAGACAATATGGTACTGGCACAAAACCAGAAACATAGATCAATGGAACAGGACAGAAAGCCCAGAGATACACCCACGCACCTATGGTCAACTAATCTATGACAAAGGAGGCAAGGATATACAATGGAGAAAAGACAGCGTCTTCAAAAAATGGTGCTGGGAAAACTGGACAGCTACATGTAAAAGAATGAAATTAGAACACTCCCCAACACCATACACAAAAATAAACTCAAAATGGATTAGAGACCTAAATGTAAGACTGGACAGTATAAAACTCTTAGATAAAAACATAGGAAGAACACTCTGACATAAATCACAGCAAGATCTTTTTTGATCTGCCTCCTAGAGTAATGGAAATAAAAACAAAAATAAACAAATGGGATCTAATGAAACTTAAAAGCTTTTGCAAAGCAAAGGAAACTACAAACAAGGCGAAAAGACAACCCTCAGAATGGGAGAAAATATTTGCAGATGAAGCAACTGACAAAGGATTAATCTCCAAAATGTATAAACAGCTCTTGCAGCTCAATATTAAAGAAACAAACAACCCAATCAAAAAATGGGCAGAAGACCTAAATAGATATTTTCCAAAGAAGACATACAGATGGCCAAGAAGCACATGAAAAGCTGCCCAACGTAACTAATTATTAGAGAAATGCAAATCAAAACTACAATGAGGTATCACCTCACACCAGTTAGAATGGGCATCATCAGAAAATCTACAAACAACAAATGCTGGAGAGGGTGTGGAGAAAAGGGAACCCTCTTGCACTGTTGTTGGGAATGTAAATTGATACAGGACTATGGAGAGCATTTTGGAGGTTCCTTAAAAAACTAAAAATAGAACTACCATATGACCCAGTAATCCCACTACTGGACATATACCCTGAGAAAACCATAATTCAAAAAGAGTCATGTACCACAATGTTCGTTGCAGCTCTGTTTACAATAGCCAGGTCATGGAAGCAATCAAAATGCCCATCAACAGACGAATGGATAAAGAAGATGTGGTACGTATATACAATGGAGTATTACTCAGCCATAAAAAGGAACAAAATTGGGTCATTTGTAGAGACGTGGATGGATGCAGAGACTGTCATACAGAATGAAGTAAGTCAGAAAGAGCAAAAGAAATATCTTATATTAACGTATATATGTGGAACCTAGAAAAATGGTACAGATGAACTGGTTTTCAGGGCAGAAATAGAGACACAGATGTAGAGAACAAACGTATGGACACCAAGGGGGGAAAGTGGAGGGTGGTGGCGGTGGTGGTGGGATGAATTGGGAGAGTGGGATTGACATGTATACACTAATATGTATATAATGGATAACTAATAAGAACCTGCTGTATAAAAAAATAAAATTCAAAAAAAATCTGGATTTAAGTCGAATAAAAATGCCAATTTTCACTGAAGAATAAAATAAATCGTTTTGTTAGGTTTGTGAAATTTACCTCACAAATAAAACAAACCAGTCTAGCTACTACTCTTGGCATGATTAGCAATTAAATTATGAATTTATTTGGAATCAAGACTAAAGAGAATATAGGCTGAGATTTTTAGTACAAATAAAAATTTTGTCCTTGTAAAAAAAAAAAAAAAAATTCACATGGTGTCCTAAGCCTTTTTTGAATTCCCAGGGCCTTCTTCCCGCCCGGCTCAGGGAAGGGGCCCAGTAGATACTTCTGGAACTGAACTCAAACTCTCCCCTGAGTGAAGTCCTGAGACTATTAAGTCGACTTGGATAACATGAAAACTTTCTACCAAAGAGACAGTAGGAAAAAAGGGGAATTTTCTACTGAATATCATTCGAGCAGAATGTTGGCAATGACTTCACCCCTTCCTTCCTCACCCCCAATGCCTAGACAGCGGAGCCTTGGCTCAACCTAATATGAGCACCAAGAAAAAGATACTGTGTCCACTTGGAGGGAATCTCTGTCTGCTTAGCCTGGGTCTTCAGGGTCCCTGGGGCCCCTGAGACAGGTGGTCTGGCCGCCCTGGACCTCCAGTTCACACCTATGTGATAGGGGATGCTTAGCTGCCATTTCACACTCCCCAGGGAATTTGGTCCATACACTTGTATTGATCTTTGTCCTGCTAAATACAGGTTTATTACAAATATGGACACAACTTCTTTTTAGTCCTGGTTGCCTCCACACCCATCACGGGACACGAGGCACAGATGGGCCAGTGTTTGAGATCAGCTGCACCTTAAACTAGCTACGTAGCCTTGGACACGTGGCTTCAGCCTTTTTTGAGCCTCAGTTTCTCACCTGTAAAATGGGGCTAGTGATGCCTCCACTACAGTGTAGCCAGGAGAACGGAACGAGAGACCTATGTGAGGTCTGGCACAGAGCAGGCACTGATTGGCTGCTGGTTTTGAATCTGGTTTAAAGAGAGGATCCAAGGAGTCCTGAGGAAGGAGAGGGACTTTCTAAGTGCCGAGGACTTCCTGGAGGAGGGGGCATATGGACTGGGCCTTGCAGAGGGTTGGGTTTCAGTGTTTCCTTAAGGATGATGACATTATCACCTTCAACATCAATGTCCTCTTGCTGAGGAATGACGTTTGGAACGGAGGCCCCCCCACACACAGTCTGGAAGGTCACCACAGATAGTATATCACCATCAACCAGCAAACATCACCATCAACAGCCTGTGCCTCACCGTGTACAATTTACAGTTCACATGGGTCCTTCCTGCATAACTTTGCTTCCAGCCTCTGCTGCTTCTCTGCCTGACCTCACCTCAACATCCCTTCCCCTGGGAGAAGGGAGGGTGCCAGGAGGGACCGCCCCAGGGTCACCTGAACACTCCTACAAGGGAGACACAGGGAGACCAGGACTGACCAATGTCTTTTTCTCCAAGTTGCTTTCTTTGTTATCTGCTGGGTCCTTTTCCTTGAGCTTCATGGTTAGTTTTCAGCTTTTGGGCTGGGCTTTTTTGTTCCTGAAAAAGAAAAAAAAAGGAAGAAGCCATTAGACAGATGCTTGCTGTCACAGTTAAGGAACCCAGGGGAGAGTCCCTGGCAAGGACACCAGGATGGGGGGCCCAGCTCCCCCAGAGACCTGGGTACCCCCTCTGCTCCTCTCTGGCCTTGGTTTCTCCACTTGCGAGATGGTCAGGTTGGACCACTTCTCTGTGTTCCTACATACGCCACATCACTTATCAAGTACAGGCCCTTCCCCGGAACATCCTCATTCAGAAGGATATCCCTCTTACAGTGGGACATGCTTTGGAAACCTTAGACTTTCTGTCCCAAAGATGTGAAAATAAAAGCAGTGCAAATTCAAACAAAGTGCCAATCTCCCCTGTCAAATTGGAGACAGTTGGCGAAATTATAACCCAAATCACTGGCACAACAGAAGTAGAAAACTGTACAGCTTCTCTGGAGTTTGGAAATATATTTCTAGAGCCATAAAAATATTTAGGTCCTTTGGCCCAATGACTCCATTTATAAATAATTAGCCTAAAGCTGTAATAACAATGTGTGAAGATTTAAGCCTGAGATGGTCATTGCAGCATTTTTCATGGTAGAAAAATGGTCTTCACAATAGGACAAAATATCTAAGAGAAAGGTTTAAAGTGATGAAACTCATGCAGCACTTTAAAACTAATGTTAAAGAAGAATATTTAAGGTCATTGGAAACTGCTCATAATACATTCTTACTTGATAAGAGGAAGATATATAAAAGAACATACATTAGTCAACATTTAAAATAGGTATACTGGGCTTCCCTGGTGGCGCAGTGGTTAAGAATCCTCCTGCCAATGCAGGGGACACGGGTTCAAGCCCTGGTCCGGGAAGATCCCACATGCCACGGAGCAACTAAGCCCGTGCGCCACAGCTACTGAGCCTGCGCTCTAGAGCCCACGAGCCACAGCTACTGAAGCCCACGTGCCTAGAGCCCGTGCTCTGCAACAAGAGAAGGCACCGCAATGAGAAGCCCACACACCACAACGAAGAGCAGCCCCCGCTCGCCACAACTATAGAAAGCCCGTGAGCACCAACGAAGACCCAGTGCAGCAAAATAAATAAATAAAATAGCTGTACTTATTAATAGTCATACTATTAAACAATATATGTACTTAAACTATGTCCATGTGTTTTTTAATTTAAAACTAAAAGGGAACTAAAATGTTCATGCATTAAATTTATTAAGCCCCTGGTATCTAGGTTATGGGGATGCGATCTTGAGCAACAGACCTTGCCCTCCCCTTATGGAGCACACATTCTGGGAGAGGAGACAGTTTAGGAAGAGCATATGGGCTGCTCGTGGGGCATATGGAAGGTAAGTGGCCTGGCCCAGCACGGGATGGGGGAGTAGTGGGAGATGGGCTGCAGAGATAAGCAGGGGACAGATCACATATTTCTGTGCATAGAAAATACACTTCCTAGAAGCAGTACAGCATAATAAGAGTTACCACTTGGCCGTGGTTATCTTAGCCAATGTTTTAATCTGATTTGTTTTGCAAGTTTCTACGCTGAAACGATCCAACAAAAATCAACCACTTCTACAACTGGAAAAACAAGCTTTTGGAATTTCTTCAAATTAAAAAGAAAGGTTTTTTTTTGAAGAATTAAGCCCTTAAGATCTCAAGGAGCCAAGTAGATTTAAAAACTACAATTGTGGAAGAATACACAGTTCTTATAGGGTGACGGGCTGTGAGGTCCGAAGTCATGTGAGCTGGCCTGACAGAATGTCAGTTGGTCACACGTGAGCGTGACATTCGAGGCCCTCCACCGAAGGACCCGCCTCTCTCCCTCCAGCATACGCCCAGGGACACGCCCCACGCACTGGACCTCTGTGTTCAGACCACTCTGGCTGTTTCCCAGGCTGGCCCCTGGCCTGGAGTGCCTCTCCTCCTGTTCTTGTCTCACCTTCAAGGCTCACCTACTCTGCTTGTCCATCTATTCCTTCTAGAAAATCTGAATCACTTTGTCCTGTGCATCCCCTAGCTCATCACATTAGTCTCGCGGAAGCCAGACTGTACCGGCTGACTGTTCTCTTGTCTGTGTCCTCGCCAGTGACCATGACCTCCTCCTGAGCGTTCATTTTATGTAGCAGCTCATCAAAGCCACGGTGCCCAGTTGTGTGGTCGGACACTTAGAGAACAGGTGAGATGTTGCTGGTAGTTTTTAGGTATGACTCACACTTACAATCAGTTGACTCTAAGTCGATGACCCTCCATAATGTGGGTGAGCCTCATCCAATTAACTGAAGGCCTTAAGAGCAAAGACTAAGGTGCCTGAAGAGGAAGGAACTCAGTATCAAGATGACAACATAGAAATCCTGCCCGAGTTTCCAGACTTGAGACCAAGGCTGCAACATCAACTCTTGCCAGAATTTCTAGCCTGTGGGCTTGCCAACCCCACGATCATGCAAGTCAATTCCTTAAAAGCTTTCTCTCTTTATTCTTCTATCAATATCTCTATCTATCTATCTATCTATCTAGACATACATCCTGTCAGTTCTGTTTCTCTGGAGAACCCTGCCTGATACACTCCTCACACTACAGGATCACAGCTGATCCATCTCTGTGCCCAGAGAGACTGACAGTGCCTGGCTTGAGACGAGCACAGTGAACAGAATGGGTGGCTGGGGTGGAAGAGAGGAGCCAGAATGGGATCAGATGATATGGGATGGGACCAAGGGAGCCAGAATGATGGTACCCATGGCCACCACCTGTGGAGTTCCAGAGACTGCATTCCCATTCTAGTTTATGTCAATGGCTGTCAGGGAGCACCAATTACACAGGTGACATTGTCAGAGTCCCGCCTGGAGTTATGCGACACGGTGGTCCTGCAGGTACCCAAGGATGAAGATGGTCTCCGAACGATCAAGCAGGAGTCCGATTTGAAAAGGCACGAGCCGAGTGGAAAGAGCAAAGCTATACTGGGGTCAGAAACCTGCCAATCTTGGTTTTGCCATCGTGACCCAGGACAAGTTACTTAACCTCTGGGTCTGTTTCTTCATCAGTCGATGGGTGACTTTTATCATTCTCTCATGTCACGATTGTTAGACGAGGGAATGTACATAGAAGGCCTGGGGAGATGCCTGGCAAATGTGTGGTGGCTAAGTAATGGCAACCATCATTCATGGAGCTGGAGAAGACTCAGAAAGCAACAGATCTGGGGAGGGGAGGAAATAAAGAATTCTCTTTAGGAAGCGTGTGGCTGAGACGTTTGTGGGACATCCAAGTACAAATATCACTCTGACAGTTGGAAATAAGAGCGGTGCTCAAGAAGTGGTCTGGGCTGGAGATAAATTAATGACAGTTAACCATGGAATTAGATAAATCACCCAGGGACAGATTGTAGAAAAAGATTCCTAAGGAACTCCGACCAGGAAAGAGCAGATGGAGGACAGAAGACAGCAAAGGGGACTGAGTCGGAGGAAGCAGGGAGAGTGAACTCTGGCAGGAGAACTTTAAGAGGATGTGAGTGGTCAGCTGCGTGAATATGGCTCAGGGGTCAAGAAAGAAGAGCTAAGAGTGTCCAGGGCATGTGGCCACATGGAGGCCATAGGGAAGTGTAAGTCGGGGGGTTGGGGAGAGCCTGGACCATCTGGAGGAGGAGATGGATCTTCCTAGAACCTTGGCCTCGAGGAGGAGCAGAGAAGGGGGTGGGCAGTGGGTGTGGAATCAGAGGATGGCACATGGGTGAAGCACGGGAAGGATGCAGGTTTGGAAGTGGGGAGATGGGAGACTTCTGTCCAATGGTGTCCATATTCTCAGGGAAGCACAAGGCCAAGCAACCAACTGAAGGGGCAGGAAGGTTTGTGAAACTGAGAAATTGCCACCGGGGACCTCTGGGGAGCAGCCTTAAAAAGCCAGCCTGGTCGGGCTGTAGGAGGGTGTGGACGGTCCATTCCCGGCTTGGTCCTGGGGAAGGAGGATGTGGGTCTCGGAGCACTGGGGGTTCATGAGGGAGGGACAGAGGGTGAGTGGTAGGCATGATGAGGCAGTTAAGGGAGGAGGGAAGCTTCCCCTGGGGGCTTAGATTGTAGAACAACTGAGAGAAGATGGGACCCAAGCTGTGATCAGAGGGTGGTTTTTGTGAGGATGTGTCCAAAGCCAGAACCACCTAGAACTGATGGTCAGAGCTGATGAATGGTCCCACGTGAGGAGGAAGGAGTGAAAACGGACGTGGGTGGGAGAAGAGAAGGCAGCAAGGGGGCACTAACTTATCACAGCCTGTGTTAAATCCTCCCGTGGGTACAACTAGGGCGAGGGGGCACGGGCGCAGGATGGGGGAAGGGGTGCGCTCAGAACACCCAACACGAGAGGTTGAATAAATCTTCTACACTGAGAGAGGTGAGTTGCGCCTGAGGCCAAGGATGCAGAGGTATTTGTTCATTCTTCCCAGAAAACATGTTGCAAAGGAGAAATGTTGCTGGTACCGGGAGGATGTGTGTGGGGGGTGTGGGTTGTGCTTCCTTTGGGGTCAAAGCCAGCTCTGACCTTCTACTCCCTGGTCAGAGAGGGCTGTTAAGCCCATAAGGACCCACTGCCCAGGGTTTCTGTCTGCAGCAGAAGCCTGAGACTCTGTGCCTCCCATGCGGAGGCCACCACGGAGCTGAGAATGACGCCACGTCCCCAGGACATCACGTCACAGGGGGAAGCTGCCGCCTGTGCAGTGCAAGGCCAAGTGCAGATGGCTTGTACCCGAGGCAGCATGGAGTCATGGGTTCAAATCCCAGCTCTATAGCTCGCTAGCTGTGTGCCTTGGGGAAAGTTACTTAACCCCTCTGTACCTCTGTTTATTTATGTCAAGTAGGGAATAATAATAGGACCTGCCTCATAGGGCTCTCGTGAGGATTAAATGAGTCAGTGCATGTGAACCACGTAGTAAATGCTAAAGGATCACAAGCCGTTGGCTTCACCACAGGCTCCTGGGAGACCTCATGGAACGAACGGTGTCTTAGAACGGGTTCAGAGGAGAAAGGGGGGGGGACCTACTTGGTGTTTGACTAGAGAACCTTAAACCGCCTCAAAATAATCCTCTAGGCTTAAATAAAATAATATCGATAACATAAATATAAGCCCAGTGCATGGGGTTCCAAAAAATGCTAGCTCCTGTCTTTTGAATCTGCGGTAACAATACTAATATTGCTGCTACTCAAGTCTAACACCCTGCCGGTGACCATCACTGTGGCCTAAAAGGTCGGACTGCTGCTGTTCCCACTGGTGAAGAGCCACGTGCTGAGGCCCCGGGGACCCACCTGCCACAATCCAGCAGCTACAGGCAACAGGACTCCGATCCTGACAATCTGATTGGGCCCACTTAGGCTGTACCTAGGGTTCAATGTTTAGAAAATCACCTCTCCTGTACCACTGCTGCTCCTTATAATAAAACCTTCAGGGGCACCGTGTGTGGGATGCTTTAACTGGCCACGTTAGAGGCAAAGCAAGCTGGGCTTGGAGAAGAATCTTCTCCCACCCAACCCACCACAGAGGTGGGATCTGAGCCCAGACCCCTTGAAGTCAGTCCCGTGCTCATGAGCCTGCGCTGAGAGTAAGGGTGCAAGTGAAGAAAAGGCACCCACCTGTATCAGTGCAGCACAAAATGTCAGCAGACGGCGAAGGTGGATGTCTTCTCCCAAAGCGGCTCCTGCGGACGGCAGCCACCTCCCTGAACCGTCTGGAGTCGTGGCCTTCTGTCCTGTGCACCCCAAGATGTGGCCCTGCTGACAAAGCCCTGTGGGCCCAGCAAGTCACTGGCTGACAGCTCTGAGCAGAAAATGCCACACATGCCCTGGCCCCAGTTCTCTGCCCAACACTTCACAGTGACTTTATTCTTAATGTTCAGGGTTAATTCTCTGCTGACTTTGGCATGGAGCTAAAGCTAACCTAAAGGAATGTGGAAAATAGGGCAGCTAGGAAGAAGGGAGAGGCGGGAAAGAAGAAGGGGAAGGGAGGAGGGAGTATCAGCTGCCTTTGGAATAATGACCACACCATAATCAAGTTCGTTTTTTCTATTTTCTTTTTTTTTTTTGCGGTACGCGGGCCTCTCACCGTTGTGGCCTCTCCGGCCGCGGAGCACAGGCTCCGGACGCGCAGGCTCAGCGGCCACGGCTCACAGGCCCAGCCGCTCCGCGGCATGTTGGATTCTCCCGGACCAGGGCACGAACCCGCGTCCCCTGCATCGGCAGGCGGACCCTCAACCACTGCGCCACCAGGGAAGCCCTCAATTTCGTTTTTATATAAACATGTGTCAGACACCACGCTAAGCACTTCAAGTGCATTTCTCACTTCATCTTCACCTAGTTGATTTTTATATCCCTCAATTTTTAAATCTCTTGCCCAAGCTGCTCTGTAAGTCTTGGTAATTCCTGAAATGGTCCCCAAAGCCAATCCAAACCTGCGAGCCTGACCTACCTGTTTCCTGGAGCTTCCTCAGCCCGCTCCCCATCTAGAGAGCAAACAGAAGATGCTTCATGAATAGAACAGCTCCCAGTAGAATCGGATATAAGCCTGGGAAATTGTGAAAGAAAGCGGCATGAATAACTAAAAGGCATCCAGCAGCTACCGTAAACATTCTGTGATGGCAATCGTGACAAGCGATCAATGATTAACATCGAGCTACTGAAGGCTAGCTCAGCTTATTAAAAACGTGCCCAGCTGTGGGTCAGCAAGTTCCGGCCTGGGAGTCCAAGGCAGAGGTACCCTGGTCAAGTCACTGCTGACTGCCCTAGGGTGTCAACTCCCTTCTGGATAACAGTGTAGGACCAACCTGCCCGGGCAGCTGTGATGAAGGTCAGTAAAATGACACACAGGGGTTGTAAAGCAAAACACAAAGGCATGCAGGTTGATGGAGTCTGAAGCCCAGAGGAGCAGGATGAGGGGTCAACTCTTGCCGCTTTGTCGATGGAGGAGTAAAATCAGCCCGTGCTGAAATATACAACAGCCATCACTTGGGAAGCGCTGCTCCCATGGTCACGGCCACTGCTGTTATTTTATGAATGCACGCTGTCCTCCTGACCTCTCTCTAGCTCAAAGGTGATGCAGGTGTGCTAATCCTACTCTTTTTCAGCACCGGGAGATAGATGGAGGGCTGGAGCGGCAGAGATATGTGAGGGAGAGAGGTGAGGGGCTAAGAGCGTTGCTGGGCGGCTGGGACAAGATCCAAGCTCAGCCAGGGGCATCGACAGCCCCCTTCTGAGCAGCTCACAGGGAGAGGTGAGGCCGTGGGAAGTGATGCGTGGTTTGGGGGTGAAGCACAGAGAGATGGGTGCCCAGGAGTCTCACCCACCTCGGGAGAGGAGCCCTGCGCCTGGCTCAGGCATGAATGCAGGCCCCGGGAGACAGTGCTGTCTTGGGAGCCTGGAAAAGCCCATCCAATTCCCTTGGCATCGATTGGAAGCACCCGGGCAACCTCCTCATGGCTAATCCCATTTCCCCCGTGCCTTGTTGTTGACGAAGGAGGGCTGGAGAGCAGGAGGAAATCATCCGATCCCTGGAAGACACCTACTCAAGGTGTCTTTATCAACTGACCTCTGATGCCTGCACAGCCCGCACGCTAGAAAGATGACATTTCTGTGCCTGGGTGGCTTCAGCTGTACTTTAGGACATGCGGACACACCAAGGAAAGGCTGTGGAGCGAGGGGATTGCTTTCCCAGGCTTTTCAAACCTTCCACAATTACCCAGCTGGCGCCCACCCCTCCTTTCCCCAAGCAGTCACCCAAACTCTCTCTTGACATCTTTTTTTGCTGTAATACACCATTCTCAGGTGCCAGGACAATTCAACCACTGGTTTAGCAGCATCTAGATAAAAAGTGTAAGATGATGACAGAGCCTGAGATTTGATGTCAGACCTCAAATCCCAACTGCTGCTCCCCAGCATGTCTCGTGGGACAAGTCACCTCTCTGCAAAGTGGGGATAAGGGAATAATCATCTCAAGGTCACGTACAGATCAAATGAGATGCAAGGGTATATACCTAGGAATGGAGTTGCTGTATCAAATGGTAATTCTGTGTTTATTTCTTGAGAAACACCAAACTATTTTCCACAGTGGCTAAACCAGTTTACATTCCCACTAATCACTCCCGGGTGTATACCTTTGAAATGGCCTGCAATGTGGCTAGCTCCGGGTAAATATCTACTATTGCAGTTACTGTTGAGAAATCTCTTTATCGCTCATTATTTTTATTCTGTTCCTTTATTTATTCTTTTACAAATGTCTACAGAGCTCCTACTGTGAGGCCAATACAGTGCTAGATGCTGAGAAGGCTGCAAAGAAGGGAAAACCTGTCAGGAAATTCAGTCTAATCAGAAGGATGAGCCACTGGAAGGGACCTAGTTTTAGTGAGCACCTACTATGTTCTGGGCACTGGTTAGGCATAGCCTCATCTAATTCAAAGAACAGCCCCTGAGCTCTTGTTATCTCCATTCTACGGCTGAGCCTGCTGGGGTTTCAGAGGTCACCTCACTTGCCCAAAGCACCACGCCTTGTGGATGAGAACTGACACTTTTAAAGCGAGACCACCCGCTCTGTCTGTCCTGACACCCGTTCACTGCTGCTGTGTGGGCAAGGCCCTCACCAGAGAGAACAAGTCCGTCAGGGTGAGACCTTGATGTAAGACACTTTTCTCTTCTTTCTTTTTTGGCAGCCCAGCATCCAGACAGACTTCTCGCTCGGGAGCACCTCCCATTTGTGGGTCTTATGGGCGCATCCCTCTCACCTTCTCAAAAATTTCCTTCCTTCCAGCAATTATCTCATTTCAATAGCATCCATTTCTCCCTCTCTCTTAGGTCATCCCAGGCTCTGTACAAAAATGTCTTAATGTCACCAATTAAAAAACAAAAACAAAACTGTGGGTAAGGATGTGGAGAGATTGGAGCCCTTGTACATTGCTAGTGGGGATGTAAACCGGTTCAGCCATGGTGGAAAACAGTTTGATGGTTTCTCAAAAAATAAACGTAGAATTACCATATGACCCAGCCATTCCACACCTAGATCTATACTCAAGAGAATTGAAAACAGGTGTTCATACCAAAACTTGTACATGAAAGCTCATAGCAGTGCTATTCACAATGGCTAAAAGGTGGAAACACCCCAAACATCCATCTACAAATGAAAAGATAAGCAATTGTGGTCTCTCCGTACAACGGGATGTTATTCAGCCAAAGACAGAAATGAAGCTCTGACATGTTTTACAATGTAGAAAATTGAAACCCTCATGCTAAGTGGAAAAAAAGCTAGATTTGGAAGGTCAACTGTTGTATGATTCCATTTAAATGAAATGTCCAGAAGAGGCAAATCTACAGAGGCTGAAAGCTGATTAGTAGTTGCCTGGGGCCAGGGGAGGAGGCGACGGGGAGCAGCTATTAATGGGTCAAGGGGCTGCTTTTTGGGTGGTGAAAATGTTTTGGATCTAGACAGAGGTGGTGGTTGCACAATATTGTGAATGTACTAAATGCCATTGAACTGTTCACTATTTTTTTTTTTTTTTGGTACCGCGCGGCATGCAGGATCTTAGTTCCTGGACCAGGGATCAAAACCGAGCCCCCTGCAGTGGAAGCGCAGAGTCCTAACCACTGGACGGCCAGGGAAGTCCCTGAATTGTTCACTTTAAAATGGTTAATTTTATGTTGTGAATTTCACCTCAATTTAAAACAAAAAAACCTCCCCTTGACCCCATGACCTCCCACTCCCACCTGTTTCCTTGGTCTTGTTACAGGAACTCACTGTGTCATTTTCATTTCTCTCCTCAGCTCGTGCCCATGGGGTTTTTGACCCACTGCACCTGTCAATCATCTAAGGTCAGTAGTCAATTCCCTGTAACCTCCCAGCAGCTTTGGTGAAGTTGATCACTCCTCTTCCTTCTGGGTCCTTCTACAAACTTCCTTGTCCCATCTTCCAGCCAACATGCCTCGACTTTGTTACCATTTTGAAATAATTTAAAAATTTCAACCTGTTTTTTTTTTTTTTTTAAATAAATGGTGGAATGGAATGTTCTAAATTCAGACCATCCTCCCTACTCATCAGTTTGGTTTGAGTTGGCAGATCAAGGCTTTGTCATCCATAGTGACCCAGCTTCAAACCCTGACTCTGCCGCCCACCAGCTGTGTGACCTTAAGCAACTCAGCTACCCTCTCTGAGCTCAGCTTCCTTACCTGTATCGTAAACAGCATGTCCCATAACAACATGTGTGGGGATCAGTAGCCATGTGTGGACATGATACTCAGCACCTAGCAGAGACTCATAAATTGTACCTAGTTTTTAACATCTCTAACAAACTTTCATAAAATTCAGAGGGTCCGGATTAGATGTCAAAGAAAGGCTGTGGACCAGACATGCTCCGCTCAGATCCTGCTGAGACCTGGAGGCTCACCCGAGCCCCTTCCCTGAGCTTGCTGGGTTGTTCCCGCCTCACTGGCCGCCCTCCATGTTCTTCTGGGGCCTCCCCTTCTCCTCGCCCTCTTCTTTCTGCACTTGCCCCCTGGTCCCCTGGGTGGCTCTGATCCTATCTCTACACTGGGGAGTCCTGTAACAGGGAAGCGCCAAATCTGACTACACGTTGGACCTGTTTCTTTTACTTTAACCTTTGTTTTCCACTGCTTTTGTTCACTACAAGGATACTGTCTATACACAATGACCTGCCTCCGGGAACCCTGCCCCTCTGCCTGACGGTAAACCAAAGCGCCTTTGTTCACCTGTGGATGGCTACAAGGAAGAAAAAATGAACACATCTGCTCCCTGACACACCTCGTCTCCCGTTTGTTGGCCTGTCGTGCCGCAGGCAGCGCGAGCTTGGACTCATTTTACATTCCCACGTTTTATGTCACCAGCCCAGACCTGTGTCTCATCCAGAGCACACCGTCACTCGGATACCAAATGGAATGAATGTGGCTGGGTCAGTTCCTGGCAGAGCAAGGACTTGAAGACAGTCATGTGCCTGAGGCCAGAGCAGTCCCCCTGGGCTGCACTCAGTTGCTCCCTCCACCTGGATGAATAATCCGAGTTTCAAACTATGTCGGAACCTGCTCCCCTACAGTCTTCCCTTCCAGGCAAATGGCATCACTGTTCTACCTGCGGTCCACGCCCCACCTCGCCCCTGAGATCTACCCAGGATCTGACCACTTCTCTTCCTCATCTCCCGACCCTCTCAGGGTTATGTCCTCAGCTCTTAGCAAGGTCCACAGGCTCTGACCCTCACCGACTCATACCCAACCCATGTCCCCACCCTCTCTTCCCCCTTCCCCTCCACCCTGGCCAGCTGGACCCCTTGGTGTCCTCGAGCAAGTCTAGTACACGCTTGTCTCAGGACCTTTGGTACCTGCTGTTCTTCTGCCGAGAACACCCTGCCTCAGATTCCCAAAGGGCTCCCTGCTCACTTCCCTCTGGTCTCCACTCAAATGGGACCCACTGGAGAGGACCCCTGACCTCCTGATACTAAATGTAGCCCACATAGTCAACCCCTCCTTTCCGTCCACCCTACACCTTTACTTTCGGAATAGCACCCATCACCACCTGGCGAATAGTTACCTGTTTGTTGATCCGTGTCCTCCAACAGGAACCTGTAGCCCAGAGAGCTGGGATTCGGTTTTCTGCGCTGGCCGCTCTGGTCCTCCACCTCCTCTGCCCTGCGCCTGCCCTGGCTGGCCTGCTCTCTTGCAACTGGCTGCCGGCCCAGCAGTAGATGAGGGGTGTGAAGAGAAGGAGTTGGGGGTGCTTCTTCCCTGCTCCCTCCCTGCTCTGTTCAGTGGCTCTGGTAACAGCTACATCTTCCTCAACTCCCACTGCCCCAGGCAGCCCACCCTCCAAGGCTCTCAACCAGCTCTGCAAACACTGCTCCTTCCGGGCCCCGGCACTTGGGCTGAGAGCTCCCTGCTGTCCCTTGTTTGTTTCTTTCCCTCTGCGGGGGGGCCTCTGTCAGTCCTCCCTTCACCATCTGGGGAGGATTCTGTTTCCTCCTGAAACCCTAGCCCTGCCAGCCTGTCACATCCTCTGCTGTATCCCACACCTAGGACCGTGTTCCGAAAGTAGTGGGCGCTCAATGAACATTCACAATGAATTAGCTAATGACTTAATTAGCAGAAGAATGAATGGAAGGAAATCAATATGCTATTTAAAAGAAAGAATAGATAAACGGATGGAGCAAATCATTTTGTTTCCTTGAAAGAAAAAATGAGTTAAGCAGGTGAGTTAGCTTTCATGGAAGCATAAACGGGGAAAAAAACAAAAAAAAAAAAGTGAACAGAATCCCTGGGTTTCTCTGAATTGTGCGCTCACTGGACCACTGAGCCTGTCTCCTCCACTGGCTCTCACCCTGAAGGTTAAGATTACAGGAACGTCCTCCCAGGCAGATGCATACAGAGTCTGAAATCCCCTGGACGTTGGAGCCCCAGCTGCCAGCCCCACCTTTCCAGCCTGGTGAGGTCTGGAGGAGGTCAGGAGAAGCCAAGTGTTCCCTCTGGGGAGGGGCAAAGGGGCAGAGCAAGGGAGGGGCAGAATCAAGGCCAACACCAGCTGATGTCACTGTTGGGCCCAGGCCTGCGGACTCTGTCCAACTTTTACAGCCCTGACCCTGCTCCCGGGGCTATAAAGGTCCCAGCAGCAGTGCAGGGGGCTCATTCCCTGAGGAGCAGCCACAGGTGAAGCTACACATGGACACCTATTCGCTACGTGTTGCCAAGCAAGCTCCCCTCTGGGAAAGAAACCCCTCGGTCCGTTCATTCATTCATTCATTCACTTACTCGGTCATTTATTCAACAAAGGTTTCCCTGGGACTTACTAAGAGGCAGGCCCTTGGTGAGTTGCTGGGATACAGAAATGAATCAGATAAAGTCCCTCCTGGAAGGAGCTGGCACTCATAGGAGGGAGACAGATGCACAGCAGAGAAGTGTAACAGTGCGGAAACTGTCCGTCTGTCCATCCATCCAACAGACATGCACCGTATGTGCACTGTGGTCCAGGCACTGTTCCAGGTGCTGGGATGGAGCAATGAAAAATCACAGCAAAAATTCCTGTCCTCGTGGAGCTGACATTCAGAGAGGGAGAGAGATCGTAAATAAAACACATAAGTAGATGATGCAGATATATTAGAAAGTGAGAGATGCCATGGGGAAAAAAATCATTAAAGGAGGGAGATGGGAGTATGGGGTGGTGGGGATAAGGAGAGAGCAAATTTTTAAAAGATGGTTCTGGAAGGCATCCCTGCAAAGGTGACATCTGAGCAAAGACTTGAAGGAAGGGAGAGGTTGAGCCACCTGGAGCACTGGGCTGTGTGTTACGATCGTCAAAGACACAAGGGGCTAACTATCCCCGCAGCCCAGAGAGAAAAGCTCTCTGGGTGGGAAGGAAAAGAGATTTCCAGCAGAAGGACAGCCGAGGGAGAAGGGCCAAAAGGGTGAGTAGCTACCGGAGTGTAGACTGAGGGGGTGGGGAGAGTGACGGGAGATCTTTCCAGAGAGGTCGGTGAGACAGGAAGATGGGATGAGTCCAGGAGCTTGGACTGGGTCCTGTTGGCAAGCGATTTGCTTTGAGTAGTGGGATGGTGAGCGATGGAGAGATTAAGATGCTGATACTAGACCACTAACCAGCTTCAAACCCCAGCTCCACCACTGGCTCTGTGACATTGGCAAGTCAATTAACCTCTCTGAGCCTCAGTTTCTTCCCCATCTGTAAAAGACAAGAGTCACAGAACCCACTTCACGGGACCAAGTGTCTTAGAACTGTGTCTGCATCATTTATTCCTCCAAAAGAGCACGGAGGGGCCGGGCCAGCCTGGAGGAAGAGAGGCGCATTTGAGGGCTTGCAAGGTCTTTGATCACATGTCCTAGAGCAGGACGTTTGTAGGTAAAGATGATTTATCCCTTTGTTCAATGCCTGATTCCTAAGCGCTAGCCATCTTCCAGGCAACATGCTGGAGATACAGACGTGGATCTGCCCTCTTGGGTTTGCAATCTGGGTGTAGGGGCATGGATTCCAGCATGCACCATCCAGGGTAGGCTTGCATAGTGTGTGGAGTCAAGGGGCAAAGCCTGACTCTGAAAAAACCTAGAACACCAGAGAGGGCAGCGACAGCATGACGTCGGTCACTGCCACCACCTGGAGAGTTCCTTGAAAACAGATTTCTGGCCCCCACCCAGACCCACTGATTCTGAAAACCCCATGGGAAGGTCTAATAAACTATCATTCAGTGTGCCCCAGGTAATTCTAATTATCAGCAAAATTGGCAAATGCTGATCCAACACAACCCCCTCTTTTTGCAGACAGGAAGCGTGGCCTCCAGAGACTTGCCTGAGGATGTATAGCCGAGGCAAGGATGGAAATCAGAGTCCTCGCAGCCCCATCTGCATTCATTTCCTAGGGCTGCGTGACAAAGCACCACAAACTGGGTGGCTTAAAACCACAGACGTGTCCTCTCACACTTCTAGAGGCTAGAAGTCTGAGACCAAGGTGTCAGCAGGGCAAGGCTGAAGGATCCAGGGAGCATCTGTCCTGTGCCTTTCTCTCACCTGCTGGTGTCGCTCGCCATTCTTGGCTTATAGCCAAACAACTTGACTCTGTCTCCATCCTCACCTGGCCTTCTCCATGTATGTCCCCTTCTTGTAAAGACGTCGGTCATCTTGGATTAGGGCCCACCCTACTCCAGTGTGACTTTATCTTAACTAATTCCATCTGCAATGACCCTATTTCCAAATTAAGTTCATATTCTGAGATACTCAGGGTTAGGACTTCAACATCTCTTTTGGGAGACACAGTTCAACCTGCAACACCTCCAAGGCTTGTGCATTCCTCCCACTGACATATTTAATGGTTATGAGCCTCCTAATTCCGGGAAGATCTCAGGGTACCGACACTAAAATAAAACGGATAAAACAAGACTAAGGTAATAAGAAATAATGAATAAGTAATAAAATGGAAGAGGGGACATAACTGTAACAGACGCTTGGGCTAGAGACGGTTTGAAGCCACTGATGGCTCAGTTCACTCTGAGTGTCTGGACTCCTGACTCCGCACGGGAGTTATCTTTACAGGAATGTGTCCAGGTGTCTGGAAAGGAACCCTTCAAGCAAAGGGAAAGTTGATGATGTGAGAGTGTGTCTCCTGGACCTTCTGAACTTAAAGATTTTACCCCCGAGCCTGTTTCACACGTTGTTTTAGAAAACGGATGAGATAATGCAAATTAAATAACTGGGATAAATAAAATTTTTATAAATCATTGCAACTTACAAAACTTTTTCATGTTTATTAGCAGAGATAATCTTCCCCAGAATTTTGTGGGGTGGATGGACTCACAGCTTACACTCACCATGAAAGACTGAAGGACAGAGAGGTAAGCAAGGCCACAAAGTGAGTTGTAAATGAGTTACAACTAAACCAGGCTTCCTGGCTCTCAGCCCAGGCTTCTCCCCACTATTTCTCCCGTGTCCTCAAGGCTTTAATGCTCTGTACCACTCTTTGCATGGTCAGTCTGCAAAGTCATCATAGTCAATCAATCAATAAGTGTGTAAGTAAATGGCTATATTCAATTAAAATATTATACATTCTGGTTACTACTTAATTGACATTATCTCATCTGTTTTCAGCAAGCTATGAAATAGCCTATGCAGACATCAGCTCCAAGGCTGGAATAAAGTCACAGCCCACCACCTTCCCAGCCCTGTGGGGTTCTTGTACTGGATGGTACTCAGAGAAGATGCTAGAAGGAACAGAGGCCACTCCCGGCCCCCATTACGGGCTCCAACCTCCCCTCCAACATAGCTTCCTTCCAGCTAAGAAAGACCACCACTTGCTGGAGAGTTCTCAAGCCAGAGTACATGGGGCTGAATCGACTTGAAAGGATCCTTTGAAAGGTATTGAAGAGAGCTGCCGAAATGAATAGGCTGGGCTCTGTAGCTAAGCTGGAGTTGGGAACCCAAGCAAAGATGGAAATCAACACGTACTACATTTGTCCTTTGACAAGCAATGGATTATTATTATTAGGAGCTTATCCTGTGCTAGACCCTCAGAGAAAATTGCATTTCATCCCCCCGATCGTCCTGCAAGAATCCATTTTTTGATGAACACGCAGAGACACAGAGAGATGAAGTGGCTTGCCTGCTGTCAAAGAGCAGAATTGTGTGTTCTGCTGCCTTTGTGTGTAGCCTTTTGCCAAGGGTGTCACCCTGGTGCAGAGGTGTCCCTCCTCAGTCAACCTCTCCAAGCACTTCCTGGGACCAGGCTGCGGGCACAGCAGGGAGTACGTAGGTATGGAATTCTCCAGATGTTCACACCTGTGTCTTCTGGGCAGCAAATATTGAGGTGCTAGATGTGGAAAGTTACTCACCATCCTGCAGGTTTCCGCCCAGGAAACAATCCTGCCAAGTGCACCCCTGAACCATGCTCCTGCATTGGGCATTCGTGCTGCTTCTCTGTCTCCCTCCTGTCCTAGGGACTTGGGTTGGACTTGTTCAGAGAAGCCTTACCTCCTGCATTTAGCAAGAGTTTCTCCAGAAAGCCCCTCAGTGCACCCAGAACTGCAGCCTCTGTGCCCCTCACTGCCCTGGGGTGGACATTGGCTCAACACCTCCCAGAAGTCAAAGCGTGATCGGCTGGCATCGGCTGGCCAGCATCCTCCCTGCTCTGCTATTTGGCAGACCGTGGAGTATCTCCCTTCTTCCTGAGCATGGCCTTGACCTTTATAAAATGAATGGTTCCTAAGTGCCCTCTGAAGGACCAAGACCAGGATCAGGTTGGCTGCTGAGAAGAGGGATTTTTCTAAGCCTGCCCCTTGGGATTCTGATTTAATGGATCAGGGATGGGGCAGGGCATCTGAAATGTAACAAGCACCCACCCCACTTCACCCCACCCCATCCTGAATGATCCTGGTGTGCAGCCTTCAAGCAAATCATCAGCTTTTGAATGTTTCCCAAACTTCAGCCTTAGCCTTGATGATGTGTTACTTTAAGCAGAGTTATTTATATTTCGTCCCCAGCTTTGCCCTAAGACAGTGGTTCTCACCCTGGCTGTTCATTAATGCCCCTTGGGGAGTGTTATTTAAAACCCAAAGCAAGGCCCCTCTGAGCTGGAGCATTTTAAAACCTCCCTGGGCAGTTGTAAGGTATGGCCAGGGTTGAGGACCACAGCCTTAAGTATGATATGAATGGAATCTACTAGATATTTGAAACATATGCATAAGTGCTAACATAAGAGCGTGCTTATCCACAACCAACCAAAAAGCATCCTGGGTTCCGTGCTTTGAGAAACCCTGGCAGAGGTTGCTATCACGGCTATTTGGAAACTGAGGCTTAGAGGCTCCCAAATGCTGAACTCTTCTAGAATTAGGACGTTACTTGCAGAGAATTCAATTTCAGCCACCCAACTCTAAACATCATGCTTTTTCTGCCCAGTCAGGGGCAGAGAAGTGAGTGGTCCTGCCTTCCAGTGGGGTGGGATTGAGGCGTGATGGGACTCACTCTGTGTACCAGTTTGGAACACAGGCTAAGATGAGGCTCTCCAAAAGACCCAACTTGGGACTGAAGTGTGTGCAGATGGACGCAGAACTCTGCAAAGAGTCTGGCTTTACCACGCTCACCTCGTGATTAATTCCCTCTGGTTTCTTCTGAGATTAGCAAAAAGGAATAAAGTTTTACTACTATCAGAGAAGCCAGGCTCTAATCCGCATTAGAAGGATCAGGTTCGTCATGATTCCATCGTTTGTGTGGCTCATAGGCTGGCCCATGACCTTTAGTTCCTGGCAAAGCCTAATTACAGGAAAGCTGTGCTCGGTTTGAAAACTGGCTGCCTGTTTACTGATCCAATCCAATTAGCTTCAGATTCCCTGACCAGCTCAAGAGCGACGAGCTGCATCTTGTGTTCACCAAAGCGAGTGAGGAGGCCCCCCTGTTCCCGGGCAGCTGTATTTATAGTCTGATTCTTCAAGGGCACACAAAATCCCCGTCTTGATGGGCACAGTAGGAAGCCGGAAGGGATTTCCCAAATTAATTTTTTTTCCTAAAGACAACGAGTGCCTCTGATTACTAAATCCTAGCATATCAGTCCTAGCCGTGATGGGATCAGAAGAATCACGTTACAGATCTTCCTTTTAGAAATGAGGTCAGAAAGGGCTCGGAGGGACATGCTGGTTAGCAGAAGTGGAAGGGGGTGGTGCTGCGTGTCCTGAGGCTGACTCTTCATTCTAGATTCTGAGCACTGTGGATGCTGAGGTGAATAAGGCTTAACTCCTGTCTCCTAGGAATGCGCTATGGATGGGGAAGTGGGTCACAGACACGACGGAGGTTTCCAGCATATTCTAACAGAGGCAGAGGTGGGACGCCAGAGAGTAGGCATGTGGCTGTGTTGTTTGATGTTTACCCATTCTTGTATTCATTTATTCACTCACTCATTCATTCATTCACAGTATGTACCAAGCATCTATCCCATGTCGGGACCACGCTGTTCAAGGCATCATGGACCCAGAGCTGAACAAGGCAGAGAAAGTCCCTGTCCTCCTGGCCCTTCACACAGTGGCTAATCAGACAGGAAACAAGCATGTGCTTGAATGGATGTTTAGGTACAATTATGGAAAACTCTAGAAAGCGGCGTAAGGTGGTATGAGAGAGAACATCGGGATTCTGACCTAAACTGAAGAGTGAGAATTAACCTCACGTGGACGTAGGTGGGGTTGGCAGTGGGGCCTGGTGAAAGGAGCAGCGGGCAGGGGGGGCCGGGGCTGGAAGGGGCTTGCGTGTGAGGGTGTGAGAGACCAGCGTGGCTGGAGCCGCAGCTGTGGGGTTGGGCAAGTCCTGCCTTGGAGACGAGGTTAGGGAGGCGGGGTTGCATCCTGAGAACAAAGTATTGAAGGTTTCTACATTTAGGTGGGGGGCTGAGGGAGACAATGAGGCAGGCTCTTACAGAGGCCTCTCAGACAGCCTATGTTGCTGGGCCATTAGCGTTGGGGGGAGATTTGAGGATGGTGACCAAGTGGAAGCAGGAAGACCCAATTTGGTCCATACAAGGGGTGATGGAGGCTTGGACCAGAGTGGGGCTAGGAGCTGTGGACGGCTCGTGACGTGGCTCCAGGGACCATAGGAGACCACCCGTGCTGAGGCCCGCACACACAGCCTGGCCCACGGGAACAGGAGACCTGGCTTAGCCCGTCCTGCCCTCAGACTGTGCCGGACAGGCGACCGTTACCCTCCTTCAAGCTCTCCAGGAAGCCTCAAGGGAAGACAGCGCAGCGCTGTGGGCAGCGGAGGGACTTTGGCTTCGGAGACACACTGAGCAGTTCTGATTCTGCTGACTTAGCTGTGTGACCCTGGGCAAGTTGTGTAAACATGCTGGGCCATGATTTCCACTTCCAGAAAGGAAATGGGAACCTCCCTCTGCAGGTCGAGGGCTGCAGCAAATGAAGATGCGGTGAGCCAGGCCCTGAGGGGCAGCTCGCTAAACCTTAGCCCCCTCCCTCCATCTTTTGTAGCACATATTTCTGTCTCCATCCTCTTCCAGGGCTAAAGAGTCTCTGAATACCTAACTCAACTTCCTCTTCTTGTCCTGTGCTCCGTGAAAATCAAATTTCTGCTCTTAGTGGCTTATTATAACTGCCTTGAGTCTGTGACGTTGGAAGATACTACTGGAAAGAACTAAGATGGTTTGTCTTGCAATAGATGGGATAAACAAGTGAGACGCTTCATTGTGCCAGGCCGCTCTGTCCACCAGCCCAGGTCTCCTCACCAGCCTGGCTCTGTCAGACACCTATCTACCCATCCCTGGACTGCTTCCTTCTGTCTCAGAGGGCTTCCAGGCAGATGCTGGGTGTATCCGAAATGCCCACCTCTCTCTGTTCTGCTTCTTTGCATCATACTCATCTCTTAAAGCTCAACCCAAGTCTTGCCTTTTCCAAGAAATCCTCAATATCTACCCAGAAATTTTCTGGAGGTAATACTCTTTATTTTTTACTTTTTACTTTTGGCTGTGTTGGGTCGTCATTGCGGCACACAAGCTTTCTCTAGTTGCAGCGAGTGGGGGCTACTCTTCGTTGTGGTGCGTGGGCTTCTCATTGCGGTGGCTTCTCTTGTTGCAGAGCACAGGCTCTAGGGCATGCGAGCTTCAGTAATTGTGGCGCACAGGCTCAGTAGTTGTGGCTCGTGGGCTCTAGAGCACTGGCTCAGTAGTTGTGGCACATGGGCCTACTTGCTCCACGGCATGTGGGATCTTCCCAGATCAGGGCTCGAACCTGTGTCCCCTGCATTGGCAGGCGGATTCTTAACCACTGCACCACCAGGGAAGCCCCTGGTTGTAGTACTCTTTTTTTTTTTTTTTTTTTGCGATACGCGGGCCTCTCACTGTTGTGGCCTCTCCTGTCGCGGAGCACAGGCTCTGGACGCGCAGGCTCAGCGGCCATGGCTCACGGGCCCAGCCACTCCGCGGCATGTGGGATCTTCCCGGACTGGGGCATGAGCCCGTGTCCCCTGCATCGGCAGGCGGACTCTCAACCACTGCGCCACCAGGGAAGCCCCTGTAGTACTCTTTTTAAAATGGAGAAACTAAGCTTAAAACACTTGGTATCCATGATCAAGTCCAAATTCCTCAGCCAGATATGCACTAGCCTTCACTGCTTGGTCTCACTATCTATTTCTAGCTAAGAAGTAACAAATGAAGCATCCCTCTCGCCTCTCTCCTCCCCAGTCCCATGGCAGACATTATTAATGACTCGGACTACTCTTCCCGCTAAGCCCAGATTCAGCTTCAGAATCCTTCTCAACACAGCACTACAAGCATCAGGGGCACCCAGACACCTGGGTGGGAAAGGGCGTGCCGCCCGCCTGTCCTGGCAGCTGCCTCAGTGCTGCAGTGTGAATGCCACAAACTCGGAGCCTGCGTGCACTTACTCCTTGCCCTGCCTCCCCTACCTACTCACCGCTGCCCAACACCAAGTTGCCTCCTTCCGAAGATGGTCCAGCGCGGCCAAGAGGCACGAATGACTCCTTCATCTGCTCGAGGATTCTGCCCCGGGGCTGCCAGCACCAAGTTCCTCCTGAGCCCAGTGACTCTGGGAGGAACTCAGAACGGCGAGCACACCCTTCACTGATTTGTTTTTTAATCACAGGGGATGAGAGCGGAAAAGAAAAATGATAAACATGGGTTAGGCTTTATTCTGGACAAGCTTCTGCCCCAAGAATTCCCATGGCCTGCTTCAGCGGAGGCCGGGTTCCTCTGAAAGTTTTTCATTCTTAAAATAGTATGTGGTGAAGCCCCTAGATGGTCAAACCCTTTCTCCATCCCTAAGGGGCTGAGTCTTCCTTGTTGGTTATCCAAATATGGCTGTTCTCTGATTTCATTGTCAAGGCCTGTGTCCTACACTCATCTACTCAATTACTCAATCAATCGGTCATCAGTACTGACACCTGCAGAGTACCTGACTGACCTGGGCTGGTCCCGGGGGCACAGAGGTGGACGAGCCACCTGGTCCATGCCCTTGTGGGGCTGACTTCCTGGTGCTACCGTCTGAAATCTGGGATGAGGCCCATCCAAGCGATTCCCTTGAAGAGCCATAGGACCTCCTGTTCTTTTTTTTTGGGGGGGGGGGTTGGGTACACGGACCTCTCACTCTTGTGGCCTCTCCTGTTGCAGAGCACAGCCTCCGGACGCGCAGGCTCAGTGGCCATGGCTCACGGGCCTAGCCGCTCCGTAGCATGTGGGATCTTCCCGGACCGGGGCACGAACCTGTGTCCCCTGCGTCGGCAGGCGGACTCTCAACCACTGTGCTACCAGGGAAGCCCAGACCTCCTGTTCTTAAACCCGAGGGCTCATGTCACCCCAAGCCCTGGCTCCCTACAGATCCTTCCATCCTTCTCAGCGGTTGCCCCCCCTTCTCACGGCTCTCTCCACCTGCATCCCCGGGGACCTTGCTGTCTTCTGTGATTCTTTCCCCATGAAGCCTTCCACCAGTGCCCACTCCCTCTTCCCAGTCTACCCCACCCCTGTCAGTCCTGATAGGCACCGTGTAGCTTTCCCCAGAGTCTTTCTCCCGGTCCCCACAGGACACAAACGGAAGAAGGAGGATGACAAACTGGGAGAATCATGGACTCACACAAGATAGAGAGAGCAGGGAGTCCATTGAAATATATATTCGGTGTATTTTTTTTTTTCAAGTTTAAGCCATTTAATTCATTAACAACTTTAAGTGAAATGCACACAGGAGGAGCTGGTTCAATTCTCTCCTGTCAGCTGGGACATTCTGACACCTCTGGAGGGTCAGGATCTCCCGGGTGCATCCCAGACCTGGAGAAACCACCCAGCGTTTGCCTTTGGTGGTGGCAGTGAGACCACAGTCAGAGCCAGTCACCTGGTGTCTTATGCGGCTTCATTTTCACAAGCTTGTAGCCTCGACCCAGGGGCAGCCGGAGCCCAGAACCTGGGACCCGATGGGTTGCACTCAAATCTCACCTCCTCTCCCTGCTGCCTGTGATTCCAGACAAGTCCCTTCACCTCCTGGGGCTTCTGTCCCCTGATCTGTAAATAAGGGTGAAGACCATGAGACCAGCCTCACAGGAGTGTTGTGCGGATCGAGCCAATACGTGCGCGGTGCTTACGATAGCATCTGCTGCTTAGAAACGCTTCATAACAGGCGGGGAAATCGAGGCTCAGAGGGGAGGCTGTCAGCCCGAGGTCACACAGGAAGACAGGGGCAGAGTGCCCCTGAGCCAGCTCCCTCCGCCACGCGCTAGCTCCTGAGGCGTGTCAGAGGCCACTGGCTCTCAGGTGAGGGGTTTCCTCTGTACCTGGGCGTGGGGTCAGGACACGTAGGAAAGCGCCAGTGTGGCTGCTGACCTTTGACCCATAGGGACGTGGGATCACTTGGCTTTGGACTGACTCCACCGTCAATCTCAGCACTAAAGCCCATCAATCCATCCCTGGATTCCTGAACCCTGGTCCAGCACGGGCCCTATGGCCTTCTTTTAACATGCTGGCCTCACTTTTTACCATTTGCTTTTGATGATCTGGGCCCCACTCCCTGAAGAACACTGCTGGCCTGCAGATTTCTGAGGTCCTAGGCCTGGCCCCTCCGAGAGGTGACTTGAGGAAGAGCATCTTCAGCACCTGGGCTGGGCTTTGTCTGCTGTGCCACCAAGATCCCTGGTGTTTGCCCTCTGTCCCGTGCATCAGCTCTCCCCAGTGACTCAGCATGAGGCCAACCCAAGTCCTCCCTCCCACACCTGATGCCCGGCTCCCCCAGTGCTGCCTGGTTGCCCATGGTACCCTTGGTCCTTGACCCTTGGCCTTCTCTCAGCGCCAGCAAGAAGTTCGCCTGGGATCAGCCCGCAGGGGTCCTAGGCCCCTCCCCTCAGTCCCGGCTGCTTGACCCTGAGCCACGATTGTTTCTTCCAAACTTCAGTGTCTGCGTCTGTGAAATGGGAATAACAACAGAAAACCCCACCTCACCGGCTGGGAGGGATTCTTGGATCCTCGGGAAAGCTCTCTCTGTGACTGCCTCGGACAATCTATTGGGACAACACCAACGAGAAATGGTAGCTGTTGCTATTAGACCAGAGTTCACAGTTAGTCCACATGTTTCCATTTTCACACTTTTTGTAAGAAAGAAGAAAAATACACATAGCATAACAGTTATGAGCACAGAGGTGAGAGCTAGCAAAGTGTGGGTTCTACCTCTTGCCAATTGCGTGACCCTGCACGAGTTTCCTTAAACCTCAGTGTTCATTTCATCTGTAAAATTGAAAAATGATACCTAACTCACGAGCTTTGTGTCAAGATTAAAAGAGATACCGTATGAAAATGTCCTCTCCCACTGTTGACAGAGAGTGAAAAGAAATCCATAAACAAGGTCATCACTGTTACTATGTTACCATTGTGTACAGGTAATCCCATATGGTTGTTTCCATACTCTATTTATACTTTGTCATCCTGCTTTTTCCAATTTATGTTCCAGAATATTCCCATCATCATTAACATTATTGTACTGACTGTATAAATAGTCTTTTAGGTGCTCATGTCCTTGAACCAGTTGGTCATGGTTGATTTCCTTTTTTCAATATTACAAACAGCTCCGGAATAGACATATATGGGCAAATAGGTTCTCCAACATTGCGATTCTTTCCTTGAAATTGATTTCACGAAATGGGATTACTGCATCAAAATGCAATGCACACGCACAAAATGCAACGCACATTTTTAGGTTTCTTGATGTACATTGATATTTTGGGTTCCAGAAAATTTATACAAATTTGCATTCTTGAGGGTGTATACGAGGCTGCATGACACATCACTCCCTCCTCTGACTTACTAAGGAGCAGTCTGAGCCTCTCGACTCAGTTCTTTCTGCTCCCGCGTCATGGCATTCTCTTGTTTAGGGACAGTGCCCATTTGTTGAGTCATTCACTCATTCACTCATTCATTTATTCATTCAATGCTTAATTCTCAATTTTCATGTTATTTGGCCTTTTTTTCTTTTTTAAAAAACAGCTTTGTTACAGTGTAATTTATATACCACAAAAGGCACCTTTAGAAGTGTATAATTAAATAGTTATAGAGTTAGGCAACAACAATCTAATTTTGGAATATTACCATCATGCCTGAAAAGAAACTCATGCCCCCTTACAGACACTACCCCTCCACGTGCCTCCCCAGCTTTGGCAACTTCTAATCTAAGTTCTGTCTCTGTAGATTACAGATATGCCTTTCCTGGACTTTTTTAATAAACAGGATTATACAGTACATGACCTTTTGTGTCTGCTTTCTTTCACTTAAGCATGACATTTTTGACGTTCATCCTGTCGGCCAGCGTCTTCTTGATAAACCTTCTTCACTTGGCTTGCAAGACACTGAGCTTTTTGTTTCCTTACTACCCTAGTTATTCCTTCTCCTGGAGCTGGGACTTGGGGCAGTAAGTGAGACATTCACCTTGGGAGCAAAATCGAAGGAGGTATTGAAAAATTCAGTCATCGAGATAAATAATATTTAACACAGTATTTCCAAAAAGTCAAAATGAACAAAAAAACTCCACGATGAACAAAATATCAACATTTTAAATAAAGGCAGGATCTAGTGGGGGATGAGGGGGAGGCCAGTGAGGTGCGTTTTACGAGAGTAGAATCGGATCCTGAGACAAGGTTTTCCACCCACATCCTCTGAAGAACAGCCTTTGGCATCCCGTGGCCACTTTCCCTGCTTTAATTCTCCTTCCTAAACCTTCGTTACCCCTTGTCTGTCCCTTACGTGTTTATTTATTTGTGGAGTGTGTGTGAGGGCTGATGCATTTCAAAGAATGAGGCCAGATGAGCAGGGGCAGCCACGTCAAGGAGCAAATAGTTCCTCTGTCATTTGGATTCTTCCCTTAGAATAGATTTCAATAAAGGAGCTACTGTGTCGAAATAAACCCAATGCACAGTTCTAAGTCTCTCTTTTTTTAAAAAAATATTTATTTATTTATTTTTGCTGCGTTGGGTCTTCGTGGCTGCACACGGGCTTTCTATAGTTGCGGCAAGTGGGGCTCTACTCTTTGCTGCGATGCGCAGGCTTCTTATTGCGGTGGCTTCTCTTGTTGAGGGTTCTAGGCTCGCAGGCTTCAGTAGCTGTGGTGCGTGGGCTCAGTAGTTATGGCTTGCGGGCTTAGTTACTCTGCGGCATGTGGGATCTTCCTGGACCAGGGCTCAAACCCGTGTCCCCTGCATTGGCGGCAGATTCTTAACCACTGCGCCACCAGGGAAGCTCCTCTAAGTCTCTTGACGTCTGTCAATGTTTCACATGAATGTTTCACCCAAGGACGCAGAGAACGTCTCCTTCTCTCCAAAGAATGCGTTGGATGACGTACTAAGAATCCTGACCTTTATTCAAAGGCATGGAGGGCTTTTAGACGAAGGAGCACTGTGGTCCTCAAATCAGTATCAAACATCCGTTCACGGCACCAGAGAGAGGAGAGGATGCACTACAGCAGGGCTGACGAACGTTTTCTCTACAGGGCCAGATGGTTTTCAGCTTTGCTAGCCATACAGTCTGTTGCTACCATTCAACTCTACCACTGGAGCATGAGAGCAGCCTGAGATGTGTACATAGATGTGTGTGCCTGTGTTACAATAAATAAATAAAACTTTATTTACAAAGACAGGCAGTGGGCCAGATTTGGCTCATGGGTCATAGTTTGCTGCCACTGTTCTAGAGTGTTCATGTAAGCTCATGAAGTCTCTGACTTAATGCTTAGTGCAGAAGCAGCCTGGAATGTCTCTCGGAACAGTGCTTAGCAGGAGTGCTTTACTAAGAACTTTCCCCAGACAGTGTAAGTGCCACTCACAGAGCACCCTCACCCATGTGCAATGAGAGCTTTGAGGAAGGATGGGTGGCGGGTGGCGAATGAGTACCTGAGTGAATGGATGACTATCCTTCAGTGAAGAACAGCCGAGGACACAGGGCAGGGGGAACTGGGGGGCTTGCAAAGGCTGTTCCACCAGGACATCACTTCCTCTCCCTCTTCCTCTGTCTCGAGGAGTAACACCATCAAACCCCCTGCTGCTCCAGCAGGATAAGAGCTAGCTAACCTGTCACCCTCCTCCTCCTGGAGCCCCACATCCGGGTGATCCCATCTCAGAGGATGTCTCTACCTGGGTTCTCTCCATCCTCACCGCCATTCTCCCAAGCCAGGCTCTTATCCTGTCCCACCTGGACATCAGCCTGGCTTCCGGTCTCCAGCCTCTTGTCCGATTCTCTATAGCATCCTCTGGGGTAATCTTTCCTGAAGGCAAACAGCATCGTCAGTTCTCTGCTCAAAAGCCTTCAATGGCTCTCAGCTGTTTCTAGATTAAGTCTCCACTTAGAGGAAGAAGGAAGAAAATAAGGCAAGAAGGAGGGAGAGGAGGAAGGAAGGGAGGGAGGGAGGACAAGCGTTCAGGAGAGCCCATCCTGGGGCAGCACTGCGCCAGCAGCATCCCTGAATTGTCTCACTCTCCCCTCACCCCTCACGCCTGCCCCCATGACACACAAAGCCCTCACAGCCCTGCCTCTCCCAGCCAGGTGTGCCCTTCACCTGCCCTCTTTTTTTTTTTTAACATCTTTATTGGAGTACAATTGCTTTACAATGTTGTGTTGGTTTCTGCTGTATAACAAAGTGAATCAGCTATACTTATACCTATATCCCCATATCTCCTCCCTCTTGCGTCTCCCTCCCTCCCACCCTCCCTATCCCACCCCTCTAGGTGGTCACAAAGCACCGAGCGGATCTCCCTGTGCGATGCGGCTGCTTCCCACTAGCTATCTATTTTGCATTTGGGAGTGTATATATGTCCATGCCACTCTCTCACTTCGTCCCAGTTTACCCTTCCCCCTCCCCGTGTCCCTGTGCTCTCTTCACCTGATAGCTTCCTACTCATTGTTTTAGGATTTGCCTCCAATCCAAATTTTTCCAACATAGCCTTCAGGGACAGCTTCAGGCAAGTTCCGTTTCCCCCTGGAGTCAAGAATGCTCCATTCCCATGCCTGGGGCCAGGCCCAGAGTGGACACCTAGCCAACAGAGTGTAATAGATCAATGCAATCAGCTTCTACTTTGGAGAACTGATACTGATCAGGGTTTAATGGTAATTATTTGTTTGTTTGCTTGACCCTTCAAAATTAACCCTTGAGTAAGCCCATCCCTACCTAATGCCCAGTGAAGAGACTGAAAGTGAAACAGCACCTCACCATGCCATTTAGTAACCTGACTTCCAGGTTTCCTGCTCACTTCCCAACAGAGAAAAGCGACCTTTGAATACCTCTCTGTGCAAGTGCTTTCAGTGTTGTCTCATTTACCCTGATGACACAGCAGCACTGTCATTCCCATGTTATGGCTGAGCGACCTGACTCAGAGAAGTCAAGTAACTTGTCTTAGGTCACACAGCCAGGAATTGGACTGATTGCCCTCAATCTTTCCCCACACCAGGCTGCTCCCAGATCCAAGCCGTTGTGGTGCTCTCTCTCCATCAATGTGGTAACACTACAGAGCCACACTTCCCTCTGAATTTTATAGGAGCAGGGGACAGGGGAGGTCTCCTAAACCAGCTGCTGCCTGTTGGCTTTCTGGCCTTTTAGAGGGTCTTGTGCTGGAAGAATCTGGAGAGGAAGAACATGATGTCCAGCATCAGAAACCCTGAGATGGATTGGTTTGGAGTCTCCTGAAAGCATTGTGAGCAAGAGGCTTCTTGATGTACAGTATCCGGTGGCCGCTGATCTAGCCACAGACAAATCTCAGTTCAGTATGGCCTTTACAGCGGCTAAATAGATTTCAGGTCGTCCTACCTTTGTGGCTTGAGTGGGAGGGAGCTGAAGTCCCTCCTCGAAGACAGGGCTTAGGAGTGAAACCCTGACTTCATGGCATCATGGACCCAGGTTTTCGACACAGACCCCTTGTGTCCTATAGCATTGAAGCACCACCTACGATGATGATCTCTCCCTTTGGGGGTTGGGGGTGTCAGCCCCTCAGATCCTCTGCTTCTCACTGTGACTATTAGTTGTTGGCTTTCCAACATCCTAAGAGAAGATGGGAAAGGTCTGTAAGGTTGTGGTTTGTGGCTTGTTAAATGTGGGGAAAATGGCGATTTTGGAGTAGCTCCTTTACGGGAATCATCCTATCAGAATGGAGGACTGTGAAACAATGGAAGATGTGTATATGGCTTCAGTGGAAACAGATCAGGGAGTCAAGGAACAGGTACATCTTTACAACACCAGGGGCCTACAGGAAGGTGTGGAGCTGCCAAAGCATTATTTTTCATTTGCCGGTGGCTTCGTTTTTGTGTACAGTGTGAATAACTTTGAATCCTTTCAAAGAGTGGAGCTTCTGAAGAAAGAAATTGATCGGTTCAAAGACAAAAAAGAGGTGGCAATTGTTGTGTTAGGAAACAAAACTGACCTTTCTGAGCAGAAACAAGTGGACGCCGAAGTGGCACAGCAGTGGGCCAGGAGCGAGAAGGTGCCTCTGTGGGAGGTGACGGTCACAGACCTCAAGACCCTGATCGAGCCCTTAACCCTGCTAGCCCGCAAACTCTCCCAGCCCCAGAACAAAGCGAGCTTCCCTCTGCCTGGGAGGAGAAGCAAAGGCAACTACAGCTCTGAGAACTAAACCCTAGGGTGCACAACTGTCGCTTGAAATAGTGACTGCCTGGAGGTGTCCATGAACTCATGTAAAACAGGCCATTTCTATCTAGCTTTGGTCCTTAGAAAACCCCTAGGGAAGTAAATTAATGCACTTTTAGTTATAATTCAGTTACTATTGCCTGACATGAAGTAATATATTTGCATTCTCCTTGTTTCAAACTTGTCCCTGAAATTAGCACCTTTGTTATCTATATTATGTTGGATTTATCAAGAGAATAAAATAAAGTTTGGGTGGTATGCACATGTAAAAAAAAAAAAAAGCACCAAGGCAAAAATCAACAGATCCACTTCTTCCAGCCCTGGTATTAGGTGAAATGCCCACCAGGGCTTTTATTAGAATAGAAAATCAGACTAACTGTTCCAAATACAGGCCTTCTCTTTTCTTGGCTCCCAAGGAAGCCATAAAAGAGAAAGAGAAACCCAGCCGATGCAGGCTGATGGGAAAGGGGGGCATCCCAGAAGACTGTAGAGTTTTCAGATGTATGAATAATTTGAATAAAAATCGTTAGCAACATGCCATTTCTTCTGTGCCAAGAACAGAGTTCTCCCTTTATAAATCTCCTCAGGGGAGCGACTGTGATGGATAGATGCTGGGGTTTGCAAAGGTGGATCCATTTTATCAGTGGGTGCCAAGGCGCTTGATAAATAAACCGACGATTATAAACCATCCCTTAAAAAGTCAGGAAGGAAACACAGGAAAACATTCACAGTAGTTTCCAGGAATGTGCTAGTTTTGTTTCCTTCTCCCGTTCTTTTTTTTTTTTAATTTTTGTAATCATGAAAACACGTTAAAGTGAGAATTAAACTTTATTTTAAAATAAGTGCTTACAATGACTTGCAGCTTTTGAGTTGCCTCCCAATGTGATGCGAAGCAGCCTATACGATTTGCCAGGCAATCCTCTGGAGACCATACCGTAGTGTCATTCGATGTCACGCGTTCCGATCCGCTCTGCTAATATGTAATTTGAAATACTTTTATTTAATTAAATACTTTAAATACTTTTCCATACTAAGTAATCAAATCAGCTTATTTTAAAAATAGATACACCCTTTTATAAGATAGTTATCCAAAAAGACAAACTCAGCTCAGCCTCTGGGCAGGAGTATCACAGAGTCCTGGTGGGGAGGTTTGAATGGAGAAAGCTCAGTGTCAGCACTGTGACATGCTTTCACGTTTCAGTAATTATTAACACACCCCGTGTTGCTGGCTCCCAGAATGGTATTTACTCTATGGCTCAGAAGACTTGAGCTCGTGGCTTCCATTTCATTTGCCTTTTGACCTACTTCAAATAGGGAAAGGTTGATATCTCAGAATCTTCCAGTTCAAAGTGGTTCCACCCCGAACCTGCCTCGTGACCCCCATCTGATTTTCCTGTCAGCCCAGCACAAGCAAGTGACCCATCCAGGGTAGGGAGCAGTAACTTCCATGATTTTTTTCTTTTAACCATATGTTTTCGTGCATCCTATTATTTAATATTCGGAGCAACATGGTGAGCTATTAAGTTCAGGATTTATGCTTTTATGAGTTGAATTGTGTCTGCCCAGAAAGATATATTGAAGTCCTAAGCCCTGGTTACCTATGAATGTGACCTTAATTGAAAATAAATTCTTTGCGTACGTAATCAGGTTAAGATAAGGTCATTAAGTGGCCCTAAACCAAGATGGCAGGTGTCCTTATGAGAAGAGACAGACACACACAGGGAGAAGGCATGTGACAAAAGAGATGGAGATGAAAGTGATGCAGCTGCAAGTCAATGTCAAGGATCTACAGCCACCACCAGCAGCTGAAGAGGCAAGGAAGGATTCTATCCAGAGTCTCTATCCATAGGGAATGTGTCCCTGCCAACAACTTGATCTCAGACTCTAGCCTCCAGAGCTGTGAGAGAATAAATTTCTGTTGTTTGTGGCGCTTTGTTACAGCAGCCCTGGGATACCATCCAATCCCCTTTCAGCTTGTTCTATTTATGACAATCACGGTCCACTGGTCACTTCATCTCTTCTCTAGTCCACCAGACCTTCTCTTCTTCACAGTCTCCTCATCTAAGTCAGATTCCAGATTTTAACTTAATAGCACAATGATATTCTAAACTCTTCCTTCCTTCTTCACAGTTTTGGGCCAGCATGGCCAGTGGATCCCATCACCAACACATGGCGTCATATGCAAACGGGGGGCCATGCTGCCAGCATCTCACAGTCCACACAGTGTTTTTCAAGCATCCTTTGTCTTCCTGAGTCCTCTCACCACCCCATCTACCCCTCACTCCCAGGAGCTGGCTGCGCTGGATGCATTGATGTCCCACCTGTAGCCCCTTCATTAGCCTGTGCGCCCATCCTCCAGCTGCTGTCAATGTTGCTGATAAAATCCCACCACTGCTCCTTTCTCTGAAGAACTTTCCTCAGCCAGCAGGAGCACCCTGTTTGTTGGCCACCAACCGCAGACCCACCGATGACTGTCTGATCCAGGGGTACAAACAGCAGGTCCCCTTGCCTTAAGGCAGAACAGCAGGTAGATATGCTCATTTAATCCCCCAAAGATTTTGTGGCCATTTAGTCAAGTAACCATACCCTGAGCGGAAATAACAATAGACATTTCAAGGGCTGTTTGATACAGGGTCAAGATTGACGCCAATATCCAAGGACCCAAAGCATCACCATGCCACCCCCCTCCCCACCATTGGCAAAGGCCATACAAGAATCATATAGTCACTATTTACAATAGCCAGGACATGGAAGCAACCTAAATGCCCATCGACAGACCAATGGATAAAGAAGATGTGGCACATAGATACGATGGAATATTACTCAGCCATAAAAAGGAATGAAATTGAGTCATTTGTAGAGACGTGGATGGATCTAGAGACTGTCATACAGAGTGAAGTGAGTCAGAAAGAGAAAAACAAATACCGTATATTAACACATATATGTGGAACCTAGAAAAATGGTACAAGTGAACTGGTTTTCAGGGCAGAAATTGAGACACAGATGTAGAGAACAAACGTATGGACACCAAGGGGGGAAAGTGGCCGGGGTGGTGGTGGTGGTATGAATTGGAAGAGTGGGATTGACATGTATACACTAATATGTATAAAATGGATAACTACTAAGAACGTCCTGTAGAAAAAAAATACACAAAATAAAATTCAAAAATTCAAAAAAAAGAATCGGGCTTCCCTGGTGGAGCAGTGGTTGGGGGTCTGCCTGTCGATGTAGGGGACGTGGGTTCGTGCCCCAGTCCGGGAGGATCCCGCGTGCCACGGAGCGGCTGGGCCTGTGAGCCATGGCCGCTGAGCCTGCACATGCGGAGCCTGTGCTCCGCAACGGGAGAGGCCACAACAGTGAGAGGCCCGCGTACTGCAAAAAAAACCAAACAACAACAACAACAACAAAAATAGAATCGTATAGTCAATATAGTTCTGGCCCAGGTATGCTGCACGGTGGGTGCAGTGAATCAACAGACCCACCCGTGGTAATTTCCTTGGCCCTCAATATTTTTAGGAGAGATACACTGAACCACTGGACAAAATCTCACGTTGGTTTCTTGACCTGTAAAGTGACAGTTGTTACATAAGAAATGCCAACTGGCAGGCCTAGAACTTTCACCCCCTGACAGGACAGCAAATGAGAAACAATATTGCATCCAGGGAGAATGACAGAGGGGAGTGCCACCCTCTGTGTCTTGAAACATCCAGGAGAGGTGGTCCCTGTCATGTCCCCTACACAAACTGTATGGGTCACAGCAGAACTTGGAACCTTAGAAACGTAAAAAAACAGTAGTTCCAATTGCAGTTTTGCCCGACGTGGCATCACATCAGGTTAATGCAGCCTTGGGTATGCTGAGTGCAGCTATTGATGGGAAACGGGAGCCCCAGGGAGGATGGGCAGGGGAGATCGCCTCATCAGCCCATCTGGTTCATGTCTGACAATCATTCATTAAAGATGTCTCCCCGTCCCAGTCCACCAGTCCAACTGTCCTCCCACGATGTTTCACAATCACTCCTTTTCTTGTTTTGTTTTTTTTTCTTTCGGTGGTGGGGCAAGGCAGGAACACAGAGAAACAAAGAAATAAAATTTTAGAGCCTTCCCCTCTTTTATCTGGCGTTATTTTCTTTCAATTTCAAATTTTGACATTTCATTTAAAAATTCATTTTGATCTTCTAGGAATCAAGTTAAAAAAGAGTGTGGCTTTATTATGAAAAATAACAGCATAGACTGAAACCCATGTGGGAGACTTTGCCAAGTGACATCATCAGTTTTCCTTCCTGTTTTTGGAAAGAAGAAATAAGGAAACTGAGGCAAGGAAGTCCGTTTCATTGTGTGTGGTCATAGGGGAAGATCTGGTCCAAGCCCAACTGGACTCAGACCCCTATGTCCCTGGGTCCACAGAGGGAGGGGAGATCCAGCTACTCACCTGAGCTCATCTCACCGAGTCCCCAGCCAGCCTGCAGGGCACCACTGAGATCCCCATCTGAGCAAGGGGAGCTTGAGCAATCCACCAGGGTCACATGGTGAGGACAGAGATGAGGTGAGGCTGGAACTCAGATCTGTCCAGTAACACAGCCTAGGGGTCTCCCCTGTGCCTTTCCTTCCTGCAATCCAAGCATCCAGATTCTCGTGTTTGCTTTACCTGCGAGGCTCCTGGATGGATTCCCAGGCACACATCAGCCGATTGAGCTCACTTTGTCCTTTTGCCGAGGGCCTGGATCTCAGTCCACCCTCCTGTTCTTTTCTCTTCAAATGCAGTCACCCGCCAGCATCCACTCCCTCGGGCTCCTCTGGCCACCCCAAAGGGCCCATGCACCAACCATAGCATCCCAGGTTCACCCACTCCTGCTTGAGGGCAAGAGGTCCCTCACATGAGAGGTCCCTCGTGTTCTGGGGCATTTAGCACTGATCCCTAGAGGGAATAGATGTACATTTCAATGATTATGAAATTTTAATGACTAACTTATTGATTATTTTGCAGATATTATGCCTCACAACAACCTTAGGAGGGGAATGCTATTTTTACTCACATTTTATAATGAGAAAACCGAGGCCAAGAATGGTTGAACGATTCATCCAAAATGCAGTTATCAGGGAGCCAAACCAGGCTAGCAGCCCCGGGTCACTGCACAGCCTCCCAGACAAAGTTCAGGTGGCTAGAAGTGTGGCGCCCAGATTCAGGCAGCCTGGGTTTATAGCCCGGCTGTGTGACCTTGGGCAAGTTACTGAACCTCTCTGGTTTTGTAAAGTGGAGACGATAAACATCCCACCTGCTTCACGGGGTCACCATGAGGATGCACTGACACACACATGTAAAGTCCTTAGAACAGAGCCTGGTACGTGGGCTTAATATATGTTAGTCGTTATTTTTCTTTTAAGAATTTTTGTTACTTGAAGCATCATAGGAGGTTGGGTAAGAATCTTAACTGAAGTCAGAATTCTAGGAGGTCAAAGTGACTCCTTCACCCTAACTTCCAGCAGAGCTCTTTTTCTACAATGCCTATGTTTTCTCTTGCTTTTATCTAGAAAGGAAGAAGGAAAGGATACAAGATGGAAGGAACAGCAATGGTGACGGGAAAGAAGGATTTTCAGTTCCACCTCTTATTTCTTGTCGGGAAGGGGGTGGTCTAGTGGACAAATATACTGATTTAGGGGTCTGACAGAATTGGAATTGGAACCTCAGTATGACCTGACCAGGTTACTTAATCTCACAACCTTCAGTCCATTCATCTGTAAAACGGGGAAAATAGTACCAGTTTCCCTGGACTGATGGGAAATTAATGACATATATAAAGCATTACCCAAGGGATGGAGACCCAGATGGCCTTCAGCTCTTCCAGCACAGCAGCCAGGGTTCACATACGTGTCCTCTCATGGACCTGTGTGAGTTTGTCCTAGATAATGAGTGTACTTAATTTGAGAACGTTTGCACCAGAAGTTTCCCCCAGCCACATCCCCACCTCCAGTGGGGTTGGTCCCCAGGCCTGCACCCGCACCAACATGGGGCATCACCTGCTGAATTGTCATTGCCACAAGAGCTGGGACAACTCTACCCCAAACACCTAGAGCCGTGCTTCATGCACGAGAGCCTCCACTTGGTGAGTGAATCACCAGCTCTCTGGATGCAGCCCATCTAACAGGCATGTTGGTTTCACGGGCGAGCCTCTGGAAATCAGCGTCACTGGAATCTCTCCAAAGACTTGCTCAGGCTTCCCATTTCTGCATTTGCGATTTGCTGGTTAATATCCTTCGCCATAGGTCCATTGACTTCTTGGTGATTTTCAGAACTCCCTTTGCATCCTAGATTTAATCCCATGTCAGGTTTTTTTGGTGTGTGTGTGATACGCGGGCCTCTCACTGTTGTGGCCTCTCCCGTTGCAGAGCACAGGCTCCCGACGCGCAGGCTCAGCGGCCATGGCTCACGGGCCCAGCCGCTCCGTGGCATGTGGGATCTTCCCGGACCGGGGCACGAACCCGTGTCCCCTGCATCGGCAGGCGGACTCTCAACCACTGCGCCACCAGGGAAGCCCCCATGTCAGTTTTAGACATTACAAGCACTTTCTTCCGATCTGTCATCCATGAATTTGCCCTGCATGTCCTTTCATTCAAAAGACATCCTCCATTTTGACGTGATCAAATTTATCAGATCACTGAATGGATTACAGCTCCTCTGAGTGAGTTTCAGCTTTTCAGGTTGCCTCTCATCAGAGAAGCCCTCGGAATGGAACAAAACATTCCACATGTGGTCTGAGAGAATCTGTGGACTGATTCTAAAATCTAAATGCATGGACTTCCCTGGTGATTCAGCAGTTAACAATCCACCTTCCAGACCTCCCTGTGGCCCAATGGTTAAGAATCCGCCTGCCAATGCAGGGGACACAGGCTTGATCCCTGGTCCGGGAAGATCCCACATGCTGTGGAGCAACTAAGCCCATGCACCACAACTACTGAGCCTGCGCTCTAGAGCCCTCGAGCCACAACTACTGAGCCCGCATGCCACAACTACTAATGGCCTTGCGCCTAGAGCCTGTGCTCCACAACAAGAGAAGCCACTGAAATGAGAAGCTCGCACACCACAAGAAGATTAGCCCCTGCGCGCTGCAACTAGATAAAGCCCGCACGCAGCAACGAAGACCCAATGCAGCCAAAAGTAAAGAAAGAAAGAAAGAAAGAAAGAAAGAAAGAAAGAAAGAAAGAAAGAAAGAAAGAAAGAAAGAAAGAAAGAAAGAAAGAAAGAAATAATCCACCTTCCAATGCAGAGGACGCAGGTTCCCTGGTCGGGGAACTAAGATCCCACATGCCTGGGAGCAACTAAGCCCGTGTGCCACAACTAGAGAGAAGCCTATGTGCCTCAATGAAAGATCCCGCGTGCCGCAGCTAAGACCTGACACAGCCAAAAATAATAGATAAATAAATAAATATAAAATCTAAATGCAGAACTGCTTTGCCACTGATTCTCGTTATACACTGACTTGTTAGTTTCCATCCACAATTTCAGACGGTTGGGATCATGTTGAAATTGGATCCTAAAACTGCATGGCATTGCACCACCCCCAAAACAATTAAAAATCATACATGCTGTGTTTTGGTGAACATTTTTGATAGGTCTTGGTAATGATAGGCATATTCCATTCTGTATCTTGTAGAAATTGTACAGTGTACCATGACGTATCCCTTACTTGCTCTGTGACCCTGAGCTAGTAATTCAGCTTCTGGAGGCTCCTCTGCAACAACAGCAGCATCTCGGTCATCAGGCTGCTGTGAGGGGCAAATGAGTTGATACCTGGGAAGCTGTTAGAATAGGGCCTTCCGTGGTAAAACTCGGTGTAAGCGTTTGCTATGATTGTTAGTGTTAAAGCAGCATTACCACTACCTTTTAAGAGATATTAAAATGGAGTCTCAAGCAGTTTAAATAACTTGTCCCAATTGCACTGCTAGTGACAGCAGAGTCAGGGCTGTGTGCTCGTCCCTCGGATCCTACAGCTTGTACCACGTCCGTGATGAGATGTCCAGGTGAGCTGAAATCTGCTTCTCTAGCTGTCCTTCACTGGGCTTGGTCTTTGGCACCTAAGGGCATAGAGAATCAAGGCAACCTCTAATCCCCATGACAGGCATTCAAGCGTTTGAAGAGAGCGCTATGAACCCCTGACCCAAAGGACTTCTTCACCCAGCTAACTAGACCCTTCCTTTAAGGAGGCCTTGTGGCCAAAAAACAAGTCATTAGTTTTTCTCACCCCAGACCCGTTCTCCTTCCAGCCTCACCATCAATCACAGTCAGTGGTGCATACAGACACCCAGTGGCTCAGGCCAAAAGTCTAACCCTCTTGATCCCTTGTTAACGCTCTCACCTGACACCTGATCTATCCTACACGCTCTACTATGAAAACAGACCCCACAGCTGCCTGTTTTCATCACTCCACCCCCGGCCGGCCATCGCCACCTCTGGCCCGCATCTCTGCAATATCTCCCCAGCAGCTCTCTGTGCCTCACCCTTCCTCCTCTGCAATCCAGTTGCACTTAACAATAAGATTGATCATTGTAAATGTCAATCAGAGCGTGCTGTTACTCTTCCTAAAAGCCTCCGGTGGTTTCCCATTTTCCTTAGAATTAAACCCAGACATCTACAATGTTCCAATGATGCGACCCCTGCCACTGTCATCACCCTAATCTTCCTCTGCTCTTCCCATTTCTGTCTTGCTCCAGCAGCACCGCTGGCTTCTCCCAATTCCTAGAACGTGCCTCAGGGCTTTGGCATCTGCTTTTCCCTCTGCCTGAAACTTGGCCCCAGATTGGAGCTTCCTCCTCAACACTCAGGTCTTCAGATGTTTCCTTTTCAGAGAAGCTCTCTGTGACATGCCAGTGGAAACTGTGGCACTATGCTCATTAATTCTCCATCCCTGGGCCACACTATGTTTTCTTTACCACTTACTGCTACTGGCATGTATTACTACTTTTTTTATATCTGTCTTCCTCTCTAGGATGTACACTGCCTATGAAGAAAGAGAACATCTCTGATTTATCCCAGTTTTACTTAGCAGAGTACCAAGCCCAGCATAGCAACTTGTGGGACGCACCATAATTCTCTCCCCACCAGTGATATCCACTTGTGAATCCCGGGAATCTGGGACTATGTTAGGTCACGTGGCGCAGGGGATTTAAGGTTGCAGATGGAATTAAGGTTGCTAATAAACTGACCTTAAAATAAGAAGAGGGCTTCCCTGGTGGCGCAGTTGTTGAAAGTCTGACTGCCCATGCAGGGGACACTGGTTCGAGCCCTGGTCCAGGAAGATCCCACATGCTGCAGAGAAACTAAGCCTGTGCACCGCAACTACTGAGCCTGCGCTCTAGAGCCCGTGCTCCACAACAAGAGAAGCCACTGCAATGAGAAGCCCGCGCATCGCAACAAAGAGAAGCCCCTGCTCACCGCAACTAGAGAAAAACCGGCATGCAGCAACAAAGACCCAACACGGCCAAAAATAAATAAATAAAAATAAATAAGTTAAAAAAGAATCAGTTGGTGTTTAAGCCACTGAGTTCATGGTAATTTGTTACAGCAGCCAGAGGAAATAGAGAACTCATAGCTATTTGCTGAATGAGTTAATGAAGAAATGAATAAGTGAACAGGATCAGAAGTCCCTCTACTGAGACGGGTCCCTGTAATTTCTCTGGGTCTGTTTTAGGATTGGGTGCCCAGGGCTGACCCAGATCCACCAACGCTGTCTGATGGAACAGAGCAGCTCTCACCCTCTCTTCTGTGTCCTCCTCTATTCATATACTCAGGGGATTCATGTGTTTGATTAAAGGTAGCCGCGTGGCACTTGCCTTGTGGGGAACTGGGCGTAAATTCAAATGCTTAACTGGATATTCACATGCCCTTAACCATGCTTCTATGTCTTCAGTCACATGTGTGTTTCTTTCCCTGAGGTTAATATACATTCATCTCAGTGCAGCCCTACCTTTCTGTTTTTCTTTGTTTTTCAACGTCATCCTGGAAACATCCTCTGGGATGTAACACACACAAGAGAGTAGAACATCTGGAGTTTTTAAAGGACACTTAACCTTTTGCAATGACGTTACCGTGTCATCCATGTTACTGGATTCCCACAGCTACCTTCAATGTTTTAACATCCCCGTTTTATAGATGAGGGAACCAAAATGCCATTTATTCGTTACCACCTCATTCGCTTTTTCCACTTATTCATGAGCTCTTTATAAGCCCTTACGGAGGGCTGACTGCGTTTGGCGTTGTGTCGAGCGTCACACACAGCTGCTGCCACCTGGATGTATTCCAAGTTCTGAGAAGTTAAAATATGAGGTCATGCGCATCTTCGAGTCAATACAAAAGGTCATTCTTGGCAGAGAGAAGACCAGAAGTCTGGCATCCTAGCTCTCCCCACTGAGCTCCCCCAGAAAGTGTGTCAGGTTGCTTCTGATACTTAGAACAGCAACAGCAGTTACAAAGACAGCTACTCACCACCTCTAGTCTCGCGCTTAGACCCGGTTCCAGAACTCCCCAAAATGAGACCTGAGTTCACGGCCACTTAGGAACATAATTCAAGCCACACATCATGCCCAGGAAGTTCCCCCTGGCTGGCCTCTCCATCCTACCTCCCAGGTAGAGCTGACCTTTTCAGAATTGCCCTGATGTGCTGTAGGCTTTTCAGTAATAATTCCCCCAGCCTGTTTTTCCAGTCTGTCAATCAGATTAGGGCTCCTTCCTGATTTGAGTGCAACCCTCCTCCTTCCACAGGGTGAAAAGTGAATCTCCTTAATGACTAAGTGTTTCGCCATTCTAACCCAGGGTTTCTCAACCTTGGTGCCATTGTCTTTCAGGCTGGATAATCCTGTGCATTGTAGGATGTTTAGCAGTATCCCTGTCCCTCTGCTCACTCGATGCCAATAGCAACCTTGCACCCCCATCTCCAATCCCTCACTCCCACCCCACTGTGACCACCAAAAATGTCTTCAGACAATCCTAAATGTCTCTTGAGGAACAAAACCACCCCAGGGCTATTTCCATCTCTGTGCCTCTATTTCAGTTGGACCAAGCAATCTGTATTATTCTCCCTTAGACTGAAAATCCTGTGCTTCCATAACACTCATTCTCTAGTCATGGTTTTACAAAGAAGAGTGGGAATGGGGTACTTTATTTATGATTGTGTTGAACAGGAGGCCAGTTTTCATTATGGCAGTGTATCAGCGTTCTCCAGTAAAACAGAACCATTAGGATGTGTGTGTCTATAGCAGGACCTGACCCATGTAATTCATGGAGGTGTAAGTCCAAATCCAAAGGGCAGGCTGGAGACCCGGGCAGATTTGCAGTCTAAGTCCAAAGGCAGTCTGCTTCAGAATTCCCTCTGGCTCAGAGGAGGTCAGTCTTTTTTTTCTTAAGGTCCACTCACATTATAGAGAGTAATGCTTTACTTGAAGTCCAGTGATTTAAATGTTAGTCTCACCCAAAAAAGCACCTTCACAGAAACATCCAGAATGATGTTTGACCAAATACCTGGGCACTGTGGTCCAGCCAAGTTGACACCTAAAATTAATCATAACAGGCATCAGTGGACGAATTAATTCACAGCGAAGCGGGGGAGGATGCACTAAAGTGCACCTGGAATTTGGGGCCAGGCTTCCATGATTACCTCCTGAAAGGTCAATGTTATAGATGCCATACTGGGGCCATCAGTGGTTTTCAGACCTGGCCATTACAGTCACCTGCCGAGCCTTGAAAAATGCCGATGTCAGAGCTACCCTTGGAAAGTCCAATGCACTTGGTCTGAGACGGGGCTCAGGCGTTCATGTGTTGTTAGAGATGCTTAGATATTCCTAGTGTGCAGCCAGGGCTGGGAGCCTCTGGGCTGAATGTACATTTGATCCCCCACCTCACCCCCTGCTGGATCGCCCGGTGGAGATGAGCACGGGCTTTGCAGCAAAGTGTGTTGAGTTTGAGTTCCGCTTCCTTTCAAGGGAGTTACGAGCCGCTGGGATGGTCGTTTTACCTGAGGCTGTTGGTTAAGAAGATGCTTGGAAAGCACGTCGCTCAGTCCCTGGAGACATAACATCTGCCATATGTCAATATATGTCTGCTCCACCACCAAGCTTGGGATTAACAACCGGGGTGTCCCCTCCCTGTCATTTTAATGTTCCTGTTACAATATAATAATAATCACACTTTGTCTAACATGTATCAAGCTTTGAGACAGATGCTGTGCTACAAGTAAGCATTATGAATCTTCACAATAGTCCTATGAAGAAGATTCTTATAAATGAGAAAAAGTGAGGTACAGAGAGGTTAGGCAGCTTCTCCAGCGCAGGAGCAAACCATCTGAGAGTTATCTGACTCAGAAGGTTAAAGTTTTAAGGAACTCGCTTCAGGAGATGTAAATCAGGGTTACGGCCTCAGGGAAGAAGGAAACAAAAAATGGCATCGTTCCTACATGTCACCATTGTGTACCTAGAAAATCTAAGAAAATAGAAATAAAAATTCTTAGAATTCATATGGGAGTTTAGCAAAAACTTGGTGCATATCCAAAACCCAGATACGTTCCTGGTGATTGTCAACATTCGGTGGAAATCATATGTGAAAATAAAGAGCTCATTCAGACACAGCCACCTAAGCAGTGAGATGCTTTTTGCCTGACTGTGCCTGGGCACACTCGGATCCAAACTAATTTATTTTAAAAAAGCTGCTTCAGAGTTAAAAAAAAAATTTTAATTGTGAAACAAAGGTTTAATTGTGAAAAAATCTCATATACATATTTATATATATCTTATGTATAATATATACATACACACACGCGCACACATATATATATATACACAATGGTATCTATATACATACAATTTTAAAAATAATTGAATGAACACCCATATGACCACCTGGGCAGACACACTCTTAAGGAATCCCCATGATCTGGCTTTCGTGTGCTTATGGGACTCCTTCCCTTGAGCGTGGATAGAACCTGTGACCTGCTTCTAAACATATGGAATATGGCAAAATATAAAACAGACTAAGAAATTCATATCTGGAAAAACAAAAATAATAAATAGATTAAAAATGATCAGCTTCACAGAGGCCAGTTGAATTGCGGTGCCGTATTGGCCATGTTGGTTTTGGAGTTAGGCTGAGTTATGATACCCAAAGTTGGCCAGCACAGAATAACACAGGCCCTTGCTCACTGTGGAGAGGAACACAAATGAGTAGAACGTTGCCGGAGAGTAGTTTGGCAAAATAGTTCCCGTGTCTTAAAAGTGTGCATAGTCTTTGTTTTAGTTATTCATTTTTAACATCTTTTTAAAAAAATTTTTTTGTGGTACGCAAGCCTCTCACTGTTATGGCCTCTCCCGTTGCGGAGCACAGGCTCTGGTCACGCAGGCTCAGCGGCCGTGGCTCACGGACCCAGCTGCTCCGTGGCATGTGGGATCCTCCCGGACCGGGGCACGAACCTGTGTCCCCTGCATCGGCAGGCAGACTCTCAACCACTGCGCCACCAGGGAAGCCCTAGTTATTTGTTTTTAATAATCTATCCAAAGGCAACAATCCTCAATGCAATGACTGATGTGAACACACATTGATCAAGACATTTGCTCTGGCAAAAAATGGGAATCTGAAACCAGCCCCAAATGTGGAGGGCAGGGAAAGACCCAAGAACAAAGCAGACCACTCAGATTGGTAGGTGTCAGGCTTGATGACCGAGAAAACTTACCAGGATTGTCTCGGGCAGCTGCAAGACCAGTAGATTTCTGCACCCACCAGCCAGAATCTTACAAGTTTACAAAGATGCCTTAACTGGAGTCAGTCACATACCCAGTTAGGGTAGCCTCAACTCCACATTTCTATTTCAAGGCTGTAGCCTTAGAGCACTTTTGGGAGCAGGGAAGGCAAGTGAAACACACATTCCAAGGACGGGAGAAGGGCGCAGTGGTGGGGGACAGCCTCCAAGTGCCTGGGTCCTGCTCACGGGTCAGCTGGTGGTCATGTCTTCTTGATGACCTTATCCAACAAATATTAGTGGAATGATTACATATATTGTGCTCTAACCATCCACTTGTTGGATAATGTGCAGATATTAAGATGACGTTTGCTTATAACTTTTAATGACAAGGATAAATTCTTATGGCTGAAAGTTAAAACAAACTAAAACAAGACAGGAATCCTTAGTAGACTCTTCCCACCAAAGCAACAGCAATTTTTCAGTGGGGTTGGACAGATCAGGGTCAAATCCCAGCTGTACCACCTATTTGCCGTGTACTTCTAGGGCGTTGCTGGATCCTTTCAAGCCTTGGGTGTGCTCCTAGGTTTGTTTTAGGGATCCAATGACATCACATTAAGCAAAATAGCCTTACGTATTCTAGACACTTGGCGAATGTCACCCACCTGTTTTTGTTAATTATGCTGAACATGGGGATTATGACACATGGAGAGAAGAGGACAGAATCAAAAATCATACACAGACTGATTATGCGTTTAAAATACATATGTGCCCACTCAGAAGTAGAAGGATGGAAACAGCTGGGGGTTTTTTTAAATTAATTTATTTATGGTTGTGTTGGGTCTTTGTTTCTGTGCGAGGGCTTTCTCTAGTTGTGGCGAGCGGGGGCCACTCTTCGTTGCGGTGCGCGGGCCTCTCACTATCGCGGCCTCCCTTGTTGTGGAGCACAGGCTCCAGATGCGCAGGCTCAGTAATTGTGGCTCACGGGCCTAGTTGGTACGCAGCATGTGGGATCTTCCCAGACCAGGGCTCGAACCCGTGTCCCCTGCATTGGCAGGCAGATTCTCAACCACTGCGCCACCAGTTGAGCCCCAAAACAGCTGGTTTTAATTGTTAATTTTAAAAAAAAGCAGAGAAGAGTTCCTAGTCTGTATTTCCCTGAGAGTGTGGCTTCTGCCTGGGGTACAGACCGTGACACTCTTGTTCACAGGATCCTAGTACCCGACCTTAAGAAGGGAGAAATCTCATGCCAACCTTATTCCCTAGTGAGAGCAGAAGTCTTGTAATATTCCAAGCCAGATGGGAAATGGAGTGTGGTGTGCTCTGGGGGACAAAGCACCATCTGTGGACCATCTATACAGCCCACATCACTGGCAGTCAACCTTCAATGGGCATTCACACCACCAGGGATACAAAATGCAGATTCCCACGTACCCATACTGAGAGATTCTGATTTGGTAAGTCTGGAATGAGGCTGGAAGTGTGTGTGTGTGTGTGTGTGTGTGTGTGTGTGTGTGTGTGTGTGTGAAACATGTAGTAAAGTTTGTAAATCTTAAGCATAGGGCTCGATTCTATGTACATACCTATGAATGTATGGTATGTACATAACCGTAGTATACCATAGGTAAATTCCATATAGGTATCTATCTACCGATCGACTGATTGATTGATCGATCAATCTATCTACCTATACATAGGTATATACCTGTATAATCACTATTCAGATCAAGATACAGGACAGTTTCAACACCCCAGATGCCCTTACCCACCTCCGCAGAAGGTAACCATTATTCTAACTTCTGTCAACTCAGATTCGCCTGTGTTTGAACTTCCTATAAAGGGAACCACGTAGGACTCCCTCTTCTGTGTCTAGGTTATCCTGTTCAACATCATGTTTATGAGTCTGTATCGGTAGTTTGTTGAATTTTATTGCTGAATATGGATAAGCCACAATTTATTCTCTGTTGTCCTGTTGGTGGGCATCTGGGTAGATCTCAGTTTGGGGCTCTTTTGAACAGCACCGCTCAAATGTTCCTATTCATTCTTTTGTTAAACATACACGTTCCATTCTCTTGTATGTACTTAGGAGTGGGATTGATGGGCTACAGGGTGGGTATGTGTTTAATTTTGGTAGACACTGCCACACAGTGTAATCCACATTTGTATAAGGAATTTCTGATGCAGCTGGTCTTGGACCACACTGAAAAACACTACTTCATTGAGAGCCCTATTTTGTGAGCAAACATATTCCTTTTATCTCACCTTTCCTTGGGGTATAAGTGCGGACAAACGTGCTTACATTGAGATACCAGCTAGGTGATTTGGAGAAGGGGAGAGAATGAGAAATTAATACCAGCCCTTAGCACTGCCTGGGGACAAATATTTGCAATTTACTCTTTTGCCCAAGAGAAAGAGGCTGAGAACAGGGATGTTTGATGGGGTTGGGAAGGTGAGAAGTCAGGTCACTTTGCCTCGTCAACTGAGCCCCCTCCCACCCCAGCCATGAGCTAGAATCAGGTCCGTTCATTTGCTGGTGAAAAGGTATCTGCTTGGGACCTTGGGTTATCCCTGTGGGGAGCGACTGTCTCTTTTGCTCATTTTAAACAACTGCAAAGGGGTTTCCTCTGTTCTGATAGCCAGCCCATGGCTCTTAACCAAAGAATAGCTTGCAGGAGATGAAAGAGATGGTATTCCTCCTGCTGCGCCCAGCGTGTTGGATCTGACAACAAAGGCCAACTGTCCTTTTCGGATGACACAGACCCAGCCAGCTCCTCTGAGGTCAGGAGACCAAAAACCAGGGCTTCCTGCTGGCAGAGGCCGAAGAAGGACTGTCCTGGAGTGTTGACTATGCGTGGCTTCCTTGGTCCCTCCGCCAGGAGCCAGTTTTCCTTCCCTGTTTCAGTGCCTCCAGCAGGTCGGCCCCGCCTCCGAGATGTGATCTCAAGCTGCTCTCTGCTGTTCTTAGCCAAACACTACAACCAGGGTCTCAGAGACCTGAGACAGCAGGGCTCCCGAGATTGGAGAAGGCTGGGATGTGGTGGGAAAGGAACCAGGCTCTGTACATCCAGGATCTCATAAAACTGGAGGGGTGGGCTAGAATCTCCACCCACCCCAGGCTGGATCTCACATCCCTTATTTAGACACCCATGGCACTCTGAGCATCCCCTACCACAACCCTCCTGCCCTGGATTCATTTGTCTAAACTCTCCCCTGCACACTCTGTAAATGGAGAGAAACAAGACAAACCACGTCGGTCTGATCTCAAGGCTGAGTGTGTTGCCTGGTACCTAACAGATGATTGATGAATAGTCAGTCAAATAAATGAGCAAATAAAAGGTTGAGTGGACTTTGAATGAATGAATGAAAAAGCCGAATACCTGATTCATGTTCTTTTTAAGGGAATTAAGCTATTAGGATCGTGGAGTTGTAAGCACTTCTACGTAACAACAAAACCCTAGCTCTTTCAAAATAAAAAGGGACCCTCAACAAGTGAAAGGCACGTACTATATTGTTGCCAACTCTTTAACTTACATCATTACCTAAAAAGATTTTCTAAGCTCCGCACCCCTAAGCATCTTGTCTTTCAATAAACCTATGAAAACAACTCCTTATCTTCCCTCAGATTCTGCTTCCTGGTGGCTGCTAACTGGATGCCAATGGCCCCTGATTTTAGACAGGATTATGATAGCTAGGGGTATCTCAGAAAACAGCAGACTCACGGAAACCTAGGACTTAAGGAAACAATAGAAAAAAAACCCCAGGGATTTTAATAGTAAAGAATATGAAGCTTATGCAGACGATGTGACCGACAAGGGATTAATTTCCAAAATATACAAACAGCTCATCCTACTCGATATCAAAAAAACAAACAACCCAATCAAAAGTTGGCCAGAAAATCTAAGTAGACATTTCTCCAGAGAAGACATACAGATGGTCAACAGACACATGAAAAGATGCTCAACATAGCTAATTATTAGAGAAATGTAAATCAAAACCACAATGAGGTATCACCTCACACCAGTCAGAATGGCCATCATCAAAAAGTCTACAAATAATAAATGCTAGAGAGGGTGTGGAGAAAAGGGAACCCTCCTACACTGTTGGTGGGAATGTAAATTGGTACAGCCACTATGGAGAACAGTATGGGGGTTCCTTAAAAAACTAAAAATAGAGCTACCGTATGATCCAGCAGTCTCACTCCTGGGCATATATGTGGAAAAAACTATAATTCAAAAAGGTACATGCACCCCAGTATTCATTACAGCACTATTTACAATAGCCAAGACATGGAAACAACCTAAATGTCCATCGGCTGTTGAATGGATAAAGAAGATGTGGTGGGATGAATTGGGAGACTGGGATTGATGTAAATACACTAATATGTATAAAATAAATAACTAATAAGAACCTGCTGTATAAAACTAAATTAAATTAAAATTTAAAAAAAGACTATGTGGTATATATACACAATGGAATACTACTCAGCCATAAAAAAGAATGAAATGTCATTTACAGCAGCATGGATGGACCTAGAGATTGTCAAACTAAGTGAAGTGAGTCAGACAGAGAAAGACAAACATCATATGATATCACTTAGATGTGGAATTTAAAAAAATGATACAAATGAACTTATTTACAAAACAGAAGTAGACTCACATAGAAAAGAAATTTAAGAGGAAACCAAAGAGGAAAGGGGTAGGGAGAGGGATAAATTAGGAGTTTGGGATTAAAATATGCACACTACTATATATAAAATAGATAACCAACAAAGACCTACTGTATAGCATAGGGAATTATTGGGTGGGCCAAAAAGTGCCTTCTGTTTTTTAGTAAAGATAAAGGACACATTTTTCATGAAGAACTTTATTGAACAACGTATTCACCCTTTTGTTCCACTACCTTCTGCCATTTTTCAGGCAACTTCATAATTCCATCTTCCCAAAACTTCTTATCTTTTTGAGCAAAGAACTGTTCCAGATGCCTTTTACAGTCTTGCAGGGAATTGAAATTTTTTCCATTAAGAGAATTTTGTAAAGACCGAAATAAATGGAAATCCAAAGGTGCAATGTCTGGGGAAGATGGTGGATGAATCAGAACTTCCCAGCCAAACTGTAACAGTTTTTGCTTGGTCATCAAAGAAACATGTGGTCTTACGTTATCCTGATGGACGATTATGCGTTTTCTGTTGACTAATTCTGGACGCTTTCCATCGAGTGCTGCTATCAGTTGGTCTAATTGAGAGCAGTACTTGTTGGAATTAATCATTTGGTTTTCTGGAAGGAGCTCATAATGGAGGATTCCCTTCCAATGCCACCATATACAAAACATCACCTTCTCTGGATGAAGACCGGCCTTTGGTGTGGTTGCTGGTGGTTCATTTTGCTTGCCCCATGATCTCTTCCATTCCTCATTGTTGTACAGTATCCACTTTTCATTGCCCATCACAATTTGTTTTAAAAACAGAACATTTTCATTACGTCTCAGTAGAGAATCGCATGCGGAAATACGGTCAAGAAAGTTTTTGTCTCTTAACTAACGTGGAACCCAAACATCAAAGCGATTCACATAACCAAGCTGGTGCAAGTGATTTTCAACACTTGATTTGGATATTTTGAGTATGTCGGCTCTCTCCCATGTGGTATAACGTTGATTGTTCTCAGTTAATGTCTCGATTTGATCACTATCATCTTCAACTGGTTGGAGCATCGTCCAGCGAGAAATCTCTGGCACGAAACATCGCAAACCACTTCTGACACGTTCAATCAGCCACAGCACCTTCTCCACACACTGCGCAAATCTTATTGTGCGTTTCAGTTGCGTTTTTACCTTTCTTGAAATAATAAAGCATAATATGCCGAAAATGTTGCTTTTTTCTTCCATCTTCAATATTAAAATGGTTACACAAAAATTCACCAATTTTGATGTTTTTTTTTAAATGCCTGCTGATACGACAGCTGTCACACACAATCTAACAAAATTGTTTCAAATGAAGTTAAAGACAACCAAGCACTCCTAGAACCATCTTATGGAAAAAACAAACGAAACTTTTGGCCCACCCAATATATTCAATATTTTGTAATAAACTATAATTGAAAAGAATTATATATATATATTTATGTATAACTGAATCACTTTGTTGTACACCTGAAACTAACACAACATTGTAAATCAACTATGTTTCAATAAAAATTAAAAAAAAAAAAAGACTGTGAAGTTTATAATAGCTTACCTCCATAGACAGAGGAAAGAATGAATCCAAGGAAGAACATTCGATGATATTAAACCCCGCCTTGGATATTTTCCAGGAATGTCACATCCTGAGTCTTGTTGGGCTTTCTGAAAGCATCCTCCACAGCCTCAAGGGACCACATGCTCCAGGAAGCCCACCCTGATTTTCCTCCTCGAATTCCCCCTGGACTTCACGTGGGCTCCTCCTGGGGCACAGGTCACTATGTGTTGTATATTATCATTAATTGGATATTAATTTTGTGTCCTGCATTCACAACAATAAGTACCATTTATAGTTTGCTAACTGCCTTCTGTACCTACAACAATGTCTCATATTTATTGCGTTTACTGTGGGCTAAGCACTGACTTAGGGCTTTCCCTGGAGTAGCTCATGAGTAGCCCTATGAGATGTGTACCATTAGTATCCCCATTTTACTGATGTGGAAACTGACTCACAGTGTCATAGACACTGCTAATAGCCCCAATATGCATCCCATTCTTTTTTCTTTCTGAGAAGTCAGCTTAGGATAAACTGTGCTGTGGTAACAAAAAATGACATCTTAGTGGGTGGAATAAAAGTTTACTTCTTGTTCACACCACAGTCTGCTGCAAGTCTGGTGGTCTTCCACCATCTAAGACAAGCCTTTCTGGAATATGTGGCTGCCAAGGTCAGTGCGGGGAAATAGAGATGGAGGATGAACACTGAACGGTCTCTGCCTGAAGTGCCCACACTCCCCCTCCTGGCCACAGGACCCCAAATGAACTGCAAGGAGACTGGAAATGTAGGGACCAACCCATATTTGGTGAAGCACAAAATGGCTCTGTCAGTTTTGTTCAGGGCGACCAAGTGTCCCAATAAGACACACGTTCCCCAGCTTTCCTTACACGGAGCAGTGGCCCAATTCTGGTTCATGAGACCCAACTGGAAGGCAACCGTCATTCTAGGAAGTCTTGCTTCCCTGATACAAGGACAACCTCTTCCTCCTCCATCTTTCTTCTTTAGCATCCTTCCTGGAATGCAGATATGACATTGGAGGGAGAGCTGCCTAAAAGAATATGAGGCAACAGCATGACAATGAAAGACAAAATTTAAAGATGGCAGAGCCAATGGGTGGGAGCTGGGACAGTGATGGTTTCCTGGAGGCATACACAGGACTGCCCCCTGTTACTCCCTGATTGCTCTGTCCTATCTAAGCATCTGAAAGCTGTTGTTAAGGGGGACAGTCACAGAGCCGGGGAGGGGAGGAACCATGCCCTCTGGCTCCTGTTGGGTTTAGCCAATGGGCGGCACCAAGAATACCCCACTCCCATTCTTGACTGCCGCTCTCTTTGTGAACTGGTACTAGTGCCTCCCCATGTGCCCTCAGGCCCAGCGTCCTGCTGAGTGAGTTCCTGGGTGCTTCACCACCCCTTCACGATCTCCTTAACCCCACTCACACCTCTCCAAATAGCCCTTCATTCAAGTATCTTCAATTAACCCTTTGAGCTGCCGTCCATTTCCAGCACACAAACAGGAACAGGCAGCTCACTGCTTCGAAGGCAGCCCATCCCACTGTAGACCCGCAGTTAGTCTCCCTGTGTCTTCTATTCTTTGGTCTTGACTCTGCACTCTCACATATTAAAGAACTTCCAGGCAGATCCAATTTCAAGTCTGTATTCTCCTCTCTGCAGGAGTTCAATCATTTGCCCCAAATTACCCAGCTGATAATTCTCAGTTGCAGCATCTGTTATGTGGGGATAACACCCACACACCACATAGGACTATTGTGAGAATTAAGCAAAATAACAACATACGTAGCAAAAAAGTACAGGATGTCCAGTTACATTTAAATTTCAGATCGACAATGAATACTTTTTTAGTGTAAGTATGTCCACACAATATTTGGGATATACTTGTATTAAAAAATGATTTGTTGCTTATCTGAGATTCAGTTGTAACTGGGTCTTCTGTATTTTATCTGGTGCATAGCACATTGCCTGCCCTTTTCATGATCCCCAATAAATAGTAGTAGTTGATATTCTTCTTCTTAATCCTTTTCTTCCCCCAGTCCCTAACACAGTACCAGACACAATGCTCAAAAAACATCAACTTTATTTGAATAAAGAAATGAATGAGCAAATGGAGAAACTGAGAGCCAGGGAGGTGATTTGTTTGAGGTGAAAGTTGCCCAGCTGATACGTGAGAGAAAGGTGTGGAATTTGGGCATCCTTACTTCTGGTCCAGCACTCCTTCCTCCAAATCACGTAGTGGGACACAGTGAAGGAAACTGCCCAGCAGGGAGGAGATCCAGGGATGGCACTGAGCGGCTGGGCACGGGGTGCTACATTTCCCAGCCCCTACCCCCTACTCCAGCCATCCCGGTCCCTGCAGGTAGGTGTAGTCAGATGACTGTGTCCCCCTAAAATGGGAGTAGAAATTATGGGTGTGCAGGCCCTAAAGACCACCTGTGTGCCTCTTCCTATTGGAAGGTGAGACCAAAACGCAGAAGCCACTCGACCTCAACCAAGACAACAAGACAGGAGATTATGGGAGGACCCCAGGGAACAGACATACCCAAGGACCTAGGTTATTCATTTGGAATTCTTAAGTTCCGTGAGCCGGACAGCTTCCTTCCCAATAGTTAATGATGTTTCTGATGAGGTTGGTGATGAGCTGAACAAATGTGATTTTTTGATATTGTACAAAATGTGTTAACACTGGAAAGCTCTGCATAAGTCATGGACCAGTATTTTTCAAATAGTTAAAGAATGTTACAAAATTATGCATGAATCAAAGATGCATTCAGGGTGGATTTTAACATAACAAAGTACAAAAAGTTCATTGACAATGGTTTCAGATTCCACCCTGAAGATGACCTTTAAGAAATTTCCACTTGTCGAGTTTTGGTATGGTGTCAAAGAGGAATATCTGCAATTTTCTGAAAACGCTATTCAAATACTTGTCCCTTTTCCAACTGTGTATCAGTGCAAGGCCACGTTTTCTTCATAGACTTCAACTAAAAGATGTATTTTGTAGATTGGAGAAGCCAGAACTTAAAGACATTTTCCAAAATAAAAAACAATGTCATTCTTCTACTGTTTTTATTTTTAGGTTTTGGAAAACATAATTATTTTTCTTAAAGTTGTGCTAACATGGAATGGGTTTATAATTGTTAATTTTAGATACATACATTCTTAACTATTTTTTTTCCTTGGTGTTCAATTTCTAGTCCAGTATATATCGACACATATAATCCACTTAATCAAAAGCTCTTTGGCGTCTCTAATAATTTTCAAGACTGTCAAGAGACCATAGGTCACTGCACTGGTTTATATCACAAGGCGGGGGGGTACCCAGGCCTCAGAGGTCCAGGTAGGTGACGTGAAGCTGTAACAGGCTTAGGGTCTCACACACACACTGGGCACAATCATATACAGCAGGACCCAAGACATGCTTTTTCCAGTACAGGAATCACTTGGAGAAGTATTTTCATACCCAACTGTTGGCTGGTTTGGTGATCAGTACAACGACGTTAATGCAGTGACCAGTGGCCAGCAGTAAACATGGAAACAATCTTTTGTAGCAGGGAACTCCATTCTAGCACATCCTCATATTCAGCACAGGGATGCACACAGACGCACTGCTCAAAAATTGACCAAACTGTTCAGATGCATGTTATCTACATGGTTGTTTAAGAAAGGCAGTGCTCCCCAAGAGGCCCATAGGAGTCAACATTCTTCTAGTTGAACTTCATCTCACCAACAAAGAGGAAGGCTTGGAGAGGATGGTGACTTGCCCCGAGGTCACACCATAAAGTGGCAGAGCTGGGACAGAATCCTAGATCGCTGACTTAGTTCAGCTTTCTCCCCACATTGCCTCGCTAGGGCAAGTACAAGTCTGTGCTCAGCCCTGAGCTGGCAAACTGAGCAGGATAGATGTGTGCCGCCCCCTCCAAGTGTGGGTCCTTGCCAGGCATTGCTGATCGATTTCAGATCAAGCACGGTTCCAGGCAGCCTGGCAAGGTCCTGGGATCCTGGTAACTCTCCCAGACTACCAGAGCTGGCCTGCACCAGTGAGGAAATGACACTGGTGCACAAAGCTATCACCCCTGCCTTGTGTGGAGGGCAGGTCCCAGCTGGGTCACCCCGGTGGGTGCAGCTTTCCTGCCCCCCACTCCCCAAACAAGGAATGTGAGCTGGGGCTTGGGCTGTGAGCACAGATCACCGGCAAACTGTTAGCTCACAAAGGCTACGTTCTCTCTCCAAAGATAGAGGGAAGTGGCTTCTTTGTTTCCACATTGTTTTCTTGTTAAGGTTTTTGAGTATAAATGCCTCCCTCCTTGAAATGAATGGCGTGTTGGGTGTACTCAAGCTCTTCTGTAAAAAACTCTAGTCTATGAGTGAAGGGACTGAGGGAGGGAGGCAGCCCTAGGGCTGGCTGGTGAGCACCCTCCTCACCCCTCCCATGGGCCTTTGACACCCAACACTGTTTTTTTTTGTTTTTTTTTTTGCGGTATGCGGGCCTCTCACTGCTGTGGCCTCTCCGGTGCGGAGCACAGGCTCCAGACGCGCAGGCTCAGCGGCCATGGCTCACGGGCCCAGCCGCTCCGCGCACGTGGGATCTTCCTGGACCGGGGAACGAACCTGTGTCCCCTGCATCGGCAGGCGGACTCCCAACCACTGTGCCACCAGGGAAGCCCCCAACACTGTTAAATTCTGATCCTAGTGTCTTTTTCATAACTGTGGTCAGTCTATATGCATTATCCTGAGTTTCTGGTCATATATTTGGAAAATTTTCCCATGGTAAATATGTAATTCCCATTTTAAAAATTACACCAAGCATCAAACATACTTACGTATCTTCTTGTCTGGCACGTGTTGAAGGTATTGGTATCATTTGCCATATTTTAACATTTTATGGTGTTTTTTTTTTTTCTTCCTTCAATGTAGATTTAAAGTCAGGGACTTCCCTGGTGGTACAGTGGTTAAGAATCCACCTGCCAACGCAGGGGACACGGGTTCGATCCCTGGTCCGGGAAGATCCCACACGCCGCGGAGCAACTAAGCCCATGCGCCACAACTACTGAGCCTGCGCTCTAGAGCCCGTGCTCCGCAACAAGAGAAGCCACTGCAATGAGAAGCCTGTGCACAGCAATGAAGAGTAGCCCCGCTTGCTGCAACTAGAGAAAGCCTGCACGCAGCAATGAAGACCCAATGCAGCCAAAAATAAATTAATTAAAAAAAAAAAGTCAAATATACCAATATGTTCTCCTTGACCATTTTTGTCATTTTTAGAAACACTCAGGTTTGTGTGACTATACAAGGTTGCATGTTTTCTTCCAGCACTCTTAAACTCCATGATTTAAATTTCAAAACTTGGATCTACTTTTAGTCTTGCATCTGGTGTAAGGACAAAACAAGTAATCCTACTTTTTCAGATTGTTAACCAGTTTTCTCCAGTTTACTGAATAGCTATTTACCCACTGATGTGAAAGGTACCTGGCCCCAGTCCAAACACACACAGGACACAAAGCAGAGTCCTGTACTTTGTGTCCTGTGGTGGCCCCAACTTCTTTTCCATTTTTAGCTTCTTTTTATATATGAACTGTAGAGGCAATAAGAGAACAGAAGGGGGAAAATTTTTATCGGGACTGCAAATTTATAGACATCTTTATGATGTTATCTTTCTAGCCAAGAATAAGATAGTCTTACTTTTTTTTTTTTTTTTTGGTGGTACGCAGGCCTCTCACTATTGTGGCCTCTCCCGTTGCGGAGCACAGGCTCCGGACACACAGGCTCAGCGGCAATGGCTCATGGGCCCAGCCGCTCCGTGGCATGTGGGATCTTCCCAGACTGGGGCATGAACCCGTTTTCCCTGCATCGGCAGGCGGACTCTCAACCACTGCGCCACCAGGGAAGCCCAGTCTTAACATTATTAATTTGAATGCTTGGGAATTTAGTTTTTTTCAACATCGGAATGCATACTGTTCCTTATTTTCGAAGGCAGTACCAGAAAAGTCCCTAACTGCCACAGGACTTGAGAATCAGGCAGGATGGATCAATCTCACCTGGTCCAGTGCTTTCAGTTCACAAATCTAGGCGCAGAGAAGTGTGATGGCCCAGGTCACACAGTGATTGGGGAGTCAGGATGGGAGGGGATCCCTAGGTCCCATGCCTTCCCGAACCATCCCCTGAGGCTGCAGGCTGGTGAGATACCCAAGCCATGGGCTTCCAAGCAGCTTCCCAGTCCCCTGCCCCCACGTGTCCCTGTCACACAAAGTCAGCGACCCACAATGAAGAGAAAAGGTATTTAATTATTTCTCCATCTAAACTCTTAAAGCGCTCAAAGTGTTTTCACAAGTGCCAGCATTTTACCAGTGATTCCGACATTCGCAAAGAAACTCCAAATCACCGTGCTTTATACTTATTTTAATTTCTGCACTGGAAAAGAAAAGGAAGGTGTAAATGAGGACAGGTTAGTTTACAGTGACTCCATCTTTGCCTTTAAATTAATCTTTGCTCTTGGGAACAGAGGGGGATAGAAAGACAGGAAAACATCAAAGCACGAGAGTGAACCGGTGACCAGGATGCCTCCCCGTCCTGCTAACTAGGGATCTAAAAGCCTAGAGGCAGCGCCGTAAACACTGAGAGACATCAGTTAAGATACATTAAAAAAAAAAAAATCCCCACGATTCCATTCTCAAAATCAAGCACAGAAACTGACAGTGAAACACGGGTTCCATGTGCGCCCATTGGCCCTGAACGAGCACCACTTGCTCTACAGCATCCGCCCTGCCGGCCAGGAAGGACCCGCAGGTGGGCAGTGGGAGGGGATGCAACCCCCCCGGAGCCACAGGCGGGTCTGTGTGCTTTGGAGGCTCTGCCTCTGGAATGTTCTGCGCGGGCAGGCGGTGGGTTTGAGTCACGCGCCACACGTGGTTGAAGTGCTCACTTTATTTTCCATGTGCAAACTGTCACCGTCTAAAGCTTTCAGGACTTGTACAGACAGCATCACCCTGCGAGCGGGGCAGGCGGGCAGGCGGGGAGGAGGCAGGGTCCTCCCAGGGGGCGGGGCCGAGGGCGGGCACGAGGTGAGGCCCCTCCCCCAGGGGCAGGGTGGGGGCCGGGCAAGGGCGGGACACAGAAGTGACTGTGGAGCTGCGTTCAACCCAAGTCCCTGATTCCGTTGGTCCCGAGGAGGGCTCCTCAGTAGGCGATTGTCCACTCTTTGACAGAGGCGTCGTGGGAGGTCGTGACCAGCGTGTGCTCGTCCAGCCAGGCCAGGCTGCTCACGTGGTGGAGCCGGTGCGCATCTGGGGAGAAAGAACATGCGTTCTGAGCCAAACCCAGGAGCTCTGCTCCCACAGGTACCTCAGACCAGAAGATGGGAAACCCGGGCCGAGATCACCCACAGGGCCACCGAGAAACCCAGCAGGATCCTGGTCAACCAGACCCCTTTCCTCTTCTCAGTGGGGAGCGTCTGGGTAATGGGAGGGGAAGCAGGTGTTCTCAGCCCCCCACCACTGACACTCCCTGACCAGCAGCGATCCTGGCTGCAGCTCCCAGCGCCAGCACAGTCCTGACAACCACAAACGCCCCTTGGAGGCAAAACTGCCCCTCCCCACAGGGGGTGAACAAGTCTTTCTATGCATAAAGCAACAATGTACAGACAATACACAAACAGTGCACAGTATATCTGTGGTGTTAAAATGGGGAGATGAGGAATAAAACGTTGAGAAACACAAGGCTGGGGTACCTGTGCACACAACAGTTCGACCTCAGGCCAATGCACGTCCAGGGACCTGTGACCCCACGGCCCAGACAAGGACCGGACTTTCCACCCGCTACCCTGCGAGCTCTTGCTGCCTCTTGAACTTGCTCGAGTCTGAGTCTTACTACAAAACTGCTGCTTTCTGTGGAGACCAGGATGGCCCATCTGAGTCTGCTCTGTCCCCTCCTCCATCCTGGACCAACCGCCTTCCCACCCACTTGGGGTCAGCTTGCTGGTCCCCTCCCTCCCCCTGCTGGGAATGGTAAAAAGCTCTGTGGGGTTGAAACAGAACAATTTTTGAATAGGAAAGGATCCCACTTACGTTCAAGACAAAAGGCTGCCTGCCAGGTAAAGAATGGATGGAAAGGGACCAGAGCCCATGTGAGATGGTGACACGGGAACAGATCTGAGATCCACCCTGGATGGGTAGGGTCCCCACCAGGGCCATGAGCCAGATGTGACTACAGTGCCCCTGAAGTGAGCTACTGCCACATGTGGAAATATGTTGGGTTAAATAAAACTTACTATTAGTAATTTCACCTGTTTCTGTTTTAAATGTGGCTGCTAGGAAGATGTCAAGTCCACGTGTGGTTCTCGTTATACTTCTATTGGACACTACTGTCCTAGAGTGAGAACCCAGTTATGAGTTTATACTGAAGGGGGGTGGGGTGGGTGGGAGAAAGCAGGTATTACAGTCTGAATGTTTGTGTCCCCCCAGAATTCCTAAATTAGAAATCTAATGTCCAAGGTGACGGTGTAGGAGGTGGGGCCTTTGGGAGGAGCCTACCTAGGTCACAAGTGGGATGAGCGCTCTTATACAAGAGGCCCCTTCCACCACGTGAGGACACTTGACGAGAAGTCTGTGACCTGGAAGAGGACCCTTTCCCGGCCAAGCTGACACCGAATCCTCGACTTCAGCCTCCGCAACCGTGAGCAGTAGACTTCTGTGCTTTAGGGGCTGCCTAGTCTGGGGTATTTTGTGACGGAGGCCCGAACAGACTAAGACAAAGGAGATGCCAGGAAAACCCTTTTACTCAGTGTGTGTCCCAGAAACCGAGACCACCTGCTTTCACGCTGGGCACACGGGCGTCCTCTGCCCAGACCAGCAGCGCTGATGTTTGCTGGAGCGCCAGGCTTCCGTGAGGCCACCTCCCTGAAGCACAGAAGGGACCCTCGAGCCCTGGGGACACCTCTCCGGAGCTGCCTGGGGAGCCGAGGAGGGCGCGTGAATCACCTTGGATCTTGACCCTGGTCTCGGGGTCACTCAGGGTCCACACGTACACCATCATGTCCATGCCGCCCGAGGCGAAGTGCTCGTTGTCTGGAGACCAGGCCAGGCAGACAATCTTCGCGTGGTGTCCATAGAAAACGTTGTTCTCCTGGGTGCAGATTAAAAACAGGTGGCGGGTCAGGGTTCAGGCCAGAGTGAGTGGGCAGCAGGTCACCTAACCTTCACGAGGGCCAGTGCTCATGAAATGCTTTCTCTGTGCCTGGCTTCTGAAACTCTCACCAACTCACTGACTCCTTGTAACAACCCCAGGGTGCCCACTGCTTGAAGGCACAGAAAGGGGCAGCCCAAGATCAAACAGTAGCCACCGTGCCCCCCAGGACCCAGGACTCCAGGGCTGCCCTTGTAGCATCTATCACATGGGCCAGATGTGCCCATTCGCCTGCACAGAGCTCTCAGCCTAGGGAGGGGGCAAATGAAATTGCTTCAAGTGTGATAAACGCAGAATCTGATAAATGTGATACTGAGGTGGAAGGAACCTCCTGGGACGTGACGTGTTCTTTATGTTAATGGAGGTGTGGGCGTACGTGCAGGTGCAGGCATATGCACAGCGCTGGTGTATACTTATGTTCCCACTCATCCTTCATTATATGTAAATTTTACAGCCAAAGATAAAACTACTAAACTCTAGTTAATAATATGTAGGCTGATATATTATACAGATGCCTGTAATTTACTTTAAATGCACTAAAATATTAGGTTACTAGATGGATAACGTGACATAGTAAAATGGTAATGGTAGAATCTAGGTGATAAATTCTCTTGACTCCGCTGTAGATTTCAAAACTGTTCTAAGTGTTGGAGGTTGGGGGGAGGGGGCCAGGCTGACTCCATGGGAAGGACTGGAGGACGCTCCATCTGCCCCACGCCCTGTGGTCCAGTCACACCCAGCGGGTGACCGAATCCCTCCAGAGTGGTCTTGTTTGTGAAATGCGACTAACACTGCCCAACAGGGTTGGCTGGTAACACATGGGCACTCTCACACCTCACACGACAGTGTCCTTGGCTGTCCTGCTCAGAGTGGGATGAGCTTCCAGGGCCTTGGCAACCGGGTCCTCTCTCTCACCCATCCACCGCTAGGGAACCCCCCCGCCCCTGAGTGCAAGGCCACATCCGGACGACCAGCACTCACACTTTATAGGGCTTGAAGCAGCAGTGAGATTCAAGGGAAAAAATAATAATCTAGCCTAAGCCTTTTGACAGAAGAGAAAAATAAGGCTCCAGAAGTCACTGAACCAGGCCGCCAGGTGAGCCAACCAGCCCGATTCCACAGCAGCCATGCTGCCGCCCAGGTGAGCCAACCAGCCCGATTCCACAGCAGCCTTGCTGCCGTCAGGTGAGCCAACCAGCCCGATTCCACAGCAGCCCTGCTGCCGTCAGGTGAGCCAACCAGCCCGATTCCACAGCAGCTTTGCTGCCGCCAGGTGAGCCAACCAGCCCGATTCCACAGCAGCCTTGCTGCCGTCAGGTGAGCCAACCAGCCCGATTCCACAGCAGCCTTGCTGCCGCCCAGGTAAGCCAACCAGCCCGATTCCACAGCAGCCTTGCTGCCGCCCAGGCCCCTAACCTTTTGACAGCTGTTCTGTCCCGGGCCCACAAACTGCTGGACTGCAGGGTAAGTCTCCTTTTCCCACGTCATTCACGCTCTAGGAGCAACGAAGCTGCGTGTCCTGGGCACCCGCCCGGTTGGTGACGACAGGGGAGAGATGCCAGGGCCCCCTCCAGCCGTCTGCGCTGCCCAGTGTGGAGACAGGGAGGGGACCTGCCCACTCACCGAGTAGCCGTCAGCAGTGCTGAAGACCGTGACCACTTTGCTGGCGTCGCACACAGCGAGGAAGGCGCCGTCATGGGAATAGGCCAGGTCCGTCACAGGGCCCTTGGCCTCCAGGAGCTTGCCCTCCTCCTTCAGCGTGCTGCCCAGGATGGAGTATAGGCGGACGTTCCCATCCTGTGGGAGGACAGAGGGGCAGTGGGTCACTCCTGACACGCACGCACGCACGCACACACACACACACACACAAACACACGCTCCCCCGACGTCCTTCTTTTTGGAGGGAGGCACCAGGGTATCAATAAGAGGCAGCGCCTTTCTTCCTAACCACTGCCCTGGCTCGGCCACCTGCCCACGTGCTGGCTCCTGTGCCAGGAGAGCTGCTCCTTTGTCCCCCTGGCACCACAGGGCAACTCCTACAGCCCTGCGGCAGCTCTCGTGGTTGCACAGGCACAGTGGGCAGAGTTACATTAAGATAAGTTTAATTATTACATTAAAATTTCATTAAAACGCAGAACCCCCCAATTGTGATTCTGCGTGTTTGGGGGCTCACGAGTCTGCTTTTTCCACAAAAACTCCAGTAAGTTCCAGCGCAGGCGTCCACAGGCCAAGCTCTGAGAAACACCTGTACACGAGTTACCTCTCCAACAAGGGCCCCTCATCTGCCCTGACTGTCCTCGGCCGGAGCCATCTGCCCGTGCCCTGTACCCCACACCCGGCAGGTGCCCTCAGGCACCAGGCTCCTCTCCCTGCTCTGTCGAGCCTGGCTCCTAGCAAACGCCCCATCCTCGTAGGGTCCAGGCACCTCTCCTCGGGGGCTAGGAAATGAGGGGAAAGAGCAGGGGACAGAGGAGCGGCCAGGATGCGGGCAACAGGAAGTCAGACTCAAGGGGAACTGAAACCCTCAGGCTGGCACTCCACTTCACGGGTGTGAAGAATCTCCTGCCGCCTCCCTGAGCCCAGCGAGCCCGGCTCGGGACGCAACTCCTTTTACACGTGCTCCATCCACGAGCTCCCCAGGCCAAGGCATCCCTGCCCTGTACCCGTACCCCAGCAGAGCCCGCCTCACTGCCCAGGACCCTTGGTCTCCCGGGAGGCTGCCGTGTCACCTGGGGCTGGCAGCCTGGGGGGAGGGTGGCCTCGCAGGGCAGCCCAGGGAGGCTCTCACTTGGGCGGCAGGAGGCACCCCAGCTGGTTCCCGCCGCCATCCCTCCTGCCCTGAGGCAGCCGGCACTCACACAGCTCACAGCGCCCCCAGCCCGGCCACATACCCCAGGGCGGAGGGTGTGGGGACAGGGCCTTACCGCACCCCCGATGGCCACCGTCTCGCCACCCGGGTGCACAGCCACCACCTCGGGCTCATAGCCGGGGCTGTCGATGCTGAAGCACTTCCTCTGATCCTTCAGCAGGACGATCTGGGAAACACACAGGCAGCCGTTAGAGAGAGGCCCCAGGACCGACGGCCCAGGCCCGGGCTGGGCTCCATCTTCAACCTTTTGGGGGCCAGGCTGGGGCTCCAGCCACACTAAGTGGGACTGGCCCCGGCCCTGTGGTGTTTCTCCCTCATCTGTCAATATGAATGGTGCTGTTATCGCCACCCGCACGGGCTTCGTCAAAAGCCATCGGACGCCTGAACTTTGGTTCCTCCAACTCTACGTCGAATGTAATAAATGATCTTTGCAGAGCCGAGTTCTCACGGGTTCAAGAGGACGCAGCCCTCGGAAGTGGTGAAGCTATAAGCTGACACGGGAAATGAACAGGACAGGCTAGACTTCCAAGTTCTGGCTTCTCGGGTCCAAAAAACACCCTTTGCAACCTTGACCCGTGGTGTGTGAAAAAACTGATGATGTCAGTGCGTGAGTCCCCACAGCCCAGGGACACAGGGCTGGCACCCCACCTGCTGGGAGGGAACCCAGGTGCTGACTACAGCAGGTAAGCAACAGCGCCGCGAGGCTCTCCGCTAGCCCTCAGCCCCGGAAGGGAAGGGAGGACAGGACAGACGGCTCACGGTGAAGTGGCCTGGAGGCACCCAGCGCACTACCCCCTTGCCCTGTCCCAGCCAGCACCTGCCTTGGCTCCCTCCTACTTGGCAGGGCAGCACACGGTCCACGGACAGGGCTGAGCGCCCGGGTGTGCAGGCCCCACTGAAGCACCCTGATGGCCCGGCTCAGCCCCCTCCTGCTGGGGGTTGGCGGGGTGGAGGGGATGGGATGGGTCACACACACCGGTTCATGAACTGAACTGAGCCTTGGCCTCCTAGGGGTAAGAACCCAGCAGTGCCTAGACATCACGGAGACGGAATGCAGGGCTCAGAATAAACACTGGGCCTAGCAAAGGCAAACAAAAACAGCAGCTACAGCCCACCGTGTGGGAGCCACGCGCCTAACGAAGCGCGGTGTGTCTGTCCCTGGCATGGCAGGGTCACCTCCCGGTGCATAGGAGCAAATGAGATGCAAGCCCCGCAGCTCTCAGGGCCATGGGGTCCCAAAGCCCCGCCCTGGCAGCCACAGTGCGCCTTTGCCCTCTGGCGCACAGCCCAAGGCCGCCTGGCATGGTGACCTTCCACGTCCTCACCCCCTCTCGCTCCTCGCTACACCCTCCTGGTTCTAATTCACTGGACCGTCCCCAACAGGGTAGCCTCTCTCTGTGACAGCTCTGGCTTCACCCCATCACATCCCTGCTCAAACCACCAGCTGTCCCAAGGGCAAGCAGGCCCCTCCCCGCCCTCGGGGTGCGTTGCGGGCTGTGCTGTCAGGTAGGGGAGGCAAAGAAGCACCAGGCGGATGGGCGGCAGCACCCTCCCTAAAATTTGCTACAGAAAACGCACCTTGAGAAACATTCACCTGCATCACCTGCCCGACTCCGGAAGCGCACTTACCCACCTACACCTGACAGGGGAAGCCTGAGGGCACTGGCCCAAACCTGCCTCAGAGGCAACACTTGAACGTGGCTGTCCCCTGACCTAAAATCGCGGGCCCCTCCAGGACATTGTGCGGACCCTATGCCCAGCCATGGGGAGTTCGGGTCAGGACGCCCTAGGGAACCAGGGCAGAGACAGTACATCACAGGACAATGGTCACACCTGACCCCGTGGGCCCTGGACTCCTTGGAACCTGGGGGTTGGACCCTGCACTCGCCAGCCCCTCCCGCGCAGAGCCCCAGGCGGCTCTTCCCTGAACTTCCCCACGTGAGCCCAGCGTGAGCCTCAGAGGCCACAGCCTGTCCCGACCGCAGCTCCAGACGGGAATCTGAGGCCAGTGCGGGAGGCCGGGCAAGGCCGCAGAGCCCAAGGTCTCACCTCTCACCTACAGGCCAGGTGCTCAGACACGAGGCTGGGGGAGCCCCCTCCATGGAGCGGCAGCCTTCCCGCCCGTCCTTCTAGAAGGTCCTCGTCCAGTCTTTCCCCCACTTGCTAAGGCGCTCACGGCCCTTGATTCCTCTTGCGCCCCTGCTGACTGCCCAGGCTGTCTGCAATAACTGCTTGACAGGAGGTTCGTGTTATCTAGGACACACAGGAATCCACTCTCCCCAAAGCACTGAAGCTCCCAGAATGGAGGAGGGGTGGCGGATCTGAATGACAGCTTTCGGCGGTGGGTCTGCCACTTGTGCCAGTGGGCGGGGGCTCCGTCACACCTGCCTCCTCTGATCTGCACGCTGGGATGCCCAGCCCGCTGACAGATGGCGTCTGCTGCAGAGCAGGATCCTGGATAAAGTGGGTCAGGCTTGGGTCTCAGTCAAGGGTGCTTCGTTCCAGAAATTCCAGGAGACGGCGTGTAGAGACCTTACCGCCTTGAATAGAACCCAGGCTGCGGGGCTGAACGCCAGACCCCACTGTGCCGAGGAGCGGCCCTCTACGCCACCCGCCCATCACGTGGCCTCAGGGAGTCACGGTCACTATCAGCCTCCTCGCTCATGGAGATGGTACAAGGAGCCCGACACACACTTCCTCATAATCCTCCCCGTGAGCTGCGAGGGATGAGAAAACTAAAGCTCAGAGAGGGTGAGGAAAATGCCCGAAGCCACACCACCCCAATGCTACAGGGCTGGGATTCGAATGTGAATGGACACAGCTGCCTGGGCCGTGCCTCTCGTGGGCCTCATGGGCGAGGGATGTGCAGGGTGCGTGACCCTTGAGCGCAGGCTCTCACCAGGCTGCCCGGGTTCAAATCCCAGCTCGGCCCTTTGCTAGACGCAGACTTTGGGCAACTTACTCTATGTGCCTTGGTTTCCTCACCTGTAAGGTGGGGATGACGCCATGCCTGACTGATAGGACTCCAGAGGATTCAGTGAACACGTGGGAAGCCCTCAGCACACGCAAACTGGGCTCAGTAGAAACGGGGTTGAATGCGCCCGAGAGGGGATGTGGGGACCAGACACTGCGCAGCGTCAGCCTGAACTGAACCCGGGCGGGAGCCATACCTGACCGATGCACACGACCACAGTGTAGCCCCCGGGGCCGACAGCCACGCACTTCGGCTGGATGTCCAGTTTCACGACTCCCTGTCCGCTGTGGAGAGGAGGAAGTCGTTATTTCAGTCTCCAGGGGCACAGGGTGGGTGTAAATACACACTCACTGCAGGACCACAGCACTCGGGTGACTCAAGGAAATTCCACCTTGATCTCTACTGCATGAGCCTTTGCTAAAACACAGGAGGGGGTAAGGGAAGACTCAGTCTCTGGGAGAGAGATGCGGAGTCATGATGGGGGCTGGGACGAGGGGAAGGGGGTGGCGAGAGGAAGTGAAGGGATCACTCCCTGTTCCTACGCATCTGTGCCAAGTGCCGCCCCCACAGCTGCCCTGTCCTGGCTTCTGCCCACGTCCACCAGTTAGAGACCCCGGAACTCCCCGGGTACAGACAAAACTGAGCTCTGACCCCACCCGCCCGCAGTCATAACCAGTCTCCTCTGCAGGGCAATTAAAATTTAAAAAACCTGGTACTTCTAATTGGTGAACATTGTGTTACCTTTACTTTTGGTTAAAACTATGAAAACACAAACTAAAAAAGTTGCACATGCAAAGAACTTCTTGAAAAATTCCACGTAACTGGCAAGTGTGGCATCCCCAAGGCTCAGTGAATGGGCCCCTGCGACCGGGTGACCAGGCCGTGGCTCTGCCCCGGGTCCTCTCATGAGCCGAGGCTCAGGGCAGCGGCCCGGCCCCTCAGAGGGCTTCACCAGGGACGTGCTCAGGGAGGGGCACGGACTGGCCCCAGGCAGCTCTCACCTGTAGTCCCGCAGCGTGAGGTTGGTGTACCGCACCGTATCGTCCATGCTGCAGCTCACCAGCTGCCCGCACTCGTCCACGGTCATCCTGGACACCTGGTTCGTGTGGCCCTTCCCGGCGAAGGAGTCGTTCTCCCCCGTCTCTGAATCCCAGTAATGTGGAGCAGCGGTTAAGGAAGAGCCTGACGTCCAGGGCGTGGCACGAGCCCTCCAGGGAGGCTGCAGCCAGGCCCTTGTCCCGGGCCTGGGGGACTCCTTGTGCATGTCCAACTCCAAATTTCAGGCAGCAGACGTTCTGGGGAGAGGGCCAGTAGGCCATTTACAACCCCACACACCCAGTTAGACACAGTCCGCCCGTCTTCAGAACAGGAACCGGGCAGTTCACGGGACTGCGCTGCCCTGTAACAATGCAACAGCACAGCGCCTCCCTCTGAGAGCGGGCTCAGAAGGAAGATACCTTTCCCTGGGACCCTGCGTAACTGGGCTAAAACACAGCCCCCCTCCCCCGGCTCTTTCTAGCCTGCTGTCCAGCCCACGGTCCTCAGCAGGAGGCTGGCTGTGCCCCGTGGCTCAGCCGATGGCCACCTAGGTGCCACCGGGTAAATGGGCCTGGGGCTGACCCACCTGGGCAGGGCCAGCGTGTGGACTCTCAGCTCGAGGGGCTCAGGTGTGAGGTGTTTTAAGTTACAAGGTTCTCTTTTTACATCAACAAATGAGTGTCATTTGCACCGAAGACTGTTCCCTTAGGAAGCTGCATGTATATTCCACTCCTGACATGGTCTTGTGAAGGGGCCGCCAGCCATCGATACCGTAGGAGGTTAACGTATGAGTGGGGAGGAAGGAGCGGCTCCAGGAGGGAGAACGCTGGGCAAGACCCTCCGCTGTACCATCTCCTTACGTACGATGGGGTGGAGGGTGACTTCTCTGCCCTCCTCCCTCGGGGCTGAGGGAGACCTTCCCAGGGAGGAAACCCTACAGACCAGGCAGGTCTGCGGAGGTGGGAGAAGCAGGGGGTCTGGAACAGCCCCTCCAGGAGGCAGGGCAGCCACGGACCAGGAGCCAGGCTGCACGAGGGCAGGCCTCTCTCGCAGCCACGACAGACGCACTGAGGCGGGCCCCTCACACGACCCCTCCCACGCTCGCCATCCTGGGAGGAGGAGGTTGGAAGGGCTGCCGGGAACATCTCAGAGGGACTGCAAAGCCCCTCAGCGGGGAGCGGGGGTTCGGTTCCCGCCCAGCTCAGCCGTCGCCAAGCGGTGCAACGTTGGGGAAGGCACTTGAGGCATCTGAGCTACACTTTCCCCATTTTTAAAATAAAGGGACTCTCCCAAAAGGCTCTAAGTCCTTTGGGATTCTAACACACGTCGACTCTGCTGCTGCTCGTGAGAGGGAAGAGGCCGACACCAGGTCACAGACGGGGAGAAGCAGCTCAAGTTCAGGGAGGTCCAGCAACCATTCAAGGCCGCACTACGTGACCCACCAGGTCAAGGCCGCGGCCTGGAGCTGGAGGCCCCGAGTACGGACACGGCACCTCCCGGCAGCCAAGACCGGTCAGAGGAGCCCTGTGGCTGCCAGCCGGCTGGCCTCGCCTCCGGCACCGTGGGAACAGGAAACTCCCGACTCTCCTGCCAGGGGCCCCAGAGCCAGCGCTGTGAGTCAAAGGATATTAATGTGTCCGTCGTGGCTCCCAGAGTAGATGTAAGACTTGCCGCCGTTTTTATGCACCGTCAGGCACTGGATGGATTTGCTGTGGCCCTGCGGAGGAGACAGGCGGGGGGGTGACTCAGGACATGCCATCCTGCCTGTGCTTGTCAAATGCTCTCCACCCCTGGGAGAGGAGGCAGAGCCCTCAATGCCACAGCCCCGGTGGGCCCGAAACAGCCCCAAGCTGAGCGACCACCTGACAAACCCTTCAAACCCTCGACATTCGGGCCTCCCCACCGAGGCACTCAACCCGACCTGGGTGGAGGATGGGGGTCTAGTGGAAGCCCCAACAGCGCGCCCGGTCTGTGCAGACGGACCCAGCTACCCTCCCTCCCCACACAAGGAGGAAACGGCCACAGAGGGTGAGCCCCTACCGGAGGGGAAGCAGCAGTAGTGGGGAGTAGTCTTGGGAGGGACCAACCCTTGCAGAAGCAGGCAGGGGGACCCCCAGGCCACTTGGAGGCCCAGGAGGTCCCGGGTGCTGCTAACGGTTCGTCCTCTACCCAGGAGCACAGCTCGCGGCTCCGGCTCCAGCCCCTGGCTCGTGAGGTTTCTTCTTTCCCAGCTCTCCCCTTCCCCCGGAGGCTGTCCCAGGGCTGGGGCCCCACAATTTCCCCGACCGGCAACATGGTGGGCCCAGATCACTCATTTAGAACCAGTTCTCTGCTTCAAGAAAGGCACTTAACCTCCCCCGTAACTGCTCCTCGGATGGAAACAACCCGGAGGTTTGGTCTAACCATAGTTCTTTCCCCTCACCAGAGGCAGGCGGGTCCCTCTGAGCTTTGCTGACTGTTGCCACAGTGTGGTGTGTATCTTCAGAGAAAGGCACACACCGTTCTCAGAGACGAGAGAACCAGTGAACAGACCCCGAGTCCTTTCCACAGGGCAGCAACCCACTGGCCCCGCTACGTAAAAGCGTGGTTCTCAGACCAGTGCTGGCCTCACCGGGAGTGTCGCCCCATGCAGCCTGGAGACTGAGAACCTGCGCTCAACAAGATGCCTGGCGACTTGTGCACGCCCCCCGCCTAGGGCAGCAGCCTCGCCGGGAACTTGTGAGGAATGGAGCTCTCCCGTGTCCCACAGATGAACCCTCTGAGCGCCGGGGTGTCGCCCACCTACCGTGTTCTAACAAGCAGCCTGGCTCAGGTGATTGATGCCCCTTCAAGCTTGAGCCGCAGGGTCACCTGGGTGCATCTTAAAAGTACCGGTACCTAAGAGCCATCCCTACGGTCTTGGCCTCTGACCGCACCCCACTGGGCCCGTACAGAGGCATCAAGCCCTTTGCGGAAGCTCCCAGGTGATCTCAACGTGCGCCGGGGCTGAGAACCGCTATTCTAACTATGTTCTTCTAACTCCAGCTTGTTCCTGGGCTCACTCACAGCCCGACGTTAGCACCAAACACTGCTCGGGACTCACACATGTGCGGCAGGAGGGCTGGGATGTTTTCTCTGACAACTGTAAACGCCCATGAGGTTCCTGAGCTGACCTGGGGGTGGGGGACAGGAGCCTGGCTAGTAGCGCCTATGCTGTCGGCGACAGTGACATCAGCGAGAGCAGTCAGGCCCAGGCCTCCATCACTCCCAGGGCGCCAGCAGACATGGGGCGATGCCTGGGACAGCCACCCGAGCCCAGCATCAGGGCGGCTCACGGGGAGCTGCTCTTCTGGGCAGAGGAAGCAGGTGGACAGTAACGCCTGACTCTCTCCAGCAATTTCTCCCCATCGCATGGAGGCCCAGAGAAGTGACTGCGCCGGGGACCCCTCCCAGCTCCCCTGGGCTCTGTGCCAGGATGTATACACCTTCACTTTACACTCATCACACTGGGCTGGAAGCCTGTGGAGCAAGTGGCCCCAATGGCCCCATCCTCAGGGCCAAGTCAGATAAACCTTTGTGGAAGCAGAGGGTGCAGGGCCAGCACTGAGGGCCGAAGCAGCTGTCGCTCTGGATCAGCCCTTCCCGTCAGCAACGCCCCACCTGAATGGGATGTAGCAGGCACCGAGCCCACCTGGGCCTCACGAGCTAGTCACACAGGGTTAAGGGGGCAGACAGCCCGGCTCGGCCCCTTCCTCTGGGCAAGGTCATCTGCACACCGAGTCCACAAGGGCCGCGACCTCAGAGACTGTGGGATGGGATGTACAAAGCAGTGCAGGGCCGGGCAGCTGGCCCTCACTGGGCCTGAGGGGAACAGTCCCAGGCTGGCCAACCCCAAGCCCGCAGGGCCCAGCCGTCTCCCAGAGCCTGTCTGCAGAGCCCTGAGGCAGCTGAGCGAGCAGGCTGTGAGGAAGCACTGGGGCTTGGCCCCAGGAGCTTCAGCTGCCAGGACGGGGTGCAGCGTGGAGCTGGGCTATGGAAACCCCTCCCTTGAGGGCACAGCTCGTCCAGGGTGACAGAGCAGGCGAGGCCGACCCCGAGTTCCCACCGCAGCCCACCCTCCAGCAGAAGCAGGTCTGCAAAGGGCAGTGCCCAAGCAGGGCCCCAGGACACAGGAGCTTCTAGTCTGGCTGCAATTTCCCGAGAGGCCAAAAATTCCAGGGCTGACGGAGCGGCAAGGAACAGTCCCCACTGGAGGGGACACTCAGGGCAGACCCTGGTGATCAGCCAACCTTGAGTGAGCCTTTCTGGGAGACGAGGACGGGAGGCAGGCCCTCCAATCACTCCCTGCTGCCCAAACCTCACGCCTCGGCACCTTGGGCTCCGACTTGTCCATTTCCTCCCACTCCCCAACACCCCCTCATGCCTGCCCTGCTCTAACCACAGAGGACAAGTGCCTGCCCACACCCGTTCCCACGTTCAAACCCCGCACACTGTCAAGGCCCAGCTCCAAGGCCTGCTGGCCACCCACGTCTGCGGTGATGCCCCATGACGTGCCCTGTCTTGGGCTTCAGCATCTTCCTGGTCCTGCCTCACGAGCGGACACAGCCAGTGGCCTCCTAACTGGGGGAGGCTGATCCCCCCTGACAGCAGGGGCACGCGCTGCTGCCCTGAACCCCAGGCCCCGAGCATCCAGCTTCACGGTAGCTCAAAGGGGAACGTGGCATCTGGCCTCCCGCCTCTGCTAAACTCACATCCCCAAAGCAACCAGCATCCTGCCATTCCACTGGGCCTCACCTCACCTCAGTTGCCCTGCGTCTGGCCGGGCGCCCACCTCCCCTCCAGCCAGCCCCTGCACACACAGCAGCTCCAGAGCCCGGCCATACCTTGATGACCCGCAGAGGTTTGCTGGGGTTGTTTTTGTCCAGGTAATTGATGTAGCCGGACAGGGAGATGCTGAGGAGGTGGTCCTTCTGCCACAAGCAGCCCAGCTGCTGGTCCAGAACGTTGGAGCCCATGGTAAACGTGTTGACAACAGAGTTCACATTGACGTCCCAAATCTTAGACGTTTTGTCTCCGGAAGCAGAAAGCAAGTGGGTGCTATCGGGACTCCAGCTGACCTACTCAAACAAACGTGGTCATGGGTCAAGCATTCCAGAGGCGGAAGAGACTCAGACAGCAGCTTGTCCACAGCCCCCATTTCTGAGCAGGGAGGATGGCCCAGAAGGTGGTGGGACACACCAGGGCAAGGACAGGATGAGCATCCTGGCCACGGGCCTCTCCAGGCCACGCCACCGTGTCCCACGTGACCCTGAAGGTCTCTGCCACTGCCCCTACTTCTAACCCCCCATCTCAAGCTTCCAACTTTAACACGTGTGTACAGATGACAATAAACGCAGACACGGCCCGACCACGATCACAGACCACGTTGTGAACACGGACCCATACTTACAGCATAAATGCCGCCGTCGTGAGCCTTGCTTCCTCCCAGGGCACACAATTTCTCCCCCGTCTTCCCGTCATAGATGTAGATCTTTCAGGAAACACAAACAGATGCAGATCAGGCGTGCGCGTGTGGAGGCCCAGCATGCTGGCACGCTAGATGAGCTCCTCGTTCCTGCTCCACCATCAAGAGGGAGGCATCAAGACTGTGGCTCTTACAACAAAGAATCTAGAGACAGATGAGTTTCGAGCTCCTTTAAAAGGAGACAGATGGAGAGACGGGTCTACCATGCTTTGAGGACAGAGCCCCTTAACTGAGCTGCATCCCAGGAGGGGGAAGGAGGGAACTGTACATCGACACCAGCTTTACTAAGTCTGCCTGTTCTGAACCATCGCAGAGGACCAAGAGACGACCCCCTCCCTCCAGGACCCGCAGCCCTTACCTGACCGTCGGCCCCGGCTGTGGCAAATCTGTTCCCATCAGGAGAGAACCGCACACAGTTGACGAAGCGGCTGTGGTCCTGCAGGAAGTGGGACAGTTATCCGGTGACAGGCAGTTCAGGAAAGCTCTCTATGCACCACGCGGTCCACAACCACCACGCGTGTGGATGCCAGTCCACGGAAGATTTTAGAGCTCAGCGTGAGTCCCAGCCCGCCCGCCGTGGCCGGGTGCATCTCTGCCTGGAAGGCCTCCCTCCGCTGTGACGTGCTCCCTGAGCTCCGTAGACAGTAACGCCCCCCACCCGCCCTCCAGCCCCGGAAGGGGGCTCAAGGCCGGAACCCTTAGGCTTATGAGGCCGGGACCGTGAGGCCTCATCCCCGAGTCCCCAGGGCCTGGCCCAGGCCCGGCACACGGCAGGTGCTCAGCGGGCATTTGCTGAACAAACTGAGGTTTTCAAGAAATTAAACAGTGGTGATGACCTTTGTGGGAACAAGAGTCTGAGTGACTGAGGAGATGTGATCTCCAGGGGCGATTCTGTTACCTGAATAAGTAAATGAACTCATTCTTTCCTCAATCAAGAAGGGTCTGCATCAGAGAATGATCCTCTGAAAACCCCACCAGCCACCCATGCAGAGCCTGGCTGCTCTCCCACCCCACCTGCAAGCACGCAGGAAGCGTTAGCCATCAACTCTCCTGAAGGTGCGTGGGGTGAACTGCCCCTGCAGCCATGGACGCCCAACCTGCAGGAAAAGCAATTCAACTCAAAGTGCATCACCTGCACCCATCAAGGTAAACCACCAACAATTTTAAAACAGGAGCTGCTGGGGTGGTAGGAACCGCATGTGTTTGACTGTGTAACGTTATGGGTTGACTTGTGTCCTGAAAAGGTAGGTTGACATCCCAGGACCCGTCAATGTAACCTTACTGGAAACAGAGTCTTTAAAGGTGTACTCAAGGTGAGATGAGGGCCTTAGCGTGAGCCCTGATCCAACACCACTGGTGTCCCTGTGGGAAGAGGGAGATTCGGACTCGGTGCAGGCACAGGGAGACCACGTGAAGATGGAGGCAGAGCCTGGGTTATCCCCCCACAGCCAAGGCCTGTTTCGCCTTCTTGGTTTCTCGGGTACATCTATCCTGCTTCCACGGCCGAGCTTTCCTGCTCTAGGGTTTGTGTTCTGAGCTGGAGGACGGCCATTTCCCAGGAGGCGCACAACGCAACAAAAGCAATGATCTTTCCAAACTGGGATCTCTCAGGCCCTCTGACTGTTCTTCCCCCATGACTGTCACTCACCCATCATCCTACCACCTCGAGGAGCCCCGGGGAGCCTCGGGCGGCCCTGGGGAGCCTCGGGCACTCTTCCTTCTACAGGAGACAGGAGCCTGGAGAGGCTGGGTTCTGAGAGCCCAGTCTACGGTTTCTCGTCCAGAGCTCTCTACGCGAGCAAGCCGGCCCCGGGCCCTGGCCAGGAGGCAGGCAAGCCGGGCGGGGAGCCAGCTGCACAGCCAGGGCCCGGGGCCCTCTGTCCCTCGGGTGGTTCAGAGCCCGCGGTGGGAGGGCTGCTGAGACAAAGCCCCCAGGCCTCTCCCAATCCCCCCAGGACCACTCTGTGGGACGGGGAGGATGGACAGGCAGACACAGCTCCTCCTGGAGGAGGTCGAAGGCAAAGCTCTTAAGTGACAAAACCTCCCACACAACTGCCCAAACGTCTGGTCCTCTTGTCCTGACATCTACTGGCTGACCCGGCCCTGCTGCTCCGGGGGAGGAGGCTGGGGCCGGCTCCCTGGGACGGACGGAGCCCCGGCCAGACCCCCCGAGGACCAGGGTGCCGAGAGCTCCCCTGGGTGGAGCAGACCATGGGGCTGAAGGGGGGCTGCGGTGGGCGGCGTGAGGAACACGCCGTGAACCAGAGGGACCCTCGGCTACACTGCAGTTCCAACTCGTCAAACTCCAGGCACAGTGGTTCCCTGAGAGAACAGGACCGGCCCCCCCACCCACCCAGCTCAGGGGTCAGGGTGCCACAGCGGGGCCAGCACAGACACCAGGCCAGAGCCACCCTGCTTACGCCACTGCCCCCGCTCCCCTGACCACCTGCCCCCCTCTGTGCCCCTGGTGCTACAGGGGACGTCACGCATGTGGACGTGTCTGTCGTCTGTCTCCCCGCCAGGGGCAGGGTGCCCTTCCCCAGGCCCAGAACAACACGGGCTCCCGGGGTTCAGACTGGACAGGGAAGACGCCCACCCTGGGGACCAGGCGCTGTGGCTTTAGAAAGTTCTCCCTGTCAGGTTTTCTTGCAACTTGAGCCAAGAGGCCAAATGAGCAGGAGACTGATGTCTGCTCCTGAAATAGCCCATTTAAAGGGAGGAACAGTGAACAGCCCATTAACCAAAAAAATGAGGGCTAAAAATAGCCCGGTCCACAGGGAGGGGAGGCCGGAGGACCAGGAAGGAACGGGCTCGGGGAAATATCATGGGGGGGCGGTTCAGAGGAGTGAGCTGGGCTCCTGGCCCCCGTCCCTGCTAACCGTCCTGGAGGGGCAGCACCACTCCAGGCGGCCACCTCCGGGGGTGGGGCTGTCCCGCCCGGCCTCAGTCACAACCAAGCGGAGCTCTGGCTGGAACCTCCCCACCGTAATCACCCCCAACCCTGTTATCACCTGTCCCCTCATCATTACCTCCCTCACCCTGTCATTACCCCTCCCCCTCAGCACTGAGAAACCCGAGATGGGAGCAATTAGCAATCATTAGGTAATGCACCCAAGCCCACGTCACTGACAGGGACGCAGCACCACCGGGCGCCACGGCGTGACCAGCCCGTCAGCTCAGGTGTCCCTGGGAGCCCTCCCGGCTCCACCAGCCTCAGCTGTGCCCTGCAGCAGGACTCCTGCCCTCACGCTGAAATGCCCTGTGCCCACCTGCCGTGCTCCCTCGTCACAGGCTTGTGGAGGGACAAGCAGTTCAGATGCCCGTGCCCAGCACCCCGCTGCCTTACCGAGAGCAGCATGTGCCTCCATGGTCCGCACTCCAAAAGTGGGCGTCCACCCCGACCTGGAACGCTGCCTCGCCCTCCTTCAGGCCACCGCACCCTCCTAAACCGGGCTCCCTGTTCTCTCTGCGAGGTCCTCCCTTAAAGTGCCTGGAAGGGCAGCACCGCATCCCTCGCCCTGCCTTTCCCGTCACCCAACACAGATCTGCCTGCCCAGTTACCACTTTCCCCTGGAGAAAGAGGACCTGATGAAGGCATGAAAGGCTCCTTCTAATCCTCTTTGGGCCACTGACCACCCACGGAGCTTTGCCGGGTCACTCCCTGCCATCGGCTCAGGAGTTCACCGGGAAGGAGACCGACCCTGCTGACCTCCCGGCACAACAACCACAGACGCACACACAGCGTGTGTGTGTGTGTGGGGGGGGGGGGCCAGTGCAAGGCAGGCACCTGATACACACTTCAACTCAAACTTCCGTTTTCTGCCCTGTTGTAAGGACACAGGGAACAGGAAAAAAACAACCAGAAAACCTTGCATTTTAGAGCTCAAATTTTACTTGTCTAGGAAGGTGATACTTGTAATAACAGCAGAGACAGAGATTCCTAGAAGGAAGTGTAACTCCCCATCAGGTAACGTGTGAGACACACAGGTGACAGGTTGTGCAGCCCACCCGCGCGGAGGAGGGAAGGCCAGGCGTCCCCTTCTCCGCCAGGTGCGGTTGGGTGACCTGTTCTCAGAGGCTTGGGCAGATGCGGCAGGTAGTTTCCAGTCCAGATCACACGGTCACAGACTGACAAGCAGGCCCAGGGCAAATAAGAGTCCTGACACTTGTTGCTCTGAGCAATCATTTCATCAGACACACGCTATCCCACATACTGTGGACACAGCCCTCAGAGGTGCCCCCTCCCTCTAGGAGTGTCTGCGGTCACCTGGGCAGCCAACCTGCTCACCTGACAGAGGAAGACGCAGAGGCTGGAGAGGCACAGAAACTCGCCCAAGGCCACAGCGGGCCAGGTGCACAGACACACGGGTGAGCTAGAGACGCTTAGTGGGGCCTGTTACTACACATCCAGACGTGTCTATCACAGGAATGCACTCAGCAGGAAGAAGGCTCCACGGGAGAGGCAAGGTCCACCTGCCCACTTCTTTTCAGGCCACCCTTAGGGCCTCAAAGGGGAACCTAAACCCCTACGCACAGGACACCAGAGGTGGACACCGTGCTGTCCATGGCCTCTGTCCCACAGCCGGTCCCCTGTGACCCTGGAGTCACTGCCCCAGGTGGACTGGGGCTAATTCCAGGGGAAAGCGTCTTCCACCTGGTGTTCCTACAGCCTCTCAGCCCGTTTCAGGTTCAGGTAAACAAGGACAGAGGACCAGGCGGGAACCAGGGCAGTCTGGCTAAAGTTGGGCCATGAATCAGCTTCGTCTTCACTCTCACTCTGCCACCATGAGAAGCTGGTTTAAGCTAACGAACTCATGAACAAGAAGGAAAAGCAACTGGACCCCTGCACTCAGGCCAGCAGGGAGGACAGGTGGCCTGACTTGCTCCACACGGCCGCCCCACGTGTCTGCAACACTGCTTTCCTTCCATGCGGGGCTGAGCCTCCTTGGAGTTGTTCTGGCCTGTACTGAAATTCGGAACACCACTTATTCCTTTTTGAGGCAGCAATTTGAACTCGACCCCTCTGTGCTCCTAACATAATCACCCCTTACCCCACGGTCCTGAACAAGGTCAAGAGGAAGGTGGCAGGAGCTGGAACGGGACGGAAGGGCAGCCCTGCATGCTACAGCTTTACTCTGCGGCCCTGAGGGCCTAGGGCGGTTACACGGAAAAGTCACAGGCTGATCTCAAGTTGTCAGCGTCTTACAAGGCTTTTCAGGTGGGTGTGGGGACCCGAGTGTCCTCCTGTCCTTCCTGCTTGAGGCCAAATGAGCCTGTTAGTCCTTTCCAGCAGAAAGAAACCCAACAATTCCTGACGGACACTGAGACGTCCACCAGCATCTCTCCTGTCGTCCCCACAGCTCTGCGGGGCCACTGGAGGAGGGTCATCTTCACCCCGTTTCCCGGGGGCCCAGAGGCACGGCCAGCTGGAGGGCCGCAGAGCCACCACCTGCAGCACTGGGCTGCCACCCCATGTCCCCCATTCTTGGTCCACAGCCCCTTCTGATCTCTCACTAGGTCCTTACGCAGGAAGACCTGGAGACAAGCTGTGTGCCCACCCTGGAGACAGGTGCCTGCCAGGGCCACAGGGTGAGGGCAGCGCTCTCAAGTTAGAAAGGAAGGGCTTCCCCGGTGGTGCAGTGGTTTGAGAGTCCGCCTGCCGATGCAGGGGACGCGGGTTCGTGCCCCGGTCCGGGAAGATCCCACATGCCGCGGAGCGGCTGGGCCCGTGAGCCATGGCCGCTAAGCCTGAGCATCCGGAGCCTGTGCTCCGCAACGGGAGAGGCCACAACAGTGAGAGGCCCGCATACCGCAAAAAAAAAAAAAAAAAAAAAAAAAAAATCTATGAAAGAAAGGAAAACGGAAAAAGGAAGAACCTTTGGGTAAGTCCCCAAGTGAGCACACGGGAAAGCCTGGCAGGGTGGTGAGGGGCACAGATTCGGGACAACTCTGGACTCGAATCCTGGCTCCAGTCACCCACCACCGAACCGCTCCGTGCAGGGTTTAACCCACATCTGCAAGGAAGAAATGAATCCTTCTGGGGGGGTGGGGACAGGGAAAGGAGCCCCGCCCACCCACAGCCCAGATTATGGCCACGTGAAGCCAAACAGAACACGTGTGGCGGGCGTGGGGAGCAGGGCTACTTCACGGGTACGAGCTGGGATGGCCTCTCGCTGCCAAGGAAACCTCCCCTCCCTCCTCCCCTGGGCGCCGAGCAGGAAGCCCAAGTACTTGACTCAGCCTGACTCACCGGTGTCCCAGGGTACTTTATCCCACTAAAAACACATCGACCTTGAACCATGGCCTCCAACATAGTACCACCACCTCCCTATGAGCAGCAGCCCCGGAGTCAGCCTCTGGGAGATGCGGGGTGTCGGGAGGGACTCCAGGCTGCCCGCCCTGCAGGGCGCAGAAGCCAGCCAGGCCCCACTCGGTGGCCCCGGGATGAATCCAACCCCATTTTACTACAAACAGGTAACCTGGAGAGCCCCTCTGCAACTGAGCCGAGACCTACCTGTGTCTGGACATGCTGCCCACGGCCCAAGTCTTGTCCCCAGGGACCACCCCTGGGGACCCACTGAGGACCATCACCGCCTTCCCGGCCACACCCTGCCTGCTCTTTGGGCTTTACTGCATTGTCATCAAAGTTAACAGGACTCCTCAGCCAGCCAGTAACATTCGAGACACGCCCCCAGACCTCGGCCAACCCCAGCCCAGCCGCCTCCAGAGGAAAGAGCTGGCCGTAAAGCACCGTGCATCCTCCGCGCTGCGGCTCAGCGCGGTCACTTCCACCTCCACCTCTGGTGCTGGCTGCCTTTCAAGTGTTTTCACAAGACAAACTGGGAGGGCAGGTTCAGAACCATGGCTGCCATGACACCGGCCTGAGGGCCATCCCCTGCCAGGCGCCCTTCCTCTGTGCTCCAGCCTCAGACCCCGGGTCAGGAAACAAGCATCGTGGGCCGCTCTGGGCCTGCGGGCCCTATGCACAGATCAAATCCATGGTTAAAATGCTCTCATGTCCATGTCTCCATGCCCATCTTGCAGATGGGAACGGTGAGGCTTCGAGGGTACAGGCACTTGCCTCAGTCAGGAAGCACGTACAGAGCTGGGACTGAGGCCCCGAGCCATTTATACCCAAAACCTGCGTCACTCCACTGGGGCGTTTAGAGCACATACCCACAGGCAAAGCACCTAACTCTGCTCACCCTGTGTCACTTTACCGGTGTGACCCTGCCCATATCATCTCTCCCGGGGAGGTGCAGGAGGGAACAAAACCAGACATCCCTGGAAGCCCACCTCCTCTGCCACTCTGGTGGCTCAGTGGATCTCAAGCTGGTGCAACTAGAGGGCAGGCTGCCGCTGGGCCTGGGCTCCCCTTTCTAACAAGGCACCTCCGGGCCAGGATGCTCGCCTGGTCTCACAGCATCAGAGTTGTGCTTACCCCCACCCAGAAATACACCCATCATCCCAGGGCGACCCCCGCCCCATCCTGGCATTAATGCTGGGCGCCCGTGACCTTCTGCCATCAGCTTCTGACAGGTCTAGACTCCACTGGCTTCACATACAAACCATAAAGTTCACCGGAAAACCACCCTCCGGAGAAGCCCACTCACGCCAATTGTGAACTTGAACTTGAATGGTGGCCCCTCAAAGAATGCAGCGCAGTTGTCATCACTGCCGGTCACCAGGCGGTATGGCCGGCTCTGCTTGATGTCCACGCTGTTGATGACTTTGTTGTGTCCCGTGATCTCGCCCACAGAAGAGCCACTGTCCCACAGGAAGACGGCTCCGAACCTTTACCCAGGAGGGGAGTCACAGGAGAGAAAAGTCAGTCCTGGGAAGGTCACCACGGGCAGTTGTGTCCCCAGCAGTCAGAGGGCAGTGGTGCTGGCAGGGCAGCCCTGCTCACAACTGTGCTTCATACACGCTCCCCAAAAGAGCCAACATTGACAGCACCCAGGATTTGTCTGAAGGATAGGAGAACAAGCAGAAGCAGTCCCAAGTGCCTCTGGGAAGGGACTGCACGTCTGTGTCTTATGGCCCAGACCCAAGGAGCCTCCCACATGAAGGTGCCTTAAAAGCACCTGCCAGGGAACAGCTCGAGGCTTCATCAGTTTCACAGCAGTTTTAATAAGGGGTGGGGGGCAGGGGAGTGGATGGGGGGCGTTGGGGCTGGGCTGGGGACCAGGAAGCACATTGGTTACCATCCCCTGCTAGAACGGAGATGCTGCCTTGCTGTCAGCCAGCAGTCTACAGTCAACAAAAATGTATTGTTTGGGTTACCATTTGTGACCAACAGGAATGACCTGAAGAAAAGCTATGGAAGAATGAACACCTATCAGAACACACATTACGAGGAGCCTCCAGGAAAGGGAAACAAAGATATGTGTCTGACAAGTTCAAGTGATTGAGGGCGGCAGAGGTGCCGGGGAGGGAACCCTGACTGCCCTCAGAATAAGACACCTGGGTTGCGGTACTGACCCTGCTGGTCACCGGCTCCGTGAGTGCAGCAGCCCCCCAGGGCCGCCCACCCAGTGTCCTGTCGCCCCCTCCTCCCTCCTCAGTAAGGTGGCCATGGGGTGTGCCCAACTAGGGAACACATCCGGCCTCACTCTCGGCAGGTGTGGTCGTGGCGTTGCTGCTGGGAGGGACCCGATAACACTCTTAGGAGCTGCATCGCTTTCACCTGCTCCCTTTCCTGCTTCCTGCTGCCTGAATCGTGGGCAGGACAGCTGGGGTTCTGGGAGGTGAAGGGCCAAGGACATCAGATCAGAGAAGGTGCCTGGGCCTGGACACAAACCCTGGGGGTTCCCGTGGTTACGTGTGGTTTTCCCTTGTGTGTTGCCGAAGTCCACCCTGAAGGAAGCCCAGCACCCACAGGACTCAGCACACACCAGTCCAAGCTGCACCGACGTCAACGCACCCCTCCCACCGGGGGCGTGCGGGAAAGAAAGCAAAGCAAGGGACACAGGCAGGAGGGGTCGAGGCCAGACTCACTTCTCCCTTCCTTCCCCGACCACTGCGATCCTCTTACTGTCTTCCGTCCAAGCAATGTCCTTGATCTTCCCAGCGAAAGGCTGATACTCATACTTCAAGAGGTGCTCCTTCTGCGTGGTATCCCAGACCCTCAGTTTCCCAGATACATCTGCGGACACAACAGGGCGGCGAGAGCCACGTTCACCACTGTGCCGGGGCCACGTGGGCACAAGGCATGGCCACCCAGCACCACCCAGGGTTTTGGAGCTGCCCGGGCGTAGCTGGGAGAAGGCGTGTGTGTTCATCAGATAAACAACACCCAGCCACCGTCAATCAGAGCCTGCTGCCTCCATGACGACCAACAGGGGGTCTCTGCATTTCTCTAGGCATCACAGGGGTCTAAAGCCCCGCATGGGTGTCAGGAAGCCCAGGGACGCACGGTGGCAACCCCCCACTCCTCCCCGCCGCCCAGGAAGCAGCTTGGGATATGACTGTATTCCTTTCCTTGGAGGGTTCCCTAACTGGCATACGGGCCCCGGGACACTCAGGAACTAAAGATCTTCATTTGTAAAACATGACAGTACTAGTGACACTGCATCTCCCGTGCAGGGGCTGCAGTCACCACTACAAACGAGGGCACTGCTGTGTGTGCAGCTGGGCAGCCTGGGGCATGCTGGGCCCCGCACGGGGGCCCCACCTGGGTCTGCAGGCCCCATTCCCCTCCCAGCTCCTTCCCCGCCTCGGGCAATCGGCAGCCCCTACTCGGTAGAGCAAGGCACCATCCCACCACTCATGGCTGAGCCATGAGTGAGACCCTCTTGTGAGACACGCAGGTGGCTGCTGGAAGGAGTCTCGCTACAGGCAGAACTTGACGCCAGGCCTGTTCTCACTGCAGCATTTGCAGCAGATCGGTGATAAAGTATCACCCCCTTCTCTCACCATCCCATCACCAAGTTCCCAGCACCAACCCCGACACATCCCCTTCCCAACTGAGCACTGACATCCCAAATAAGGAGGAAAAGTGGAGCATTTTAAACTAACTCTTGAGGCTAAGACCTCAGCCCCGCGTAGGTCTGGGCCAATTCCCCCCAGCATGTAAGCTCGAGTTGTATCCAGGACCCCTGGCCACTTTAGCACTGAACGCAAGGTCTACAGACTGTTCCAGTGGGAACAGCTTTCAACTTCTGTTCGGGTCCAGTCGAGGGTGGGCGTCGGCTGCAGACATGGCCCTTGCCCCACACGGCTCTGTAGGCCTAAAACACCACCTACAACTGCATCCACAAGAGGGGGGATAACATGCCACCAGAGGGCTGCTGTGACGATAAAATGAGTCAACACGTATAAAGCCTTAGACTAGCCCCCAGGACACCGCAGACACTTGTAACGAGTTAGAGTTAGTTCTAACTGTCAGTGAATTAACTAAGGCTCTGCAGAAGCCACTGGAGACCCCTCCCCGTGGGCAAACACGTGGGGCTCACGTCCGCCGTGGCACAGATGAGACGCTAGCCTCCCTGTGAACAGCACTCACGAGGGGGTCCCGGGGGCCCTGGTCTCCGGATGAGGTGCAGCCAGACTGCCTGGCACGCGGCCCGAGGCGAGCTCCAAGGCTGACCCGAGCCAGGTAAGTCCCTTGGCTGAACAAATGGGCCAACGGGGAAAGAAAAGGAAGGGGCAGAGGCCGGAGCCAGAAAAGGAGCACTGTGTGTGCAGGAAGGAAACACACACTCACGCGTGTGCTCACATTCACGCACACGCCGGGCTGTGTGGTCCCCGTGCTCAGGTCAGCCCAGGGCGCTACATGGAGTCATGGAGAACACAGTGTCTGCAGGCACAAGGCCGAGCCCGTTCCCCTCCCCACCCCTAGACAGCAGGGAGCCGCTCTCCACCCCTTGAACTCAACTGGCAACCCGCTTGTACCTCCCTCAGCTCAGCCCGCCTCCAGGCCAGGCATCCTAGTCATTCTCCCACTGTCTCCCTGCCCGGACCATCAGCCTCTTCTGATGGGCCCAACTCATGCATTTGATTCTTTTCAGAAGCAGCTGGGGCTGGAAACAGACAGTGGGGCTTGGAGACCAGGCACTCAGGCCCCATCCGATGAGGGCGGCCCTGACAAGGTGCACCTGGGTACCAGGCCCTGTGCCAGGTGCTGGGGGCGCAGCACAGACCAGGCATCTGCTGGCAGACACACACACACACACACACACACACACACACACACACACACACACACACACACACACACACACACACACACACACACACACACACACACACACACACACACACACACACACGTCCACGCACTTACAGGACTACGGAGAAAAGCACCGCAGTGCAAGGGGACAGACGGTGACAGCGGGGAAGGAGCTCCTTCCCTCCAACAAGGCCTCCTTGCACCACTGGGAACAGGTCTCCTCCCGGACAATAAGCTGCATCCGGTAATGGCCGTTCGTGCTGAGCCTGCCCCCCACCCCGCCTTGGTGTGGAACACACACCAGCATTGCTGGGGCAGCAGCGGCGGGGGCGGCCTCTGCTCACACCTGCTCTGGCTCTGCAGCCTGGTCTCTCCTCCCACGTGCCTCACCTGAGCAACCCTCACATCCTTCTCAGGGCACGGAGAACCCTATCCACGAGAGCCTCTACCCCGCAGCCTGGGAAGATCCCCTAGAAAGGGAAATCGGGCCCCGGAATGGCTCCGCCCTGAGAACATCACACAGGACCCAGGGTTCCCCAGGGCACAGACTGCCGTCTCATTCAGAGCTGGGGGTCCAGCCCCTGGCATGGGCTCCTCCCACGGGCCTTCCAGAAGGTTCGATCCTTTTGCAGAACGTGGACCAGCCAGACTTACAGGGATCTAAAGATTCGCAGATCTGAGGTTGGAAACCGGTCTGGGAGTGACTGCAGGGTTCCCGAGGTACGGGGACCCCTGCCCTCAGGGACCCCAGCCCCACCCCAGGCACACCGGGTGCCAGGTAACCCACTTAGCCAGAGGGCACAGCACCTCATCTCCAAACCCTACACACCACACTACTTTTATGTTTAGCCCAGAGCCCTAATCTCTGCAGTAAATGTTTTGTAGTCTTTGTTCCATTCAAAGGGCCAGCTCGCTAGAAACATAAAATACACCGCCCACGCCTGCCTGCAGCCCAACCTCCCTCACTTCCCCCACCAAGTCAGGGCGCTTGTACGAGAGGAAAACGTCAGATGGAGCCTTTACTTCTGTGGACTGTCCTTTGCAGCGGTCTCTGCACCAGCATTTGAAGACCGTGATTCCTGTCTGGTTAAACTACCTGCCTGGGGACCGGAGGGCAGGCCTGGGCTCGTGAGTGACTCAGCAGCCGGGCCACAGCTCAGAGAGCAGCCAGGGAAGCTGTGCCAAGCACACTTCTCTCCTGAGAAGACACGGTTTTAGGAGGCACCAGGCCCAAATCACGGCGCTTTAAACGAAGGGGAGTTCTGCTGGCAGGCAGGGGTGGGGGGCGGGGAAATCACAGGGCTAGAGTAAATCATAGCATATAAATTAGAGCAAGTTTTACAGATGGAGTCAGAGTAGGTCTAAACATAAAAATCATTAAGTGACCACTTTGTGCCAGCTCCTGGCCGAACCCTTCACACACAACCCCGGGCGGCCAGCATTAGACGTCAGCCTGCACGCCTGTCAGCCTGGTGCGTCCGGGCATTCAGTGACAGACACCACGGTCCCCTGTGGTGCCCACCAGCGCCAGGGCTGCCCCAGGCATTGTACATGCATTGCTGCACCGGGTTCTTCCCAAACCGATCTGGTAGGAACTAACAGTCCCAGTTTACAGAAGAGAAAATTAAGGCCCACAAAGGTAAGTTATTTAAGGAAGGCTGCACAGCTAGGAAGGGGCGGCCCCTTCCGGGACAGGTCTGCATTGCCTGCCATGCAGGGAGTGAGGGCACTGTAGACAACAGGTCAGCGGGGTGTATGATCCCGGCCCTCCCCCACCGGCTGTTAGTTCTTTCAGCAATTTGCTCATTTCTGTCACTCTCCAGGGAGGCTGACGAGGCCCACATCAGCTCATCCACCTGGCTCTTCATGGGGCCTGAGACCAGGCTGGACACAGACAAGACAGCCAACATCTGCTGAGTGTATGAATGAACGAATGAACGAATGGGAGACTCGTGGTAAGCCACGCTAACTTGTGTGCCTCCCTTTCTCATCTGTAAATAGTAAAAGACCAGCCTCGAGGAATCGGGTGAATAGAGCATCCTACAATGTGATGAGCTATGTCCCTCCTCTTGCCCAGCCCGGCTGGATGGAGCCAAGGCCCTGACCACCAATGGAACAAGTGCTTGCCTGAGGCTGGCGGTGTGCTCGGTACAGGGAACGGAACAGCAAAAGGTGACATGAGACAAAGCTGCAAGTCAGAAACACACACACACACCCACAAAATGGGCTCCGATACATCACGGTACAGCTGCCCGCAGAGGCCTCCAGCCAACCTCACGTGAGCATCTCCACTGACCTCCGAGCTGGAACCAGCTGGAACACGGACAGCTAGAGTTCTGGAAAGGGGCTTTTTGCTGGCTTACCCTTTCCTTGTCAGCCCCAACTGAAACTCATCACGTTCGCCCCACCTGCCATCCCCAACCTGGAGGGTCTTCCCTCTTCCTCCCTGCCTCCTCCACCCCCCACCCTCCCAAGCCAGGCGCCCAGCTTGGCCCCAGGACTGGGGGGAGGGGGGCGGCACACCACATGGACCAAGGAGCCATGCGCGAGGACAGACGGGTACCTCCAGAGGCGATGTAGAATCCGCTGGGCGCGTACTTGGCCACCACCACCTGGTGGGCGTGCTCCGTGTAGATGTCAGCAATGGCCGGGTTCTGCAGGGAGGAGACCAGAATGAACACAGGGAACCAAGAAGCAGGCAAACTGCTTTCCGCTCTCTGGATTAATGGATTTGGGTGGGAAAATAACACACACACACACACAAATACTGAAGTCAAAACCTCCATAAAAAAATCCCAGAAGTATACTTACCTGCCTGGGTGATAGAATTCTAGGTAGTTGTTAACTCTTTTATAAAATTCGAGGTGATTTTCTTGCCTTTGTCTGCTTTTCCTTCCTTGCCAGAGTACAAGCAAATATGTACTTGTGAAATATATACAGGAAATACAAGTTTCATTAGAAACTTAGAAAAAATTAGAAAAAAACCTATGACTCTCATTTTCTCCCACTTTGGGGAGCTGCCGGCTGCTGCTGCCTTCTCTGAGTCCAGTTCCCCCAAAGCAGGTCTCCCTGTTCAGAACCAACTCTATCACAGGCTGCCAGGCAGTGTCTGACCCGAACCAGAGCCTCTGGCCTGGAGATGCGGCAACAGAGGGGGGCAGGCAGCCAGGAGCCTCTCCTCGTCCAAATCCCTTGTTTGGGAAACTGCCTTTTGTGGCACAAATCCAAGGCTGGCTGGACTCTGCAGCAAGAACAGGGCCAGCATCTGGGACCAGGAGCATCTCTGCTACTCAGCAGTAAGGTTTCAACGTAGAATCTACTCTAAGTAGATCACGGCACTCCCTCCACCCCTGCACACACAACCAACGGTTCTCAGCAAACCTGGAGCATGTGCTGTGAGATGCTCTCCATCTGTCTCCACAGCCGAGCCTTCTCCCAGGAGGGAAGAAAGACGGAGCCATCTAATCCCTGATACCCATTGACAGCTTTCCGCGAGCCAAGTGCCCGTGGAAAAGAGGCAGCTTCCCACAGGCTGGGGACACATCGGGTCCCAGGGAGGCTGCTGCAGGTACACCTAACTTGACCCCCAACTGACCCCACCTCTACGACCACCCCGTTGTCTCCCCCCTCACCCCCTCCTTATGCCCCTCGGCAAGGTCAGAGGCCTGGACTCTACTCAGCCTCCCGGCCACTGGATCCCGCCCCCCATCCCACCAGAGTAAGCCCGGAGAAGCGCCCCCTAAGATCTAGCCCCGGCAACCACACTCCTGCCTTTCCTGTAAGCCCCCTGTCTCCATAAACGCCGTGCCCTCGCCAGCAACGCCTCTCCCTGACTGCTAACACCCACTTATCAGGCCTAACTGAGGGGAAATCTGCGCGAAGCCTCCTGTGCTTCTCTCTCCTGTGCTTGCAAAGCAGTTCACACGTCCCTAAGGCAGTTATGACATACCAGTCCCTGGCCTTCTTGCCCCTCTCCTCCAACTTTTCTTTGACCTGCTTCATGTGCATTTATCTCTTTAGCCATCACAGCAGTTGGCAAATAACAGATGCTCAATAAGTGTTTTTTTTGGGAAAAAAGTTTACATAGTCCTTTTCCCCCTAGGACTTAACACTCAGCATCATACGATACAGTATGTATGTGGTTCATAAATTAATCCATTGCAGAATAAGCATTTGTTTAATGAAATTAGAAATATATCAGGCATCCAAAGATATTCTGAATGGCAAACAGGCACATGAAAAAGCGCTCAATGTCGTTAGCCTTCTGGGAAATGCAAATCAGAACTACAATGAGAAACCATGACATACTCACTAGAGCCAATAAATTAAGACTGATGTCACCAACACTGGCAAGGATGGGTGGGGTACAGTCTGGAATGCTTATATATTGCTGGTGGGAATGCAAAATGATACAGCCAGAAAATAGTCCAGCGTGTTATCTATGAAGATTCACTTATACAAAAACGCAGCGACCGCACTCCTAGGTATTTGTCCAAGAGAAAAGCGCATGTCCGCAAGAAGACACACATGGTTGAAGGTTCATGACAGCCCCCAAGTGGAAACAACCCAAACATCCACCCACAGGTGCCTGGAGAAGCAAACCGCAATGTTCATCCAGCGGAACACGACTCGGCCAACAGAGAGCAACAAACTGCTAAACACCCTCACCCACAGGAAGGAGCCTCGAAAGCCTACGCTAAGTGACAAAGCCAGACGCAAAAGAGAACACACTGCGTGGTTCCTTTCTGATCAAAGTCTAGGAAAGGTAAGCCCACAGTGACAGAAAGCAGGTCGGGGCTGCCAGGGTCTGGGGGGAGGGTGGAGAGGCCGACAGAGTGCAAGGGGCAAGAGGGCGCTTTTGGGAGTAACTGGAACGTTCTGTACCATGATCATGGCAGTGGTGATGGGACAGTATCAGTTTGTCAAAACTCAAGTTGTGCGCTTAAAACAGATGGATTTTATTGTACCTAAATTACGCCTCAATAAAATGATGACCCCCAGGATCCATTAAACGTCCGTCTAACCCAACCTGTCCCTGCCCAGGTTAGTCCTTTGTACCCGAACATTCTAACGGAGACAACTTCCCTCACAGAGAAGCTGGCAAAAGCGGTCTGTGGCCAGGCCACCACAAGGGCTCTTGTTCAGTTGTCCATTTCGAGGCTGACCGAGGACTCTCACACCCACATGTGGGCACTACGGATGGGAAAGCCATCCCCCCGAGGGCAATGCCCATGCTGGACGTACAGCCTGGCATTGCCCTCAGAGGGTGAGTGGGTGGCTGGTGGAAGATGAGTAAGCAGCTGCCCTGGGAGGAAGTTCTGCCCCTAAAAGGTCAGGGTGAGTGAAACCCCAGGGTCATCCCCAGCAGGCTCGGCCTTCTAGCAGGCTCTGGGCTGGATGAGACAGCACCTCGTCTGTATTCCCAATACAACTGGGGGCAAGTTCTCCAGGCTGAACATAAAGAACATAATACATCCGGCCAGCAGCAACCCCTCCCTGCTGCTCCGCACACAGGGAGGCCGGCTGCTTGAGCCAAAGATGATGCCTCCCTGTGCCCAACGTGTCCACTGCAGGCCAGGCTCATCACAGACCAGCAGGGTCAGGACTCAGACACTCAGGGTGGGCAGCAGTTCTTCCCCTCCCCCCTCCACGGTCTCCAGGCAGAACAGGATTTGGGGTGTGCAGTTTATCTGGGGAAGCACTCGGGAACGGGGAATGAGACAGGAAGGGAAGGAAGCCAACTCCAGGAGCCGCGGGGAGACCTTCAGAGCGGGGCTGGGTTTTCTGCCCTGCCAGAGGGTGCGAGGCTGGCGTGCCCCTCCCCTGGGACTTCCTTCCTGCCCTGCCCCCATCAGGGGACAAGGGACTTCAGGCAGAAACCAGGAGGAAGCCCTGGCATTTGAGGTCCGTGGGTCCCTAGCAGATATGGGCAGAGGCAGGCAGAGCCCGTGAAAACCTCCTGTCATCTCACCGAGACCCCAGGCTCACCTCAGCCTTGCCCCTCACCCTCTACCCTGGGACTGTCCCTGCCCTGCCCCCCCACCTGTGACCCCCCAACCCCGCAGGCCTGCCCCAGCCCTGTCCCATCTTCTGCAACAGCTCTCAACCCCACCTTGTCTTTCTGCCCCAGCCAGACTCCATCCAGTTCTTCCTGCCCCTCCTGGGACCGGGACAATATCCTGACAATGTCGTTCGAACTGAGCCCTCTGCCTTCCATTGATCCGCCAGGCTCTAAGTCCCAACTCTGATCGCATCATTGCAGAGGGCTGTTTCAGGGCCCAGCAGTGCAGGTGCCTTGGAGGAGGAGGCCACGCCCACTTCCCACCTGTGCGCGGAGCCCCCGCCCAGCAGCAAGTTAAGCAATCTCCCCCCACACCTTTCCACAACACAGGGGGGAAGTCAGTAAAAGAGCCCCTCAAGGCTCTCTCACGTTCCTTTGTCCTGAGGCTCAGGTGCTGAGGTCAGAGATCACCACCGCACTTTACAGGTAAGGTTAAGGGGTGGCTCCGGCCACAGCGCATGGCGGCTTGCCATGGCACACCTGGCCCCCTGTGAACCCAATGGACATATCACGGATCGGGAAGGCCGCCCAACCACTGAAGCTGCGGGACACGGCACTGCGGAGGCCTCCAGAGAAGGACCTGGGCCTCCTCCAAACCAGGCAAAGTGAGCACGACCTTCAGGAGGATTAAGTTTCCAGAGCACTGGCTTTCTAAACACAGCCAGTTCCTAAAAGCAGGCGCTGGTGGTGGGACCTGTGCAGCAAACACAACTTGCAGGGCCCTCTGCTCACTGGCGACGAGGGCTCAACTCGAATGACTACAGAGCGACCCGGCTGCCAGGCAGCTCCACAAACCTCTGCGCTTCCAGACCTGCAGGTCCGAATCCAGAGGCTCAGCCTGATCACAGTGCCTCAGAGGGTGGTGAGAACACACCAAGCATTGTACATTCACTCCTCCAAAGAACTCCCCGCACCTGCACCTCCTCTGGGCTGGCCCAGGGTCCAGCAGTGAACCAGTGACTTCATACACAGTGCGATCAGCCTGCCCTGCTCAACCTTCAAGGCTCCCTCTCACCCAGAGGAACGCAGCCATACATCTGGACCTACGGTCCAAAGTCCGTTTCCCATTCCGCCCTCGTCTCTCCTCTATCAGATCACTAGCTGTGGCTCTTCCCTTTATCTGCCTCAGTCTGGAATATCTTCCCTACTTCCCGGTCCCAGCCAGATAACCTTCTCCTAATTATCTTTTAACCTCAAGCAAAGGTTACCTCCTCCAAGAAGCCTTCTCTGATGCTCCAAGCTGGAAATATCTCTCCCAGCCCAGAAAGCTCACACTACCTTCCCTAACCTCCCTCCCCACTGCCCTTAGTACTTTCTTCCTTGGACTACATGTCATTCTTATATCCACAAAGCTTCCCACAGAGGGCAGGGCCCAGGTCTGATTCACCACTTCTTCCAATCTCCATGCACTTGTACTCCCTGTCTAGACTCCCCCCATCTCTGCTGTCTCAATGCCCTTCCTGGAGAACTCTTACTCACCCTCCAAAACCCAACTCAAAAGTGCCCTTTCTCCAGAAGCCTTCCCTGCGGCTCTGTGGCACAGCTGGTCCTTCCCTCTTGCTCCCAAAGCACTCAGGACACACTTCTTTTAAAGTGCTAACCTGGTGCGTTAGAATGTTACCTACTGGGGTTCTTCAATCACCCCTGCTGACACTTCGGGCTGCAGGACAGCCCTGTGCATTGTGGGATGTTTGGCAACACCCTGGCCTCTACCCACTAGATACCAGTAGCACAAAAATGTCTTCAGACATTGCCAAGCATCCCTTAGCAGGGTGGAAGCGGGGGCGAAACCACTTCACTGAGAACCACTGACTTAATCTTGGGCACTGTGGCTGCGGGCAGGGCTCGGCAAGATGGAATGTGCGTGGGCAACACCAAGACCGAGGATCGGATGAACCAGCTGATGATGCCTTAATCTTAGAGCAGCTTCCTAACCGGTCTCCCTTCCGCCTCCGTTAGATACAGAACCAGTCCTCTACCGCACTGCTTATCTGCTGAAACTTTTCAAGGTTCTGGTGGCCTCTGGTCAGGGCCGGGCTGTCTCAGAGCCGCCCGGCCCACTGCACCAGAGCCCCGCACCCTCTCCTGCCTGCCTGTCGCTCCCCCCAACCCCAGTACTCCAGCCACAAAACTCCACAACCTGTGTGGGGCCCTCTCGCCACCCCCTCTCCACTGACTGGTCCCTTCCTGGGCCCCCAGCTGCTCAGAAGTCCTCACGGCACGTCTCCTCCTCTCAGCATCAGTCCTGTCTGGGTGTCGGTTTCCCTGGGAGACTGCAAGCTCCGTGAGGACAGGCTTTTGCTGGGGTGTCTCCAGAACTAGGCATGGGCGTCACTACAAAGCAGGTGCTCATAAATACTTGTACCAGGATTAACTCGGGCTCAAGTAAAGGAGGTGGAGGGGGAAGGGTGGAGGAGAGAGAAATGGAAGTGCCCACCCGGAGCCAGCGGACACGTGGGGGGCCGCACCACGACTGGCAATGGGCGGGGGAGGGGGTGACACTGATGTCACCTCCAAAGCACCTGAGGGCCACTGGCCTGGGAGCCAGGGAGGCACGTCCCCACCACTCGGGCTCCACTCGGCTCCGGGGCCTTCTCGGAGCCCGTTTCCTCAGTGCTCTCCTTGCCCTGGATCCACACGTGTGCTGCCTGCTGCTGGCTTTCTGTCCAGGCGGTAATCAAACACGCCACTTCCTCCTGTCACCCGGGGGCCCGTTTCACTCCCACCCGAGGCAGCGAGCTCCGCGCAGGCGGGCCTTCTGTGTCTGCGCTCCCCGCGGGGCGGCGGCCATCCCGGGCACGCGGCAGGGACTCGGAGGCACGTGCAATGGGACAGAAGGGACGAGGTCAGTCCTTCTCCCCCACCTGAAGGGGACGCACAAGGGGCCCTTCTGCACATGACTGGCAGCAGATCATTTTGCGTGAAACTCAGAACTCAAGTTCAACACCTCCCAACCTGGTCTATACTCTGTTCAAGGAGATGAGTCCACTGATCCTGTGACTGGAAGCAGAGCAACGTCAAACTGCTACAAACACTGTGCTCCCTGGAGTTTAACTTTATATAAATCATTTTTTCCAAATATATATACACACACACATATGTGTATGTATACACATATGTGTGTGTATGTGTGTGTGTGTGTGTGTATAATATATATATATTAGTTCTGGAATTTAGGGACTGAGTATTTTAAAAAGCAAGCCCCAAACTTGCCCTTGTAGCAAATCTGCTGGCTGCTTCTGGCAGTGGAGGGGCCTCTGCCGGGAGGCTCACTTGCCAAAGCTGTTTTACAGGGAAGTGATCCTGGGCGGTTCAGAATATGAACAGGCTCCTTCATAGCCACTGGGAGGAACCTTCCCAGACTACATCTAGGTGATGCAAGCCTAGAGTTAAGAATGTATCAGGTTCCCTCCTTCTGGAATACTCCCTTCTGAACGGCCACATCACTGCATGCTTTTAACTGTGGAGAATTTCCTCTCCAAGGTGTGGCAATCGGATGTGTTGAAAGAAAATAGATAAGAAACACTCTTTTCTACCAGCTTAAGAAGTGCCATTATGCTGGGTTCACAAAACAACTTTTAAGGAAATAAAGTGAATGACAGCCGTGGCTCCAAGTGGAAGGTCAGCAAGGGTCTGATACCTGCTTGGTGTTAATGAAGGTAGATGCCACACAATTTAGGTCCAGCAGCCTGAACCAGGCTAAGCCTTTCTTACTTCCACGCAGTAAAACCTTTAGTGGCTGCCTATTATCTCCACGACACAGCCTGGCTTTCAAGGCCTTTCAATCAATAAATGACTTACTGAGCACCCACTACATGCCAGGTACTGTGCTAAGCCAGGACACAGCAGGTTAGGGTGGCTGCTCGCTGGCTGGCTCCCAATGCACCATTAGCACCAAAGGGCAGAGAAGGCCAGGATGGGAGCGCTATTTAGGAGGGGCCCCTGCCACATGGCAACATCTAAACAGAAACATAAAGCAAGACAGGGAGCGAGCCATGCAGCTATTTGAAGAAAGAACATCCAGACAAAGGGCACAGCAATGCCCGTGTCCTGAGACCCATCTGGAGCGTGCTCCAGGGAGAGCACAGAAGCCGGGGTGCCTGGAGCCCGCGGGAGAAGGTGAGCAGTGAGGTGAGATCAAAGGTGCAAGGCTGGACAGCAAGGCCCTATCAGCCTCGGTGGGTCAGGGAGAGCAAAGGAGCAACTTGATCTCATAGTTTAATACAACTGGCCCAGCCGTGGTGCTGAGAGCAGACTAGAGGAGGGCCAGGGTGGAAGACCAGTTTGGCCTTTTGTTTTTGCAATCCAGGCGAGAGAGCATGGTAGCTTGGATGAGTAGTTCTGTCAGATTCTTAAGTCTTTGAATGTAGAGTCAATAGGATTCACTGAAGAACTAAATACGGCACTGAAGGGGGAACTAAAGAGAAGTCCAAGGTTGGGGCCTGACCAGCTGGGGAGTGGCATCGCTGTTCTGGGGACAGACACATGGGAAACCCAAATATGGTTTGGGCACATTAAGTATGAGCTGCCAATCAGACATCTGTTGGACATTCCACGATCTGGTCCCCTCCTCCCTTTCATGTCTCTTCTCTACTCTGAGCCTGTATTCCAACCAGATCACCTTCCTTCCTATTTCCGGAATGTTCATTAGATTCATGTCTTTCTCCCAGGGGTACTCTGCCCTAATTAAAAATGTACCCACCTTTACTCAAGTACCAGTGGCCCACCCCCATTGAACAAAAGCCTAAATGCCTGATGTATGTCCAGAACAGAGAGGAAGGAACACATCGGCATCCCAGTGGTGGCCCTGTAGAAACTTACAAATAGATGGGAAAGGAAAGCAGATGCACCCTCAAAAGAGAATGGTAAACTCTGGAGTACTGGTAAGAATAGAAAGCTCAGAAGAACAAGCAGAATGGGTTCCACAAGTCAGGGAATGCTTCCTGCAAAGAGGGTGCTTGTCTGTGGCTGTAAACAGCGTCTCCGCTGGAAGCAGCTCCCGTTACTGGCTACCTTCACCTCGCGGAGCCTGACCCCAGTTCTGAGCAATGGGTCTACTGCAGGCGGGGCAGGGTATAAAGGAGATGCTGAAGGTTAAGAACCTTTCATGGTACCAGACACACAGTAGGTCTTCATGTGAGGTCTCCCATCTGGAAGTGAGTGGAGCCTGCCACGATGTGTGTGTGACTTGTTAGGGACAAACCCAAGCATTCATTCCACTGCACTGTACCCCTGAGAATGCTTTCGCCCATTTTATTTGACAAACTACAGGTGAGTATCTATCTACTAAGGGCCATCTCAACTTTTATTTTCTCAATATCTCAGGACCTCTCTGGAGACCTCCAGATCTTTATGATCTAAGTCCTTGGTGATGTTTCCCCCAGTTCTGAGCAAGGCGGGATACACCTTCTAGGAATCCGTATCTAGAAGAGGAGCTGTTAGCACCTTCAAGGCACATTCACACCCACCCACCCCTCTTCTGTGAGGTGCTCAGCCATCCTGGGCAAGGGAGAACTGCCAAATGGAGCTCTGTCTCCCAGCAGACTGCTGGCTTGACCAGAGAGATGGGGGCAGAGCCAGAAGTACCTCATTCCACACAGGGGCCTCTCCTCTCACAGACAAGGAAACCAAGGCCCACAGAACCCCTTCATTCCCTCAGCCAGCCCTGAGGTTCCTGAGAACACGGGCATCTCAAAAGCGACAGTTCCAACCCCCCAAGGGTAATCATGCACAACACATGCGAATTTAAGTTGACACCCCCTGGGGGCATCGCCAATCAAAATCACCCACCTACAAACTGTGCACAAGGCCCCACCCCAAGCTCAAGAGAATCCCCCCCATACACCCCCAAATGGTCATGTTGGTACCTCTGGCTTCCATACCCCACCCCACCACTCAGCTGAGGCAGGCAGAAGAAAGATTTCTGCGTGCCGTCCTAGCAGCCGGGAGACTGACCGGCAGACTGGGTCATTTCAATGATTACAGAGCAGTAATGGAAAATTTCCAGGATTTCCCAAGGAGTGGGCTCTAGAAAAATTCTCAGCCTGGGTACAGGATGCCCATGCAGATGATGCATGGGAAAACACTGGTTCCTGATTTTGCACCGGGGCTCAGATTTGTAGGTGGAAGATCAGGCTGAAATGCAGAGGCCTGGCTGTGAGTCCGGGCTCTGCCACACTGGGGGGACCCTGGATGTGAAATGATTACACACGAGTGCCATTTAACCAGTGCTGGGTGTCTGCCAGGCATGCTGGGCTGGAGGGATGTAGCATCTCACTCAGGGGGCCCAGGCAGACGGGGGAAGTGGAGGGGAGCCTCATCTCGTCACCTCCATTTTACAGATGAGAAAACTGGGACTCAGCGAGGCCAAGTCACCAACCACCCCAAGGTCAAGGTCCCACCCCTCGAACCCAGAGCCCTTCTTCTCTTGAACTGAACTAATCTGAGCCTCAGCTTCCCCACGAAGAAAGAGAATGGGGCCTGTATAAATTTGAAGGTGTCTTCCTGGGCTTCCTAGGTGTCTTCCCAAGGTTGAGGGGGCGTGGCGTCCTCTCCCCAGGCCGCTGAGCAGCCGGTGAGGTGGTGGAACGGGAAGAATTCACCCAGGAGCTGCGCTCAGGGAAGAAACTAGCGCCTGGTAGGGGAAGCGGATAGGTACTCACGTCGATGTTCCTTAGGATGACGCACTTTCCATTGGTGTAAAGAAAATTGTTGCCCCTGGGGTCGCCGCCGATGATTTTGGAGACACCCCTCTCCACCTGGGGGAGGCTGGCGAACACCTTCTCTGCAGAGACACAAACGCAGCAGGGCACATGAGGGGCAGCCCCTGCCTCGGCCCCCCGCCGGGCTGAGGACAGAGAGCAGGGGAGGGGGAAAAGGAGAGGGGCCCTGGGCCGGTCTCAGCCGGTCACCTGTTGCCTCTACCCGGAGGGGCGGTCGCCACTTTGAAGGAGCGCAGGGGACGGCGCGACTTCCTGGTCCGCGCTCTCCACCAGGCCCTTCAGGGATGCGGGGGCTCCGCGGGGCTCCGACCGCATCGCCAACTTTGGGGCGTCCCCCTGGCCGGGGATCGCCGCGCGGTGCCCCTGAGGGTGGCGGGTCGCTCACCGGCTTGCGCCCGCACCCCTCCCCCGCGCCCCGGGGACCCCTCCAAGCCGCCCGCTCCTCGCGCCCCGCCGATGGCCGAGGGGTCCAGGCAGGGCCGGAGCCCATCCCGGGGGCACCGGGCCGCGGCACTTACTGATCTCGTACGGCATCCTTGCCCACTTGTTACCGCGCAGCGCTCGCCGAGAGCCTCCGGGGCCGCGCGCGCCGAGAATCAGACGGGGCCGAGGCCGAACCGGGGACAGGGGCCGAAAGGCGGCGCCGGGGGTGCGGTGCGCGGAGGGGGCGGTCCGAGGCCGGGTCTCCGAGGCCGGCTCGCGCCCTGCCCTGCGCGCTGCCGCTGAGGACGCGCCGAACCCGGAAGCGCGGCCCCGCGCGCGGCTCGCCCCCAGCTTTGACCATATATAGTCAAGCGCTCAGCTCGGAGGCTGCGGCCCCGGCGAGCCTGCGCGGACCTGGCCGCGCCCCTCCCCCCGCGCGGGCCCCGCCCAGGGCAACCCGCCTCCCGGAAGTGACGTCACTCGAGGCCCTGTGAAAGGGCGGGGCCAGCCGCACTGGGTGTCAGAATGCTCTTGGGAACTGGTGGGCGAGGTTTGTGAGGGTGGGGGTCGCTGGGGAAGGGTGGGCGGAAGGTTGGGGTACTCGAGGTTGCTTCTTGCTGAAGTTTTGCGGGCGCTGAGAGCAGCGGAGCGCTCCGGGGAAGCCTTTTTCCTGCCTGTGTTTGCGTAGCGGGCGTTCCCGAGCCGCCAGCCTTCCGGCCGGGTGGGCGCCTGCTGTTTGCAGAAGCTGTGAGGCGCCAGCTTGGGATTTGTAAACATAGGATAGTGCTTTTTCTTGCTTTCTTTTTAAAGCGAGACTAACTGGGAGTCGCCCATCCTCGAAAAAAGCAGCTGGCAGGAGGAACTTTAGGGATGTACCTTGCAGGGCCGGGCTCTCTCAATACTTCCTTTTAGAAAGCTAGGAAGCCATAGAGCAAAGGGGATGTACGTTCGAAGAAAAAACTAGAGCTCATTTTCTAATGAAGAAAGCAGAAGGGAAAGGGAGCTTCCACTTGTAAGATCGAGGCAGCGGCTCGTTGCGAGGGGAGAAGCAAGGGTTCTGAGGTGTTATTAATACTTTGAACCTCACCTTTCAGCAGGGGCTGGGGGCTGTCTTTCCATCGGAATTGGGGGGGAGGAGGGTAAGTGTGAGAATATGCTAAAGGGCCTGAAGCCCAAACTAGAAAACCTCGGGGTGATCCTTGACTTTATCTAATCCACTGGGAAATCCTGTTCGCTCTATTTTCAAACTGCATCCAGGTTCATTTTTTGCGTCCTGCACTTAATAGGCCTGCAGAGCCCTGAAGTCTTACCTGTGTTAACTCAGGTATTTCCTATCTGGTCTCTTGGCTTTTGCTCCCCGACCTTCACCTTAGTCTGCTCTCCCGACTGCAGCCTGTTGGTTTCAAAATTGAGGATGAAATCTGTTCCTCAGCTTAAAACTTGTAGGTGCTTGGAATCTCAAAATTGAAGCCTAAGGGATTAACATGGCCTGCTGGGCCCTGTGTGGTGCGTTCCATGAGACTCCATCGTACTCTCCTTTGCCTTCAGCTCTGCTCCCCCTTTCTTGCTTTCTGCAGCACCCCAGCTTCCTTGGTACCCCAGGAGTGCCCCAAGCTTGCTCTTGCACCTGCGGGGTCCCCCCCACCTCTGTTCGCTACCTGGAATTACTCTGAAAAGTACTTAAATGCTCTGCTCGCGTCATTTTTTTCAGTGAAAGTCCCCTACCCTGACCACCTTATTTTGAACTGCAACCTTCCAGCCCTTGCAAGCGCATTCCTGATTCTCTGTTCCCTATTCTTGTCGGGAGTGTGTCCCTGGCACAGGGTAGATGGGAAGGTAGCTTTGTGAATTGAAGGACCCTAGAAATGTTGTGTCTTTGTACATAAGGGTGAGATTTCTAAAGCAGAAATGAAAAACAAGTGTTCTCCAGGTGGGAGCTGTAATTAATTATTCTGAGAAACCAGGATTTAATTATTACCCTTATTGGGACTGGGTTAAGAGCAGGTGTGATAACTTAAGTTCATTCCTAGGGCATCTATGTAATGCGAGGACTGACTTGAAAGTAAAACTCAGGCCTCAGCCTCAAGCCCTTATGCATGTAGGTAAAGCCTCATTGGACTTGCTGAAAATGAGACTATAAAGCAAACTTACTTAGAATTAAGTTCCAAACCCCTGGCAGGATACTAGGCTCTATGGCTCTTTTAGCTTACAAGTAAATTAGGTTGGTCTGGGGGCTTGAGAAAAGTTTGGGTGTGGTGGGGATGCTGGCCTTTATAAAACATAAGTCACAGACAGTGTGACTTGTGACTTGGCAGGGAGTTGCGGCAGTTGGAAGGAAGAGGGATGCAGGGTGCTTTTCTCTGGGGTGATCCTGGTCTGGTTGTTTCAGCTGTAAGGGCTCTGATACTTGAGCTGTGGCTAGCTGTGTTTCCAGCTCTCCTCGGTTTCTCCTACTCACCCACGCCTTTAATACAACCACCTAACAATGTGACCTTGGCCTCCAGTGGGGACCCTGAAACGACTGTACTCTGGTGACTCACTGCTGTGTCAGTCCAGCGACTTTTGAGACCCTCACTTCTGAAACTGCCTTCTGGCATGTCGGGAATGTCCCAGAGAAGCCGCCTAGGACCAAACCAAAGCGAATGAGACCACCGGACTCCTTTGGGGGGGTCCCTTCCTGCAGTGACCAGTGACCCCATCTCTCTAGCTGCACTGGTCAGAAACCTTATCCACCCACTCTCACCCGCACGTTCAATCCTTCACCAAATCTGATCTAGCCTGGCTCTCAAGCTGCTCTTTCACCGAGTCTTTCAGCTCTGCCACTGGCACAGCGCCTGCCTTGGGGCTACTGCACCTGTTTCCGGGCCTTCCCTGACACCCCAGTTGAAGGCCAGAGTCCATTCAACTGAATTCTTAAACTGTGTGTAAGCAGCATTTAACATTTGTTGCTGTGCCTGCTGGGTTAATCCAGCTTGCTTACCCCTGCCCCCGCTGTAAACATCATGAGAACGGGGACCATGTTTTTCCAATACTTAGTGAAGGGCCTAGCAGACAAGCTAAAGGAAGCTGCTGATTCTCATCCTGGAGAGAATGAGCCCCAAGAGCATCACATGACTTTGCACTGAATTCCAAAGCACGTAAAATAGTGTCTCTTAAAAACATGCACTTTGGGGCAACTCCTTAAGTCTTTCTCCAGGAAAACTCCTAGGCTGCCTTTGGGGAAACTGGTTGCAGTTACCTGAATTGGGTAACTCGGAGGAAACCCTTAGTCTGGCTCTAGATGTGTATATGAAGAGGCTTTACCTTTGCCCCCTTTGGTTCTGCCAACTGCTTTGTAGTGAAAACGAGGGCTCAGGATGTGCAGCCCTACGGGAATCTGCCTCAGCCCGTGTTGCCTCCTCCATAAATTGGGAGTCTATACAGGGAGTCTATACAGAGCTTTGGGGAGAAACAAAGGAGCAGCTGGACAGCCGTTCTGAACTTCTGCTTGCTCACTTTCAACACGCGTGTTCTCACGTCAGTCTCTGAGGAAAGGGATCTCCTTCCTGTTCGAGTGCGCTGGGCCCCTGCAAAAGGGCTCCATGGCAAGTGCTGCAATGAGGAACAGGGAGCAGGGTGGGCACTGCTCCCTCCAGGAGCTCAGGGTTGGACTGGCCCACCTCTTGGAAGGGGATGTCGGGATGTGCTGTGCACTAGGGTAACCTCCCTATTACTAGCCCTGCTCCTCTAGGAATCTTACTTTTTCCTGGGTCCTTCTCTGTAACGTGTAAACAAGCTCAGGTAAGCCACACTCAGGAAGCATCTCTATAAAGTGTCCCTGGAAGCGATCGCCTCTGTCTCTCCTACCTTAAGCCAGTCTTACTGCCATCACCTTCAATCTGCTTCACAAGCAGACCCTCACTTCCAGATTCCCCGATAATTGAGCCCAGGTTGGATCAAGGGTCCCTCTGTTGCTGAACCAGTTTCATTCGCCTGATGAGTACAGCAAGCCAAATGCTGAGACGCTGAGATTTGTAGCTGAGAAATGGCTTATTCAGGAGGCCCCCAAGTGAGAGAAGACTGGAGAACGAACCTCAAATCTGGCTCCCTGAAGGTGAGGGGCTTGGCATACTTATGGGTGAAGAGTATAGGGTGGTTGGAGACGCAGGGGAAGGTGATTGGAGGCAGGAAAAGAAGTAATCGCTGCTCTGCACGTGTATCTGAGTTGCATGGTTCATGGGACTCGTGTTCAGAAAATGGAAACATTAACATGATCTGAGGGTGTTTTTGGCCCTGTGACGGCAAAAGGTCATCCATCAGATACTCGCGCAGGCCCAGTTGAATGGTCAGTGGTCTCGACTGGTTTGAGCTGGGCCAGAACTAGCTCCAAGTTCCTGAAAAACACTTAGGCAACTCTTCACTATTACTGACCCATGTGTCAGCTGTTATCTATATGGGGCAGTTAAAGGAATCTCTTGATAAGTCTAGGCTCCGTGAAACTTGGAGGGGATGCAATTTGCAAGAACAATTACAGCAAGCTTGATGAGTAAAGGCAAGTTACAACTTATTCAAGCAAGTTACAGTACAGTTTAATGGATCTAGTCCTCAGTTTCACAACCATAGTCCAATTAGCTATGAACCGGGGTTGTGAAGGCGCATGGGGCAAACTTAGCTACATGGTACCCACCTTGTGTCCTGGAAACCTGGGGTGGGGCATGGGGCTGCCCTCCTAGAAGGGAGAACTATTGAGGGCCATGACAGCAAAAGCTCTGCTTTTGTCCTCCACACCTTTGTCAGAGGATAAATAATGCAAAACCCTGACCCGCCTATATAAACCTATGAGTGTTAACCTCTGTAAGTTCTTCCAAGGCAAGAGCAAGAAGTGAATTCTTACCTCCAACCCTGTGTGTGAGCTTGTTACTGGGTCCCTCCTTGGGCTGCTCAATTGAAGACAAGAAACAGTATTTCACAGGCTGGCAGGGCTCTGGGCTTTGCAAACAGGTGAGTGTCTAACACCCCTAACTAGTTCTGTAAGAGTTTGCAATTCCTTGCAAGCTATGAAACCTTGCATACAAAACTTTCCCCTTTGAGGTTATGTCCAGTGGATGTACTTCTGAGAACTTAGTAGCACTGCATAGCTTCGGCCTAGATTTAATAAACATAGCTCAGGGGATATATTCTCCTTACTCAAGTTACTGGCCTATCCTCATTTCTTTAAGCCATCACCTCATAGACAACAACCTCCATTATCTGATCCTTCTAAGATCCAGGAGAGGAGCCCCGCACACCTGGTTTCAGAGACTTGGGCCTAAGTACTTCACTCACTCCTCCCCGCAGGGCAGCAGTCACTCCATTCCCCTGTTCCCCTTTGCTTTTTGCACAAAGAACTCCCATGAGCCATACAACTAACACAGCCCCACTTGCCTTTCCGCTGCTGCCTGAGACTCAGCATGGTGGCTGAAGTGCCCTGAGGACAGGTGACAGAGTCCTGTCCTCACCCCAGCCTCCCTGGTTCCCTTTCTGGAACAACAGACTTCTGCCCTTGCACTCACTTTCTGTGAGTCAGGTACTGGTTTTTTTTGCATGCTCTTGGGTAGGGTTATGACTTGGCCCAAGTTCAAAAGCAAGGGTCACAACCAGGATTCAAACTTGGGTCTGCCTTCTCCAGAGCCCAAGCTGTTCTAAGCACATGAGAAAGGGCTAAACTGGACAGACCAACACTTGTCAGCCTCAGTTGTGTTCTTGAATAGGCAACTTACTCGATCATGTTCCAGGAAATGGTAGAAACCAGTAGCTCTTTCAGGCAAGTTCAAGGATGACGTCAATTATACTTCATTTGAAAAGGTTTGCCCTTTTTGGGCAAATATTCAGAATCAAAGTGCTTCTGCCTCTCAATCCTGATGCCAGATGACCCAACAGTCTCTGGCTGGATGTGTGGTCGGTTGTGATTCTGGGCTCTGGGCACTGTTCTGTCCGGGTGGCACCCAGGAAGCAGGCACTTGGCTGCAGGATCTCTTGGCATCCTGTGTTACTGTGGAGTGTCTGGTCTGAGAGTCATGCTGGTGCCCTTGGTGATGACATGGAGCCTTGGGTCAAGGGGGCTTCGCTTTCTGCAGAAAGCTTCCCAGGTGTGTCCTTGCATTCTAGTCTGGTCAGCACTTGGGTCATTCTCCCTGGCCACTGCAGGCGTGGAAAAATTCTGAGTCTCCATAACTGAGTGCAGGGTGTCTTCAAGTCCCAATTCTGCAGGAGTGGCTCCAACCCCTGCCCCAGATAACTGAGGATCTCGGACTGCCCAAACATTCTAGAAATTCATCCTGGCTTCTGCCAACACCTACTCCAGGCCAGTGCCTCTGACTCCTTGGGGCATCACTGCTGGCCATCTCCAAACCTGCTTCACATATATTGGTTGTTTCTCTAGTCTGCCTCTAAGATGTGAGGAGGCCGAACTCCTCAGCCTGGCTGGCGTGGCCATGAAGTACTTCCGCTTCCAAGGGCAGAGGGAGGGTGGTGTCTGCCGCCCAAGACAGCTCTGCCTCGATGCCCCCAGCTTGAGTCTGGGCTTGGAGAAGGCCCACGTTTCTTGTCCCTGGTTGTGTGGGCTCCAGTCTCTACTGATGGCATTGTTGGGACTGGATAGTAAGGGCCTCTGTATGCAGACAACATGAACTTTGAAGTTTAAGTTGGTAGTTCCAAAGGGAGATTGCAGAGGGTGAGGCTGGTGTCAGAGCCTCAGCTTATTTATCTCCAAAGTTAGTGCATTAGGCAGCACCACTAGTGTACGTCTGGGAGTGGTTGGCATCTGGTTTTAATTTCAAGAGGCTTGCAGTCTCCTCTGGCATGTCCATACCATTTAAGTCCTATGAATCTTTGGGCTGTAGTTGTCGTTTCTCAGGAGGTTGGCGCATCTGTGTCCCTTTGAAATTCCCAAGACTGGAGGATGCTGCGGTGTTGGCCACAGTTGGAGGCTTTAGACATGCTGGGGAGGATGACTGTGGGTCCTTGGGAGGCTTGCTCCTGCAGGATCGAGACTATGTAGGTCAGGCAGCATGACTTCTGCAAGTCAGCCATGCACCCGGTGTCTGCCTGGTGTGCTATGGGTGTTGAAGTGATTCTCAGTTACTGCACCACTAGAAACCAACGGGAAGAGGTCGTTTAATTCCAGGAGTGGTAGAATCAAGAGAAATGGTCCCAGGAACACCACTGTGAACGTCTAAAACTTGGAAATTGTAAGTGCTTAATCCCAGGCAGAGTAAGTGTGGAGTCAGCCATTGAATGGATGTCAGTTTACTTTGTCATGATAGTTCAGGATTGGTTCAGAGGAAGTTTATTTCAACCCTCCCTTGGGTTCCCCACCCCCAACCACTCCACTATCTAGTGTCAAAATATTGAGTATCACCCTTGATCGTGGGTGGAATTAAGAAAACATACTTAAAGGATGTTTCCAAAAAATTTTGGCCTGTGTCAACTCATGGGATCATGTTTGTTAGTTGAAATAGCCATTGCATTAATCATGGGCGTTGAAAAGTTAGACACAAATAGAAAACCTAGTGTGCACTAGGCCCTGGAATACTTTCTATCCCTTTGTAAAACTTGAGCTCCTCATGGGGAAGAAGCATAACCTTGCTCAGATACAGTTGTTGGAAGTACATAACTTGGAAGAATAGCATCTTGGGTGTCATCTCTGTAGCTGGAGGTGCTACAGAGACATGGGGCATGAGGTTCCCCACTTTCCTAAGGTGTTGGAATATCTTCTGAGAGAAGTGACCTTAATTGAAACTTACAGTGTGTGGGGTGTATGATGGGGACAGGAAGTAGATAAAGACGTGTAGGCAATGGAATTTCAGGGTGAGGAAAGGAGTCCAGTGATGGCCGATTTCTGGCTTGGGCAATTGGGTGGTAGGTGATCTAGTCACTTAAAAGCTAGGCCACCAAGCAGATGATCTGACAACATGCTTTGCAGTTGTAAGCTTGGGCTTCCAGGGGCCCTGCCATGTGAGGAGTAGAACAGCTTGCGGGTAGTCTGGTATCTTTTGGTAGTGCTTAAAACTAACTTCTAAAACACACTGCGTGTTAAACATATAGTGACATTCTTAGAGTTGCAGTTGGACCATAATTTTCATGGAGTAGATGACATCATGCAGCTAAATCTCCCATGACTGTTGAAAGATTTAGTTCCTCAGGTCCATGGAAGAGTCCCAGCTATGGATGTGGGGGAGATGTACATATGGGTCCATGGGCATTAACACTAATAGATGAAGAGTTTTCAGGGTAAGAGCATTGTTGGGCGCACTGTGCTGGGCAGTGGTCTTTGGCTGTGTCATGATAACTACCGGCAGCTAGAAGAACCAGTTCTCCTTGAGTGCCCTGAGGTGGGCCCTGGGACATGGTCCTGAGAAAAAATGAGTACCTTCTGTCTTGCATTGTCCCCACTTGATACAAACATCTAAATTTAGAAGGCACAGCTGTCTAACATCTCAACCTGGACAGAAAGAACTGTCTTTAACTCTAGAGGATGTAGAGTCCCAAAATTATTTCCCATAAAGCTACATCTGATTAGGTAGCAAATCAACTAGTTCCTTCTACGGCTGACTCGTTAATGATGATGAGCTAAGTTATGCTCAGTGTAAAGGGAATTGGCTGAGTTAATAGTGCTGGGGGCTTCCCTGGTGGCGCAGTAGTTGGGAGTCCGCCTGCCGATGCAGGGGACACGGGTTCGTGCCCCGGTCCGGGAAGATCCCACATGCTGCGGAGCGGCTGGGCCCACGAGCCATGGCCACTGAGCCTGCGCGTCCGGAGCCTGTGCTCCGCAACGGCAGAGGCCACAACAGTGAGAGGCCCGCGTGCAAAAAAAAAAAAAAAAAAAATAGTGCTGGGATAGCACATAAGACTTTCAGTGTCGATAAGTGAGCTCCAGACTAAGGGGGTGGGTACCTTGGCCATAAAAATACTTTCATTCCCATGGCAAATTAGATCACTAACATGACAGCAAGTAAGACATTTAAATGAAACAGCAATTCTTGATAATCAGCAGCTGTGCACACAACTCAGTTTAGGTAGGTTTGGTTTTGTTTATGTTCAATTCCAGGTTAGCTCAAAAGAATCAGGGTACCCAAGCTTGAATCTGGCCCTGTGGACAGGAATCTAGACTGTTTCAGATGATCCTTTATTGGATGGAACGTACAAACGAGTCTCGGCCTCACGGATGTACTGTGACACAGGATACTTCTAGCTTCTTGCCTGTCTTGCTTTGCCAACTGTCTATCCAACTTCTATAAATGGTAGAATAGTATTTTGAGACTTCGAGCAGATCGTAGATAACGGTGCATTGTAAACTGTAGAATTACTCTCCAGGCGTGTGGCAAAATCCACACTGACTACACATCTATTAAGTTTTTACTATGTTCCAGACGCTGTGCTGTGGGCCCCAGATAAATCAGCTAAATGGCTGATTCTGCTAGGCTGTGTAAGGACTGCTAAGGTCGGTCTGGTGTTGGGGACAAACTGCACTGGCGAGGGTTTTATCCTGCAAATGAGATTGGATTACTCGTGGGGAGATAACAGGAAGGTAGTCTGTAACCAATGGAAGAGTCTGAATTCAGATGAGCAGGGCAGCTCCCTACCTCTTATGACCTGTGAGGATCTCTTAGGGGAAATGGCTTTGGAGCACAGCATCACTTTAGGGGTTACAGTATGCAAATTGAGGCAAACCTTTTGAGGCTTTTTGGCAGGGAAACCTCACCAGACTCCTGCCTGAGTGCCTGTCACGGTCTTCCAGGCCCTGGCTTCTGGCTTTCTCGGTGCTGGATCCGTGACTGCACTGAGTCCTGCAGTATACTTCTCCTCCTGTAAACTCACCCAATCCAGGCCTCCTGTATGTGGGGTGGAGCTTTGGTGCCCAAATCCAACGTTCAATTCCTTGCCCTTGAGGTTTCTAGAAGGCAATGCCCTGCAGGAACTAAGGACACAAAGATGAGCCCCTTTTGTAATGGTGAAGCCCTGTGGGGAGAACTTGTCTCAGACTCTGGGCTGGTATGGCATTAACTTCTCACCAAGGGCCTTGTTTTCATGATCCAGGTGGAGCTGGAGGCCAGCCTGTAAGAACGAGTGTCTGGGGCTTCCCTGGTGGCGCAGTGGTTGGGGGTCCGCCTGCCGATGCAGGGGACACGGGTTCGTGCCCCAGTCCAGGAAGATCCCACATGCCGCGGAGCGGCTGGGCCCGTGAGCCATGGCCGCTGAGCCTGCGCATCCGGAGCCTGTGCTCTGCAACGGGAGAGGACACGGTGGTGAGAGGCCCGCGTACCGCAAAAAAAAAAAAAAAAAAAAAAAAAGAATGAGCTTCCTGGTGTGGCTTTGAGGGGCTGCTGGCGTTCGCTGCTCTGGATGCTCCTTGGCGTAGACGGGGGCTGCGTATGCCGGAGTACGGCTCTGTGTCCGTGCTGGCTGAAGTTTAGCAGCTCTTATGGCTATGACTGGCTTTAACCTGCATGGGTGTGTGGACTCAGAACAGCTGGAGTATCAAACGTGGCCTTGACTAGTGTCCTGAGGTGCTAGGCTCCATCTGGGTTTAAAACAGAAAAGGAGTTTAATCTGACTCACTTGAGGCACACTTGTCTGCAACCTCAGTCTAAGCAGAGCTCAGGATTGGAGCAGATTTTCCTTGTCGGGGTCTAAAGAGGCTTGAAAGCAGGTAGTGACAGGAGGACACAGCACCAGAGCTTGTGACCCAGAAAGGAGCCCAGCTGGCTGTCGTGTACTGAATGAGTCTCCGTGATGCCTTTGGTTGGCCCCCTCTTGCTGGGGCCGTGCTCAGTAGGAAAACTCAGACTTATTAAGATGGTGTGGGATGGAAGGAGTGTGGCATAGTGAGCTCTACAGAGCCCTCCAGATGGTGATCCTAGTGAAATAGACCCCTGAGCTTAGAATTCATCCAGAAAAACCTGCTCAGGGATGCATCGCTGGCTGACTTTCAGAGCCTGCTCTCTGCGAGCCAGAACAGATGAGCAGATCAGGAGCATAGAGGCTCCACCCTTAAGTCTTGGCCTCCCCGGCCCAGGATTTGACTGTCCCCTGTCCTGAGTAGCTGGGGAGCTGACTCAGTTGTCTCAGGACCCCATTGAAGCAAACTATCAATCTCAGAGTAGCAGATGTTTATACCCTACGTGTGCTAAGCTTCTTCAGACCCTGCCTGCCATGCAGGGGTTGCTAGGCTTGGTGATAAGAACCAATAGGCTATGGGGGCCTGGCTGTGGAATTCAAAGAAAACAGAGCCCTGCTGGATCTTTTGTTAGCATACAGATGCCTGAGCTGGGGGATGGAGTCTTGGTCTGGATATATGATTCCCGCTCCAGTTTCAATCCTATTTGGACGAAGACCCTACGAATTCATGCAATAACTCGGATTCAGTGGTTCCTTATCCCATAGGAGATGGAGTAACTGTCATTGGAGAAAGTCATCCATGTGAACAGCCTTAAGTGAGCACGCGTCCCAAAACACACCCCAGAAAACACAAGGACTATAGGGAATGTGGGGCTAGTGGTCCTGTGGGAGTGACTCTCCAAACGCAGTAAATGTGGGGGCACCTTGGATGCTCATCCTTTAGGATACATGTGATTATCCACTTGGAGAATAATCCTGTCGGTTCCCATCTCGCTACATCCTTTGGGGAAAAATTGGCTCACACTGGAGAAAAACCTCATCCACTCACTAAGCATAATGAGTCCTGTCCTTTCATATGTGTCCAAAGCCTCACTGGAGGGCAAAGGGGATCCACGTGGAGGTACCTTCAGCCTTTCAGTTAACGTGAATCCTGCTGCACAAACCTCACTGGGGTTTAACGTTTCGCTCTTGTTTGCTGTAGATAAGTTGGTCTGATTCGGCATGGAGATTTTTTTGCGAGACAGTGATGAAAATCCTATTAAATTTTAATGGTCCGAAATGTCGATCCTCCACAACCCCAGGCATGGCCCATTTAGGTGGGCCACGAATCCTAACATTCAGGTCACAGCATCTATTCTTCAGTGGGTTATATTGAAGACATTGAGTTTAAGATAGAAAATAAAGAGGGGTCCTATGTGAATTGTTCTGAAGTCTTCGTGGCCAGGAATCTGACTTTTGTGGGGACAGCACCCCGTGCTGCTAGCACCTCGATGGGACGGCCTCACCCTGGTCTTTGCTGAAGTTGCTCTTCTGTGCCTTGGTCAGTTCTCTGCTGGCCATCTGTCATGCTATTGCTCTCGTGTTGCTGATGAAGAAACCTCCCTTCTGGGTGGAGATGGCCTGGGAGGGCTATAGAGACAGACACAAGGCTGGCCAACTTTCCTGTTGAATCATGAGATGTCTTGTTAGCTGGTCTGTTGGTGTCCTCTTTCCAAATATGACTTGGTGTTGGCTACTGAATTGCATGAGCAATAAATTACAGGTAGGTGAGATAGTGAGAAATGAGGCTGGCTGTGGGGAGCTGGATGCTACCAGGTTGTGATGGGCTCAGATGAAGTTAAATCCAAGAGAACTATAAGAACAAACGCCTCCTTTTAAAACTCCTCCGTTGTGAGGGTAAAGCTGCAGAGGCTGGCTTTACCTCTTGTGGTCCCGCATCGTGAGACCTCCCCCAGATGAGGTGGGCCCCCCAGTCCCTCCCACTGGCAGTGCCTGAATGTGGACTGTAGTGTGATGGGGGGATCAGAGACCCAATCCTGGGAGAGTTGGGTCAACTGGCTGAGATGGGCAGAAGGGTGCCAACTGCCCCTCCCAGTAAATCCCTTTGCAAGTGGCTCCCTCCCGATCCTGGAGCCTGGAATCTCAGGGTCCAGGTGGGCCCTGGGCCACGTCCTCCCTATGGGAATGACAACCCTGAGCTAAAACCAAGCTACGCTTCACAGGCCCCACCCAGAAAACACGTCTGGAACTGCCAAGCAACAAAATCTGATTTTAAAACCTTGACCACCTTGCAGAAGCAGAGAATGTCCTGACTTTTGAGGCGGGTGGGCACAGGGGCCCTGGAGGTGGTGCTCACAGCTGGGAAAGGACACCACAGGGAGGGAGCTGTGAGCCTGTGCTGGGGTTTGCGTGGTGGGTGGGTGTAGTTGAAGATTCGATAAACGGATACTGAGTTTCCTTGGCTGTTAATGGGATTGCCGTGTTTCCCCTTAAACAGAAGGAAGGGGATGTAGGTGAACATTGTAGGATGCTGCTGACTTCATGGTAACTGGCTGAAATGGGGGAGAAGACCTAGGAATGGCCTCTCCAGCCCTTCATTTTCTCAGGTGCTTACGTTTGGGAACCTTATCCCAGGACAAAATGTCCAAGGTTCAGACTCCTGGAAATAGGACGAGCTGTGTCCTCTGCTGGGCCCTCAGCACCCCCAATGGCACACAGCTCAGCCTCTGAACACGCCAAGCAGGGTGTCCACACCTGCCGCCTGCAAAGTTCTGATGGCTGCACCCTGGGGCCCAGGACAGGCTACAGTCCGAATGGGCTTCCTGGACCACCTAGAAAAAAAGATCGGGGACAAGAAATTCAAGAGTTTTTGGTCAAGTCTGATGCCCTGGCGCATGGCAGTCCAGACTTACGGGGGACTTTGGCCATCTGCTTAGGGTGGTGGTGCTGGGGATGATTATGGCAGGTGGTTTGGGGGGCAGTCGCTCCAGTGGACGTGGAGTTCTTCCCACACGTGTCTTTACAAGTGAGAGGCACCTTGGAGCTTGAGGTCAGAGCAAGACAAAGGACTTCCTAAACTGAAGAATCTCTTTTTAAACCTAGGAATTTTGCCCTGGGTGGATGTTGGGGGCCTCAAAATGGACATTCCTCGTGGTCCAGGATGGGTCAGCCTCTTCCCACGAGATGTGTGAGAAGCATTTCGCTGTGCTGGGAGAGCTTCTGGGGCAGATGCGTGTGGGAGGTTTGGCTTTTCCTACCCACCGTAAAAGGCTACAAACACCAGGAGGCAGAGAATGCCTGCCTTGGGAGAGGGAACTTGGTGACAGGAGTCAAGGCCATAATCTGGAAGTCTGATAACATCACTGAATGCCTCTGCCTCTTAGTTGCCCTTTGCATGGTACTTAATGATATACCTTAGTTTTAGTCTTTCAGAATGATTTCTGCTTTCTTTTGCCAGGTTTGTGTACTAAGCAAATCTGGAGAAGCACTGAGGGTGGTGTCTTGGAGCCGTGATGGGGAGAGAGGCTGGCAGACAGTGTGGACTGCAGCCAGGATCCAGGGGAGTGCTTCTGTAGGGGTCCCAGTGGAAGTGGGACCCTCCCTCCCTGGAGTCGGTGCCCCACAGTGCTCGGATGCCATGATGCTGCACAGGACTGTTCCATGCACATGATGGCTGTTGCAGGACTTGCTGCTACTTGTCACCTGATGTCAAAGTTGTACCTTCTCAGCTATAGTCTCTGCCAGACTTCAAGCTCCCTGAAGGCAGGGACGATGTGCTGATAACAGCGGTGTTTCTGGTGCTCAGCATGAAGTTTCCTTGGAGCCTCCCAGGGGTGTTGAGTGCTTGGATGTTGCCTCTTATGTGATCCGGCTCAGTTGTTCCATAGGTTCTGTTGCTTCAGGATCACACTGGGCCTTATCTGCTGTCTCTCTTGTGAGCTCACTAAGGACAGGAAAGCAGGCTTTCCTTAGCTCCTTCCTTCCCCACCAAAAGTTTGGTGTAGCCTAACCCGAGGTGTTGAGGCAGGACTGAGCCCGTGCTGCTGCATGAGGAGGTGGGGTGTGGTTTCACTAAGTCCCTGGTTGGACAGGACTCACTGGCCCCATGGGGGCTGTCTTGTGACCCCTGGGTGCCAGAAACACCTGCCTCCTGTCTGTAAGGGGCATGTTTCTCAAGGGTCCTGTTCCCTCAGCTTTCACATGTCCAGGTGCTTTTTGTGGCAAATGTTGCCCCTTTAAGTGGAGGTGGAAGGAAGGATGTCTGGGTTACTGAGAATAAGGGGAAGAGTCTTCAAATGTGGACTCAGGCCTGATGCATGGGTGTTACCGAACTGGGATCCTTAGCCCGAAGCCCCGCAAGCCAAACGCTGAGATGCAGAGACTTATAGCAGAGGAAGGGTTTGTCCCTGAGGAAGCCAAGCAAGGAGACAGGATGAATCTCTAATCCACCTCCCCAATGGGGAGGGGCTCAGGGTATTTATGGGACAAAGAAGCAGGTGGCCTGGGGAGCATGGGGAATGGTGACTGGAAATAAGGAAAATGTGAGGTAGTCACTGTCCTGCGCAGGTGCAGCTAAGCTACAGGCTTCTTCGTGGGATGCATGTTTGGAAAATGGCAGTAGGATCTGAGGGAGTTTTTGGTCCTTTGATGTCAAAAGGCCATCCTTCAGACACTCGCACATGCCCATTTGGAGGGTCGATGTTCTTAACCAGTCTGAACTGCTGGGGCTGGAACTAGACAACAGCTGACTCCAAGTTCTTGGAAAACAACTTGTACACTAACATCTTGAATCCTACGTCAGATACTATCTATAGGGGTGGTGAAAGGGTCTTCTAACTTTAGACTACGTGATGCTGGGAGGATATGCACGTTTTGGTAAACAAAGCGAGTTGACCCGTGAGGGCATCTTACAGATGATGAAGCAAGTTACAGTTCAATGGCTCTAGCTGATGGCTACCCTTGGTTTTACAGGGAGATGCCTTCTAAATTGTCACCAGATGGTACTTTCTAGGTGTCTGGGTCCTGGCTGCTTCCTCATGGGCTCCTGGGTTTATGTCCTCATGGTGAGATGTGTGGCTTCAAGGCACGTGAAAGAGCCACACAGCTGGGGAAACTCCTCAGGGCGCTCTGGTACAAGTGGAATAAGGCCACATCGTGTCCTTGTGTCTGCTTCACTTAGAATCTTCGAGGTTTATCCACATTTGTTACATGCGTCAACATTACTCCTTTCTAATGTCTGAAAGAGACCTGGCATACATGTATCATCCTTCGTTTCTATTCATCTGTTAAGGACACTTGGAGTTTCCTTTTGATTCTTTGATTCTTCACTCTGGTCTCTTCCTAGCAGCCCCATCATGGGGCTCTACCTTTGTGATCCCATCTAAGCCTAATACTCTCAGAGCCCCACACCTCCAAATACCATCACACTGAGGGTTAGGAGTTCAACATATGAACTTTAGGGGGGCATCACACTGAGGGTTAGGAGTTCAACATATGAACTTTAGGGGGCATAGAAACATTGTCTATAACAGCTGAGCTTTTAGCTATCTCATCCTGAAGTAGGTGAGCTGTTTTTTTCCCCAAAACATCTTTTGTGATAAAATACCTACAACATAAAATTTGCCACTTGAACTATCTTAAGCGTACAGTATACAAGCATTACAATCAGTATGCAATCGGTGGCAATCATTACTGATGGCTGTACAATATTGTTAGGGTAATTTGAAAACTTGTTCAGCACTCTACAAAAACTCTGCAACTATTAAGCAATGACTCACATTCCCCCCCATCTCCAGCCCTTGGCAACCTCTAATCTATTAATTAACTTGCTTATTCTCTATTTCATGTCATTTGATCACAAAGCATTTGTCCTTTTGTCTGGCTTATTTATTCTAAATAACTTCAAATTTCATCCACGTTGTGCAATGTGTCAGAAATCCAATCCTTCCCTGGGTCTGAATAACAATCCATTGCCTGGATATACCAAGTTTTATTTCTCTTCACTTGTTGATGGATAATGGAGTTTCCACATCTTGGCTCTTGTGAATATTGCAGTCAATACTGGTGTACAGGTAACTGCTGAAATCCATGTTTTCAGTTCTTTTGAGTGTTTAACAGGAATGACTAGGTCAAATGGTAATTCTGTGCTTAGCACTTTGAAGAACTGTCAAACAATGAACTGGTTCTTGAGGCGCTTCTATGTAGAAGACATAAGGTCCTAAGGTCCTTTTGGAATAAGACCCCCCACAGGTGACAAAATCAACTCCTTGTAGTTTCATACTTGAAGCTGAACATCTAGGAAGGTCATATCTGCTACATTAACCTCTGGAAGAGGAAGCCCAGCCATCCATTCAGGGGGTCAAGATTCTTTCTTCAAGGACACTTGTGGATCATTGGTTGTTAAGAGTCAACAGACCTGAAAGCTCAGTCCTTTTCTCAATGAATTCTTGTATGAAGATCTTCCCTGTTAAGTAGTTTCAGATTTTGAAGCCAGTGACTCCTTATCCAATGGCAGAAAATAGAAACCACGTTGCAGCTCTTCCGTAGCATCTTGTTTCTGCCTCACGAGATTTCCTGCTGTACTCTGCAGCGCTTAGGAACATGCCTGACTTCCCTGAGGCAGCCAGTCTTGAGCCTCGAGTGGTTCACCATGATGCTTATCCTTTGATTTTGGGGGTATCTTTCCAGGCCTTGTCCTCGATACCTGGGGGTAGAGGGTCTATCTAGTGATGAGTAAAAATAGAAATATTAGTTTTAATCCCATCTTTCAGAATCAAGACTGGAGAGTTTTTATCATGCTTTTAGAAGTTCTTGGGACTGACTGGCCATTAAAAGTTTACATCCTTACAGGGATCCTGGAAGGGGGCCAGTTCTATGCATTATAGGCATACCTGGAGATACTGCAGGTTCAGTTCCAGACCACCACAAAAAAGCGAAGATCAGTGTCACACGTTTTTTGGTTTCCCAATGTGGATAAAAGTTGTTTAGACCACCCTGTAGTCTATTAAGTGTGTAATAGCATGTACATTAAATTCCTTATTGCTAAAAATTGCTAACCACCACCTGAACCTTCAGTGAGTAATAACCTTATTGCTGGTGGGGAGTCTCACCTTGATGTTGATGGCTGTCGACTTATCAGGGTGGTGATTGCTGAAAGTTGGGGGGTAGCTGTGGCGATATCTTAATAAGACGACAATGAAGCCTGCCATGTTGACTCTCTTTCACGATTTCTCTGTAGCATGAAATGCTGTTTGGCATTTTACCCATAGAACTTTCAAAACTTGAGTCAATCCTCTGAAACTCTGCTGCTGCTGCTTTCATTGACTAAGTTGCTGTAACATTCTAAGTCACTTGTCATTTCAGTAGTCTTCATGGCATCTTCACAGGGTAGATCCTTTCTCTTCTCTAAGAAGCAACTCTTCATTCGTTAAAGTGTTATAGAGCGCAGCAATTTGGTCATATCTTCAGGCTCCACCTCACTCTAGTTCTCCTGCTAGTTCTATCACCTCCATAGTTACTTCCTCTGCTGAAGTCTTGAACCCCTCAGTCATCCATGAGTGTTGGAATCGACTTCTTCCAAATTCCTTTGAATGTTTATTTGACCTCTTCCCATGAATGACAAATGTTCTTCATGGCATCTAGAATGGCGAATCCTTTCCAGAAAGTTCATGTACTTTGCCCAGATTCAGAGGAATCACTCCTCATGGCAGCTATAGCCTTATGAAATGTTTTTAAAATAATGAGACTTGAAAGTCAAAATGACTTCTTGATCCATGGCTGCAGAATGGATGTTGTTAGCAGGCATGAAAACGACATAAATCTCTTACATCTCCATCAGAGCTCTTGGGTGACCAGGTGTATTTTCAATGGGCAATAATATTTTGAAAGGAATCTTTTTCTGAGCAGTAGGTATCAACAGTTAAAATATTCAGGAAACCATGTTAACAAAATATGCTGTCATTCAGGCTTTGTGCCATTTACAGAGCACAGGCAGAGTCCATTTAGCATAATTAAGGGCCTAGGATTTTTTTTTTTTTTTTTTTGCGGTACGGGCCTCTCACTGTTGTGGCCTCTCCCATTGTGGAGCACAGGCTCCAGACGCGCAGGCTCAGTGGCCATGGCTCACGGGCCTAGCCGCTCCGCGGCATGTGGGATCTTCCCGGACCGGGGCACGAACCCGTGTCCCCTGCATCGGCAGGCGGACTCTCAACCACTGCGCCACCAGGGAAGCCCCGGGGCCTAGGATTTTTGAAATCATAAATGAACATTGGCTTCAACTTATTCCCCAGCTGCATGAGTGCCGAACAAGAGTCAGCCTGTCTTAAAGCTTTGAAGGCAGGCGTTGACTTCTCTTCAGCTATGAGATTCTCTAATATGAGGCTGTGTTTTCTGCATTAAAAAAATCTGTTTAGTGTAGCCACCTTCATTAGTGATCTTAGCTAGATCTTTTGGATAACTTGTTGCAGCTTCTCCATCATCAGTTTTTACTTCCTCTTGCACTTCTAAGTTAGGGAAGATGGCTTCTTTCCTTAAACCTCCTGAACCAACCTCTGCCTGTTGGTTCAAACTTATGCAGCTTCCTCACCTCCCTGACTTCATATTGAAGAGAGTTAGGGCCTTGCTCTGGATTAGGCTCTGGCTTAAGGGAATGTTGTGGCTGGTTTGCTCTTCTATCCAGAGCAGTAAAACTTTCTCCATGTCAGCAATAAGGCTGTTGAACTTTCTTTGTGCGTTCGCGTTCACTGGAGAAGCACTTTCAATTTCCTTCAAAAACTTTTCCTTTGCATTCACAACTTGGCTAACTGTTTGGCACGAGAGACCTGGTAGCTTTCGGCCTCTCTCAGCTTTTGACATGCCTTCCTCACTCAGCTTAATCATTCTAGCTTTCGATTTAAGGTGAGACATGCGACTCTTCCTTTCATTTAACCCTACAATGGCCTCTAAGAGTTCATTCATTGGCCTAATTTCAATGCTGTTGTATCTCAGGAAATTGAGAGGCACAAGGAGAGGGGGAGATACGGTGGAGTGGCCAGTTGGTAGAGCCGTCAGAACAGTTATATGGGTGCAGTTCATGGTGTCCCCAAACAATTATAATAACAACATCAAAGATCACTGATCAGAGATCACCGTACCAAATACAATAATGAAGTTCGAAATATTGTGAGAATCACATTGTAACAGACATGCAGTGAACACATGTTTTTGGAAAAATGGTACTGATACTTGCTCGATGCAGAGTTGCCACAAACCTGCAATTTGTTTAAAAACAAAAAAGGGAAATGCAATGAAGTGGAGCACACAGATCAGGTGTACCTGTGAAGCTATCCTGGTGTGTGGTCTCCTGCCTTCCACCACCTACCTGCCCTGGAGTGACTGAGTCTGGGGGTCCTGGATAGTCTTCTGTGGCTGGACCTGTCTTTCCTGGTGAGAGAAGTACCCAGAAAGGGCTGTGGGGGCCATGGAGGCATTTTTGATAACTTGGTACAACCATCTGGGGCACCTGCTGGTAAAGAGAGGTTGGATTCCCAAGCCCTTTCTTTGAAGGTCAGCCTCAAGTACAAGCTGTGTGTTCACCTGATGGGGGCCAGTGTGCCCACCCGAGTGGCCGTGCAGAGTGGAGAGGATGTGCACTGCCCAACGGCTTGCCCTCTCTACCCCAGCACTAAACATGGGGCATCCTTATAACCCCTGGGCTTGTGCCCCTCAGAGCCCAGAGAATCTCCAAGGAGTTACCATCCCTGTTGAGTCTGAGTTCCCTCTCCTAGAATAATTCCTGCTTCTGAAACATAGTCTGTGGGCCTGCAGAGGAGGGGGTGCCGGTCCTTGTGCTGAGGGGCTCTGGCCAGAGGGAGCTATTGGCCAAGAGACTGAGGAGAGGATTGAGCCCCTTGCTCTCACAGAGGGGAGGAGGCTGTCAGAGTGGCCAAACTTGTCACATGTGTCCCCTACTGGTCTCCATTTGGTAGTCAGGTGCTGGCACTGCTGGGGGCTGGGCCATGATGCAGCTTTGGGGAGGTGTAGGTGGGTAGGGCTATAAAGCAATCTGCAGGTTAACCAAGTTCTTCAGGGTCATCTGTGATATGTGGCCTGACTTTCTGAGCGTCCAATAGTGTAAATTGGTTTTTTTAAGTGAAAATGTTTATATAGAGAGACACACTCCATAGACAGAGTGTGGGCCATTTCAGAAGGCGAGAGCGACCCCAATAGTGTAAATTGTGATTGAAGAGTAAACATTTACATGAAGCCCTTTGACTTACCTGTATATAACAAGGGCTTTATATTAAGGATCATGGTTTTTGTCTGTGAAACTTTGAAATGTATCACTTCTGCCAGATGGCAGTGAGTGGATTTGACAAAATCACCACCTTAACTGGCTCGTTAGGCAATTCACTTTTGCTGTTCTTGTCCTGTGGGTATATTGTAGTTTCAAAATGTACACTGAAGCCATCCTTGGAAAATACCTGTCAGCTTTGCCAACTTGGGCAGGGTTATGGGCTTTCAAACTAGACTGTCCTCGTCCATGACTGGGAATGGAAAGTATAAATGCTGCTCTGCCCCCATATTTCTGACCCTTTATTCTTCACACATTACTGCTAAGGAAAGGAATGAACTATATAAATTACTTAATTCCCTCTGGTTATTGCATGACAAAGTGAATTTTTAAAATAAATTTATTTATTTGGTTTATTTTTGGCTGCATTGGGTCTTCGTTGCTGCACGTGGGCTTTCCCTAGTTGCGAGCGGGGGCTATTCTTCGTTGCGATAAGCGGGCTTCTCATTGCAGTGGCTTCTCTTGTTGAGAAGCACAGGCTCTAGGCGTGCGGGCTTCAGTAGTTGTGGCATGGGGCTTCAGTAGTTGCGACTCGTGGGCTCTAGAGCGCAGGCTCAGTAGTTGTGGTACATGGGCTTAGTTGCTCCGCGGCACGTGGGATCTTCCCGGACCAGGGCTCGAACCCGTGTCCCCTGCATTGGCAGGCGGGTTCTTAACCACTGCACCACCAGGGAAGCCCGACAAAGTGAATTTTAAGATCTCTTATTAGGAACATACTTAGACATAAACATACATAGTGAGCATAGCGTAATACGTACGCAGAACCATCTCCTTGACTCCGTGCAATTTGTTCTTGATTAAATGCTCTCCAAGCCTCACCTGAGGCAGTTAAGATAGTCAGGTGTATTAGAGGTGGTCACGGGATGCTGACTGTGACAAGCAGGTGACGCATGTCACTCATAGGTCTGATAAACAGTGAGCATAGAAACTATCTAAGCAGGGACGATAATGTCAGGCCCTGGTCACCAGGACCACTCCACCTGCAGGTTGGATCTGGGAGCGGACTTCTCCCAAGCCCTGCTTAGCTTGACGTGACTGGGTGCCTTCATGTTAAAGAGAACGCATTTCCAGCTTCTCCAGAGATGGGCTTGTCTCATCTTAGCACGTCTTGCTGCCTGTGAACAGCATCTCTGGCTCATCCAGCTGCTTCAAGTTGGACGTGGTTGGGAGCTCCTTAGGGGTCTGTGCTCTGGTGCTCTCTGGCCAGGAGGTCATGTGGTGAGCCTAGCCAGGGCTAGCCCAGCCCTGAGGCTGATGCAGGGCCAGCAGAGAAGATGCAGCTAGAGAAAAGACGTGCCCAGGCCTACCCTAGTGCTGAGTAGGTTTTAGGGGTGTTCCAGGATTTCGGTTGTCTAGGTCAAGGTCTGATATTCGTAGGGAGCATAGCATCTCTCAGGGTGGGCTTGGGAGACCAGAATGTCAAGCTTCCATGGGCTTCTGCTCTCCATGTCTGCTGTTGTGATGCCCTCGGGCCACCAGGTGGTGCCAAAGGGCTCCCCTCAGCCAGGAGCCAGGCAGGAAACTCTGGGGACTCAAGAATGGGTTTTGGGGCTTCCCTGGTGACACAGTGGTTGAGAATCTGCCTGCCAATGCAGGGCACACGGGTTCGAGTCCTGGTCTGGGAGGATCCCACATGCCGTGGAGCAACTGGGCCCGTGAGCCACAACTACTGAGCCTGTGCGCCTGGAGCCTGTGCTCCGCAACAAGAGAGGCCGCGACGGTGAGAGGCCCGCGCACTGCGATGAAGAGTGGCCCCAGCTCGGAGCTTCTGGGAAGATGGCGGAAGAGTAAGACGTGGAGATCACCTTCCTCCCCACAGATACACCAGAAATATACCTACACGTGGAACAACTCCTACAGAACACCTACTGAACGCTGGCAGAGGACCTCAGACCTCCCAAAAGGCAAGAAACCCCTCACGTACCTGGGTAGGGCAAGAATAAACAGAGACAAAAGGATAGGGACGGGACCAGCACCAGTGGGAGGGAGCTGTGAAGGAGGAAAGGTTTCCACACACTAGGAAGCCCCTTCGCGGGCGGAGACTGCGGGTGGCGGAGGGGGAAGCTTCGGAGCGGAAACTCCGGAAGAGAGCACAGCAACAGGGGTGCGGAGGGCAAAGCGGGGAGATTCCCGCACAGAGGATCAGGGCCGACCGGCACTCACCAGCCCGAGAGGCTTGTCTGCTCACCCACCGGGGCAGGTGGGGCTGGGAGCTGAGGCTCGGGCTTCGGTCGGAGCGCAGGGAGAGGACTGGGGTTGGCAACGTGAACACAGCCTGCAGGGGGTTAGTGCGCCACGGCTAGCCGGGAGGGAGTCCGGGGAAAAGTCTGGACCTGCCGAAGAGGCAAGAGACTTTTCTTCCCTCTTTGTTTCCTGGTGCGCGAGGAGAGGGGATTAAGAGCCCTGCTTAAAGGAGCTCCAGAGACGGGCGCGAACCGCGGCTAACAGCGCGGACCCCAGAGATGGGCATGAGACACTAAGGCTGCTGCTGCCGCCACCAAGAAGCCTGTGTGCGAGCACAGGTCACTCTCCACACCCCGCTTCCGGGGAGCCTGTGCAGCCCGCCACTGCCAGGGTCCCGGGATCCAGGGACAACTTCCCCGGGAGAACACACAGCGCGCCTCAGGCTGGTGCAACGTCATGCTGGCCTCTGCAGCCGCAGGCTCGCCCCGCACTCCGTGCCCCTCCCTCTCCCCGGCCTGAGTGAGCCAGAGCCCCCGAATCAGCGGCTCCTTTAACCCCGTCCTGCCTGAGCGAAGAACAGACGCCCTCCGGCGACCTACACGCAGAGGTGGGTGCAAATCCAAAGCTGAGCCCCTGGAGCTCTGCAAACAAAGAAGAGAAAGGGAAATCTCTCCCAGCAGCCTTAGAAGCAGTGGATTAAATCTCCACAATCAACTTGATGTACCCTGCATCTGTGGAATACCTGAATAGACAACGAATCATCCCAAATTGAGGAGGTGGACTTTGAGAGCAAGGTTTATGACTTTTCCCCTTTTCCTCTTTTTGTGAGTGTATGTGTCAGTGTGAGATTTTATCTGTATAGCTTTGCTTCCACCATTTGTCCTAGGGTTCTATACGTCCTTTTTTTAAAAAAATTTTTTTCTTAATAATTATTTTTTATTTTAATAACTTTATTATATTTTATCTTTATTTTACTTTATCTTCTTTCTTTCTTTTTTTCTTCCTTCCCTCCTTCCCTCCTTCCTTCCTCCCTCCCTCCCTTCTTCCTTCCTTCCTTCCTTCCTTCCTTCTTTCCTTCCTTCCTTCCTTCCTTCCTTCCTTCCTTCCTTCCTTTCTTTCTTTCTTTCTTTCTTTCTTTCTTTCTTTCTTTCTTTCTTTCTTTCTTTCTTTCTTTCTTTCTTTCTTTCTACTAATTCTTTCTTTCTACTTTTTCTCCCTTTTATTCTGAGCCGTGTGGATGAAAGGCTCTTGGTGCTGCAGCCAGGAGTCAGTGCTGTGCCTCTGAGGTGGGAGAGCCAACTTCAGGACACTGGTCCACAAGAGACCTCCCAGCTCCACATAATATCAAATGGCGAAAATCTCCCAGAGATCTCCATCTCAACACCAGCACCCAGCTTCACTCAACGACCAGCAAGCTACAGTGCTGGACATCCTATGCCAAACAACTAGCAACACAGGAACACAACCCCACCCATTAGCAGAGAGGCTGCCTAAAATCATAATACAGCCCCACACACCCCAAAACACACCACCAGATGTGGACCTGCCCACCAGAAAGACAAGAGCCAGCCTCATCCACCAGAACACAGGCACTAGTCCCCTCCACCAGGAAGCCTACACAACCCACTGAACCAACCTTAGCCACTGGGGACAGACACCAAAAAGAACGGGAACTATGAACCTGCAGCCTGCAAAAAAGAGACCCCAAACACAGTACGACAAGCAAAATGAGAAGACAGAAAAACACACAGCAGATGAAGAGCAAGATAAAAACCCACCAGACCTAACAAATGAAGAGGAAATAGGCAGTCTACCTGAAAAAGAATTCAGAATATTGATAGTAACGATGATCCAAAATCTTAGAAATAGAATGGACAAAATGCAAGAAATATTTAACAAGGACCTAGAAGAACTAAAGTTGAAACAAACAACGATGAACAACACAATAAATGGAATTAAAAATACTCTAGATGGGATCAATAGCAGAATAACTGAGGCAGAAAAACGGATAAGTGACCTGGAAGATAAAATAGTGGAAATAACTACTGCAGAGCGGAATAAAGAAAAAAGAATGAAAGAAGTGAGGACAGTCTCAGAGACCTCTGGGACAACATTAAACAAACCAACATTTGAATTATAGGGGTTCCAGAAGAAGAAAAGAAAAAGAAAGGGACTGAGAAAATATTTGAAGAGATTATAGTTGAAAACTTCCCTAATATGGGAGAGGAAATAGTTAATCAAGTCCAGGAAGCACAGAGAATCCCATACAGGATAAATCCAAGGAGAAATACACCAAGACACATATTAATCAAACTGTCAAAAATTAAATACAAAGAAAACATATTAAAAGCAGCAAGGGAAAAACAACAAATAACACACAGGGGAATCCCCGTAAGGTTAACAGCTGATCTTTTAGCAGAAACTCTGCAAGCCAGAAGGGACTGGCAGGACATGTTTAAAGTGATGAAGGAGAAAAACCTGCAACCAAGATTACTCTACCCAGCAAGGATCTCATTCAGATTTGATGGAGAAATTAAAACCTTTACAGACAAGCAAAAGCTGAGAGAGTTCAGCACCACCAAACCATCTTTACAACAACTGCTAAAGGAACTTCTCTAGGCAAGAAACACAAGAGAAGGAAAAGACCTATAATAACAAACCCAAAACAATTAAGAAAATGGGAATAGGAACATACATATCGAGGAGTACCTTAAATGTACATGGACTAAATGCTCCCACCAAAAGACACAGATTAGCTGAATGGATACAAAAACAAGACCCATATATTTGCTGTCTACAAGAGACCCACTTCACCTAGAGACACATACAGGCTGAAAGTAAGGAAATGGAAAAAGATATTTCATGCAAATGGAAACCAAAAGAAAGCTGGAGTAGCAATTCTCATATCAGACAAAATAGACTTTAAAATAAAGAATATTAGAAGAGACAAAGAAGGACACTACAAAATGATCAAGGGATCGATTGAAGAAGAAGATATAACAATTGTAAATATTTATGCACCCAACATAAGATCACCTCAATACATAAGGCAAATACTAACAGCCATAAAAGGGGAAATCAACAGTAGCACAATCATAGTAGGGGACTTTAACACCCCACTTTCACCAATGGATAGATCATCCAAAATGAAAATAAATAAGGAAACACAAACTTTAAATGATACATTAAACAAGATGGACTTAATTGATATTTATAGGACATTCCATCCAAAAACAACAGAATACACATTTTTCTCAAGCGCTCATGGAACATTCTCCAGGATAGATCATATCTTGGGTCACAAATCAAGCCTTGGTAAATTTAAGAAAATTGAAATTGTATCAAGTATCTTTTCTGACCACAATGCTATGAGACTAGATATCGATTACAGGAAAAGATCTGTAAAAAATACAAACACATGGAGGCTAAACAATACACTACTTAATAATGAAGTGATCACTGAAGAAATCAAAGGAAATAAAAAAATACCTAGAAACAAATGACAATGGAGACACGACGACCCAAAATCTATGGGATGCAGCAAAAGCAGTTCTAAGAGGGAAGTTTATAGCAATACAATCCTACCTTAAGAAACAGGAAACATCTCAAATAAACAACCTAACCTTGCACCTAAAGCAATTAGAGAAAGAAGAACAAAACAACCCCAAAGTTAGCAGAAGGAAAGAAATCATAAAAATCAGATCAGAAATAAATGAAAAAGCAATGAAGGAAATGATAGCAAAGATCAATAAAACTAAAAGCGGGTTCTTTGAGAAGATAAACAAGATTGTTAAACCATTAGCCAGACTCATCAAGAAAAAAAGGGAGAAGACTCAAATCAATCGAATTAGAAATGAAAAAGGAGAAGTAACAACTGACACTGCAGAAATACAAAAGATCATGAGAGATTACTACAAGCAACTCTATGTCAATAAAATGGACAACCTGGAAGAAATGGACAAATTCTTAGAAATGTACAACCTGCCAAGACTGAATCAGGAAGAAATAGAAAATATGAACAGACCAATCACAAGAACTGAAATTGAAACTGTGATTAAAAGTCTTCCAACAAACAAAAGTCCAGGACCAGATGGCTTCACAGGAGAGTTCTATCACACATTTAGAGAAGGGCTAACACCTATCCTTCTCAAACTCTTCCAAAATATAGCAGAGGGAGGAAGACTCCCAAACTCATTCTACGAGGCCACCATCACCTTGATACCAAAACCAGACAAGGATGTCACAAAGAAGGAAAACTACAGGCCAATGTCACTGATGAACATAGATGCAAAAATCCTCAACAAAATACTAGCAAACAGAATCCAACAGCACATTAAGAGGATCATATACCATGATCAAGTGGGGTTTATTCCAGGAATGCAAGGATTCTTTAATATATGCAAATCAATCAATGTGATACACCATATTAACAAATTGAAGGAGAAAGACCATATGATCATCTCAATAGATGCAGAGAAAGCTTTCGACAAAATTCAACACCGATTTATGATAAAAACTCTGCAGAAAGTAGGCCTAGAGGGAACTTTCCTCAACATAATAAAGGCCACAAATGACAAACCCACAGCCAACATCATCCTCAATGGTGAAAAACTGAAAGCATTTCCACTAAGATCAGGAAAAAGACAAGGTTGCCCACGTTCACCACTGTTATTCAACATAGTTTTGGAAGTTTTAGCCACAGCAATCAGAGAAGAAAAGAAAATAAAAGGAATCCAAATTGGAAAAGAAGAAGTAAAGCTGTCACTGTTTGCAGATGACATGATACTATACATAGAGAATCCTAAAGATACTACCAGAAAACTACTAGAGCTAATCAATGAATTTGGTAAAGTAGCAGGATACAAAATTAATGCACAGAAATCTCTGGCATTCCTATACACGAATGATGAAAAATCTGAAAGTGAAATCAAGAAAACACTCCCATTTACCATTACAACAAAAAGAATAAAATATCTAGGAATAAACCTACCTAAGGAGATAAAAGACCTGTATGCAGAAAATAAGACACTGATGAAAGAAATTAAAGATGATACAAAGAGATGGAGAGATATAGCATATTCTTGGATTGGAAGAATCAACATTGTGAAAATGACTCTACTACCCAAAGCAATCTACAGATTCAATGCAATCCCTATCAAACTACCACTGGTATTTTTCACAGAACTAGAACAAAAAGTTTCACAATTTGTATGGAAACATGAAAGACCCCGAATAGCCAAAGCAATCTTGAGAACGAAAAATGGAGCTGGAGGCATCAGGCTCCCTGACTTCAGATTATACTACAAAGCTACAGTAATCAAGACAGTATGGTACTGGCACAAAAACAGACAGATAGATCAATGGAACAGGATAGAAAGCCCAGAGATAAACCCACGCACATATGATCACCTTATCTTTGATAAAGGAGGCAAGAATATACAATGGAGAAAAGACAGCCTCTTCCATAAGTGTTGCTGGGAAAACTGGACAGGTACATGTAAAAGTATGAGATTAGATCACTCCCTAACACCATACACAAAAATAAAGTCAAAATGGATTAAAGACCTAAATGTAAGGACAGACACTATAAAACTCTTAGAGGAAAACATAGGCAGAACACTCTATGACATAAATCACAGCAAGATCCTTTTTGACCCACCTCCTAGAGAAATGAAATAAAAACAAAAATGAACAAATGGGACCTAATGAAACTTCAAACCTTTTTCACAGCAAAGGAAACCATAAACAAGACCAAAAGACAACCCTCAGAATGGGAGAAAATATTTGCAAATGAAGCAACTGTCAAAGGATTAATCTCCAAAATTTATAAGCAGCTCATGCAGCTCAATAACCAAAAAACAAACAACCCAATCCAGAAATGGGCAGAAGACCTAAATAAACATTTGTCCAAAGAAGATATACAGACTGCCAACAAACACATGAAAGAATGCTCAACATCATTAATCATTAGAGAAATGCAAATCAAAACTACAATGAGATATCATCTCACACCGGTCAGAATGGCCATCATCAAAAAATCTAGAAACAATAAATGCTGGAGAGGGTGTGGAGAAAAGTGAACCCTCTTGCACTGTTGGTGGGAATGTAAATTGATACAGCCACTGTGGAGAACAGTATGGAGGTTCCTTAAGAAACTACAAATAGAACTACCATATGACCCAGCAATCCCACTACTAGACATATACCCTGAGAAAACCATAATTCAAAAAGAGTCATGTACCAAAATGTTCATTGCAGCTCTGTTTACAATAGCCTGGAGATGGAAACAACCTAAGTGTCCATCATCATATGAATGGATAAAGAAGATGTGGCACATATATACAGCCATAAAAAGAAATGAAATTGAGCTATTTGTAATGAGGTGTATAGACCTAGATTCTGTCATACAGAGTGAAGTAAGTCAGAAAGAGAAAGACAAATACCATATGCTAACACATATATATGGAATTTAAGAAAAAAAAATGTCATGAAGAACCTGGGGTAAGACAGGAATAAAGACCCAGACCTACTAGAGAATGGACTTGAGGATATGGGGAGGGGGAAGGGTAAGCTGTGATAAAGCAAGAGAGAGGCATGGACATATATACACTACCAAACATAAGGTAGATAGCTAGTGGGAAGCAGCCGCATAGCACAGGGAGATCAGCTCGGTGCTTTGTGATCGCCTGGAGGGGTGGGATAGGGAGGGTGAGAGGGAGGGAGACGCAGAGGGAAGAGATATGGGAACACATGTATATGTATAACTGATTCACTTTGTTAGAAAGCAGAAACTAACACACCATTGTAAAGCAATTATACTCCAATAAAGATGTAAAAAAAAAAAAGAGTGGCCCCAGCTCTCCGCAACTAGAGAAAGCCCTCGCACAGAAACAAAGACCCAGCACAGCCAAAAATAAATAAATAAGTAAATTAATTAAAAAAAAAAGAATGGGTTTTGAGGACATCAATGGGGAGTCTTTCCTCTGCCTAACCATCTTTGCTCTTGCCCCATTTTCCTTCGAGGAATCTTGATCCTGTGTGACTTGCCTCCCCCTATACCAAGCTCACCTACCTTTTGAAGCGTAATTGATTCCACTCCTGCCAGACAGCCTGGGATCTGGCTCGCCCAGGGTCCTGCACTGAGCAGGTAAGCTCATTTCTTCAGAATCCTGTAGATTGTGAACACCTTGTGATGTTACTCATGTGGCCTCAGGTATAAATTTTCATCTGTAATGAGAAATTCTTATCTAAAATACTAATATAAAGCCTGAAACTTCCCTTTGAACCATGATTTTAAAATTGAACTTGACGAAGGCACCAGAAATTGTTAAAGGATATAAGAAGCAGTTAGGCTTTTTCTACAAATTCAGAAAGCCTAACATGACAAATCACAGTAATCTGAGGTAGCAGTTACCGTGTTTTACTTTGAGTCTAAATCTTTGATTTTTGAGTATTCAGGGTACAGGGGTAAACCATAAAATTCTAACTTCATGACTCAAAGATAGATATCCAGCAACTATTTGTAGTGATTCTAGCAAAGTCTAAAGCATTTATTGAAACATACTTTACATATATCGCACATTGGTAACATACCCAGTGGTCCATAACTACATTTCAATCTCTAGGCTTTCAGGAAAATCTAAATCTATCCAGACTTCCTCTACTGTTGAGAGAAATTTCTTAAGCTTATGGTTTAACTTGCCAGTAAACTGCTTCCTCTAGAAAGAGGATTTCTGTTGACACTAGAACCAGGAGTGAGAGCCCAGCCCCAGGCTCCCAGGTCGAGATTCCATAGGCCAGGCCTGGCTAAATATCAGAAGGACAAAGATCCTTCAGGACTATTCCAGGAATCTGGCAAACAACTTCGATGTCTGTGTTTCATTAACAGCCTAAGGGCACTCGAAGTATATTACCAGCAGAGGTAAGGACAGAATAAGTTGTCTTGACCTCCTAAAGGGACATACAAGGGCAAGCAGAAAAAAGACTTCAAACAGGATCTTTACAAAATGTTAAACTCTTCCTGTGGTCAATGCTCCTTAGCTCTAAAAATGTTAGCTTTCACGCTTGGCTTAGCTGCTGCTCTGATCTGCAAACAGAATTTTTTCTTTTGAACATTAATTGTCTTTTTTTCTTGCACTGATTAGGAGATTGTCTGAGATATCAACTTTGAGAGGGGAGCCTCCCGGATCAGACTCAGGGAGGAACAGGAAAGGCTTGGGGACAGGCAAACACACACCTCTGCTCAGTGCCAGGGAGGGTGAGGCTGCATTCTCCATCAGTGCAATCTCCACCCTTGTTCAGTGGCAACCTTCACTGAGAGCCAGACTTCTTCCAGAGAAGCAGAGATGTGAATCTGGAAACACTACTGTGGAGAGTGTAGCTGAAGCACTGCAGCATTTTGGGATCAGGTGGAGGCAAGGGAAGTTTGAAAAGCTAGAGACCTGCTGGGTCTAAAGGGATGAAAATGCTGGGAAGCCCAAGATTAAAGTGCTAGGAGATTGGCTTCCTGGTGAGAGCTCTCCCCCTGGCTTGCAGATGACTCTCGTGTTTCATAAGGTAGACCGCAAAGGACCTCTAGTCTCCTCCCTCTTAGAAGGACACTAATCCCATCATGGGGGCCCCACCTATATGACCTCATCTAAACCTAATTACCTCCCAAGGCCCCACCTCCTAATGCCTTCACACTGGAATTAGTGCTTCAATATGTGAATTGGGGTGGGAGGGGGGGCACAAACCTGCATTCCTAACAGAGTGTCACTGAATTTGCGGCTCAATCTGACTGTAATCTCACAAAATTCAGACTTTTTAGTTTGCCTTTCTCAGAGAGCAGATGCTGAGACAAGGATACGGGTGGTAGGTGATCCCAGGAAGCATAAGTGAAAGTGAGGAAAGCGGGACTGGGGAAAGAGAATGTCAAAGGTTGTGTTAAAGTGGGTTTACTACTATGGGCATCTGGGGTTCAGTCCCACTGGGGAGCCTCTGATATATGGTACTGTGTAATGCTCATCTGGTAACACCCCTATGTGATGGGGTGGTTTCTCTCCTTCATTAGCTGGGGAGTGAGCACCCTCAAGAACATTAACTCCCTTGTAGTTTCCACTTTGTGGCAGAGTGAGCTCCCGTAGTACCAAAGAAAGTAGTCAGGCAAACACATGCGGGCATTGAGGTGGGGAAGCCATGGATGTGCTGGAGAGGTCTCCCGAAACTGCTGGTGAACTTGGGTGGACTGGGGGAAAGCATCACATTCCTGATTCTTCCTACATTTTGGACCATGTTGAGTAGACTGCTGCTGATGCTTTACAGTGGTTGTACTGTTATCCTCTGGGAAGTATATGCCAAGAGAATTAGGACTGCCAGAGATTTACTGGGGGATAACACCTGTGAAAAAGGGGAAGAGACAGGATTATGCAGAGGGAGCTGTCAGACCATAATGTGTCCCTGACATTTTCTGCCAGTCCCACAGGGAGCTCTGGAGCAGAGGACCAGTTTGAGGAATCCCACACTGGATGGAAATGGCTAGGCTCCCTCCATCGTTGGCTTGGAGCCACTCTAAGAATGTGGGCTAACAGCTGGAGGCTATTGGGTAGCCATGCTCCTCACAGATGGACAGCAAGCTCTTTCGAGAAGAGAGCTGTGTGGTATACCTCTATGTCTACCTGTGATGGGCAGCTATGAGCACCCAGATCTTCAGTCACTGCTGCAGGTTGTCTATAAGGACCATCATTATAAGATGTAATATTTATCTCCTTCTACTCTCAATCCTAGATGCCAACACTTCCATTGGTTTAAGTTGCTTATTTTGGTGAGTGCCCAAGACCTTCACTTCTAAGAGGTCTGAACCCCTGGTGACCTTATCATTCCATGTTTGCTGTAATTGCTTATTTATGCTTAACATTGGGTGTGGAAGAACCAAGCAACATTCCAATGAATAATTTTTCCCTTTCCTCTCATGTAGCAGAAAATCTTGATAGTCTACTGGCAAAAGAGCACTGTTTGTGTCCCTTGGTATAAGCATCTAGATCTAGAACCTCTAGACCTGCTGAACTTAACTTGTAGGGATGGAAAGCACAAATTTCCCAATTGGGTCACTGGGTGTTAAGACAAGGGAGAAACTTAATTCCACTCCTTGGTTCCCAGACCTATATTCTAGCTCTTGGAGACACAGCATCATTTAATGGCCACTAGTTTGCTAGCAAAGTACACCAACACCATTGTGATGAGCATGATGCTTTCAAGTTGCAGTTCCTGTCTTGAACTGTTAGCAAACTCAGGTGGACTATGAAAGCAGGAATCACTAGTATGATTCCTTACACCCATTGGACCACGTTGAATCTACTGCTACTGATATTTCATGGTGGTTGTGCAGTTGAGTTTCCTGGGAAGGATACTCTGAGATGCTGACTTAGGAATGCAAGGGTTTGGAGTATATAGTGTTGATCAGAGGGGCAAAGGAAGGTCTAGGCAGAAGTCAGACTGGGATGGAAGATGGACCAAGAACGAGTTGGAGAGTGCCATGGCAGGCATCTTCTGTTAGTCATCCCACACCAGACTGATATGGCTGGGACTTCTACTCCTGGCTCACTTGGCCCCTGGATGTGGGCTGCCCTTGGGGGACTGACAGCTAGCTGGAAGCTCTTGCTGGCTGTGCTCCCTACCAAGCAGCACATCCTTCCCTAAATGGAGATCTGTGCAGTGGGTTTCTTACAGAACACCCCATCTCTGCAGTTCATCGTCAGACTGATTCTTTACCTGGACATGTAAGAGGGCATTTCAATGACATGCTGGTCTGGCAGCTTCTTGTTAATATATGATAAAATCAAGGTTTCTGTAATCATGTGTCTCTGTAAGATGGATCGCTTGTTCCAGGTGACTTAATATGGGCTTTTCTGCAGTAAGTTAGGTATTCTGGAAGCCCCTAATGGTGCTAACACAGGCACTGTGCACGGAAGTGCCAGGGCATGGAAGGTAAATTCAAATCCAGAATAATTATCACAGAAGGATGGATGCTTCTCTCAGGAGGGGAGAGGTCAGATGAAATCACCTTGCCAGCAAGAGGCTGGGTGGCACCATATGGATGTTTAACATCTGTTTCTGTTGCTGACAGGCCAGCTTTAAAACAATGGCAGTAGCTAGAATGGCTTTGAGAGGGAGCCATGATATTGGACCCATGAAATGGGTAGACTTTTTTGCAAGCAACTAGGGGGCTGAGCACAGAAACCGGCTGACTTCTGGACAAGTCATCCTGTCCACTTACTGAGCACATCTTCTGTGATGAATGATCTGGTAGGCACTGCCATTTATTGATTGACTGATTGATTGATTGATTGAGGTACACGGGCCTCTCACTGTTGTGACCTCTCCCGTTGCAGAGCACAGGCTCCGGACGCGCAGGCTCAGCGGCCATGGCTCACGGGCCCAGCCGCTCCGCGGTATGTGGTATCTTCCCGGACCGCAGCACGAACCCGTGTCCCCTGCATTGGCAGGCAGACTCTCAACCACTGCGCCACCAGGGAAGCCCGGCACTGCCTTTTGATTTAAAAAAGAAACAAACAAACAACTTAGGCCTTGTGCCTATTCCCGTAGGTCCTTCTACATGCCTCTTCCCCAGACCTCCTTGTCTCTAATCTTCTAATATTGCTGCTTCCAGGACACTGAGCAGCCAGCCAACCCATTTGCTAATGCATGGAATTCTGAACACCCATCTTAGACCCCCTCGTTTCATAAGAAATGATCAAGTGTACTGATTGAACTCATGCCCACTGGGAGAATTCTCCCTCAATGTTCCTTAGGGTATCCTCTAAGGAGTCATGAGATTGCAGCCATCCATTAACAATTCATTGTTACATACTGAATGAATCTGTCTATGAACCAGGGCTTTACTTTTCTCTCCTTGTCACAGGGATTTCTTCATGGGGCCGCAGGTGTGAGCTGAGAGGTATAAGTGCAACAGAGATAGGGGATGATGGGGGTGTGGAGTCATTTGTTCTTGTAACTTAAATGTGACATTAGATTTGCTTTCCACAAATACACTATTACCTGTGTAACACTGGTGCCCATCGGGCCTTATGCTTTTAAGTCTTACAGCGTCCAGCTCATCATGGGAAGTTCTAAACCCATACTTGATGTTTCATGGCTAGGAATTCAGTCTCTATTAAGTCTCAGTATTATACTAGGAGCCAATTTCCAAGTTAAGTTTTCTATGGGCAAATGTATGAACTTATTCTGCAATCTTAGGAGTCTGCTGTTACCTCTCACATTCTGGCCATAGGTGTGTTCCAGAGTACTTGATACTTCTGATTTCCAGGTCTAACAGTATAACACCAGTGATAAGGTGGACCAGAAAGACCTTTTGTGGAAAGTCAATATAATCAAGATTCCTGTTGAGTTCTGCAGGAACTTGCATCTATTCCTACCATGGGTGTGGCTAACACTGAGATCTGTCAGTTTGTATTTTGAATGGCCAGACCACAGGTACTCAAAACTGGCAGGCTTTGGAGCCCACTGAAAAATGGTTAGGGGCAGTATTCCCAAGTGTGACATATGCTGTATTTACAATCCAAAGAGGCCTACCAATTTTGAAGTTACCCTTCCTTCATGGTAGGAGATAAAAGGTGCAGTAAATTGTCCTTTAATTTGGAAGTAGGAAGTGATGTCCTGCATGCCCTGGACACTTAAAAGCATCAGTGTTGTGGCAGGCCCTGAATCTTTGTAGGTTTACCTACCACATTCTGGCACATAGGTCTTCAGTTCTAACAAAGCAATGTCAGTAATAAACTAGACCAGCAGGATCTTCTGTGGAACGCTAATATAGGTTCCAGTCTTTTTCATTGATGGTCTTCTTGCACATGTCATTTTGGTGTGCTCGTGAGAAGAGGTGAGCTCAGCGTCTTCCTACTCGCCCATCTTGGCCGCTCTCGCCAACATAATCTGGAATGTCAATATAATCAAGATTTCTGTAGATTTTATTGTATAGAGTAGGAATGTTGACATAACTCTAGGATGAGGCTATGAATGTATACTGCTGACTTTCCCATGAGAAAGCAAATTGATACTCTCTTCATTGGGGATTGAATAATGTATTCACTAGATCAGGAGATGCATGCTAAATGCCAGAAGTAGTGCTTTTTACTAATAAAGATCATACCTCCATGACAGCTGTGATAGTTCACTGCCATCTGTCTTGGGACTCCGAATGTCATATTGAAACAAGGAATCACAAAGACCTCTGATCAAATGCAGGGTGACTTCTGTTTTTACCGGCCAAGGGAGTAAGCACACAAAAGAAGTCCTCTGGTTGGTCATCTTGAACCAGTGGTCAAAGTTCTTCTGTGTTGGGAAGCCTTTCTTGTCTCATTACTGAAGTTCTCCAAAGCACCGCTCTGTTCCATATTCCAGAACCTTTCTGATTGTCTTCCAAACATGAGTCCTGGAGGACCAGTTCCAGTTCTTTTGAGGCAGCACACTAATTGTCACGGACGTGTTCTTAATCTAGAAATCCAGGTTTCTTTAGGAGAACTGGGGTTCCAGCCCAAGACGCGGGATGGATAGAAATGCAAAACAGTGACCTGCTCACTGGGCCTTAACAATTGCCCCAGGTATGGGAGATCATAGTAAAAGGGATGCCCTAGGGACCACCATAGGGTGGGGTTGTCAGCAAGAGCTGCCTGACTCCTGTGGCATCTTTAGGTGGTAATCAGCCCTACATCCAACCCCCTCTCAAGTTGTGAGAAAATTGACTTCAGAGAAGCAGATCCTTCTGCCAGTGGGTACTCTAGGTGCAAACTGCCTTACTGTCAAGCCAGTGTGGGGTTGGGTGGAGCAGGGCCTGGGCAGGAAAAGGTCCTAAGGCCTAGGTTCAGTGAGCTGCCCACTATGTATCAAGGTGTAATCACCTACTTTTCCAAGCCAAGAAGCTGTGCCTGACTCGAGGTCTTTACTCCTTGCTTAAATTTTTCTTTCTTTTTCTTTAACCATAAATGAAGTAGTTGCCAATGAAACCATTGACTATAGCTCTATTCACACATTTGTCCTCAGACTGTAGCAGATAGAATAAAGGTCACGTTCACAAAGATCTATCCTCTGTCTGGGGAGGTTTAGAATACAAGACACATTTTCTTTACATCAAAAGAACATCAGCCTTCACACTTTTTAGAGACCTGATGTGGTGGCGAGGTTATTTGAAGAGTGACAATCAGTTTGCCATGAGGAGGTACCTGGAGTTGACTCGATCCCTGGGTGTCTTGAATGGTTCCAGGCTGTGCTCTTCTGGATCTGCCTCTGGTTAGATTCTTGTGTTTTAATTCTCACTGACTATTTCTAATCCATGTGGAAACATGGAAGCCTGGATGGTATCAGTATATGGTCCACAAGTCAGATGTGGTGGCGCCATCTTCATAAGCTGCTGGGTATCTCTTCAGTTTACCTGAGCATTAGTGTTGCCTGCCCTTTGGGTGAAGAGGGCTATGACGCCAGTAGAAAGACTCCTTTAGAGGAAAGGAGGGAAGGAAGGATTCTTTCATGGAACGTTTGTGGACTTATCTCTTCAGGAAGAGAGGGAATTTCTCTGCCTGCTTCATCTTTAACCATGAAGTACAGGTCCTGGCTGGGATGGATGAGGAAAAGGGCTTGTGTTTGGGACAGCTGGTCATCAGCAATTCCTATACTTGGAGACATGGTATTACCTTTGAGTTGAACAAATGTCCTGGAATTTCCTAAACCAAGCCCAGGGGCCAGCGTGAGGTGGGTGTGTCTGGGCAAAGGATTGTAACCCTGAGTGCTGGCAGATCTGGGGTGCTGGGAGCTGGGCTTGAAAAGTCTGCTCAATGGAGTTGAAACTTCAGACTCTCTGCAGATCTGGGGGTGGAGGGGAGGAGATACCTTGGCTGGCCTCTATTTTGACAGCAGGCCAGGCTATGCGTAAACAGATGTATCATTGGATAAAATGGCCCATGACCAAAATGAATGTTGGCAAATACGTGATAATAATTGTTCTAATGAAGTTTGAGTATTAAGTACAGCCCAGTGGGCTTTTTGGGGGGGTCTTAGAATGGCTTAAAGGGAGTGACAACCATTTTTGTTCTGTTCTCTAAATTTTAGTTGTAGAGAATTGAAGATTAGAGGTTGTCACCTCTTGGGTGTCTTTGGCTATGGCTTCAAACTTAGAGAATCCTCGTGTTCAGTGTCTTTTTCCTTGAAAAGGCTAGGCCTCCTGTTTATGGGATGGCATCCAGGTAGCTCATCTCCAAGGAATGAGAATCTAGATAAGGAGTCTACACTGGGAAACACGTGGCTCTGTAAACCTTGCCTGAGTGATTGTGGTCATGAAGCACAAGGACAAGGCCTGTCACTCCTATAGGCAGTTAGCCTGTTACTGACAACCAGGGGCTACTTCTGAGCCTGTGTGACACTTGCAGGGAGCTAGGACACTTCAGGTGTCTTTGGTTTTCCTTATACTTTCATGATCTGTCCCTTGATACAGGAAAATGTTGTACAAATTTCTCCATTAAAAACTGGCACCATAACATCTTGCCACATTTGACGTTCTTCAGAGACTAAAATTCTCAATTTGGTTCCTGCTCAGTGACTGAGCTGCATCTAGAATCCAGCCCCTCTGAGCTGCAGAGCAATTAATATGGTAGCAGTGCCCCTGGAGATGACACCCCATTACCAGGCAGCTGGGTACTGAAATCTGTTTGAAGTGTCTCTAAATGAAGCCTATGGGCTTCTGGAATTTTCTTGCTGGGGCAAGCATTGAAGCAGCTGTGAAGATAGTACCTGAGTTTCCCCATCTTCCTCTGTGCCTAAGTGGCCTAAAGATGACTTCATTCCATGTCAACGTCTTACCTTCCTAGACCATCACCTTGAATAATACAGTCTGTTATTTGTCAACTAAAAATTCTACTCCTTCCCTTTGGTTCAAGAAGCTTTTCAAATCATCTGTGAGGTTGCCTGCTATCATGAGGCTTAAAGACAATCATGTAGCCTCCAATAAGTTTTTAAGGGATAATGACATGCATAAATGTAAATAGCCTAGGGTGGAGCCTTTGAATGCTTGGAACTTGGATAGCTGGGACCATTTTGTAGCCAGAGGTACATCTCATTCCAAACTGAATTCAAACATACATCCTTTACATAAAGCACTGCAACAGAGTCACGTGTCAGACTGTGTTTTCAGGATGGGATTTGCATTGTGAAAGCTGACATACGCCTTGGCAAATGTGAGGGAGATGGCTGGACTCAGCCTCTGTGCTCACATCAAGCAGACCTTTGACGGCTGACCCTTTGTCTGATGAAATGACATCATTTCCTTCACTTGGGTGGATTCACACTGCCAGAAAACTTCTGGGTTGCTATTTGGTTCCTAATTGACTTGTGTTCAGTGCAGACTTGAGGTGGAGGAAGGCATCCCTGTCCATGACTGAGATGAAGTACATCCCTTGGGCAGGTATCTGGACTGCCCTATGGAAGTGAAACATTCCTCACCCCAGTCCTATTGCTGAAAACCTTGTTTCCTGCCCACGTTGAAGAGCCTGAGAGGATCTCTCTGGGTTATAGGAAGAAGGCCTATTTGTGCATCTGTTAGGTGCCTATGTTAATGAGTTATCCTCTAGTATTGATGTGTTTATCATTATGTAATGCCCTTCTTTGTCTTTTGTTATATACTTTAAAAGTCTATTTTGTCTGAGTATTGCTACCTCTGCTTTCTTGTCATTTCCATTTGCAGGAAATTTTTTCCATCCCCTCACTTTCAATCTGTCTTTAGCTCTGAAGTGAGTCTCCTGTAAGCAGCATGTAGACGGGTCTTGTTTTTTATCCAAGCGTCCACCCTCTGCCTTTTGATTGGAGCGTTTAGTCCATCGACATTTAAAGTGATTATTGATAGGTCTATACTTATTGCCATTCATACACAAAATATAATGGAGTGGCACATGCCATAATGACTGGAGTTTGTACAAGGAGCACTTGTGAGGTCTTGGATCACAGGATTTTGAACTTTTCCCCTGGGATTTCTGAGCAAGGAGGTGCTTCAGAACTCCATGGCTGCTCTCTCCTTTAAGTGCTCTAGGAAGTAACTTGGTGAAGGACCATAGCAAATTTATGGCTTTATCCACTTCCAGTTGGTAATGCACATACACTGGAGCTTTTATCATTCTAAAGAGCTTACTAGAGAACAAGAGAAGGATACTTCAGTCCTATAAGCTTTAGTGGTGGTTGCCAGCTGCCTTATTGTCTTCCTCAAAGGACCAAAGAAAGTTCTGGACCATCCTCTCTCCATCACCAGTATGATCCAGTAAATGATGGCTCTCTGCCTCCCTCCTTCATTTCTCCTCTACCTACCAGAGTTGGAGAAGGAGAATGTCATGTCTACAGAGAACTTTCTCCCCAATTCCCCAAGCCTTCCTGGGTCCTCAGGAAAAACTACTTATCAACTTAGGCTAACAATGAAGATCAAAGAACTGTCAAGTTTTGGAACATGCTTTAGACTTAGTGGACAGATTAAAAGAGCACCAATCCTGCAATATGAAAAGAGGCACACAGTGAGATTGCACGTCTGCTAAGGAGGCTATGGGTGGCCCTCAATTTGGTTTGTATATTATAAGCCAAGCAGAACCTTTAGTTCCAAATAACGGTATCATCACTGTGCAATAGTAAACCCAGGGGGCTGATGATGGTTTACTCGTTAAGCAGCAAAAGTTTCATTTCCTATGTGACCTAAAAATTTAAATATTAAAAAATGGACATGTGAAAAGTCAAGTGTCTGGGTTTGGCTTCCCTAGAAAAGACTCCTTGATGATGACTCCCATGCGTTAGGTTTATAGGGACTGCACTTGGGAACAGCACTGGAAAGGAAGTAAAGACAGCAAGATAGGGCAGAAGGAGAAGTTCAACTGTGTATCCTCAACAGAAGTTTCAACCAGCCCCATGAGGAGTTCTGGAGCAAGAATGGCCCTCCAGAGTTGCCCTGAACTGAGCAACATGGCTGGACCTCTGGATACCTCAGAGCAGCCAGGGAATGTGACTTCCCTCAGGGAAGGGGCAGAGTCTTGGTTGAGGCAGTTCTCATTGGAGTAAGGGCCATTCCCAGAGGGGGATGAGCATCTTGGCACTTCCAGTGCAGGAATTATCAGTGGTGCAGCACTGCAGACATCTCAGGAAGGATGTGTATCGTGTGCCCATCTGGAAATAAGCAGATCTTGGCAGATCTTTTTGTCCTGGGGTTATCCTCATCTAGTGAAATTTCCTTTTACACCCTGTTAGGTCTGTGAGTCTCACTTCCAGGGCCACGGGTCCTTCAAGGAAAGTTCAGGGGATGAACTGCCGTGTTGGAAGCAAATCTGGATGAATCCCTTCTGATTGGCATAAGAAGCAGCCAAAATCAATAGAGGTGGTTGTACTGAAACAGTGATATCAAGGGCCTTTGCGTGGTTTTGGGTCCTTTATCCCATTTCTAGAGACAGCCCCCAATCTTCTTGCTAGACTCCAAGTCTTTATCTGGGGACTCTCTGTAGCTCTGTGCGACACCTCACCCATTGCCACACACAAATTGATTATATCAGATGAACAGGGTGGATCAACTAAATCCCAGGAACACACCACCGCTCACCGGGAATGTCACTTCCTCCCTGGGGACTATCCGATACTAGCTAGTGACCAACTTTTGGTGAAAAGTTTACTCTGCCTACAACATCTCTTCCAGAAGAATCACCCAGAACTCCTGTCTTAACCATAAGTAGTTTGAAAAGAAACATAGTTTGTTTCTTGGATACTTAACTACCTTCACTTAATGAGGAAAGTCTGGGTAATTTGGGAGACTGCTAACATAGCTGGAAAGTCGGATCATGCCCTCACCCAAAACCATCAGTGCTGAAGACCTGTCCATGCCCTTAACAGAGCTTAGTGACCTTCAGTTGTGAATCTAGATATGAGAATGTACCTGCTTCTGATTAAGTGGTCTCTCTGTATAGACAGATGACTACAACTTGGTTCTCATTGTCCTTGTTAATGTCAGGGGTTTCTGTGCTTGGTGTCAAGAAGTATCTTAACAAGCCTCCTGGAGATGGCCCAGAGGTATACATCCATTCTGTACTCTGGGTAGAAGCAGTAGGCCAGAGTGGCTGATGGGAGAGGGTAGAGTGGTGACTGGGCTTTATCAGTAGATGGTACTGGAAAAGCAGGTGATGGATCTGCTGGCATCCAGGCTATTTTACTAGGATGCATCTTCTCAGTGATAAAACTTGGAGATGTCTTGGGATTGCTAGGAGGACTTTGCCAGGGTGAAGGGTGCCTTTAGATAATGTTATGGTTCCTTTTACATTTCTTGCTCAGATATTTGACTGAAAGTCATCTCTGCATATGGCTCTGTTCTAGGTGTTTGTGGTACTCAAGGTAGAAGAAAGTTTTTCCTTGTTCTCCATGAGGGGGTTCTTGAAATCAGACCATAGGGTCTATTCAGGTTTTTCCTTAGAGCACCCTCCTGCAGAGCTCAGAGGTTGTGTCTCCTCAGGATGGACTTTCTTCTTCCACACTAGCCTGTGCTGCATCGTGCACGTCTTCTCCTGCTCTCCATTGGCTCCAAACTGAACATTGTTGGATGCTCTCATAAGTCTGTTCCCTGAAGCTTCATGGCCAAGACTATTCTAGGGAACCTCAGAAGACTGGGTGGTGGGCTGATTCAGTATTCAGCAGTTGAAATCCAGGAGTATGATACATGATAAAAGAACTGGGTGACCATCAAGGGATCTAGAACACATCTCTAGAGACACATCTGGAACTAGCATCAAGGGTAGATTGCCCTGGGCTGAGGGGTCTAAGCAAAGACCGATATATGGTTCATCATATACTGGGGCCCAGCCTGCCCCCAGATGGCCTGAGTGTGAAAAGTTGAGCAGATCCTTCATAGACAGACATGATAGCATTCATGGTGATGGGGTCCCAGTGTCCAGAACCATGGAACATAGAGCTGGGTGGCTCTTTATGGAAAAAAGGGGAAGATGCCTTTATCCTTGAAAGATTGAGTGTTTCACAGTCCCTCCCATGAATTGCTGTAAGGTTGCTGTCTCTACCCTCCATCTTCTGAGGATCTCTGTTACCCTGATATTTCATAATACACCTATTTATCTTCCCCTTTCATGTTGAACCCAAAAATAAAGTCACATGGGCAGACAAAGAACGATGGCTCACTTCACCCTGGGCCTCTTGTTGTTCTAGAGGGAACGTCACCTAGTCAGGTTGAACTTTGACCTCCAATCATCTTTACTTGAAGTACGTACTTTTCTTAACTTTATGGTAAGGGACTTGGCTGTTTTCAGCTTTGAGATCATGTTCTTTAAGCTTCAGAAGAGTTAGAAGTATCTGAACCTTATTAGACATGGAAGGGATATTTTAGCTTGATTCTATGTATGTGGCTCATCTGTGCCAAGGGTCTGGTGACCTCTATGTTGATCAATGAAGTTCCATTAGGGTCACCTCCAGCTGTTGAATGCAGCTCTCTGCAGCATTAAGACGACATCAATTGTGTAGGCCCCAGGGGCTTCTCCCACCAAAGTGTCAGGACCCAGTGTTTTCTTAACATTATCCTGTACAAAGAAATAGAACTATCTTAGTTGTCAATTGCCATTGAAGTTAAGATATCTGTATTTCATGGATGCCTTGGTCTATTGAAGCTTATTCTGAGTTCACACTTGTGGGGCTCTTGTCTGTGTTGGTCTGCTGTTTTGTGGAAAGAATGCAGAAAGTGAAGACAAAGCTTTGCAAAGGGCACCTGGGCAGGACCACACCTTCTTGTGGAGGATGATGGAGAATGAGGACTGTTAAGCTCTGATCTTTTACAAAATAATCACAAGCATTTCTAAGCATGTGGGGATCTTCCCTGAATGTATAGCACTTGCAGGGAATAACACCCTTCTGTTTCTTTTTCTTATTCCTTTACTGGTCTTTGGCACAGGTGATTTGAGCATCATTCTCTTCATATCAAGGACTTGCATTATGGTGGAGTGTTGTAGTGTAAAGACGTTATATTTGAAATTTGCTCAATGGCTGACCTGGAACCAGAATTTAGAAACTCCAAGCAGGTGAGCATGGCTGGCCCCATCACCCCCAACAAAATAATTGGGACCCATCCTTTGTCAGCGCTTTCCAATATTAAATGTGTTTTCTGAGTGAAGTCTGTGTTCTCTAGTATTTTCTTGCTTGAGTAAACAATAGAGCAGCCATAAAACTCATCTGGGTCTTGCCTTGAATGCTTCCTCTACTATTGAGAGCTTTGTAGAAACTTCCTTGACTCTCATTTCTTGGTAGGCAAGAAGGGTCTTTGAGTAAAGCATTTCATCCAGCAGGAGCTGAATACCAGGAAACTGAGGCTGTTTCTCCTTCAACTGGCAAGTTGATCCAACTGCATTCCAGTGGCTACCTACCCCAGGAGTTCAATTCTTTTGGGAAAAGCATGTCACGGAGGTCTAGGCAGTAGTTAAGGTCAACTGCTGTGAATGAAGAATGGTAAATGAGTGTGGGGGTGTGTCCCTGAAATCCCACTGTGCATCTGAGGGGAAGGAAGGGTCATGACCTGAGAACAAGGTGTGGAGGCATGTTGAGTGCCAGTTGGGGATTTCAGAGCAAGCGGAGAGGGGACAGGAACGTCTGTCTAGAGGTTTGGAAGACTCTCAAACATGGGCCCTCCCAGGCCTCAGAGCTCAGGGTGCAGCAAGCTGGGAGTATCTGGACTTAGATCATCAGTTGCCAGTTCTGTCATACAGGTTTGGTGACTTCTCAGTGTGATTCAGGGAGTGTTGACTTCAAGGATGAAAAATAAATGCTACTCTGCAGGGGTTTCAAAATGGATTCTGAAAGAACTTGGACTCTTGAACCTACAGTGGGTCTTCCCTCTGAAGTGGCTTTGCCAATGGTGACAAGGGCCCTGACCCCAAATATTGCTTCAGAGTTGGAGATGGTTGCAGAATGAAGCCATTGTCAGGACTTCATGTAGAAACAATGACATATAAACAATGACATTCAGAAAAGCTCCATTGTGAGGGCTGTAGTCTTTAACAAGAATTCATCAAAGCCTGATCCTCAGGGTTCTTTGGCTGAGTTACTGTCATTTTGCAGAGTTTAATTTCTAGACGTAGACTTCTTCAAAGCTTTAGTCCATCTTTGTGCGGTTGGCAATTGGTGCAAATTGCCTTACCATACTTGTTATATTGACAAGTCCTCATTGGTGTAGTGATGCACAACCAGAATTAAGGATCAGTGTCATCTTGTTTTTTTTGTTGTTGTTTTTTTTTTTGTGGTACACAGGCCTCTCACTGTTGTGGCCTCTCCCGTTTCGGAGCACAGGCTCCGGACGCGCAGGCTCAGTGGCCGTGGCTTACGGGCCCAGCCGCTCCACAGCATGTGGGATCTTCCCGGACCGGGGCACGAACCTGTGTCCCCTGCATCGGCAGGCGGACTCTCAACCACTGTGCCACCAGGGAAGCCCCCAGTGTCATCTTTTGACTTTTCTTTGGCAAACCAATCTCAGTTCCCAAAATCCAGAAGTTAAGTAATTGGGTTGTCAAGGAGTTTTTCAACTTTTTATTACATAGACAGCCCCCAAGTTAGGGGTGTAGGGCAAGAATTATTGAGGACATTCACAACCTGTTAATTAACTCACTAATTACAGACATGAGTTCTAAGCCCTTAATGACCTCTTTTCTCATTCAAGATTTCTGCACTTCTACTGAGATTGCATGAGATATTAGTCTCAAGACATTAAGCAGTAACACTTACTTTTTCTAACTCTCCTGAATTGAATCTGCAGTTGGACTAGGTCATTCTACCTCCCACTAACCTTTCACTGGTTTTATTTGCCCCATCTAAAAGTATGAGGACATGTCAGGTGAAATTAACACCCAGTGCTAGTTCTTGCTGTGCTTTGTTTTGACAAATGCCTGGATTCTCCTGGCCAAGCCTATTTCAGGTCCTGTTCATTGACCAGGTCAGTGCCATTGACTGACCAATAGTCACTCTCTATATAGAGTTTTCTCTCAGGATTCATATGCTAGACCCCAAGGCTGGACTTGAGGTTTGAGCAACTCTGTCTCCGTCAAGGTCAAGTGAGCCGAGAGGTGGGTTACCACCTGCAGAGTTACAGATCATGGACATCTGAGGATTTGCAGGGGACCATGTGCCTGGGGAGGAGATTTTGTTCTGAAGGCGGTAAGGTCAGCACTGAGACTGGAGAAACAATATCCCCATGTAGGGGAGCAAAATTTGCCACCATAAAACATCTCTTTGGCATGAGGATTAATTTAGGCTGATTACTTTTTTTTTTGTTTGTTTGTTTTGTTTTTTTGCGGTACGCGGGCCTCTCACTGTTGTGGCCTCTCCCGTTGCGGAGCAGAGGCTCCGGACGTGCAGGCTCAGCGGCCATGGCTCACGGGCCCAGCCGCTCCGCGGCATGTGGGATCTTCCCGGACTGGGGCACGAACCCGCGTCCCCTGCATCGGCAGGCGGACTCTCAACCACTGCGCTACCAGGGAAGCCCTAGGCTGATTACTTTTAAGAAACAGAAGGTTCAGGAAGTTTTTCTGGTTACCTCCCCCTTAGCTTCCTTAAAGAATTAGATAAAGGGCCTGTTCCTGGAAGAACACCATCACCAGAGTTACCTACAAAGAATATGGGCTAGGTGTGGTGGGAGAACCTGGCAGGGTCTAGAGATCAAAGTCAACCCTGTGCCCCATTGTTTCTTCAGGGCCCAGCAAACATTTGTTTTTATCAGACACTTGCTTTTCTATCTTCATGTGAATTGCCTTCCTCCCATTTCAAGTCCCAAGCTACTACCTCCATCCTCTTGTCTTTAGCTGAAGATGTTATTTAAAGTGAAGGCTTCAGCATTTTGGTGAGTTTCTCAGTTTTCCTGGGTCTTGTCCACGTATACATGTTATTAAACTTGATTTTTTCTTATTAACTTTATGTCACTTAATCTTTAGACCCATCAGAAAAACTTACAAGTGTAGAAGATTTCTTCCTCCCCACAACCACTAATTGGAGGACAAGTGAGAGCCTAGAATGGTAACTGATATTCCATAGAAGCAGGCAGAAGAACGAGAACTAAATACACGTCCAGAGTCATTAGAGTGGGTTGATCTTACTACAGTTGTACAGTTTTTGTACATACATCTGACAACAACATAAAAAGCAGAATGCTGTGAATAAGAGTTCATTTGGGGCCTTAAGAATTACAGTTTGGGGGTACAGATTTGGATAAAACCAAAAGAATGTTCCAGGGAAAAGAGTCAGAGGCTTATAAAGACAAAAGTGGTGAGTTGTTAAAGTTGCCTGCAGAGAGCTGGGATTGACTTTGCAAGTCAGGAAATATTTGTCCTTAAGGAATCATGAGTTATTTTATGGTAAAGGTCTGAAAAGCATCTTGCTTTTCTGGCTGATACTCTGTATGACTTCATTAGGACAATAAGTGGTCAAGAGGTCACATTCTATACAAGCTGAGATGTGCATAAGTCACACTTCCTTAATGGCCTCCCTGCTCCATTTTGGAGAGCTCTCTTAGTGATACCAACTCCATTTGGGTTTTCCTTTTCACAGTTCCTCCTTTTGATCAAGATATTTCTGTGGAAAGCACTGATCAACCATTTGGTTATTTGGCATAGGCATCAACTTCCTTGGCACCAGGAAGGCTCATTTCCAGAGTCATGTCCCATGACTGGGGAAAGAGGTGGTTGTGTGAGTGGTATGTAATGAGGAGCCATCTGGGATGTGAGTCTTAGATGGCCTTCAAAATATGAGATTCCTCCTAATGAAGATCCATGAACTCCTAGGAGTGGTTAATCTCCAGACATCAAGCTATCATAATTCCTGTGGAAGGGATCATAGTACAGCAGCAAGAGACACAAAGCTGTAACAACTTAAAGAATACACACAGTAATTAATATTGCAAGAATCAATAGTAATGTCATAAGCAAAGATTTTGGCCTATTTTCACCTGAGCCAAACGAACTTTTTAGTATTTCTCCAAGTCTAGGTATTTGATCATTCATTGCATTTATTTGCTTTTTCATATGACTTAAGTGGGTAATGCTAGATGATTCATCTGGTATAAAAACACAACGTTCAGTTTGTATTATAGCACAAGTACTATCTTGAAAGGCTGTAAGGCTGTAATGTCAAGAGCCACCTCGTTTTGTAAGACTGCCTTATTAAAGATACTTCAGAATTTAAAAGATTTAGAACTTGTTGGCTATCATTTAGGGCTTCTTGGGTAAATCTGGTTAAAGCTTCTAGATGACTAATGACATCCTCAAGTCCCAGTGAGGATCCCACTAGTGAAAGACTGGCCTAGCCCATCTTTTAAGTTATGTTCAATAGAGGCCATGTTGAAGGTTATGCAGATATGCCCTTGATCTCAAGGAAATTGTAAGGTACAACCTTCTATCCACCTGGGAGGGAGCCAAGGCCAGAGGTTAGTTCTACACATCCATTGGATTCCATTTGGGGCCTCCCAATAAATACTGAGTCATCTATCCCAATCAGTTCCAAATCAATCACTAGCTTTTAAAGTGATGTGGTATAAGAATCATGTAATCATCGAAGATGTTGGGTGGTCTTAGGTAAGTTCATCTTTATATGGTTGAGCTGTTCCCAACATAGTGGGGCTTTGGAACTTGGTTGTCCATAGCCCAGTGTCAACCATATAAATCCATCCCATAATTGGGGAATGGTGCCCTCCAGAAGACAAGAGGTGACATTCTTCAGTTTTAGTCTAGTTCTTAGATTGGGACTTGGTAGCATTAAGAGAAAGCAAATACTGGAGTACAGAGTCATTTAAAGTTTGGTTAATTGACCATTTGTATGAGCTCCAGTTAGTGAATCTGTGGTTGCTAGGTACTACTGGCCTTTCTTCTAAAATGAAATTTCCTAAAGCAAGCTAGTTGAATACTTGTTGTAGTGATATCTACCCGGGTTACCCAGAAGTGCTGGCTAATGGTAGTTACCCACAAATCCAATTTCACTTTTAAAACTAGCGTACTATTGTGCCCATAGGAGAAAAACGTTTGAATCAAAAGCATTGATAGGTGGAAAAAGGCAAAAAATTACACAAGTCTGGTCCCAAATCTTGGAAAAGCTGTTGACAGACAGTGCCTGCTTCCATTATCCTGGCCTTTGTCTGGTTAACTTTAGTTTCAGCCTTCTAGGTGGTTGTGAAATCCAGGCAGGAGGTGATGCCTTATTTAAATGAGAAACATGAATCTGTGAGTCAATGACCTTAAGTTTAGTGGCACAAGGGTTAGTTCACAATACCTGGTAAGTTTACCACCAAGGAGGTTGGAGGGCATCTTTGCAAAGGTGTCATTTCCAAGGCATAGTTGCCAGGTTAGAGGTCATGATGTTATAGGTCTTCATCTCCCAGAAGTGTACTATGGAAAGTTGCTCTACAAGCTTTGTATTAATTTCAGGGCTTTAGTTAATCCTTGGCAGTAGGTGAGATCTCCTTTAATCATAGTAGCTTCATATATTCCTTCCTTCATCTATTCACATGGATCCTGCTAGTAACAATTTCAAAGCAAAACAGTCTATTTTCTTCTGAGGGAGTAGATCTTAGATTAAGCAAAACCAAAGGTAGTACTTTGGGCAAAGGCAGCCTAAATGAGTCAACTAATTTTGCCAGCTGAGGTTTAATTATTTCATCGATGTGTTCTACCAATCCAGAGTACTGGGGAAGGTAAGCTCAGTGAAAGCGTCGCATAATTGGCCAAATGTTACAGACTAAAATTTGTCCTGTAAAGTGGGAGCCTGTCTCTACATAGTTCAGAGGGAATTCCCCAAGTTGGGATCATTTTTTCTAATGGCACTTTACTAACTGCCATGGCTGTAACTCTGCAACATGGAAATGCTTCCACACAGCGAGAGAACATACTAAAATCACTACCGAATATATTTAAACCCTTGAGAGGGAGACAACTGAAGTCCACTTGCCATATCTCCAAGGGTCCCCAGGGGAGAGAAAAATGTCCCATAGATGTATGAATAGACTCTTCTAGGTTATATTTAGAATAAATTTGACATCTCTGATACTCAGGAAGCCATCTTTGGGGATAGCTTCCAGTCGTATTGTTTTTCCTCAAGATACCTGTTATCAGTGTTCCAATGAGTTAGTTTCTGTGTGTGATTCAAGATTTGTTCTTCTAGGCCATCAGTGAGAACAGATTGGCCATTAGGACTGAATCCATAGCCTCCTGTTAGAATCAAACCTGCAACTTTCTTCTACCCATTTTTCTTTGTCATGTTGGGTAGCCAACTGTTGAGCCACCATATATTTATCTTTTATGACTCCAAAAGGCTTCAGAGGCAATGGAGTTAGGGCTAATTCTACCAGGAATCTGGAGGGCGGCAGACTTAGCAGCAGTAGCCAAGGGATCTCCTTTGCTTTCCTCTATGTTTGCCAGAGAATGCCCAGAAGTTTTTGAAATAGGCAAAGATTTAGGCCTCAGGATGGAATCCATAAGGTTTTTTTTTTTGTTGTTTTTTTAAGGTTTCTGATGACTTATTTTTTATTTTTTTTTTAACATCTTTATTGGAGTATAATTGCTTTACAATGGTGTGTTAGTTTCTGCTTTATAACAAAGTGAATCAGTTATACATATACATATGTTCCCATATCTCTTTAAAACATGTTTTAAATCTTCTGCCCAGAAGAGGTCAAGAAACCTTTGTTTCCAGAGCACACCAAAATCATGAACTACACCAAAGGCATATATACTATCCGTATGTATGTTAGTTTTTTTGTCTTTGGCTAAAAAGCAAACTCAAGCTAGAGCAAAAAGCTCTGCTTCCTGGACAGAAGTGGCCTCCAATAAGGGTTTAGCTTCTATAGTTTCAGTTAAAGATACTGTAGCATATCCAGCTGTATGTCCAGCTCTTTTCTTTAGATATGACCCATCAGTAAACCAGATTGTTTCTGTATTATCCAGGGGTGTCTTCTGTAAATCTATGAGGAGTTAGCAACTGACTGGTCAATGTCAAGCAGTTATAAAGAGTTCCCTTGTATGGAAGAGGGAGAAAAGTAGCAGGACTCAAGGTATTGCAGTGAGCAGTAGTTACATTTGGAGAGGACAGCAAAAGGATTTTGTAAGAAGTTGGTCTGCTGGTAGACTCTGAGTGTGAGATTAAGTAGGCCATTGGCTGAATGGAGAATGCATACTGTCAGTGGGGAGCCCATGACAATTTTCTCAACAGCCTGTGATATGTTTGCTGTGGCAGCAGTTGCTTGCATACAGGGAGGCAGCTCTTTGGCCGCTGGATCTGTCTGTTGACTGTAATATCCAACAGGTCTCTGTCCATGTCATTGGGCTAAGACTCCCAGTGTTTCCTTCTTTCACGTACAAAGAAGAAAGGCGATTTATAATTGGGATGCCCTAAAGCAGGGGGGTCATGGAGGCTATCCTTGATCCTTTCAAATGCAGTTTCAGATTCCTCGGTCCAGTCTAAAGGCTCTGCTTGTTCAGCCTTAAAGACGCTGTATAAAGACTGAGTCATAATAAAGAAATTTGGAATCTAAATTCTACAGTATCCTGCTAATCCTAAAAGTCCTTTTAATTATATCTTGGTTTCAGGGAGAGAAAGACAGGATACCTCCAATGCAGTTAGGGTCTAATAGTAGCACCCTGTTTGAATATCACATGTCTAAATACTTCACCTGCATTTTAAAAAACTGAAGCTTTTGATATTTTCTGTCCTTTATGTGCTAATTCTTTTTTTTTTAACATCTTTATTGGAATATAATTGCTTTACAATGTTGTGTTAGTTTCTGCTGTATAACAAAGTGAATCAGCTATATACACATATATCCCCTCCCTTCCTCCTGCGTCTCCATCCCACCCCTCTGGTGGTCACAGAACACCGAGCTGATCTCCCTGTGGGATGCAGCTGCTTCCCACTAGCTATCTATTTTACATTTGGTAGTGTATATATGTCCATGCCACTCTCTCACTTCGTCCCAGCTTACCCTTCCCCTTGCCCGTGTCCTCAGTCCATTCCCTACATCTGTGTCTTTATTCCTGTCCTGCTGCTAGGTTCTTCAGAAACTTTTTTTTTTTAATTTTTAGAGTCCATATACATGTGTTAGCATACGGTATTTGTTTTTCTTTCTGACTCACTTCACTCTGTATGACAGACTCTAGGTCCATCCACCTCACTACAAATAACTCAATTTCATTTCTTTTTATGTCTGAGTAATATTCCATTGAATATATGTGCCACATCTTCTTTATCCATTCACCTGTCACAGGACACTTAGGTTGCTTCCATGTCCTGGCTATTGTAAATAGAACTGTAATGAACTTTGTGGTACCTGACTCTTTTTGAAGTATGTTTTTTTCAGGGTATATGCCCAGTAGTGGAATTGCTGGGTCGTATGGTAGTTCCATTTTTAGTTTTTTAAGGAAGCTCAATATTGTTCTCCATAGTGACTGCATCAGTTTACATTCCCACCAACAGTGCAAGAAGGTTCCCTGTTCTCCACACCCTCTCCAGCATTTATTGTTTATAGATTTTTCAATAATGGCCATTCTGACTGGTGTGAGGTGGTACCTCATTGTAGTTTTGACTTGCATTTCTCTAATTATTAGTGATGTTGAGCATCCTTTCATGTGTTTGTTGGCAATCTTTATATCTTCTTTGGAGAAACGTCTATTTAGGTCTTCTGCCCATTTTTGTATTGGGTTTTTTGTTTTTTTTGATATTGAGCTGCATGAAATGCTTGTATATTTTGGAGATTAATCCTTTGTGAGTTGCTTCATTTGCAAATATTTTCTCCCATTCTGAGGGTTGTCTTTTTGTCTTGATTGTGGTTTCCTTTGCTGTGCAAAAGCTTTGAAGTTTCCTTAGGTCCCATTTGTATATTTTTGTTTTTATTTCCATTTCTCTAGGAGGTGGGTCAAAAAGGATCTTGCTGTGATTTATGCCAAAGGCTCTTTTTTCTATGTTTTCCTCTAAGAGTTTTTATAGTGTTTGCCCTTACATTAAGGTCCTTAATCCATTTTGACTTTATTTTTGTGTATGGTGTTAGGAAGTGTTCTAATTTCATTCTTTTACATGTAGCTGTCCAGTTTTCCCAGCACCACTTATGGAAGAGGCTGTCTTTTCTCCATTGTATATTCTTGCCTCCTTTATCAAAGATAAGGTGATCATATGTGTGTGGGTTTATCTCTGGACTTTCTATCCTGTTCCATTGATCTATATTTCTGTTTTTGTGCCAGTACCATACTGTCTTGATTACTGTAGCTTTGCAGTATAGTCTGAAGTCTGGGAGCCTGATTCCTCCAGCTGTGTTTTCCTTTCACAAGATAGATTTGGCTATTCGAGATCTTTTGTGTTTCCATACAAATTGTGAACTTTTTTGTTCTACCTCTGTGAAAAATGCCATTGGTAGTTTGATAGGGATTGCATTGAATCTGTAGATTGCTTTGGGTAGTATAGTCATTTTCACAATGTTGATTCTTCCATCCAAGAACATGGTATATCTCTCCATCTGTTTGTATCATTTTTAATTTCTTTCATCAGTTTCTTATAGTTTTCTGCATACAGGTCTTTTGTCTTCTTAGGAAGGTTTATTCCTACGTATTTTATTCTTTCTGTTGCAGTGGTAAATGGGAGTGTTTCCTTAATTTTACTTTCAGATTTTTCATCATTAATGTATAGGAATGCAAGAGATTTCTGTGCATTAATTTTGTATCCTGCTACTTTACCAAATTCATTGATTAGCTCTAGTAGTTTTCTGGTAGCATCTTTAGAATTCTCTATGTATAGTATCATGTCATCTGCGAACAGTGACAGCTTTACTTCTTTTCCAATTTGGATTCCTTTTGTTTTTTTTATTCTGATTGCTGTGGCTAAAACTTCCAAAACTATGTTGAATAATAGTGGTGAGAGTGGGCATCCTTGACTTGTTCCTGATTTTAGAGAAAATGGTTTCAGTTTTTCACCATTGAGAATGATGTTGGCTGTGGGTTTGTCATATATGGTCTTTATTATGTTGAGGTAATTTCCCTCTATGCCTACTTTCTGGAGAGTTTTTATCATAAATCGGTGTTCAATTTTGTCGAAAGCTTTTTTTGCATCTATTGAGATGATCATATGATTTTTATCCTTCAGTTTGTTAATAAGGTGTATCACATTGATTTGCATATATTGAAGAATCCTTGCATTCCTCGGGTAAACCCCACTTGATCATGGTGTATGATCCATTTAATGTGCTGTTGGATTCCGTTTGCTAGTATTTTGTTGAGGATTTTTGCATCTATGTTCATCAGTGATATTGGTCTGTAGTTTTCTTTTTCTGTGACACCTTTGTCTGGTTTTGGTATTAGGGTGATGGTGGCCTCATAGAATGAGTTTGGGAGTGTTCCTCCCTCTGCTATATTTTGGAAGAGTTTGAGAAGGATAGGTGTTAGCTCTTCTCTAAATGTTTGATAGAATTCACCTGTGAAGACATCTGGTCCTGGGCTTTTGTTGGAAGATTTTTAATCACAGTTTCAATTTCAGTGCTTGTGATTTGTCTGTTTGAATCAGGAAGAAATAGAAAACAGCCTTGGAAGGTTGTACTTTTCTAAGAATTTGTCCATATCTTCCAGGTTGTCCATTTTATTGGCATATAGTTGTTTGTAGTAATTTCTCATGAGTCTTTGTATTTCTGCACTGTCAGTTGTTACTTCTCCTTTTTCATCTCTAATTCTGTTGACCTGAGTGTTCTCCCATTTTTTCTTGATGAGTCTGGCTAATGGTTTATCAATTTTGTTTATCTTCTCAAAGAAGCCGCTTTTAGTTTTACTGATCTTTGTGATCATTTCCTTCATTTCTTTTTCATTTATTTCTGATCTGATCTTTATGATTTCTTTCCTTCTGCTAACCTGGGTTTTTTTTTTGTTTTTCTGTCTTTAATTGCTTTAGGTATAAGGTTAGGTTGTTTATTTTAGATGTTTCTTGTTTCTTGAGGTAGGATTGCATTGCTGTTAGAACTGCTTTTGCTGCATCCCATGGGTTTTGGGTCATTGTGTTTTCATTGTCATTTGTTTCTAGGTATTTTTTGATTTTGATTTCTTCAGTGTTTTCTTGGTTATTTAGTAGCATATTGTTTAGCCTCCATATGTTTGTAGTTTTTACAGTTTTTTTTCCTGTAATTGATATCTAGTGTCATGGTGTTGTGTTTGGAAAAGATACTTGATATGATTTCAATTTTCTTAAATTTACCAAAGCTTGATTTGTGAACCAAGATATGATCTATCCTGGAGAATGTTCCATGAGCACTTGAGAAGAAAGTGTATTCTGTTGTTTTTGGATGGAATGTCCTATACATATCAATTAAGTCCATCTTATTTAATGTGTCATTTAATGCTTGTGTTTCCTTATTTTCATTTTGGATGATCTGTCCATTGGTGAAAGTGGGGTGTTAAAGTCCCCTACTATGATTGTGTTACTGTAGATTTCCCCTTTTATGGCTGTTACCATTTGCCTTATGTATTGAGGTGCTCCTATGTTGAGTGCATAAATATTTACAATTGTTATATCTTCTTGGATTTATCCCTTGATCATTATGTAGTGTCCTTCTGTGTCTCTTGTAATAGTCTTTATTTTAAAGTCTATTTTGTCTGTTATGAGAATTGCTACTCCAGCTTTCTTTTGATTTCCATTTGCATGGAATATCTTTTTCCATCCTCTCACTTTCAGTCTGTATATGTCCCTAGGTCTGAAGTGGGTCTCTTATAGACAGCATATATATAGGTCTTGTTTTTGTATCCATTCAGCCAGTTTATGTCTTTTGGTTGGAGCATTTAATCCATTTACATTTAAGGTAATTATTGATATGTATTTCCTATTACCATTTTAATTGTTTTGGGTTTGCCTTTGTAGGTCTTTTCCTTCTCTTGTGTTTCCTGCCTAGAGAGGTTCCTTTAGCATTTGTTGTAAAGCTGGTTTGGTGGTGCTGAATTCTCTTAACTTTTGCTTGTCTGTAAAGGTTTTAATTTCTCCATCGAGTCTGAATGAGATCCTTGCTGGTAGAGTAATCTTGGTTTTAGGTTTCCCCCTTTCATCCCTTTAAATATGTCCTGCCCCTCCCTTCTGGCTTGCAAAGTTTCTGCTGAAAGATCAGCTGTTAACCTTATGGGGATTCCCCTGTATATTTTTTGTTGCTTTTCCCTTGCTGCTTTTAATATTTTTTCTTTGTATTTAATTTTTGATAGTTTGATTAATATATGTCTTGGCATGCTTCTCCTTGGATTTATCCTTTATGGAACTCTCTGTGCTTCCTGGACTTGATTGGCTATTTCTTTTTTCATGTTAGGGAAGTTTTCAACTATAATTTCTTCAAATATTTTCTCAGACCCTTTTTTTTTTCTCTTCTTCTTCTGGGACCCCTATAATTCAAATGTTGGTGCATTTAATGTTGTCCCAGAGGTCTCTGAGACTGTCCTTCATTCTTTTCATTCTTTTTTCTTTATTCTGCTCTAAGGTAGTTATTTCCACTATTTTCTCTTCCAGGTCACTTATCCGTTCTTCTGCCTCAGTTATTCTGCTCTTGATTCCTTGTAGAGAATTTTTAATTTCATTTATTATGTTGTTCATTGTTGTTTGCTCTTTAGTTTTTCTAGGTCCTTGTTAAATGTTTCTTGTATTTTCTCCATTCTATTTCCAAGATTTTGGATCATCTTTACTATCATTACTCTGAATTTTTTTTCAGGTAGACTGCCTATTTCCTCTTCTTTTGTTTGATCTTGTGGGTTTTTACCTTGCTCCTTCATCTGCTGTATATTTCTCTCTTCTCATTTTGCTTAACTTACTGTGTTTGGGATCTCATTTTCACAGGCTTCAGGTTTGTAGTCCCCGTTGTTTTTGGTGTCTGCCCCCATTGGGTAAGGTTGGTTCAGTGGGTTCTGGAGGGTACTGGTGTCTGTGTTCTGGTGGGTGGGGCTGGATCTTGTCTTTCTGGTGGGCAGGGCCACGTCCAGTGGTGTGTTTTGGGGTGTCTGTGAACTGAGTATGATTTTAGGCAGCCTCTCTGCTAGTGGGTGGGGTTGTGTTCCTGTCTTGCTAGTTGTTTGGCATGGGGCTTCTAGCACTGGAGCTTGCTGGCTGTTGGGTGGAGCTGGGTCTTAGTGTTGAGACGGAGATCTCTTGGAGAGCTCTCACTGATTGGTATTGCATGGGCCTGGGAGGTCTCTGGTGGTCCAGTGTCCTGAACTCAGCTCTCCCACCTCAGAGGCTCAGGCCTGACACCAGGCCGGAGTGCCAAGACCCTGTCAGCCACATGGCTCAGAAGAAAAGGGAGAAAAAAAGAAAGAAATAAAAATAAAAATAAAAAAACAGATAAATATAAAGAAAAGAAAAAAAGAATTAAAATAAAAAATAAAAAAATAATTAAAATAAAAAAATTAAAAAGTAGTAAAAAAATAAAAGAGCTCCCAAACCAATTAACAAATCCACCAATGATAACAAATGCCAAAAACTATACTAATATAAACAAAAATTAGAAACAAATCAGCCACAGACAGCAAGCCCCAAGTCTACAGTTGGTGCCAAAGTCCACCGCCTCAATTTTTGGTTCATTCGCTGTCTATTCAGGTATTCCACAGATTCAGGGTACATTAAGTTCATTGCGTGGATTTAATCTGCTGCTCCTGGGGCTGCACAGAGAAACTTCCCTTTCTCTTCTTTGTTCACACAGCTCCTGGGGTTCAGCTTTGGTTTTGGCCCGACCTCTGCATGTAGGTTGCCCTCAGGCTTCTGTTCCCACCCAGACAGAATGGGTTTAAAGCAGTAGTTGATTTGGGAGCTCAGGCTCACTCATGCTGTGGGGAGGGAGGGTTATGGTAGTTATAACTGGAATGCAGGGCAAGCCTGTGGCAGCAGAGGCTGGCGTAACGTTGCAAGAGCCTGAGGTGTGCTGTGTGTTTTCCTGGGGAAGTTGTCCCTGGATCACGGGACCCTGGCAGTGGCAGGCTGCACAGGCTCCCAGGGTGGGTATGGGTAGTGACCTGTGTTTGCACACAGGATTCTTGGGGGCTGCAGCAGCAGCATTAGGGTTTCATGTCCATCTCTGGTGTCTGAGCTGATAGCCATGGCTCATGCCCATCTCTGGAGCTCATTTAGGCGGTGTTCTGCCCTCTGTGGGTAGACAGGGAAGGAATCCCCTCTCCTTTTGCACCCTGAAACAATGGTCTCTTGCCCATTAGGTAGGTCCAAAGCTTTTTCTGGACTCCCTTCCAGCTAGCTGTTGTGTACTAGCCCCCTTCAGGCTGTGTTCATGCAGCCAACCCCAGTCCTCTCCCTGGGATCTGACCTCCGAAGCCCAAGCCTCAGCTCCCAGCCCCCACCCATCCCAGCGGGTGAGCAGACAAGCCTCTCGGGCTTGTGAGTGCTGGTCGGCACTGATCCCCTGTGCGGGAATCTCTCCGCTTTGCCCTCTGCACCCCTGTTGCTGTGCTCTCCTCCGTGGCTCTGAAGCTTCCTCCCCACCAACCCCCATCTCTGCCAGTGAAGGGGCTTTCTAGTGTGTGGAAGCTTTTCCTCCTTCACAGCTCCCTCCCAGAGGTGTAAGTCCGTTCCCTATTCTTTTGTCTCTGTTTTTTCTTTTTTCTTTTGCCTTACCCAGGTACGTGGGGATTTTCTTGCCTTTTGGGACATCTGAGGTCTTCTGCCAGCGTTCAGTAGGTGTTCTGTAGGAGTTGTTCAACATGTAGGTGTAATTTTGATGTATTTGTGGGGAGGAAGGTGATCTCCATGTCTTATTCCTCCCCTGTCTTGAAGTTCCCCCCCCCATGCTAATTCTTCTATCAGATGAAGGCTGTCTTAAAGTGTCCTGGTTTCTTGCAATAATGGCATACATCCTTAGGAGTACCAAAAAAGCCTTCAAATTTTGGTTTGGTGGACAATTATTTCAGCTGAAAGTTTGAGTTGAGCCCCTTGGATCTGAGAATCTATGGCTCTGGTAGCTTTCTCTTTAGATTTTTGGGCAAGAGCCTGAGAAAGCTGTGCAACTAGAGTAGCACATTCACAAGGTGTCAGAATAATCCATGTTAAGGAATGTTGTTTAAGGTACTTAAAGTATCTTTTAACCCTGCTGTAAAGGTAGAGTTAAATAGACTGACATTAAGGACCTGACAGATGAAACCGCCAGAGTTTTGAATTTTTCAAAATGGCCGTAACCAGACACTTTCATCAGGCTCATGCATTGTTGAATAACACACCAGTCAACAGACTTAGGAAATAGTTGAGAATTTGTGGAGATCTTTAGCCAACTTTTAAACATCTGCTTGTGCCCTTGTGCCCACTCTAAAAAAATCATCAGTAGGATCTTTCCAGTCAATAGCTTCCATCCCTACTTTAGACATAAGCTCTCCCACAAGCAGATGTATTAGTTGATATAAATCCGAGTAGGCAGGCTGATATGTTTCAGTGAGGAGATCAGATTGTCTTGGACAGTCAATGGAATCCTCTTAATATTGGGAAGTCCTTAGCTATGCAAGTAGTTCTGCCTTAGTCCGAGGGGTATATGATTGTTTTGGTGCCGTCCTCACTGGACCTGGCTTTAAATGGGGCAGTCATTACTGGAGGGCAATGTGGCTAGCCTTCTGTGTGGGATCAATTTCGGTGTTATCAAAGGAAGTTCAGGAAGAGGGATAACAAGGAGAGCCTTGTGGTGGAGACTCAGAGGAACAGGCAGGAGCAGAGGGAGGCAGGGAGGGAGGGCTCCCAGAAGCCTTAGAGGATTTTTCTAATTTGCAAATCCTTTGAGATAATTGAGTTAGTTTCTCTGAGGGAAGCAATTCACTATTTTGTTTGGAGGCCTCAAAATTCCTACTGAAATATACCTTGCATTCTTCTTGTGGTGTCCTGTAGCATTTTTTCCAAATGAGCGTGCAAATAAACTCTCTTAGGAATCCCAAATGAGCAGCAAGTGGGCCAACAGTTTCGAGTTGTCATGGGTGATCTTAGTCCAAAGCAACAAATCGAGAAGAGGAGGGCCTGTAAGTTGTAAACATAAGATGAGCCAGAGTCCTGGGCGACAGCTGCCCATAAGCTGTGCCCTTAGAAACCAAACTCCCTGTAACTGAGTACTCTCCAAGATGAAGGATTCCCTTTCCAGATAAACTCAGCAACAGAGGTCACCCAAATAAAGGCTTAGAACCTTAACCAAAATGGGAGGCTTGGACCAAGATGACCTATGCCCATGACCCAAAGCCACCAGGGAAATGATGGGGCACAAGGGACTGTTGTAGGCACCTCACTTGTGTCTGGGGAAGCCCTTGGAGGTAGAGGTGAGTCACTTAGACTTGGTGGTGTCAGAAGTGGGAGCCAAACAGTCAGAATCGAGGCACTCATCAAATGTGCTTTGATAAGCAGGACAAAGTCTTCAAAGAACAAAGACTTTTTGGAGCCTTAGGAACTACAGGAGACACAAATACACAAACTAGTACTTGAGGAGGAACCACAACTCCATGAGACAGTGCTGGATGACAAGATACTCTCTTGGACAGCTTCTGAGCCACTTAGCAAATGATACCCAAACCTCAGGGCTCTACAACAGACTGTTCGTTCTCATCCTCACAGGTCTGGGGGTCGGTGGGAGCAGCTCTGTGCGTGTGCGCTCCTCTGAGACCCAAGTATGTTTAATGGTCAAGTTCCACTGAGGATTTCCAAACAGGGAGGTGCTTTGTTGGGTTTGCCCTGTTATTTCTTCATCTGCTCTATGGGAGTGAGCAGTCCAACTACACGAAGCAGTCAGACTTTGAGCAAGGAGGAACTTGATGGTCCCATACAAGAGAGGAGCCACATCCAAAAGAACTATGTAGTTATGAACCTTTTCTAGAAATAACCCTCGATCTTGCTCACTGTGATGCTGTTTTTGCAATTTGCCTGGACAGGAAAACATTCCCTCTTTTCCACTTCCGGTTGCATCAGGACCAGGTCAGGTACTCTATTTAGAGTGAACTGAAATCCAATCTCTTCTTGTGTATTAACCCAGGGACAGATGCCTGGCAACTTAAAGCAAGTGCCAATGTGTTTAAGTGGTTCCCTCTTACTGAAGGGATCATTAAGGAAGGGCCTTGCCAGTGACACAGTTTCCACACCCCGTCATCTACCACAAGTTGCTCCTACTTTGGGAGAGTAACTATGCCTCCCCTCCTGCAGGAATGGTCAGCTGAGCCGTTCCAGCCTGCTCGAGTTCATGTTTATTCCTTTCAGTTTCTCTGACATTCCTTTCTGTGAAGGAATAAACTAGAGATTGATTGAAGGGACCATCAATTCAAGGGCCAAGTTATCCCAGGCTGTGAGTCTGAAAAGAAGCCATTATAGGGAAAATGTGGGTTCTGTCCGGTTTTGTACCACAACTGGTCTAGTCAAGGATGGGAAAGTGGGATAAGAGAAGGGATTGTCACCTCAGTTATCTGTTTTTGGTTATCTGGAAGTGGTAATCCATTTCTGAAGGATAGTGTCATTGTGTAAAGAATTTTTGTTTGAAAGTCTTTTTCAGCATTTTGGATATGTGGTTCTAGTGCCCTCTTGTATCTATGATCTCTGAGAAATAGGTTGTTAATCTTATAGAGGCTCCCTTGTAGGAGAAGCACTGCTCTTCTCTTGCTCTTTTCAAGGTTCTGTCTTTAAACATTTGGACTATGATGAGTCTACCTGTAGATCGAGTTTATCCAGTTTTGGAGGCGATTGAACTTCTTGGCTGTGTCAAATGTTTGGTCACCTTGGGAAGTTTACAGCCATTTCTTCAAATATTCTTCTCTCCTTCTTGGACTACCATTATGTATATGCTGGAATACTCGATGCTTATATTCATAGGTGTCTGAGGCTCTGTTAATTTCTTATTTTCCCAGACTATAACCTCGATCAACCTATCTTCAAGTTTGCTGATTCATTCTTCTACCAGCTCATGCCTGCTATTGAGTCCCTCAAGTGAATTTGTTATACTTTTCAACACCAGAATTTATGTAGTTCGTTAAAAATCATTTCTATTGACTTTCTCTAATTGATATGACATTTGTTCTCATGTTCCTTTACACATGATTTCTTTTACCTCTTTGAAGGTATTTAAAATAACTCACTTAAGTTTTTTTTATGGTAAGTACAAACCTGGATTTCCTCAGGACAGTGTCTACTGACTAAATTTTCCCCTGTGTATGAGAATATTTATTTGTATGCCTCAATTTTGTTAAATTGGATATTTTGAATGATGGACAGGTCTGGAGATCAGATTCCTTTACCCCCAGGGTTTGTTTTCCTGGCTTTTCTGACTAATTATCTTAATTCTGCATGTTCAGCCATTTAACTGTTATCTTAATCACCTAACGATTAGACAGCTGTTTCCTTAAATGCTTTGGACCAACAAGTCTTCCAGTCGTGGATGGAGTGCTGTGTATGTGGGGCACAATTTAATTATCTGGCACTTGTAACTCTGCCTCAGCCTTTACTCTCCACTGTGAGAGCCTCAAGGTCAGCAAGAAGTAAGAGATTAGGGCTTTCTTGGATCTTTTTTTGGTCTGTGCACAGCTGTGCACCTATATGTGGCTTTCTGAAGTCCCAGAAATAATGCTGGAGCTTTTTTCAAAGCTCATATGAACATCTCCTTCCTTTCTTTCCAAGTTTTTTTTTTTTTCTTTTTTTCCCCCATCATCCTCTTGTCTCTTAACACAGATGTAGCATTACCAGATGGGTCAAAAAAAATTTTTTTTTTATAAGAACATTGGGAATAGTACTGTTTTCAGTGATCCACCTCTAAGTAAGGTCAACTAAAGCCAGTCCCAGAATAGGGCTTTTACTGGGTAGTGCTAGACAGGTCAAATTGTCCTAATTTCAGGGGCAAGGGATTCTTATGAAGATCCAGGCTTAATTTGCCCCTACAAAGGCTGATAGGCTGACATGTTTTGCAGCTACAATGGTTGTGAGGCTGTTGGTTTTCAAGTCTACTGTGGAATTGGGGAGAAGACTGGAAAGAGACAAGTTAGAATGCCAAAAAGCTCACTGTTCTTAGTAATTATTAGGTACATTTTTTTCTGAAATAAACACTTTGGATTGTTGCAAGCATCTGGTTAACTTCCAGAGTACTGGAAAAATTAACTGACAGTTTTGTCATTTTGCTCACTGCTTTTATGTAGGAAGACCTTTAGAGATCCTTCCTCTATCATTCTGGAAGTGCTTATTCCACTCTGCTCACATTATTGGGGAAAATTCTTACAAAACTATTTTGCTTTGACTTCTGATCGCAGGTCTCTGTGTGTAGGGGGTGTGTGATGCACATCTTGAGACCATACTGGATAGAGCCTTGTGGATGTTTTGCTCTTGTCTACTTGACATCCCTATTCCTTTGTCTCAATAAGGGGTTCTTTTCCATCCTAGAGTACTTGGGATGGTCAAGGAGATGTTTCTCATTATACAGTTGCCACCTGGATGAGGTTAGCTCTTCAACTTACCCCAGACAGTTATCACTGGAACTAGATTACATGGGGAATATTGACTGTTGCCTCGGGGCACTATCTTCTCCTCAGGGTTCTGAAACACTTGGCTCTCTGCTCTGGGGAGGCTGTGATGTCTCAAGGGGTAGCATTGTACATTCACATGGAGGAAGCAAAGGACTGAATGCAGAAAGTTTGTAACTAGGTATCCTCTGCAATTCTTTAAATGGATGCTTTTGGCAGAAATAGGGTTGTTCCAGACAGGCTGGGGACAGTGCCTCAGATAGTCGACATCAACACCTTCTCTGAGAAGGCGGGGGACCAATCCAAGATTTACGGAGCAGACGGCTCTGAAACTATTCCTGCCACCATAGTACCATGTGCTGGGCTTAAATGAGGCACAATTATGAGCCAGAAATGCTTCCATTGAGAATGTAACCAGTGGACATAGTACTTGCTCTTGGTCCTCAGTGATAAGATCGCTGTGCTTCTGAGGTGCTCTGTGCCCTGGCTAACCCACAGAGGGAGGCAGATCAGAGCTTGGACTGTCGGCATCACAAGGGGTTGAGGTTGCTCTTCAGCACCATGAGATGAGATGTCTGAGGTTGAAAGTGGCTCCTCATTTTGATTCTGAATTCCGTTCTTCCTCAGAAATCAGAGCTGCAAAATCAGTCTTACTCAGTTGGGAGCTGTCTCAATGATGACTTTTTGCAGTCCTATCAATGCAGCTCCCATCAGGGCTGCTTGAAATGGGGATTGTGCAGTATGCCTGACGCTGAGCATCCCTCCGAGACTTTGAAATCCCAAGGGCTGAAAAACAGATTGAATCAGGAGCTCGCAGCGGGATGCAGGCGGCAGGCATGTTGCTGTCCTCCAGGCTGTGCCCAAAACAAGTGGGCACAAAGAATGTGGCATGGATCATGCCTAGCCCCTGCCGCTCATTCATCCCAGAAGAATGACAAACCTCCTAGGCTCTCCTTTCAGAGAAAGAGGGATGGGTTCAGTACCTATGGAATAAGGCTATGATGATTCCATAGCTGAAGTCCCAACATCCGTCTTCTTATGATGGTGGCTTTTCCTCTCCTACAAATAGATTCTTCAGATTAAGTACTGCCTCCATTTCTACTTCCCAGTAGTACCTGACAAAAAATGTCTCAGAACTCTGATAATGGGATAATATTTTACTTTCACTGGATTCTAAGGATTGTTTTACTTAAGTCTCATGTGTTTTAAATCTGCTATGAGATGCATGTGCATTGTTTAATGATCTCTAATTAGATCTGCCTTAGATGATGAGATTTTGTAAGTCATATGTTGGAAGAAGTCTACAACTCATTTTTTTTTCATTGGGATAAAATGGCTGCTCATGTATTAGGTTTCTAGACCTGCATGATTAGTTTAATGTCAACTGGTGGTACACACCTCACTTTCTTAGTTCATGGGGAGAAATATAATCTGAGAATTTAACATTTTTCCATTCATTATTTGAACAATATCCTTCTCTCTGGGTTCTAGAACAGTATTTATTTGATTTGAGCATTTTGTGCTTTTTTTGGTGGGAAGAGTGTAATTCTTCTAACATTCTTCCAACTCTTTCAGCTCTCATCCTCTGTAGTGAGACCTGGTTTCTTGTGTGCTTTCTTCCCACTGAAAACAGGGTTGAATCAGTGAGAAATGAACACCGCGTTCTTAAAACCCTCTTCTGCTTGCAGTCCTTGGCAGAATCTAATCCGGGAGTGTGGTTGAACCTGATTCTCTCCTGACTCTCTAATGGTAATGTTTCAAAAGTGATTTTAATTGGACTTTTGCCTACAGGGATGTATGCATATGGGTGAGGGAGGGGCAGGTTGGGACCCTCCTCATCCAAGCCCCTACTGGGTAAGCCTAGGTCCTCCTTTCATTCTTATCTTCCTGACAATCCTGATCCTTTGATCTCGAAGTTCCTCCTCATCCCAGAGTACTTGAGATCATCCAGGTGAGGTTTTTGACCTTCTTGCTTCTATGGAAGAGTGTTTTTGTATCTCTTACCCCAAGCAAGACCCAATGGAAGTTGATTACATGCACAATATTTATTTTGGCCTGGGTCATCAGGGTCACCTCCCACACCTCTGGCTCTCAGACTCAGGGTGTTTGGTTTTCTTCCCTTTGGTGTGGTGAAGGGCTGAAGTCAGGAACACATTGATGTGAGTCTGAGTTTTCTCCCAATGGGTCAGGCTGTTCTCCAGACTCTCAGCTGATCTCAGGTGGAGCTGCAACCCAGGTTGCGTGGAGAACTTGTCACGTCTTGTCCTCTTTATGGAACCCGGGCTCTGACATTCCTTAGTGTGGTCAGTGGCTGGAGGGAAAACTGAGTGGAAATCAAGATAGGAATTCACCTTATAATCCTGCTGTAATGTTAGAGTTAAATAAACTGACAGTGTTAAATAAACTGGCAGCATTATCTGTCAGGTCCTTGATGGCAGAAATTTGAAAATTTTTTCAAAATCGCCATAATGATCATAGACACTTTCATCAGGCTGTTGATGCATTTTTGAATAACATGCTAGTCTTTGTGACTAAGAAATAGAATGGGAATTTGTGGAGATTATTAGCCAACGTTTGAACATCTGCTTGTCCCCTTGTGCCTACTCTAGAAATATCACCAGTAAGATCTTTCCAATCAACATCTTCCATCCATTCTTTAATATATCTGCTTGTGTGTGAGGTTCTATCTAAATCTGAATAGCCAGGCTGATATGTTTCAGGGAGGAGGCCAAATTGTCTGGCAAACTCAATGGAACCCTCTTCAACATTGGGAAGTCCTTAGCATGTAATTCTGCCTTAGTCCAGGGGGTGTATGTGATTGTTTTGGGGCCATCCTCACTGGACCTGGCTTTAAAAGGGGCTGTCATTACAGGAGGGCAATATGACTAGCCTTCTGTAGGGGGGTCAATCTCAGTGTTATAAAAAGTTCAGAGACAGATGGACAGCAAGGAGGAGAGCCTTGTGATGGACACTGAGAGGAAAAGGAAGGAGCAGAGGAAGCCAAGGAGAGAGAGCTCTCAGAAGCCTCAGAGGATTTTTCCAATTTGGAAATCCTTTGAGATCACTGCGAGTTGGTTTCTCTGAGGGAAGCAATAGTGGATTCACTATTATGTTTGGAGACCTGAAAATACCAGTTGAAATATGATTTGCATTCTTTTTGTCCTGTTCTAAACCTTTTCTCCAATTGAGCATGCAAATAAACTCATTTAAAAGTCGCAAATAAACTCATTTAAAAGTCTCAAATGAGCCGAAAGTGGGCAAACAGTTTCAAGTTGTCATAGGTGATTTAAATCCAAAGCAACAAATTTACAAGAGGAGGGCCTGTAGGTTTTAAACCTAAGATGAGTGAGTTCTGTACAGCAGCTGCCCTTTGGCAGTGCCCTTAGAAACCAAACTCCCCATAAGGGAGTACTTACCACAATGAAGGATTCCCTTTCCAGATAAAGCCTCCAACAGAGTAAAGAAAGGCATTTAGTACCTCTGCCAAAATGGGAGTCTGGGACCATGAGTAAGTCATGACCCAAATCACAAGGAAATGACAGAGTCCAAGGGGCTATGATAGGGGAATTATTCCCATTTTGGGCTGCGCTGGAGGTAGAAGTGAGTCACTTTGGTTCCTGCTTCTAACAATCAGATTCAAGTCTGCAAAAAACAAAGAGCTTTATTTGGATCCCTGGGAACTATAATTTGGGCAACAAAAATACCATATGTTCTCACTTATATCTGAAATCTTGAAAAAACAGATGGGTGTTTTGCTAAAGGCGAGGTATGGTATAGGCAAAATGGCTGAAGAAAGACAAAAGGTACAAACTTCCAGTTATAAAATAAGATGTGAGGATGTAATGTACAGCATGGCAACTATACTTCATACTTTATTACATATTTGAAAGTTACGAAGAGTAAACTGTAAAGTTATCACAAGAAAAAAATTCTGTAACTATATATAGTGACTGGTGTTAACTAGACTTACTGTGATCATTTCACAATACGTACGAATATTGAATCATTATGCTGTATATCTGAAACTAATATTGCATGTTAATTATACCAAATACTTGGGAGGAAAGGAGGGAAAATCTTGATAACAGGGTGGGGCCCTTCAAGGGTAGGGTGACCCGTAATACACACAGGAATCTTCTAGGAACAATAGGGAAAGACATTTACCAGAAGGAGGGTTTTCTCTTGAAGCCAGATATGGTCAACTCCACCTTTCTCAATCATTTGGCTGACACTGGAGGGTGGCCTAGTTACTGTGTCCCAGGGTGTTCTTTGTTCTACTCTGGAACGTGTCTTACTCTCTTGTCTTGACCAAAGGTAAAAACTAAGTTCACAACCAAATGTTGTGTGGTATTAACAAAATTAACAGAATCAGTTGCACTGCACTATTTACTATGGAAATTTTATTACCTTATGCTGAGGGTTTTGCTATCTCCTCCTGCCTCTCATGGGAAGTTGCAGCTGGTCATAATCTTCTGGTAGAATCTCAAAACTTGAGGGTACATCTACAGACACTTCTTAGCCTACCACTGCTCCAGGTTGTGTATGTTGGTGGGGAGGGAAGAGTTATCTCATCTGCCTTTGTATTCCAGGACCGTGCTCATGACTTCAACCCTGGCTGTAGAGTCCCTGAGGAGGGTCAAGTTAGACAGCTCACTTGTTTTCAAGTGTAATCCTTTGTTTCTACAAAGTGATGCATTTTTCAGCAAGTTTCTTTCTTTCTTTCTCTCATAGAAAGAAAACCAGCAAAAATGCCTGGTAGAACCTATCACTTATCCAACAGTAGATCCTCAGAGTAGCATTTTCAAGTGAAAGGCTCCTACTTTATTGAGGAAAAACCTTACCAGCCTGGATGTCATCTTGGGAAATCCACCAGTCCTCTAAGTAACTAAAACAACAGGGAACTATTTACATGAAAAACAAAGCTTGATAGTCAGTGTTATATGACCAATAATCCTCGTTTATTCCCAGAATCAATACTTTAAATGAATGTATAAAATGAAGAACTAAAATGGTCATGTTTTTCAGAAGAATCTATTTCTGTATAAAACTTGTCTGTTTAGCTGCCAATTCCATCCTGGATACATAGGTGAAAGAATGCTGTAGGCTCCCACCTGGTTTCTAGAGAATATGAAGTTTGGTAGTAAAGTCCAGAGGGCTTTTGTGCCAGGCTATCTTGTCCAGGAGTTGTTTGTACTGGGTGCCCACCTGACTTCCTTTAAACCCATCCTTCCAGGGAGAAACTAGTACTTGAGGATGAACCACAACTCCATGCAGCAGTGCTGAATGACTCAAAAGCTGTCTGTGAGAGAATCTTGTCAGCCAGCACCCAAACCTCAGGGGTCTACAACGGGAACTGTTTGTTCTCGTCCTCACAGGTCTGGGGGTCGGTGGGAGCAGCTCTGTGCGTGTGTGCTCCTCTGAGACCCAAGTATGTTTAATGGTCAAGTTCCACTGAGGATTTCCAAACAGGGAGGTGCTTTGTTGGGTTTGCCCTGTTATTTCTTCAGCCTGCTCTGTGGGAGTGAGCAGTCCAACTACACGAAGCAGTCAGACTTTGAGCAAGGAGGAACTTGATGGTCCCATACAAGAGAGGAGCCACATCCAAAAGAACTTTTCAATTATAAATCTTTTCTACAAATGACGCTCAGTCTTGCTCACTGTAATCCTGTTTTTGCAATTTGCCTGGTCAGAAACACATCCCTTCTTTTTTTCACTTCGATTGCATCAGGACCAAGTGCAGGCACTCTAAATATCCAAACTCTAAAATCCAATCTCTTCTTGTGTATTGACTCAGATGTCTGACTACTTAGAGCAAGTGCCAAAGTGCTTAAGTGTCTCCCTCTTACTTGAAAGGATCATAAGGGAGGGGCGTGCAAATGAAACAGTTTTCCACACCACGTTGTCTACCACAACTAGCACCTCTCTTGAGAGGACAATAACTGTGCCTCCTCTCCTGCAGGAATGGTCAGCAGAGACAGTCCAGCCTACTTGAGTTCATGTTCATTCCTCTCAGTTTCTCTGGCATTCCTTTCTGTGAAAGAATAAACTAGAGATTGACTGAGGGGATCATCAATTTGAGAGCCGAGTTATCCCATGCTGTGAGTCTGAAAAGAAGCCATTATTGGGAAAACGTGGGCTCTAGAATTACCGTGTTTTGTAACACAACTGGTCTAGTCAAGGATGGGAAAGTGGGACAAGAGAGGGGATTGTCACCTCAGCTTTTGTTCATCTGGAAGTGTATTAATTTATGTTTGAAGGATAGTGTCATTGGGTAAGGAATTCATGAAAGTCACTTTCCTTCAACATTTTCAATGAGCTTCTAATGCCTTCTGGTCTCCATGGTGTCTGAGAAATCAGCCATTAATCTTATTGAGGCTCCTTTGTATGTGATGAGCTGCTTTCCTCTTGATGCTTTCAATGCTCTTTCAGCAGTTGGACTGTGATGTGTCTAGTTTTGAGTTTATCCTACTTTGGAGTTCATTGAGCTTCCTGGATGTGTCAAGGTTTGATCAGTTTGGGAGGTTTACAGCCATTTCTTCCAATATTTTTTCTGCTCTTTTCTCTCTGTCCTCTCCTTCTTGGACTGCCATTATGTACATGTTGGTATGCTTAATGCTGATATTCACGGATGTCTGAGGCTCTGTTCACTTCTTTCTGTTCAGACTAATCTCAATCAACTCATCTCCAAGTTAGTAGATATGGGCTGGTGTAAGAATGCATCTGCAATTGAGCTTTTCAAGTGAACTTGTTTTTGCATCTTTCAACTCCAAAATTTCCATATGATTCTTTAAAAACTTCTATTGATATTTTCTACTTGATGAGACATTGTTCTCATACTTCAGTTTTACACATGATTTCCTTTACCTTTTGAATGTATTTAAAATAGCGGATTTAAGTTTCTTTTACAGTAAGTAGAACATCTAGGTTTCCTCAGGGACAGTGTCTACTGATTGGAATTTTTCCCGGGTGTATGGGCCTGTTTGTTTTGTTTTTTGGCATGCCTCAATTTGTTTTTAAATTGGATATTTAAAATGGGCAACTATGGACATTACTGGCAACTCTGGAGATTAGATTCCTCTAATCCAAGCTTTGTTGTTGCTGATTGTTTAGTGACTTTTCTGAGTAATTCTGCAAGGTCATAATTCAGTGGCTTAATTGGTAAGCCACTGAACTCTCTGCTCAGTTACCTTAATCACCTAACAATTAAAACAGCTATTTCCTTAAACGTTTTGGACCAATAAGTCTTCCAGTTGTGGATGAAGTGCTGTGTATGTGAACCACACCTTTAATTATCTGGCAGTTGTAACTCTACCTTAACCTTTACTCTCCACGTGAGAGTCTCAAGATTGGCAAGAAGTAAGAGATTAGGGCTTTCTTAGGTCTTTCCTGGGTATGTGCACAGCCATGTACCTGTGTGTGGCCTTCTGAAGTCCCAGAAATATGCTGGAGCTTTCCAAAGTACCCTATGAATATCTCCTTCCAGTCTTTCAAGTTTGTGATTAGCCTCTGAAAACACTCATGGCTGAATCAGGGAAGAGAAAAACATGTTCTTAAGCCCCTTCTCTTGCTTGCAATCCTTGGCAGAACCTAACCTGGGTGTGTAGTTCGGGACAGCGACAACCCAAGGGATTATTAAAATGCTGTTTCCCTCAAATCCAGACTCAAGTCTTTCCTCTCTTGATGCTCAGAAATGTGTGAGACTTTCGGGCCTGACTGATGGGTCCTCTGGGGTAATTGCCTCCCAGCCCTTATCTGTACAATGTAGTTGAGCTCATTGAGCTTGGTCCTCTGGACTCTCCTGACCCAGAGCACGAGTGCAACCCCTGTGTGTGGCTCTCGGAATTGCATACCTTGGTGCACTGAGGATGACCTTCTTATGGGCATGGCACATGGGGCTCTGATTCCTGGGCTGAGTGCTAAATCTGACCTGATATTCCCAACTCAGTGTCCAGTCTTGGTATCTTTCCTGATGGGGCTCAAATGCTGCTTTTATGGCCACAAGACTTGCCAATCTCATCCAATGTATAAGAAGTTTATACAGAACTAGGCTTTGCCAAAGTATGGGGCCTTGAACATCTTTCACTGTGCACTTCATCTTAAGTCCAGTCAAATGCCCTTCTCTTGCATATAGTGAAGAGAAATATTGAGTTTCCGCCTGACTTGCATGGAGGATGCTGAGTTGTATATTCGGGGTTCTATTTGCAGACGGTCCTGCAGTGTGGGCTCTATGCAGGGAAATGATGGGTCAGCAGCAGGTGGTCAGCACCACCAAGAGCACCCCAGCTCCCTCAACAGTAGCCCTCAGAGAACCCAGCTCCAGAGCATAAGCTGCTACCCAGGGAAGAATTGCATGGTAAGCAGATGCTATCAAAGAAGATTCCTGAGTCCTGCTTTATCTGGTGAAAGAGGCAGCAACGCCAGGTGAGAGGCGTAAATCTGTCCCATCATCATCTAAGAACATTCTCCTCTGAGGGTTTTTCTAGCTTGGACATTAATCATTTCCAGACAGTCCTTTGGAGGCCCCAGTGGTCAGCAGTCTCTTAAAATGCTTAAAAGCAAGCATCTCCCTTCAGAAGAGTTGAGATATTACAGCTCCAATACCATGCTACATATAAGTCACGACAGTCCTGTGGATCTGAAGAACGCCCTCATTCACTAAGCCACGGCAACACATGCTAGAACCTCCCGAAGGGTGGGTGGATGCTTGGAGCCACGTGACGGGAGCATCCTTTGGAATCCTGAAAGTCACTGCCCAGCCCAGTGAGCAGCTCTGCAGTGAGAGGCACTTCAAGTTTCACTTTAGTATTTTCATCAAGGTGCTACACTTGTGCAGGATCATTGCTTAACCTGGACCTTGCAAACTACTCGGCAGCCTAGTTCCAGAGACTGAAATGTGACGTCCACTTGTCACAGGCTGCCTGCACTGTCATCCTGCCCCCAACCCACCTCTGACCTTTGTTCTTTCTGGTCTGGGGAAGCAACTGCATGTGGACGTTCCTGGAGCCAGACTCTTCTGTGTTTGGACAAGGAACAGCTGTCTTGTCGGTTTTAGCAGGGTGGTCCCTGACCCCCATCCTTATGTGACCCCTGGATTGCGGAACAGATCATGGACTCTCCTAGGCACAGCTCACCTTGTGAGGAGCAGAGGTCATTCTTGGAGGTGACAGACTAAAATCAGCTCTGGCATTTTCTGAGAGTGGTCACTAGGGGGTGCTGCATTTGGGGAATTCACCCAGAGGACTTGAAGGTCTGAATACAGGAAGCACAGAGTGGAAACTTCTGCCTTTCTTTGATGCCTTTGGTACCAACTGAAATGTGTCCCAAAAAGTCTGGAACAGTACTGGTCTTGGTTAACACTAGCACCTTCTCTGGGCAGGGAGGCTTCAGTGTTCCAAGGAGCAGGTTTCAGAGTCGATCCTATCACCCGTGTTTGCCCCACAGCCTGACAGCCTAGGATTCTAAGTGTTAGCTGGTGGTACCTTCCATGATGGGCAAACAGCTGCCGGTCTTGCTTTCCGGGGCTTCCACTTTTTGTTGTTGTTGTTTTTTGTTGTTGTTTTTTCGCGGTATGCGGGCCTGTCATTGTTGTGGCCTCTCCCGTTGTGGAGCACAGGCTCCGGACGCGCAGGCTCAGCGGCCATGGCTCACAGGCCCAGCCGCTCCGCGGCCTGTGGGATCTTCCCGGACCAGGGCATGAACCCGTGTCCTCTGCATGGGCAGGTGGACTCTCAACCACTGTGCCACCAGGGAAGCCCCGGGGCTTCCACTTTTTGGTTGTGATTTCAAGGTGTCTTTGGGGAGGTAGTCAGGGAGCCTGGACCACGGCTGCCCTAGGAGAGGACAGTGAAGACTCAGGGCTGTTTGTCAGGGCACAGTAAGAAACTTATCACCACTTCTGGAAGCTCTGATGACTCATAGTTCCTGTGAAGCAGGTACCTTGCGGTTCACCCTGAAAGGCAAGGCCTCTCATAGCATCTCGTTCTCTTTGGCGGGGAAGTAGAGAAATAGACCAGAAGTATTAGACAATCCACTTAGTTTTAGGAAAGAGAGCCCTTTAGAGAAATTTGTCTTTTTCTATTCTTGTGAATAATTTGGTACATGAGTGGTGTGTTTCTAGATGAACTGGTAGTAGAATCCTACAAGGAAGTTATCTGGGCCCACATACTACTTTTGGGGAGGGTTTCAATTGTGTATTTAGTCCCTTTCATAGAAGCACTGAATATTCAATATTTATTGTATATAAGTTTTAATAATTTAAATTTCAAATGCATAGGTATAAATGCCTTGAAAGACTCGAACACTCTTCATACCTTCATTTGTAGGTTGAGATGCTAGGAAGGTATGTTGCTATGAGGCTTTCAAATATTTGAAATAAACTTTAGTGAGCTAGTATGGATTCCTTTGAATGTAGAACCTGAAATAGCAATTTTGGGCAGGCACTGTATTAACTTCCTATTGCTTGTGTAACTAAATGACCACTGGGTTAGGGGCCTGAGTGAAGACAAATTTTATCTTAGAATTCTGGAGATCAAGAGTTTGACATGGGCCTCTCTTGGGTAAAATCAAGGTGTTGGCAGGTTTGCATCTTTTTTGGTGGTGGCAGGGGACAGTTTGTTTCCCTGCCTTATCCACCTTCTAGAGGCCCCCAGAAGTTGCTGGCTTGTGGCCTCTTCTTTCATCTTCAGATTCTTGACCCTCTTTCAACTTCAGAGTTGGCAGTGAATATTGAAATCTGCCTCTCACTCACCTTATTTCACTCTTGTGAATACATTGGGCCCATGTTGCATAATCCAGGATAATTTCCTTGGTTTAAGGTCGGCTGATTAGCAAACTTAATTTCCTCTTCTGATTAACTCCCCCTTGCCATGTAACGTAATGTGTTTCCAGGTTCCCAGGATTAGGATGTTAACAATGTTGGGGCGTGCTGTTATCAACTTTATGGTAGTTTATTTGGAAGTGATCCCCAGGAATCCCAGAGGAAGGGGAAACCTGAGACCAGCTGAAGGGAGTAGGCTCTGAAGGGGTTGTTATTAGGTTGGTCACCTATACAGGTGACTGGTACTCAACCCCACTTGGGAGGGACCTGTGAGGTGCCATGTGGAATGCATCTCATAATTGTGCCTCCTGGGGTCAAGAGTCTGGCCATTTACCCACTATCTGCTGTGTTCTTTGCAGTTACTCCCTCCCCCGAGCCATCTGTTCCCCTGCACTTCTGAGATGTGATTCTGTATGAAAACAAGGGGACAGAGAGGGTCAGGGTGTGGCACTGGGCAGCCCAGTCCTTTCAGTGGATGCCAACCTCCTGGATTTCCCTTTTAGAAGAGAGGGACTAGTTCAGGGCTGCTTACAGCAAGATGCTCCCTGTTCTATCTTCCTGCGATGGAGACTTTTCCCTCTTCTGGGAAATCTTTTTTATACCTCCTTAGATCCCAGTTAGCCTTGTTCCCATCTCAACCTCCCACAATGTCTGCCTGTATTTAATATCTTAGGATGCCCCAAATTAACAAAATTTCATTGTATTCAAGGGTGGCCCATTCTCTTCCACAAACAGATGAGAGTATACTAAGGATGTGCAACTAAATCTACCTCATTGCAGATCTCCCTTACAAGTCATAAATCATTCTAAGATACATATTGTAAAAATTCGAGAACTGATTTCCTTGTTGGCATGTGATGGAGATCAGCAGGTTTAGGTTTTCACATTCATGTAAATACTATCATACGTCAACTCTTGCATTTCATTGCTATATACCTCTACCATTTGGGGGGAATGTGATCTAAAATCTTTATTTCGTTAATATTTAGTTTTCTTAAGTATTTTCAGTTTTGAGATTCTAAGAAATGTCTACATCTCATTCGAATTGGAACAATTGATGCTTTTTTAATGAGAAGAATTTCTTCTCTCCTGAGAGTCTACCTTCCTCAGCTCCCATTAATTCTTGTGAACCTAGTCTGGTCACGTTGCCTTCCCCCACTCCCCCACTTAAAACTCCTAAGATTGCATGAGAAGGAAAAAGGGGATGTGTTGAACTCCTTCTCCTGCTGGCAGTCCCTGGCAGGCCTAGGCCTGGATGGACCAGACCCTGTGTTTCTTCTAGAGGAAGCTTCGGCCAAGTGCGCTGGGCTCTGGCTTCTCCCTCAGCTGTGTGGTGTTTGCCCAGCAGGGGCTGGGATGATGGGGGTCAAAGCCTAGGTCCTTCATTGACCCATGTCTTCCAGAAACTCCTAGTCTTTGGTGCCTATACGAGAGTCATCTCCAAGCCAGAGTATTTAGGTGGTTCAGATGGTCCAGGTGGGGTTTCTTACTACCTGTCTGTTCTGGGGGAGCGAGCACTCCATTTTGCCCCCAGGGATGCTGATGACCAGGGCAGGATTTACTGTGAGCCTGGGTCACTCAGGTGACCTCCCTCTACCACATGTGTGAGTCCAGATCTCGGTCTTACTCTGTGCCATGGGCTCTCTGCAGGGTGGTGAAGGGCTGAGGCTCAGGGGTCGGCAATGTCCACACTGTGTGCAAGGCTGAGCCCCTGGTAGATCATATCTCTGGAAAGATAGCATTTCCCCCTCTGCCCTTAGGTTACCAGGCAGTTGTGACACACCTGTGTCCTCTTAATGGAACCAGCCCTGACATTTCTTATAAGGGTGAATTGACTGAAGATGAATTGAAGGATTTATCCAATTATGGAAAATGCTTGCCTGACCCTTTCCTGTGAGGCAGGAACAATGCAGCCTCATGGCCCCCACACAAGTCATGTGGCAGGTGCCTGCCTTCCCCAGGGCCCACAGAACACTGCTCATTTTTCTTGATGGGGCAATTTCCCCTTGTACTGCCTTCTCAAGAATGGGTGTTTTCCATCAGAAATTGTTCCATCATTAAGCCCAGTCCTGTGGTTCTTCTTGATTAATGTTTTAGAAGAGAAAATAGTTTTCAGGTTTTTGTGATTCTGAGTGGTCCAGTGTGAATCAAGATTGACTAGATGAGGAATCCAACACTGGATATTTTCCTTTTCAGCTCTCACAACAGCTAATTATTAATGTGCTATAGTTCTTCTAAATGGAGTCAGGATCGAAATCTGCATTCCCATTATTCAGATTATATTTTATACTGATAGAGGTGATGACTTTGTAAACATGACACAGAGAACTTGTCTGTTACCTCCTGCTACTCCTGATACATCTTCTATAACTCAGCCAGATGAGCTGCCTGAGCATAGCAGGCACCATGGGTGAATTACATGTCCAGCACGGATGGGACTGTGAACGTATGTACTATCCTCTACTGTGCACCCTGGCGGCCCCTAAGAGAGGGGAGTTTGAGTGATTGCAGTGAAACTATACTGTCTTCCACACTTTTGCCTTTCCTTTTCCTCCTGCTTCTGGGAGGTTTCTTAAACTGAATCTTCGGCCACATTTATTGTATCATTTATCCCATATTTTTACAGAGTATTTTGATGATAATAACTCTATATCTCAATTTCTTGATCTTACCTTAATCTCTTCTTCAGGGAGGAGTATAATTTGTCTCTTTAAATCTCATGCTCTTTCTACTGCAAAAAATAGATGAGACTGTGGTGTTTAAGGATCTAAAATTAGATCTACCTCATATGTCAGATCTCTTACCTGTTACAAGTTGCTGTAGATAAATATTTTCAAAGAAATCGACAACTCTTTCCTCATTGGAATGTGGTGGAGGTTAGGGGGGTTTAGATTTCCACACTAGTTTATTATGTCAATTATTGCATTTAATTGCTACATACCTGTATATATTGTTTAGGGGCAAGTATGATCTAAAATCTTAACATTTAGTGCTTGTTAAAGTATCCTTTTCTCCATTCTTTGAGCTCCTAGAACTGCCTACATGTCACACAAATTTCAGTGATTGATGTGCTTTTTGTGTGCGTGTGTGAAAACTTATTCTCTCCTCCAAAGTTTCCCTTCCTTTAGCTTCCACGAGTTTTAAGGAGCCAAGCAATTCACCTGTCTAGCCATTTAAAACTCTTATTAGAATGAATGAGGAAGAAGGATTTGTTTGAAACCCTTCTGCTTGCAGTTGCTGACAGGCTAACCCAGGATCGAGCAGACCCTGTATTGACCTCAAATGGAAGCTGCTGCCAAGGCGTGTTTGGCTTTGACATTGTCTTCAGCTGTGCCAGAAGCTGATGCCCCCTGCCCCATCATCCTACCCATGTTCCACATGATCCTATCATCCTCTGATCACTGTATGCTGACCATTCCTGTACCTTAGGCATCCATATGGGGGTCATTCCCAAGCCAGAGTATCTGGAATGGTCCTGGTGAGGTTTCACACCACCTAACTTCAATTCCTTATACCCTCATCGAAGTTCCACTGAATGTTGGTGTACTTATTGTGTGCCCGGATCACTCTGGTCTTCTCCTCTACACTCCAACATCTGTAGTTCTCAAAGACATGTGTTCAGCCTTCTGTGCCTTGAGCTCCTTGTAGGTGTGAGGAAGACTGAAGCTCAGGACCCAGGATGTCTGGGCTATGTGCAGGGCTGAGCCTCTTATAGTTCCCTTCTGTGACAGACAAGGAAAGCACTTTCCCCTCTGCCCTGATCTTATGTTGAGATCCTAAGATCTTCAAATGTGGTTGCCTGGAGGTCTTGACAGAGGTGTGCCTTTATGGAACCAGCCCTGAGTTTCCTCATTGGGGTGAGTTGGTTGAAGGTGAATTGAGGGATTTGTCCAACTACGAGAACTCCTGGCTTGATGCTCTCCTGTGAACCCAAATCAAGGTTTCTAGCCTCATGGCATCCAGACCAATCAACTGGTAGGTGCTCATGACAGATGTCACTCTTCATTATCTTTCCTGACTGGGTGCTTTTCCGTTGTTGTGCCTCCTGTCAAAGTTGATGGGTTCCATGTTAAAAATGGTTCCATCTGAAAGGCTTAATCCCACAATCCTTCCAGATTAAGGGTTTTCCAGGAAGAGAGAATAAGCTAGATTTTAGTGATTGCCCATCCTGTGAGTGGTCCAGCATGCTTTAGGAGTGAATAGATCAGGAATTCAACAGTGGATCTTCCAGGTCTCTTTTCAGTCCTCACAAATGCCAATTATTTTGATGTCCTGAGTTCTCCATTAAATCTGGATCAAAACCTGCCTTCCAGTTAACATGGATCTTATATTGAAGGAAATAAATTTTCTAAATATATAGTGTAGAAAAGAAGTGTTGTCTTACCTACTACCATTTCTTCACATGTTTTCATTCACCCAGACAGTTGGATGAGCTGTCCAAGCACAGCAGGGTCCATAGGTATTCGAACCACACGTTCAGGGCCATGGAGGGGACCCTGAATCCAAATGCCTGAAAGTCTTATACTTCCCTCTATAGTGCACTGGGAGGGGCCCCTGAGATGTAGGATGTCTGAGTGATTGAAATGAATAAATTCTGGCCCTTTGTCTTCTACATTCTAGACTTTGTAGTTTCTTGATGCCTCTGGAAAAGTTTCATCTGATCTACAGCCATGTTGATTGTCTTTATCCCATATACTTTTGCACCAGTACTATATTTCATGCTAAATATTTCCATGTTTTATGACTTCCTATTCACACTTTATTTGACTAATCAGCTTCTATATCTTTGAAGAAATGAACTTGTTGTTAAGTCTCTTGATATTTGTTTAATTCTCTTCATTGACAATAATAGGTTCAGATTTCTTAAAGACAGCATCTTTTAGGTGACTTTTTTTGTCCTGTGAATTCTTGTGGTGACTCTCCTGCCTGAACATATATATTGGCTAAGAGGCTTGAGATATACTTGTCAGAGGTCCACCTGGGTTGAATGTCAAACTGTATGGTATCTGGATGTCCTCAGAAGATGTGATGTCTTAGGAGCTGCTCCTTCAATTTTCCCCACAGGATACAGAGACCTAAATGCCAGAAGCTTGGCCCCGGATGCCCTCTGTAGTTTTTCTGAGTGCCTCTGGCATTTCCAGTAGTAACATGAATGTCCCAGGCAGGTGGGGGACAGTGCTCATCATAGGCAACATTATGCCTTCTCCTCTGGGAAGCCAGGTCCTGTCTCTGAGACAGGGAACAGTTCTGAAGCTGTCATAGTTTCATGGTGTCAAACTGCTGGGAATATCTGACTCTTTGCCCCAAACTGATCAGATAGTTTCTGCTTGGGAGACACAGCTGTTGGTCATGCTTTCTGAGCGTTAGCTCATTTCTGGCTTATTCCTGGTGATGTTTTCTGTGGTGATTGAATCAGAGCTCATGGGGGATACTATACCTAATAAGAGGAAAATAATGCTAAAGCTTTTCCCCAGTTTTGCTGCTGTCAATGTACAGGGTGAAGGGTTTTGTTTGTCCTGGCAGCTCTGCTGACCGACAAGTGCCTGTGAAGCCGGGACCTCACTGGGCAGCTTGTGAAGGCTGAGGAGTTCCGTATCTTATTCTAGTAGTAAAGCAGGTGAGAATTCAACCACTGGACTTAGTGAGTCTACTTGGTCCTCAGGGATGAACCCATTGTGAGTCTGGGATGCTCTGTGTCATGACTACCCTGAAAGATCAATTCAGCCTTGACAATTTTGTAAGGGGGAATGAAGTTGCTCATCATTATTGTTGGAACAGACTTCTGAGTGTGTAATTGCATTCTGTGTGTATTCCAAACTTTTCCTCCTTCCTTAGCAGAGTTCTGTGTCTGTCTTCAATGGTTGGGTTGTTGTGATGAATGGAGTCCACATTGGCTCAAAATAAGATGCTCCAGTTTTGTTTGTCATATTGACTTTGCTGGCAGCTCACCATTGCCCATCCAAGGATGGGAGCACATTCAGACTACTTTTATTCTGGCTCTTTTATCTTCATCATCACTTGTCTATTGTTCCTTGGTCCTCCTGCTTGTGACTGGTCACCTTGATATTGTATCACATTGAGAATAGAAAGTTAGTCTTGTATAGGTAGAAGAAAATCTTAAAGTCATAACTAACTGGAAGGTTGTAACCACACCCATCTTGTTCTCTGAAATTTATCAGAAGGAAGAGTTCCTGTGTCTCTGTCCAAAGCGGAGATGGGTATGAAAGACCATGGGTCTTTCAGGAAGATGTGGGAGCAGAGAGTTCATTCACAGTCACCTACCCCAAACATTATCACTAACCCACAGCCCCAGGAGGGTTTCTGAAATGCTCATATTCCTGTGACTGTTAAGTACCTGACTAAAAGGGGGTCTGTAAGTTATTTTGGGGAAAACCTAGGCTTAGAGGACATCCAACAGATTGTGTGTCACCCAAAGATGGAAAATGTTAGACAGGAATTTTCAGGATTGTTCTTCTCAAATGGTCTCATCTCAATCAGGGAGGAATTCATTGTGGGAAAATCCCTGCTGGCTTCTGAGAGAACTGAGCTTTTCTTCATTGCATCCTCTAGTCACCAAGCATCTGGAGACTGCTTGGTAGACATGGGTCTGTTCTGAGCAGTAAGATGATGCCATTCGGTTTTGTTTAATACCATGGCCCATAGGTAGGGTGATAATTTAAGCTCTGTGCATTTGCTGCATGTGCCACTGGCTGTTGAGCACCAGTTAATTAAGTAGACAACCCAGAAGGGTGTTATATTCTGCTCTAGACTTTCTTAATGTATAACCTCTCCTGAGACTTAAGAGCTTTCTTTTTCTCTACCAACTTAGATTGTTGGACAGGTCATCGGGACCTCAACCACCTATACAATGGCAAGTTAGCACGACTGATAAATCATCTTTTTCTTTGTCATTTTAATGTAGCTCCTCTTAACTGTTTTCTCCCTACCTGCTCTTTGTTGTTGGAGGTTCCTTGGAGACATCACCATTGTCTCATTAGGGTCCTCCATGAAACAGCATATGAAGATATTTACACTTTTAGATTCTGGTTGGTAGTTTGTTCTTGTAATTCTTCCTTGGCCAGAGATAGTTCATGATGACATTCCTTCTCTCACCGTTTTGCAAAAATATAATGTAGATGAGGAGAGGATAAATTCTTTTTGTAGAAGAGCGTGTTTGTGAAGAGACCAATTTCGTCCTCTCCATAAGAGCAACAATCCTCCACTGAAGTAGAAATGAGGGATGTGTGCCTCCACCTTAAATCTAATGACAGATCTGTGGTGTCTTGTTTCCCAGTTGGATTTCTGCTTTGGCCCCCTTTAGTTAATATGCCCTGTGATGCCTGATCCAGGAGAAGACTGTGGAGGCATCTGGACTGATGAAAGGTCAACAGAGAGGAGCCTGTATTCCCAAACTTCCCTTACAGGGGCCTATGTATCCCTGGGGTCACTTGATATAAAGCTGATTTATTCAACTTGGTTACATAAGTAAGTTCTGCCTACTCTGGGGTTCTCGTATGTAAACAATAGTGACATCTGACTTTCAGAATCTTGTTCCTTGATTCTACTGAGACTAGTCACCTTTATTTTGAAACACTCAGGATGGAAAGTTAATTCTCCCTTGGCTTAGGAAAGCAAGATGATAGCAGCTGGTCCTGGATAATCTCATGGGTCCACAGGTGGGTTCCCAGTACTTAATTGTGTATTACCTGATATGGGTCATCAGGTAGAGGTGACCCTCTATTTTGAGAAATTACACATGTGGTTAGTTTCCATTGCAAATATTTTCAGAGAATTACACTCCAATGTGATTTCAAAGTTTTCTTATCCTCTCCTTCTCATCATAGATGGTTGAAGACTGCACGTTGACCTGAGCACTTGTACAGCAAGACATTAGAACTAGGGATACATCATATGTTTTACTGTCCACTTTGACATTGCTGTTCCCTCACACCTGGTTACACCTTACCTGTGCTGTTATTGGTATGACCTTGGCATTGTTACTGCCATCTCATGAGGATCTCCCCCACAAATAGGATATGGGAATTTTTATGTGTGTAGTCTAAATTGATGCCCATGAATTGCTGTATGTTCCTGAGATTATTCTTTGGAGGACCATTTATGATTGTGGACCACCACTTCCACCACCCAATTTGAATGAAGCTAATGTAGAGTAGGAGAGAGGAAGTTATCTCTTTGCAGAGAGCAGAGTTTGGGGGGAGACCTATTTCCCTCTTCTACTTTCGTTTCTGCTTCAGTGGGTGATTGTTGTGAGAAAGAGACATACTCCTTAACTGAAATCGCAGCACACTAGCCTAGAGTGACACCTTTTAAAAAAAAAAAAAATGACATGTCTGCAAGAAAGAATGAGCGGGCTGTGTTGGCTTATTCCCCAGTGGCTTTCTGTGTGGGCCACCTTTTCTCTAAGCTTCCCTGTGATGCCTGATCCAGATTCAGATCTAAAGAGAGGGTCATGGTCAGGGAGGAGTATTACTATACCTTGGTTTGTCCTGTTCTATTTCCTGTGATTCTCGACTTTTAGTCACAGTGCCTCCTTTTCACTAAAATAGCATCTCACTGCTGTGCTGTGCTAAAAAAAAAAAAAAAAAAAAAAAATGAAGTCTAGAGGATGTGTCATATGGGAATCCAATCTCTGCTAGAAATGCCCACCAATTCCAAAAGAATGCCATGCTCCTGGGTTTTCCTTTAGAGAGGAAGGGTACAGATCAGCCCTACTGCTGCAAGGCTATTCTGATTCCATAGCTGAGGTTTGACATCCATTTTCTTGTGATGGTGTCTTTTTCCCTCTCCTGAAAAGATAGTCCTTATAGACCTCTAATCCCCTTAGCCTCAATCCTATTTCTACCTCTGTAATCTGCCAGAGTCAAGTTAGGATTCCAATAACTGGGGATTAATCTGCTTTCTTTCCAAATATTTTTTCCCATTCAGGAATAGGACACTGATGTATTACCTAAAATTCAATCTGACTTAGCTATTGTAGATTTCTCCCACAATAGTTTTATTGAGAAATTCATTACATTTGTTTCTTATATCAGAGTGAAATGGATGCTGAGGTTTTGGGTTTCCATTCCTGTGTGAATGCCTTAACATGTCAATTACTGAATTTCTAATAGTTCACACTTTACTATATTCTTGTCGTTTAGAGGAGAATATGATCTAAAATTACCTTTTAAGTTTTGGAAATGGTTCCTCTTCCTTGAGCTTCTAAGAACTATCTACTTCTCTCAAACATGATCCACTTATGTTTTTTAGAGACAAGAACCTAAATTCCATTAAATTCTCAATGTCTATTACACAGGAAGTATTTATTATGGGCCTGAGTCATCTAGATCTTCTCCCCCAGAAACCCACACTCATGGTTCTTAGGTCACAGGTGTTCAGCCGTCTGTGCCATGGGCTCCCTTTTGAAGGGTGGTGGTGAAGGGCTGGGCTTCAGGGCCCAGGATGCCCATGTTGTGTGTAGGGCTGGCCCACTGGTAGATCCCACCTCTGACAAAGCATCTTCCCTTTTACCCTGATGGTCTTAAGTTGAGCTGCTATTGATTGCCTGGAGGTATTATCATATGTGTGTCCTCTTAATGGAATGAGCCTTGGTTTTTCCTTGTTGGTATGAAGGCATAAATGAGAAATGAGAGGGTAAAGCAGGAATATTCTCTACAGATGTTCTTCTTGTGATACGTAGACAGTTCTGTAGGCTCCTAGCCTCCAGGAAGAACTCAGGGTAGATACTACTCGCCACTTCTCATCTTTCCTGATTGGGCAGTGTCCCACTGAGCTGATTTTTTTCTAGAAGTGAATGGGCTGCATCATGAAGTTACTCTACCCAAAAGCCTTATCCTGGGCTTCTCTTTGAGTAATGGCTTTCCTTAGGTGAGAGACTGAGATGTTTCAGGTTTCCTGATCCTCTCAGGGTGAGCCATGTCTTGGGAGTGATTAGGTCAGGAACTCAACACTGCATATTTTATTTTTTAGTTCTTAAAATAGTCTAGCCATTGATCCTGAAGTATACCTTTCCTTCTATATTTGATAAATTGGCCCTGATTTCTCCTTTATATTGTCTGAATATATAAGATACTAACATTCTCAATTAGCTTGGAGATGCTTATCCACATACATATTTCCTACAGCATAATTTACATGGGTCTCCTCACTTGCACCTTGCTCCTCCTCATGAAGTCTTCTGTCATAACCTCAGAATGTACAGATGAGCTGCCAAGAATAGCAAGGTCCATAGGTGCTTGTCACCTGCCTAGTGTCCTGGAGGGGACACTGGGCAGAAATGCCAGAGGGTCCTGAACCACCCTCTAAGGGCCTCTTTGGAGAACAGGGGGATGAGTGAAAATGGAAACATTCTGTCTCTAGAGAGAATTACCTCTGTTTCTTCAGTCATTCAGGGCAGTGACAACCTAAAATGTTACAGAAGTGCTGCTCTCCACACATTCCGTTCAAGGCTTCCCTCTCTTGAGGGAAGAGCTTCAGACCTGTCTCAGGAAACCTTGGTGGAGAAAGGCATTTCAAAAGTCCATTTTCCTTGTTACTGCTTTGGGTAAAGAATCATTTACCATTGCCAGCATCTCAGTGGATATGTTCTTACATGCTCAACAATGTTCTTTAGAGGGTAAAAATCTCAGGGGGTTATTTTATAGGAGGCTATTTTATCCTCCTATGTTATAGGAGGATATAGCCTTAGAGTCTTTTTGGCATGGTCCTAGCCATCTTTCTATGCCATTGTCTGAAGATTGAAAGTATGTTTCATGTAGTCTTTTCCCTTATTTTGGCATTAACTTTTCTCTTATTCTTGGTATTCTAAAATTTCACAGCAACACAAATTTGAAGTATTTTTTTTCCCTTGGTGTTGAATACTCATGCCCTTTATTTTTCAGAGTATTCTTGAAATATTTCTTTTAATTTTCTCTGTTTCTTTCTTAAGATCTGAATTTTCTTCATCTAATTGTTGACCTCCATTATGAAGATTTTATTCCTTTAATGGTCTCACCTCTCTCGTCCAATGTCCTCCTTACTGACCAGGCAATATGTGTGATCCCTTATAGCAATGGTGGAGCAAAAGTAGAGGAGTGTGTCTTGAACATTTCTGCTGGTGGGTTTTCTAAGAGATGTCCATTTGACTAAGACATCCCAGCAAAGATCTACTCTCCCATAAACTACATTCGAAGGGAGAAGACGGTTGTAGAGGTAGAAGATTGTCCTTAATAGCAGATCAGGGACCTGTCATTGAATGTATCTATCTGTTCCTACAGAAAACTCATTCTCATAGGACCCAGGATGGATCGTCGTCAGCCACTGGCCACAGGGTGGAGTGGATAGTGGCTCTGAGTTAGCCTGAGAATAGCCACATCAGGAGAGAAGGCTCTAGGTGTGCCGAGAAAGGTAGGGAGATTTGCCTTGCTTGTTTCCTGTAAATCTTAAATTTTAGACGTAATGTCTCCTTTAAAGTAAAATATCTCACTGCTGTATTGTGTTAAACAAAAATTCTATAGGATGTCACAGTACCCCAGCCTCTGCTGACATCTCCACCTATTCCAGAAGAATGACAATGTTCCTAGGTTTTCCACTAAGCAGGAAAAGTACAGACTAGTCCTAGTACAGTAAGTCTATTCCAATTCCATTGCTTATATCTGACATTCATCTTTTTGTGATGGTGTCTTTTTCCTCTCCTGAGAAGAGACTCCTTGTAGATTCCTCTTCTTATTCAGAATTGTCCCCATCTTGCCTCTCAGTTGTCTGCCAGAATCAAATACCTTAGAATTCTGATTACTGGTGATTCATTTGCTCTCATTCTACTTCTTTGGGTAATTTTGTTTTCTTTCCAAATATATTTCATTTCCCTCCAAGAATGTAACACTGTTATCTAAAATTTAGTCTGACTTGAATGTAATGTTTTCCAAAAATTGATACTGTAGATTTCTTCCATAGATTTCCTTTCTACATTGCAGTGGATTGATTGCTGAAATTTAAGGTTTCCATTCATGTGTGAATATTTTAATGTCAGTTACTACTTTTCTAATTGTATAAAATTCATTTCATTCTTTTTTGTTTTTTAGGGAACAAAAGAATTTTTAAAGTTTTTTATGAAGTATAGTTGATTTACAATGTTGTGTTAATTTCTGCTGTACAGCAAAGTGATTCAGTTATACATATGTATATACATTCTTTTTTTTAAACATCTTTATTGGAGTATAATTGCTTTAATATTGTGTGTTAGTTTCTGCTTTATAAGAAAGTGAATCAGCTCTACGTATACATATATCCCCATATCTCCTCCCTCTTGCGTCTCCCTCCCACCCTCCTTATCCCAGCTCTCTAGGTGGTAACAAAGCAGGGAGCTGGTCTCCCTGTGCTATGTGGCTCCTTCCCATTAGCTATCTGTTTTACATTCAGTAGTGTATATATGTCCATACCACTCTCTCACTTTGTCCCAGCTTACCCTTCCCCCTCCCTGTGTCCTCAAGTGCATTCTCTACGTCTGCGTCTTTATTCCTGTCCTGCCCCTAGGTTCTTCAGAACCATTTTTTTTTAAGATTCTATAGATATGTTAGCATACGGTATTTGTTTTTCTCTTTCTGACTTACTTCACTCTGTATGACAGACTCTATGTCCATCCACCTCACTACAAATATCTCAATTTTGTTTCCTTTTATGGCTGAGTAATATTCCACTGTATCTATGTGCCACATCTTCTTTATCCATTCATCTGTCGACGGACACTTAGGTTGCTTCCATGTCCTGGCTATTGTAGATAGAGCTGCAATGAACATTGTGGTACATGACTCTTTTTGAATTATGGTTTTCTCAGGGTATATGCCCAGTAGTGGTTTGCTAGGTCGTATGGTAGTTCTATTTTTAGTTTTTTAAGGAACCTCCATACTGTTCTCCATAGTGGCTGTATCAATTTACATTCCCACCAACAGTGCAAGAGGGTTCCCTTTTCTCCACACCCTCTCCAGCATTTTTGTTCGTAGAGTTTTTCATGATGGCCATTCTGACTGGTGTGAGATGATATCTTATTGTAGTTTTGATTTGCATTTCTCTAATGATTAGTGATGTTGAGCATCCTTTCATGTGTTGGTTGGCAGTCTGTATATCTTCTTTGGAGAAATGTCTATTTAGGTCTTCTGCCCATGTTTGGATCAGGTTGTTTGTTTTTTTGATATTGAGCTGCATGAACTGCTTGTAAATTTTGGACATTAATCCTATGTCAGTTGCTTCATTTGCAAATATTTTCTCCCATTCTGAAGGTTGCCTTTTTGTCTTGTTTATGGTTTCCTTCGCTGTGCAAAAGCTTTTAAGTTTCATTAGGTCCCATTTGTTTATTTTTGTTTTCATTTCCATTTCTCTAGGAGGTGGGTCAAAAAGGATCTTGCTGTGATTTATGTCATAGACTGTTCTGCCTATATTTTCCTCTAAGGGTTTTATAGTGTCTGACCTTACATTTAGGTCTTTAATCCATTTTGACTTTATTTTTGTGTATGGTATTAGGGAATGTTCTAATTTCATTCTTTTACATGTAGCTGTCCAGTTTTCCCAGCACCATGGACTTGACCAGTTAGGAAAACTCCTTCCCTGATGCTTTCATCTGATGCAGGGACAGTGTCTGTGGCTTGCTGGCCTTAAGACACATCATTTGGCAGGTACCTTCCTACATCAGGGCACACTTTGACTTTGCTGATGTGATTCCTTTGGGAGTGCAATAGTTAATTCAGCTGGGTCACTTCTAAGTTTCTGTCTGCCTCAATTTTCTGTCCTGTGGACTGAGTCACAACATTCTTACATCACATATCCTGTGCCTTTTTTTTTTTCCCTTGGGTAGCAGAAAATGTGATTTTCACCACTGTCACTGGCTAACTAAAGATCTTCTTAGCAGGGAAAATGACCATAATTAGATTATCTTGTATGGCATGGTTGATGGAATTTTGTGAATGTAACTGGGGTCTAAAATCAGTAGTATTGTATTTGCTGTCAAAAGGGAGATTATACTTAGTGGGCCTGACCGAATTAAGTTCTTTAAAGAGATCCTAAGTCTTCCCTGAGGGAAGAGGTTCCAGTATGAGCAGACTGTCCCCGTTGTGGCTTTGATCAATGTGACAGTCACAAGGAAATGATTCTACCAATAACTGAGGGATCTGGAAGTGGACTCTTGCCTAATCAAGCTTCCATATGGGAATGCAGTCCAGCTATGACCTTTGCTTGACTCTTGTGAGACCCTGAGGAAATCCCAGTTAAGCTGTGCCCAGATGTCTGAGCTCCAGAAACAGTGATATAATGAATGAGTGTTGGTTTTAGCCACTAAGTAGGTGGTACTTTGCTATAGAGCAACAGAACCTAGCACCCTTCCCTAAAACCTTGCTCTGTCTAACCTACCCCAGGAGCCCAGAGCTGTTGATGTGCGGAGTGAGCTGGGTGACACTGCCCTCGTGTTTGTGATTATAACTGCACAGGGAGCCCTTCACTGGGACTCAACCCCTCATATAATGACAAGTTAGTGCTAGTGATTTTTCCTTCTCATGTGGATATAGCTTCTCCTCCTCATCTGCCTTCACTCTTTAATGTTGAATGTATTTTGGCAACATCAACATTGTTTCATTAGGGTCCTCCATGAATTATATGGAGAATTTTGTTGCTTTTAGTTCCTGGTTGGTTGGTTGGTTGGTCTTAGAATTCCTTTGTCAAAGAGCTTATGATGACCACTCTACCTCCTATCTTTTTTTTTTTTAACATCTTTATTGGAGTATAATTGCTTTACAATGGTGTGTTAGTTTCTGCTTTATAACAAAGTGAATCAGCTATACGTAAACATATATCCCCATATCCCCTCCCTCTTGCATCTCCCTCCCACCCTCCCTATCCCACCCCTCTAGGTGGTCACAAAGCACCAAGCTGATCTCCCTGTGCTATGCGGCTGCTTCCCACTAGCTATCTATTTCACATTTGGTAGTGTATGTATGTCCATGCCACTCTCTCACTTCATCCCACCTCCTATCTTGCATGAATATAGGTAGATGAAGAGAAAGGTAAATCTCTCTCTGGTCTCCTTACAAATACCATCTTCTGCAATTCCTGCTCTAGATGAGTGTAATAACCACACAGTGAAAAACGGGGCTATATCCTTCCCCGTACATCTGATGGCCACTATGTGGGTTTTTTGTTCCCTGGGTGGACTTCTGCTCAGGCGTCCTTTTAAACTAACCTGCCCTGTACTGCCTGATCCAGATGAAGGATATGTAGGTAGTTGATGTGAGGAGGGGTTTGCAGAGAGGATCCTGTGTTCCCATGACTTGTCTTGAAGGGGCCCATGAGTTCCCAGAGTCAACCTGAATAAATCTAATTTTCCTGCTGTCTCTCAGGCAGCTGAGTCCATAACTACATTCTGTTTACTCTGATGTAATATAATGACTTCTGGCCTTTAAGACCTTGGTCCTTATTTCTACTGGTTGAGACAGAAGACTGATCAACTTTATATTTTGAAACACTATAGAGGGTTAATTTCCCCTTGGCTTAGATAAACAAGATGACATCAACTCATGCTGGATAATCTCACGGGCTCACATGTGGAATTCCAGAACTTAGACCCTGTTCTTTTTTGGGGATATGTCATCAGTTAGAGGAGATCCACTATTTTGAAAAATTACTCATGATGTGGTTAATTTCCATTACAACTATTTCAGAACATTAATCTCCAATGGGACTTGAGTTTTTTCCATTTCTTCCCATCATCTAGAATAAGGAGGACGTCATGCTGACTTCAACCATTCATAAAGCAAGAGTTTAGCACCAATGCTAAACCATACATTTTCCCTTCCATTTTGATGTGGCTGTTCTATTATAGGTATGACCTTGACATTGTTCCCTCTGTCCCACAAGGATCCCCATAAATAAAATATGGAGAATTTTATGTGTGTAGTCTAGGTTGTTTACCATGAAGAGCTGAATTCTTTCTAGGATTCTTTCCTGAATAAGATACCTTATGATGATCACCGCCCACTCCCACCACGTCCATATTTGAGGGAAAGTAATGTTGAGTTGGAGAGTAAATTGTATCTTTAGAAGACAGTATCGAAGAGAAGTACTTCCTATTTTATGTTTCCAGAGCAATCTTCCACCAAACTGGAAGATAAAGATATATTCCTTACCCCCAAATCCTAGCAGACTAGCTTAGAGTGAAACTTTTTATTTTTTATTTATTTTTTAAAATTGTCTTCACATAGTACATATTTTTTTTTATAAATTTATTTATTTTATTTTTGGCTGCATTGGGTCTTTGATGCTGGGCGCAGGCTTTCTCTAGTTGCAGCGAGCTGGGGCTACTCTTCATTGCAGTGAGCAGGCTCCTCACTGCGGTGGCTTCTCCTGCTGTGGAGCGCGGGCTTTAGGTGTGCGGGCCTCAGTAGTTGTGACATGCAGGCTCAGTAGTTGTGGCTCGTGGGGTCTAGAGCGCAGGCTCAGTAGTTGTGGTGCATGGGCTTAGTTGTTCCACAGCATGTGGGATCTTCCTGGACGAGGGATTGAACCCGTGTCCCCTGCATTGGCAGGCGGATTCTTAACCACTGCACCACCAAGGAAGTCCCAGAATGAAACTTTTTAAAAAGGTATGTTTCAGTGGAAAGATGACAGTGGAGTGGTGGTTTATCCTCAGCGGGTTTGTGTTGAGCCTCTTTTTTCTAAACTTCCCTATGCTACCTAATTGAGAAGACAGCTGTACATCAAGCTGTCCTAGATAGAGGGTCACAGTAAAGCAGGACTACTTCTATAACTTAGAGGGTCATCATGTACATTCCTCATGAGTCACCTTGTATGAAGTTTAAGTTCCTGTTGTCCTCAGTTAGCTGGGGTCATTTAAAGAGTGTCTGGGCATGGGATTGAGCAAACTTCTCTGATCTTCAAGATTCTTTTAAAAGAATGTTGTATTTTCTCCTCCTTCTGGTGTCCTCCTTACTGACTAGGCTAGAAGTGACTCTGTCTAAGAATGGCAGAAGCATAGGAATGTGCTGTGACCATTCTCGCTGATGGGTTTTCTAAGAGATGTCCATTTGACTAAGACATCCCAGCAAAGATCTGTTCTCCCATTCATAACCCTGAGCTACATTTGAAGGGAGAAGAGGATGCCAGAGGTTGAAGATGATGTCCTTAACACCCAGATCAGGGACCTATCATTGTGTGTATGGTCCCCACAGAGCACTTTTTCTCATGTGACCCAGGATATATTGTCTTTCAGCCACTGGTCACACACGTGGAATAAATGGTGTCTCAAAGGTGGTCTAAGAAGAGCCACATTCAGGAGAAAGAGCTCCCAGCTTGCCAGGAAAGGTGGGAGAGATTTTTGTTTGTGTATCTCCAAAATATAATGTCTCCTTGCATCTAAAATATCATCTCACTGCTGTGTTGTGCTCAAAGAAGGGGTGTAGAGGATGTCACCAGTCTCTGCCACGCTTACCACTCAAGAAGAATGTCAAACCTCAGACCACATGAAGCAAGGCTATTCTGATTCCATAGCTCATGTCTCTGACATTCATACTCTTATTATGGTGTCTTTTTCCCTCTCCTGAGAAGAGGTTCTTTATAGACCTCTAATCTCATTTATGTCTTGTCCCATCATTGCCTCTCAGTGATGTCTGCCAGAATCAAATACCTCAGAATTCTGATTACTGGAGATTCATTTACTTTCATTGGATCCTGTAAGTGGTTTTGTTTGTCTTTATAAATATTCTTTTCCATCCATGACATAACACTGTGTTCTTGTTTTATCTAAAATTCAATCTGGCTTGGATATAATGAATTTTCTAAGAAACATTCCATGACAAACATCTACAATATCTCTTTCCTGTATCACAATGAAGTGGATACTGAGATTTTAGGTTTCCATTCCTGTATGAATATTTTAATATATCAATTACTGCATTTCTAATGGTACACAATTTGTTATATTCCTATCACTTAGGGTACAGTACTATCTAACTGTTCTATTACCCTTAAGTTTGGTAAATGACCCTTTTCAGAACTTGAGTTTCTAAGAAATGTCTACTTCTCTTTTAAATATGATCCATCTGGGTTTTTTTTTTAATTGTATAAATTTTATTGGTAGAATTTCTTTTTTTTTATTTTTTTTTGGTGGAGGGAAGTACTTAAACTCCAACTCTGGGAATTATATTTAGTACCATGAATTCTAATCAAGCCTGGCCTGAGAAACGCTACCTTTTCTTTTGAAACTCCAGGATTGAATCGGAAACAGGGGTGAGGTGTGTTTGAAACTCTTGTCCTGCCGCCTTCTCTACAGTGTCTAACCCAGTGTCACAGTGGTTTAGACACTGTGCTGATGGACCAAGGTGAAGGCTGCTAAGGCTTTGACATTCCCACAGGTGTCTATGAAGGTTTTGTTTGACCCTCATCCTGCCAATCCTTCCATGTCACAGCCTAGGACATCTTCAACTTTTCTGCCTGATTCTCTTCTTCTGTATGTCTCAGAAATAGGGTTCTTCCCTTCCAGAGTACTTGAGATTGACCAGGCAAGGGTCTCACTTTCTGGATGCTGAAAAAGAGAGTTTAGTTTTAATTTCTTCCTGGACAAGTCCATGCTAATTACATTGGCAGTGTGTACTGGAAGCCTGGGCTTATCCAGTCTTGCCCCCAAGGCTGACGTACCTGGACTGTTAGTAACAAGATGATAAACGTTGGAAGGAGGACCCCACGGCAGTGTGATGAAGACTGATGCTCTAAGTTCAGCATCTTAAAGTGGTGGAACCGTCAGACGATAGACTCTTTCATCTGTGCATTTCTTTCCCATTGGTTGTAGTGACTCTGACAGAGAATGTAGGTTCATAAGTTTTCAAATCGCATGTCAAGACCATGGAGGAAATCCTGAACCCAAAAGCCTGAAAATATGTACTTCCACCCTGCATGTGGAGGCCCCTGTGAAGGGAGAGGTTTTTTTTTTCTTCATTTCAGTCCACATAGGTTTTACTTGGTGGTGTTTCTTTGAGATAACCAGAGGGTCTTAGGATGACTCTCCAAAGGGAAGGTAGAGAAGGTGCAAAGCTGGTTTTCAGAAACAACTTGCTAGAGAAGTTGAGAATGGGACCAGCATATTCATCAACCCACTTGCTTGTCAGGGAAGAGAGCTATTTGGAGAAATTGACTTTTTTCTTTTACCTGGTGTAATTTTCACGTGATTGGTATATTTCTGTCTGATCTCATGGAGAATACAGGAAGTGAGTTATCTGGGCCCAGAGAATACTTCGTGGGAAGGTTTTAAATGTATACTTGATTTTTTTCATGGGAGATCTGGATATTCCATATTTACTTTTTCTTGGATAAGCTTTAATAATCGAAGTCTTCAAAGGCATTTCTGCTTCTACATTAGGAGTTTAAATTAAATGAACATTGTTCATAATCTTTTCAGTACCAAAGGAAGGATAAATTGCTATTTTTATAGCTATTGTCGGTTGATCAGTGCTGCCAAGGAAAGAATAGTTATAAGTCCTATTATTTGAAATATAAAGTAAATCCCAGTGAGTTAGCACTGCATTTCCTTGAATACAAAAACTGAAGTAAGAATTTCGAACAGTACTATATTAATTCCTAATTGCTCCTGTAACAAATGACCAAGTTTTGGCTTAAATCAAAACCAGTTCTATTTAACAGTTTTGGAGATCAGAAGTCTGAAATTGATGTTACCTGGATAAAATCGGGTGTTTGTAGGGTTGCCTTTTTTGGTTGTGTGCAGGGACCGTGGTGATATTTCTTCTGTCTTCTTAGGAGCTTCCACGGTATAGAAGTTGAGGAATGGTGTGCTGTTCAGATACTTGCTGAAAGTTGTTCCTGCAATTCTCCCTTGTCCATAGCTATCTTGCCCGCCCCCAAACTAACTTGCATGAAAATGTCATAGTTTAGAAGAAGGAAACTGGCTTTTGGGGAGAAGTAGGACTGGTGAGGACACCTGTTCTCTTCTTCCCTCAAACACTCCTCTCCCCCATTGAGGAGTGTGTGGGGCTTACACCCCTCCCCCTAAATCTTAGAGTATCTTTTGAATGAAACCTTTAAAAATTGGGCATGACTGGAAGATGGGACGGCCATTGTGTGCTTTGTTGACAGTTGGATTTGTACTTGGGAGGTAACCTGACCTGTGCTGCCTGATCCAAGAGCAGACCTTACAGGTCACTGTCCTGAGGAGGGGCCATAGAGAAGGAGCTTGTATTCTTCCTATAGCTTATCTGACAGGCCCACCTGAGTTCCTCGTGACTCAGTCTGAACAAAGATGATTTCCATGTCTCATTTCAGTTAGCTGTTGTCACTTAGCCATGTACTGGACCTTGGATGTAAGTGGAAGTGATGACTGACCTTCAGGTCATGCTCTTTAATGGATGTGGAATCACCTTGTCCTCCATTATCCTTGTTATTGACTGAGGCTAAGATTGAACCCTTCTAGGGCTGGCAGAGCTAAAGCAGAAGAGTGTCCCTTGCGCATTCTTGCTGGAGCATTTTCTAAAAGGTGTCCATTGGGCTAGTCCATCCCAGCAAAGAGCTGCTTCCTATACATGACCCTGAGCCACGTTTGACGGGAGAAGATGGTCCTAGAGGTGGAGTTAGGGTGTTATCACCTCCAATTCAGGGGAACATACTATAGTCTGTGCTCGTGCCTCCACAGCACCCACTCATTACCCTGTACCCCAAGATGTTGGTTTTCAGACATCATTTGCAAGCTGGAATTGAATGCATCACAGTGTTAGGAAGAGAAACAGCCCCATCTAGGAGGGGCTTCCTGCTGCCCAGGCAGTGAGTGGAGGTTCATTGCCTTGTTTTCTTGCTGGAATTAAATGGCATTGCAACCATGTGTGCTATTTGGAAAGGAAAGATTGGAATCTGTCCTCTAAACTTCCACCTTCTCCTTCACCTCCCATTATTTTTTTTTCTTTTTTCTTTTAACACCTTTATTGGGGTATAATTGCTTTACAATGGTGTGTTAGTTTCTGCTTTATAACAAAGTGAATCAGTTATACATATACATATGTTCCCATATCTCTTCCCTCTTTACCACCTCTTATTGACAGAATCTAACCCAGGGTGTGTGCTCTGATGCTCTAAAGAGTCTTTTGCAAACTATGTTGTTTTGACTTCTGTATACAGGTCTTTTGGGGTGGGTGGGGTAATGCCCACCATCTGAGCCCTTGATAGACACAAACTTGGTCTTTAACTTTATCTGCCTGATATTCTTGTTCCTACATTTCTAAAAAGGGTCCTAACTTTTTGCATATTTGGAGTGGTCCTGGTTAGTTGTCTTATTATACATCTGCCCTAGAGGAGATGACTGCTCCAATTTATATGTATTCAGTTCTCAGTGAATGTCGATTACATGGGCAGTGTTTATCATGGGCCCAGGTCAACTAGATCTTCTCCCCTAGACACCCACACCCATGGCTCTTAAGTGGCAGGAGTTCAGCTATCTGTGGCATGGGGTTCCTTGGGCGGGGGAGGGGGTGAAGGACTGAGGTTCAGTCCCAGAATGCCCATGCTGTGTGCAGGACTGGCCTACTGATAGACCTTACCTCTGAGAAAGCACTTTCTATCCACCCTGATGGTCTTAGGTTGAGCTCCTAAAATAATTTCCTGGAGGTATTGTTACAGGTGTGTATTCTTAATGGAACCAGCCCTGATTATCTTGTTGGGGTGTGAGGGTAAAGGAGGAATAAGAGTATAAAGCAGGAAAATTCTGTGGTTACAAAAGTGTTGCTCCCTACAAATTCTGTTCAAGGCTTCCCTCTCCTCTTGATGCTCAGACACCTGCAGAACTTTAGATCTGACTCAGGAATCTTTGGCGGGGAAAGGCATTTCAAATGTCCATTTTCCATCTTCTTGCTTTGAGTAAACTATTATTCACCATTGCTGGCTACTCCATGGATATATTTTTTAAATGCTCAACATTATTTAGATGTTCAAAATCTCAAGTGGTTACAATTTTAGGAGGTTATGGCCTTAGTCTTCCTTGTGGGGCCCTAGCCCTCTTTCTCCATATACCATTCTGAGTGAAGATAGGAAGATTGTTTCATGTGGCCTCTTTTTCGCATCTTAGGATTAACTGTTCTCTTCCTGGTGTTCTGAAATTTTACAGCAGTTCAAATTTGAAGTATTTTTTTCCCTTGGTGTTGAATACTCATGCCTGTCATTTTTCACACCTCGTTCTCAGACTCTCTTGACACAAGTGTGTCCTTTTAATGGAAGCAGCCCTGAATTTCCCTCTAGGGGTGAGTTGATTGAAGGTGAATTGAAGGACTTGAACAGTTTGCCTGATGCTTTCTTCTGATGCAGAGACAGAGACTGTAGCTTGCTGGCCTCCAGACAAGTCATGTTGCAGGTTCTTGCCTTCATCAGGGGCCACAGAACCTTACTTCTCTTCCATGACTGGTTATTTTCTCCTTGGTCCAATTTCTCTAAATAGGTGATTTTTCATCTGAAATTGTTCCCTCTGTAAACCCAGTCCCATGGTTCTTCTGGATTAATGCATTTAGAAGAGGAACAAAGGGGCTAATTCCAGGGTTTTTGATCCTTTGTATGATCCACAATGTTCCAGGATTGACTACATGAGGAATTCAACCCTGGATGTTCCAGGTTTCTTTAGTTTTTAGAAAAGCCAATTTGTCTAATTTAGTACCACACTCAGTCCTGACTTCTCCATAGAATCTAGATCTAAATGTATGCCCCCATTAAGAAGGATGACATTTTATAATGATAGAATATATTTTGTAAACATATAAAGAACAACTGTCCATTACTTCCAGCTGTTCCTAAGGAAGTTTGCTGTAACTCAGTTAGATGAGCTGTCTGAGCACAACAGGAGCTCTAGGTGCACTAACAACAATTTATGGCCATGGATGGGATCCTGAACACAAATGCATGAATGTCCTGTCCCATTCTTTACCCGATACTCTAGCGGCCCCTGGAGTGAGGACGTTTGAGTGAGTGACATGAAAACATTTTGTGCCCTTGTCTTCCATACTTTAGCGTTCGTCTTTTCCTGATGCCTTTTCAGAGTTCCTTCATTTGATCATCAATCACATTCATTCTACTCTTGATCTCATGTATTTTTACACAGTACTATATTTATGCTGAATATTTCTATCTGTATTATGTGCATGAATTCTTTGGGAAATATCCACCCTTGTGTCTTTGACGATGTTCATTCTGTGTTAATTTCTTGATCTATTAATCTCTTGATAGAGTATAGTGTTCTTTAGAATATGGTGCCATTTAAGTACTTTCTTGGATCTTTGAGTTCCTATGGTGACTCTTCTTCCTGAACATATATATTCACCAGGATGCTAGATTTAAAATATTTCAATTTTCTGACTATGGTGACGTCCACCTGGATTGAATACATTTTGTTCTCTACCTGGAAGTCCTCCAAAGCTGTGGTGTCTCAGCTCTCAAAGCTGTTCCTTGAAATTTTCCCAGAGGAAATAAAGACATAAGTGCTAGAAGGTTGACACCCGATGCCCACTAACCTTTTTTCTTGAAAGCCTTTGGCACCAAGAGTAGTAAGAATGTTCCAGAGAGATGGGAGACAGTGCTCATCATGGACAAGACTGGACCTTCTTTTGTGTGCAGCTAAGGCTTGTCTGGGAGACATGGGCAGAATTCTGAAACCATCAGTCCCACACTGTTGGAAATAACTGTCCTTTGTCACAAAAATAAGACAGACATTTTTGGGTGGGAGAAGCAGCTGTTGGTCATACCTTCTGAACATTAGCCTATTTGGTTTATTCTTGCTGATGCTTTCCTTGGGAAAATATCTGAGGTCCTCAGTTCCAGTTGTTAATGAGTCCTTGGGAACAGATTTCTGAATTTGTAATGGCCTCTTGGTGTGTATTCCAAAATTTTACTCATGACATAGAGAGCAGAGTTATAAGCCTGTTTTGAGTCTTCTACAATGTTGGGCTTTGTGACATGGTCTGGGCATGGTCTGGTCCAATCAATGCATTTCACCTTGACTCCTAGTACTATGCATCCGTTTTCTGTTGTCTACTGACCTTTGCTGGCAGCTCATCATTAATTGATTCAGGTGGGGCTGTTCAGACTACCTTCACTTCAGCTACTCATCTTTGTCATCATTTGTCTCTTGTTCCTACTGCTGGTGACTGGTCACTTTCATGTGTGCCACTTTCAGGATGGAAAGTGAGTCCTCCATTATGTAGGATGAAGAAAGCCTTAGAAACAAAATGAACTGGAAGGTTGTAACCACCCACACTTGCTGTAAAAAATCTTGGTCAGTAGAAGATAAGAGCTCCTGTGTCTGTCCAAAACTGAGATGACCATGACAGGCTGTTGGTCCTTCAGCAGGAAGATGAGGGAGAAGGAAGTTCATTTTCAATTTCTATCTTTCATCTCTAACCCACATCTCTACGAGCATCTCCTGAAACTATCTTGCTTGTGTGTCTGATTCTCTTTGGCTGAACAAAGATAGTCTTAACTATAGTGGCAAAACTTAAAGATGGCAAATATCAGATAGGAGCCTGTGAGCGTCTTCCACAAAACACACAGCCCTCACCTTTATAGTTGAAGAAGCATTTTATGTGGAGGTTTTTCCCTATTAACTGCTGAGAGAACTGGTCTGGTCCTTCCTGGGTTCTCCAGCCACTGAGCATCTGGGGATTCATGGTCTCAGTAGCCATGGGTCTGTTTGGAGCAGTGAGATAATAGCTGCTTGGCTGAATAGTCCTGTGGGGCCATAGGTGGGACCTAGGATGTAAACTTCTGCTGCCTGGTCATTGGCACAAGTCATTGGCTGTGGTCACCAAGTGGTTAGTGAATCACCCGAAGTGTGGTTATTTCCCACTACAGCCCTTTTCAGAGCTTTTTAAATCTCTCATGTGACTTAAAACTTCGACAATGTAAGATGCCAGTGAGATAAAGAGGACCTCATTGAGATCTCTACAACTCCTTCAAAACAGTTAACACCAGTGATAATGTACATTTTGTCGTTTTGATGTAGCTACTTTTCCTTATCTTACATAATAAATAGGAGGTATCTTGGTGACTTTACTCCTGTCCTATGGGGGTCCCTCACTTCTAGGTGTGAATTTAGGTTTGATAATGTCCATAAGGTGTTTTTTTGCGTTTAGATCTGGTGGTGGCCGTGAAGATATGTTTCTTAGCATTCTTCTGGTCAGAGATGGCTTTTCAACAGCACTGCTCTCTAACTAGTGCCAATAAAATGTAGATGAGCAGAGAGTGAATTGTCTCCTTGTGAAAAAACAGTTTTTATGAAGAGACAAAATTCCTCTTTCATGAAGCACAGCAATTCTCCTGTGAAGTAGAAATGAAGGTATGTCCCTTCCTTCTAAATCTGGGGACAGGTTTATGGTGTCTTTTATAAATTGGATTTCTGCTTTGACCACCTTTAGTAATTAATCTACCCTGTGTTGCCCAAACTAGGGGAAGACTGTGGAGGTAGCTGACCTGAGGAGGAGACCTCAGAGGAGCCTTTATCCCCATAAGTTGTCTTGCTGGATCACATTAGCTCCTCTGGGGTCAACTAGGATAAAGATAGTTCCCTGATCCCAGCTAAAGAATCACAGCAGGGAAATCAAGTTCTGGTCATGTGGTATGAGTTATATCTGACCTTCAAGATCCTGCCTGTAAAAGCTAGTGGTTTCCTTTGCCTCTTTCAATGTCCTCAGGACTGAGGCCATGAGTGGCTACTTTAAGAATGACAGAGAAAAATGGGAGAGGCGTGCTCGGAGCATTTTTGCTGTTGTATTTTCTAAGAGGTATCCAGTGGGCTAGACATTCTCGCTAAGAGATATTTTGGCATTATGGTCCTGATCTGCATCTGAGGGGATAAGTGTGTCCTGGAGAGTTGAAAAGGAAGTCTGAGATGTCCAAATCAGGTACCTATCATCAGTAGGTATATCTGTTGGTTCCTGCAGAGTGCACATTCCGATGTGCCCCAAGTTCTATAGGTCAACACAGATGGAATGGGAAGACCAGAGTTCAATTAATAACAGCCAGGCCTGAGAGAGGATGGTAGCATGGCCCAGACAGTAGGGGAGATTAAAATTAGTCATCTTCTTTCCTGCGATTCCAAGTTCTTGTCATGTCTTCCTTATTTTCCTCAAACTCTCCATCATTTTGCCCCCCTCTTCGCATCACTCTGTCCTCATCATTCATTTCAACAAAACAAAAGAGTGTTCGTTTTAGAAATAAGAAGTGGAATCTTAATGTCTTAGTTCAATTCCTTGAGTTCAGAAGCTGACACCTGCACTTGGGCCAGATGTCTTATTTGGAAGTGATCCCAGGTTGCACACAAGTTAGTGAGGTGAATGTGGGACTGGATGGGGAGAAGTACCAGTAACAAACATAGCATTGAGCTGTCACTTCTCCCTGTGTCTCACTCCTAATGGGACCCCGTGAAGAACCATGTAGAATGTATCACAGGATGTCCTCGCTGGAAGGACTGGAATCCAAGGATTCACCACCAATTCCATCCACCCCACCGTATGAGGTAATTTCCTTCCTGCACATCTACCAAGGACCTTGTGCCTGCACTGAGCTCTCTTGGAAAACTTTGGGGAAAGCTTTAGGACAGAACCTGACCCATCACAGCAAGGTCATCTGGTGAAATGTAGGCAACAGGCGTGGTGCTGTCCTCCACAGATGTGCTGAAAACAAGGTCTGGATGATGTATCATGGAGCACCCTGTCCTCTGACACAAACCCCAACCACCCTTTCCAGAAGAATGACAGACCTCCTGGGTTCTCCTTTCAGTAGAAAAGGGACATGTTAGTCTACTCTAGCAAGGCTATTAATACACCACAGCTGAAGTCTCCATCATCCATCTTCTTGTGAGGGCATCTATTTTCCTCTCCTGAGATGAGATTCTTTCTAGACCTCGAATCCCATTCCCTTGTTATCTCTGTCTCTCAACAATGTCAGCCAGGATCAAGTACCTTAGACCACTGATAAATGAGATTTGTTTTCTTACCCTGATTCCTAAGGGTGCTTTTGCTTTCTTTTCAGACATTATTTTCCATCCAGGAATATAAAATCATGTTGGTATATTATCTAAAATTTGATATGAGTTTGCAAAGAAAAAATATTGTGAAAGAAATCTACAATATCTCATTCCTGTATTGCAGCAGAATGGATATTGAGGTGTTATACTGAAATATTCTCACAGGGATGGAATCTATCAGTGACTCATTTCTAATGGTATACACTTTACTACATAGACATCCTCTTCTAGGAATACACTTTGCCATATTCCTATTCGTTTAGGATTAGTTTATTATAAAAAATCGTATTACCTTCAGTCTTTGTAAGGGAGTTTCATCCACAATCCTTGAGCTTCTCAAAACTGTGCCTCACTTGAATATGAGCAAATGATGCTCGTCTGTGGAGAGGAGTTTGTTTATTCCACACTATGACATTTGCATCTTCTTCTGCAGCCCCATGGATTCTGGTGAAGGCTGGACTGGGAGGTGCTGCCTTCCCATTGAACCTCCTAGGACTGAATCAGGAGGACGTGTGAGATGGGTTTGAAACCCTTTTGCAGCTGCACTGCCTGCAGGGCCTACTTTTGTTAATCAGCGCTGTCACTAGTCCAACCCTTTCCTCAGGTTAAAGACTTCCACAGCTGCCTGAGGAATCTCATTTTGGAGTGTGATTCTCGTCCTGTCAGCCCTGCTGGACGCATCCTGGGTCGTACTCTAACATTTGTGTGACTGACGTTCTTGTTCTTTATGTATCAGAAGGATTCTGTGCATTCCTGAGTATTTGTGGAGCTCTGGGTGAAGTCATTAACCTTTTGGATGTCCTGTAAGGGAGTTCAGCTCCAATTTACTCCCAGGCATGTTCACTGGTTGTTGATTACATGGCAGCATTTGTGACAGGCCTGGGCCACTTAGGTCTTTCCCCATAGCTCATACCCCTCAGCTGGCTCTTCAATCTTGTGAACTTGACCCCATGGCAGTGCACTGTCTTAATCAGTATAGGTTCCATATGTTAATGTGGTGGGGCCTTCATCTGCCATCTTCCTTGATCTGTGTTTCCATTTTGCATTGGTTTTGGTTTCTGTGTCTGAAAATGTATTTGAGGGGAAGAGCTCAATCATGAACATGGATCAGATCCCCATCTTGTTGAAGGATTGTCCACCTGGGTTAATGGAAATCTATTTGTAAGCTGATGGAATGCTGTTAGACCTTGAGGTGTCAGACATGCTTTCTGGAAAGTGCACATAGGAAGTAAAGGCTTGAATACAGGAAGGTTGCACCCAGATGCCCCTGGGCACCACCAGAACATTGTCCCAGCCAAAATGAGGATATTGATTATGATGGTCAGCAGCAACACTTTCTGCTCTGGGTAGCTGGGCTCTGTCTGAAGACATGGAACAGAATTCTGAAACTCTTTCAGTCACCATAGTGTTACCCTCTTTGGACTTCAGTGTATCCTCTGAGATAGAAATGAGTCCACCATATTTTCTGGGCAGGGATATATGTTATGTTTGTGCCTTCCCAGACATATCCCTTTACTGGTTGTGCGTGGTGACATTTTTTTCTGGGGAATATGTTTCCGAGGTCCTGAAGGATGGATGCTATGAGAGAAAATAACTTTCAGAATGTGTGTCAGATTTGCTGTTTGTGGATGCATGGTGGCAGGGGTTCCACTTCTCTGGGCTACTTGCTGACCATTGGCAGATGTGAAGGGAAGACCTCACAGGCCAGCTCTGAGAACTACTCCCACCACATCTTAGATTCTCTGGCAGTAAAATCCTAGGAGCCCTGAGTGGAGCTCAGGGTCCACTTAGTCTCCAGTAGTGAAGCCAGTGTGAACCCAGTGCGCTCTGTGTTCAGACTACACCTGGAAATGGAGTGTAATCCTTTTAGCCCGGGCTGAGTTCCTCTGGGAAATAGTGATTCCCATCACGAAAATGTCCTCAAATGTTTCAAAAATGTTTGAAATTGGGTCCTCATGTCTCTTCTGAGTGTTCTTCCTGAGAACTTTTTTCTTTTTTTTACATCCTTTGCTTTACTGGATCCTCCTACCAGCCCCAAGAATTTAAAACATTACACCAATGACAAAAAAAATCTTAATAGTGTTTCAGTCTTTTTCATTGTGGGCTGCTATAATAATGTCCCATCGAGTTACAACTTGTATCAGTGCTGTCAGCTGAATCTGTGTGTTTTTTCCCCTTTATTTTCCTGGCCTTTCCTTTACCAGCTCAAAATTAAATGTCCAAGGATGGATGTTAAAAGTCTCGATTTGCTCAGGTTATTTCATCATCGTCACTACTGGTCTCTGGTTTTGATTTCTATGGCTGGTGACTGGTCATTATGATATTTAGACCAGTGCACTGTAAGAATGGAAATTGAATTTTTCCTTAGCATAGCCTGAATGACGTCTGTGAGTCAAAATTCACTGTGAGGTATGACCACACCGATCTTTCTGAAATCTCTGGCAGTAGAAGACAGAAGCCCTGTTCCTCTGTGCAGAGCTGGCAGTGGTATGGGGGCTGCAGGTGTGTTCAAAGGAAGGTAAGAGAGCAGGGGGCTCATTTCCAGCCCCTCAAGTCATCATGAGCCCACATCCCTAGGAGTGGTCTCCTGAAATGCTTGTGCTGAGGATCTCTTAGCTGACACAGAGAAGTCTGTTCCTTATCATAGGAAACACCAGAAAAAAATGGAAAAGTTACTTTATCATTTAAAGATGAAAAATCTCAGGGAATCCCCTGGCGGTCTGGTGGTTAGGACTCAGCACTTTCACTGCCGGGGCCCAGGTTTGATCCCTGGTCAGGGAACGAAGATCTGGCAAGCTGCACAGCCAAAAAAAAAAACCAAAATTCTAAAATAATAATAATTAAAAATCTCTAATTGATTAGTTTTGAGACATCTCTCCAAAATACACAATCCTGATCATCACAACGAAGGAGGAATTCAGCATGGGGGAGCCTTTTCCTGTTAGCTGTTGGGATGATAGCACTGTTCTTACTGTTTTTCCAACACTGAGAATCTGGGGACCACGTGGCCAGAAGGAGTAGGTCTGTTGGAGCAGTAAGATGATATCATGTGTGCTGGACAAACCCCTGGGTCCAACCATTAGCGCTCCGGGTTTTAACCCTTTACATTTACTGGGATGGGCCATCAGATAGAGGTCTCCCTCTAGTATTGAATGTGACATCCTGTCACTATTTCCCAAACAACCAACTCTAAGCCGTATCTTTCAGGAGGTAAGTTTTCTCTCTCCCACTCATTGGATGGTTGCAGGAAGACCATCTCCACCTGAATTACTCATACAAGGAGCAGCTTGCACCAGTGCTCAGCCATATTATCCTTGTCTTCATCTAGCAGCCCTTCCTCATACCTGCCTACTCTTTATTTGTACATCCTTCCTGCCGTTGATTATGGAAGGGACCTTGATAATGTTACGCCTGTCTTTTTTTTTTTTTTTTTTTTTTTTGTGTTACGCGGGCCTCTCACTGTTGTGGCCTCTCCCGTTGCGGAGCACAGGCTCCGGACGCGCAGGCTCAGCGGCCATGGCTCACGGGCCCAGCCGCTCCGCGGCATGTGGGATCTTCCCGGACTGGGGCACGAACCCATGTCCCCTGCATCGGCAGGCGGACCCCAACCACTGCGCCACCAGGGAAGCCCGGCTCCCATTATTTTTAATGAGGCCATCCTGTCCTCCCATTGGACACTCAGTGGTTGAGTCAGAAGGTAGACGAGACTTTTCTTGTATGGGAATCTCGGCAGAGCCTAGCCCAGGGGCATGGCCTGACTTGACCCTGTGCTGATGCTCTAAAGGGAGTCTTCCCAAAGCACTGTTGCTTTGACTTCTGTCCAGAGGTCTGTGTATGGAAGAAGGGATGAGGTGGGAATTTTTTTTCTTAAACTGAAATAATTTCTTGAGCTCTGTTTTGTTTAGACTCAGAAGTACACATTAAAGGTTTTGGAAATTTCGTTCTGTTGATCAGTCCTTTGTCAGAATTTGCATAGCTGGATCACAAGCCATACTGAAGATGGGTGGCACCTCCTATCAGGTGGGACAATGCAAAGAGATATTATCTAGGATGCTGGGATCATCTTCCCTGAGAGGGTAGGGTTGCGCAAGTTGATCTGTCTCATAAGATGGAGATCCATCAGGGTCCTGTGAGCCCCAGATGTGTCCGCTGGTCATCCTGAGGTAGAGAATCCCATGATGAATTCCAAATAGAGGCGTCAGCCCATCCAGGTGCCAGAAGTGTGGACATATCAGGGTCATAAGCATCAAAAATTCTAGGACTCACAGGGCAAATATTTGCAGTTGTGTAAGGAAACCTCTTCTTTCTGCTCTGAAACTGTCTGGTTGGTGCGTTCGATGATCATCGCTCAATTTTGTGCTACTCTTTTCTCCATTTGATGCAGCCATGCTTGAATTAGCAGCCTATCAGGGTTGAGAGTTGGTAGCCAGTCTGGGTGAAGACATCCTTCAATTCTCTGTCAGTAAAGCCACAGTGAGCCCATTGGGGCTGCATGGTCTTTACAGCTGGGAAGACTTCTTGGGGTATACAGTAGTTCAATCAGCGGGTTCACTTCTAAGTTTCTCTGTCTGCCTCAATTTCCTTTGTCATGTGGGCTCTGAAGTCACTACCTTCCTACACTTCACATCTTGCCTCAATTGGTGTCCCTTGGAGAGCAGAAAGTGTGGTTTTCACTGCTGTCAGTGGCTTAAGTAAAATGGTACTAGCAGGGAACTTGCTGTTGTGGGCAGAATTCTCAGATGGCCCCAGGCTCTCTGCCCCCTGGTGTTAGGACCATAATTAGATTACCTTGCATGGCAAGCATGATGGAGTTTTCACATGTAATTGGGGTCCCAAATCAGTTGACTTTAAGCTGTCAAAAGGGCGATTATTCTGGGTGGTCCTGATTCAGTTAGAAGTCCTTTTTAAAAAATTAATTTGTATTGGGGTATAGTTGCTTTACAATGTTATGTTAGTTTCTGCTGTACAGCAAAGTGAATCAGTTATGCATGTGCCCCCTCTGTTTTTAGATTTCCTTCCCATTTAGGTCACCACAGAGCACTGAGTAGCGTTCTCTGTGCTATACAGTAGGTTCTCATTAGTTGTCTATTTTATACATAGTAGTGTATATATGTCAATCCCAATTTCCCAATTCATCCCACAGTTAGAAGTCCTTTAAAGAGATCTTAGGTCTTCCTGAGGGTGGAGACTCCAGTATCTACCAAGACTCTTCTCCTTTCTGGCAGCCTCTTTGGTATATGGATTCCTTTTTCCATTAGCAGTGATGAATTTGAGAATGTGGGTTCATTAAGTGTTTGAATACTAGTCAAGACCGTGGAGGAAACCCTGAGTCTAAAAGTCTGAAAGTCTGTACCTCCTCCACCCTATACTGTGGGTGCCCCTGAGGTGGGGTGTTTGAGTGATTGAAATGAAAACCTTCTGTTCCTTTGCCTTACCACTCTCTAATTTTTCCACCAGTAATTACAGAGTGGACACATAAGAAGGTATGAAAACAGTGTTCTTAATAATCTGGAGTATAGGCATTCTTCTCTTCCGATGCTCAAGGGGTAATGTCCTCATTTCAGACTCAGAGTTCCTCCCAGATTGACTCACAGTCAAGTCCCTCCTGGAGCCTGGCACACTGGGGCCTCCCCCACCCCAGAGGATTCGTGTAGCCAGATCTACATTTCTCCCACACATGCTACATTCAGGGCATAAGGTGAGGTCCCAGAGAGGGGCACTTCCAGCTGCAATTCTGGTTCCTATGGTGATTCATCTGCTTAAGGTGAGCACTGAGACTGAACGGACAATAGCCCTCTGGTAATGTCTGTAGTTCGTAACTGTCTAGTTGGGCTGAGGGCTTTATTGTCCAGGCCATGAAAACTGTAAAATTGGATCCAATATACTAAGAGTTTCCTAACAGAATCAGATACATCTTTGTATAAATCAGATACAGCTTCAGTAATAGGGGCCAAAATACACTGTTTTGGCAACTGCTGGTAACACAGGCTCAATTTCACGGGGCCAGGTGAATGCTTGCCACTGAGAGGTGGATGGAGCATCCTGTGTGGTCCTGATACAATCACTGCCTGGCCTCCACGGAGCATCTCTGTCCTGAGAGGTGTCTTCAAGTTTCACCTTCTTTGCTTCAGGTTGTTCCAACATGCAGGGTCATTCCACAGCCTAGAGCCAGGAGAGTTCTCAGTCCAGTGGCAGAGACTGAGCCCCTGTAAACTGAAGTCCACTTACTACAGTCAGGGTCATCCTGTCCCACATCCCACCCTCTGGCCTTCCCTTCCGTTAGGACTTGGAAGTGGCTGCCTATGGAGACCTGAAACCCAACCTTTTTTTTTTTATCATTAGACAAGGAACAGCTGCCTTGCCAGTGGTAACAGGTCTGGTGCACAACCCCCAACCCCCATGTGACCCCTGCTCACTGGGCATCCAAGACTAAGGGAGCACTAAGAAGTGTGTTTCCTATTTCTAGCCTGTAGACTCCAGACAGGAGGAGACACTGTTCCCTGATGCCTGGGAGCTGATGTGTCATCAGCGTCAGTTAGACCACCTACAAAGGTACTGGGGCTCTGTCTCTGCTGTCTAATTCCCTCCAGACTGTTGAGCAGAATAGACTCCCCCGAGTCACAGCACCCCCTCGTGAGCAGCAGGTGTTCCTCGATGTGCCAGACTTAAATCTGTTCTCGTCGTTTCTCGGAACAGTCACTGGTAAGTGCTGCATCTCGGAAATATGCCCAAAGGAAACAAAGGCTTGAATGCAAGGAGCTCACAGCGGAAGCCTTGCCTTTCTTTCTCAATGCCTTCGGTACCAACTGAAACACGTCCCAGAAAGTCTAAGGACAGTGCTGATCACTCAACACCAGCACCTTCTCCCGGGGGCAGGGAGGCTCATGTTCTCCAAGCCAGTGGGCAGGATTCTGAGTCAATCCCATCACCTCGGTGTTGAGATCCTGAGCCTGCCAGGCCAGTGGACCAGATTGTGAGCCAGCTCTGCCTTGTGTGATGAGCAAACAGCAGGTGGTCTTGCTTTCCAAGAGCTCAGCACCTTCAGGTGTGTGTTTGGTGATGTTTCTTTGGCCAGGTGATCCAGAGGGCCTTTAGGGTGGCTGTCCTAGGGGAGGATAGAGATGGTGCAGAGCCATGTGTCAGAAAGAACTTGCAGGAAAACTTGAGGATGACCAACGTCTTAGTCCCCTTGGTCATCAGGGAAAAGCGCCCTTTTGAAAACTCTTCAGGCTTTTCCTCTTCAAAAGAATAATTTGCATATGATTAGTATATTTCTTCAACCTATGGCAGAATCCAAGAAGGCAGTTAAGTAGACCCAGAGAACACTTTGTGTGAAGGTTTCTAATATTTAGTGCCTTTCCTAGAAAACCTGGATAATATCTATTTTTTCATGGGTAAACTTTAGTAATTTAAGTCTTTGAATTTAAACTTCAAGTGCTGTAGAAGCATAAAGGCCTTCAATGAACAATGTTAATACCCTTTCCATACTGTAGGTTGGGCTGCTAAGAAGGTGTGTTGCACTTTCTATGACTGTATTCTTCTTGATCAGTGCTGCCAGGGAAACAATATTTATGAATCCTATTTTTTGAAATGTAAAACAAACCTCAGGGAGTTAGTATGGATTCCACTGAATGTAGAATCTGAAATAAGATACGTGGATAGGTACTGTATTTTCTATTGCTTCTGTAACAACCAAGTTTCCACTGAAATCAAAATCTATTTTATCTTTCAGTCTTGGAGATCAGAGTCTGAAATGGGTGTGACTCAGATAAAATCAGGTTTGCTGGGGTTGTGCTCCTTTCTGGTTTTCTAGAAGATGTTTTGTTTCCTTTTCCACCTTCTAAGGCTTTCCTGCTTTTCATACCTTGGACCCCATCTTTGAAGAAAAAGAAGTCCTGACTCTGAAGATCAAAGTTCACCTTGCATCTTGAAACAGATCTCAGTTCTACTCCCAAATCCTGCTTCTACTTTATCCTCTTCATCACCCTTGTGATTACATGGTGCCCAGGATAATCTCCTTAATTTGAGGTCAGCAGCCTTAATTCCATCTGTGCCTTAATTCTCCCTTGTCATATAACATGTTCAAGAGTCTGAGGATTTGGGGGTGAACTTCTTCAGCAGTCTACTTCACTGTCTGTTTTGTTTGGTACTTGAAGTGATCCCAGGAAGCCCAGGGAAGGGAGGAGTGAGCCGGAGATGGGGGACGGTAGGAGCAGCCACTGGATTGGGTACTATTGAGCTGGTCACCATAGAAGTGACTGGGCTCAATCCAGGGGACTTTCTGAGGAACCATTATAATACCTCTCAATACCATTATATACCTCTCATTATAATACCGTTGTAATACTCACCTGAGGGACAAGCATCCAGTCATTTACACACCCTCTGTCTGCCGCCTTGTTTGTGGTTACCTCCTATTTATCCCCTGTGCAGCCGAGATCTGACTGTATGAAAACGACGGCCTGAGAAGGCAAGGTGTTGGGAGAGGCAGCCCATCTCTCCAGGAGCCCCTGGGTTTCCCTTTGAGCAGGAAGGACAGGTGCGTTGGCTACAGAAGCCAGGCTTTCCTTCACCATCCTCCTAGGAGAGGGGAAAAGCCTCCACCACAGGCAGAGTTTTACAGAGTCCCCAGATCCCATCCAGACTTACCCCTACCTCTCTCTTCTGCAAAGCCTGCCTATATACCTTTGGTTGCCGAAAATTAGCAATAATTTACCTCGTTGTATTCAAAGGATGATTTCCATTTTAAAAACTCATTCTCTTCTAACCCCTCAAAATAATAGATGAGAATGGATTGTTTCAGGATGTAAAATTAGATGTACCTCATGTGACACATTTTCTGTACTACGACCTGGGTCCCTCAGGTTCTCTCCCAAGGCGCACACCTTGATCTCAGGTCTCTGACACTTCACGCTGCCATGAGATCATCTTCCAATGGGTTCATACCTTAATGTGGTCGCACCTTCAGGTGACAGCCTTCCTTAATCTGTGGGATCCTTTTTCCACAGGTTTTGATTACTCTGTCCAAAAATATATTTGGGGGGAACAGATCGTCCCAGAACATGTATCAGATCTCCATCCTATTGAAGGGTGGTCCACCCAAGTTGGATGTAAATCTATTCGCTAAGCTGATGGTTGCTTTTAGACCACAAGGTATAGGGTATTCCTGCTGGAAAGTGCACGTGGACATGCAGATTGAATACAGGAAGGTTGCAGCTAGACGTCCCTTAACCTTCTTGCTTTTGACACCACCAGCAACATGATTGACCCAGACAAGCTGAGGGGAGAGTGCTCCTGGTGGTCAGTAGCTGCACTTTCTGCTCTGCCTAGCTGGGACCCAGTCTGGAAACGTGGAGCAGAATTCTGTACCTGTTCCAGCCACCACAATGACACCTTGCTTGAGCTTCAACGTATCTTTTGAGGTAAAAACGTGAGTCTAGTGTATTTTCTAGCTTGAGATGTGTGCTATGCTTGTCTTCCCAGACTTAACGCTTGTCTGGTTATGCCTGGTGATATGTTTCTGGGGAATATGTTTCTGAGATCCTGGAGGATGGATGCCATGGGAGAAAATAACTTTCAGAATGTATGTCAGATAGACTTGGGTTGCTGGTGCATGGTGAGAAGGGTTCCATTTCTCTGGGCCTGCCCTGCTGACCCATAAGCTACTGGGAAGCAGAGAGCCCACAGGCCAACTCTGAGCAGAAGCAGTTCCGCCCCTCCTTGGCTTCTCTGACAGTAGTTTGAGGAGCCCCCAGGGGAGCTGACAGTCTACTTGCTCTTCAGTGATGAGCCCAGGGTACTCTGTGTCCAGACCAGACAGGTTTTTTTTTTTTTTTTTCCTAGCCTGGAGTCTCTTCTGGGAGAGTGTGATTTGCGTCAGGAAAATAAATGTCTGGATGTGAAATTGTGTCCTCGTGTCTAATCTGACTTTCTCTTCCTTCCTGGGAGTTTAGACTTAATAGAATAGTGTCTCATCTGGCTATACTCCTATCCGTGCTGTCAGCTGGTTCCGAGTGATATTTTTGTCATTTATTTTGCTGACCTTAACTTCTTACATCTCAAAATTAAATGTTCAAGGATGGAGGCTGTGAAGTCTACGTTTACTCAGGCTATTTCATTTTCATTATTACTGGTCCCTGCATTATATTGTTAGTAACTGGTCACCATGATATTTAAACCAGTGCACCATCAGAATGAAAACTGAATTCTTCCTTAGCATAGGCTGAAAGATGTCTTCAAATAAAATTGCCCCCTATATTGCTTCCTGAGATCTCTGGCAGTAGAGGACAGGAGCCCTGTTCCTCTGTGCAAAGCTGGCAATAGCATGCAATCAGCAGCTGTCTTTAGCAAGAAAATAAGAGAGCAGGGGCTCATTTCCAGTCCCTCCAGTCATCATGAACCCACATGCCTAGGAGTGGTCTCCTGAAATGTTTATTCTCTCTTTCCTGATACAAACGAGTCTGTCAATTACCATGAGAGACGACACCCAGAACATTTTTTTAAATGACTGTATCTCTTATTGATGAAAAATTACTCATAAGAGCAGTTCTGAGGCATCTCTCTAAATCATACAATCCTTTTATAAAATATATTTTAACCCAAAATATATACATTATTATTTCAGCATATAATCAATATTTTAAATAATGAGATATCTGAAGAGAGATAGTTTTACTTCTTTCTTTCCAATCTGGAGGCCTTTTTCTTCTTTTTTTTTGCCTTATTGCACTGGCTAGAGACCCCAGAATGGACTTCCTTGCTTTTTTTCCTGATCTTAAGAGGAAAGTATTTATACTGCTAAGTATATGTTAGCTGTGTATTTTTCACCGATGCCCTTTATTAGGTTGGAGAAGTTCCCTTCCCTTCCAAGTTTGCTGACAGTTTTAAAAATCAAGACTGGATGTTGAATTTTGTTGAATGCTTTTTCTGCATCTACTGAAATGATCGTGTAGTTTTTCTTTAGTACTATGATGAACTACACTGAGTTTTGAATCACAACACACAATTCTGATCATCACCATCGGGGAGGAGTTCAGTGTGGGGGGCCTCTTCCTGTTCGATGATGCCAGCACTGTCATTACTGTTTTCTCCAAACGCTGAGTGTCTGGGGACCATGTTCCCAGGAGGCATGCTTCTGTTGGAACAGTAATATGGTATCCTGGACCATCTGTTTTACATCAGGATTTTAATATTTACGTCAGGATTTTTAACATTTCCTGGGATGTACTATCAAATGGAGGTCTCCTCTAGTGTTGAATATGACACATCATGTCTCTGGATGTTTCCCAAACCACCAACTCAAAGCAGTATCTTTCAGGAGGTAAGAGTTTCCTCTCTTCCACTCATCAGGTAGTTGTAGAAAGACCCATCTCCACCTCAAGTACTCATACAGGGAGCAGTTTGCACCAGTGCTCAACCATATTATCCGTATCTTGATTTAGCTGTCCTTCCTCACCTCTGCCTGCTCTTTATTTTTAGATCCTTCTTGTTCTTTATTATGGAAGGCACCTTAGGGATGTTCCTCCTGTCTCAGTAGGGACCCCTACTGAATAGGATCTGGGGAATTTTATGCCTTTAAATCTTGGTGGTATGCTGAAAGTTGTGTGTTTCTAGAATTCTCCCTTGGCCATAGATATTTTCGATACCCCCTCTCCCACTGCACCACCTAACTTTCATGAAAATATCATAGTTTAGGAAGAGAGAATTGGCTTTTATGGAGAGGAAGTGTTGGTGAAGAGACCTGCTTTCTTCGTCCGATAAGCACTACTCTCTTCTACTGATGAGGGCTTGGGGGGTTATACCCCTTCCCCAAAATCTTAGACTATCAATGAATTATTTTAAAATTGGGCATGTCTGGAAGATGGGATGATTGGTGTGTCATTTGTTGCCAGTTTCACTTGTGCTTTGGATGACTTTTTTCCGAATCTCTGTGCTGCCTGATCCAGGAGAAGCTCTCAGAGGTAGCTGCCCTGAGGAAGGGGCCAGAGAGAAGGAACTTGTATGCCTGTAACTTACACAGGCACACGTATTCCTCATGAGTCAACTTGAATAAAGGTGATATACCTGTTTTATTTCTATTAGCTGTTATCTTATAATTATGTACTGGCCATTGAATGTAAGCAAAAGAGATGACTGACCTTCAGGATCATGCCCTTGTGGAGGAAGTGACCTCCCCTCATCCTCCATTATCCTTGTTATTGGACAAGGCTAAGATTGAACCCCTCTAGGGATGGAAGAGCTAAAGCTGAAGTGTGTCCCTTGAGCATTCTTGCTGGTACATTTTCTAAGAGGTGTCCACTGGTCTAGTCCATCCCAGCAAAGAGCTACTTCCTATACATGAACCTGAGCTACATTTGATGGGAGAAGATGGTCCTGGCAGTAGGTAGGGTGCTTGTAATCTGCAAAGCAAAGAAACATACCATATTATGTATATTTTGTTTCCTTCAAAACACCCACCCTTTATCATGTACCCCAAAATGTATGTTTCTCAGATACCAGTTTCTCAGATACTCAGTTGCCAGCTGAGTTGAAGGCATCACAGTGTTAGGAAGAGAAACAGTCACATCCAAAGGAGAGATTTCATCTTGCTTATACAGGGAATGGAGGTTGCGTTGTCTTGCTTGTTTGCTGCGAAAAATTGTGTTTGAACCATTTCCAAGTTTTCCTTTCAAAATAGCATAATCTGTCCTCTGACATTCCACCTTCTCCAGCTGTTGTTATTTCAAATGAAGCCATTCTGTCTTCCCATTTGATACTCCCATGGTTGCCTCCAAAGGGAGACTGAGATGTTTTTTCCACCACTTTCCTTATTTGCAAATCTTGGCAGAGCCTATCCCAGAACATGGCCTCATTAGATCCTGCACTGATGTTCAGAGGGGAATCCTTACAAAGATATGTTGTTTTGACTTCTGTCCAGAAGTCTGTGGGTGGCTAAGAAGGTAGGCAGTAATGCCCACCACCTGAGCCCTTGCTGGGTAAGACCTTGGTCTTTTACCTTTGTCTACCCAATATTCTTATTTCTACATCTGAAGGGGGAACTTCCTTCCCTGCACACCTGGGATGTCCAGGTGAGTTGTCATACTCTACAGCTTCCCTGGAAGAGATGAGTGATCCAACTTATGCACAGACAATTCTGTCTGTGACGATGCTGTCTTAGCTTCAAGATCCTTCCCTTTGAAAAGAGATGGTCTCTCCTCACACTTCCAGCATCTTTTTGACTCAGCCAGGTGTGACCTCTCTAGGCATGTCAGTGCAAAAGCAGAGGAGTGTGCCTCACTGCTCTGCTTTGTTGAAACAAGGTTTAGAAATTGTCATGGGTCATCGCACACGCTGGAGAAATGCCTACCCATTTCAGAAAAAAAAAAAAAAGCCAATATGCCTGGGTTTTCCTCTCAGTAGGAAAAGTATAGATCAGTCGTACTTCAGTGAGACTTAACCGATTCCATAGCTGAAGTCTCTGACATACGTCTACTGATGGTGTCTTATTATCCTAAGAAAGATTCCTTATATCTCTCATTCCTTGTTCCCGTCTATGCTTCTCAGTAATTCCTGACAGAATCAAATATCTTAGTATTCCAATTACTGGAGATTAATTTGCTTTTGTTGGATTCTATCGGTGGTTTTGCTTTGTCTTTCCAAATACTATTTTTGATCCAGGAATATAATACTGTGTTATTATAGATAGAATGTTAATCTTCAAAGTGAGCCCACGAAGCCCAGTGACAGGGTGGATGAATCAGAAATGGGGTGCAGGAAATGGACACCAAAGGAGGCATCAGCTGGACACCTACTGTGGACTGGGGCTTAATCCCCTAGGGAACACTCTGAAGATCCCTGTAGAATACATCTGAGAATTGTCGCTCCTGGGGACAAGAGTCTAGTCATTTAATCACCAACACTGCCAAGCTCTTTGTGTTCAGCTTACTAGCCTGTGTTTTCTCCTGTGCACCTGAGATGTGGCTCTGTATGAATCAAAGTGGATGGAGAAAGTGAAGATGTGGCAGGAGGCCAACCAATCTTTCCAAAGAATGTCTGACTTCCTGGATTTCCCTTTTAGCAGAAGAGGGACTGGTACAGTACCCACTGAAACAAGCAGCTCCCTATCTGTCTTTCTGTAATGAAGACTTCACCTGCCCTGGGAAGAAACCCTTCACACACACACCCTATACCCCATTCAGGCTTATCTCCACCTCTTTCATCTGCAGGGTTTGCTTCTTGTATGACATACTTTAGATTGCCAGAAATAAACAATGAGCTCTCATTGTGTTCAAAGAACGATTTGTCTTTTTTTTTTTTTTTTTTTTTGGGGTACGCGGGCCTCTCACTGCTGTGGCCTCTCCCGTTGCGGAGCACAGTCTCCGGACGCACAGGCTCAGCGGCCATGGCTCACGGGCTCACCCCTCCGCGGCATGTGGGATCTTCCCGGACCGGGGCACGAACCCGCGTCCCCTGCATCGGCAGGCGGACTCTCAACCACTGCGCCACCAGGGAAGCCCTGATTTGTCTTTTTAAAACTCATTCTTTTGACTACAAAACAGATGAAAATGTATTGTTTAAGGATGAAAAATTAGATCTACCTATATGTCAGATCTCCCTTAAATGTCATAAATTGCTCCCAGATAAATATTTTAGAGGAAAGCACTTCCCATCTGCCGTGATCATCTCATGTTGAGCTCCAAACCTGGCTACCTGAATGTCTTGTTACAGGTGTCTTCTTAATGGAACCAGCTCTGACTTTCTCTGTTGGGGTGAGTTGACAGTGAAAGACTTGACCCATTAGGAAACCCCTTACCTGATGATTTCCTGTGATGCAGGAACAAGGTCTGTAGGTTCCTGGTCTCCAGACAAGTCATAGAGTAGGTGCCTTCCTTTGTCAGGGGCCATAGACACTCCTCATTTTTCATGATGGGGTATTTTCCCCTCATACTGCCTTCTGTAAAACTGGGTGGTTCCATCGGAAATTGTTCTATCCGTAAGCCCAGTTCTTCTGCAGTGGATTTAGAAGTGACGTTGAGCTATTTTTTAGGGTTTCTTGATCCTCTGTGAGATCCTCCATGCTCCAAGATTGACTACATCAGGTATTGAACCCTGCATATTCCAGGTCTCCTTATTTTTAGAAAAGCCAGTGTTCATGTGGTTTACTTTGATACTCACTCCCAGCTTCTCAATAGAAACAAGATAAAAATCTTACACTCTGGGGCCCCTGAAGAGAGATGTTCAAGTGACATGAAAAGTTCTGTCCCTTTGTCTTTCACACTATAGCCTTTGCCTTTCCTGATGCCTTGCTAAGAGTTCCTTCAACTGGTCCTCCGCCATGTTCATTCAATTATAATTCCATGTGTCTTTACACAGTACTGTATTTATGCTGAATATTTCCATCTACCTTTTGTTTATATTCTTGCTTTGTTGGGCTAATATCCATCTCAGTGTCTTTGAGGACACTGACTTTATACCTGAATTTCTTGATCTATTAATCTCTTTATGGAGTATAGGTTCAACTTTCTAAGAAATGATGCCCTTAAGGTGACTTTCTTGGACCTGTAAATTCTTGTAGTGACTCTTCTGCCTGAGCAAATACATAAGAGGAGAGGCTCAATTTAAAATGCTAGTTTTTTTGATTGAGGTTATGTTCACCTATGTTGAATACATTTTGTACTGTACCTGGTTGTCCTCCGACCCTGGAATGTCTCAGGTGCTGCTCCTTGAAAGTTTCCCAGAAGAAGCAAAGACATAAATGCTAGAAACTTGGACACCCAAGCTTTTTTACTGAAAGCCTTTGGTACCAATAGTAATAAAAATGTCCCAGACAGGAAGGGAACAGTGTTTATCAAGGACAACACTGTACCTTCTTTTGTGTGCAGCTAAGGTTCATCTGGGAGACATGGGCAGAAACCATCACAATCCCAAGTGTCACACAGCTGGGAATAACTGACCTTTAACCCAAAACTGTGAGCCAGAGACAGGCATTTTCTGGGTGGGAGAAGCAGCTGTTGGCTATATGATCTGGGCATTAGTCACATTCTGGTTTATTTTTGATGATGATTTTCTGGGGAAAATGACTCAGAGGTCCTGAGAAATGGCTATAATAAAATGAACAATGCTAGGCCTCTTTTTCACGAAGAACATGCTGTCTGTCAGCAGAGGGAGAAGGATTTGCCTCTCCTGGCCGCTCTGCTCAACAACAAGCCTGTGAGAAGCAAGGACATCATTAGTCCGAGGTACAAAGAATCATGAATCTTTGTTCCTCTAGCAGTAAATCTGGTGAGAATTCAGCCAGTGGACTCAGTACACTTGGTTTTCAGGGACAAACCCACTGAGTCTGGAGCACCCTGTGTTCTGACACCCACTACCGAAGGTACCAGACCAATTCAGCCTAGACAGTTGTGCCGAGGTGGAATTCCAGTTGCTAATGATTTCATGGGAATAGATTTCTGAGCTTGTTATTACCTCCTGGTATGTATTTGGAATTCTTGCTCATGCCTGAGAGAGCAGAGTTATCATCCTGTTTGAGTCTTCAATAGTGGGCTGTCTTAGCATGTTATGGCTTCATTCAATGGACTCCCCATTGGCTCCCAGTAAAGTGCTTCAGTTTTCTTTTTTATACTGACCATTGCTGGCAGCTTATCATTATTTGAGACAGATGGGGCACGTTCATACTACTTCCACTCCAGCTATTCACCTTTGTCATAACTTGCCTCTTGTTCCTTGATCCTACTGCTGGTGACTGATCACTTTGTGTCACTTTCAGGATGGAAAGTTAGTTTTCCTTATGTAGGGTGAAGAAAGCCTTAGCCAAAATGAACTAGAAGATTGTAACCTCTCACACTTGCTCTCAAAAACCGTGATCAGTGGAAGATAAGAGCTCCTACGTCTTTGTCCAAAGCTGAGATGACCATGAAAGACTGTGGATCCTTCAGCAGGAAGATGAGGGGGCAGGAAACACATCCCCAGTTCCTATCTTTCTTCACTAACCCACATCCCTGGGAGGGTCTCCTGAAAACTCATTCGTGGGTATCTGGTTCTCTTTTCTGAACAAAGGTGGTCTGTCAATTATAGTGGCAAATACCCAGGTTTAGAAAAACTTAACCGATTGTATGACAATTAAAGATGGCAAACATCAGACAGGAGCCTGTGTGGGAAGTTCTTCCCAGAACACACAGCTCCCATCTTCACAGTAGGAGAAGCATTTTATGTGGAACTTATTCCATGTTAACTCTTGAGAGAATTGTGCTTGTCCTTCCTGTGTTCTCCAGCCACTGAGCATCTGGGGATTCACGTGCTCCATAGCTGTGAGTCTGTCTGGAGCAGTGAGATGATAGCTGCGTTCCTGGATAATTCCGCGGGGCCATAGGTGGGACCTAAGAGGTAAACTCTCCATTTCCTGGTGTGAGTCATTGACTGTGGTCACCAAGTGGTTAGGTGAATCACCCGTGGTTATTTTCCACTCAGCTCTTTTCAAAGCTGTAACCTCAATGTATCTTAAAAGATTTCTCCAACTCTCACTGCCATCCTAGATTGTTGAAGGAGGCTCACTTTGGCTTCCCAACCACTCCTTCAGAGAGAAGTAGCACTAGTGATAATGTACATTTGAACTTGTCATTTTGATGTAGCTGATTATGCCATTTTTTAAAGTATCTGACTTTACTCCTGTCTCACTAGGGTACTCCACTAATAGGATAAGAAGAATTATGAATATGGGATATGAAGAATTTATGTCTGATAATTGCCGTGAGGAATTGGTTGGTGTTTGGGGCTGATGTTGATTTCCCTGCTGTTTCTCATTAGTTGGAGTCACGTATTTAAGTTCTGGTCATGTGGTATGCATTATATCTGACCTTCAAGATCCTGTCTCCCCTGCCCCTTTCAGTGTCCTCAAAGCTGAGGTTATGCGTGACCACCTTAGGAATGGCTGAGGAAAAGTGAGAGGGGTGTTCCTGAAGCATCATTGCCGTTGTATTTTCTAAGAAGTAGCCAGTGTGCTGGGAAATCCATCAAAGAGCTACTTTTTCATTTATGGTACTGATCTGCATTGGAGGGTTGGAGGGGAGAGGGTCGTGGAAGTCAGGAAGTCTGAAACCTTCAGGTCAGGAACCTGTCCGAGGGTGTCTGTTGATCCCTCCAGAGCACCCATTCCTATGTGCCCAGTTTTATAGGCTTAAGACACCAGTCATGCAGATGGAATGGAAAGTGGTTTAGACTTAGTGATAATAACCAGGTCTGGGAAAGAAAGTTCCAGATTGTCCCAGACAAGTAAGGGAGATTCAAATCAGTCTTATTCTCCTTACTCTGATTCCCAAGTTTTTGTCATGTCTGTTTTCATCATTTTCCTTAAACTTTCCTAATATTTCTTGGGCCCCCTTTTTAGGCCCTTCTAGCTGCTTCATTCATGATGATGAAAGAATAGTTAAGAGCTCTCATTTTTTAAATAGAAAGTGAAACCTGAATGTCTTAGTATGAATCTTGGAGTCCTGAATCTGAGATCTGGACTTGAGCCAGTTACTTTATTTGGAAGTGATCCCAGGTAACACATGGGGTTTGAAGGTGTGAATGTGAGACCGGATGGGGATAATGGCCAGTAACAGGCACAGCACTGAGCTGTCACCTCCCCCGCTGGGTGTCGCATTCCCAAGGGAACCCTGTGAAGAACTGTGAAGAACCATGTAGAATATATCACAGGATGTCCTCCCTGGAAGGACAGGAATCCAAGGATTCATCCACCAACTCCATCCACCCCATTGGTTGAGGTAATTTCCTTCCTGCACATCTAACAAGGACCTTGTGCCTGTGCTGAGCTCTCTTGGAAGACTTTGGGGAAATCTTTAGGACAGAACTGACCCATCACAACAAGGTCTCCTGGTGAAATGTGGGCAACGGGCGTGGTGCTGTCCTCCACAGATGTGCTGAAAACAGGATCTAGAGGATGTGTCATGGAGCACCCTGTTCTCTGACACAGACCCCACCCAATTTCAAGAAATGCCAACCTCCTGAGGTTTTCTTTAGTAGAAAAGGGACACATAAGTCTACTCAAGCAAGGCTATTCTTATGCCATAGCTGAGGTCTCTGACATCCAATCCCTAATCCCATTCTCTTGTCATCTCTGTCTCTCAGTAATGTCATCCAGAATCAAGTATCCTGGAATGCTAATAAATTAGATTTTCTTACCCTGATCTCTATGAGAAATATTGCTTTGCCTTTTTTTTGTGTGTGTGTACACAGGCCTCGCACTGTTATGGCCTCTCCTGCTGCGGAGCACAGGCTCCGGACGTGCAGGCTCAGCAGCCATGGCTCACAGGCCCAGCCACTCTGCGGCGTGTGGGATCTTCCCGGACCGGGGCACGAACCCGTGTCCCCTGCATTGGCAGGCAGACTCTCAACCACTGCGCCACCAGGGAAGCCCTGCTTTGTCTTTTTAACATCACTTTCCATGCAATAAGCTAAGGCCATGTTGGCATATTAGCTAAAATTTCATATAAGTTTGCTAAGAAAAATATTGTGGAAGAAATCTACAACATCTCATTCCTGTATTGCAGTGGAATGGATAGTGAGGTGTCAGGTTCCATTCCTATGAGTGACAGATATATTAAAATATTCACATTTCTAATGGTGTGTGGACATCCTCTTCCCCTTCCAAAGGTACAATTCATTATATTCCTATTTATTTAATATTAGTTTATGACTAAAAAGGACACTACCTTTAAGTTTTTGTGAGTGAATCTTGGACACCCTCCTCAAGCTTCTAAGAAATGTCAGTCCCTTGAATATGAGCAAATATTGCTCATCTATGGAGGGAAGAGTTTACTCCACACTGTGACATTGCACCTCCTCCTGCAGCCCCAAGCATTCTAGTGAAGCCTGTGCTTCTTTCCATTTAACCTCCTAGGATTGAATCAGAAGGACGTGTGAGATGGGTTTGAAACCTTTCTGCTGCTGCACTGCCTGCAGTGTCTCACCTGAGGGCAGACTTGGACTAGTGACTGTGCTGACTGACCACAGTAAAGGCTTCCATAACTATTTTGCTTTGACTGCTCACCCAGGTTTTATTTTGGGGTGTCGTTGTCATCCTGCCATCCCTACTGGACACAGTCTAGGCCATCCTTTAACACTTGTCTGCCTGAACCTCTTGTTTCTTATGGGTCAGAGTGATCTTCTTCATCCATGAGTATTAGTGAAGCTCTGGGTGAAGCCATTGACCTTTTGCATGTCCTGAAAGGAAGTTCAGCTTTAATTTATTCCTGGACACGTCCCCTGGATGCTGATTACATGGCAGTATTTATGTTGGGCCTGGGCCACTCAGGTCTTTCCCCAAGACTCATATCCTTGAGCTCTCATCGTTGGCTCTTCAATCATTGACCCTTGATCCCATGGCAGTACACTGTCTTCATTGGTGTGGGTTCCATGTCTTAATGTAGTGGTACCTACACATGACAGCCTTCCTTGATCTCTGGTTTCCATTTTCCATTATTTTTCATTATTGTGTCTGAAAATATATTTGGGGGGAAGAGATCAACTTGAACATGTATCAGATCTCAGTCCTGTTGAAGGATGGTCCACCTTGGTTGAATGAGCTTCTGATTTCCACTACAACTATTCTCAGAGCATTACTTCCCTATGAAACTTCAGAGTTTCTTTTTGTATCACCTTATTAAGGGGGCCAACTTTATGACCTCAAACACTCGTATAAGACGTTAGCACAAATGATATTATACATTTACCTTTCCAATTCGATGTAGCTGCTCTCAAGTCTGGTTACATACTACTACGTGCTTTCTATTGACATGATCCTTGCATTGCTCCCTCTGTTCCGTGAGGGTACCTGTAAATAGGATACATAGGATTTTATGTGTAGCCTAGGTTGTGACCATGAGCTGCATGTTCCTAGGAGTCTTCCCTGCAAGAGAGAGCTTATGAGGATCACTGCCCACCTCCACCTCCAAATTTGAATGAAAATAATGTAGATACAGGGAATAAATTATTTATTTGTAGAAGACATTATTAGTGAAGAGATCCATTTTCTTTTAATTATGCAAAGCACTTCCCCACCAAACTATAAATAAGAAGTATATTCCTTACCTGAATTTCTAGCTGACTAGCTTAGAGTGAAATCTATAAAGAACAGAGATGTCAGCAAGGAGGGATAACAGGGGTGTGGTGATCATTCTCCAGTGGATTTCTTTTTGGTTTCACTTTTTCTAAGCTTCCCTATGTGGCATGATTTAGAAGAAAACAGCTGTACTTCGAGCTGAACTAAAGAGGGGGACTATTCCTATAACTTCCAGGGTCCTGATGTTCCTCATGAATGAACTTGCATGAAGTTGGTGTCCCTGTTGTCTTTAGTCAGCTTGGGTCTGGTAGATAAGGTCTGGTCCTGTCGCGTGAGTGAAGGGATGACGTCCCATCTTCATGACTGTTCCCTCTAAAAGGAGATAGTCTCTCCTCCCTCTTCCAATGTCCTCCTTACTGACTAGGTTGGGTGTGACGCCCTCTGTGAATGTCAGTGCAAACAGAGTAGTGCCCACTGAGGGTCTTGCTGATGGATTTTCCAGGTGATGTGACTGAACTAAGATCCCAGAATGGTCTACTCTGCCGCTCGTGACCATGAGCTACATTTGAAGGGAGAAGATGGTCCCAGAGGTGGTAGATTATCTCCTAAACACCCAGATTATGGACCTGTCATTGGGTGTGTCTGTCTGTCCCTACAGAGCACCCATTCTCATGTGACCCAGGCTGTATTGTCTTTGGTCACTGAGTCACCTTCCATTCCACTGTGTGGCCAGAGTTAGCCTGAGAAGAGCCGCATTCAGGAGAAGGCTCTAGGCTTTGCAAAGACAGGTATGGAGTTTGAATTCTCTCCTGTGATTCTCAACTTTTATTCACAAGGTCTCCTTTTGACTAAAATATCTCACTGCTGTGCTGTGTTAAAAACAAGCGTCCCATAAGATATATCACAGAGCATCCCAGCATCTGTAGACATGCCCAGAGAAAAATTTGTGGGAGGTTTCAAATGTGTACTGTCTATCATAAAAACCCTGGATATTCAAAATCTACTTTTTCTTGGGTAGGTTTTAATAATTTAAGTCTTCCATGGCATTTATGCTCTACATTTGAAGTTTAAATGAACACTGTTTATAATATACTCTCAATACTATACGTTGGGATACTAAGGAAATGTTGGTATACTTATGATTTTTTTGTCAGTGCTGCCTGGGAAAGAATAGTTAATCTTAAAATTTGAAGTATGAAGCAAACCCCAGTAAGTTAGTATGCATTACCCTCAATAAAGAATGTGAAGTAAGAATTTTGGATAGATACTATATTAATTTCCAGTTGTTGCTATTAAAAAAAAACCCACCAAGTTTCCACTTACATCAAAACCAATATTATCTTTCAGTTTTGTGGAGGATAAGTCAGAAATGGGCATAACTGGATAAAATCAGGTGTTTGCAGGCTTGTGTTCCTTTCTTGTTTTCTAGAAGATGAGCTGTTTCCCTGCCTTAACCTCTTTCTAGAGGCCTTCGGTGTTCCTTGTCTTGGGCCCCTCTATTAGATCTTCAGAGTCAGGATTTTCTTTATCTTCATTATCTCTTGCCACATAACAAAACAATGTCACAGTTTCTGAGGACTGGAATATGAAAATCTTTGGGAGTCCTTTAAACTCTTACATCTGGAACTTTATTTGGAAGTGATCCCAGGGAAGGGAGTAGTGAATCAGAAATAGGATGGAACAGTCACTGGTGTGTGTCGTATTCAGCTGGTCGCCTGTAGTGGTGACTGGGGCCGAATGCCACAGGGGGCCCTCCGAGGATCCACGCAGCGCGAATCTGAGAATTGTCCCCCCTATGCATCAACTCTACCCGCCAAGTTCTTTGTGGTCACCTTAGCAGCCTGAGATGTCAATTTTCCTGTGCAACTGAGATGTGGCTCCGTGTGAAAACAAGTGGACAGAGGTTGAGGGTGTGGCACACACTAGCCCAATCTTTCCAGAAGAATGCCCAACCTCCTGGATGTCCCTTTTAGCAGAAGAGCAGATTCAGTGCGTACTGAAACAAGAAGCCCCCCATCCGTCTTTCTGTGGAGAAGCCTTTTTCCCTCTCATGGCAAGAGATCTTTCACATGCCCTCTAGATCCCATCCAGTCTTACCCCGCCTGCGCCCCCTACAGGGCATTCCTGAATTACATAGCTGAAAGTGCCAAATTTAATAATTAACTTTTATTATGTTCACAGGATGGTGTCTTGTTTTGTTGATTTTTTAAATTTTATTGGAGTATAGTTGATTTGCAATGTTGTGTTAGTTTCAGGTGTACAGCAAAGTGATTCAATTATACATACATATATGCATTCTCTTTTGGATTCTTTTCTCATATAGGTTATCACAGAATATTGAGTAGAGTTCCCTGTGCTATACAGTAGGTCCTTGTTGGTTATCTGTCTTATATATAGTCGTCTGTATATGTTAATCCCAAGCTCCTGATTTATCCCTTCTCACCACGTTCCCCCTTTGGTAACCTTAAGTTGTTTTCGATATCTAAAGATTATCATACGAAGTGAGGTAAGTCAGAGAAAGACAAATATATGATATCACTCATATGTGGAATCTAATTCTTAAAAACGATACAAATGAATTTATTCACAAAAGAGACTTACAGATATCGAAAGGATGAAAAATTACATCCTCCTTATATGTCAGATCTCCCTTACATATCATGAACTGGTCTAAAATATTATAGAGCATATTATACTTCCCCCTCTGCCCTGATCACCTCTTGTTGAGCTCTGACCCTGGTTGCCTGGCTGTCTTGACACAGGTGTGTCCCCTTCACAGAACCAGCCCTGACTTTCTTTGTTGGCGTGAGTTGGTTGAAGGTGAATTGAAGGACTTAAACCACTAGAAAAACTCCTGCCTGATGCTTTCTTGTGATGCAGAGACAAGGTCTATATCTTTCTGCTCTCTAGGCAAATCCTGTGGCGGGTGCCTGCCCTTGTCAGGGGACCCTCCTCACCTTCAGTGACAGGGTGTTTTCCCCTTGTACCGCCTTCTCAAAAAATGGTTTCCATCTGTAAACCCATTCCTGTGGTTCTTCAGCACTGATGGTTTTAGGAGAGACAGGGAGCTATTTCTCAAGGTTTTATGATCTTCTCTGCAATTCTCCATGCTACATCAGGAATCGAACCCTGAATGTTCCAGGTCGTCTGTTTAGTTCTCAGAAATGCCTATGTTTAAGTGTGGTTTGGTTCCACACTCAGTCCTGACTTCTCAGTAGAATCTGGATCTAAATCTGCATTCTCATTAATAAGAAAGGCATCTTATGCTGATGGAAATAGTTCTTCTGTATATTATATATTTAGAAAATAATCTGTTACCTCTTTCTACTCCTAATGAGGTCTGGTGTAATTCAGAGTCAGATCAGCTTTCTGAGCCCAACATGGGCCACAGTGAATTAGCCACGATCCGTGGCCATGGATGGGACCCTGAACCCAAATGCATGAATGTCTTCTATTACCCTCTCCCTTGCACTGTGGGGACCCTGAGGAAGGGAATGTTTGAGTGAGAGAGATGAAAACATTCTGTCCCTTCATCTTCTATGCTTTAGCCTTTGTCTTTTCCTGATGCTTTTTGAGAGTTCTTCCTCTGATCTTCAGCCATGTTCATTCTATTACTGATCCCACGTAGCTTTACACAATACGGTATTCATGCTGAATATTTCCTTTTATATTTTATGTCTGAATTCTTTGGGCTAATATCCACCCCTGTGTCTTTGAGAATATTGAATATCTTAACTTCTTGATCTATTAATCTCTTTATAGAGTATAGGTTGTTTTCTTTAGAATCTGGTGCCCTTTATGTAGTTTCTTGGAACTTTGTGTTCTTGTGGTGACTCTGCTTCCTCTGGGGAAATTTCAAGGAGCAGAACGTGAGGGCTCCCGGCTTTGGAGGACATCCAGGTTCAGTACAAAAGTTCTTCAACCCAGGTGGACATCGTCTCAATCAGTTAGAAAATCGAAATAGTTTAAATCTAGCATGTTGGTGAGTATATATGCTCAGGAAGAGAAGACCTGAATGCTAGAAGGTAAGAGCTGGGTGCTCTTTTTTTTTTCTTATGAAAGTCTTTGGCACCAATAGTAACGAGAATGTCCCAGACTGATGAGACATCACATGCTTATCGTGGACAACATTGTACCTTCTGTTGTGGGCAGCTAAGACTCATCCAGGAGATATGGGCAGGATGCTGAAACCATCACAGTCCCACGGTCTCATGTGGCTGAAAATACTTATATTGGTCTGCAAACCATGAGCCAGAGACACTTTCTGGGTGGGAGAAACAGCTGTTGGCCATACCTTCTGGGTCTTAGCCCCTTTCTGGTTTATTCTTGGTGATGATTTTCTGGGGAGAATGGCCCAGAGGTCCCGAGGGAATGGCTGTTACAAGAGGAAAATGAACAGTGCGAGGACTATTGTTTAAAAAGAACATGCCGTCCATCAGGAGGTAGGGTGATGGGTTTGCCTCTCCTGGCAGCTCTGTACTTCAGAAGGCCAGTGAGGTTCCTGCTTCACACAGGCTTGTTTGGTCAGCAAAGAATCACGCATAGCCATGTGTCCAATCGGACCCTTCAGTAGTGTTTGGATGGGACAGTACCAAGGACACCCCTTGTTCCAGCCTATGACCCCTCCCTCCAACCTCTTTTCCAGCCACAAACTTGAAAACCATCCTCTCTGCTATCCCCTGCCTTTAGGACCAGCCAACACCAATTTTTGAGCTTAGTTCCTTATTGCCAATCACCTATGACTCCCAGATTCATCAGAATTATTCCACGGAAGTGGAGGCTGGGGTCCACCTCCTGGTCCTACATCTGCGAACCTGCTGGACCTGCTCCTCTCTGGGCTTCTATTTCGACTGCGATGATGAGGCACTAGAGGCATTGGGCCACTTCTTCCAGGAGGTGGCCAAGAAGTGCGAAGGTACCAAGAGTCCCTTCAAGATGCAAAACCAACTCTTAAAGTAGCAAAATCCAGGTTTAGAAAAACTTAACAGATTGTAATACTTAAACATGGCAAATATCAGACACACAGGAGCCTGTGTGGGCCGTCTCCCCAAAACACACAGTCCTCTTCTTCTCAGCAGAAAAAGCGCTTAGTATGGGAGCTGCTCCCTGTTAATTCCTGAGAGAAGTGGGCTGGTCCTTCCTGTGTTTCTCCAGCCACTGAGCATCTGGGGATTCATGTGCTCTGTAGATGTGGGTCTGTCTGGAGCAGTGAGGTGATAGCTGCGTTCCTGGTTAAACCCAAGGGGCCATAGGTAGGACCTAGGACGTAAACTCTATTTCCTGGCACGAGTCATTGGCTGTGGTCACCAAGTGGTTAGGTGAGTCACCGAAGGTGTGATTATTTCCCACTCAGCTCTTTACAAAGCAGTAACTTCTCATGTGACTTAAAAAGTTTCTCTTTATTTCCTACTGCCATCTTAGATGAAGGAAGCTCTCTTTGGGATCTCAAGCACTGTTGCAAAGTATTCTTAGAATCCTTTCTTGGTCAGAGATGGTTTATGAGGGCCACTGCCTCTCCCCCAGCACGTATGTAATAAAGATGAGCAGAGGGTAAACTGTCTTTTTGCTAAAAGCAGTTTTGATGAGGTGACTTGATTCTTCTTTTTTAAAAGCATGGCAGTCCCACACTGAAGTGGAAACGAGGGTATGTCCCTCCTGCTTAATCTGATGACTCGTGTATGGTGTCCTTTCCCAGTTGGATTTCTGCTTTGGCTGCCCTTAGGTAATTAATCTGCCCTGTACTATCTGGTCCAGGGGAAGATTGTACAGGCCAGAGGAGGGGATCTCAGAGAGGAGCATATATCCCTATAACTTGTCTTGCCCAATGAGGTTAGTGCCTCATGGGTCAAGGAAGATAAAGCTGATTTCCCTACTCTTTCATTGGCTGAGGTTAGGTAGTTAATTCTGGCCGTGGAGTATGAGCTGTTTTTGACCTTCAGGACACGGCCCTATAAAGGGAGTGGTCTCCCCTCCCTCTTTCAACGTTCTCCTTCAGTTGAGGCCAAAAGGAACCACCTCTAGGAATGGGAGAGAAAGAAGAGGAGTGTGCCTCCTCTCGTCGATGCATTTTCTAAGAGGTGTCCAGTGGGCTGGAGTTTGTTGATGCATTCTCTAAGACGTTTATGGTGGGCTGGGACATTCCAGCAAAGGGCTGCTTGTACTTCCATGTGCTCCAGCTCTTTTTGAGGAGGAAAGATGGTCCTAGAAGTCAAAGAAGATGTTTAAATTTTTCTTTGATATTGGAGCATAGTTGATTTACAATGTTGTGTTAGTTTCAGGTGCACAGAAAAGTGATTCAGTTATATATATGTATCCTTTTCCAGATTCTTTTCCCTTATAGATTATTACAAGATATTGAGTATGGTTCCCTGTGCTATACAGTAGGTCCTTGTTGGTTATCTATTTTGCATATAGTCGTGTGTATATGTTAATCCCAAATTCCCAATTCATCCCCCCCCCCACCTTTCCCCTTTGGTAACCATAATTTTTCTTCTATGTCTGTGAGTCTATTTCTGTTTCATAAATAAGTTCATTTGTATCATTTGTTAGATTCCATACATAAACGATATCATATGATATTAAGACAGTTGTTTTAAAACCTTTGATAGATCTGCCCTCATATCTTTTTTCCAGGGTAGTTTCTGTTGGCTTAATTTTCCCCCCTTTGGGCCATATTGCCTTTTTTTCTTGGCGTGCTTTATGATTTGTTGTTGTTGTTGTTAAACTGAGCATTTCAATCTAATAATGTAAGTTTGTATTCTCTGTATTCTGATTCTCCCCCTTCCACAGGGTTAGCTGTTTTTGTTATTCTTGTGTATTCATTTTTTTTTTATCATTATAGACTGTCTCTGTGCCAAGGATCCGCTTAAGGTTTAAATTAAGGTATTTTCTGAGCCTGTGACTTTCCCTAGGCATGCATGGTCACTTTCTAATTTTTCCTCAAATATGTAATTGCTTCTGAATGTGCTAGTCTTTAATGTCTGGTTCCCAAAACAGAAAAAGGAAAAATGAAGGTTCTCCGCATGCAATGCTACCAATTGCCACAAGAGGGCGAAGATGTAATCCAAAGTCTATACTGCGTCCAACATTGAGTGGTTTCTGGTTAGAGCCATAAGGAGGGAAGCTGTGGGATTACCCACTAATTAGTGAATAGCCTTGGATACCATTCCTGCTTTAAGTCAAGCCATCTTGTCCTATGATAGCTAATATCTAAACCATTATATTTTATATAACATTAATTCATGCAAACATAATTAAGGAAAGTTTGTTAGAAATAGGTTGAGTTGATGTAATTATTTGTATATGTTAGCATTTATGATAAAAAATAGAGCCACTGTCCGTATCATAGGAATACTATAGGAACTAAAATTTACATGAGTATAGGAGGAACTAGAAGAATGAATGTCTGGAAGGCTGTGGCTGGAGGATCGGGGGAAAATTCACTAATGGCTTTAGCCAGAAGTGGTGGTAAGGGTGAAGAAGTTGGAACTCAGAATTTTTGAGGTGCTGCCACATCTGGCTGCCATAATGACAGATAGAAGTTTACAAAGAGATCTTAGAAGCTGGAGCTCATGGAGAAGTTTGCAAAACCACGGGATCTAGTACCACACCTCTTGTATTCCGTATCTTTTCATTGGCAAACTTCAACTCCAAACCATACTGGCATGTGTATTCATTGTCTCTTGCTGTGTAGCAAATTACCATAGTATAAGCAGCTTAAAACAACACAGTATCTCAAAATTTCTGTGAATTAGGAATATGAGTCCTCTGCTTTGGAATTGCACAAAGTTGCAGTCGAGGGGTTGGCAGGGGCTGCAATCTCATCTCAAGTTACAGCTGGAGAAGGATCCATTTCTAAGTTCATGTGCGTGTGGGTGAAGTTCAGTTCCTTGTGGCCTGTTGGACTGAGGGCCTCAGTTTCTTGCTCACTGTTGGCCAGAAATTCCCTAGTTGATTGTCCTTTGGGCTTCTCTGTAGAGTAGTTCACAACCTAGCTACTTGCTTCATGAAAGCCTTTTTTTTTTTTTTTTTTTTTGCGGCACGCGGGCCTCTCACTGTTGTGGCCTCTCCCGTTGAGGAGCACAGGCTCCAGACGCGCAGGCTCAGTGGCCATGGCTCACGGGCCCAGCCGCTCCGCAGCACGCGGGATCCTCCCAGACCAGGGCACGAACCTGTGTCCCCTGCATCGGCAGGCGGACTCTCAACCACTGCGCCACCAGGGAAGCCCATGAAAGCCTTTTTGATGGGAGAGGTTGTTCTAGCAAGAAGGTTGTTACCATCTTAAGTACAACTTCTCACCTTTGCTGTGTTCTGTTAGAAGCAAGTCACAGGCCCCACTCACATTCACAGGGATTGCAGTTCACAAAGGTGTGAATATCAGAAGGAAGAGATGCTTGGGGGTTATCTTGGAGTCTGTCTGCCATATAAGGAGGTTTGGGAAAAGGTCATTCTGAGAATGTCTTTGCTGTACACATGGGTTCTACTCTGCAAGGCAGAGCTGACAACTAACATCCAGCACTCAAGGTCCTGCATGATATCTCATGGAATGTCAGGCAATCAAGGTTTCTGCAGGATTACATTGTGATTGAGATCAGGAGTGTTAACGGAAATCTCGGCAAGATGGTATGTTTGCTTTTTAGCTTTTCTACTGGTGAGGATTGGAATAAAATCACATTTACCATATTAATACTCAGATTAAGCTGCCATTAAGCCTACAACTAGATTAGATTTATGGTAATCCACCACCATGCACCATAATCTATACTATTGTTTTTCAAGGGACATGTAGGTGAATTGAAAAGGATATATGATGGGGACTGTAACCTCTGAAGCATTTAAGCAGTTGATGGGGCATTAATCTTCGCACATACTCTTGGGATGCAATATTGCTTCTGAATTATCATCTTGGCCTGGGGGATGGAGGAAGTGTCAAAGGCTTCCACTTGGCCTTTACTGCAAGGATGGCTCTTATTCTACTAGTTAGGTAAACAAAGGGTTATACAACTTAATTAAGAATAGCCATCTTAATTATCCATTTGGGACTGTATAAATAACTACATGGTGGCTTTGCTTTGCATTCCAATTGAAATCACCATGAGAACGAATACTACCATGACTCATTTTTTGTGCTGGGCTCCAGAAACCTATTCTAACCTGAGAACCTTAATGGTACTTAGGATCCCTGGGTATCATTGCCAATTCAGAGCCTTTACCCAACAGTCCTCGAAGGTCTGCATACTCCCTTTCTTTAGTGTTGATTTATTCTGGAAAAAAGCCTATCAAAGGAAGATGCTGCCACTCAATATTTGAACCAAAATGCTGAATTTATTGCTTGCTAAACAAGGGAGAGCTATACTTCGGAGTGTCCCCATAAATAAGCAGAGAGAGAACCTTACACAGCGGTTGAAAAAAGTTTAGTGATTGACAGACTTTCAGAAGGAGGTTCATGGACTGACTTTCAGGGGACTGTTTTTCAGTTGGCTGGCTTGTAGGTGTGTAGTTTCTGATGCAAAACTGTCATGGATCTATTGGGCTAGATTTAAAAATTGTTCTGGTAGTTACTGTTGCTATGACCAATAAATAATAAATCCTTTCCTAGGAAGATAGGAAATATTTTGTTAGGTCTGTTTGGGGAAGCATTTGGAGACTTTATTGGATATATTTTCTGTGGCTTTGCAGAGCCCTGTTTTCTAAAGGACTGACCCTCTTTAGCTAGAGATTGGATCTGGGATCATAACTATCCATGCAATGGCTGCCATTAGGCTAGAGACAAATGACAATGAAAACACAATGATCCAAAACCTATGGGATGCAGCAAAATCAGTTCTAAGAGGAAAGGTTATAGCAATACAATCCTACCTCAAGAAACAAGAGAAATCTCAAACAATCTAACCCCACACCTAAAGGAACTAGAGAAAGAAGAACTAACAAAATCCAAAGTTAGTAGACGGAAAGAAATCATAAAGATCAGTGCAGAAATAAATGAAATAGAAACAAAGAAAACAATAGCAAAGATCAATAAAACTAAAAGCTGGTTATTTGAGAAGATAAACAAAATTGATAAACCTTTAGCCGGACTCGTCAAGAAAAAGAGGGAGAGGACTCAAATCAATAAAATTAGAAATGAAAAAGAAGTTACAATGGACGCCTTAGAAATACAAAGCATCATAAGAGACTACTACAAGAAACTCTATGCCAATAAAATGGACAACCTGGAAGAAATGGACAAATTCTTAGAAAGGTAAAAAATTCCAAGATGGAACCAGGAAGAAATAGAAAATATGAACTGACCAACACAAGTAATGAAATTGAAACTGTGATCAAAAATCTTCCAACAAACAAAAGTCCAGGACCAGATGGCTTCACAGGTGAATTCTATCAAACATTTAGAGAAGAGCTAACACCCATCCTTCTCAAACTCTTCCAAAAAATTGCAGAGGAAGGAACACTCCCAAACTCATTCTATGTGGCCACCATCACCCTGATACCAAAACCAGACAAAGATACTACAAAAAAAAATTACAGACCAATATCACTGATGAATATAGATGCAAAAATCCTCAGAAAAATACTAGCAAACAGAATCCAACAACACATTAAAAGAATCATACACCATGACCAAGTGAGATTTATACCAGGGATGCAAGGATTCTTCAATATATGCAAATCAATCAATGTGATACACCATATGAACAAATTGAAGAATAAAAACCATATGATCATCTCAATAGATGCAGAAAAATCTTTTGACAAAATTCAACACCCATTTATGATTAAAAACTCTCCAGAACGTGGGCATAGAGGGAACCTACCTCAACATAATAAAAGCCATATACGACAAACCCACAGCCAACATTGTTCTCAATGGTGAAACACTGAAACCATTTCCTCTAAGATCAGGAACAAGACAAGGATGTCCAATCTCACCACTATTATTCAACATAGTTTTGGAAGTCCTAGCCATGGCAGTCAGAGAAGAAAAAAATAAGAAGAATCCAAATTGGAAAAGAAGAAGTAAAACTGTCACTGTTTGCAGATAACATGATACTATACATAGAGAATCCTAAAGATGCCACCAGAAAACTTAATCAATGAATTTGGTAAAGTTGCAGGATACAAAATTAATGCACAGAAATCTCTTGCATTCCTTTGCACTAACAATGAAATATCAGAAAGAGAAATTAAGGAAACAATCCCATTCACCATTGCAACAAAAAGAATAAAATACCTAGGAATAAACCTACCTAAGGAGATAAAAGACCTCTACTTAGCAAACTATAAGACACTGATGAAAGAAATCAAAGATGACACAGACAGATGGAGAGATATACCATGTTCTTAGATTGGAAGAATCAATATTTTGAAAATGACTCTACTACCCAAAGCAATCTACTGATTCAATGCAATCCCTATCAAATTACCAATGGCATTTTTCACAGAATTAGAACAAAAAAGTTCACAATTTGTATGGAAACACAAAAGATCCCGAATAGCCAAAGCAATCTTGAGAAAGAAAAATGGAGCTGGAGGAATCAGACTCCCGGACTTCAGACTATACTACAAAGCTACAGTAATCAAGACAATATGGTACTGGCACAAAACCAGAAATATAGATCAATGGAACAGGGTAGAAAGCCCAGAGATAAACCCACGCACATATGGTCACCTAATTTATGACAAAGGAGGCAAGAGTATACAGTGGAGAAAAGACAGCATCTTCAATAAGTGGTGCTGGGAAAACTGGACAGCTACATGTAAATAATGAAATTAGAACACTGCCTAACACCATATGCAAAAATAAACTCAAAATGGATTAAACACCTAAATGTAAGGCCAGACACTATAAAACTCCTAGAGGAAAACATAGGAAGAACACTCTTTGACATAAATCACAGCAACATCTTTTTTGATCCACTTCCTAGAGTAATGGAAATAAAAACAAAAATAAACAATTGGGACCTAATGAAACTTAAAAGCTTTTGCAAAGCAAAGGAAACTACAAACAAGACGAGAGACAACCCTCAGAATGAGAGAAAATATTTGCAAACGAACCAATGGTCAAAGGATTAATCTCCAAAATATACAAGCAGCTTATGCAGCTCAATATTAAAAAAACAACAACCCAATCAAAAAATGGGCAGAAGACCTAAATAGACATTTCTCCAAAGAAGCAATACAGATGGTCAAGAAGCACATGAAAAGCTGCTCAAATCACTAATTATTAGAAAAATGCAAATCAAAACTACAATGAGGTATCACCTCACACCAGTTAGAACGGGCATCATCAGAAAATCTACAAAGAACAAATGCTGGAGAGGGTGTGGAGAAAAGGGAACCCTCTTGCACTGTTGGTGGGAATGTAAATTGACACAGACACTATGGAGAACAGTATGGAGGTTCCTTAAAAAACTAAAAAAATAGAACTGCCATATGACCCAGCAATCCCATTACTGGGCATATACCCAGAGAAAACCATAATTCAAAAAGACACATGCACGCCAATGTTCATTGCAGTGCTATTTACAATAGCCAGGTCATGGAAGCAACCTAAATGCCCATCAACAGATGAATGGATAAATAAGATGTGGTACATATATACAATGAAATATTACTGAGCCATAAAAAGGAACAAAACTGGGTCATTTGTAGAGACGTGGATGTATCTAGAGACTGTCATACAGTCTGAAGTAAGTCAGAAAGAGAAAAACAAATATCGTATATTAACGCATATATGTGGAACCTAGAAAAATGGTACAGATGAACCGGTTTGCAAGGCAGAAATAGAGACACAGATGTAGAGAACAAACATATGGACACCAAGGGGGGAAAGTGGTGGGGGATGGTGGTGGTGGTGGGATGAATTGGGAGATTGGGATTGACATATATACACTAATATGTATAAAATAACTAATAAGAACCTGCTGTATAAAAATAAATAAAATAAAATTCAAAAAAACCCCCACAAAACCACATGCCAAGCCAGAATTGGCCTGTGGGCTGAAGTTTACCAACACTTGGACAGCAGTATATGTTTACAGTTTCATCTCAAGGGCATCTCATTTCATTTCTCTGTCATAATCAGAAGGGATCTGGGCTGTCCAGATGTCCTGCAGAGCATCACACTGACCTACGATGAGCTAGAAGTGGTCAGTGCTTTGGTGGCCTTGATGATACACGTGCACTCAGAGGATAGAACATAATCACTGCAAAGATTCTCCACGTCAATCACAGACCCCTATAAAAGGGGGGCTAGTAGTCAGGGACATGCCAGACTATTTCAGTTGTGACAATTTGTGATCTCTGAGAAGCAGATGCCAAAATGGGTTATATGTACAAGAGACTTATTGGGAGAAATGCCTGTGAAAGATGGAGGAAGAGGAAGCAGGAGGAAGCAAGGAGCATCTTCAGTCCTCAATGCAGGTACGATACGTATGAAAGGAGAGAGGGGAGGAGGGAGGATGGGGTGGGAAGAGCCTAAGACTGCAGGCTAGGCCCATGGGGGAATCTCCAAGCAGGTGTGTCCCAACTGGGGACTCTCCTATTGGGCAGGAATAGGGGCGGGGGAGCACTAGTATCTCACTGAGCTCTGTTGCTGGCTGGGAGCAGCTGGTGGAAAGCATGGCCTCAGTCTGAACGTGGTACTTGGGGGTCCAAATAGGCAGTATCTGGGGCTTTCAGTCATGTTTCCTGCAGTGGGTCCTTTTCCATGGGCACCACACCATCTAAAATATGAAATTGTTCCATCTTTCACATCCCATCGCAAAGAAGGAAGTATAATGATTCATCGATCTCTTCGGGCTCTGAAGAGAGCTTATTACACCCATGGGAATACTGTCCAAGTACAGACGTTGGGTGACATGAGAAGTTGCCCGTTTTGAGTGGAGCCCAGAGCAGGAATGAGTTCTGTAGAAGATCCAGGCTAGGGTCCAAGCAGCTCTATCTCTTGGGCTATATACATTGGTTCACTTAGTCATTCACTTTGTGAAGAAGTGGTCTGAAGTTAGCATATATATGGACTCCTGAGCCGGGTTATATGGCCTGGTCATCTGGGCAGAGGCCTAAAAAGAGAAAGATTGGAAAATCGAGGACAAGCAGGTCTGGGGTTGCGGTATGTTGGTGGACATAAAGGAGTTTTAACTGCATGTTAAATCTCCAGAAAATATCCATCACTTAACAATGAAGTAGAAAAAATGGTTCAGGTCCCCCATGGTGTTGGCCGCTCCAGTGCAGGCAAGATGAGCACATGAACGAAGTGGCTGCAGTGACAGAGGTAGAATCTATGAATGGATTCAACAGCACAGGCTTCCACTTCCCAAGGCTGGTCTAGCAATCGCAGCCACTGACTGTCCAACCTGCCAACAATGGAGACTGACACTGACCACTGCCACCCCCCCCGCCCCCGCAGTATGACACCATTTCTCAAGGAAACCAGCTAGCTAGGTGGTGGTAAGCTTGTTACATTGGGCCCTCCCAACCCTAGAAGGTCTGGTGGTATATACTCACAAATGACACCTCTTCTAGGTGTGGCTTTGCTTTTTTTTTTTTTTTTTTTACTGTGAGAACCCCAGGGAGCATCTCTAGCTTATGGCACGCTGGTCTGAGGGCTTACAGTATGCTGGATCCACTGGGACCAGACTCCATACAGCCTCATCATAGCATGAGACCAACCTACAGTAAATGAGATGCCGGAGAGAGATTGTGATCATGGCATCCACTGATTAGATCAATAGTGTGGGTTTCACACCGCTTTTCTAAACTGTGAGTTTAGATCCTTGAGCTTTGAGAGCCTGCTCTTTTGCAAATCCTCATGACAAAAGAGAAGATTTCTTAGAAAATCTTTCTATGTACTGAGGCCTCCCTGGACCCTTGTCAGGACATGGTGGGGGACACCTTTTCTTCTTGCTTCCTTAGCATGCATTGCCCTCTTTCTGATACCAGCACCCCGCTTTCTCTCATTCCATGTGTTTAGGTTGAGCTGATTCAGTTCAAGTCAAGAATCTAGTCCTGATCAACCAGGTCATCTTAGCTCCTGGTCATACCAATGGGCTCAGTTACATGTTAGTGGGAAGGAAGTGGTTATAAGCAGGTCTGCAAAGCATTCTCTTTATTTCATGGGGAAACACCTCTGGGAAAAATGGGTAGTGAGCTGGTCAAATCTTTGTAAACGTCCTGGCAAACCACTAATTTTTTTTTTCTAGGAGATTCCTTATCCACCGAATATTTTTATCTGGACTCTCTATCTAGCTAGAATTGCTTATTCTAAAGCTGGTAATCTGTGAGTCTATGGGGCATATAAACGTGTCATGGAGGCTGCATAAATATTGGAATATAAAATAGACATTTCATGATGAAACCCCCTGTCCGCGTAAGTTGTATGAGTGTAGGCATCATTTAGAGACCTCGCCTGCTAAATGTTGGTCAGAGAAGGTCCTAAGGTGGCAAGAAGGGACATGGGTGAGACGTTGGTGCTCCTGAATCTCTCCCTGCTTTGCTCCTGACTCATGGTTGTCCTTATCCTTGAAATTGTTAATGCAGCTTTAGATCTTGGATAAGAGCTTCGATTCTGGTGAGGCTGTTTTGATAATCCCATCCTATGAGATGCAAATTACCACAAGCAACAAAACTCAGTTCCTACTAGACTTCTGGGAAGAATGACCCCCAATCGGCTGGGATTGAAGGGAGAATAAGATGTAAACCTGATAATGTTGAAAGTCCCCCTGAATGCCATGATTCTGGTTGACAATGCAGCCTCAGAAAGAGGAAACATGATATGGGGCCAGTACAAATGACTTCTGGCATGTTTGAGATCTTGGATCCAACTGCACTGGAGACTTTGTCTTGGACTCTCCAGTTAAGTGAGGGACTTAATGATTTTCTTTTATTTAAGCCAGTTAGATTTTTCCTTCCCAGTCATCTGGAAGAAACTGAAAGAATGCACACACTTTTCCAGCTTTGTTGTTAGAAAACAGATTTTCTCACACAAGTACTATACGTTCATATGGATTATAATGAGGTATAAAATATACATAAAAACATATACCCTACTGATGTGCTGGTGTCAAATTGAATCTCAGAGACAGAGTTTTGGGTGAAATAGAAAAGAATGGCTTCATTGCTTTGCCAGGTAAAGGGGGCCACAGCAGGCTCATGTCCTGAAAAACTGTGTCCCCCAACCTGGGGGAATTTGATGAGGAGTTTTATAGCAATGGCTCAAGGGTGGGGTTGCTGATAAGGAACAGAGTGTGTACAGGGCCTTCATTCTTTTAATCTGGCCGCAGGTGATCTCCTGATGAGCTCCATGATTCCTTTAATCTGGCTTCGGGTGGTCTCCTGATCTTCTCTGAGGAATGCTTCATTAAGTAGTTAGTGTCTTCCACTTGTTGGGGGTTTTAGTTCTGCAGAAGAGCTCAAGATATTGTTATGTACATCCCTTGACCTACAAATAAGAAATGGAAGGCTTCTGTTCCCAGGAGCCCCACAGGGTCCTGCTGGGTTTCACTATTAAATTAAGTGAAACCACACACTCACACTCTTTGTTAAACCAACTTATCTCACAATATAATTAAATAGGCTTCTGGCAGAAATATTTAATAGTACCGGAGTTGTGCATTAAGTTTTTGTAAGATAAGCAGATACAAGGTGGCCTGTGATGTGGTGCAGGAGGAAGCATGTAGCACTCTCTTATACGTAGTCTTACCAAAGATAGAACCTGATCTGGATCAAGCACCTAGGTTTAAGTACCGTTTACAGGAAGTTGGAGACACATTGGTGCAAATGCTATTGGTGTCCTTCCCAGATCCTATAAACCTGCTTGCTGCTGGGAGCCTTGGCTGCTAAAGGTTCACTGAAGCCCCCTCCTCCAGAGAACTGCCTTTGGGCAAAAGCAAGTCCTTGCCTTAAGAAGTTACCACGCCCAACCACTCAGAGAACCAGTAGCCAGTGATTTTTTTTTTAATTGAAGTATAATTGATTTACAATAGTGTGTTAGTTTCAGAGGTACAGCAAAGTGATTCAGTTATTTTTTATTATAGTCCATTATAGGTTAATATAAAATGTTGAATATAATTTCCTATGCTATAGCAAATTTCCTAATTTGCTATATAAGCAAATCCTTGTTGCGTATCTATTTTATATATAGTAGTTTGTATCTATTAG